>NC_135897.1:51085295-52406353 GCF_964194155.1 Cetorhinus maximus | reverse complement strand
CCCTCAATCCCTCCCGCCCCCCCCACCCTCAATCCCTCCCGCCCGCCCGCCCCCCCCACCCTCAATCCCTCCCGCCCGCCCGCCCCCCACCCTCAATCCCTCCCGCCCGCCCCCCCACCCTCAATCCCTCCCGCCCGCCCCCCACCCTCAATCCCTCCCGCCCGCCCCCCCCACCCTCAATCCCTCCCGCCCGCCCGCCCCCCCCACCCTCAATCCCTCCCGCCCGCCCCCCCCCACCCTCAATCCCTCCCGCCCACCCCACCCTTAATCCCTCCCACCCCCCCACCCTCAATCCCTCCCGCCCCCCACCCTCAATCCCTCCCGCCCCCCCACCCTCAATCCCTCCCGCCCGCACCCCCACCCACAATCCCTCCCACCCTCCCCTCCCCACAATCCCTCCCACCCTCCCCTCCCCTCCCCACAATCCCTCCCACCCCCCAACCTCAATCCCCCCCACCCCAATCCCTCCCATCCCCCCAACCTTCAATCCCTCCCCTCACCCCCCGACCCCCCTCAACCCCCAACCCCTATTCTTCACCCCCAACCCCTCTCCCATTTCTCCCCCAACCCCTCTCCCTTTCCTCCAACCTCTATAACTCCTTTCCCACCTCCCCCGCCCGCGCTGGTGCCGTTCAGTTGGAGTCCCCGACGCGCTTAGACGCCTTGAGGCAGGACAATCGCTTTGAAAGGAATGGAATGTGGACAGTGCCCGCGCGCTCTTCCCAGCATCCTCCTGGCAGCCCCGCGCGGTGCCAGGTGCAAACGGCAGCGCCATCCCTGCCTCATCAATCCGACAGAGTCCGGCTACGACCGTCTATCTCGGCTCCTTCATCCGCCACTGTCTGTTTGCGGTAAGGGAGCTTGTTCAAGTGTGGGGAACAGGGTTTGACCCGGCACTTCTGGACTGTTTGTTGGAAGCTGTAAATAATTTCTTAGAGGGCACGGTACAGGGGAAAATGGCGATCAGTGCAAGGCATTGAAGGCTTTCAGCAAAATAACTGCAGAAATTACAAGCCTGCTGCAGAAATATGTGTGTATTAAGATGTGCAGCAGATAAGGTTAATGGACCATATCTAAGGGCTCCTTAGAAATTACAATAAAATGTAGAGTATATTTTTGTAGGATAAAATGATACTGTATGATTGTCAAAGCTTTCCCGTTAACTATCACTGTACTTGGGAAAGTAATTTGGTTGCATTCGATTTTTGATGTATAGAAACAAGGGACGTTGACATTGACATTGAAAGCACTGTTGCTTGAACGATGAGATTGATTTTTGTTTTATAAAAGCAAAAAACTGCGGATGCTGGAAATCCAAAACGAAAACAAAAATACCTGGAAAAACTCAGCGGGTCTGGCAGCATCTGTGGCGAGGAATACAGTTAACGTTTCGAGTCCGCATGACTCGAAACGTTAACTGTGCTGCTCTCCACAGATGCTGCCAGACCTGCTGAGTTTTTCCAGGTATTTTTGTTATTGATTTTTGTTTTGTTGCTCCATTGCACCAGAGTTAGTTACCTGTACATTGAATCTGAGTCACAGAATAAGGTCTCACTTGTTTCCAATGGAGAGTATTCTAATGAAAATTGGGAGGTTGCCTGCAGTGACTCTGGGGATAGGAAAATACATCACTGTTTATCCGTTTCTACGGCTTTTCTAATATGTCGTCTTTTTTCTTTTCAAATAATAACTTTAGAAATTCCAAGGATAGATTATATGATTCTTTGTCACCTTTCCTAGGTAATGTTTCTTCCTGAAATTAAATGAGATCTTTATCTATATAGCTTAGCTGATGTCCCTGTTCACGGTTTGTCAGAGGATGATGAGAGAAAATTGTGACACTCACTGCAATGGGTGCCATTCAAAAGAATTTTTATATAAATGCCAGTTTTAATATAAATGCCTTTATTGAGGTGAATTAAAAGATGTTGGCCCAGATCTTCTATTCTCCAGAGGATTGTACCCTGAAGGTACCCCAAAAGATGCGCTGGTGGACCCCTCGGCAGTCCCCATGCAAAGACTACACGGGAATCACTCAGGAATTTTCTTTTTTTTTTGTAAAAATATACTTTATTCATAAAATATCTTCAATCACATTCAAAACCATTTCAAAAACAACATTACAAGGGTACAATCCAGGTTAAACTTTTACAAAATGTATCACCAGGTGCATCAGTACAAACAATATTACAATCATTTACAGCCTTTCATTTTGATCTGTACAGCCCGAGGGGCTCTAAACAGTTCCCAGTCTCTCGGTGCGCTGTGGTAGAAAGGTCTTAGACAGCGACCCTTCCCCATTGCGCCTTTGCGGCAGCTGCCCCAAGCTTTAGTGCGTCCCTCAGCACGTAGTCCTGGACTTTGGATTGTGCCAGTCCGCAACAATCGGTCGGGGACAACTCTTTGCGCTGGAAGACCAACAAGTTTCGGGCAGACCAAAGCGCGTCTTTCACCGAGTTGATGATCCTCCAGCTGCAGTTGATGTTTGTCTCGGTGTGTGTCCCTGGGAACAGCCCGTAGAGCACAGAGTCCTGTGTCACAGAACTGCTCGGGATGAACCTCGACAGCAACCACTGCATCTCTCTCCAGACTTTCTTTGCAAAGGCACAATCCACAAGGAGGTGAACAACGGTCTCTTCCCCACCACAGCCACCTCGAGGGCAATGTGCAGAGGGGGTGAGCCTCCTGGCGTGTAGGAAGGATCTGACGGGGAGGGCCTTTCTCACCACCAGCCAAGCTACGTCTTGGTGCTTGTTGGAAAGTTCTGGCGATGAGGCATTCTGCCAAATGACTTTGACAGTCTGCTCGGGGAACCATCCCACAGGGTCCACCCTCTCCTTTTCCCTCAGGGCCTCTAGGACGTTACGTGCTGACCACTGCCTGATGGACTTGTGGTCAAAGGTGTTTTTCTGCATAAATTTTTCCACCAGGGACAGGTGGTATGGCACGGTCCAACTACTTGGAGCGTTCCGCGGCAGCGTGGCCAGACCCATCCTTCGCAACACCGGGGACAGGTAGAACCTCAGCACGTAGTGACACTTGGTGTTTGCGTACTGAGGGTCTACGCACCGCTTGATGCAGCCACACACAAAGGTGGCCATCAGTATGAGGGCGATGTTGGGCACGTTTTTTCCCCCTTTATCTAGAGGCTTGTACATCGCGTCCCTGCGGACACGATCCATTTTCGACCTCCAGATAAAGCGGAAGATGGCTCGAGTGATCGCCATCGCGCAGGAGTCTGGAATGGGCCAGACCTGCGCCACGTACAGCAACAGCGAGAGTACCTCACACCTGATGACCAGGTTCTTACCCGCAATGGAGAGGGAGCGTCGCTCCCACATGCCCAGTTTCCTTTTCACCATAGCCACTCGCTCCTTCCAGTTTCTAACGCATGCCCCGGTCCCTCTGAACCATATCCCCAGCACCTTCAGGCCGTCAGCCCTGACAGTGAAGGGGACAAAGGATCGGTCAGCCCAGTTCCCAAAGAACATGGCCTCGCTCTTCCCACGATTTACCTTGGCTCCCGAGGCCAGTTCGAACTGGTCGCAGACGTGCATCAGTCTGCGCACCGACAGCGGATCCGAGCAGAAGACGGCGACGTCGTCCATGTACAGGGAGGCTTTTACCTGAGTGCCTCCACTGCCTGGGATCGTCACTCCTCTTATGCCCGGATCCTTCCTGATGGACTCGGCAAAGGGTTCTATGCAGCACACGAAAAGGACAGGCGAGAGAGGACAGCCCTGCCTGACTCCAGATTTAATCGGAAAGCTATCTGTTTCCCACCCATTGATTGAGACTGCGCTACTGATGTTAGTGTAGAGCAGTTGGATCCAATTTCGAATTCCCTCCCCAAACCCCATTTTGGAGAGCACATCCCCCATGTAGGTGTGCGATATTCTGTCAAAGGCCTTCTCCTGATCCAAGCTGATGAGGCAGGTATCCACACCCCTGTCCTGTACATAGGCAATCGTATCCCTGAGCAGCGCCAGGCTGTCAGAGATCTTCCTGCCTGGCACAGAGCAGGTCTGGTCAGGGTGAATCACCAATTCCAGAGCGGATTTGACACGAATCACTCAGGAATTTTCACCTTTTGTGCAATTACCCTGTGTCTGGAACTCTCCGAAACTCCGATTTAAAGTTGGAGTCTTTGGCTGGTTCTGACTCACTTAACAGAATAGTTACCCAGGAAAAGTTATAAGCATTAAAACCTGTTCCAACTCCTGGGTAACCATACCTACTATTTACATGAGAGCTTCCGTGGCTGCTTGTCTCCAGCCAGCCCCTCATATAACCATTTTTTTAATAGGAAACCCCTCTCTAGAATTTATTCCCCCGCGCCCGCCACACATTGGTCAAACAAAACATGTGACCCCTACACAGTTGAACTGATCTTAAAGTGATAGTCATCACACCAGCTCCCCCCTCCACCTGACCCATCCTACCTCATCACCTTACACATTCTTAGGTTTTCAAAGTGGCTTTTAAACAAACATTTAAACTTTTCGGTATATGGCAGCTACTGTTATAAAAAGGGGACTTAGTTTCGTTTCCCTGATGCTCCTTCACTACACTGAAGGACTCCAGGAGCAGCTTACGCTCCACATTTCTCAGCAAGCCCGGGCAGATGTTTGGGTGAAAAATGTGGAGCTTCAATCTAAGGTAGGAAAATAGGAGTGAAGTGGCAATTGAATGGTGATTGCCATTCAACGAAAGAGTTGGCCCATTGTTTTAGAACAATGCGGTTAGTTAAATAGTGTGAGAGCTTGACAGACCAACAGGTGCCCTTGGAGTTAAATAAATAATATTTAGGTGAAATTATACCAAAATGAGTGAATGAGATAAATCACATAGGAAGCTAATAACCACAGAATTTAATAAAAAATTACAGAGTCGAACCCATCAGCCACAGAGTTAAGTAAATAAGCCAGAAATGAAATAAATAGTAGAAGAGACACACCCAAATAAAAAATACCAGGTCAGTAATTAAATAAACGGTTATAGAGCTGGCTGGGCCTTTTGGCAGGCAGTACAATGTGGAGGAGGGGAGATCTTAAGACACAGTGTGTAGTGCTCCACCTCTTAAGCCAGAGGTTACAGGTTGAAGTCCCACTCCAGGACTTGATGGCCAAGGAAGGTGCGTTCATAACATGGCCAAGCCTGTTGAGTATCAACCTGTAAATCCTTCCAACACATGCCAGTGGCAGGTGGTAAGAGTGGGAGGGATTCCTGGTCGGCTTTGTGATGGAAAGAATGTTGGAACCTCTACCATCACTATTCATAAGTCCAGACTGCAGCATGCATGTAAAAAGTGCACGTTGCCACAGCAACTCCGACTCCCTGAGAGAACTGTAATACACCACCACAATGTGGAGATAGCCATGTTTCTCATCAGCATTGGAAGAGTTAATTAAAAACCAACAACAATGACTATTAATTAAAAACAGATAGCATTGAATTGAATAAAATGGTTGCAATGATTAAAGCAGAAACAATAATTTATCTTTTTTTAAAAAAGCGTGAAATCTGAATTAAATTAAACTTGGCAGAAATTACTCAATTAAAACTTAGCAGCTGGGGGTGGGGATTGGGGAAATTGTGGTCTGACCTGGGCAACTCTCACCACAATGCAACTAATGGCAGATTGATTACTATTACAGTGTAATAGGCAGATAGATTTTGCAACCCAGCCACTGATGCAGACAAGCCTGTGGGTAATGGTGCTGGTCCCCAGCCCAGATAAATGGGGAGGGTGAGAGATGGGAAGGGCATCCAGCTGTGAAACCACACACCAAATCCAAAAAACATTTAGGAAGGGTGATCAACCAGCATTGTGGTGACCCCATTTAATATGGAAAAGTCGAAAGAGAAAGGGAGAAGGCAGATGGGCATTGCCACTAAAAATGTTGATTGCCCATGCCTATTTGCTATGAGAAGGTAGTACAGTGTTTTAGAGGGCATTAAGAGTCAACCACATATTGTTAGACTGGAGTCACATGTAGGTCAGATCTAGCAGAAGTTTCAGATTCCTCTCTTTGAAAGACACTAATGAACCAGTTGGGTTTTTGCCACATCTGATTTTATTTATGGGATGTCAAATAATACTGTTTCACTATTCTCAGTTTTCAAAATTCCCGCACACGTGTTGCTATAACAGCATGGCAAACTTTGGGAATTGTAGTTTTTCTATACAGTAATAATAGAAATCATTTATTTTCTTTAACAGACAAATTCCACATGGATTCTGGAGGATAAAACATTGTTGAAGGCTGTACACCTCGGGAAGTAGAAAGTAGTCAAATCAGGTACATTCAGATTAGTTGCAGTCCCTCACATTTTCTTGTGCATACATTTCAGTATAAACTGAAAACAAACATTATTACTTCAGAATGCTACTTTAATTCTTGGTGCACTATTCCTAGTGTTGTCATAAAGATTGTAGCAACATGTTTTATAGCAAACTAAACCGCTACACTGATACCAAAGAATACATCCAAAAAAACTGATCCTTCATCCATCACCACGGTTCATTGACCCATTGTCAAATATACGTTGCAACCTCTCCACTTGCCTTTAGTAAGAGGTACGATTGGAGAATTGCTTTCTCCTCATCTTGACCCAGCCTGCTGAGCTGTCTACTTAAATGACTCCATTTATTCCACTGGTCTCCTTCCTCCAGTAGCAAATAGAGTTCCCTCCTTTATCTCCCAGCAGTTCCAACTTCGAGATACAGTACCCATGGAAACCATACCATATGCAGACTTAATTCCTTCCAAAACTTGGTTAAAGGCAATTCCTGAATGTATAGAATTGTATGCAATAGGATGATAACCAATGTATTTGTGCATTGCACCTTGCATCAAAGATTCAGAGGAGATGCTATTGGAAACCCATCCTGCCACCTCCTTGAGGAGGTATGCTGTATCCTCAGGATCTGAGACAGGACTGAAGCAGAATGCACTGTGTGATGCAGAGATGTTGTACAACGTCAGATTAGACCTCATTAATGCAGTATTTGCAGAAATCTTTGCTGCCAATATTGCAAACAATCAGATGGAGGACTATCTACACATGCTGGAAACTAGCCAGGGAAAGGAAGCAAAAACCTTACTGAAATAAGAACACAGGTGATCTACTTACTGAACAAATAACAGGAGGCAGCTACAGATATAAATGATTATGGCAGTCAAGGACACCACAGAAATATCTGTCTCTTCATTCCTGAAGGCATGGAGAAAAAGAGATTTATCCCTTTTCATCTAGAGCACCCTGAAATCTATCCTACTCCTTGGCAACTGGTCTGCACTCATTCTGGACAGTCCACAGGATGCTCATCCTTGGAACCAAAATGCCCCTAAAACATTGCGAGAATTCACACTACCAATCTAAAAAGATTATCAGAGCTAAGGCATAAGTTAAGATACAGCTACACTTCCATAGGCACTGACTATCAATTTTTGTTCTCATTTCCCCTAAGTTCCAATGGATGCACGAGGCTGTTAATGTCATAAAAACAGCTGTTTGCAGCTTGAATGATTGCTATATTCTGCCAAGCTCAAAACCCTGAATAAAGACTGACCTTTGTCACTGAGGCCGCTATCTCCAAAGGCATAAGAACCACACTGCCTGAAGGATACCTCATACCCAATCCCATGTTGGCGACAACTCCATGGACAAAAACCCAGATAAAACAAAATCACCCCCTCCTTTAAGCTGAAGGTGAACCATAGCACAAATTAGATAATAACAGTGCCCCCAGTGTAAGAACCCTACCCTGGATTTCAGCACACCACCATGATAACACAACTACCCCGAAGAATCTTTTTGTGGATAAATGTTTAGCCTCCAAACTTAAAGATGGTCTCCCCAGAATTCTTTCCCCATGATGTACAGGAACTGTGACCTCTGTCTTCCAGGTGTGGTAATCTTTGATTATTACATAGATTTATATCTGAAGTCAGGACACTGCCCATCACAAGTAGTGAATGGTAATGAAAAATTGGCAACAAGTGTATGTAGGCAGTTAGAGAACCTGGCACTGTATATCAGCCATTTCATGAAGCTTGAGTATTTAGCTCGCAAGCTGAATTGGATGGGAAGGAAGGACAGGCAGTTCAGCTTCAACTATAACCCAATGCTTAATTTTCTAAGGGATTTTTTATCTAACCTGTACCCCTTGGTCACAAAGCACTGTAGCTACTGAGAAGGGAAGGGGAATAAATCTTTTACACAACAGTTAGGATTGCTGAACTTGTGCTTGCAGAGGCGATCTAGCAAGTCACTTGAAGGCCTAGCTTGCAAAATTAAAGAGAATGATGGGTCTGAAGAATTATGGAATAAAATTCTAATTTGACCAACATTAAAATAATATCCCTAAGTGTTAGTGGGGTAAGTTGCCCAGAAGAAAGAAACCAGTTCAGACATACTGAAAAAAAGAACAATATATCTATATTGGCTATATCTAATGCACAAAAACTCCACATTTCCCATGGCAAAACTCTTAGTATCATGTCCTGTGTAGGAGGCACAGCGATAATGGGAGTTATGCTCTATCCCCAGGCCTCAACATGCTTGCTGCAGACCTGAGACACTCTGAGCAGACAGTCATAGCAGTCTAAGACTGGTGCTGTGACCTGGGACTTGTAAGTGTCTAAAATGTAGTCTTGGGCCCACAATGTGGCAAAGCTACAGGGTCATTACATCTCCGTCTTGAGTTCTATAATGCCCAATTCCTGAACTAAGAAAGCTTTTCTCCCATATATCACTATATATACTCTCTCAGGAATCTTAATATCAGTTTAGATTACTCTTATACAGAAAAAATTCTAACATCTGTGCATTCTACAGGCCCTTTCATTCTCAAATTCTGGCCTCCAGGCTTGATTCAGTCACCGCTCCTCCCTAACTGAAACAGGTTTGTCTGACGATACTTCTCAGTGAACAAAAATACATTGTTATGTAGCATTGCATTAGCAAGAATACACTTGCTCCAGTTTTCAGTGTTTTGCATCATCACAACAGCAATAATATACTCATTGGTGTTGCTGCTAATTGCAGAAAAAGGTTTTTGAATACATAGGCCTGGATTTTGCTGCCAATGGCGAAAGAACAGTGCTTGCTGCTGACCTTGAAGAAAGCTTTCCACAAGGATCTTACGGTCTATCTGGTGGGAATTTCTCCTTTTCCCATGGCAGTTTAACTCTGGCATTAAAGGGATACAGCTGCAGTGATGTCAGCAAGCATGTAGGTAATCAATCAAGTTGAAATCCACACAACAAACCAGAAAGTTAAAAGCATTTAAAATCCTTCACTTTTACTTACATTTATTTTGCCATCAGAAAATTTATTATTGTATTAAGATAGAAGCTAAAAGAAAGACTTTCAAGAAAAACCCCAAAAAATTAAATTTCTAAATATGTAAAACATTAATCATTGTAGAGAAATTTAATATTCCAGAAACATAAAATTAGCTTTTCAGGGTCGGTAAAGCTATTTAGCAGTAATTATGAAATTATAATGCCATTAAAATTCCAGTTACACCTCATTCAACAAGGTATGATTTTTTTCTCGGGTTTTTAACACTGAAATGTATACCTCTAGTGGAAGTTCTAGTCAATTCATGATTTCAAGGTAAATATCAATCCGTGCAAACTCTCAGCGTACTTTATGGAGGAGTAGAGAGGATGGTCTTATGGAAATGACAGTCAGTGGCTTGGGATTACTAAGAGAAAATATTGCTAGATGGGGCTTGACTGCGAGGTAGGGTCTCGAAAAATGGTGATGGAGGTGGTAAGTGTGGGGGCGAAGGTGCAGAAGTGGAAAACGTGCTCAGAGAGGAAGCTGTTGCAGAGTTAAGAGACTGAGTGCTGGATTTTGCAGTGCAAAACTGCCTGTAAAGTTGACAGATGTTGCTATAGCACATGTGGAAGCTGGGGGAGTAATATTGCACCATAGGAAAGACTTGGGAACAGAGGCCTTCAAAATATTAATTGTCACCAGGTATTTGGATATTAACGGATCATCTTCAAAATTTATGTATTGGGGTGCTGTCTGCAAAGAAAATGAATCGGCTTCTTACTCCGACGAGAGTGGTGGCCATAGTGAGCTGTAGCAGGAGAACCTGAAGAGAACTCAAAACTTGTAATTTCTAAATAATCCAGGTGTAAGAGATAAAGACGCAAAAGGCTTTGCGACATAAAAAAGGTAATCTGAAAAGTAAAAAATACAAACTTTAATGTGCTGTTTAATAGGATCTCAGACTAAAATGTCGGGGTGGTGGCTAGGCTGACATATAGCCTAGAAAGCTTCTATTTAGCCACTGGAGAGTGGGCAGTCAGGGTGACAGAAAATTGTACGTTATACATTATAAATTCTTACGTGTGATTTATGAAGTTGACAACTGAAAGTTAAGTGATGCAGATAGAATGTGCAAAATCAAAATACTGGAAATCCAAAATCAGAACAGAAAATGCTGGAAACACTCTGCAGGTTACACAGCATTTGTGGAGAGGGAAACAGTTAACTTTTCAGGGCAATAACCTTTCATCAGACAGGAAGTGTGTGCAAACACGTAATATAAATATTTAATTTTACTCTTTTGCTTAGCCCCAGAAACAAAGATAAAGTCTGCTTCTGGATCAACAATGTGCCAACAGCCATATCGCCGCACAACCCTATCCCAGACACTGCAGCCTCTTGCTATCGAACCTCTGCTCTTAAAGCAACCCCAGAATCTTCAGTCTACCTCATCTGCAATGATGCCACCAGCCTCCCAGTTGTTACCTGCACAGATGTTTAAACCATCTCAGTCAGAGCTTGTTCTGTTACCTCAAGAAAAAGTACCATCCTTTGATGCAGACCAAGATCCCGTTTTAGCAGATCTCTGTAGGCCACTACTTTGTAAATTGTGCAATGTATCCTTGAATTCAACACAGCAAGCACAGGCACATTACCAGGTGAGTGGGCCAGCAAGGAAGACTGTTTGTGTGTATGTGAGATGTTGAATCACTATAGAAATAACTAAAAGTGTATTTGTTTGAAAAAATAGAATGCTAAGCCTAAACTTTCTAATTACTATTATTTGTTTAAAATAAATGGATGAATGGCAATATTAAAATAACACCAATTGGAAAATCTAGATTTAATTCTTAATTTTGAACTGTGAATACCACCCATCCAGCCTGTTGCAAGTTATTGTTTTTGCGTAGCTACCTTTCTTGACATAGTAAGGCTTTGAGATTAAAAATTACTTCTAGCAATGTTGATTTGCATTTTTAGTGGAAAACCTTCATTAGTTCTTAAAAAAAAACAGTAATCCAGTTAAGGCACTGTGAATGAAGTCTTGCCTGATATCCAAACATATGTGAACACGGATACCAAAATACCAAGCTGTGCTTTGAACTATTCTTCAAGTGTGCTAGTTGCATTAACCTTGGAGTGAATTTCTTGCGGTTGTGCAGGTAGTACGCATGTTAAATGCTAGGACTGAATTTATATATCAATAAGTTGATCTCCCATGTCATACACAAGTGTTATCTTCAGGTCAAGTGAGGCTAGAGGTGGAGATATTAGGCTGGATTTTCATGTTAGAGGTGTGTTGCAGGAGTTGGGAAATTTCCCAACTTGGCGAACCTGCCATGGGGGAAAAGTGCCTTGAAAGGCGCGATTTTTGTTCTGGAATGGGAGGCTGGGTACATGCTGGAATTGGGCCTGTTGCTCCCATAAACAGTTTGGAGGCAGCCACGGGCTGCCAAATGCCGAGGCCTGCCTCGGTTCTCTGACTTTGTCTCAGTTATTTATTTGATATTAAGCTCTGTAGCCCTCACCCCTCACATCCCCTCACGCACCCGCCCACTCCCCATGCCCCATCCATGCCAACCCATGCCCCCTATGGCAATGGCCCCTCATATGCTCCATGACAACTCATGTCCCCCAGTACCCCCAGTGACCCCTCAAACCCTCCTTGCCAACCCATGCCCCTCCACCCATCTCCAAAGGCCCTCATACCCTCCATGCCAACTCATAGCATTTCTAATCCCATTCACCCAGTATACACTCTGTACCAGTGGCATGTGTGGAAAAGCATTAAAAAGGCCATTCATAACTTTCTTAAAAAAGCCTGCTATTACTACAACCTATAAAAGTGTCAGTCAACCAGACCTTTAACATATCAATAGCAGAAACAACAAGCACTTGACACCTTTTTATCTTGTGTAAATTAGCATTAAGCCATTGACAAAATAGATCTAAGAGGAAATGCTGTGAATCAAGCAGTGCATAATGCATAATGAGACTTGACTGAGAGCCCAGACCTCCATTAGTCTGTTGAAACAGGCGCACACAAGGGAAAACATTGCTTGATTGTCAGTTTTTCTCCCAGTCTAGCAAAAATTGGGGATGCGTGAATGGGGACATACATCCAGGAATCTGGTTCCATCCACTATGTTTGAAGTCCCCTGGACTCTGCGAAAATCCAGCTTGTTAGACTAGGGAGGCATATATAATTCAGTTATTGTTTGTAAGTCAAACATTCTGTCCTTATTTTTATAATATTTTGACTTTATATTGGGTCAGAATATGTTGTAGAATTAACGGTGAAGCTAACAGTGCTCATTGTTATTGAAGTGTAAATAGGACAGCAGCTCCTGACAACTACACATGCACAGTTAAATGTGGAAATCAGGGAGTTGCTCTTCGAGTTGTCCTGCTTCTCCAGAAACTCCGCTGCACCCATGGGCGAAATTTTCTGTTTTGGAGACCAAGCACGGTGGTGGGCGGGAAAGTTAGTGTGAATTCCGCTAGGTGGTGGGGCAGGTTATTACACCAAATCGTCTGCTTTTCAGCTAATTATTTATGCTTCAATGAGGAGCTCATTGAATCCTGTGGCGGGGCAAGCAGAGAGTCGTCCGCTCCGCTGTCACTTCATTGGGTCAAAGGTCCCAGTGCTATAATTAAATAGCGCACACACACACACACACACACACACACACATTCACTCTCTACAGGCCAGGTGTGTTGGGAACCTATTGGAAATGGTGGCCAGAAAATCCAAACCATCTGCCCCAAAGTTCAGTGACACGCACCTGGAGAGCCTCCTCCAGGCTGTTGAGAACTGGTGGGAAGCCCTCTTTCTGACAGATGGGAGCCGGACATCCATGAACCTGACCATGCCTGCCTGGGAGGAGGTTCCCAGGGAGGTCAGCGCATGTGGAACCCCGGAGACTGCCTTGTAATGCGGGAAGAAGATGAATGATCTCATCTGCTCCACCAGAGTAAGGCAACCTTTTCCTCACTCCAAACTCTCTCACTCATATACGGGCATCAGGCATTCTAAGGGTTACAGTCCAAATGAATCTCATACACTACCAGCAGAAGGGACATCAGCACTGATTGTGTGGCAGCCACTTAAACATCACCATCTTATGTAAAATCCTGCACAAATGACATCTTCATCCCTTACTGGGTAGGACTCAGCACACACAGCAAGCATGCATGCTTCTGATCTTCTCTTTCATCCGTGGTGCTTACAGTCAATCCATCTGTCTTTTTGCAGGACAAAATCTCCCACAATGAAAGGGAGAGTTTGATATCTAGAGGGGAGATGCCATGAGGTATCCCCCCATGAGGAGCAGGTGGCAGAACTGTCTGATGAGACAGAAACTGTTCCTGTGCGGAAAGTGAAATCGTTGGCCCCCAACAAGCCAGTAGGGTCCATGCGGTAGCCACACATGGGCAATTACTAATTATCCGTCTTCTTTATTCCAGTCACCAGCAAAAAAAGGTGGAGGGAGAGCCCAAGCCAGCACATCAGCCCCAGGCCTCAGAGCATCTTGGATGAGGAGGCATCCGAAGAAGACCTATCACCGTGTTCACCTGCACCCTCCATCAGCGCAGATACACACACCTTGGTGGGTCCTAGTTCTAGAATAGGCTCAGGGTCACATTTTTATTCAACAACAGGATGTGGGCATCGCTGGCTAAGCCAGCATTTATTGTCCATCCCTAATTGCCCTTGAGAAGGCAGCAGTGTGCTGCCTTCTTGAACCACTGCAGTCTGTGTGGTGTAGGTACACCCACAGTGCCCTTAGGGATGGAGTTCCAGGATTTTGATCCAGCGACAGTGAAGGAACGGCGATGTATTTCCAAGTCAGGATAGTGAGTGGCTTGGCGGGGAACTTCCAGGTGGTTCGCTTGCGTCTGCTGCCCTTGTCCTTCTAGATGGTAACAGTTGTGGGTTTAGAAGGTGCTGTCCAAGGATCCTTGGTGAGTTCCTGCAGTGCATCTTGTAGATGGTACACGCTGCTGCTACTATGCGTTGGTGGTGGAGGGAGTAAATCTTTATGGATGTAATGCCAATCAAGCAGGCTGCTTTGACCTGGACAGTGTCAAGCTTCTCGAGTGTTGTTGAAGCTGCACTCAACAAGGCAAGCAGAGAGTATTCCATCACACTCCTGACTTGTGCCTTGTAAACGGTGGACAGGCTTTGGGGAGTCAGGAGGTGAGTTACTTGTCGCAGGATTCCTAGCCTCTGACCTGCTCTTGTAGCCACAGTATTTATATGGCTAGTCCAGTTCAGTTTCTGGTCAACAGTAATCCCCAGGATGTTTATATTGGGGGATTCAGTGATGGTGATGCCATTGAACGTCAAGGGGTTTGGTTAGGTTCTCTCTTGTTGGAGATGGTCATTGCATGGCACTTGCGTGGCTCGAATGTTACTTGCCACTTGCTAGCCCAAGCCTGGATATTGTCCAGGTCTTTCTGCATTTGTACATGGGCTGCTTCAGTATCTGAGGAGTCACAAATGGTGCTGAACATTCAGCGAACATCCCCACTTCTGATCTTATGATGGAAGGATGATCATTGATGAAGCAGCTGAACACGGTTGGGCTGAGGTCACTACCCTGAGGAACTCCTGCAGTAATGTCCTGGAACTGAGATGATTGACCTCCAACAACCACACTCATCTTCCTTTGTGCTAGGTAAGACTTCAACCAGTGGAGAGTTTTCGCCCTGATTCCCAGTGACTCCAGTTTTGCTAGGGTTTGTTGATGCCACCCTTGGTCAAATGCTGCCTTGATGTCAAGGGCAGTCATTCTCCCCTCATCTCTGGAGTTCAGCTTTGTGTCCATGTTTGAACTAAGGCTGTAATGAGGTCAGAAGCTGAATGACTCTGGCGGAACCCAAACTGGGTGTCAGTGAACAGATTATTGCTAAGCAAGTGCCACTTGATAGCACCGTTGATGACCCCTTCCATCACTTTGCTGCTGACCGAGAGTAGACTGATGGGGCGGTAGCTGGCCAGGTTGGACTTGTCCTGCTTTTGGTGTACAGGACTTAGCTGGCAATTTTCCACATTGCCAGGTAGATGCCAGTGTTGCAGCTGTACTGGGATAGCTTGGCTAGGGGCATGGCAAGTGCTGGAGCACAAGTCATCAGTACTATTGCCGGAATATTATCAGGGTCCAGAGCCTTTGCAGTATCCAATGCCTTCAGCCATTTCTTGATGTCACGTGGAGCGTATCAAATTGGCTAAAGATTGGCATCTGTGGATGCTTGGGACCTTCTGGTGAGCACCTCATGGTCATGTGTCCATAGTAGGCAGAGGCAGCGACAGCCGAGATCTCTGACATTCAGAGGACTGTTGGAGACCATGCCCTTCTGAGTCCGATGATGTGCCTCTGGAATTGGACCTCAGAGAAATGTTGGAGCTGCAAAGACAGGCAGGGGAACATCAGGCAGGGTTGTCAAAGGCCGGTCAGCAGATTTGTCTGATGGCGTGGCTCTGGCATGAGAGTACATCGAGGTCGCTATTGGAAGGGTGGTGGCTGCCTTGGAGACCCAGGTCCAGGAGTTTGTGCCGGATTTGTGCTTGGACTCACACACCCATCACTCCAGCCATGATTTCATTCCACCAATGGCTAGGCGAGAGGGGCCAGAGCACTTCGACTTCCCTGAAGGTGCCCCTTCTTCTCAAGCAGTGAGGGAGGGGCTCTCAGACACCCACAGGAAGGAGCAGCGTCAGCCAGACACCCCGGGGGACATCCACCCAGGACGCTCCCAAGGGTGTCCACTGCTTCAAATCCCTTCTGCCTGTGACCCCATCCACTCCAGCACATCAGGCTGAGGAGGGTGCACCTGACCCAGAGCAGGAGACCCTGATCAGGCTGGGGCCCTGTAGGCCTCTAACCTCCACAGGACGCCCACCAAGGTCATCTTAGTCAACAGGACATAACAGTCAACAGACTGCTTCCACCTCTACTGTGGATGTCAGGACTGCACCTAGATGTAGCGGTAGGGTAAGAAAAATTAAGTTCTGAAAGCACCATGGTGAAAAGGGTGTTCAATCATTGTATATACTTTGCGCTTTTGTAAATATATTTTTCTTCTTTCCATCAAAGTCTCAGGTACTGAATAGCCATGTGATGCAGTGTGCCACAATCTTTTAAGGGTTACGGATGCCCCCCCACCCATCATAATTATCTCCCATCGTGTCCATCAGTTCTATGTTGTCTCACTCAAGCTCAGCTCAGGCAGCGCCTTTATGTCCACATAAGCAACATGAACAAAGCCAGTTCCTATATGAACACGGTGGTTAGACCATGTATATGTGAGCCTTGTTTCAGAGGATCACATAATATGACCTCATGGGTGTAATTCTGGGAAAGTTATTGATTAATCTGATGCAGCTGCGCAAGAGTTTTTCCTATGTGTAATAGGTATTTTTTGCCACCTGCGTTGGAGTCATTCCAACGAAGTGCAATTTTCAATGGGCTCCATGTAATGACTTTCAGGTTGGGGTTACAGTTTAACTAATAGTTGGGAATCTGAGCCTTTCATGTCTGCCTGCAGTGTTAACTCGTTACCGTGTTTATGGCTGAACATTACTCCTTTATTAATTCCCACTCTCCACGTACATGATGCAGAGCAATGGAAGTAGGTTGAACTTGTTGACTTTTGACATTTTTCCTAGACAGCAATGAGACTGTGATGTTATAGGAGTGTGCCTAGCCTCATGATTCTGGCCTATTACATGTGAGGATGCTAGTTCTCACCAGAAGGGCCAACTAACATGGCTAGTTTTTTTACTAATTCATGGGATGTGGACTTCACTGGCTGGGCCAGCATTTATTGCCCATCCCTAGTTGCACTTGAGAAGGCCTTCTTGAACTGCTGCAGTCCATGTGGTGTAGTTAATCCACAGTGCTGTTAGTGGGAGGAGTCCCAGGATTTTGACCCAGCGACAGTGAAGGAGGGGCAATATATTTCCAAGTCAGGATGGTGAGTGAATTGAACAGCAGGTGATGGTGTTCCCATGTATCTGCAGCCCTTGTCCATCTAGATGGTAGTGGTCGTGGGTTTGGAAGGTGCTGTCTAAGGAGCCTTGGTGAATTCCTGCAGTGCACCTTGTAGATGGTACACACTGCTGCTACGGTGTGTCGGTGGTGGAGGGAATGAACGTTTGTGGATGTGGTGCCAATCAAGCGGGCTGTGTTGTCCTGGACAATGTCAAGCTTCTTGAGTGTTGTGGGAGCTGCACTCATCCAGGCAAATGGGCAGTATTCCATCATACTTCTGACTAGTGCCTTGTAGATAGTGGACAGGTTTTGGGAGTCAGGAGGTGAGTTACTCGGTTGCAGGGTTCTTAGACTCTGACCTGCTCTTGTAGCCACAGTATTTATATGGCTATTCCAGTTCAGTTTCTGGTCAGGATGTTTACAGCGGGGGATTCAATGATGGTGATGCCATTGAATGTTAAGGGACTATGGTTAGATTCTCTCTTGTTGGAGATGGATTTGTGTGGTCCGAATGTTACTTGCCACTTATCAACCCAAGCCTGGATATTGTCCAGGTCTTGCTGCATTTGGACATGGACTGCTTAAGTATCTGAGGAATCGCAAATGGTGCTGAACATCGTGCAATCATCAGCGGACATCGCCACTTCTGACCTTAGGATGGAAGGAAGGTCATTGATGAAGCAGCTGAAGATGGTTGGGCTGAGGACACTACCCTGAGGAACTCCTTCAGTGATGTCCTGGAGCTGAGATGACTGACCTCAAACAACCACAACCATTTTCCTTTGTGCTAGGTTTGGCTCCAACCAGTGGAGAGTTTACCCCCTGATTCCCGTTTTGCTGGGGCTCCTTGATGCCACACTCGGTCAAATGCGGCCTTGATGTCGAGGGCAATCGCTCTCACCTCACCTCAGGAGTTCAGCTCTTTTGTCCGTGTTTGAACCAAGGCTGCAATGGGATCAGGAGGCAAATGGCCTTGGTGGAACCCAAACTGGGTGTCAGTGAGCAGGTCATTGCTAAGCAAGTGTCACTTGATAGCCCTGTTGATGACCCCTTCCATCACTTTACTGATGATCGAGGTTAGATGATTGGGTGGTAATTGGCCGGGTTGGATTTGTCCCGCTTTTTGTGTACAGGACACACCTGGGCAATTTTCCACATTGCCGTGTAATTGCAAGTGTTGTAGCTGTACTGGCAGAGCTTGGCTAGAGGCGCAGCAAATTCTGGAGCTCAAGTCTTTAGTACTATTGCTGGAACATTGTCAGGGCCCATAGCCTTTGCAGTATCCAGTGCTTTCAGCTGTTCCTTGGAGTGAATTGAATTGGCTGAAGATTGGCATCTGTGATGCTGGGGACCTCTGGAGGAGGCCAAGATGGATCATCCACTCAGCACTTCTGGCTGAAGATCGTAGCAAATGGTTCAGCCTTATCTTTTGCACTGATGTGCAGGGCTCCGCCATCATTGAGGATGGGGATATTTGTGGAGCCTCCTCCTCCTCCAGTGAGTTTAATTGTCCACCACCATTCACGACTGGATGTGACAGGACTGCAGATCTGATCCTTTGGTTATGGGATCACTTAGCTCGATGTATCACTTGCTGCTTATGCTATTTGGCACGCAAGTAGTCCTGTGTTATAGCTTCACCAGGTTGACACCTCATTTTTAGGTGTGCCTGGTGCTGCTCCTGGCATGCCCACCTGCACTCTTCATTGAAGCGGGGTTGATCCTCTGGGTTGATGGTAATGGTCGAGTGGGGAATATACCGGGCTAAGAGGTTACAGATTGTGTTCGAATACGATTCTGCTGCTGCTGATGGCCCGTAGCACCTCATGGATAGTCTTGAGTTGCTAGATCTGTTTGAAATCTATCCCATCTAACACGGTGGTAGTGCCACACAACACAAAGGAGGGCATCCTCAAAGGGACTTCGTCTCCACAATGACTTGTGCGGTGGTCGCTCTTACCGATACTGTCATGGACAAATGCATCTGCGGCAGGCAGGTTGGTGAGGATGAGGTCAACTATGTTTTTCCTTCTTGTCTCTCCCATGACCTGCCGCAGACCCAGTCTAGCAGCTATAACCCTTAGGACCTGGCCAGCTCGGTCAGTTTGAGTTCTTATCCAATTACAGAATGGCCACATGCTCCATGGGGTGCTTAGCCTTCCAAAGATGAGGCCATCGTTACACATGATTGTGACTCTTCATTCTAAGATTAATGTCCTTCATTGAGATGTTGAGGATTACAATGAAGGTCTTAATGTCTACACTGCATCGAAGAGACAGGAGAAATGCACTCATATGGTAGCTAGTCTTAACCTTAATCACCCTGGAACCTTGTCGCTATGCAGATCTCCTGGGCACATCTTCCACGTTGTGCCCATACAATGGGCTCTTCCTGTGGGGCATCATTATCCTCACCCTCTTGGATTTCACCCCTTTCTGCATCCTTCTCATCCGAGGAGATGTGCAGCTCTTCCGTCTCTCCATATGGCAGCTCATCCCCCCTTTGCAGCACCAGGTTGTGTCGGGCGCAGCAAACAACGATGATGCGGGACACCCTCTGTGGAGAGTACTGGAGAATGCCGCCTGATCAGTCCAGACACCTGAAATGCATCTTCAACATGCTAGTGCTCTGCTCAACTAAGGACCATGTTGCAGAATGTGCCGCATTGTATCTGTCCTCAGATGCACTCTGTGGCCGCTGAACAGGCATCATTAGCCACGTCTTTTGGAGGTACCCCTTATCACTGATGAGCCAAGCCTGAATACAGTGAGGGCCCTCAAAGATCTATGGCACTTGTGAGTGACTCAATGCACGCTTCCAGCGTACCTTGCACAAACCCGCATTATCTGCTTTTGGTGATCACAGATCAGCTGCACGTTGAGAGAGTGGAATCCTTTTCTATTGATAAATCATACTGGCTGCTGCCAGGGAGCTCTTAAGGCCATGTGAACAGTGGATGGAGTCCTGCACTTGTGGGAAGCCAGAGATAAGTGCGAAACCCACTGCTCTGGTAGCCTGGCTAGCTTCATCCATGGAGAACTGGATGTAATTATGTGCCTTATTGAAAATGTCACTTCCCTAATGCATTTATAAGTGCATGTTTGCGATATTCTACAGAGGACCCCAGTGGAGCCCTGGAATGATCTGCTGACAAAAAGTTGAGAGCGGCAGTTACCTAGAGTGGCAGTTACCTTTAGCGTGGCCGGCATTGG
The DNA here is from genome assembly GCF_964194155.1 of Cetorhinus maximus. Taxonomy (NCBI): domain Eukaryota; kingdom Metazoa; phylum Chordata; class Chondrichthyes; order Lamniformes; family Cetorhinidae; genus Cetorhinus; species Cetorhinus maximus. The sequence continues at coordinate 52,385,849 of NC_135897.1, read as the reverse complement.
ATGGCCCTCCAGTCTGTGTGGAGTGAGATCCTCACAGAGGATCTGGCAGATATGCTCCACTACATCCCTTGACAAGCATAGATGCCTACGGCACGGTCTGTCCCTTATCTCCATTTATGAATGTCATAGTGCCATCAGTAACTTAGGCTTCCTCATACATATTGCACTCTGCTAGAATGAAAATGAGGAGGCTTGTAAATGGATAAGAGTGAAATTCCTGCACATCTCCTGAGTGGTCTTTAGGATTTACAAGGTTACTAAGTTATCCTTAAATGATGTGTTGATACTGACTGGGTCACGTCTCTTCCAGATACCAAGGCTGCCTCGGAAACCTTTTCTGTTGATGTCCCAATACCTTATGTCGACTTAATCCCTCCCCTTCTCGAGGCCACATATACCGTGACTCCGGGACCTCCCCACCACCCCATCCCATGAGACCTTTCAATGCCATCCCATGAGTTACTAGCTCCCACTTTACCAGATGAAGATGCCTCCGCTGACTGTGACTGTGCCATCTGCTTCCCAATACGAATCCTTGAACCCCCCCCCCACTCCAGACCAACCTCTGTAGCACTCTGACTGCCCCCTGCACAGCATGCTGTGCCTGACCATCACTGGTTATTCAAAATGTCCACACACTTGGGTTAAAAAAACACACACATCTGCCTCTCAAAAGCTTACTGATTATGGACAGCGTAGAAGGGAACAGGGATTGTAGTAGTTCTCTTGCGTCCTGCCCATAACACTTTATAGAGCAACATTTCAACCACCCAGAGTCCAAAATAATGAGCAACAGTTTCACATATATGGTCATGTTCAGGTGTATTGGCCCTTTCTGCAACTGTATAAAATTTTCACTTGACCTTAAACCCATTGTCCCCTGTCCCCAACCTTGCTGGCTAGGTAATCTTTGAAATAATTGCGCATCCATTTTTTTATGGAGCGGTGGGAGAGGAGTAGAGAAGATTAAAGGACATAGAGAATTGGCAAGAGGTTCAGAAAAAGGTAAGGAGAGACTGTGAGAGGAATGGTAGGGGAGGAATGAAGGATAAGAGGTTTATCGGAGGAGAGGACCAGAATGGGAGAAATGAAAGCAAGGAGAGCAGTACGAAGGGTCAGTTAATGAGGAGGACCGGAAGAGAAGCTAGGGGAAAGGAGAAAATTGATTAGATGGGCGAGGAGATAAGGGTGTGGAATGAGAGGAAGAATATTAAAATCATCAACATCCTGGTACTATCATGGACCAAAAACTTATCTGGATAAGCCATACAGAAGGTAAAAAAGATGAGGCTGGGAATTCTGTAGTAATTCACCTCCTAAATCCTCAAAGCCTGTCCACCATCAACAAGTCAGGAGTGTGTTGGAATACTCCCCATATCCCTGAATGAGTGCGGCTCCAACAACAACTAAGAAGCTCAACACTGTTTAGGGCAAAGAAGCCTGCTTGATTGGGAGACTATCGACTACTCTAAACACTTGCAGCCTCCACCACCAGCAGTTTGTACCATCTACAGTATGCACTGCAGCAACTTGGTGACATTCCTTCAACAACCCCTTCCAAAACTACGACTACTGCCACCTAGAAAGGCAAGGGTAGCAGGCTCACACACCACCCTGACTTGGAAATATATTGTTATTTGTTCACCGTCACTGGGTCAAAATCCTGGAACTCTTTCCCTAACAGTACCTACATCACATGAAATGCAGTGGTTCAAGAAGGTGACTCACCAACATCTTTTCAAGGCAATTAGGGGTGGACAATAAATGCTGGCCTTACTAGCAATGCCCACACAGCATACCCTCTACCCTACCTGCTGCCCTTTTCGTTACCACCTCTCCTTCCCTCCTTTCCCCATTGCAACCAAAGACTGTACTTGCAGACTTGACTTTGCCTTTGGTGCAATTCCCCAGGTTATTGACTAGCTTATAGTTACAAAGAAAACCTCCGGGAAGCAGAATAGAGTTGGCTAAGGCATAGGAGTTGCTCTGCAATTATGGCTGAGCAGTTATTATGCCATCATTGGTTATTAGTTATAGCATGACTAGCTCAGATAGATTTCTGTTATAAATATGAAAATGCAATTTTATACTTGAATTATATGCAAATTTTAAACTTTTAATATGCTAAAAATAAACATTCTTTGCAATGTGCAACAATTCACATTACTATTGGTTGCAAATGTGGATTCACAGTTACAAAAGCTTTGTTTATCTCTACGTTTGATAATCTTAAATCACTTCATTGCTGAAGAATCATACATTATTTCTATTGTGCCACAAATGCATGGTTAGTTGAAATGCTACTGTAAAAATAAAGTAAATATTTTGAATTGCAATACCAGAGTTTGTTCTCAATAGCAAAACCATCAGCATGGAAGGAGGTCAGAGTTTGCATTCTTAAATAGTGGAGAGCTTCCTAAACAAGCCTAGTGAAAAAGCTATAGAATGCAAATCCTGATGGCTTCTGTCTGAATTTACATGAAGGAGGACAGGTAGTTTCCCTGTCATCAACTACACATTCTGTTGCATAGCAACCTGAAAAACACCTAGAAGCCATTGCCAGGTTCAAAATGGTTGTTAAAGATTTCTAATTTTATCAATTCCTTTTTATTTATTTTATGTTACCTTTATCTTGTTTCTCACTTAGAAATTAATTGACTACCAATGAGGATTTCCACAGCAGTGGTACTCCTGCTGAGTAAAAAATTGTGATTGGTGTGGTTATTGGGAGAAATACAAGAGGCTGTGATCTGACTTTGTGCTGCAAGCAGGAAGCCTTACCCAGCGGAAATGCATATCAGAATTGTTGGTGTGCTTTATAACTATAAATCATGTGTGGCATGAACCTTAATTTCTGATATTTTGTGATGAAAATTACCCTGCTGGCATTTTCATGTAAGCAAATTATACTGTATATTAATAATAAAAACAGAAAATTCTGAAAACACTCAGGTCAGGCAACATCTGTGGAGAGAGAAACATACAGTTAGCCTTTTATCTGAACTCAGCAGTTACAACAAACATCAACCTGACAATTACTTTGTTCTAATGATATAAGACATGTTTTCATAGCCTCTTTTAATTTGTATTTTTCAAATTAATTTTGGAGAAAATTTGAGATAAGCATAAGGAGAATATGAAAATATGGAGAAAGTGTCTGTGGAAAGTTGGCATAGGAGCTACAGGAAAGCAGGGCAAAGATGACAGAGACCACACAATATTTGTTTCTTGTGTAAGGTACCAATCATGTTTTGCTATAAACAGGTGAAGATATTTTTGCGAGTATAGTATCACAATCCATAAGTTTATTATGCAGTGTCCCTATGTTCTCTCTACCTGAATAATTTATTAAAATTTGTTTTTCTTAGGGTAAAAACCACTCAAAGAAACTTCGTAATTATTATGCTGGGCATCAGTGTGTGGCTGCTCCCAAAGCGACTCATTTTGTAGATCAGCCAGGCACACAACTTCATCCACCGGCATCCCAGGTAATGTAAATATATGCTAATAGTAGAGAACATCCAGATCTGGAAAAATGACTGAAAATTATAGTTATTATTTGTTTCCTGCAAAGCTGTAAAATTCACTTGTCACCACTGTAATTGAATTTTAACTGTATGCAATAATACTGTGATTGTGTAGTCAATTTCCCAGCACACATTGCAACTTAGAAAAGGAAGAACTTACATATAGCACTGTTCATGTACTCAGGACATCCCAAAGCACTGGAGAGCCAATGTAGCCATAGGTGTTAAGTTATTTGACATGTACAGATAAGTTTCTGATTAGTGTGATCAGCAACAAATACAAAGCAGCCATTCACCTGTATCTTGTATTAATCTGGTTTACACCTCAGACAAACCGCTAACTTAAAAGTATTATCTAATTAGAGGGGCTGAGATCACTTTTTTGTACTCTTGCATTGGATTTAAAATTGGGGTATCATGAAGAAACTTGATAATTTGTTTTTTAGTGATATTGGTTGCAAGCTTTAACCCTTCAAAGCACCATGGGATTTTTTACACCAGAGGACAGATTGGATTTCGATTTAATGTCTCAGCTGATAAACAGTACCTTTAGTAGTGCAGTACATACTTCTTCGGTATCACAGTGAAGCATCAACATAGATCATGTGGTCAAATCTCTGGAGTGGGACTTGAACCCATGACTTCTGATTCGGAGGCAAGTGTGTTACCAGTGGACAGACGCTGATATTTAAATATTGCTATTGTATCATCCACTCAAGAAGAATGTAACAATAAAAAGATGAGGTAAAATGTAAGACTTGGGAGCCTTGCATGGAGTAAGAACTGCCTGAATCTTCTGGACTTTCATACACAGAGATATTGCTCTGCCCTAACTAAATCTGTTGGGAAAAGTCACCACTTAACTCAGTTACAGTGACATAGCATTCACATAGCTGCATAATTTGTTGTGGATTCCTCACAAATACTTTGTGCTGAGTGTGCAGGTTGTTCAACCTCAGTAGGATCTTTTTGGCCCCATGAAAGAATCCAGCCTTGACAGTATTCCAGCAAGCACTTTAAACAAAAGGTGTGGCTTATTAATGATAATAAAGTGGTGCAGATTAATGTCGTACATCAGGACAACTTGATAGCAATCGCAAAGCTCTTGCAGCAAGATATGGGGGCTGGATGTTGAAGAGATTCTTAGTCATACAGGGTGCGCCTAGCTTAATTTCAGTTTTCCCTATGAATCAGAAAATGAAGCTGATAGAGATTCTTTATGAAGGAAACATCTCTAAGGAGGAGATGGAAGAGATTCTGGAGATACTTATAGATACACCAACCAGTGCTTCAGCATTTCCCAGCATGGCACCTAAAGTAGCCTGCCCCGCCAATGTGCATAATCTTTTAATGGAAAGCCCAGTTCAGTTCAGAGCAGAAGAGGTTTCACACCAGAGCTCAAAGAGCACAAATTCTTTAAAAAAAATGCTATGACAAATTGGAAAGAGTACGTATAGACTAGAGAATTTTGTAAAGATTTGAGGAAACGATTTACTCCCAACACCTATAAGTCAACTTCACAAATATATTGGTGTTGTTGGAACTTTTTGCTCAATATGAACTTGCTCAGTATTGTCTGACATACTGACAATCAACTTGACAACCAATACAGTCTGTCAATCACCTCTGGAAAATTCAATTTATACATATCAATGACTGCACAAGGTTTTTGAGAGTCATATGGAAACATAAATAGTTAGTGCATCTGGTAGTAACATTATGGAATATTTTTAACTCATTTTTAGAAATTGTCCATACATTCAAAACCATGATTTCTTAATGCATTTTTAACTTTTCAGATAGACTGCTATGCATTTGGCTTTGCAGTGTTAACAAGCTTCACAATGTGATGGTAGATCCATTTTGCATGGTTTGACATTTGGATAGGAGGGGCAGTCCTTCGACCATGTGGAAAATTTATACCTCAGAGTGTCTGTTAGGTATCGCAGGAAATGGTGTCAAAACTTTACAGCCACCACATGAATTCTTGTTAATTTTTTTTTCTGGCGGTGTTTACAGATCTTTAGTGTCCTACGCAGACAAGACCAAGGACTGTCATCCGTCTGGAAGTTGTTTGTTTTATTTATGGACAAAAGCTTAGGCAATCATCACTAATCTGCATTGAGCAAACTGGGTTGTAGAATTTATCTTCTTGTGATATTTTTAAAAATGAATGAACTTGCATTTCTAATGTGTTACCATCTGGTTAAGGACCAGTAACTTTTTGTTTAAAGTAGACAAAGTTTGAAATCCCAGTTACCAACTAAGAGAATAAAACCACAAGATTCCACAGTTTTAAACAAACAAAATAAACATTACTATACAAAATCAGCAAAGTAAAACAATCTACAATGCCTATCTTATACTCTAACATTCATAATTAACATGAGGTAAATATGAATTAACAGGCAAACTGTGGTCAAACACACCACACCACACCACACATTAAATGGCAAATGCAACCAAGACAGATCCCAGGGATTTCTCAGCAACCTACCCTGATGTCAAGGATCACTGTGAGTCACAAAATCTTGCTAAAACTGTCTGCCTTATGTGAAATTTCAGTTCTTCACTTTCAAAGATCTAGCTTCTGAATTCCCTTGAAAACTGCTCTGACTCGGACTGCCTCAACAACTGCTCACCTCTTGATGGTTCAACCTCTTCTTCTGAGACTGTGTTCCATGGGATTCACAAAGCTGCACCCCTGCCTCTTACTACAGTCCCAATTCCAACTCTTTTGCAGACCACTAGCTTCACTAAACTGGCACTGCCCCAGGTTTCTTCGCACGTCAGTCTCCCGGCTGCACCAGCTATGATTGTCTACCAGGCCTTCTTTGAGCCTTAACTGTCTCCAGCACGGAACCAGCAACCTTCTGCTGCCATCTCAGCTCCCCAGGACTTTTCCTGAGCCTCAGCTGCACTGAACAGCTCCCACTATTTCTCTGTGTGCTGCAAACTATGTGTGGTCCTAACTGCATTCTTAGTTGCACTGAGTGGGCCCTGGAGATTTTCTGAGCCCTAGCTGCCTGGGGCCGTCAATAGCCAGCACCCTTTTGGTACAGCTTCTTCCCTCTGCTTCCGAACACTCAGCTAAATTGAAACCAGAGAACCATCTTAAGCTCCACCATCTCCAGAACAACATTGTCTTTCATTGTTCACTGAATGCTTTTAAACTAGTTTAGCTCTAACTCCCATAACATCTCTCTGGACTGCACTTCTTTGCAAGCAGTGTAGACATCATGCCTCCAGCTAAGTAAGCCCAACTGCTGTTTTAGTATCTTACCTTTCTAACTGTTAACCCTTTAAGTTAACGTGGCCCCAAATTTTTACGTGTAATAGACTCCAAGCTGCTTTTGGTTGCATTTATCTCATTTTTTTACAGTTAAACTTTAATCTTCCCAGAACTAAACATTGCCTCTAAAATAGTAACATGAACCATGAGCTAGATATTCATCATAAAAGCCTTTCCCGTCTTTGGGACACAATGCATTAAGGCAGTAGATTTTCTTTGATACGAAATCAATGCATTCATGTAATTTAGGCAAATATGGCAGTAAATAGCATATATCAACATCCCACAAACAGCAAATGAGGTAAATTGCCAGTTAATTCATCTTGATTATGATGAGTGTTACAGCACAGCGGATTGTAAATGCCGAGCTGCTCAAATCTCAGAGGGAAACGATTTTTGCAATTTGTATAGTATGAGGAGTGGTTTTGAAATCAGGAAATGATTTCCCTGACTACTTTTGATGATTTTATAGTAAAATAAACATTTATTAAAAGAATAAAGGAAGAAAAAACACAATTATATTTAAACGCAAGAATGGCTTCACACAGTAAACAGTACTTTAAAACAGTTCCACAAATCTTAACTTAACTACCCTCAGAACTAACCTTTCCGTTTTCTGTTCAACAACTATCCTAATAGATTTCAAAGTCCATAGAATTCCAGTAATTTTTTTACCACACAGTGCCTTTTTCTCTTGGGGTGTGCTCCGAAGCTGACAGCACCTGGGTCTTCAGGTCTGGCCTTGTTCACACTGTCTTCAGAGAGTTCCGACCAGCTACCTTGCTGTCTTCTGGGAGATCTAAGCAGCTACCCCCTCACATAGGTTTCAGTAGTTCCTTAAATGCGTTCCTTCCCTTTGATCTCTCTATCATTTCAACCAGTCACTTCAGAAATGCTTACTTCCCAGAATTGATTAAATCATTCTTTACTTTAGCTCTTAGACTTGTAAAAACAAACTTACCCTATCTTTACATCACTTTGTTACACCTTTTTACAACCTGCAAAAATCCCCCTTTGAACTAAAACAACTCAATTCAAACTATTCCTGTTACTGCTTTATGTAAAACTCTGATTGAAGTTCCTCTTGGTTCATTAACATATCAAAACCACTTCTTACTGTTGACATTAGACCCTTGCTGTCACTCTAACTCTTAATCCAATTGCAGTCTGACTTCCAGTACATTAGAAAATATGTCAGGGTTATTACCAGAAGAAAAGTATTACTATTTCTTGTTTTCTTGATGTGTTAAGTGATAAATACTGGCTAGGACACTGGGATACAGTAACTCCCTTCTCATGTGAATAAACAGATAGGCCTTGGTTCGAATTACTTTTGAAGGGAGATCAGTCTTGCTTTGTAAATGAATGAATGAGATCCCAGAAACAGCAATAAGACATATAGCTAAGCTTATGCTGGTGTTGATTAATATGAACGTTGGCCAGGACATTGGAAGAACTTCCTACACTTGAGAAAAGAAGTTCATTGGCTCTTGCAAGTTTTAGATGGGACTTTATTTTAATGTCTGATCCAAAAAAACCCCATCCTGTACTTAAGTGTTCACCTGGATTATATGCTGAATTAAGCTTTAATTCAATTTTATATCAATTTGGTTTTTCTACCTTTCTTTCCTGACAAAGGAATTTTGACAAACCTCAATTACTTGTTATGCTGGCCTCAATTCTAACCTCTCCCACCCCACCCACTGTCGTTAGACAGGATAGGGTGAGGAAAGGGGGAAAAATCCTAAAAATTAAGATCCTGGCTCCAAGCCTTTGTTTCCAGCAGCAGTAAATTTACGATGGCGATTTAGACCCACGGTGAGAGTCCTACTAAAAAGTAGGTGGAGGCCTACTTAAGATTCAAAAGTTGTGGCCCTTTTGTTGTCTGCTGGGTTTGACATCAATTCATCCTTACATCTGTTCCTTTGACTTACTTTCTTTGGAAAATGGCACATACTGTAATTTTCTGAAACAGTCAATATTCCAGGATTTCGGCTCTTCAGGCGAGGCAGGGAAGGAGGTAAAAGAGGAGGGGGTATTGCAATATTGATCAAGGAATCAATTGCAGCAGTAAGGAGGGATGACATTTTAAAAGGCTCCTCAAATGAAGCCATATGGGTAGAACTGAAAAACAAAAAAGGAGCAGTCACATTGCTGGGAGCGTACTGTAGGTCCCCATACAATCTGAGAGAAATAGAAGAGCAGATATGTAGGCAAATTTCAGAGAAGTGTAAAAATAATAGAGTAGTTAAAATGGGGGATTTCAACTTCCCCAACATTAACTGGGTCAGTCATAGTGTGATAGGTTTAGAGGGAGCGGAATTATTAAAATGCATTCAGGAGAGCTTTTTAAACCAGTGTGTAGAAGGTCCTACAAGAGAGGGGGCGGCCCTGGACTTAATTTTAGGGAATGAAGCCGGGCAAGTGGTAGAGGTATCAGTGGGGGAGCATTTTACAGATTGTGATCATAACTCCGTTAGATTCAAGGTTGTTATGGAAAAGGACAAGAATGGGCCAGAAATCAGAGTTCTAAATTGAGGGAAGGCCAATTTTAATAAGATCAGATATGATTTGGCCAGAATGGACTGGGAGCAGCTACTTTTAGGTAAATCTGCATCAGAGCAGTGAGACTCATTCAAGAAGGAAATAGGGAGAGTACAGGGCCAACATATTCCAGTAAAGACAAAGGGTGGGACCAACAAATCCAGGGAACCCTGGATGTCGAGGGATATACAGGATTGGATAAAGAGAAAAAGGGAGGCTTATGGCAGATAGTGAGGGCTCAAAACAGCAGAAGCCCTAGAGGAGTATAGAATGTGTAGGGGGGAACTTAAAAAGGAAATTAGGAGAGCAAAAAGGGGGCATGAAAAAACAGGTAAAATAAAGGAAAATCCAAAGTTATTTTACAAGTACATTAAAAGTAAGAGGATAACAAGGGAAAGAGTAGGGACCATTAAGGCCCATGGTGGTAATTTGTGTGTGGAGCCGGAAGATGTAGGTAGGGTGTCGGTGTTCACAAGTGAGAGGGACGACGTGGGCATGGAAATCAGGCAGAAGGACTGTGTTATAATTAAAGAAATTAGCATAGAAACGGAGGAGGTCCTAAGTGGTCTGGCAGGCTTAAAAGTAGATAAATCTCCAGGCCCGGATGAAATGTATGCCAGGCTGTTGAGTGAGGCAAGGGAGGAGATAGCAGGGGCACTGGCAATAATTTTCAATACCTCTCCGGCCGCAGGAGAGGTGCCAGAGGACTGGAGGACAGCCACTGTGGTACCGTTATTCAAGAAGGGAGGAAGGGATAAGCCAGGGAACTACAGACCAGTCAGTCTAACCTCAGTGGTGGGGAAACTATTGGAAGCAATTCTGAGGAATGGAATTAATCTACACTTGGAGAGGCAGGGATTAATCAAGGACAGTCAGCATGGTTTTGTTCAGGGGAGGTCACGTTTGACCAATTTGATTGAATTTTTCGAAGAGGTGACCAGGTGTGTAGATGAGCGCAATGCATTTGACGTAGCCTACGTGAACTTCAGTAAGGCTTTTGATAAGGTTCCGGATGGGAGACTGATAACGAAGGTAAGACCCCATGGGATCCAAAGCAATTTGGCAAATTGGATCCAGAATTGGCTGAGTTGCAGGAAGCAGAGGGTGATGGTCGAGGGGTGTTTTTGTGACTGGATGCCTGTGTCCAGTGGGGTTCCACAGGGATCGGTGTTGGGTCCCTTGCTGTTTGTGGTATATATAAACGATTTAGACTTGAATGTAGGAGGGTCAGTAAGTTCGCGGATGATACGAAAATTGGTGGGGTGGTAAATAGTGAGGAGGATAGCCTTAGATTACAGGAGCATATAGATGGGCTGGTCGGATGGGTTGATCAGTGGCAAATGGAATTTAATCTGGATAAGTGTGAGGTGATGCACCTGGGCAGGACAAACAAGGCACAGGAATACACGGTGAAAGGTAGGGCCCTGGGAAGCACCGAGGATCAAAGGGATCTTGGTGTACATGTCCACCGGTCCCTTAAGGTAACGGGACAGGTAGATAAGGTGGTTAAGAAGGCATATGGAATACTTGCCTTTAATAGCCGAGGCATAGAATATAAGAGGAGGGAGGCCACAGCTAGAGTATTGCGTGCAGTTCTGGAATCCGCATTATAGGATGTGATTGCACTAGAGAGTGCGCAGAGGAGATTTACCAGGATGTTGCCTGGACTGGAGAGTTTTAGCTATGAGGAGAGATTGGATAGACTGGGAGCAGAGGAGATTGAGGGGGGACATGATTGAGGTGTATAAAATTATGAGGGGCATAGATAGGGTAGACAGGAAGGAACTTTTCCCCTTGGTGAAGGGATCGATAACCAGGGGCATAGATTTAAGGTAAGGGGCAGGAGATTTAGAGGGATGTGTGGAAGAATTTTTTCACCCAGAGGGTGGTGGGAATCTGGAACTCACTGCTGAAAGGGTGGTAGAGGCAGAAACCCTCAAAACTTTAAGAATTATATGGATGTGCACTTGCGATGCCATGGCATACAAGGCTAAGGGCCTAGCGTTGGAAAATGGGATTAGAATAGTTAGGTACTTGTTTGACCGGCGCAAACTCGATGGGCCGAAGGACCTTTTTTCTGTGCTGTAGACCTCTATGACTTTCTGGGAATTCACCTTCCATGTCCATTCCTCCAAATCAGCTATGCATCTCTGAAGCTTTTCTGATGCAATATTCAAACTAATAGAAGATATCTAAATGGCTATGCCATCAGAAAATTATGGGAAAGCTCCAGTTCTTTGTTTTGGTGGCGGAACATTATTAGCAAAAATGAAGAGCAAGAGTGGATTGATAATTGAACTTTTCAGATCTCCTGCCATTGGGCAAAACCTGTATCAATTTAGCTTACCTTTGATGTCAAGCTGGGAGATAGTGCACTGCAGCTCATTGTTCAAAATCTTGTCAAAAGCTACGTTCAGAAATCCTGCACTCTTTTTTAAGGTTTGGAGTGTTCTGCCAGTCGTGGCTGTTCTGTTGGTGTAGACCCAGCTTTGTATTCAATATAACATTATTTTAAGACAAACTAAAAGTAACAAGAATGTACTGTTGCTGTAACATGATTACAATGTTTCTATACAAAATAGAACATTCTAAATAAAAGGTGAACTGAATACACATTCATAAAGCAGGAGGAATTAATCCAACCTTGCCCCAGCAAGCCCATTGGTACACTTTTTAACTTGGACTTGACACCACACAGGAGTTATATTTCACATGGTATGATAGAATTGTATATTTTTCTTATCAGAAGTGGTTGCATATTGATACAAAAGTGATATTGTAACTGCACCTACAGTATCTAATTCTGCAAACATTGCAAATTTTTAACAACTAGAAATAGTGAAAGTTGCCTCTTTTGGTCGTTGCTACTTAAGGAATGTGAGAATAAGAAATAACTTATTGTGGTTTTTCTTTTATTTACAGGATCTCTCTGCAGACTTAACATTCATCATTTGCCTCCTTTATGTTTGTGAATTATTGATGAATGTTATTTTCCATTCAGTCAGGGTCCCCCAAGACAGCAGGTCGTGTGATAATGGCTACAGCAAATGATTACTGCAAACTCTGCGATGCCTCTTTTAGCTCCCCGGCTGTGGCACAGGCACATTATCAAGGAAAGAACCATGCCAAGAGACTGCGACTAGCAGAGGCCCAGAAATCCAATTCACTTTCGTATGTATGCTAACAACTAAGAATTCTATAACAGGATTTTCAGTGTGTTAAGTTTTTGTACAACATCTACTTTCTGTTATAGTACCATCATAATTTTGAACAAAGTAATTAGATATTTCCCCTTTAAACATAGAAACCGAAATAAATTTTGTTTTAATGATAGGCATCTAAATATCAGTTGTTTCTTTTACTGTCTACAGACAAAGGTGATTCTTCCTCATGCGTTCATCCTCTACATACCTTAGGACAGGCCTATCATCCAGCCAGCAGTCAATCATTGGAACAGTGCCCTCTTGGGAGTTTTGAAATTTTTATTTCCACCTGCAACTCCCCACCCTCCCCGCCACCCCAGCAATGAGTGAACATTGCACAGAAAGTCATTCCACAGCAATGTTTTTTTTCTCATTTCTGGAAGCAGCATCAGAGGTTTTTTACCCTCTCAGTAGGCAAGGCTTTTGTGAAGTATTTTCTGCTTTGTTATTAGCCAGTTCCAACTTTTTAAACTTTGGTTCAGTTCTTATCTCAGATATTTTCAATGGAACCTTTCACATGAAAAATATGCTGATATTTTTCCCATACTAGGGGATTTTCAATGTGCAGTAGTGGATCATTCTGTCTGAAGACAGAAAGGCTGAATAATTTTTCATTTATTGGGAGATCTTGAGAATCAAGGGGCAGAATTTTCTTTTTTTTCAAACTTTGAGGTGGCGAGTGGGTTCCACGGCATGTTAACCGCTGGTTGGAATAGTGGGAAATCGCATTTGATTCAGCTCTTGGAAGCTCATTAACTATGCACAGACGAGTATCTCTCCGAATCACTTGGTTGGTCAGGAGCTGTTTTGTCCGTCCCGCCATTATCTGACGCCGTTGCAGGTCTGGGCGTCATATTTAAACGCCGCCCGAGCACACACATTTCTCTCTCCATCCCAGCTGTCTTCAGGAGACATGTCGAGATGCGTGGCGACCAGAGAAAGAAGGCTCCAACCCACAAGAAGGCTGCACCCCACTTCTGCCCCAACGCCCTCAAGGCCTTAATATGACGAATGCAGGAGCCTCGGGATGCGCTGTACCCAAGGGACAGATCCAAGAAGCACAGCAGTCTCACCTCTCTGGCCTGGGAGGCCAGCGCGGCTGGCACCTGAAACGTCATCCAGTGCAGTAAGAGGATGAATGGTCTCATCCACTCCGTCAGGGTAAGTCATCTTTCAACTCCCTCCAATATCAAACTCTCATCATTGCATCATGTACTCAAAAGGCTGCTCTTTTCAGAGATCTCACACAATCATTAGCGGGGGGTACATGTCATCACTGATTGTCTCATGGAAACTTTCACATCACTAACATCGCGTCTATCATGCTGCTTACACTCCATCCTCAGCCCCTTCTGGGGAGGGCTCACCACACACAGGGAGCATGCATGTTTCCCAACCTCAGCTCCATCCCTTCTCACATTCCTTTCTTTTGTCTTCAGCCAGGGCAAGCTGACCCACAACAGATGGGAAGGATCCCAGACCCAGAGAGGCGCCAGGTTGTGAAGGGCGAAACACACCATGATGATGCGGGATATCCTATCTGGAGTGTACTGCAGTGCACCACCCGAGCGGTCCAAATATCAAAGCGCATCTTCAGAATGCCAATTGTCTGCTCGATTAGGGACTGTGTGGAGCTGTGAGCTGCGTTGTACCCCTCTTCCGAAACATTTGAGGTCGACGCAGGGGTGTCATGAGCCAGCATTTCATATCCTCAACCAGCCATTCATGTAGATGCTCAGACCCTTGGAATATCTGAGGCACCTGGGAGTGACTCAGGATGTATGAGTCATGGCACCTCCCAGGATACTTGGCACAAATGTGCATTATGTGCTTCCGATGATCGTACACCACTTGAACAGTGATGGAATGAAAACCTTTAAGGTTGACTAAATATTAGGGACCGCTGCTATGGAGCCCTTAAAGCCATATGGCTACAGTCGATTGCACCCTGTGCTCTTGGGAAGCCGAGATAGCTGCAAAGCCATTGAATCTCGCAGCCTGGCTATCTTCATCAAGTGTAAACTTCACATAGTGATGTGCCTTGTTGTAGAGGGCATCTGTGACCTCCTTGATGCAGCTATGTGTTGCGGACTGTGAGATGCCGCACAGGTCTCTTGTGGATCCCTGGAATGACCTGCAGGCAAAGCCACTGGCAGGTGACAGTCTTTCACTCCATGGGGCGTTTGTTCCGCACAAAGAATGTGGCAGATGTGATCTACCAGAGCTCAGAGCAAGCACAGCCGTGCACAGCATTGTCTCCCAATCATCTGTAAATAGGAGAGTATTCTCTGGCATATCCTCGGTCTAGCGAGTCCCTCTGTGGTCTGGGTTTCTCCTCCTCATCCTCATGTTCTTGCTGTGGCTCCCCTGGACCTCAGGTGGGGCCTAATGAAGATGCGCTCAGCGTCACCTGTCCCTTCTTCTCCTCCTCCATAGTATTAGAACCCTCAAAAAGGCAGCTTTGAGCCCTGGGTCCATCTGAAATGATAGATCAAATAGATTATTGGGTGAACATAGTGAAGCTCACAGTCGTGAACCAATAGCAACTGTATTGATCTATAATGGCTTCAGCCCTACTAGCCTTGTCACTGTTGCAGCCTTGTATCTGAGGCTTCAACAGACACTTCGAGATGACCAAGATGCCATTCCTGAGACTTAGCACCTGAATCCCATAATGGCTGGAGAAGGTTTGAATGACATGTGCGACCTGACCTAGCTCAGTGCTCCAATCTCAGATCTGGTGTTCTAATTAACAATAAACTTCTCATACGAGCATATGCTAGGAGCGAAAGTAGGCCATGGCCCCTTGAATCTGCTCCACCATCCAATAAGATCATGGCTGGTCTGTTTGTGTTTCGAAATCCACACTCCCTTCTGCCCCCGATGACCTTTGATTCCTTTGCCTAACAAGAATCTATCTACCTCCACCTTAAAAATATTCAATGACCCCGCTTTCTCCACCTTCTGAGGCACGGTTCCAAAGTCGCAGACCCCTTTGAGAGAAAAAAATTCTCTTCATCTCTGTCCTAAAAGGGTGACCCCTAATTTTAAAACAGTGCCCCTAGTTCTGGACTCACCAACACGAGGAAGCATCCTTTCCATATCCACCTTGTCAAGAACGTTCAGGATCTTATATACTTCAATCAAGCCACCCCTTGCTCTTCTGAACTCCAGTGGAAACGGGCCCAGTCTGTCCAACCTTTCCTCATAAGACAACCCGCTCATTCCAGGTATCAATCTAGTGAACTTCCCCTGAACTGTCTCCAACGCATTTACATCCTTAAATAGGGAGACCAAAACTGTGCACAGTATTCGAGCTGTGGTCTCACCAATACCCTGTATAACTCAAGTATAACGTCCTTATTTTTATGTTCAATTCCTCTCATAATAAAGGATAGCATTCCATTAGCTGCCTTAATTACTTGCTGTACCTGCATTCTAGCTTTTTGTGACTCATGCACTAGAGCACCTAGATCCCTCTGCACCTTGGAATTCTGTAATCGTTCTCTGTTTAAGTAATACTCT
Source organism: Cetorhinus maximus (assembly GCF_964194155.1). Lineage (NCBI taxonomy): Eukaryota > Metazoa > Chordata > Chondrichthyes > Lamniformes > Cetorhinidae > Cetorhinus > Cetorhinus maximus. Next base: position 52,369,758 of record NC_135897.1, on the reverse strand, counting down.
GCTTTTTCATTCTTCTTGCCAAAGTGAACAACTTCACATTTCTCACATTATACTCTCATCTGCCAGATTTTTGCCCACTCACTCAAACTATCTATATCCGTCTGCAACCTCCTTATGTCCTCTTCACAACATACTTCCCTACCCTTTTGTCATCTGCAAATTTAGCTACCATGCCTTCACTCTCCCCTTCTAAGTCATTGATATAAATTGTAAAAAGTTGAGGCCCCAGCACAGACCCCTGTGGGACTCTACTCATCACATCCTGCCAATCAGAAAAACACTCATTTATGCATACTCTCTGTTTTCTGCCAGCCAGCCAATCTTCTATCCTTTCTAATATGTTACCCTCTACACTATGAGCTTTTAGTTTCCACAGTAACCTTTGATGTGGCACCTTATCAAATGGCTAAATGATTAATGACTGGATGCCCTTTTCCCTGATATGAATGCCAATTCTAGAAAGCATATGAAAGTCTTCCATTGATGGGATGTTATATATGCAACAACTGTGTCTCCAGGTTGCCTGCATTCCCAAATTTCACATTCCTATGCGTTAATGTTGAATTGAAGCAACTATGATGTTAAGCCAGGAAAGCTTCACATACCCCCCCCACGCCCCTTTTATTAAATTTTCCCCAATTACTGGCTGCAGATGCCTCCATAACCATTCCCTTCCCATCTGCAGCCCAGTATAGAGACGGACAAGCCCATGGACAGCGACTGTGGAAACGCCGTGCACACCAAGCTGTGCATTATTCCAACTGAGCACACAGCCTGTGACCCACCCTGGAGCATGCATAGCCCTGTAGCATGGTCTGCTGCACCCCATGACTGTCTCAACTCTCTTACTCTTGACTGAAACCCACAGAGCTCAAGGAGTGTCTCTATTCTCTGACTCCTGACTGTGAGCCCAAGGAGTGTCTTTACTTGCTGACTCCTGACTGAATACATGGAGTGTCTCCGACCTGCTAGCCCCAAACCAAGGACTTTGACTTTTAATGAGTTCCCCATTACCCTCATGACTGAACACTACAGTCTCCCTTCCCAACACTGCCACCCCACCCCCCGCCCCGCTGCGTGACTCTCCGTGAAACCCATCCCTCATGTGCCACACTAACACAAACACTCCTATCCCGGAGTCTGAATGCACCCTCTCCCATTCATACATGTGGCCCCCCATTCATCCCCTTGTTTGTCAGTGTTTCAGTTTCCCTTGTCGGGCTCCAGCTTTCCACCCCTCAGTCTCCCTTCTGCCTGCCATCATTCCCCCTTCTCTTCCACTCCCTTGCGAAGCCTTCCTGCCCCTCTGACTTCCATCATTCCCCCTTCTCCCTCCAAACCCCTTGCAAAGCCCTCCTTCCCCTTTGCTCGCTGTGTGTTTTCCCTCCCACCAACCCCTTGCAATGCCTTCCTGCACCTTTGACACCCCCATGTTGCCCCGCCCCCAACCCCTTAAAATACCTTCCCGCCCCTTTGCCCCCCATGTGTTCCTGCTTCCCCCCCTGACCCTTTTCAATGCCTTCCTGCCCCTTTGCCCCTGTGTGTTTATGATCCTTCCCCCCCCCGGTCGAAATGCCGGTCTCTGTCTGAATGTTCAGCCCTGTCTTAGTACTGCTGCATTACTGATACGCTGCGAGATATATTTCTACCTGTACGTCTCAAACTTGGAAGTATTGTAATTATCAACCTCCCATAAGTTTTCACAGATTTCCCCTATGACAAGAAACTCCTCTTTGGGATGCAGTTTGAAGAGATGCAGGAGTATTGTAAGAAAAAGTTTACACACCTGTCAGTGGAAGGCCAGATTCTGCTTCATCTTTTTTCCAAATCATAGATGTGTTTCCTGATCTAATCAATATTTCTATCATGATGATTGGTGTCTTCGTATTTGTGGAAAAGATTTTTATCAATGGTTTTGAACCATTGTTTACGTCAGAGTTGAGGATCAGCTTCTTTTACATAAGACTTAAAAGATGAATTTCAGGCCTGTCTAGGTGCTAAACTGTGCTACTTGTGTCATTGCTGTGATTGGTTCTTAAACTTCACAGACAACAAGTATTGTGAGCTTCTCAAAGAACGTTCTATAATTCCTGCATAATATAAAATTATATGCTTTTCACAAACAATTCCTGTTACAGCTTTGAATGGCCAGCAACCAAAAACTGTTCCATTTTCTACCTAATTCTTCATAAATTGGACTCTGTCTCAGAATATCAGTTAAACCTATCATTTTCCATGATCTGGCACAAATGATTTCGTTGCTAAGAGAAACAAACTGTCAAATAGAGGTATTCCCAGTTGTGTTTAATGTAGAAAATACCCTCAAAACATTCAGCTCCAAATGGATAACATTTATTTCATGTTGTAGTGTTTTACAGTCATATATTATCCTTAAAATATATTTGCAATATTTATTTCATCCAAGCCTCAAAGCTGGTAATATCACTAATGTTTGAAGGCATTTTTTGTGTAAACATACTTACTGCTTTTACATTTTATCGGATTAAATTATGAAGCAAGATAATTGCTAGTTTCTGATAATAAAACTTCAGATTACCACTTCATAAAGCTAAGGACTGCGGAATGTTCATCTTTATGACTAAAAAGGTGAATTCCTAACACAACTATCCTCATGAGTTAATGTGATGCTTTAGATTCTGTTTTTGAGCGAATACATTTGATTACTATTATTGCCTTAATAGATACTACTCTGTATGAACTTTTACCCAAAGCTACTCTCTTGTGAATTGGTTCATAAGACAACCGTAACCTCAAATCAAAGTAACTCTGTCTTCAATTCCTAGGGTTATTTTAGTTGTTGTGATGTTGGTCAATGCTGGTAGGGCTACATTTATTGCCTATCCTATATTTGCCTTTTGTGGATGGTGTTTTCTTTTAGCCATTTGTTTGTATGAGGGCGTTAATTAGGGAATTTCAGGATTTTGACCTAACAACACTGAAGGAACATTACCAAATTGAGAGAATTGACCTATGAGGAGAGATTGAGTAGACTAAGCCTACATTCTCTAGAATTAAGAAGAATGAAAGGTGACCCAATTGAAAACAAACACTGCTTAAGGGATTTGGAGAGTAGATGCTGGGTGGATGTTCTTGATTGGAAAGTCTAGAACTAGGGGGTCACAGTCTCAGAGTAAGGGTTTGACCATTTAGGACTGAGATCACTCAAAAGGGTTGTGAATCTTGGGAACTCCCTACCCCAGAGCTGCAGGTGCTTATTGAATACATTCAAGACAGTGGTTGATAAATGTTTGGGTGTTAAGAGATAGGTGATTAACCATGATCTATCAAATGACTGAGCAGGCTTGAAGGGCTGACTAGTCTATTCCTGCTTCTATTTCCTATGTTTTTATCTTGATATGTACCCAAGCCAACATACCTTGTGATTTGGAGGGGAATTTTCTGGCGATAATGTTCCCATGACATTACTACTTGGTGGTAGAAGTTGCAAGGTTGGGAGGTGCTGTCAAAGTAAGCTTAGCGAGTTATGGAGCACATACTGCAACCACAGTGAGCCAGTGGTGAATATCAATGGCAGGGGAGTTGATCAAGTAGGCTGTTCTCTTCTGAATTGTTGAGTTTATTGCATGTGGCTGCTGCTCCACTCATCCAGGCAAATGGTGGGTATTCTATCATACTCCTCATTTGGAGTCTTGATAGATAGTGGAGAGGCTTTGACAGGTCAAGGAGTAAAAGCAGTAAACCAGCTTCTGCTCTTCTCTTGCAGGCACTGTGTTGAAATACTAGTCTATTTAACTTTTGAGCAATGCTTAACATATTGATCATGCAGGAATTCAGCTACACTTTTGCTGCTGCTGTATGTCATGGGGAGATGGCTGGACTTTATTATTGAAGATAATTTCTGGCATTTTTGTGATACATATTGCCTGTATTTGTCAGGCCAAACCTGGATATTGTTTGGGATCATACTGTAGGCTGGCTGCTTCATTTCAGAAGATTTGCGAATGGAGTTGAATGAACATAGTGACATTGTGATAGAGGGGAAGCCATTGATGAAGCAGCTTAAGATGGTTAGGCTGAGGATATAAGGTATGTGAAGGAAAAACATAAGGAAGAAAGTAAGACCAAACCTACCTTCTGTATGATGTTCCTCATTCTTTGAATGTAATTTATCTTAGATATATCTTGCACACATCCTCCTCTACAACTTCTAATTCTTATTTCAAGTGCATTTATTGTTATTTAACTTTGTTATTGTTTTCTTCTCCAAGTAACAATGTCTTCAATTCAATCTCAAAGAGCTGAGGACTGGTCTGCGGGCAGGCCTTTTTTGTTTTTGAGAATTGAGGGAAATTAGTTAACTCTGTTATAATTTCAATGAGTATAAAACCCCTCCAAGGGGCACTGGTCTATTGATTTTTGCCCCCTCTCCCAGAAAAAAATAGGCATATCCTAAGGTACATGGTGGATAAACTACATTTGAAGAATAAGGAGGACCATATCAAAGGTAACTAATCTTACTTTATATTTATGTTCAGCAACTTGAAGGTATAAAACAATAAAATGGGTCTTTTTGCTACTTGTCACCTTGCTAAAAAGTACATCGGTTATCATTCATTTTTACTAACGTATCCATATTGATTCTTACAAAGGCTTACATTTCAATAACCATTCCATAGTAGTAGCATTTTAAGTCATAGCTTGTTGATCTTACTGTTAGAATAAGATGAGTTTTGCTGATTTGTAATAGATTCAAATATCAGATGAAAATTTTGCAGTAATCTAGTGTGTAAAATCATGTCATCAAAACTTCAGTTACTCTGATTGGTATTCTAAGACTGAAGTTGTATTATACTCAGTATAGCTACAATATTTCTAAATCAGCTCCCTGGAGATGGTCTCCCACCTTCAGATTTTAATGTGCTTTGTAGTCTCCCACACTGAACTGCCATTTCTGCAATGAAAGCACTTCTTATTAATTTGAAAATGGTGATTAAAATCAATTGTAAATTAGTTACAAATTAGTACAGAATTAACCTAGCAGGGTAAAAACACACAGGAAATGTAAACGTTGAGTCATCCTGTTCTTTTTTTTAGACCTTGCAAGTATAGGGGCATAACTTTTATACCTTTTAACACACACAACAGATACACATGAATGATGATGGGAAATGAGAAAGATATTGCACTAATGTAAATGTTGCTGAGCAGCTACTTTATGAATTTTTGCTCAGTATCAGAGGAAATTATTAATTACATTTAAGGTTGTGCTTTTAAGTTACATCAGAAAAAATGTTTTGTGACAGATCATTTCATGATTTTGTCAATTATCTAACTGCTTAAACAAAATTTACGATCTCAGCTTGGCTCAGTGGTAGCATTCTAGCTTCTGTGTCAGAAATTTGGGGGTTGAAGTCCCTCTCCAGGACTTGAGCACATAATCAAGACTGACACTTCATTACAACACTGAAGGAATGGTGCATATTTTGGAAGCATCATCTTTCAGATAGGATATTAAGCAGAGGCCCATCTTTTCAGCTGACCATAAAGGACCCCGAGGCATGGGAGCTCTCTGAATAAACTGCCCAGCATTTAACACTTATCAATTTTCTGGTAATGTTGATTTAAGCAGACATTGCTAGTTGTGAGACTAACAGAACAACATAAATGCAAGTTCTACCTAAGATTTATCAATAAGATCAACTTTGCCACAGATTGTTTTTAAATGTAGAACTTGAAAAATATAATGGAGTCACTACTCCTAAACAAACTGTAAAATCCATGGGGCTGGAATCACCTGATTAGGAGACGTTTCAAATGCTAATACAATGTCATTCAAAGGAGGCATCTGGTGTTAAATCAGCATTACAGCTTTGATTAAATTTAAAACAACCTCCACACCAGGTACTCTGCTAGGGATAATATTATCTAGGACATCAGGACTAACTCTGCTGTTCTTCAAAATAGTGCAATGGGATCTTTTATATCCACTGAGAAGGGCATACGGGGCCTCGGTTTAAATTATAATGTGAAAGATGGCACCTTGACAGTGCAACACTCCCTCAGCACTGCACTGGAGTGTTAGCCTAGATTTTTGTGCTCAAGTGTCTGGAGTAGTACAATCCATGCTTCTCATGGGTTCACACCTCTGCTAAAATGATGGAGAGTGAATTTTTAGACAAACATGTGTTTGTGTCTTAGTATCCTATTGCATAATTTCAAGGCCCGGAAAATTTGTCAGTAAAATGCAGTAATCCTTTCAGTGCCATGAGATCTTATCCAATGGCTATGCCAGTCATAAGGAAGGTACCATGTTTGATTCTTCTTCTGCTTTAACTGATCTCAGGCTGGGCAGGCTCAAGTGAGGGAAAAATCAGTCAGGGTTCTTGCTTTTAACTGTTGATCAGTGATCCACGCTTTGTAGAAATCAGATGGGAACAGGATCACACTTTACTCTGATATACCTGTGGCCAAATAACTTGCTGATTCACTAACAAACCCTGGATTTCCTGACCTGTAGTAAGGGGATTGGGGATAAAGGAAGAAGGTAACAAACGTAATAATATTCTTATATCTGGTTTATGGGGCTTGGGGATAAAGGAAGAAGGTAACAAACGTAATAATAGTCTTTTATCTGGTTTATGGTTTGGCCAGAAAAGCCTGGTGATGTGTATAATAGTGGCTCTTCTTTCTATCATCAACCCACTTGGGTTGGATGGATTACTAGTTTTATTTTGAAGTGATGGTATTCAAAATAGGCATGCCATTATGAATTCCCTCCAATTATAAATGTTTTGCAGAAACTCTCAAATTTAGCACCTTTCCAGTTTGTACACGTTAAACTATTGTCTGGATTGAGCATTTGTATTTGTAATTTTTATATCTTTCTCATCTGAAGGGATAGTAGAAAATAGTGCTGTCAAATTTCTAAAATTGTAAACTGTTCTTGTTAGTAGCAACAGAGTAAAGCCTATTGCTTTGCATTTGTTATTTTGTGATTAAATATTTAGCAAGAGGATTACTATAAAACATTTAAACAAATTGTACAATTGTTATATATTTGAATAACAAAGTATCTTAATTTTGCAGAGCAGCAACAGAGCTCACAAAGAGAAGACAAAGGAAAGAAGGGAATGAATTTAAAATTGTGCCAAATCGTCGCAATCTACATGGAGTTCAAAATACACTAGGTATCTACTATTTTGTGTTTGCAAACATGTTATATATAGTTGCAACATAGAAATGTACAGCAGTAAGACAAATGTTTTTAGTACTGTTGGCCAGGACACCAAAAGAACTTCCATCCTTTTGTTCAAATAGTGACATGACATCTTTTACATCCACTTGAGAAGGTAGATGGGTGCTTAGTTTAATGTTTTGCCTGAAAGGCGGCATACCTCTGACAGTATTCCCTTAAACTGCACTGAAGTGTTAGCCTAGATTATGTGCTCAAATCTCTGGATTAAGATTTTAACCTTTTACTTTCTGACTTGGAGGCAAGAGTGCTACCATAGAGACATGGCAGACATCTAACACTTGCATTATTCAGTTCACAAGGCTGTACATTTTAATTTGGTATTGTCAGTGGCAGAATTATTAAAATTTTGTTTCTTTTTAAATGTTAATTGCAAATATGAAAATTGAATTACTACTTGAATCCCATTTTGTAGACTGGCTGTCTATATCACTGCTCTAGGAGTGGACAGAAAGTTCAGCGAGAAATAATGGATTGTAAAACACTCTGGCCAGGATTTTCTCCTCGGCGATTTGGGGGCGGGGCCCGCTCGCCGAGGGGAGAGTGACGCTGGATGGCGCCGGGAGGAACCTCCGACGTCATCCCACTCCATTTAAATCTTCAGGAAGGCGGGCGGACAGCAAAATCAGCTGTCCGCCCGCCGACCTGTCAATGGCCAATTAAGGCCATTGACAGGCTAATTAACCTTGTTAAAGACCCTGCCCATCCAAGCTTAAGGCTGGCGGGCAGTCCAGGAGCCCCAGCGGGCTCCAGATTATTAATGAAACTTCATCCACTAGTGGGATGAAGTTTCATGTCCGTTTTTTTAAAATTTAATAAACTTTATGTGTTTCTTATTAACATGTCCCATCTCGTTTGACATTGTCACATGAGGGGGACATGTTAATAATTTTAATATTTCTCTATTTTTTGACTTTTGTTACCTGTCAGTAAACTCCCTGAGACAGCACTTTGCCTCAGGGAGCAGTGCGCTTTTTCACGTGCATGCGTGAAAGAGTGCACTTTGACAAATGGGGACTCCCTCCACCCCCCGCACAGGAAGCGCATAGCGCTTCCTGTCGGGCAGGCCGCTGGGCGGGCCTTAATTGGCCCGCCCACTCAAAATGGCGCGGGCCCTGTTTTGGCGGCGGGGGTCGGCTGCCCGCCCGCCGCCAAGCCGGTGGGGCCCGCTCGCCTACCAAGGGCAAAATCCTGCCCTCTGTCTTCAAGATCTGAATTCTCCGGTTGGTGAGTGGGGGCTGGGCCTACTTGGTGACGCGTAAAATGATGCGCGGTGAATTCGGGCAGGCGTCCCGACGTCACCGCGTGTCATTTAGATTTTCAGCTTGGCGGGCGCGCAGCCGACTTGGCTGTCAAAGGCCTATTAAGGCCTGTTTAAAAACTAATTTAAACAATTAAATGAGCTGCCCATTCAACCTTAAGGTTGGTGGGCAGGCGAAGAGCCCAGACGGCCTTCGCATTTTTCATGGGACCTCATCCATGGGCGGGATGAGGTTTCATTAAGTGTTTAAAAATTTAAAAAAATCTTTGATATGTCTCAGCTCATGTGACACTGCCACATGAGGGGAAATGTTTTAAAAGTTTTCAAATCCTTTATTTAGAAATTTTAAACTTAAACAAATCTCCCTGAGGCACAGCACAGGGATTTCTGCGCTCTTTTGTGCACGTGCACGAAAGAGCGCACCCCCGACTCAGGGAATTCCCCCCCGCCCGCACAGGGAGCATTCAGCGCTTCTGGAAGAGCGTCACGCTGGGTGGGTCTTAATTGACCCGCCCACGTAAAATGGCGGCGCGCACCCGATTGGGGGCGCCAATCGGGTTCACGCTCGCTCCCGCCCACCCCTGCATAACCCCCCAACGACGGGGTGAAATTAGGGATCAGCAAAATTACATTTTAAAAATACGCTTCTTTTGAATCCCTCTTTTTTAACTTGTCCCATTTTCTCACCTTTTTTCTTGCTATCTTTCCAAAGTAATGGCTGATGTGATTGTGTGGTTCCATAGATACTGGCAACTGTAGGACCTCACACAAGTAGATATTTTTCATATTAACCTGGACAGTGGATGTCTGCAAGTTTTCTAACCATGGGGATGGGGAGCCCAATTTTGCTCTCATCTGATACCGACAAAGAAACCATTTCCATATGGTAAGGTGACTTGATAACAATCAAGAGCAGGAATTAAGGCTTTTTTTCCTACATTTCTCCCCTAATCTCCCAAGGCCAGGTCATACTAATAAATTCTAATGATCCACTGCTGCCCGAGGTAAGATTAGCTAATTCAGCATATGGCATTGATTGAATCTGGAACATTCCTATTTTATCTTCTTACTATTAAGGATAGTAGTCTTAAATAAACATTGACTAATTTGTGCCAGTTCTTATTAGGGAGAAGAATTTATTCTATGCTTCTGATAAAATTACACAAGATCTGATTATTTTACCAGAATTATAGGAATATATAAATGAAACAGGCCATGAGAACCAACAGGCCTGTGTTTATGCTCCACATGAGCCCCCCCCTCATCCCTCTGTATCTAACTCTGTTAGCACACCTTCTATTCCTTCCTCCTCCTTGTAATTATTTAGTTTCTCCTTCAAAATGTAATTTTTCTCATTGGTAGTTCTTATGGATTTTGTTCCTTTATTTTGTCATTGTAGTTACTTCAATTTAATATCATGGAGTGGCTTTATCTTATCCCATGAGTCAACCTATAATTAATATTGTAATCAGTTTGTGTCAAATTGCTGCATTGGAATAACTTGTGGACATATTGGCCCGGACCTTCCGAGCAGCAGCAATGATGATCAGATTTCCTTTGCCCTTGAAAATTCCCCTGACTTGAGTTCCGACCCTGGCTTTCACAGAAATGTGCAGTGCAGTGCCCCTCGGGGAACTCCCTCGGAGCAGATTCAGGGGAAGACTGGACAACCACCCACCAACCCCCACCCCGCCCCCCCCACCCCACAACCCCATCACCATCTTTTTGTGGCACTTAATGCTAAGTCCAGTCTTTGAATATTAGTGGATGGATGAGTGAGCACCTCAATGAGTGAATGGGGTAGATGGGTGAGTGGGTAGGGTAAGCGGGTGAGGTGGGTAGTGAGTGAGTAGTCGGATTGGGAGGGCGGTTGGGGTAGTTGGGTCGGGCCGGAGGGTTGTTGGGTGGCCGGGGGTTGATCGCGTGATGTGGTTGGGGGGGCGGGGTGGGGGAGGAGTCTGGTTGAGGGTAGGATCAGTCCGGAGGCGGGGAAGGGGTGATATTTGGGTCGGGGGGGCAGGGGAAAGGCAGTTGGAGGTAGGTAGTTGGGTCGGGGGGGTACTCAGTTGGGTAGTCGGGTGGTGGTTGGGGAGGATGATTGGGGGTCAGTTGTGGGGTCACCCAGGTGTTAGACTAAGTTTTAATCAATCTAAGTTTCCCCACGTAACTATTCGGGTGAGTTCTGTGGAACTGTCTGAGGTCTCCAATTCTAAATCCAAGTCAGAAACATTTGCGGTGGGTCCCAGGGAGCAGAGGAATTGCCCATCAGAAGTTCAAACTTCCCAGGCAATTCCCACATAGGTCCGCACTTCACGACTTCTACAGGTCCCAATGCACATCTTCAGTCGTACATCAGTCTCCGAATATCTGCAGACCAGAAGATTTGGCCCTCAGTCAGATTTAGACCATTGATGCCAGATGGTAAAAGTTTGTTAGGATATTTTTGAAGATCGTGGTCATTGATAAGAAAATTGAAAGCTCGTGCAAAGTAAATGTAATTTACAGTTGTTTGCAATTGACATGACGCTTGGAATTAGAACTTTATTGCAAGTTTGTAGAGTTATTTGTGACCTTATGCAAGGTGTTCGATCCCATGGAAAATGAGTACATATCTATGACATTTGAACTTTTCACATGAGCTACAGAGATTCAAAATATACTGTTATTTGTTTCAGTTAGAAACTTTTCTGTGCCAGTACGTCTCATTTACTTACGTAAATCTATTTAAATGATCAGGATACTGAAACGAACTGTAAGCTAATGCAATTTGGTGATGATAAAGTAGGGAGGCAATAGAAACAAAAGACTCAGCAAAAGATTTGCAAAAAGACATGGATTGGCTATGCAACTTGGCAGACTTGTGGAAAATTATATCAACATTAACTTTAAAGTTTTGTGTATTTGAAAAAAAAGGCAAACAGAAATACAACAAATAGATTTGAATTGTCACAAGGATAATGGACCGTAACTTCGGATTGCCCTCAGTACCCACTTACCTACGCCAAATTTATCTGTGCCTGAGTTGCCTAACCTTCTGGCTTAGGCTGGGTGAGATCCAGGCAGCGCAGCTCACTCCGTAGTCCAGCAGAGTTGAATTAAAGGAGGACATGCCCCTTTTTTTTTTTACAGCACTAGCTGCCATAAACCAGGTAAATTTAAAGGTCCGATTGAAATTGACAGGCCAGGGAGTAGTAAGTGCCTAAGGTAAGTGGATAGGACTTGGGGGGTATGGGGCCTCGGAGGTTGGGTGTGGATGGGGGGTGGGGGATGGGGAAAATCAGACATTCAGGGGGGTGGGGGGGGGGGGCCTGGATATTGGGTGGGTGGGGGTCAGGGTGGGGAGTCAGGTCAGGGGGGTTTGGGTTGGGCCTGTTGGATGGGGGTTGGGTCGAGCAGGGTGGGGGTTGGGTCGAGCAGGAGGGGGTCGGGTCAGGGGGTGGGAGTTGCTTCGGGGGGGTGGGGGGGGGTGCGCGATGAAGAATCCCTTGCGGGTGGGGGGAGTCCTATGGGGGAGGGTCGGGGGTGGGGAATGTTGTGGGAGTTGGGGGGGGAGTCCCCTGGGGGGGGTCAGGGGTGTTGGGGGAGTCCTGTGGAGGTATTGGTCTGGGTCTTTACAATAGTTACCCAGAAATTAGAAGAGGTTCTATTGGTGTAACCCTGTTGGGACTATCTGAAGTTTGCGTTTTAAATCGCATTTTCAGATGGTTCACAGTGCAGGACAATTGCAGAGCAAGTTTGCATTTCTAGGCAATTGCCGTGCAAATGCTTACCTGTGGAGGTCCGAGAGGTGTCATGACGCAGCAGATGATGTGTGCCAGGCAGATCAAATTCACAAGGGAAATTTGGTCACGCTATCACAACAGTTTTGCAATTTGTGTTTATTACAAGATGCATGCACTGAATTCAGAAGTTACAAGTCCACCAAGACCTTTAGAGATTTTATAAATTTGAATTAAAATACTTATTAAGAAAATAAAATGTCAAGCCCATACATAAGACTACAATTACTACTATAATAACTCCTAAAATTCCTAATTAACCTGACCCCCAGTTACACCCCCTTTAAGGCAAATGTCCAAAATAGATTTTAAAACAAATTCAGCAAGTTAACACAATACCCTGGACAGTGGAATTCCAAATAGCTTTTCTCCAGCTTCAGTTTCGTAAGACAGCAGACTTCTATATAAATGCTGGAGGCTTCATTAAGGCTATTTCACACACTCCTGTTAGATTTTACATGGCCTTCTCCTGACACATAGCCTTTCATTCTCCTTTATATATGTTTATCTCCTTTTAATATGTAAATTCTATTGTTCCGTATGTCTTTGAAACTGAATCGCCCTCACAGTATAAAAACTTTCATGTTGTCACTACATAGTGTCAGTAACCTTTGGGAAAAATAAACAGATTCCTTAGCCTTGCTTATCTGACTAGTTGTGAACAGACTGAGATCCCTTTGGAATCCAAATCTCCCTTCATTTATCTAAAAATGCAAATTCCCTTCACACCTTACATGCTAAGCCAGCATCCTTGTTTACTCATTGGCATGTCAAGCACCTAGCTTATTTTGATGATTTAAACTTGCAGTCTACTTTACTCCACATGTAATTAAATCACACACAGACAGACCCAACTATACTTACCCCCATAAACCTACTTTACAATAAACCAGGAAAATATTATGAAAATTATTATAATTTCATGGCAGAGGATTCCCCAGCACATATTTGGGGTATCCTCCCCCCACCCAATCTGCTGCTGGGGAGCTCAGAAGTTACAGCCCATAGGAGAGAATTTTCCCCCCGTCCGGCGGGGGTGGGCGCGGGCAGGCGCGAACCCGATCGGGTCCACAACGCCATTTTACGTGGGTGGGCCAGTTAAGGCCGGCCCAGCGTGACATGTGCCCGGAAACACTGTGCGGGCGGGGGTTCCCTGAGTCGGGAGTGCACTCTTTCACGCATGTGCACAAAAGAGTGCAGAAATCACTCTGAGGTGCCTCAGGGAGATAAGTTTTAAGGTTTAAAAATTTAAAAAAAACAAAACAATTTAAGACATGTTCCCTCATGTGACAGTGTCACATGAGCTGGGACATGTCAATGAACTTTGATGAGAACATTTATTTAATTTATAAACCCTTCTTGAAACCTCATCCCGCCTGTGGCTCTTTGTCTGCGAAGGCCGCCTGGGCTCTTTGTCTGCCTACCAACCTTATGGTTGGACGGGCAGCTTTCTCAGTAGCCTTAATTAGTTAATTAATGGCCTTAACATGCCTTTGACAGTTTGCCAGGCGCGTAGGTGAGTTGGCTGCGCGCCCGCCGAACTGAAAATCTAAATGACGCGCAGTGATGTCAGGATGCACGCCCGACGTCACCCCACGTCATTTTACGTCTTGGCGAGCAGGCCCCGCCCCTGCTCGCTGAGCTGAAAATTCTCCTCATAGATTCAAGTTTGGGAATAATAGCAGACATGTCACAAAGGCCCAACTTGAACATATATTGTATTCAATTTTGGTTACTGCATCATATCAGTACATAAATAAACTTGTAATAAGGAATGTGGTAACAAATAACAAGTTTGAATATAACTGTAAAGGGAAAAAGAACAGATTAAAGAATCTCAAGCCGTATAATTCTAGAAGGAAGGTTGATGGAGGGACCTTATCACATTATGTATTACCAAGTATTTGCAGCGCAGAGAAAGGCCATTTGATCCAACAGGTCCTTGATGGTGTGTATATTCCACACAAACATCCTCCCATTCCTCTTCATTTAACCCCATCAACATATCCTCCTGTTCCTTTCTCCATTATGTGCTTATCTAACTCCCCCGTGAATGTATTTATGCTATTCGCCTCAACTACTCCTTGAGTTCCACATTCTAACCACTCTCTGGATTAGGATTATGAGTGTAAGATACTAAATTGTATGGATATGGTAAACAACAACAAACAGGGTAACAGAAGTAAAAACATTGGGTACTAGAGGAATGAACTCTGATCATTTCTGTTTTCTCATTTCTGTATTCTTAAATTGGATCTGTAAGAAAGCTTTGATTGTTCTTCCTGCTTTCAGTATGTACCTTATCAATTGGAGGAGCATATATTAGGGCATTTCTGCAACTTCAAGTGTTTACAGTTCTGTTTTGTAATGGTAAACTACCAGTATCATAATGTAATCCAAGATGCACAAAGAGTTATATTTTGAAAAACACCATTAATTTTCCCCGTAAGTCAAAGGTCTCATCCACATTTTGATCTGGATGCTGAATACATATAATTCCTGAATTCCACAAATGATTAGGTGCATTTTTTTTGATTGCCATTTTTGGGAGCTGAGAGGGCCATTCAATAATGTTTTATATTATAGAATTGTACTGATACATGTGGTTTTATAGGGACCGCTGTAGATAAATTGTTACTATAAACATAAGATTCATAAACCAATGGACAATAACACAACAATTCTTTTGACTAAATTATGAAATCATGAAATAGAAAGCAGCTATTTGTTATTATGATTTTCGTAGAGACCGATAACTTGTTGAAAAGAGAAGAGGGTGAGAAAAGCTGACCTCAACAGGAGCAGCAAGTCATAGAAAGAATTTGTACCCAGCTGGCAGAAATATGCAAGATAATTTCAAGAGAATGGAGGGATTACTATAAAGAGACAAAGCTCAGTACCTATTTCTGAAAGACAGAGAGAGACGGAAACAAAATATTTATGGCTGAATTTTCACTTTGGGGGCAAGAAACAGGACTTGAGTCTGTTTCTGAATCCCGAACTTGCTCCTAGCTGTCATGTGTTTCGATTTTGACTAGGGCGCTCCTTAATTGGCATGAAGACAGGTTACCTGGCCAATTAAGGGTGTTGGGCAGGCAGGTTCTCGAAGAGGGGAGGGTCTGGGGAAGTGGCCAGGCAATCAGATGCCTTTCAGCTTCAGAGGAGCACCCAGCTGCAATGAGTGGTAAGTAACTGAGAGGGCACTTCAACAGGAAGGTGACCTGCCAACCACTTTTTAAAAAATGTAAATAAAAGGAGAAAGAGAGCATCGAGACCAACAGTGTGGGGGCAGGGATGGAAATTCCTTTGTAGGGCAGCCTTTGACTACACCCCACCAGCCAGGCAGCAAGGCCCTGTAGGCCTACCTGGCATCCTGGCCTGCTGCTACTTGCCGACCTCTAGGCAGTTAAACTCTCCCCTTTTGCATTGGGAAACTGGAGGACAACTGGAAAATCCCAGTCCCTGCCTTAACTTACCTTAAACAAGGCTCTTAAAGAGTCTAATTAGCTGTTTGCTCACCAGGAATGGAGTTGAGATACTGGCATGCCAGGTGGTCCTGGTATTTTCGGACCCTGCCCGTCTCTGTTCCTGACCTGATAGGGTCTAAAAGTCCTACTCTTGGAACCTGATAATCTGATGATAAATTAAAGAGGAAATCAGAAAGTTTCAGCAGAACAACGTTGTAGTGAAACTGTGGCAAAGAAACACCCAGTACGTTTTGTATGAGAGACCTTTTTTCCTTCAGTACATCTTACAAGAATAAATAATTATTTGGATGACATAAACATCAGAGAATACAATTATCTTGTCTCTTTAAATGATTCAAGATCAATTTATGTTAGCTTATCATTATATAGGTCCTTACTTTAATCCACGTTCCCGTCAGCGGATTCCACGCGACCTAGCAATGTGTGTAACACCAAGTGGACAGTTCTACTGTTCAATGTGCAATATTGGTGCCAGTGAGGAACAAGAATTTCGTCTTCACCTTGAAAGCAAACTGCATAAGAGCAAGGTGTCAGAGCAGCGGTACCGCAATGAGATGGAAAATCTTGGCTATGCATGAAGCCTCGGAAATAAGTGCATCTTGAAACTACAGGAGAATGGTTATAATTGTTAATGATACATTCACAATTTCTGTATAGAAAGTTTAAAGACTTAAAGAAAAAAAATCATAGAATCCATTGTTTTTTAAAATTGTACAGAAGTTAATCGTTTAATGTCAAAATGTACTTTGTATTCTCTTAATATTTTAATTTAATGTTTAATTTAATGTTACTTTGTGTATAGAAAATTTCAGTTTGTTGCTAAAATTTGTCCCTTAAAGGGATGTTTGTGTAACTGGTCACATGTTGCTTTAGCAGATGATTTGGAAGCATTTAATTGGTTTAATATTTGTTTTTCTCACAATATTTTCTAACAAAATGTTCAACTTTTGTGGAATTTTAATGTAATTCTAATTAGTCTCTTTAATATTCAACTTTTTTTGATTCACAGTCTATAATGGTCATCTGAAGTTGATCCAAAAGGTGATATACTAATAAATGTTCAACTCTGAATCATTCATTTATTGTTGAATGATCTTTGTATAGAGAGTTTCACCATCAGGCTCCCTATAGAAAAAATAATCAGATACAAAAAGTACAATAATTTGTTAATACTGTTTGTTCTGCCTCCTGAGATTTTTGTTTAAAAAATATGTAAATGACACCATTGTTGAAGAGTTGATCAGCTTGATGATGTGATGTTGCTAAATTAACAAAATTGAAGCATCCCTGGGCTTATGTTTACAATTATACATATATATTAATTAAATATATATATATATATATATATATTGGGCTCAGTATTTAGCCACTAATGGCATCATCAGCATGCATGCACTGTTTCACAGTCAACAACAGAAAAATTAAAGGATGTTAATGTTGTTCTTGTGAATCTTGAAACTTGATTTTTTTTTTAAAAAAAGGATCCTAGTGGTGATATCCTCCTTTTAAAGACTGGTTTCACTGTACCAACTCTTATGAAAATAATCCACTAAAGTGTAATTTTAAAAAATAGTAAAGATCAAAATTATGGAAAAGTTATATATGCTATCCTTTTGCAAGCTGGTCAGTTCAAATTTCAGCATTTGATGGATAAAATCCTTTCCAACCCGAGACTGACTGAGTTTGTGTGTCAGAGCTCGGAGTGAGCAGAGGTAAGTTTGTGATTTACAAAATGGAAAATAAACCTAGTATAGCCAAGATAACTAACAATGAGTTAAAGGCTGCATTTGCGTAGGATATGCTGCACATTTTTCTATTTTAGTGGTGGAAAATAGTTATTTTCATGAACTCCATGCTACTTATTTTATATTCTGTGACCCCTATATCCCTTGTCAGTGGCTGCCAAGTACATTTAAAAACAATTGCCATAGGACCTTTTAATAAATGCTAGCCTTTATGAATGAATGCTCTTTATCAAATTATAATTTATCTTTTATAATATTTTCACAGATAAAATTGTGCTGAATTTTTCTATCATTGTTATATTTTTCTCTGCACTGGATTTAACGTGAAAGATGTTTCAATGTCTACATTTTAAAGGATAATCAAATTGAGCCTTTTAGGCTTACGTAAAAGATGTTGATACTAAAAAAGTGCATTTATAAATTTATGGTTCAAACTATGTCCACTGCATGATTGTATTTATTTGAAATCTTAATAGGCTAAAATTTCCATTTCAAATATGGATTCACTTCAGGTCTTTGAGTATTCTGTCTCATTTAACAATTTCAGTTCAACAGTAGTTGCAAAATTTCACATAGAATGGATATAAAATAAATTTAATAGCCACTGGCTTTTTGATTTATCAAATATGTATATTTCACGATTTTTTTTTCATAATTTATTACCATGTTAAATCGCAGAAATAAGAGACAACTCACCAAGGATGAATACAAACAGAAGATGCTGGAAATACTCAGATCAGGCAGCAGCTGTGGACAAAGAAACAGAATTAACATTTAAGATCAATGACCTTTCATCAAAACTGGAAAAAGTTAAAGATTTAACACCCTGACTCACTCCTCAATCACACGCAACAGCCCTTTCCCCTTCCCAATGGCATCTTTCCATGCAAGCGCAGGAGATGCAATATCTGCACTTTTACATCCTCCCAAGTGTTCAAATATTCTGTCCAGGTAAGACAGCAAATTACTTGTACTTTCAATTTACTATATTGCATTCATTGCGCACAATGCCATCTCCTTGGCATGAGCAAGAACAAACCCAGACTGGGTGATCACTTAGCAGAACACTTCTGTTCAGTCCACAAGCGTGACCCTGAGCTTCCAGTCACCTGGCATTTTAATTCTCTGCCCCTGGCCTCCTACACTGTTCCAATGAGGCTTAACAAAGTTTGAGGAATAGTACCTCATTTTTCAGTTAAACACTTCACAGCCTTCCAGACTTAGTACTGAGTTCAACAATTTCATAATATAACCCCAACACCCAATTACTCTGCTATTTCCCATTTACACCTCTAGACATATATTTTTTCTTTCTTGTTCTATTAGCATTTTCTTTTGTCTCGCATCATCATCCCTTTTGTTATTTAATCTCTCCAGCCTTCTACTGTATCAGAGACCTTACCTCTTCTCCCCACACCTCCACATTGCCTCTGTACTTGCTTTAAAACCTGTTAGATCTTTAACATTTTCCAGTTCTAATGAAAGGTCATTGACCTGAAACTTAAATTCTGTTGCTCTCTCTCTACACATAATACCTGATTCACTGAGTGTTTACAGGATTTCCTGTTTTTATTTCAGATTTCCAGCATTTGCAGTATTTTGCTTTTGTAAGAATGAATTGTCTGAACGTACTTTTGAATTTCTTTTATTTCACAGATATGCTTCTATGAAATTTAAATTTATGGAATAAAATAATTTCTTGATTTTTTAATAGTTTTTATTTGTGGCTGTGTTTTGTACTAATGTCAAAATAATCTGTTTAACAACAAAACTGAAAGGTAGTTGTGAGTGGTCATTAATCATTTTTCCTTAAATTAATGCTTAAGAGCTTCCTTCTCTAAGAGAAGAAGCAAAAATCCATAATCTATATCCATTCTTACACTTCTGTATTCAACCCAGGCTAACTATATTCCATAGACATTACATCCTCTCCTTAATCCCATCTGCAGAGGAATAATCACATCTGATGGAGTATTTGATCAATTTGATCAAAAATTATCCCTACAGCCTCCAATGCTAATACCATTTTCAGCCTGTATTCAGTTCCTTTTTAAAGAAATTATTGGCACAGCCTCAACGAATTTTGCTTGAAGTCTGTTTCACATATCTATTCCTTGGGGAAAGGGAGAAATCTGATAATCTTAAGGCAATTTTATGTTCACCTACTTATATCCTCAAATTCTGCACTCAATCCAAGATAAATAAGATTGTGTTTACATCATGTTACTCTTGACATTTTGAAGACCATGACCATATCATTCTTCCATTTATGGTGATAAGTTTAGTTCCATGAGCTTTTCCTCATAACTTATAGAGTCTTAAATCTCAGAAGCATCAAATTCACTCCACTGGAATTGTTGTCTGGACCTGCCTAGTCCAAATGTGGTATCCTGAGGTTCCAGCAGCTGGTTGGACTGCATGACAACAGGAGAGCACTCCTTCTTAGGTTTCTGGTGCATGGTGGGGGCGCCTGTGTTGGAACTGGCTGATGGCACTATATGCCAAGATAAATGCCACCAGGCTTCTATAGCTCTGCAAACAATAAGCAATCAGCTGAAAGATGAGCCCTGTTCTACCCTTATTTAAAGGACCAGGCATGCATCGTGGAGGTGAAATAATTTTTAAAAACTTATGCATTTGTAAAGTGGGAGCACTCTGGAGTGTTTTTGGAGGTGTTGTGGTAAATTCCTGGATTTGCCACAGCATTTCTGCATTCTCAGGGAGAACAGAGGATTAGGTGAATTATCCACACAAGGACTACAAAAGGTATTGGGCACCAATGGCAGTGCCTCTGGGTCTGCAGCACAGCAGAGAGATGGAGCAAAGACTGGAGAGAGCAAACTCTGGGCATGCTCTCTGCCATCTGCACATGCTCTCTGCCACCTTGGAGCTGGACTCCTCCATGCTCCTGGACAGTGACAGGAGAGTGTCTGGCAGGCCATCCAATGCACCCAACACTTAGGTGTGCAGGTTCATTAGCAGTCTTCTGTATGTTGTCCCATTGAGGTCCTCATCTGAGTCCTTTGCAGCAGGACTTTTCTGCAAACTAACCCCCCATTGAGCTCATAATCCCTTCCCCTCACCTCACTTGATCTGGCTGCAGCCCGCTCTTGCCATGACGACACACCATGTGCTGATCCCAACCAGCTAGTAGCAGCTAGTGTATGCTTTTCTGAGCTGATGACTTCAATTGTCTGATTAAATGATAGGGCTTCTTCAACACTGCTCTGTTATTGCTCTCTCCCTACGTGGGCTGCTGTAAAATACTGCAGATGCTGGAAATCTGAAAAAAAAACACACAATGCTGGAAAAGCTTAGCAGGTCAGAGGTCTACAGCACAGAAAAAGGCACTTCGGCCCATCGAGTCTGCGCCAGTCAAATAAGTACCTAGCTATTCATAAGAACTAGGAGCAGTTGTAGGCAATTCAGCCCCTCGAACCTACCCCGCCATTCAATACGATCATGGCTGATCTCATGTCGGCCTCAACTCCCAATTTTCCATCCTCTCCCCAGAACCTTTCAACCCATTACGAATTAAAAATCTGTCTATCCCATTTCCCAGCACTAGGCCCATAACCTTGTATGCCATGGCATCACAAGTGCACATCCATATACTACTTAAAAGTTTTGAGGGTTTCTGCCTCTACCACCCTTTCAGGCAGTGAGTTCCAGATTTCCATCTGGGTGAAAAAATTCTTCCTCACATCTCTAAACCTCCTGCCCCTTACCTTAAATCTATGCCCCCTGGTTATTGATCCCTCCACCAAGGGGAAAAGTTCCTTCTTGTCTACCCTATCTATGCCCCTCATAATTTTATACACCTCAATCATGTCCCCCCTCAATCTCCTCTGCTCCAAGGAAAATAACCCCAGTGTATCCAATCTCTCCTCCTAACTAAAACTCTCCAGTCCAGGCAACATCCTGGTAAATCTCCTCTGCGCACTCTCTAGTGCAATCAGATCCTTCCTATAATGCGGATTCCAGAACTGCACGCAATACTCTAGCTGTGGCTTAACCAGCATTTTATACAGTTCCAGCATAACCTCCCTGCTCTTATATTCTATGCCTCGGCTAATAAAGGCAAGTATCCCATATGTCTTCTTAACCACCTTATCTACCTGTCCCACTACCTTAAGGGACCGGTGGACATGCACACCAAGGTCCCTCTGATCCTCGGTGCTTCCCAGGGTCCTACCATTCATCCTGTATTCTCATGCCTTGTTTGCGCTGTCCAAGTGCATCACCTCACACTTATCCAGATTAAATTCCATTTGCCACTGATCAGCCCATCTGACCAGCCCATCTATATCCTCCCGTAATCTAAGGCTATCATCCTCACCATTTACCATCCCACCAATTTTCGTGGCATCCGCAAACTTACTGATCAACCTCCTACATTCAAGTCTAAATCGTTTATATATACCACAAACATCAAGGTACCCAACACTGATCCCTGTGAAACCCCACTGGACACAGGCATCCAGTCACAAAAACACCCCTCGACCATCACCCTTTGCTTCCTGCCACTCAGCCAATTCTGGATCCAATTTGCCAAATTGCCTTGGATCACATGGGCTCTTACCTTCGTTATCAGTTTCTCATGCAGGACCTTATCAAAAGCCTTTCTGAAGTCCACATAGGCTACGTCAAATGCATTGCCCTCATCTACACACCTGGTCACCTCTTCAAAAAATTCAATCAAATTGACCTTCCCTGAACAAAACCATGCTGACTGTCCTTGATTAATCCCTGCTTCTCCAAGTATAGATTAATTCTGTCCCTCAGAATTGCTTCCAATAGTTTCCCCACCACTGAGGTTAGACTGATTGGTCTGTAGTTCTCTGGTTTATTCCTTCCTCCCTTCTTGAATAACGGTATCACATTGGCTGTCCTCCAGTCCTCTGGCACCTCTCCTGTGGCCAGAGAGGTATTGAAAATTATTGCCAGCGCCCCTGCTATATCCTCCCTTGCCTCACTTAACAGCCTGGGATACATTTCATCCGGGCCTGGGGATTTATCTACTTTTAAGCCTGCCAGACCACATAGAAACTCCTCCCTTTCTATGCTAATTTCTTTAATTAAATCACAGTCCTTCTGCCTGATTTCCATGCCCACATCATCCCTCTCACTTGTGAACACCGACACAAAGTATTCATTTAGAACCCTACCTACATCTTCCGGCTCCATAAGCAAATTACCACTATGGTCCTTAATGGTCCCTACTCTTTCCCTAGTTATCTTCTTACTCTTAATGTACTTGTAAAATAACTTTGGATTTTCCTTTATTTTACCTGCCAATGCTTTTTTCATGCCCCCTTTTTGCTCTCCTAATTTCCTTTTTAAGTTCCCCCCTACACATTCTATACTCCTCTAGGGCTTCCGCTGTTTTGAGCCCTCAGTATCTGCCATAAGCCTCCCTTTCTCTCTTTATCCAATCCTGTATATCCCTCGACATCCAGGGTTCCCTGGATTTGTTGGTCCCACCCTTTATCTTTACTGGAATATGTTGGCCCTGTACTTTCCCTATTTCCTTCTTGAATGAATCCCACTGCTCTGACGCAGATTTACCTAAAAGTAGCTGCTCCCAGTCCACTCTGGCCAAATCATATCTGATCTTATTAAAATCGGCCTTCCCCCAATTTAGAACTCTGATTTCTGGCCCATCCTTGTCCTTTTCCATAACAACCTTGAATCTAAGGGAGTTATGATCACAATCTGTAAAATGCTCCCCCACTGATACCTCTACCACTTGCCTGGCTTCATTCCCTAAAATTAAGTCCAGGACTGTCCCCTCTCTTGTAGGACCTTCTACATACTGGTTTAAAAAGCTCCCCTCAATGCATTTTAATAATTCCGCTCCCTGTAAACCTATCACACTATGACTAACCCAGTTAATGTTGGGGAAGTTGAAATCCCCCCATTATTACTACCCTATTATTTTTACACTTCTCTGAAATTTGCCTACATATCTGCTCTTCTATTTCTCTCTGACTGCTTGGGGGCCTATAGTACACTCCAAGCAATGTGATTGCTCCTTTTTTGTTTTTCAGTTCTATCCATATGGCTTCATTTGAGGAGCCTTCTAAGATGTCATCCCTCCTTACTGCTGTAACTGATTCCTTGATCAATATTCTGATATCCCCCTCCTCTTTTACCTCCTTCCCTGCCTCACCTGAAGACCCTATATCCTGGAATATTGAGCTGCCAATCCTGCCCCTCTCTCAACCATGTCTCTGTGACAGCAATGTCATCATACTTCTACATGTTAATTTGTGCCCTCAACTTATCTGCCTTATTCGTCAGACTCCTTGCAATGAAATAAATACCATCCAACCTTGCCAAACTCCCTCGTGCCTTAACTGGCCTATGATTTCTGTGCTTTCCAGACACACTTGCTCTCTCTTTTAACTTTGGCTGTGCACCTTCCCCTGCTGAACCTCCTCTCAGGATCCCACCCCCACTAAGTTAGTTTAAACCCTCCCCAACGGCACTAGTAAACCTCCCCGCAAGGATGTTGGTCCCATTCCGGTTCAGGTGCAACCAATCTGCCTTGTGCAGGTCCCATCGCCTCCAGAAATGGCCCCAATGTCCCAGAAATCTAAAGCCCTCCCTCCTGCATCTCTCCAGCCACGCATTCATATGGACTAGCCTATTTCTATACTCACTAGTGCGTGGCACCAGAAGTAATCCAGAGATTACTACCTTTGAGGTCCTGTTTTTTAGTTTGCTTCCTAGCTCCCTAAATTCTGCTTGCAGGACCTCATCCCTCTTTGCGTCTATGCCATTGGTGCCAATATGTATCATGATTTTTGTCTGTTTGCCCTCCCCCTTTAGAATGCCTAGCAGCAGGTCTAGCAGCATCTGTGGAGAGAGAAACAGTTAATGTTTCAAGTCCGTAAGACTCTTCAGAGCTCCTTCAACAGCTCTAGGGTGTCTGTAAATAGGAAATTAAAAGGGGAACATTGGTATCAGCGAAGTGGAGGGGGCGGGGGGCTAGGGCAGTGGTGGTGCTAGGGTAGGGAGTAAGAGGTCCATGATCTCATCATTAGCAGCTTGCTCATCATGTCAGATTGGTGTACAGGGAGTTGAAGAGCAACACAAGGCAAGAGGATACTATCATTCTCGATGTTCTCAGTGACGCTGGATCCCCCATATTGCCCAGAACCATCTCCTTTGTAGGGCTGACTTGCAACATCCTTGTAGCCCACCAATTACGGTCTGCTTCCTTCTATTGTATACCATCTTGTTCTGCAAGAGGGATGGAAGAATGTCAATGATTGCATAGCTTTGCATTTGGGTGATGTGCAGGTCATAGCTGAATATTTGTAATTATGTGGAGACATTGAGAGGTGAGTTTGTGTTTGGTGGCATTGCTAGGTGTTTGAGGGGTGGGATAGCGTATCTGGATGTTAAACCCGAGTCCTGAGCTGCTGGATGAGTGATGGGGTTGTGGTGCATTGAGCAGCATGACAAGTTGGCGATACGATTGGTAGGAGATGTCATGTGAAGACGTATTCACTGACCGTGACATCCTGCGTGAGGTCAGACTTCCTGTGGCACTACTGCCAGGTCTTTGGGTCCAGAATTGGGAGTTGACTTTGGTCCTAGAGGGCATCTGGCTTCTCATGGAGCCATAGCATCACTGCTCCTATTCACCTTCACAACTAATCCTCCAGTGCCCACACCCATCACCCTGAAACCCTTGGTGTTCCATTTCCCAATTTTTAAATTCCAACAATATTATTTAATGCAGCTTTCCTTTAAGAGGGGCAGACGGTCTTTAAGAATAAGTAGGCTGGCTGCATGATGTGCTCTCAGCCCTCTGCTGAGTGTAGAAAACAGCAGGTGATGCTTAGGTGCTAAATCGCTAGGGCCTTATGCTGCTCAACCCCCACTCGCCTGTTACTGGATTCAAAATGAAAATCGGGGTTTCTACAATTCGGGAAGAAAAATATTTATTTTAAAGTTAACTAAAAATATCAGATACTGAATGAACAGTTTTTGTTGTTCAATTATGGTACGTTTGTAAAGTGGTACACAAATGTGAATTTCATCTGTTAGAATCAGTACTGTCTTGTCACTGCCATCTAGTGATTTATGAAGATGTTTTGATATCATTTTCATTTTTGTGCTACATTAATCCCAGTCACCAATAATTTTGTGTGTTGTAATGTTCCTGAGCAACTAAATTTTTAAAGGTTTAATTTCTAATCATATTATTAAAGAAGTAGGAAACATTAGGAGGGCTCTGTTTTTACAAGCCACTAATCTAATGCAAAATTAAATGAACAGGATATGCTGCAGGCAGAGCTGATATTGTTTGCAGCTACTGTGTGGTCAGGCGATAATGACTTTTCCAAACTCATGCTCTTGGCTTTGAAAATACCAATTTGCAATGAAATTAATGGAATTACTTGAATGCAGTGAGCTGTCCCTGTAAAATATGGTGCCAGAGCAGTTGAACGTAGGGAACATAGGAAATAGGATATATAGGTATATAAAATTCGTCCTGGATAATAATAAAACTGCAGCACTTTTCTATCACTGATGAATTTCCCTTCTGTGCAAGTGTGAAGGCTGAGCAGCAAACTGAATCCAACTTTGTTAGAACGGTTGCAATTTGTCAGATTCACAAAAGGGGGCACTATTGGACAACAATATCTTTTAAAACTAACCAAAACTCCACCTCCCCCCCCCCTCCGGCCGGTTGTATGTTTCCCATTGTGTAGTGAATTACAATCCATCTTTAAAATCTTACGCTGGCACAGTCTTGTTTTAATATCATTAAATGAAAATAGTCCTAAATCTATATTATCTGATTTACATTTTACTTTGTTACTGCTTACACAGAATTCAGAATCATAGAATGGTTACAATACAGGAAGCCATTTGGTCCATCATATCCGTGCCAGCTCTATGTCACAGCAACTCAGCTAGTCCCATACCCCGCCCTTTTCCCAAAGCCCTGAAAATCTTTTGTCTTCGGATAATTATCTAATTCCGTTTTGGAAGCTCCAATTGAATCTGCCTCCACCACACTTACAGGCAGTGCATTTCAGACCTTAACCAGTCACTGGGTAAAAATGTTTCTCATGTCACCTTTGATTCTTTTGCCAATCAAGGTCCTCTGGTTCTCGACCTTTCCATCTATGGGAACAATTTCTCCCTATCTACGCTATCATGGCCCCTCATGATTTTGAACACATCTATCATATCTTCTCTTCTCTGAGAATACCACCAACTACTAATTATAGCACTTCAATTTAATCCTAGGGTTCAATGATGTTGGAAATTGTGAAAAGAAAGCTCAAGTGTTTTAACTATTATTAGAGCCCTGAAATTAAATTACATTCTTTACTCATTCTGATATTAACAATGTTAAAGTTTACTGTTAAAATTTGTATTGTTGTATCAAACAAGCTAAATCAGATTCTAAAAATTTTGAAACTTTAAATATTAATGTTCAGAGAGGCTTGGGTGTACTTGTACAAGGAACACAAAGTTAGCAGTGGTTCAAGAAGGCAGCTCACTACATTCTCAAGGGCAATTAGGGATGGGCAATAAATGCTGGCCTAGCCAGTGACGTCCACATCCCACGAATGAATAAAAAAATGTCAGGGCTTCTGCCCCTTTAAGGTCCAAGGCCCTGCCCCAAGAGCTGCTGGTCAATTGGAGGGCTGGAAATTCTTCAGTTATAGCAGCGCCACTGGAAGGTACCCTTAATTGACCATTTAAGGGCCTCACACAAAAGCAAAATACTCTAGATTCTGCAAATCTGAAATAAAAACAGCAATGCTGGTAAACACTCAGCACGCCAGACAGCATCTGTGGAGAGAAAAAATTAATGCTTCAGGTTGATGACCCTTCATCAGAATGTTGACTCTGTTTCTCTCCACAGATGCTGAATGTTTCTAGAATCTTCTATTTTTATAATCACTTAAAAGGCCTCAACTGGCCTACAGGCAAGTAGGCTGTCGGGGTGGGGGGGGGAATGTAGTGACCTCATTGCCCATATGTAAACCAACTGTCTGAAGGTTAAACAGGCCATCCTAGCAAGCAATGAGCCACAAGATGACTTCATGGGCTTCCGATGGAAGTAGGATTACCTTGAATATCTGTCCCTTGCCAATGGACAATTGAATAAATGATTGACGTAAATCTCCCAGAAATAAGTTATATAAACAGACTCAAGAGGGAAAAATCATTTTGCATGGAAGAGAGCTCCTTGAGGTGGACCAATGCTAGCTCCAGCCTAACAACTTGGTTGGTTCAAGAACACTTTGGACAGAGGACAGCTTTTCAAAGTGATCCATGTTGGCTTCAGCCTAACACTTTGGCTAGCTCAAGAAGGCTGAAGAAAACAGGAGACTGCCACTTCCAGCCGTGGAGATCAGCTTTACCCATCCATTTGTCCGATCCAGTACCAATAAACTGTAATGAAGTCTTTGCTGCCAACAGCCATGGAGATCTGCAACCCCCTGCTTCCCCCATCATTTTACATGATCTGGGACCTGGAAACTGTTCTCACCTGTTGCAGGTCATATGTCTTTTCTGCCTATTTAGGTATGTATCTTTTCTAAACTGTTGCTTATTAATAAACTGCTTTAAAATCATCTATGACTTAGAGCTCTTTTTTGGCTAATCTGTGACTCCCAGACCAAAATATTACAACATACTAGATTCTGAAGGGGTTTGACAGGGAACAGAAATTTTGATTTTCCCCTTCCTGGCTGGGGAATCTAGAACACAGGGCACAGTCTCAGGATAAGGGGCAATTATTTAGGACTGAGATTGAGAAGTTACTTCACCCAGATGGTTGTGAATCTTTGAAATTCTCTACCCCAGAGAGTTGTAGGTGCTCCACTGTTGAACATATTTAAGGCTGAGATTGATATATTTTTGGTCTCTCAGGGAATATGGTATGGAGAGCAGGCAGGAAAGTGACTTTGAAGCAGATCAGCCATATTTGCATTGAATGGAGGAACAGGTTCGAGGGGCCTTATGGTCTACTCTTGCTCCTATTTCTTCTGTTCTGTTCTTAAACAATTTCAACGTCATTTGACCCCAAATTAAATTTCAAATCTCACTTCCTATACATCACCAAAATTACTCACCTCCATCTCCATAATATTGGCTCTGCCCTCACCTTATCCCTAATACTTCCAATACTTCTCCATAAATTGTCAGACCCAGGTTCTACTTAATCTATACCCTCCCCAACCCACAAAGATATCTTATACAATTTGTGAAAATCTCTGCTGCCTAATTGCCCCTTATCCTGAGACTGTGCCCCGTATTCTAGAATCCCCAGCCAGGAAGTGGAAAAAAAACTGTTTCCATCCTGTCAAACCCCTTCAGAAGCTAGTATGTTGTAATATTTTGGTCCGGGAGTCACAGATTACCCAAGAGGACTCAAAGTCATAGATGATTTTTAAACTCTCCTGTATTGAATTCTGTCTGCCCATTATATTGCCCTTATTATTTCCATTGCCTCCCTTGAGTCCCGATACTTCAAATTAATTTTAATATGGGTCCTTCCATGGCTTTTCCCTACCCTACCTTTCAAAATTTCTCAAGCTCCATCTTCCATGCACCTTTCAGACCTCAACTTCAGCTCTCATGCATCTTCTCCCTACCCCATCACCAGTGGCCAAACCTTCAGCTATTTCAGCATTATCCTTGGAATTCCCAGCCCAAAGTGTTTTGCCTTACTATTTCTCTCCAACTTTAGAAGCTTCCTCAAAGCTTATCTATTCCGCCAACTCTCATTTCTCTTCTGGTACAACTCAGTATCCATTTCCCCTCTGCAATTTCTTGACTATTAATGCAAATGGTTTTAATTTTGATTTTTGGAGAATTCCAATGTTTCTTAAAAGGTGTCAGGCCTGTTAGTGATGTTATTACTCCTGGTTTAGAAGCAAATCATTTCCAGTGCACCGCAGAAAAATATTTTATCTAAAACAAGCTTTTATATCCTTCCCTTTCCTTGGGTTTGTATATGGGGTTTTCAAATGATACTGCAACTAGAGTTGCAATCCAATCTGAAATGTGAAAGTGTTGCCGTTAAATTTAACAATGGGAGAGTTTGTGTCCTTCACACAGTCAGGAAGTTTCTAGACAGCTGTGCACTGGGAGCTCTTGGTTACGTTCCAGGAGAGTTACCATGAGCAGCAGCAGACAAAGAACATTCTTGCCAAGTAAGCTCCATGATGACAACATTGTCTCACATGAATGACAAACTAGTATGGGTCTCTGTCTTCCTGAATAGAGATGTGTTCTCCTTTGGAGTTACTGCTGCCAAAATGGGTTTTACAAATTGTTTGTTTTGATAACCGCCTATGCAGTTAAAATGCCCCTGACAATTCTTGGAACAAGTCAACAAAATAAGTTTGTGAAAATTTTGACCAGAAAATATGTTTTGATTATGTAACAATAAAATTAACCTATTCAGCAAAAGAATCACATAGATCACAGTCTACAAACTAGAAGGAAGCACTTGATGGAGTGCAGCTTTTGCACCATTGTAGAAAGCAATCCTACAGAAATGATATTGTTTCGGAATGAATAAACATGCACAAAATTATATGGTATCTCTTTCCTTGGCGTTATAAAGAGTCAAACACCATTTTTACTTCTGTAATACATTTTCTATGGCAACAAATGCAATGTAATAGTGTGAATGTGGATTTTATATTCTAAAGATTTCTCTGCAGGTTGAATATTTCTGAGGGATAAAAGCAGTTTTGGTTAAATGCTAGTTTTTTTGTTGTTTTTCTTTTTTTGTGGGGGTGTGGTTGTTCTTGAGTGATTTGTTATTAAAATACAGGAATGCCTTGTAAGAAATTGTGGTGGAAGCTATGAGAAAGCTCAGAGCAGCAGTTTAGTGGAGACATTAAAGTTGATTTTTCAAATGGTAATACCTGATATTTGACTGATTCTTGCTCACTTTGTGCATTCAGCACATTTCTGGTGTCAGGTTTAGTGGGGCAATGGGATCTTCATTTTGATATTTAAATAAATTGCAAGTATCAACCATGGCTCAGTGGTAGCACTTATACCTCTGAGTCAAAAGGTTGTGGGTTTAAATGGAATTCCAGAGACTTGAGTACATAATATAGGTTGACACTTCAGTGCAGCACTGAGGGAGCGCTGTCTTTTGGATGATAACTTAAATGAAGATCCATCTTCCCTCTCAAGTAGATGTAAAAGATTCCATGACACTATTTGAAGAGGAGCAGAGCAGTGAACCCCAGTATCCTGGTCAATATTTATCCCTCAACTAACATCAATAAAAAGGTTATTTAGTTATTAATGCATTGCTGTTTGTGGGACCATGCTGTATGTAAATTAACTCACATTTCCTACATTACAACAGTGACTACATTTCACTTCATTAGCTGTAAAACACTTTGGGACATCATAAAAGATACTGCATAAATGCAAGTTTTTTCTTTCTGATGTAATGTTGAGCGTTCAATCTGCAATTCTACCTATTAATAGAAGATGGGTTTTAGAGTTGTTATGGAGTCATCTGAATATATACATTTTATTAAGGAGTCCAATAATAAGATTAAGTAAACAATTTTGCACCATTATTTTTCTGTTAATACTTGGGTTTTCATGAGCCTTTGTGGCAATTTTTATGCTATTGTCTTTGTTTTCCAAAAGCACCAGAATGGACTTTCCTTTACTAAGCTTTTTGAAAAAAAGCTAATGGAGGTATTCCCAGGTGGGTTAAGCTGCATCAGAACTGGTCAGCACCCACTAACTGTGATCCCCACTGGTCTGCACCCGCTTACTGTGATCCCCACATCAGAAGCCACAGGCAAGAAGATCACGTGTCTGATTGTCCGAGGAGGAATGTCTGTGGAGGCTGAGATTTACAAGGTAGATGGTGACAGGATTATGTTGTATTATCCAACCAAATTCAGATTCAGGCACAGCTTTGATGGTGGCTGTCAAAGTCTCAAACACTTTGCTTTTACATTCCTGTACTATTTCGGAGATTATCAGCAGCATAAAGTATGCAATTGTTCACAGGTGTGTAAAGCAAGTGACCAGTGTCTAATTTGCTCCAGCAAGCAATCTTATTTTGTTTTCTGTGGCAATGTGACAGAAATATGCAATGTTACAATGGCAGGATTCCAAAAGTCTGGAGTATTACAGTATAGCAGTGTGATGCTCCTTCTCCCTAACATAATACCCATATCCGCATAAATAAGGAAGCATTCCACTCTGTGGCCGGGCCATTTGCAACCAGCAGCATTAGATTATACAAGTCAGTGTATGTTTCATCTGACATTTTTATTTTAAGGTAATCCTGCTGCAGGTGCCCAATAATCTCTTAGAACTGAGGTATTTCTTGACCCTTACCTACAATACATTGGCTACTGTGTAAGCATCCTGGGTCTATTTGTATTCTTTGACACCTGCACAGGCTAGCTTTCACATATGAACAAGCATCGCTTTGTGCATGATCTTGAGTCTTTTTTTTTAAAAAGAACACTTTTTATTTCAGTAACATGCAGGGCATTAGTTCTAATTCTTCTGCTTGAGCTTTAACTGATCTGCTCATACACGCTTCCGATTAATGTTATCCCTCTCCTCCCATTTCAAAAGTCTTTCCAAATTTTAACTCTGAACACACTTTTCATTAGGTATTTTAATCTTTCTATTGTACTTCCTGTTCAGTGTCCTGTAAAGTAATAGCAAAGGCTCCTGATTACTATCTAGTGATCTGTGGTTGAAGTACACATGTACGTATTTCAAATAAGCAAAGCATCAGGCTTAACTGCGATGCCTATTTAGGTTCTACTGACAATCACTGTCAAAGGTCACGTAGGAAGTATGCCCTCTTTTGCAAAATACTGGATAATAGCTGGCATCCTTGGGACCATACCCTAACAATGAATCAATACCTTTAGGAAAGGAGGTAGGAAGTAAAACAAATTGATAGAAGGAATAGGAGCAAATGTTTAACAAAAAAAAGGTAACCATTTCAGCTAGTAAAAGAATGTAAATGAAAATTGGATTTAGTATTCTAGATTTGGCCTCATTTATTGCACACTTGACTTCAGTCAGCAGGGTGAAAAGTAGCTTGCCTCATTTACAGGCCAAACACATGCCAATAGTTTTGTTTTTATGGCTGTTAAACTGTTGGTTTTGTAAAATGTAATAACTCAGTTAAAAAGCCCAGATAAAATCCTGCCATAAGAAAAATTACATTCCAAATTCCCTTAATATAGTCAGAGCTACAGACTTTGAATAATTAGAGCATTCAATAAACTACATAAAGAACTACAAATGCTGTTCACTACTGCAGTATTAACTTCCAGTTAATTTCTACACATTCTGTAGGCTTACCAGCAGTTCTTGAAAAGTTATCTTTTTTCTATCGTGATTAAATTTGGATTATATATTCACTGGAAAATGCTACATTATGACATACCAAAATTAACTGTTTCTTTCTACTTTATGAATTTGACTACGTGCCCAGAAACAAAGAAGGTTGTGACAGCAGCAGAGATCCAAAAAGTCTAACTGAATGGAAAAATATTGTGATTCCCCAGATGTTCCACCAATACCTTCAGGCAGACTAATCTATTTTTGAGATGTTGTGACATTTTCCCATTTGATTAAGCTATCTGGTGTGTGACTGAGTGTAAGGATCATACTGTCAGCCTTTGTTGTGTTGATGTGGCTGTTGCAGTCTGAAACAGGTAACTTTAGAGATGTGCAGTTCAAATTAACCCAGGACAACAATGTTAAGAGTTTTCAAACAAAATCAGCCCACGTAGCAGCCAGAAGCACTTGATCCTTAAGGTGGAAGTCCAGAGTTTTCTTATCGCTGGCTAGAATATCATCCTGCAAAAATGCGATACTCACAGAAGTATAATCCACTCCAGGTTTGTTTTTTGTACAGAGATTTCAGTTTAAAACAAAGAAATAAATCATTAAAGCCTTCGTGATCAATGATGAAATGAGCCTGTCACATTATTTAAATCATTCGCCCCTCTGCTTACAAACCTAGTAAAATGCCATGGAAGCTGGCGGCTAAGTTCGTAATTTTTTAAAAAAAAGAAAATATTTGGAGAGCTACATCATCCTAGTGTTCAGGAATCCTATTTTTGTTCTTTGCTTGTGACAAAATAGTCAATATAACAATGATCAGGGCAAAAGCTTTAAAAAAAAAGAAAAATAGTGAGATTGCCTGCCCAAAATTTTCTTTGGTCTTTCTCACTGCAAACACATGAATCAACCTGACATATTTGATGGAGTACAGGAATGAGGTGCTTACTTATTTGGAGAGGCAACATGTTTTCAAACAGTATTAAGTAATACAAATCCCATCACACGGACAATTAATCTAGGATTCTGAAAATATGCAATTACCCTCAGATTAACTGTTTTTTGTCAAAACCAACGATTGTCAAACAATGGAGTGGCAGTAAAGTTTAATGCTGCATTCACACAACTCAATGATAATGGTAGAAAAAGAATAAAATGAACATCATACATGATTTATAAACAATGTGCATCATTAGGGTGCTTTCCAGATCAAATTACTTCCACATAAATATAGGCAGCAATTGTTCATGTGATTGCATGTGGTGGTTTTGATGCCACAGTCAAGAAATTGGTTAATATTTGAGACTTTTGCCAGTAAGTCTCAGATATACCATACATTAGATTTGAAATAGAAATTGGAAAGCCCTTTTTTTGGATGTGGAGGTTTCAAAATCAGGTCAAGGTGGGCAACACACAAATACGGTGCATCGACCTCATCTGCATGATTGTAATGTGTTACCGAGTGAGGCCTGTGCTGTTTCCAACCCCACGCTGCCTGTAGTCTCTATACTCAGCACGGGGCACAGGCAGCATTGTTTGCAGACCATGTGGTCCAGCCAGCTTGCTCTTCTTAAAAGCAGACTATCCCTTTTAAAGGGAAGCTGCACTGAATAATATTGCTGTAATTTACAATACAGAAAACTGAACACCTGGGCACAGAGAAGGTTTCAGAGTGATGGTGAGGCACTGAAGACATCATTGGTGAAGGTGGACAGGAGGAAAGGTGCCATGTTTCTGTGGTGAGCCAAGAGGCCCTCAAGAACTACCCTCAGAAGCGAGTGGGAGAAGGTAGCCAAGGAGGTCAAGTTCTGGAGTCTGGACAAGTGTCACAAGAAATCTCACAGGTGGTCAAGTCAGTGAATGCATCTTTCCACCACACCAGTCTCTTTCACTGCTCAATGCACTACAACATCCCTACCACTCATCAGCAGCATTCCTTTGCATTCAGGACTCAAGCGTAACATTCTGACAACCTCACACAATGCTTCCACCCTCCCATTCATCTCTTGCTGACTCCATATACCTCCATCTATGCACCTATGGGAGGCACATCACCCGTCGTTGTCTGTTGTCTCTCAATTTGAGGATGTCATCTACTCAGGGACACAAGTTTCTGCCATGAATTTTCATGTGACTAAACAGGCCTATTTTTGATCCAATCTCTGGACACGTAGGGGCATCAACCAAACAGTGCTATATAGTCACTGACATTCTGTCTCTCTCGGATACAGTTGTGGCAGGGCCAGATAACAATGAGATTAATGGCATGTTTCTGCTTTATGCCCTTTCTCAACTCGCAGCACATCCTCATCCTACTATCTGGCTCGATGAACAAGTTGCTGATGTGACAACGGACCTCTTATTTTCCACCCCATCCTTCCCTCACACTACCCTTCCCCTCCTAATTTCCAGCTTTCAGGCACCCAAGAATTGCCCAGCCCGCCCAACAGCATAACAATAATGAAGAAACTCCATCATTTGATCTGACATTTGCAGCCACCAGCTCAGATATTGGCACTGCTGTGTTGAATTGGGATCAGCATGTGGTGAGTCATTGGTGTTCCAGTGGCCTGCAGCCAGACCAGGGTTAAAGAATGGTGCATTTGTCAGACCACTGAAGGGCAAAGTTGCAGATGAGTTTTGCTGCAGAGCACTTGGGTAAGGACCTCAATGGAGCAAAATACAGGAGAGTGATGATTAGCATGCACACCAAAATGCTGGGTGCATTGGCTGGCCTGTCAGACAGCCTCCTGTCTCTGTCAATGAGCATGGAGAAATCTGGCTCCAACTTGGCAAAGGGAATGTCATAGAGCTTGAAGCCTCTCTCTGCAGCCTCTGCTATATCTCCCGGTCATCCTGCAGACCCAGAGGCACAGCAATTGCTGCTCCCATACCGTTTACAGTCTGTACCCCACACCCCAGTAACACACAACTGGCAAATCCAGGAACTCACTAAAACACTTCCAGAAACACTCAAGAGTACTTCCAGACACTTTGTAAAAGAAAAAGTTCTAAAAGGTTACCTTACTTTCAACTTGGGTGCCAGGACAATGATAAATACAAAGGACCCATTCAGCAACTTCGTGCTTGTTGTTTGTAGATTAAACAATAAAGAGGCTGCCTGCACGTGTTGCTTTATTTTGGGATCCTGGTGTTACAGCAGCCAATTCAGTGATGTCAGGATAGCATCGATTCAAGGTCTTCGGGAACATGGAAGGATTGCACTGCACCTCAGGAAGCAGCACTAGGTCTCCACTATGTAGATGAATTTCTAGCTCTTTGTCTCCAGCCAATTTCAATGAATCAATGTCTTCTGAAATTTTATGTTCAACTGTACCATTTAGAAATGTGTTTGTGATATGTAGTGTACTATTAAACTATCAAACTATCAATTACCAAAGCATGAAACACCAATACCTTTAATAATAGCATGTGCTATTAATGATGTTAAGAGCCATAAAAAAATAATTCCTTTCTTTCTTTCCCAACCTATTATGAGCTGTGCAGCTTTCCTACTTTGAAGAAATTTCTTGTCATCTAAGTCCTCATCGATTTTTTTTAAAAAAAGAGTTATGAACCTTTGGAATTCTCCACCAGAGAGAGTGGTGGGTATTCAGTCACTTGAGTATATTCAATTTAGAGAGCAACAGATTTTTGGGTACCAAAGGAATCAAGAGATATGAGAATAGTGCAGGCAGGTGTGGATGAAGTAGAACAGCCATGACTTTATTGAATGACAGAGCAGGCTCGAGGGGCCAACACCTTTCAATGCAGAGGCATTTGATCAGTGCACAGCATTGACAATGCAACCCTAGAGGCAGAGACAATTTGTCATCTCTTGGATTCTGGGTGCATAATTTGGATGCTGGGTGAGATGAATGCATGCCTCAAAGACTGATGTGGGAAATGTGCTCAATGGGATAGCTTTCAAACAGGTTTGCCACATCCAGTCGTGAATGGTGGCGGACAATTAAACAATTCACTGGAAGAGGAGGTTCCACAAATATCCCTATCCTCAGTGACGGAGGAGCCCAGCACAGCAGTGCAAAAGATAAGGCTGAAGCATTCACAACAATCTTCAGCCAGAAGTGCCAAATGGATGATCCATCTTGGCCTCCTCCAGTGGACCCCAGCATAACAGGTGCCAATCTTCAGCCAAGTTGATTCATTCCAAGTGACATCAAGAGACAGCTGAAGGCACTGGATACTGCAAAGGCTGTGGGCCCTGAAAATTCCAGCAATAGTACTGAAGACTTGTGCTCCAGAACCTGCTGCGCCCCTAGCCAAGCTCTTCCAGTACAGCTACAAAACTGGCATCTACCCGGCAATGTGGAAAATTGCCCAGGTACGTCCTGTACACAAAAAGCAGGACAAATCCAACCTGGCCAATTACCGCCCCATCAGTCTACTCGTGATCATCAGTAAAGTGATGGAAGGGGTCATCAACAGTGCTATCAAGTGGCACTTGCTTAGCAATAACCTGTTCACAGATGCTCATTTGGGTTCTGCCAGGGTCACGCAGCTTCTGACCTCATTACAGCCTTGGTTCAAACATGGACAAAAGAGCTGAACTCCAGGGGTAAGGTGAGAGCAATTACCCTTGACATCAAATTAGCATTTGACCAAGTGTGGCATCAAGGAGCCTTCACAAAACTGGAGTCAATGGGAATCAGGGGGAAAACTCTCCACTGTTTGGAGTTATACCTAGCACAAAGGAAGATGGTTGTGGTTGTTGGAGGTCAATCATCTCAGTTCCAGGACATTACTACAGGAATTCCTCATGGTAGTGTCCTAGCCCCAAACATCTTCAGCGGCTTCATCAATGACCTTCCTTCCACTAAGGTCAGAAGTGTGGGTGTTCGTACTATTTGCGGCTCCTCAGATACTGAAGCATGTCCAAATGTAGCAAGAATTGGACAATATCCAGGCTTAGGCTGACAAGTGGCAAGTAACATTTGCACCACATAAGTGCCAGGCAATGACCATCTCCAACAAAAGAGAGTCTAACCATCACCCCTTGACATTACCACCACTGAATCCCCCACTATAAGCATCGAAGGAGTTACCAATGACCAGAAACCGAACTGGACTAGTCTTATAAATACTGTAGTCACAAGAGCAGGTCAGAAGATAGGATTCCTCCCGACTTCCCAAAGCCTGTCCACCATTCACAAGACACAAGTCAGGGAAATGGTATAAAATCTTCTATTTTTACAAGAACATAAGAAATAAGAGCAGGAATAAGTCACTCAGCCCTTTGAGCCATTCAATAAAATCATGGCTGTTCTATTCACTATTCACTTTGTTCTATTCACTATTCCTGCACTATTCCCATATCTCTTGATTCCATTTGAATCCAACATCTGTTGTTCTCTGACTTGAACATACTCGATGACTAAGCATCCACAGCTCTGTCCAGCTGAGAATTCCAAAGTTTCACAGCCCTTGAGTGAAGTAATTTATCCTTATCTCAATCCTAAGTGGCTGATCCTTATTCTGAGACTGTGACTGCTAGTTCTAGACTCCCCAGCCAGGGGAAACATCTTCTCAATATCTGCCCTGTTAAACCCCTTAAGAATTTTATGTTTTAATGAGGCCACTTTTCATTCTTCTAAACTCTAGGGAATATCAGCCTAGTCTCCTCAATCACTCCTCATAGGACAATCCTTCATCCCAGGAATCAGACTGGTGAACCTTTAACAAAAACAGAAAATGCTGGAAAAACTCAGCAGGTCTAACAGCATCTGTGGAGAAAAAAAAGAGTTAACGTTTTGAGTCCGTATGACTCTTCTTCAGAGCTAAAGAGAAGTAAAATGTAATGAAATTTATACTGTTTAAGGGGGGTGGAGTGGGTGAAGCTGGATAGAAGGCCAGTGATAGGTGGAGGCAAAGGAGAGATTGCCATAGATGTCATGGACAAAAGGACAAAGGGGCATTAATGGTGGTGATACTGGCTAAAGGAGGTGCTGATGGTGGCATTAAGGCCAGAGAGCAGAATGTGATAATGGCAGGACAAGGGTAAGCACTCTGGAAAGAACAACATGAACAAGTGACAGATGGCCTTAGTGGGGGGTGGGGTGGGGGCAGAGGATGGCAGTGGGAAAAAAGATTGAAAATAGGTTAAAACAAGAATACAAATTAAGTTAAATAAAAATAGATGGATAAAAAATAAAAATGAAAAAATAAAAATTAAGAAATGAGAATGAATATTGAAAAAAGGGGATATAAAGGGGGTGAGGATGGAGGAGAGAGTTCATGGTCTGAAGTTGTTGAATTCAATGTTAATTCCAGAAGGCTGTAAAGTGCCTAATCGGAAGATGAGGTGCTGTTCCTCCAGTTTGCGTTGGGCTTCACTGGAACATTGCAGCAGGCCAAGGATGGACATGCGGGCATGAGAGGAGGATGGTGTGTTGAAATGGCAAACAACAGGAAGGTCTGGGTCGTGCTTGTGGACAGACCAAAGGTGTTCTGCAAAGCGGTCACCCAGTCTGCATTTGGTCTCTCCAATGTAGAGGAGACCGTATTGGGAGCAGCGAGTGCAGTAGACCAAATTGAAGGAGGTGCAAGTGAAGTGCTGCTTCACTTGAAAAGAGTGTTTGAGTCCTTGGGCAGTGAGGAGGGAGGAGGTGAAGGGACAGGTGTTGCACCTTCTGCAGTTGCATGGGAAAGTGCTGTGGGAGGGAGATGAGGTGTTTGGGGTGATGGAGGTGTGGACCAGGGTGTTCCGGAGGGAACGGTCCCTATGGAGTGCCAACGGGGGTGGGGGGGTGAAGGGAAGATGTGTTTGGTGGTGGCATCATGCTGGAGTTGGTGGAATTAGCGGAGGGTGATCCTTTGAATGTGGAGGCTGGTGGGGTGAAAAGTGAGGACAAGGGGGACCCTATCATGGTTCTGGGAGGGAGAGGAAGGTGTGAGGGCAGAGGTGCGGGAGATGGGCCAGATATGGTTGAGGGCCGAGTCAAACACAGTGGATGGGAGACCTCGGTTAAGGAAGAAGGAAGACATGTCAGAAGTGCCGTTTTGGAAAGTGGCATCATCGGAACATATGCGACGGAGGCGAAGGAACTGAGAGCATGGGATGGAGTCCTTACAGGAAGCAGGGAGTGAGGAGCTGTGGTTGAGGTAGCTATGGGAGTCGGTGGGCTTGTAGTGAATATCACCAGAAATTGAGACAGAGATGTCAAGGAAGGGAAGGGAATTGTCAGAGATGGATCATGTGAAGGTGATGGAGGGGTGGAAATTGGAAGCAAAACTGAAATTTTTCCAGGTCCAGACGAGAGCATGAATCGGCACCGAAACATTGATGTACTGAGAAAAGAGTTGTGGGAGGGGCCTGAGTAGGACTGGAACAAGGAATGTTCCACATACCCCATAGAGAGGCATAACTGGGGCCCATGTGGGTACCCATAGCCACACCTTTTATTTGGAGGAAGTGAGACAAGTTGCTGTCAGACCTGCTGAGTTTTTCCAGGTATTTTTGTTTTGGATTTCCAGCATCCGCAGTTTTTTGCTTTAATAAAGGAGAAATCGTTCAGTGAGAGAACAAGTTCAGCCAGGCGGAGGAGAATGGTCATGGATGGGGATTGTTCAGGCCTCTGTTCAAGGACGAAGGGGAGAGCCCTGAGACCATCCTAGTGAGGGATGGAGGTGTAGAGGGGTTGGACATCCATGGTGAAGAGGAGGCGGTTAGGGCCAGGGAACTGGACATTGTTGATATGACGTAAGGCATCAGAGGAATCGCTGATGTAGGTGGGAAGAGACTGGAGAAGGGGAGAGAGAACGGTGTCAAGATAGGAAGTGAATCTTTGCTGCACTCCCTCTAAGGCTAGTATATCCTTCCTTAGATAAAGAGACCAAATCTGTACACAATACTCCAGGGGTTGTCTCACCAAGGCTCTATACAATTGCAGTAAGACTTCTTTACTCTTATGTTCCAATCCCTTTGTAATGAGGGCTAACATACCATTTGCTTTCCTAATTGTTTGCTGTACCTGCAAATTAACTTTGTGATTTGTGTACAAGATCCCTCTGAACATCAATATTTCTCAGTCTCTCATCTTTTAATACAGTAGATCCTCTCATCCATAGACAACTTATAAGTAATAAAATACTTTTCTGATTCCCAAATCACTGTAAGATTTGCTATTAAGTTATAAATAACTAAATAAAATGATCTCTTCAATAAAAATAAAATATATGACTGAAATGTTTGGACCAAATTACATCCATGTACTCTGATCCAATTATCCCCCATTTTTATCCATTTCACTTGCAGCTGATAGTAGGTCAGGGCTCCATGCGGGTTAATTAGACTTTGGGCAATAGTGTTAAATGGATGATACAGGATTAGCCACCCATATATCTCTCCCAATTTTCACTCCCATGGGTTTTCTTTAGACTAGTCAGAGCTCAGATTACATTTCCCAGATCTCGAGCTGCTGAAGCAGCATATGTTACAGGACAAACTATTGCCCTTAGTTGCTGGGAATACAGGAAAATTAACATATGCACTGCTCCTTAAACAATCTCTCAGAGTACATTTGAATAGAACAATGGAATGCATCCCCGGTCACTTTTACCTCCCAAACTAAAATTGCATCCAAGGGTCAAAATTAGCATTCAAGGGCATGAAAATGCTGGTCATTCAATAAGTAACTGGATGGGCCAGTTAAATACTTCTTCCAGACAAGTACTTTCTGATCAGGAAATCCAACATTGACCTATATAAAACTGAGTTAGGATCCGACCAAATGGAAATCCATCCCAAGGAAGAAACCTTATACTGCTCTTTTTAGAAGTAGTGCTTTACAATGAAAGAACTTCCCTTTCTCAGGTATTCAGCTATAGGTTTTCTTTAAATTCAAGTATGCTGCAAACCAGGAATGTTGATGTAAGACTCAAAGGCCTAATAGGTTAATGGAGGCTGAAAAGTAGCCTTTATTAGCAACAGAAAGACTACACTCACTCCTTAAAACCCATCTCCAATCCTGAAGATGTTAAGCTGACAAATAGCAATCTTGAACATAATTTGGAGGACAAGGTTTTGTGTGGCATTAACTTGATGTCAGATTTTGCATAACTAAAATAAATGGACAGCTGCTTTGGTGTCAGTGTCACCTGACCTTTGACGCACAAGTTAACCTTTCTTATTGTGCTCAAAATGAAAGGGCGTGTATATCTAGAGAAAACTTAATAAGACTAAAAACAAACGCAAGCATTAGCAATTGTTTTGCAAATAACAGAATAAAACAAATATAAAATAGCTGCGTTCTCATCTGAGGATAATGATAAGAGTTCCAGTGCTTTGCAAAATAATCACCAATTACAAGTCTTCAGAAGCTATTGATTGACCCAAAATGTTATTTAGAAATTTTTAGATGCAGGAGCACTGAATCAAAGGGCTGGAATTTATTGAAAAAATAACAGCATGTGAATGATGCACACTATTGTTAACATGCAAACTGGCTTCCTTCTCGTGGTGAGCAAGAGATATCATATGAATTGCAAATTCCCACAAATTGATGGGCAATTTGCACCTTTTGCCATTAGCTTCCTGAAAATAGCATTTCCTGTTTAACTGTCCTGTGATTTTCATGAAAATCATACCATATTTGCACATTAATTGACTATTAAACTCACTACACGGTTAAGTCTAGTAAATAATTCTGATGAATGGTCATCTCGAGGTGCAATGTTAACTGGTTTACTATCCACAGATGCTGTCTGAACTGAATATTTCCAGCATTTTTTGTTTTTATTTCTGATTTCCAGCATCCGTAGTTTTTTTTGCTTTCAAAATAGAGTTTTGTACCCTTTTAACTGTATTACAATTGCTAATAACTTCCAATTAATCTATTTAGCCTAGAAAGTGAACAATTATAAGTATAGAGTCTCATTCCTTCAAGTAATGAATAGTTGTTGGAGATATTAAAAATGTCAAATTTTAAATTTAAAAAGTTTTTCTTATTTTTCCTGACTGTTTTCCCTCAGTCAAATCTATTTTTCTCCCTCTATTTATCCCAGATACCCTGTTGCCCTTGGCACAACATTATCAGCTTGCACTTTGAGCAAAAGGTTGCAGGAAAATGTCTAACTGGGCACACAATGAATTCCCCATCTCCAGCGAATCCTGGCCCATAGAATTTTACAGCCCATCATATCTCTGCGAGAGCTATTCACATAGGCCCATTTCCCTGCCCTTTTTACATTTTGTCTTTTCCAGATATTTAACCTCTGTCAGTTTTTAAAAGTTTCCTACACCAGTGACTACACTTCAAAAGTACTTCATTAACTGTAAAGCACTTTCAGATATCTGGTGATCGTGAAAAGCATGATATAAATAAATGCAAGTCTTTTTTTAAATTTGTGATTCTGCTTTCCAGTAGA
Source organism: Cetorhinus maximus (assembly GCF_964194155.1). Taxonomy (NCBI): domain Eukaryota; kingdom Metazoa; phylum Chordata; class Chondrichthyes; order Lamniformes; family Cetorhinidae; genus Cetorhinus; species Cetorhinus maximus. The sequence continues at coordinate 52,326,517 of NC_135897.1, read as the reverse complement.
ATATTCTATATCCTAGCAACCCTTTGTATAAAAATAATTCTCCTAACCTCTCCTTTCATTTTTTTGATGACCTTAAATTTATGGGAATATAAATTAATTTGCATTGCTTTTGACATGGTTGTGGCTGTTGGAGGCCAATCATCTTCACTCCAGAACATCGCTGCAGGAGTTCCTCAGGGCAGTGTCTTAGGCCCAACAGTCTTCATCAATGACCTTCCCTCCAACATAAGGTCAGAAGTGGGGATACTTGTTGATAACTCTGCACAGTTTTCAGTTCCATTCACAATTCCTCAAATAATGGAGCAGTCCATGTTTGTATACGGCAAGACCTGGACAACACCTAGGCTTTGCCTGATAAGTGGCAAGTGGCATTGCATCACACAAGTGGCAGGTAATGACTATCTCTAACAAGAGAGTGTCTAATCGGGGCCGGGGGGGGGGGTGGAGACAGCAGGGGGGTGGTCACAATTGACCAGAAACCCAGCTGCACCAGGCACATAAATATTTGGCCATTACAGTAGATCTGTGCTGGGTATTCTGAGTTGAGTGGCTCACCTCATGACTCCCCATAGCTTTTCCACTCGCTGCAATGCATGTCAGCAGTGTGGTGGAATATTGCCCACTTAATTGGATGAGTGCAGCAGCAATAGCACTCAGACCCACAATGCCATCCAGAACAAAGCAGTTAACTTGATTGGCACCCTATTTTTCTTTTTAAAAAGGTAAAATTTCTACCTTATAATTTTACCCTCAGCAGAAGTAGAATTCTTTTTTAAAAACGTGACACCTCTACTGTTTAAACTAGGTTGCCATTATACATCCAAGTGGTCTGCATCTTGTTGCTCCCTCCCACCTGTAGTCTCACTCCATTTCCTCGTCACTCCAGCTGATTTATATTAAGGAGTTATTCAAATAAAAATATACTTCCCATCACAGCCTTGGAAAAAATGGATTGACGGTACATTATTTCAAAATATGTTTAAAAAATCTCCTATTCCCACATGAAAGTTGCAGAAAACACCATGATAATCATGAGTAAACAGGTGGGATAAATGTTAATGCCAATAATTGTGTAAGTGTTTGCAGGCACTGCTTTCATCTGCTAACTCATTCTAAGAATGTGACTTTATCATGCGTTAACACCTCTTATTTTGGCTAATCAGAATTTATAATTATAGTCATCCATGTGCAAATTATTAGTAACACATTGCTAAGTCATTGTTTAATTATGGAGATATTCAAGAGTACATTTTACATATTTAGTCGTCAGACATTCTAAAACTTTATACGAAAATGTGTAACAGAGGTAAGTAATCATTTTCTAGTAGCGTTTTGACATAAGATGTCAATTCTTAAGGAACTTTGGTGAAAACTGGATTTTCTTTTCCATTCTTGTTATTTCTTTACCGGCAACTGTTCCTCGAGCAGAGCCAGGTACTGTGTCAGCTTCACCATGATAACAATTCCAATTCCACCAACAAATGTACAAATAGGCCATAAAAATGAACGTAACGCAGCTTTAGACAAATCAAACCTTGTCAAGAGAACATTCTTTTGTTGTCCTTCTGGGTCATAATAACAAGGAAAAGAGATAGACTGGAATTGTGTGCTGTTTTCTGTTAGAGAAGCTATTAGCATTTCAGTTTCTGAATGATTCTTATTACACTTTGCAGCACAGAAACACTGAAAAAGAAAAATAAAGATGATTCATTTTTATCCTGTAAGTTTAGAGCACTCAACATGATGATTCAGAGCAGCTAAGTTAAGATAGTTTAGAACACCATACATAATTGAAGAAATTCTGAAATGAATGTAAAGTTGATAAAGTTGCCTTGTCACTTGCCCAAACCTGACATCGGAAGGCCTGAACCATTTCAGTTTTGGACCTCAGTTGAATGTAGTCGGTGAGCTATGGATGCAAAATGAATGCTCTGCTGCAGCTAACCAATTGTGGGGGGGCGGGGGGTGGCAGGGAGATGGGGAAAAGAGTGCAAGAACAGAGTGGCAAGGTGTGGGAATACAGGTTCACACTATCCATATATTTCAATGTGCCTCCCTATTTGTGGGATCATCACACAATATGTTAAAACAGCTTTCAATTCTGCTCAACAGGAAGGATGAGAAACTGAAAAAATTGAAAAATCATTCAGCCATGTCTTAAGGGTCTAACACATGTTGATTTGGTCACTGTGCCTAGATTAATAAAGTCATTGTGCTTGGGTGAACCATATAGCCATGATAACAGAATCCTGGGAGAGGCTAATGAACATGTGTATCTTCTTGACTCCATGTTATCTAAAGTCTGCATTGTGTGTCTTTTAATTTATTATAGTTTTGTTTGAGAATGCATGCAATGTAGAGGTCAAAAAGGTAGAATTGGAATATAAATATTTATGGCAAACCGCTATTTGCTGTAGTCAGGCTAAAACTTGGCACTGAGTTCTTGTAGTGAATTGTGAACTCAATAATAAAGAATAATATAGATGGAATTGTATTGTATGATTTGACCAAGTACTCATGTTGGATTGTGTAACATGAGCTTGTAGTGGTTACAACTGATGCTTGTGTTTAATTAATGAAAAAAATAAAGCAGAAAAGCAGTCCAACAGTGCAAAGGACTGCAGTATTTATGGAACCAGACTACTCGGTCCACAAAAAAAGAAAACATTTTGGAGTTCTTTTATGGAGTGGCCACCATAGATTAACACTCTCAATGCCAGATACACGCTCTGCACAATTGTAATTTTGAATTACAAATGTTGTCCAATAATACATGGCACTCAAAATAGATACAAACAGCATCTCACCAGAAATATACTGTTTGCCTGTGTACAGGTCCACCTGAAAATTGCATCAGACAAGCCTTCAGCATCCAAAAGGTAATTGAGGTGTTCTTCCTCAATTTTCAACTGCCGGCCTCCCAATTTATAGCTGACAAATGGGCGGTCTAAAAATTTATCACATTTGACAGTTCCAGTTAAACCTTTGGACACCAAAATAGCCATTTTGCCAAGCATGCTTTGTTTGTATCCCTTGTACAATTTTTACCAAAGCAATTTTGCTGTCGTTCATTTTTAAGATTTGAATTTTCTATCTATCTCTGAATAATGCTATTGAATGCCTGTGGCATAATAATGATGTTACTATTAAAAATTGATCCAAGCGATTCCAGAAATTATTCAAATGCCTTCACTAGCAGAGCACTGAACCTAAAAGAAAAACGAATTCTTGCTGGCAAAAAGATCAACATCAGGTGTTGGAGAGAAGATGCATTTTATGCAGGTTGTGGGGAAACACATCAGAATCAGTAGGACTATATTAGACCTATATGAGCATACAACAATTGTCATTTTGGATGACAGCAGAAAACCGCTAGCCAAAGATTGGCTGCCCATTATACACCCTGCCTGATTTCTTCCTGGTCCATCAAGAAAGATAGAAAAATATTTTGTCTGTTCTTAAACTGGCTCCTTTAAAGACTACTGGTAAAGATTTTATATGCCAGACATTAATGGACTGGTTGTGCTTGATGAATGGCCGGCCTGTTGATCCATAAAAATTGCATCAGGGTCTTGTAACAGACAGAGGATTCCAATTTACACTTATAAATAAGGCTTTAGGAAATAGAGCGGACAGCAGGCACAAAATGCCCTACTATTTTCTGTTGGCAAAATGTAACCTTAGATTACCAATAGTGTGTTAGAAAATTGTTGTATCCTTAGTTGGTTTATGCTACGTTTCATGAACTTAAATTATGGAAAACCTGCCTGGATCCAAACATTAAGCTATATTTTTACTTTTTTTTTCTCCCTCATATACAATATTGGGGTGACTTTCTAAACTTTGTTTCTGGTGATGTGCCTTGCACATTGGAAGTCTGTATATTTGAAATTCCAGATGAATGTCGTACATGATTTTCCAAGCATTAAGATTAGTGGTCAGGAACTTTCTAATATTTGCAGGAGGCGTGAAGTTCAACAATTTCATATTATTTAACACTTTTAAGCATATTAATAAAAGGAGAAAAATGCATCTTTACATCCAGTAGATAAGCTATGTACATGCATCATAACACAGCATTTTGCCCTGATTTGATCTTCACATACTGCCATGATCTTTTCCCTGCAATACCACCATCCACCTCCCCAACACATTTGGTTGGCTCATTATCACTATCAAGACAATGAGACCTTGTAGCATTGTTTCCTACCTCAGGATTGATGCGTACACTTTCTTCCGAGTGGTGTAGCAGAACCCTCAACCCTGAAAAGGATAAATTAACATATATCTGTACGCAAGGATACGGTGAAGGCTTCTGACAATCTGACAGACAGCTGTGCACGCAGTTTTTGCAGTTTATAACTTTTGCTTCAAGGATAGTGCATTTTGATTCCTCTGTCCAAACACTAAGTAACACAAAGAAAGCTGCATATTAGAGTATTGTCTTTGTTTCTTTAGTTAGTTGATTGTGAGCGAACAGATTTAAAAGCTGCATTATTGTTCTGATAATACATTTTGTAAATAAACCTAAATTCATTCCATCACTTTCACAATATGAATTTCAGTTTTGTAACTGATATCCAACACCAATAATTCCTAATAGATATCTAAATTGTAAACGTGTAAAAATAAACATTTACTTGATGATTCTTAGGATGTATTTATTTTTTACTCATTCACAGGATGTGGGCTTCGCTAGCTGGGCCAGCATTTATTGCCCATCCCGAGTTGCCCTTGAGAGGGTGGTAGTGAGCTGCCTTCTTGAACCGCTGCAGTCCATGTGGTGTAGGTTCTAAACTGAATGGCTTGCTCAGCCATTTCAGAGGGCAGTTAAGAGTTAAGCACATTGTGAGGATGGAGTCACATGTAGGCCAGACCAGGAAAGGAAGGCAGATTTCCTTCCCTAAAGGACATTAGTGAACCAATTGGGCTTTTACAACAATCAGCAATGGTTTCATTGTCATCATTAGACTTTTAATTCCAGATTTTCATTGAATTCAAATTCCACCATCAGCCGTAGCAGGATTCAAATCAGAGTTCCCCAGAGCATAACTCTAGGTCTCTGGATTACTAGTCCATTGTATTAATTCATAAGGAACTAAATAGTCATTGTTGGAATTTTCAATGGTTTTTTGAAAGAACTGTCATTGCATATTTTGTAAATGATAAGAATTAGACACTGAACTTTAGGTCTCAAGTCTGAAATCCAGACTTAGCTGAAGTTCACACCTAAATTTCCTGAGCAGGTTCATACCAGAAAGTTTCCTGGGTCACAAGTGTGGCTGGCAGGGGTGTGGGAGAAATATCAAGTCCTTTGTTTTTGTCACCTTGCAGGTAAACCAAGGACCTACATTAATAGGATGTTTAGAGATACTGATATTCTCCATCCTTTTTTGTGGGAGAATATAGCCCAGAATTGAGCTTAACATGGAATTTAAGATGTCATTTTACTAAGCAAGATTCTCACTTTATAGTACTTCAGAAATGGGATATATATACAGGACAGTTTTTCCTGAGTATTTTATGCCTATCCCTGCATGGCGACAAAGTATACTGTCTGTTTAATCTTCACTTCAGCATTTGTAATGTAAACCATGCTATAAATTTGGAGGAAATTAAACCGATTTAGACTCAATTCAACATTGTAATTTAGTTACCTAAATGTAGTTAAAGCATACATAATAATTTAGCTAAAACAAAAACAGAATTACCTGGAAAAACTCAGCAGGTCTGGCAGCATCGGTGGAGAAGAAATCAGTTAACGTTTCGAGTCTTCACGACCCTTCGGCAGAACTGAAGCATAGTTAGGAGAAAGGTGAAATATAAGCTGGTTTAAGGTGGGGGGGCGGGGGGAGAGAGAAGTTGAGGGTGTGGTGATTGTGGAGATAAGGAAGCAGTGATAGGAGCAGATAATTAAAAGATGTCACAGACAAAAGGATCAAAGAGGTGTTGAAGGTGGTGATATTTGTCTAAGAAAAGTGCTAATTAAGAATGGAAGACAGGACACTCAAGGTACAGCTCTAGTGGGGGTGGAGTGGAAAGACTAACAAGGTTTTAGTTTTAGATTTAAAAATAATGGAAATAGGTGGGATAAGAAGAATCTATATAAATTATTGAAAAAAAAGGGAGGGGGGAGAAACGGGGTGGGGATGGGGGGAGGGGGAGTTTAAGATCTAAAGTTGTTGAATTCAATATTCAGTCCGGAAGGCTGTAAAGTGCCTAGTCGGAAGATGAGGTGCTGTTCCTCCAGTTTGCGTTGGGCTTCACTGGAACAATGCAGCAAGCCAAGGACAGACATGTGGGCAAGAGAACAGGGTGGAGTGTTAAAATGGCAAGTGACAGGGAGGTTTGGGTCTTTCTTGCGGACAGACCGCAGGTGTTCTGCAAAGCGGTCGCCCAGTTTGCGTTTGGTCTCTCCAATGTAGAGGAGACCGCATTGGGAGCAACAAATGCAGTAGACTAAATTAGGGGAAATGCAAGTGAAATGCTGCTTCACTTGAAAGGAGTGTTTGGGCCCTTGGACGGTGAGGAGAGAGGAAGTGAAGGGGCAGGTGTTACATCTTCTGCGTGGGCATGGGGAGGTACCAAAGGTGGGGGTTGAGGAGTAGGGGGTGATGGAGGAGTGGACCAGGGTGTCCCGGAGGGAACGATCCCTACGGAATGCCATCAGGGGGGGTGAAGGGAAGATGTGTTTGGTGGTGGCATCATGCTGGAGTTGGCGGAAATGGCGGAGGATGATCCTTTGAATGCGGAGGCTGGTGGGGTGATAAGTGAGGACAAGGGGGACCCTATCATGTTTCTGGGAAGGAGGAGAAGGCGTGAGGGAGGATGCGCGGGATATGGGCCGGACACGGTTGAGGGCCCTGTCAACGACCGTGGGTGGAAAACCTCAGTTAAGGAAGAAGGAGGACATGTCAGAGGAGCTGTTTTTGAAGGTAGCGTCATCAGAACAGATGCGACGGAGGCGAAGGAACTGAGAGAATGGGATGGAGTCCTTACAGGAAGCGGGCTGTGAGGAGCTGTAGTCGAGGTAGCTGTGGGAGTCGGTAGGCTTATAATGGATATTGGTGGACAGTCTATCATCAGAAATTGAGACAGAGAAGTCAAGGAAGGGAAGTGTCAGAGATGGACCATGTGAAAATGATGGAGGGGTGGAGATTGGAAGCAAAATTAATAAATTTTTCCAGGTCCCGATGAGAGCATGAAGCAGCACCGAAGTAATCATCGATTACCGGAGAAAGAGTTGTGGCAGGGGGCCGGAGTAGGACTGGAACAAGGAATGTTCCACATACCCCATAAAGAGACAGGCATAGCTGGGGCCCAAGCGGGTACCCATAGCCACACCTTTTATTTGGAGGAAGTGAGAGGAGTTAAAGGAGAAATTGTTCCGTGTGAGAACAAGTTCAGTGAGACGGAGGAGAGTAGTGGTGGATGGGGATTGTTCAGGCCTCTGTTCAAGGAAGAAGCTAAGGGCCCTCAGACCATCCTGGTGGGGGATGGAGGTGTAGAGGGATTGGACATCCATGGTGAAGAGGAAGTGGTTGGGGCCAGGGAACTGGAAATTGTTGATGTGACGTAAGGTGTCAGAGGAATCACGGATGTAGGTGGGAAGGGACTGGACAAGGGGAGAGAGAAGGGAGTCAAGATAATGAGAAATGAGTTCCATGGGGCAGGAACAGGCTGACACGATTGGTCTGCCAGGACAGTTCTGTTTGTGGATTTTGGGTAGGAGGTAGAAGCGGGCCGTCCGAAGTTGGGCGACTATCAAGTTGGAAGCTGTGGGGGGAAGATCTCCAGAGGAGATGAGGTCAGTGACAGTCCTGGAAACAATGGCTTGATGTTTGTGGTGGGGTCATGGTCCAGGGAGAGGTAGGAGGAATTATATAGATTTATATAGATTCTTCTTTTCCCACCTATTTCCATTATTTTTAAATCTAAAACTAAAACCTTGTTAGTCTTTCCACTCCACCCCCACTAGAGCTGTACCTTGAGTGTCCTGTCTTCCATTCTTAATTAGCACTTTTCTTAGACAAATATCACCACCTTCAACACCTCTTTGATCCTTTTGTCTGTGACATCTTTTGATTATCTGCTCCTATCACTGCTCGCTTATCTCCACAATCACCACACCCTCAACTTCTCTCTCCCCCCGCCCCCCCCACCTTAAACCAGCTTATATTTCACCTTTCTCCTAACTATGCTTCAGTTCTGCCGAAGGGTCGTGAAGACTCGAAACGTTAACTGATTTCTTCTCCACCGATGCTGCCAGACCTGCTGAGTTTTTCCAGGTAATTCTGTTTTTGTTTTGGATTTCCAGCATCCGCAGTAGCTTTTAGCTTTTTGATAATAATTTAGCTAATTTGATTCAAAAATTGGAGAACTATTTTTATTAGTTCTAACACTATAAATCAATATACAGATCTATCAAAAAATAGGTTTTTCTCCAGTACCTCTCATTGTGGGATTGGGCCAGTTTTGTTCCCAAAAGGGAGGCAATCATTATTGAACACCCCAGCATTCCCAGACCCAGATATATGGCCCTGTTCTCTCCTGCTGACAGGGAAGAAGCTGTTATCCATTTGTCCAGAGCATCAGGTGCTGTTATTTTTTTATAGCTTCTGTAGCTTCTGAAATGCAAACAAACGTGTTAGTATTGCTCATTTATTCTTTGATTAAAAGTTTGGGGCTACTGCAGATTTCTGTACACTTGTATTATTAGCTGTTGAGTCACAGGTGTAAAATGGCAAGTCCAGAATATTGGCTCACAATTGAAAAAGATTAAACAGTAACAAAATTAGTGAAACACAGGAGGAGATCAAATAAACAGGGGCCCCCATCAATCCTGGCACAAGTGCCAGGATTCACCAAAATATGCAGCATGAGGGGAAGGTTACCTAATTTAAATATTCAGATATGCCAGGAAGGCTCATCTCAGACTGCTGTCAGGGGGAAAAGAACACAAAGTACAGTTGGTGGGTGGTACCAGTTCTGAAGGGACAAAGGGAGGAAGGGTGGGTGATGCCCCCTCCTCACCCCACCCCACCAATTGTTGTCTGAAATATGCCAAATAGTTCTCTACTTATTTTGTGTCCTCCTTATTTAATGTTTCATGCCTGGAAAGCTTATACATATTGAAGATACATGTTGAGCATTATCTGGTAGATTGGATGGTAAATTGTAGATTTATTATATAAATAGATGATCGGTAAATTGCTCCTACCGAGAGCTGGCACAGACACGACGGGCCGAACGGCCTCCTTCTGTGCAGTAAGAATTCTGTAATTCTGTATGCCTGCAACTAGTTACATCACTGCCAATATAAACAGATACAGAGTGGAAAGTTGATGGTAAATCAGAAAATAATATTTTCAGATTAATATTCAAGAATATTTTTCAACCATTGTCTCCAGATGACACTAGCACATACATATCTTTGGTTTGATTTCATCTGCCTTCTTAACTGCCAACTCAAGCTTAGCCCATAGGTGTGCAAAGCTGTTGTATTAGGGCTCAGCTGCTTGACCCCAAGCTGAACATCCCTCCCTGCATCTGTTTGCTACCACAGCCATCTTCCTCATCACTGTAACATCAGCCTATATTCTACTCCTACCTCTCCCTGTTCTGCCAAAACCCTAATCCATTCACAAGATAATTAGATGAAAAGCCCATTAGGTTCATTCAAATTCATCCATACAGCTAGATGCTAACAGTTCCCACCAATAACATCAGTTGATTTGCCTCCACTGCTCTAACTGGAAGCTTATTCCACACAGGAAATTCTTCATACATAGGGTGACCAAATATCGGTCCAAAAATTACCTTTTACTGGTTTAAACTTGTGATCCCTTTTCCTACTCCCATAGGGTTCATTTAATGTTCTGGTTTACCTTTTTCTATAACTTTATCAATCTAATACACTTATATAAGATCAGCTCTCAGTTCCCTTCTCAGCACTTAACAAATATACCAGTGACCTCCCTCCTACAAAGTCACAGCTCTTCGTATATGCTGCTAGCTTGGCCCCCACTTTCCAGGCGAAAGAACTTCAGGACATTGAGAAGACACTCACTGAAGATCTATGTTCCTGGAAGTCTACTTCAGAAAATGGAGACTTTGAGCAAACACTGCTAAGATTGTTGCTTCAGCCTTTCACCTGAGCAACCCAAAGGCCAGGGACAAACCTCATGTCCAGTTCTGTAGCCGATCACTCCAAAATACCTTGGCATCGCTCTTGACCATACATTGACTTACTGGCAACACCTCCAGAGCACTGCAGGCAAGTTCACGCTCGACTTGGGAGTGAATCTCATACGAAAACTGACAGGTACCACCTAGGGCAGCAAAGTCAACAAATTTCGCACTGCTTCACTCACTCTGGTCTACCCAACAGCAGAGCACTGCAGCTTAACCTGGCTTAGGAGCCACCACACAAACGCAGAAGATATCCACCTCCGGGAGATCATGAGGATTATTGATGGAACGTTGAGATCAACACATCTTGAGTGGCTTCCTGTGTTAACACACAAACTCCTGGTGTCCGCAGGAATAACACCTCCTCAAAAGAACATCACTGGCTGACAGCTCATACAGCACTCCCACTGACAAAGGACTTTAAAACAAAACCATGCACCCATCCAAAATCCCATAGTCCCTATTGGAACACACTTCACATTCCACAAACTGATTGTTGCCCACCTCTCGATGGCACACCTTCTGGCTGATTGCAAAGATCACCAACTGCAAGCTGTTAACTGACCTGAGTAGAGAAGTCTCAGGTTTGAACCTTCCACAGAAAATCTGGACAATCCTCAACCGCGTGGGGACAAGCCAGGGAAGATGTGGCCTCTTGCTCCACAATTGGAACACGAGGAACAGCTCAAACTGAGACAGTGGACATCCAAGTCAGACCGTTGGTCATGTACTAAACTCCTGCCCTCAGAGATTATTACTTGTGCAACCATTTACACTACATCAGATGAAACTATTGAATGGATTGTCAATCTCAACATCAAACACTTCCCCAGCCATATGAAAACAAAACCTCTCAGACATCTCCTTTCCAAGCTGAAAAGACCAAATTGTCTATTCAACCTCTCCCTGTAGGTCAGATTCCCGATACTGGGAATTGACCATATGGAACTTCTATGCACTGACTCCAGCGTTTGAATGTCCCCAATGTTTCACGCTGACCAAACTAGACACAATGTTCAAGGTGAGGTCTGACCAGAGAACTATATAGTTTCAACTGTACCTTCTCTGATTTATATTCTACCATCTTGGATGTACAATTCAACATCCTTTTAGTAATGTTGATTGCTGGTCTGCATTACTTGGATGTGGTTAGCATTGAGTTGAAGACCCCAAGGTTTCTTTCAGTTTCATCCTTCACATTTATCACCACCATTCATGGAGTACGTGTCATATAAGCAGCATTTTACACTTGCCTACATTACATTTTATCCACCATGTACATACTTTGTCCCAAGTTTATTCAGGCAGAAAATAATTTGTTTAACTATTTCAGTTAATTATTTTAGGGAGGGGAAGATGCAGACTAATCAGGAATCAGTTGGACCATTCACAATGAGTAAAACATTTTACCATGTGCAAAATTTATATTTAAACATCATTAACTAAAGGACAGAATAAAGTACACAAATATAACATTACATTTTCAATATGATGTATTGTATAACTTTTTACCTCTATTACAAAAAGCCAGGGAACTAAACTAACAACTCCTGAATACAATGCTGAGTGTTAAACTTTGTGGTCACACCTATTTTTGCTCCCTTGGACATTTACTCATTTGGCTCATGATGTGCCACACTGCAGCTCTATTTTTTAATTAGCAAAAACAATATTTTGCTAAATGAAGCACTGAAAGTCATTGCTTTATTTCTACAGTCTTCATGTCCTTTAGTTACTTTGGAAACGTTGCTGACATATTAATGGCCTTGATGGGTGTTCTGGCTTATATGCCTGGCAACACCTTAAGTTGTTATTAATTTATTTCATAAGTGATGCAATTTCTGCAATACATCTACAGTGGATGCCATTTTCATTTGTTTATTGTATATGTAGAGTGGAAAAATAGTTGCTTGCAGAAATCAGGTAAGTAAACTTCCACATTTATGTTAGAAATTGATAATGATTCCAGCATATTCTTATTGGATGCATTCTTTCCTATTAAATTAAAGTTCTTGCCCAGGGGAAATGTCTGTTGTGTCATGGCCACTAATACACCAGAGAAAGCTAAGCATATTATCCCCATTTAAAACCAGTTAAAAAAATCTCACACGTGTCCAGCGCTTGCAACGTAATGGATGACCACCCTCTCTGGTTTCCTTTGTAGATCCATTTCCCTCAATGGACCAAATTGTGCGGCTGGGGATTTATTTTTTCAAGATAAAGACTGAAATAAGACTAATTGGTTTCTGTCTTTTATAAAATAGAGGGGGGGGGGGGGTAAATTTCCTTAGCTCTTCTCCTGTCAGAAACCCTGTTTCACTAAATTTCTGCCAAGGTTGCAGCACCAGTGCGTGAGAAAGTTCATTAAGGGAAACTCTTGCAGAAGAGTTTCCCTTAATAAGTGATTTGCAAAACCGAAAGTGCCATCTTTTCACGTTACTACCAATAAGAAAATGTTGGTACTGGTGCACTTGGTACATAATACTGGTTATGACTAGTGGAAACTATTGTGGGAGAGATCTTGACAAATTAATTCTATTGTTGTTCTCACTTACAATTTGCCAATTACATAAATGTTTTAATTGCTGAAATTTCCATCTCTCATAACAGGTTTTGTGGGAATTCACACAACTGTCAGGAATTTTATTTTTCTCCTACAGCTATTTATCAAAACAGAGCATCAATGGGAGTTTGGTTCAGTGGTAATACTTCTGTCTCTGAATTAGAAGTTTGTGATTCAAACTATAATATGGTTTTGAGCACATTACCCAGGTTAACAATTCTGTTTAGCATTAAAGGTGCTAAAGGCTGCATTGTCAGGGATGCCATCTTTCAGGTCAGGTGTTACACCAAAGTTTCATCTGCTGTTCAGATAGGTATGAAAATAAACACATTCAATAATAAGGCTCTTTGAATGCTTACAATGTGTAGCAATATTACAGAATGGGCATATTTTCAAGCTGACAACCATTGTCACATTGACAAATGAACCTCTTGTCACACTGGCATCTTAATGACAATTCAAACAACAAATCCTCCAAACACATCTATGTATGCACATTTACTCACATACATAAAGGTCTGCAGGTTGGGTATTTGGGAATCAATGTATGCACACTTGAAACTGCCAAACTAAAACAGGAGGAAGCACCTGGATGTCAAGCTATTGAGGCCCTTTGGAATGGCTGCATGGGTATCTTGGGGAATCAGAGCATCGGAGGAATGGCTGAGAGTGAAATTTGAGGACTCCTTTAAGCTCAAGGCAAACTTAATCCTGTGTACAGCTCTTTTCACTCAGACGCTCACTTGAATTTGGCTGCCCAATGGAACCATATCAAGTCGGAAATATCCACAGAGAACCAGTTAAACAACAAGTGCGATGTCCAATGATTTTCCGCCCACCGGCTCACCCAAATTATTACTTGTACGACCAGAATTTGTCTTTCCAAATTATTTAAGCAATTAGGTCCCAATGTAAATTTAGAGTTTCTTATATTCCAGTCAGAACACACGTAATCAATCAATCCATTAATAAAAACTAATCTTTTTACGTGTCCACCCTTAAGGACTCCCTTGAAACATACCTCTTTGACGGAATCCTCCTCATCTCTACTTCTCCTGCTTGTTATACGTTAGACTTGACAAAGACCATTAAAGGGTTGTCTGGAGAAACTCAGGAGATCTACCATTAACAACCACTAGGGCCATACCGGTGGAGCGCCACATGTGACCAGTCCTGGAATTACATCTGCGCGCCAAGAAAATTCCGGACAACTGGTGTTTCCAGATTTCGGAGTTCCGAATTTGAGAGGTTATAGTGTAATTTATCAAATTAAATTTATTTATTTCTATTTGTCATGACTTCATAATTTGAGAATTCCTGACATAAAGGGCTGAATGTTTGTTGACCTGGAAATGGACCTGATGTCAGGGCCCCAAACCCGTGTCACATCAATGCCAGACACATTTCAAAAGACAGGCCAATTAGTGGTCAGCCAGGGCAGGGAAGAAAGGGGCAGTTGCTGCCAGGGCTGTGACAGCACACAAAAGGGGAGCGAGTACTGCGCTGCAGGCTGCATTATGCTCAGGTTTCCACAGGCAGCCTGAAATGATCCTTACATGCAAAAGTTTAGTGCCGCTGTGACTTTCAATGCCATAGGTGAATGTGATGTCTGGGGCTAGCATGTCACACAAAGATGTCACAGTGGCTCATGAAAGGTGAAGTCTCCAGGCACTATGTCTCAGTCATTTGTAGGTATGTCATTCTGACACTGTACACATGATTGGCAGGGTATGGCCTCCACCTGCATCTCTGTGCCTGCCCTCAGCAGCCCATTGCTCCTCAGCAGGTTGGCCTCCTTCAGCCACTTCCCTGTTCAGCTGCCCTCTTCCTTCTCCTCCTCCTCCTCACTGGAGGAGATATCTCCAAGAGAATAAACTATGCCTATTTGTACTCAGCAGCAATGCTGAAGCGATGTTAGATTACAATGTCAAACAGTTTACAAACACTGTGATGAGCAATACCCCTGATACCATCCAGGGATTCATGCACTTCAAAGATTTGCCTATGAAACAGCCTTCAGCTAACGTCAGGCATAGATCCACCTCCAGCCTATATATTCACCCCTTTCCAACAACAAAAAAAATGAGGTTCCCAAATGATGTGTTTCACGTGCAGGCAATGTATTATGGCATTGGGGATGTATTATTGCACTTGATTTGACTGTTAATAAGCTTTAACTATCAATAATTAGTCATTTCAAAATGGCTGTGCAGACTCCCAATTTCGGAATCCACCTGTATCATTGTTGACTGGCGGGTTGATATCGGGTTCACGACCCGACGTCACCACATCAGATATCACGCTCCTGGGGGACCAGAGCAGTCCTGTTTTTGGGGTGCAAAATTCGGCCCTTTGTGTCAGTCTTCACTGTAGAAGACACAAACAATATCCCAGAAATAATTGTAAATCAAGAGGTGAAAGGGAGAGAGGAACTTAAAATAATTACAATCACCTGGGAAAAGGTACTGAGCAAATTATTAGAACTAAAGGCTGACAAATCCCCTGGTCCTGATGGACTTCATCCTAGGGCCTTAAAAGAAGTGGTTTCTGAGATAGTAGATGTGTTGGTTTTAATTTTCCAAAATTCTCTAGATTCTGGAAAGATCCCATCAGATTGGAAAATAGAAAATATAACACTTCTATGCAAGAAAGGAGGGAAGTGGAAAGTAGGAAATGACAGGCCAGTTAGCCTGACATCTGTCATAGGAAAAATGCTGGAATCTATTAGTAAGGAGGTTAGCAGGGCACTTAGAACACCTTAATACAAACAGGCAGAGTCAACGTTGTATTGTGAAAAGGAAGTCATGTCTGACTAATTTATTAGAATTCTTTGAAGTAGTAACAAGCAATGTGGAAAAAGGGGAACTCGTAGTGTGGCGTACTTGGGTTAAAAAAGACATTTGACAAGGTGCCACATCAAAGGTTGCTACACAAAATAAGAGCTCATGGTTTAATGGGCAACATATTAGAATGGATAGAAGATTGGTCAGTTAACAGGAAACAGTACGGATACAAATGGGTTGTTTTCAGTTTGGCAAGATGGAACAAATCGAGTGCCACAGGGATCAGCGCTGGGGCTTCAACTATTTACAATTTATATCAATGACTTGGAGGAAGGGACCAGATGTATTTTTGCTAAATATGCTGATAACACAAAGATAGTTTGGAGAGTAAGTTGTGAAGAAGACATAAGGAGGCTACAAAGGGACATAGATAGGTTAAGTGAGTGGGCAAAGGGATATGGATAAGTTAAGTGAGTGGGCAAAAAATTGGCAGATGGAGTATAACGTGGGAAAATGTGAACTTGTCTACTTTGGCAGGAAGAATTGAAAAGCAGCATACTATTTAAATGGAGAGAGATTGCATAGAGGGATCTGGACATCCTGGTACATGAATCACAAAAGTTAGTATGCAGGTACAAGTGATTAGGAAGACAAATGGAATGTTGTCGTTTATTGCAGGGGAAATGGGATATAAAAGTAAGGGAGTTTTGCTACAACTGTACACAGTATTGGTGAGACTACATCTGGAGTACTGTGCACAGTTATGGTCTCCTTATTTAAGAAAGGATATAATTGCACTGGAAAAAGTGCAGGGAATGTTCACACAACTAATTTTAGAGATGAAGGGGTTGTCTTATGAGAAACGGTTGGGCCTGTATTCATTTGAGTTTAGAAGAATGAGAGGTTATCTTATTGAAACATACAAGATCCTGAGGCGAGTTGACAGGATGGGTGCTGAAAGGATATTTTGTGGGAGGAAATAGAACGAAGGAACACATTAAAAATAAAGAGATTCTCTTTTAAGACAGATGAGGAGAAATATTTTCTCTCAGAGGGTCGTTAGTCTGCGGAATTCTCTTCCCCAGAGAGCAGTGAAGGTTGGGACATTGAATATTTTTAAGGTTGAGTTAGATAGACTCTTCATTGACAAGGGAGTCAAAGGGTATAACAGGTAGACAGAAAGTAGATTTGAAGCCAGAATCAGATCACCCATGATCTTATCAAATGGCAGAGCAGGCTCGAGGGGTTGAATGGCCTATTTCTGCTTCTAATTCGTATGTTCATACGTGGGAATGGGCGATGGCAAGAGGGGTGTCCATCCAAGACAGGGGAAAAGATCTGAACATTTTCAGGTGACAAATGGAGCTTCCTCCTCTTTGGTTTTTTCATGCCAGAGCAGTAGCTCTAAGGGTCTGCTTCAGTTCTGCAGAAGCACATAATGACAGAGGCAATGACAGGGGCAACGTCACATAACCACGTTCTTATGTCACCCACAGGGCCAGATGTGGAGGGGGAGGCAGCATTTGCCAGAGCAACAGCATAGGTGTCATCTACAGAGGAGGAAGATACAAGCAAGCATGCACCGTCAAGTACACTCTCCACCAGCGCAGACACAGGCACCTTATTAGGATCTTAAGCGATCGTAGAACTGGTGGCACATGGTGAGGAACATGTCTTGGAGGTGGTGAGTGAGGCAGTGGCAACTGTGGGCAGTTTTCCCTTGGAGGATGGAGGACAGACACAGCTGTGCTCAGATGGACAGGAATGTTAAGCCATGGCTGTCATACACAAGGCATTTCTTCCTAGAGCAGTAGGAGGAGATGTATGCCCAAATGTAGGAGTTTCCCCAAGGCTGTATGGAGTCATGGGCAGAGAAGAGAGGAGTCTATCCATGACAATGTCTCAGGATTATGAGCACATGAGTTCAACCATAGAAAGAGTGGTCAACCTCCTGGAGAGCTATATGCAGTATCAAGCTGAGTGGATGCAGGAACAGCATAATGACTGCCAGACACTGAATGCCACTTTATGTCACATTGACTAGTCAGTGGCACTGATGGTGCAATGATATATGGCATGAATGCCAGGTGTGCCCCAGCTGGTTGTCTGTCCACTCTGATGTTCAAGACGGCCATGAAAGGGCTGAGGCAGGTGAGAGGCACACCCCTCAAAGGAACCTACATCATCTGATGCCCCCCTTGGCCCCTCTGAGGCAACAATGCAGGAAGGCCCTGAAGCAATATCTGCCCCTTCATTGTTGCAGGTGGGGCAACCTAATGAGGCTTCCAACCCGACATCAAGGACAACTGGCACAGGCATCTCAGCCTCATCTACTCCCTTGTCCTCAGTCTCATGGGTAGCACCCTGTAGGAGCAGCTGAGATCAGATCTCTCCATGCTGGTAATCTTAGGGTTTGGTTCATTAGGGTGACACTTCTTATGCTTTTGATATGTTTAAGTTAACCAATGTACTTCAATGAAGAGAATCATGATTTTAGCCAGGCTTGTGTAATCTCACAATTGATGGATTAAAAGGCAGACAAATTGAGAGTGTGGAATAGATGAATATGAGTGTGTTAGTTCAAGACTGGTCTTTCAGTCAATATGAGGAGCAGAGAAGCCTCCAGGATTCATCTGCATGGTGGATTTGCACCCTCCGCCATAGAAAGATGAGGCCATGAGCCACTCATCTTTCAGGATGAGGACCCAGCAGGAGAAAAGTGCTTGGATGTCCTTTCCATCCTAATTGATGTCTTGAGGCCTGAACTGGATCTCTACACTGGAGGGTGCTCCCTGACTGGTCAAGGTACTAGGACTGCATCTTGAGCAGTTCAGTGGCCTACTCAGTTGTGGCCCTTGTACTGAAATGGCAGCAGTTGTAGCACTTCTGTGTCTCCATCAAAGGGTTGCATATGGGTGTGAGCAGTGATCTCTTCAATGGATTGCCCTTATCCCAAGCAGCCATCCATGTAGTCTCTCAAGTGACATGAGCAGCTGCTGCACCTGCCATTGCCCAAGGGTGAAGGAGTCATGGTAGTTGCCCAAATACAGTGTATAGATCTGGAGAAAATTCTTTTGGTGGTTGCACATTAGTTGAACTTCGAGAATGGAATCCCTTCCTATCAATGAATGCCCTGGCTGCTTTGCCAGTCAGTGCCTTGATGGCCACATGGATGCAGTCAACAACTCCTGAGGGAGTCCAATGATGCCTGTGTAGTCCTATTGGTGGTGAACTCAACGTAACCTGATACCTCCTGCAACAGGGCATCCATCACCTCCTGTAAGCTGTAATTGACAGCAGACTGAGGGATGCCAGTGAGGTCAGCTACTGCCCCTGAGAAGGATCCAGAAGTAAAGAAGTTCTGTGTCATGGTCACTGATAGCTACTGGCAGGATGTGCCAATATGGCCCTCCACCAGCACACCCAACTCTGCTACCATCTGCCTCGGTAGGTTTACCTTCAGTGACATTGATCCTTTGTTCGATTCAGAAAAATAATTTGTTGTTGAAATACCCGATTGGAGTGTATCCCATTTGTTCCCTCCCTCGTCCATCACCTCTGCGTGCTTCAGTGCCATTCACAGCTCTTGATGTGTGAGCAATTACTCCTCATTGCTGCTCGTCCTAAATCTACGCAGCTCAGCCACATCTCCACATTTTGGCCTTCCTTGCCTCTAGAAGCAATGTTACAGCTGCCTGGACCCTGCCACCAGGCTACTGTAGGGTCACTCCTCCAACTCCAAGCGCTCCAGTGTCTAGAGCTTCCTCTATGCTACCTTTGCACACTCACTGCTGAACAGCTCTCTGAGCCATTCCCCTTTGAATGGATGTAAAATGGACCTGTCTCCATGACTCTTGCTGGGCTGCAGCCCCCTACTCTAGCACGTGATCCCAGTGCCTGCAATCAAAAATCGCTTTCTGGTCTTTTAAGTGGCTATTGATGGCCTCAGTTCCATACTTAAGTATGGAGGCGCAGCGCTTGGGTGCCTTGCTGGCACATAGTTCCTGACGCCTTTGCAAAAAAAAAAAACAATCCATGGGAGCCGGCACTCCGCACTTATATTCAGGTTTGTGTACTCGCCAACCTCGGATCAAATATTCTGCTCAAAGTTTATAACTATCAGTCCCTGCAGCTTTAAATGGAATAGACATATCTTATACCTGTAAACCTCTTGAACTGATCGAAGGTGGGTGACAGAAGCTTTCAGGTAGAAAGATATAATTTGCGGAATCCGCTGGAAGTGAAAATTTACATTTAGTGTAAAAATATCACTAAACTGGTAAAACTTCACGACAGACATAAATATTTGAAAAGTTTGATATTTGTTGAGCTCCCATTCCCCTAAATGCCTGCTGGGTTACAAACATATTTACTACTTTTGTTCCAGAAAGGAGGAAAGACAGTAATTAGATCTTACCTCCCTTGTTGTTCTCTGTGTTGTGGCCTGGACCACAAAAACATCGTAGGCGCTGAAACACCACTGGTACATCTCACAGAGGAGGAAGAAATCACATTGCGTCGAAGGGACCTATTGAAGGGAAAATCCCTGAAATCCATTAGAACAGACTAGTTAAAAAAAACTCAAGAGTTTTACAGTCTCCCTGCAGTTTAGGGACTCAAGTCATGTAATAGCAGTGCTCATTGGCAAATTCTCATAATCTTTTTCCTTAATGGGTTCTATTTTTCAAGCGAGGTTGGTTTGTTTTTGATTATTTGATGCAATATGTTCCTTAGGAACTAGTTTACTTTAATAAAACTGCAGTTTCATTATGACTTAAAGCCCCATCCTGCACAAGTTCTCTGGTTGGTCCTGACTGAGGCAGCCATAGCAACGTGATGAGGCACACAGGTGCTTCTATGCAACAAATCATTGCTCATGTGGAAAGTAAACTTTGTGCTTAAGCTTCTCTGTTGATTAAGAGCTCTGGTTTACCAGATGGGGACCAGTGGGAAAACAAAGAATTGGAGACAGGAAATCACTACGTGTCTCTGGAGTTTCTAGATTAAAACCAGAACCGTGACAGCATGAGTGTAATTCTGTAATAGTTCAGGAACCTCCTTCCTTACATTTTCCAGCAAGGGACATGAGCATGACAACCTAATTAACAAATGACATCATGGTGCAGTACATTGTCCCAGTGCCTCCTTTTTGATAGCAAGCAATGTCACTAGGGTTAGGTGCATTTGATGTTTGTAACATGAGGGTCAATCCAATGAACATGATAGTAAGCAGTTTATTCATGTGTGTTCTGTCTGAAAGCAGATCTTTTGTTAATTGTCTGCTGATACTTCATCCTGAGCTGTTTTCTTGGCAGCTTTTGTCAGCGATGGTTTTCCATTGTCTTCCACTCTCACAGGCAGGGATATGTCAGAGTGGGAGTACAACCCACATTGTTGGTGTTATTCTGAACCAGACACTAGCCACTTGAGCTAACCGGCCCACATTAGGGTGCATATTTTAATCGTTAATCGAAAAAATCGTTACACTGGGGCACTGCGATCAAATAAAAAAAATAGACTCATATCTTCCGATCAGGGTTGGAACCCCTGTTTCAGATCCTGATCAGACAAAAAGCTAGCCACTTGCCTTATTTTTCAGACAAATCTTCCAATAGAGGATCATGCAGAACTCACTCAGTGCAGGGAACCTCAGAGGGTGCAGCAGAGAGAATCCATGCAGAAACCACGCTCCCTTTTTACAGCACTAGCTACTGTATTCTGGTAGGAGTTAAAATGTCCCAAAGCTTCTCAGTGAGTTAGTGTATGGGTGACTGTGTAGGTGTGCAAGAGGTAGAGAGGGTGAGTGTTGTAATTATAGTTTTGATAAATGTAGGACTGTAGCTTTAAGAATAACCCTGTGTTGTAAGATCACATGATTTGTGTAAACCCATAGGCTTGCAGCATGGGAAACCTCTAGAAGAGATTTCTTCTTTAGTTATAGAGTCAGATGCACATATGTAGCTACTTTTGCTGTTTTGTAAATAAAGCTCAATGTTTTCACCAAGAAAAGTTGCCTGGAAAATCAACTCTATAACAAACTGGCGACGAGGATAAATCAGATATGGTGCTGTCCCTCGCCCAGCAATTGTGAGTATCTAAGATAATTTTTAAAAAAGGAAGATATACTTATCTGAGATACAATGTTTGGCAGAATCGGTCCCATTGAGCCAGCCACAGAGGACTGGTCTCAATATATAGAACATCTTGTGTTCTACTTTCAAGCCAACGAAATCAATGGGGAAGAAAAGAGGAGAGCGATTCTCCTAAGTATTTGTGGGAGCAAGACCTACAGTTTGATTTGAAGCTTGATGGCCCCCAGTGCCCCGATTTGAAGACCTTCAGTGAATTAGTGGACCATTAAGGGACATTTTCAACCCAAACCCTCAGTCATAATGCAAAGGTTCAATTCATGGAATAGAAACCCGGGGGAAAACCATTGCTACCTATGTGATGAAATTAAAACAACTAATGGAATATTCTGATTTTGATGAAACCCTGAATGATATGCTCAGGGACCGTTTGGCCTGTGGCGCGCAAAATGATGCTATTCAGTGAAGATTGCTGGCTGAAGTAGGTCCTGATTTTAAGAAAGCGTCAGAAATAGTGCTTGATGGAAAGCGCTGTAAGGGATTCACAAGCAATTCAAAGTACACAAAATGGCTTTGTTTTCCCAGTTGGGCAGGAACAGTCAGCCGAAAGGAGTGCGAAGAGCTGGGACTCTGCCACGAAGCAGGAAACAGCCCCTGCTAACCGAAAATTTAGAGGAAACAGCATAGCGGCAAATTCAAAAACTAATTGTTATTGACGTGGAAATAATCATACTCCTAACGATTGCTGATTTAAAGAGGTAGAGTGCTATCTTTGTCACAAAAGGGAACACATATTGAAACATTGCAAAGTGGGATTAAAACAGGCTTCCAGGCAACAAATGAAGTCAAATGAAGTATATAATGTGGAAGAACCAAAAACAACCAATTCTTACATTTATTCCTTATTCAACATGAAAGTTGGGAAGACAGAGCCAATCACTGTCACTTTACAGGTGAATGGAAAACCCTTAACAATGGAAATTGACACTGGTGCTTCTTCCACTGTAGTAGGGGAGCACACTTTCAGATATTTAAATAAGGGTGCTCAACAATTAAATTTGGAACCAACTTCTGCCAAGTTGAAAACATATACAGGCGAAGAAATCCAAGTAAAGGGTATTACCAGTGTATCTATTTGTTATAGACACCAAACAGCACAACTACCAGTGATGGTGGCAGAAGGTGAAGGACCAAGCCTTCCAGGTTGTGATTGGTTGAAAGAGATTAAATTAAACTGATCCGAAATCTTCCAGTTGCGAGTAGGAGGACTGCCAGAGCTGCTAAAAAAATGACAGTGTCTTCCAGGAAGAACTGGGAAAAATCAAAGGCCTACAGGCCAAGATTTACATGGACTCAGAAGCAACTCCTTGCTTCTTGGAAGCAAGACCGGTGCCATATGCTGTGAGAGAGAAGGTTGACACTAGGCTGAACCGGCTAGAGAGGCTGAGTAAAAGCGGTTCAGTTCTGAGAGTGGGCAGCACTTATAGTCCCCATCCTAAAACCGGATCAGACTGTCAGGATCTGTGGAGACTAGAAGTTAATGGTCAACAAAGCAGCCAAACTGGACAGGTACCCTATTCCCAAGATTGAAAACCTCTATGCCAAACTAGCATGAGGGACAACGTATACAAAGCTTATGAGTCATGCATATCAGCATCTTGAGCTGGATGATGCCTCCAGAGAACTTGTGACCATAAGCACCCACAAAGGGTTATATCAATACACATGCCTGCTCTTCAGTGTTTCTTTAGCCTTGTCCATTTTCCAGTGGACAATGGAGAGCTTGCTACAAGGACTACCTCAAGTTGTGGTCAACCTATACAATGTATTAATAACTGGATTCACAGAAATGGAACATTTAGCTAATCTGGAGTCCTGAAATGATTTTTAGAAGCAGGAGTGTACCTAAAGAAAAAAAGAAGGCTAATGAAGTCATTTATTTGGGCCGCTGGGTAGATGGCCAAGGGTTGCACCCTGTTGAAGAGAAGGTTAAAGCAATCAGAGAGGCACCTGCATCTAATAACGTCTCTGAACGTAAATCATTTTTAGGGCTGGTAAAGTATTATGGCCAGTTTCTACCAAACTTATCAATGGTCCCAACCCCTTTACATTAGCTGCTAAAGAAAAAACAGCGTTTGGTTTGGAAGTCACCCCAGGAAGAAACCTTCATGAAAGTCAAACAGTTCTTCTGCTCTTCAAATTTGTTGGTACACTACGACCCGAGAAAGGAATTGGTGCTAACCTGCGATGCGTCCCCTTATGGAGTGCGAGCGGTACTATCTCACAAGATGGACGATGGTGCAAAAAGGCCGATAGGCTATGTATCCAGGACACTTACCACAGCCAGAAAAGGATATTCTCAGATCGAAAAGGAAGGTCTGTTGATTATTTTTGGTGTAAAAAAAATTCCACCAATACATGCATGGGCGACACTTCACGAGAGTATCAGACCACAAACCACTCTTGGGTTTGCTTAGCGAAGAAAAGGCTATCCCTCCCATAGCTTCTGCACTAGTTCAAAGATGGGCCCTAATTTTAGTGGCATATGAATACACTTCTGTGCATAGACCAGGGATTCATTCAGCAAATGCCAATGCCCAAAGTCGTCTTCCTTTGCAAGAGAACAATGACCATGTCCCAATCCCCCAAGAGCTCGTATTAACAATGAATTTCTTGGATTCCTCACTAGTCTGTGCCAGGCAGATAAGAAACTGGATGAATTGGGATGCAGTCCTGTCTCGAGTGACAGACAGGAAGTGTTACATGGATGGTCCCAGGAACCAGTCCCTGATGAATTGAAGCCATTTTTCAACTGAAGACACAAAATGAGCAGTCAAGGTGGAATCCTGTTATGGGGTGCGCAAGTAGTAGTTCCTTCACAAGGAAGGGAACCGCTCTTAGTAAAGTTACACAGTGCCCATCTGGGAATCTCAAGAATGAAGTTGAACGCGCAAAGTTATCTTTGGTGGCTGGGAATGAATGGTGATATTGAGAAGGTGTTAAACGCTGTAAACAATGCCAACAACACCACAAGTTGCCGGTGGAGCCCCATTATACCCATGGGAGTGGCCAGGTAGGCCCTGGGTGAGATTTCACATAGATTACGTTGGTCCTTTTCTTGGAACCATGTTTCTACTGATCATAGATGCTCATTTCAAGCCGTTAGACATATATGAGGTAAAGTTGCCAACGTCGGGCGCTGCAATAGAAAAGTTATGCCAAAGCTTTTCTATCCATGGATTGCCAGAAGTAATCATCTCAGATAATGGTACTGCGTTTGCTAGTGCTGAATCTCAAAGACTTGTCGGCTTAAATGGTATCAACCATGTGAAGACTGCACCATACCATCTATCATTTAACGGACTGGCGGAAAGAGCAGTACAAACTTTTAAGCCAGGAATGAAAAAATTAACAGGTGAATAGTTGGAAACTAAACTTGTTCATTTCCTATTTCACCACAGATCAATCCCCCACACTACTACAGGTGCAACACCTGCAGAGTTACTGATGAGACGCCGTCTTCGGACAAGGCTAAGCCTGATACTTCCCAATTTGGAGGGGAAGATGGAGAAAAGTCAAGGGAACCAAAAAGCGACTCATGATTTGCTTAATCATGAGTGACAATTTACTGTTGGAGAAGCAGTATATGTAAGGAATTTCGGTGGAGGACCGAAGTTGTTACCTGGT
Source organism: Cetorhinus maximus (assembly GCF_964194155.1). Taxonomy (NCBI): domain Eukaryota; kingdom Metazoa; phylum Chordata; class Chondrichthyes; order Lamniformes; family Cetorhinidae; genus Cetorhinus; species Cetorhinus maximus. The sequence goes on along the minus strand of NC_135897.1, from coordinate 52,301,204 downwards.
AAAGTAGGGTCTGTGACTGGACCATTGTATTACCATGTAGAAGTGGAGGGCTGGATCACCCATAAGCACGTGGATCATTTAAGAAGAAGGGAGATGCCCAAACAAAATGATGTTCCACCTGTAACCATTGTTGAACCTGTGGTTCCTGTTGAAGTTGTTCAACCAAAGATAGACATGCCCAATGTCTCTGTCGGAGTGGACAATACTGAACTGCCTGTGCCTAATGAGGTATCTGATGTTATTACGGTTCCTGCCAAAGATTCGGAAGCCGCGGAGCTACAATGTTCCGCACAAATCAGGAAACCAACTGAGACTGAGCTTATAATTTCATGACCTGTGTAAATATTGTAATGTCATGAGATAAATATCCTTGTAAATACAAAATGTACAGAAAAGTTAAAGGGGGAGGAATGTAATAATTATAGTTTTGATAAACTTAGGACTGTAGCTTTAAGAATAATCTTGTTGTAAGATCACATGATCTGTGTAAACCAATCAGTTTGCAGCGTGGGGAACCACTAAGAACGAATTCTTCTTTAGTTATAGAATTAGATGCAGACATGTAGCTGCTGTTGCTGTCTTGTAAATAAAGTTCAATGTTTCCACCAAGAAAAGTTGCCTGGATATCAACTCTGTAACAGTGAGCTAAGTGGGTAAGGAGGTTGGGTGACAGCTGGGTAGGATGGTGAGGACGGGGTTGAGGGGGAGTAGATAGTCAGAGGGCAGATGGGGGGGTCAGGGGGAGTTGAGTGCTGAGGGCTAGTCAGGTTAGGGGGTCACGGTGGTCAGTTGGATTGTGGGGGTTAGTCAGGTTGTGTCAGGGGGAGCTGGGGGTCAGGAGGGGAGATGGAGGGTGGGGGAAGGTTGGATGGAGTCAGGGCATCGGGGGAAGCTGGGAGAGTCAGGTGGTTGGGCGAGTTGGGGGGGTCAGGGAGATCAAAGGGGTGTTGGTGGGGGAGTCAGATGATGGGGGCTAGTCAGGTTGGGTCAGGGGGTCTAGGGGAAATTTGGGGGGGCTAAACTGTATAATTTATCCAGGAGTTAGATTAGGATTTTTCTGTCTAACAAATCCCGGGTAACTACTCAGGTAAGTAAGTCAGAGCCGTCCAAAGTCTCTGACTCTAACTCAGAGTTGGAGACTTTTTTGTAGGTCCTGTGGAGCGGGGGATTTGCCCATTGGAAGTTCAAACTTCAAGGCAACTGGGTACGTATGGTCTCCAACGATTCAGAGACTGGAAGATCTGGGCTGTAATATCCATGAAAATAGATTACTAAATTGTAGAATTTTTCTGAATCACAATGATTAAGATCACAGACACATACTTATCTCATAAATTTTATCTCACATTTTATTTGTAATGTTACAGCTATAGAATAGTAAAAGTCTTGTGTAGGCTACAGTTACTGCACCTCCCCTTTGACTAAAGTCAAAGGTTTTCAGAGCACACTGTTCCTGGCTATTGTCAGTTATTGGGTTGCTTCATAAACTAACATGAGACACTGGGATTGATTTTGGTGTGGAATGCTGGTCAAGTGGCTGCTGGATGGGGTATCCATTCCACCTGTCCAATAACTTCAGTGATAGTTCCATATGAATTTTGGTGCTCAGGCCCCATTATAAAGAACAGGCAAGTTCCCGCAGCCTATAATGCTGCTTACAGGCAGTTTGGCCTTTGGGAGGATGGGAAATTCAACAAGACAAGCACTCATCCTGGGTATGTAGCAGAAGGGGATGGTTGAAAGCATTGGTGTTTAAGCTGATAAATAGATATAAGTGGAGGGAAATTTTATACATACCCATAGCTGCAAGGAAGATTCATTTATGGAAGATATAACAAGTCAAAACTCTCAAGAAACTGAAGAAAAAAGAATAAGTACCAGACCTGTTTTCAGTTTTCTCTGATTGCAGTAATGGATAATTTTAAACAATGCAGTAATAACTTCCCCCCAACCTTCAGTACCCATGGCTTGTGGATAGACTGAGCTCATAGCGATGACAGCACTGATTGACATGAAAATGGCACTGGGTGTCTTAATGATATCAGTAAAATTCTGTTTAAATAATTAAATTACAACTTTGCCTAACCTTGGCAAAAATGCTGGTCAATTAAGCTGAAGTCTGTCCAAAAATGGCAATAGATGAACCTTCAATGGTATGTCAGCAAACTTTCCTCCCTGATTTTCATTCCACTGCTGATCCATTTACAAGTGCAAACAGGGTGGTAGCGAGATGAAAAGGGCCAATGAAAATTTAATGATTTCTCTTCAAATGGGAGAGCAGAGATTGGGTATTTTGGGGGGCTGAGTAATTAGAAAATGAAATAGAGCATTAGCCCTCTCTTACCTGGTTATTACCCAGTTTGCTGAAGAGTGCAGGCTAAATTGTCTTTTTCAGGTAGTTCAGCTACTTAACAACAATGACTACACCGAGGGGCAAGATGTCTAGTGGGTGCACTATTTTTCTAAAGGGGCAACAGCATTATAACTCATTTTGAGTAAATTCTAGGCTGTTGATGAGTGTCCAGAGTTTGTTACCACTATGTTCACTTGGTGACATTGTGTGGCACAAGTGCTTTTAACCCTAGTTGTGTCTTTACCTAGGTCTGCTCAATGGCAGGTGTATGTGGAGTGCCTCATTGTTCTGTCTAACTAGGAGCTGCCTACGCAGGCAGGAGAGGACTGAATGTTTATTGAATAACCTGTAATCTATACTTGCATATATTACTAACACCCTTAGCAATTGATAACATTTGCAAACAAAAATAATGTTTGCACTTAGTAAGGTGGAAAAATGAATGTATTTGTTTCCTTAGCATGACACAGGCCTGTTCAAAAATTACCTCCAAGTTGAATTCATATCAAACAACCAATAATTTGTCTAGATTGTGTCTTCTGTTTAGTGGGCCAACATTAATAAGAAAAGGAAAACTAAAAATAGAACTAACAAGTATGAATGTATTTAAATAGATTACAACTTTCTTCCAGTTAAGTTTGTTAAAATTTGAATGGACTTGCTTTTACACTGTTTCATTTGTGTATTTATGTCTGTTCCTGTATCTGGTGAATAACCTGTAATTATTAATCATAAATTTATATCAATGTTGGTGACACAAAATAAATGTCTAACATTTAGTTAGGTCTCAGTTATGGCAAACAGAATAAAATAATACCTTTGGATTCTATGTGACCTAGCACTGCAATAGTGATGGCAACAACAGCAGCTGTTGATATATCACATCATACAAATGGTAGTGACTGAGCTAATGTGCATGGCTCTGTGCTGATGGTTTGATTGTGAAATGTGATATGTCATTCAGGTTTGACATTTAGCTGGTTAATGGAAAAAGGCTCCAATTTAAGTCACGTATTTGGAAGTGAGAGTGTAGAAACTGCTGTTTTACATAATTACCGGAACAAAAGAAAGTGACACACATCTGCAGAGAGAATGCAAAGAGAAAACCTAAAAAATGCCTTACTATGGCCTGGTGCTACTTCATTAACAAGTGACCAATAAAGTTAGGTAGTTGCAATCTGACATTACCCTATCTGACATGCTCTATTTCATGCAGATGCAGCAGCTGCTGCCTCTTTTGCCCCATCCTGAGTGCAGCTCAGAAGAGAAAGTGAGATATAGTGTGTTCTCTCTCTCTCTCCAAAGCTCTGTGTTGTAATACTACAATCCCCCACCACCCTCTGGTAGAACCCAAGGGTGAACCATGATTGATGGGAGAGCTGGATTAAGCAATCAAATGAATGAGAAACAACAAAGCCTGCAGCCCTGATAGCATTCCAGCTGAGGTCCTCAAAGTTGGCGGACCTTTGTTCACATCATTCCATGCACTCATCCTACGGATGTGGGAGGAGGAATAATCCCCCCCTCCCCCACCCCTCCTCCCTGCCTGACTTCAGGAATGAGACAATTATAACTATCTTCAAGAAGGGAGATAAATCGTGCTGAGGAAACAATTGAGGTATTTCCCTCATGTCCATAGCAGGGAAAATCCTGACACATATTCTCCTGAATCACTTACTTCCTGTAGCTGAGGAGATCCTCCCAGAGACAGAGTGTGGCTTTAGACCTTCCAGAGGAATCTCCAACATGGTCTTTTATGCCAGTTAAATCCAAGAAAAATGTCGAGAACAACTCTTCATTCATCGACCTGACCAAATCATTTGACTCAATAAATCATGAGGCTCTGTGGATTGTGCTCCAAAGATTTGGAATCTTCATCACAACCCTGCAATTGATTCATGGTGACATGACTGCAACTGTCTTGAGTGGGAGATCTGTAAAAAAAAATACCTTCAAAATCCAGACTGGGGTCAAGCAAAGCTGTGTAATATAGCCCCCATACAATTTAAAACTGCCTGACAGTGGCTGTTCAGCTCATCATAGGTCAACTACTCTCTGGTGTCAGTTGCCTCCATGCCAAAACTACACTGACCACCTTAGGCTTACATGATCTACAGTTTACAGATGACTGTAGTGTCGTTGCCCACTCTGCACCAGATTTGTAACCTACTCTCGATCTCTTCAATTTTGCGCACAAGAAACTGGGCATGTCCTTAAATATTATCAAAACAAAACTCAATATTAACCCACACCTGGTCAGCCAAAAATATCCACTCCCATATATGTTGAAGGAAAGACTCTGGAATATGTTGAGCACTTCCCACATTTTGACAGTCACTGATCTTAAAAGGCCACCAGCGACAAGGAGATCCAACATCAGACCAGCTGCATCAGTTCAGCCTTCTACAAACTATGGAAGTAGGTGTTTGACAACAAAGACCTCTGAAAAGCTTAGTTACAGAGCAATGTCATCACCATCCTCCTGTGTGAGCCCATGAAGTATGTATCAGCGACACAGAGTGCTAGAGAAATTCCATCAGCTCTGGTGCATCCTCCAGATTCAATGGGGAGGACTGTTGAACAATCCTTCTTGATGATGGCTCCACTAGAATTCAGGGAAAAGTCTTACAAAATCAACTATGATAGGCTGGACACTGTGTCCAGATGGCTTAAAACCATCTTCCCCGTCAGGTCCTGTTTTCTGAACTCTCAAATGGCCAACATTCCAGGAGAAGACAAAGAAAACGCTTCAGAGACATACTGAAGTTCTCCTTAAAGTGCAGCAGCATTAAAATTAATGACTGGGAGGAACTTGCTACCAATTTTTCAGAACGGCGACAACTTGTTCATCAAGCTGCAGTAGGCTTTAAGTCACAACATCTTAATGATGAGGCAGAGCGGTGGCAGAGAAGGAAAGAAAAGGAAGCAAATTCTGCAGTTGGACACCACTACCTCATGGGACATCCTGTTCCATATGCCCAAAGACACGTGGGTCAAGAATTGACCTGCTCAGTCATACTTGAGACCTATGGCAGAAACCCACGACCCTGAGTAGACATCATTCTTGAATGAAGGGACAGCTGACGTTGACTATAATTAATGAAATACCTTGGTACAACCCAATAATAAACTTGAAAGCTGTTGCCGCCATTAATAGCTGACGATGTAATTAATTTATTTGATTAATAAAGCATCTGGTGCAAAGGCTTCCTGCATGAGCCATATTGTAAGCCCATCAGACCAAAATTTTTTCCATAGCCTATAATCTAAAGCATAGATGGGAATATAATCATAAATGCATTTTGTACATCTTGTATTCTAAATTCTATTTGCATAAAACCATGCCAGAAAAACAGTCATATTCGATTTCAAAGCAAAGGTTAAAGTTATCATTCAATTTAAATGCAAGATAAATTTACAAGCAGAGCCAGTGAGAATCCATTAAATTAGAAACAAAACATACAAGATTAGATGCACAATGGAAAATTATTTGTATGATATTGGGAGTAATTTTAAACACCAAGAATGGGTGGGTTTGGGTCAGGTGGGAGGTAAAAATTTTTGACATTTCAAACCCAATCACAAATCCACCCACCCCCTCCAACACACCCACCCAATTTAAAAGGGGGTTGCTTGGTTGTGTAGGTGACAAATCTGTGCAAGAGGCCAGTCAATCACTGAAATCTTTTAAAAGGCAACATCCCTCCATTTTAACAGGTTGTAAATAACTAATGCCTGCCGTGTTTCCTGGGACTTGGGAATCTCAGGAGGTTAAGGGTGAAGAGGGTCAGATTCATGAGGTCAGTGCATGCACAGCATTGTTTGGAGGTCAGGTGAAGACGTGGAGAAATTGAATAGTTTCAAGTCTCTGCGGTCAATGGTGGCAGAAGATGGAAATGTAGAAATGGAAATTAAGCAACAGACTAGTTCTTGGAGTAATTGGAAGAAATGCAAGGGCATGTTACGTGATAGAAAATTATCACTGAAATTGAAAGGAAGAACCTCCAAGATAGTTGTGAGACCGGCCTTGTTATGTATGCAGAAAGTTGGGCAACATCACAAAGAGAGGAACAATCACTGGAGACTAATGAGATGTGGATGCTCAGATGGATGTGTGGACTAACAAGAAAGGACAAAATCAGGAACCAGTACATCAGGGGGTCAGTGAAGTTTGTGTGAGCATCGAAAAAAGTAGCCAAGAAGAGAGTGAAATGGTATGGTCATCTGTTGTGGAGAGAGAGAGAGAGAGAAAGGAAATGTGGTGAGGTGAGCTATGGAGATGGGATTGCCACAAAGAGAGGATGAAAGCCTAAGACCAGATGGGAGGATGTGGTGACGAGAGACTTAAACACAGTGGGGTTGGAAGAGAAATGGGTGACTGACAGGAGGGGGTGGAGAAGGCTGATAACTAACATTGTGGCGACACCGGGTAAATTGGAAGAAGCTGAAAGTGGAAGAAGGTGTAACATTTGCAATTTCCCAATTCTCTGGCACCACCCTGTATCTAAGGAGGATTGGAAGATTATGGCCAGTGCCTCCACAATTTCCACTTTTCTTCCCTCTATATCCTCAGAGGCATCTCATCCGCTCCTAGTTATCTTTCAATTTTTTTAAGTACAGCCAGCCTATCTAATACTTCCTCTTTATCAATTTTTAGCCCATTCAAATCTCAACTAACTCCTCTTTCTCTATGCTTTGGGCAGATTTTCCTTGGTAAAGATTTTTAAAATTTAAATCAAAGGAAAATGCTGGACTTTGGGGATGGAGCAGAGAAGTGGAATTAGTTTTGGATTGCTTCAGCAAAGAACTGACTTGTCCGCAACTGGCTGAATGACTTCCTTCAGTTTTGTAATTTCTGTAGTTAAAACATATTAATCACACATACTTTTTTTTTCCCCTGTGCTGTTGGTCATTATTGTCCTAATCTTAAATGCAGTGATGCTAAGGTTGAAATTTTAATTTAAAAGTCCAATGCAGTTAAAAGAATTATTGATATCAATATGCTGTCTTTCAGTTCACATATAGGCATATGTGACTTGAGGCCCTGTTTTCTAAATCGGGTGGACATAAAAGATCCTATGGCAGTATTTTGAAGAGCAGGGGAGTTATCTCCAGTCTTGGTCAATATTTATTCCTTAATCAACATCACTAAAAGAGAATATTAGGTGGTTATCACTTTGGGAGTTTGCTGTGTGGAAATTAGCTGCAGTGTTTCCTCCATTACTACAGTGTCTAAACTTCAAAGGTACATCATTGTCTGTAAAGTGCTTTGAGATATGTTTAGGTCATGGAAGGTGCTATATAAATGTGAGTCTCTCTTTCTTCTCTGATGCTGCCTGGAGGAAACTGCTGCTGTTAGAGATCTGCATCTTTTGGGAACTGGAAAACATGTTCCTCTAGGTATCTATAATTGTTGTTTCCATTAGTCTGGTTCCGTTTGGTTTGGTTTACCTCTGTCTATTTTGTTTTTAAGTACCTGAAATATATTCCTAAGACATTATTTTTGCCTTTGGTGCTACATTTTTCATCAGTTAAGGTTTTTTTTTGCAGATTTTCTTGTAAAGCCTATGTGGTTTGAATAGAAGACGAAAAAACACTACAGTTTTTCATTCAACAAGGCTACCTTGAAAAAACACAATTAAAATTTAAAAATACTTTTTTTGTTTATATAGTTTCTTAAGAAATTATATTTTCTAAAATACACTACCACATCACTAGATTTTATAAATGAGTGATTGTGAAAACTATCCAGCACAGTTATTGAAAATTAATCAAAAAGAGATGTACTTACATTATCAACAGACAGCTAAAAGACTTGCAGGAACATATATTCTGTATGATATGTGCGTGTTGCATACATGCATGTATTTAATGTTTAAGACAAATAGTACTTGCCCCTGGGGAGATAAAGCACTCTTTCTAAATTGCAAACTTATTTACTGACAACAGAGTCATTAAAATATAATGAAAAACATTTCTGGTAATCAATCATGATGATAATTTAAAAACAGGTTTTATTTAGATCTGCTTCTGAGTAGATGCACTCTTAATGATGGAAATAAACTCTAATACTAATATCTCTTTTGCATCTGCAGCAAACATCTAAACCTGCCCCAAGGGTTACTGTGCTTCTGTGGAATAATATAGACTGAAACATGATGGGGGAGGATTTGATCCTAGCAATAATGGGGGCCTACCCTCTGAGAGAAGCTGCATCAGTTCAGTGTGCTGTCTGTCATTAATATTAGAGCTAGAACTTAACATTTGAACTTTGCATAAGGATATTCCCAAATGTGAACTGAATTCTTTTACATCTGATTGCTTCTCTCCCACTAATAAAGATGGAAATTGAGCCATTAAACAGTTGGCAATATTTTTTATTTTACTTTTTTTTGAGCCGTGCAAGAATGACCTGCTTTCTCAAACCATGGTATAACACAATGCAGGTACATGCAACTGTGGATTAGAGAAAATTTACAGATAATTTCATTCATTCTAAGTCCTATATAAGTCAATAGTTAGTTAGACTTGGGTGTGGTTATTTATTAGCAATGTCAGAAAGCTTTCATAGATTGGGGAAGAGGGGTCTCAGGCACGAAGTTGGAGTGGGTTCAGGACGACATGGTTAGATGGAGCAGGGATCATTTCAATTCTGGAAGTTTGGATTGGATGGTGGGTAGGCATACAGAAAGGGGATCCGTACATCTTGGTATTTTCCAACGTTAAGGTGCATTCTGTGTGTCACTTCTGCTTGGTGGATGGCTCACAGGTTCTTCACCTCAATTTTAACTTGAGACGTGAATCAGACATGCAGGGTAAGCAGCAAACCCCCATGACATTTTCGCCACGAGGCCTGAGCCATTTTAACCCCCAAATCCCACCTTAATATGATTGACAGGCTGCCTTCCTGATTACATGGCAAATTGGGATACAAGTGATGCATTCCTACTTAAAACAGAGAAGGGCCCCTTAAAGCAAAATTCTAAATCTATGTTTTTAAACTATTAAGCAATCAAAATATAGATCAGTTAATTCTGGACCTTACTGCAAAATGACAGGAGTATCACATTCTGGCTGGGAATTTCCTTTAGGATTCTCCCGATCAGCCACAATAACTTTGGAAACCATTTATGGGCCAGATTTTCACTCCCTTGGCAGGTAGCACAAGTTGGAGTTTCCTGGCTTGCCACACCGACCTTGGGAGGAAGTGCCCTGTCAAACCCAATTTTTGTACAGTGTGTGCGGGGGTGGTGTGTGCAGGTCAGAGGTGGCCACACAGGCTGCCAAATGCCGAGGCAGGCTGTTTAAAAGGCCTACCTTGGTTCTATAGGATTCCATCCAGGTTGTTTCTTTAAATTTTAGGGCCTCTAGTCCTTGCCCCTCGCACCTCATCATTTCCCCACCCACTCCCCATACCACCTTCATGCCCTAATGCCAACCCGTGTCCCCACCCACCACACTTTGCCCTTACGCCCCCATGCTAACTCACCAGTATCCACCATGACAGACCTCAGGAGCCATGTTGAGAAATAAAATAAAGGCCTAAATATCTATTACAGCCTTTATTAAAAAAACTCCCATTTATGAAAGACAGTTCAAAAATGTAAATACCCTCAAATACTTAATTCCTTATAAAAACAAACAGGCTTGTATTCATAACCCCACATCAAAGACAGCTTTTCCCATAATAACCTCTTTGAGCTGTCAACCAAACTGTGTACTTAGGGCCAGTGCCCCCACCCGCTGACATAATTGTAGCATGTGGAAAGCAGCCAAGCATTAATAATGACATAATGGTAGCCCTTTGAGAAATGTCAACAAGTAGCTATTGTAACTGCTAGAACAGATTTTTTTCAATCCTCACTAACACAGGCAGCCTATTTTCTAATATTTAAAGGGCTTGGGATTCCAATAACTTCACAACTTGACAGTTCTACAGACCTTATCCGCCCATCATGAGCATTTATATCTACTCTAAAAATTCATGACTCCCACACTGCAGGTTAAGGCCCTTGCTGCAGCAAAAATGGGGTCTGTTTGAATTCAACACTGAGCCCTGCTGTGTTTGGATTTCCGTCATGTGTTCTGCCCCCTTTCCCCTACTGGAGAACATGGGATCTGTCAGAAATGAGGGCAGGACTTCTGAATCTGGGTCCCACCCGCCATTTTTGAAGGTCCTTGGAGTCTCCATGACTCTGTGAAAATCTGGCCCAACTCTGTCTGCCAGAAAAAGGTTTTCTGCCAAAGTAATTGGGAGAACCACAGAGAAAACTCCTAGGGCAGAATTTCCTGCCTGCCGGCTGGGCAGGCCCGACCCAATCTCCAGTGGGCAGGGAGCCGATCCCCGCCAGAGAAGTGGGCCCTGCCGCCATTTTATGTGGGTGGGCCAATTAAGAAAACTATGCGCTTCCTGTGCGGGCGGGGGGAGGGGATTCCCCAAAAGCGAGAGTGCGCTCTTTCACGCATGCGCACGAAAGAGCGCACATCTCCCTGAGGCTAAGTGCTGCCTCAGGGAGATTGCTGACAGTTTTAAAAATGTTAAAAGTAGAAAAAAAAATCCTTAACATGTCCCCCTCATGTGACAATGTCACATGAGATGGGACATGTCCATAAATTACACTAAAACTTTATTAAACTTTTAAACATAATGGTAGCCCTTTGAGAAATGTCAACAAGTAGCTATTGTAACTGCTAGAACAGTCTTTGAAACCTCATCATGCCAGCGGATGAGGTTTCATGTTTTTTCTAATTCCCCCTGGGGCTCCTGGCCCGCCCACCAACCTTTGGTCCTTTAATTGTTTCGATGATCCTGTCAATGGTCTCAATTGGCCATTGACAGGTCGGCGGGCCTGCAGCTGATTTTGCTGCGCCCCCGCCTTCCTGAAAATTTAAATGGGGCGGGATGATGTCAGGGGTTCCCCCCAACGTCATCCCGCGTCATTTTACACATTGGCGAGCGGGCCCCGCCCCCTGCTCGCCGATGGCAAAATTCAGCCCCTAGTGACTGCACTTATGTTCATTTAAGGTGCACTTAACCAATCTTTGATCTTTATAAGAACAGCTTCTTATTCCTCTGGTGAATAAGAAGCTGGCTTCAAAACAGCAATCGAAAACTTACCAATGAGCTCTTGCTTTCCAAATCCCACACCATCCAGTGCCTCCAAACCATTTCTTTCAGTGACTAATTGATGCAACTGACATTGTGAAAATTGAGATTCAGAATTGATGCCACCCAGTATCAATTATCTTTGTCTCTGACTTTTGGGGGCTTTCTCTAGACCACAGGGGAATGCATGCCAATCTTTGGCTGGTTGGAGTTCAGATCAGGTCTTATTAGGCAGCCAGAGTGGAATTCTTGTGTTGCCCAGGAACTTCCCCATAAACATCTCATTGGTATAAGAGGACAGACAGAACACTCACTTGCTCCTGAGACCAAAAATTAGATGTAAGTTAAATAGCTAAACAAGGCCCAACAAAACTATGTAGCTCACCTACGTGTGACCCTCTTGCTTTCTAATCCCTCTGACTCAATGAAGATGAAGCCTAATAGTAGGAATTTCAACCTTGAAGAGCACATGGAATTTTGTGCAGTTAGAAGGTTAAATTTGTTGAAAATGGCAGCATGTCCAAAAGAAGGCTCCAGTGCGCCAACACCTGGCAGGTGAAGTCAGCTGTGCATGTGTACCCCTTTCTAGAGAGGCAGGTTGCAATTTAACTATTTAAATCAGTGCATGATATTTTAAGCAACATTTAAATTTAATGGTGCGTGGATGAGTTTCCTGAAACTCATCACTCAAACCAAGGCAAGAAGAGGATGGAAATTCATGGGGCTTTATAAAAGTCAGGCACAACAACACCAATAAACACTCATATTGTTCACTGCTGTTTTCTTGCCTACCACAGGGAAGCAGTTTGTTGAAAAAGTACTTGTATTAAGAAGCTAATTCCTGCGTTTTGAAGATATTGAGATTTAAATTCATGGACGGGTTGCGAAATGGCTTCCTTAGCTTGGACCTCGGACAAGGAACTAGGTGGCTATCAACAGCAGCAATAGCCTTCTGAGGAGAAACCTGCAGGTGGTCAGCAGTGGACAGCAGCAAAGGAGTTGAGCTGACAAGAGTTACTACCTACTTAACAAGATTTACAGGCTCAGTTCCCTTTACCTCTTAGAAGAACTGTGGTTCTGCAGGCTATGGTGGTCACATTAGATAATGGCAGACATCTGCAGCCTCATAGAGGAAGATCTGTTCCCAGCTGGAGCTGGTGACCACCATTCCCAATAATGTGACCACCACCCTCTTTTTATCTTTGGATCCTTCCAGAACACTACCAGAGATATATCCAGTATGTTCCAGTCAGCTGCAAATAATTGCATAAGATAGGTGCCTGATGATTTGGTTGCCAGAACTGTCATTTATGATGAAGCCAGTATGAGGGGATGCTCAGCTTTCCATATTTGACTGACTTCCCACAGGTGCAGGATGTCACAACTGCATACATGGCAATTCACAGCCCTACATTAACTAGGACATCCTCACATTGCTCTGCTTCATCAACCCATCCATACTTAAGCTAGGTTCCTCCAATCATGGACAATGTGCATGGAAGGCCTACTAATACATCACAAATGTTCTACTGCACCTTGAACATACGAAATGATTATCCTTTCTTCTATTCCTGGAGTGCAGCACCTGTGTCTGGTCAAGCAGAGCTGGAGAGGGATGCACCCTCCACAGTGAACTCTCCATAACTGTACCTGGCAACACCACTTGATCTTGCTCACTTGTGAAGTGTACATCACCAGGTGAAATACCAGCTATTTCTCTAATTGGCCCAATTGAAGTGTGAATATCTATGCTGGCGCATGATGAGCATGAGTCCTGTGATGGTTCACTCTTGGAAGAAATCGGCTTCTCTGAGAATTTAGTATTCAGGAGGTCCAAAATTATTTAACATTTCAAAATCTTTGTAGTTTTTTTCTCAGAATCTTCTTAATCTCTAATGAATTGTTAAATGACAAAAACCTTGTTGGAGCTCCTTGACCTGACATTTGCTACAACAGAATCTACTCTTACTGACTAATATAAGCAGTAAATGATGTATATGTAGCACTGGCCAAATAAACTAACACGGTTCTTTTCTGATCCAGCAACAGCAACAAAAAAAAGGGCTGCTGCCTTCCACAAAATTAATGGCTGCCTCTAGAAAGCCTTATGAATTGTTTGCTCCCAAAAACAAAGACAAAATCATTCTGTTTCAGCCAATTGCAGTTAGTTTTAAATGACTTTATTGTTTCCTTTCTATTACATATTAAATAAAGATTTGTTTCTGTCTAAGGTATGTTTGAGCTCTATTTTCATGAAACGCACCTCCATGTTGTAAGCATTCTTTTTTAAAGCAGAATTAAACTGTGTTATTCTTTAGTAAAGTTCTTAAAATAGATCAGGAAATTCCTTGGAGCCTTGGAAATTCCATTCGCATTACTGCACAGAAGTAGGCCAATTTCAACCCCATTATCTCTAACACAATCCCCTCCTGCCTTTTCTCCATATCCTTAAAATTCTTCACTTTCAAATCCTCATACAATGCTTTATTTAGATTTTACGTGTCTGCCATTATGGCTTCCATGCTCTAATAACCCTCTATGTGAAAACATTTCCTCCAACATTTCCCTTTAATTACCTAATGATAATCCTGAGTTCATGTCCCCTCAACTGCTTGTTCTTATTCAAATACAGGTAAAGGGCATCGCCACAGTACCTGTGTCCTATAGGCAACAGACAGCCCAGCTTCCAGTGATCATAGTGACAGGTGAAGGACCTAGTCTTCTGGGCCGAGACTGGTTACAAAAAATCAAGCTCAGCTGGTCTGAAATATTGCACTTGAGAACAGGAGGAGTTCCTGAACTGCTAAGGAAATAGGACAATATTTCAGGATGAGTTAGGAGAATTGAACGACCTTCACATGTTGCAAGGATCCCTCAGGTCAGAATTGGTTCCTCTAAAAAATCATGAAGAGAAACAATATGATTTTGTGCCACTCTGAACAAACTGAAGAAACAGTTGGCACAGATAACTCAACAATGTTCAATGTTCCAGGAAGAAGCCAAGAGATTCAAGAAAGAGACTGAAGAGCTGAATAATCAGCTGAATGAAACAAAAGAGGCATAAGAAGGAAAAGTCATAGAATGTTCCAAGAGGCGAGTGGATAATGAAGCCATGGGTAGCTCAACTACCGAACTGAACCAAGTTAAGATTTCACCAGAGAGAAATTTGTCTGACTGTGAAATCAAAATGAAGGACCAGACAAAACTATGGCAAGCAGGAAAAGAAAAGACAAGAATCAGATCAGAAATGCCAGTTGGCTATGTCTCAAGAACCCTCTCAACAGCTGAGAAGGGTTATTCCCAACTAGAGAAGGAAGGTTTATCGGTGATATTCGGAGGGAGGAAATTACACAAGTATCTGTATGGATGACATTTCACCATTGTGTCAGACCATAAACTATTAATGGTTTATTCAGTGAAGATAAGGCCATCCTGCCAATAGTATCAGCAAGAATTCAACATTGGGCTTTGATACCCTCTGAGTATGACTACACCTTTATGCACTGTCCTGGCTTGCATATTGCAAATGCAGATGCACTCAGCCATCTCCCGTTACCAGATAACATTGTACATGCTCCAATGCCACAAGAAGTTGTGCTTGTGCTGAATTTCTTGGATTCTTCGCCTGTGTGTGTGAAGCAAATTAAAAGTTGGATGAAGAGAGATCTAATTTTGTCAAAAGTGCGAGAACTTGTATTGCAAGGGTGGTCAGATTCACAAGTATCTGAAGAGATAAGACCATTCCATGCCCAAAAAATAGAGTTAAGTTGTCAAATTGGGATCTTGTTGTGAGGATCAAGAGTTGTTGTCCTTTCGCAAAGAAGAGAACCACTCTTGACAGCTTCACAGTGCGCACCCAGGCATATCAAAGATGAAAATGCTTGCCTGAAGCTATGTTTGGTGGACAGGCATTGACAGTGACATTGAAAGCATGGTCAAGCGCAACAGAAGTTGCCTGTTTCAGCTCCCCGTAGGACCATTCTTAGGTATCATGTTTTTCTTGATCATAGATGTACATTCTAAATGAATGGATGTGAATGAAGTCAGGTCACCGACATTGAGCGCAATTTTCGAAAAGCTGCGTCATTGTTTTAGTATACATGGCCTATCAGAAGTCATTGTTTCTGATTACAATACAGTCTTTACCAGTAGAGAGTTTCAGAGATTCATGAGTTTAAATGGAATCGGACATATTACAACAGCACCATGTCATCCCTCATCAATTGGTTTAGCTGAAAGAGCTGTGCAAATTTTCAAATCTTGAATGAAGAGGTTATCAGAAGGTACTTTAGAAATTCAACTTTCCCACTTTCTTCTCAGTTATTGTACAACGCCTCATTCAACAACAGGTTCAACGCTGTCTGAAGTATTGATGAAACGCCACCTAAGTACAAGGTTAAATCTGGTGTTTCCAAACGTAGAGGGGAAATTAGAGAAGAATCAGGGTAATCAAAAGTTGAATCACGATATTCATAGCAAAACTTGCAAATTCACTGTAGGAGACACAGTTTTCATGTGGAATTTTGAAAATGGACCTTGTTGGGTTCCTGGAACAATTGTTTCAAAACTGGTCCCTTGTCCTTCCAGGTGGAAGTAGAAGACCAAATTGTTTGAAAAGATGTGGACCACCTTCGGAGTAGAAAGACATTCCAACAGCCAGCTGTTCCGCCTGTGATTAACATCGAACCATTAATCTGTGAGGTGACTGATCGACCTAGAATAGACATGCCCCATGTCTCTGTACAGTTGCCAAACCCTGAACTGCCACTTTTTGATGATGTATCTGGTACTGCAGTTCCTGATCATGCTGATCCTGTGGAAGAACCTCAAGCGGTAGAGCTACGCCGTTCTAACCGAATAAAGAAAACACCTCAGAGACTTAATTCTTAATCACCTGAGTTGTATATATGTACACGTTGTCAGATAAAGTGTTCTCTGTAAATAGAAACTGTAAAAAAAAACTGAAGGGGGAGGAAATTTAGTAACTGAAGGTATAGCCTCTCCTACAGTCTATCAGGGCTCATGTGTTTGTTCTTGGAGGCTCCAACCAATAAGCCCTAAGCGTGGGTAATCCAGGGGTCAGGGTTTCTTGTCGAGGACTTGATTCAAGCATGTAGCACCTGGAAAGCTCTCTGTAATAAAATGTATCTGTTTTTAGTTGAAACCTATCCAGTATGTCAAGTCATTACACTATGCTAAACCTGTATTGAACTTTGGTTAGACCATGCTTAGAGTACTGTATGCAGCTCTGGTCACCATATTGCAAAAAAGGGTATAGAGGCCCTTAAGAGGTTACAAAGATTTACAAGGCTGATACCAGAAATGCCTGGGTATACATATCAGGAAAGGATTCACAAGGTGGAATCTCTTTTCTCTTGTAAAAGAAGGCTGGTCTTTGAAGAGGTCTTTAAAGTTATAAAATGTTTTGATAAAGTGAATGTAGAGAGAGTGTTTCCTCTCATGGGGAAGTGAGTCAACATAAGATAGTTACAAACAAATCCATTAGGGAATTCAGAAGAAACTTATTTACCAAAGAAAGGTGAGAATCTGGAACTCGCTACGACAGGGAGTGGTTGAAGCGAATAACATAAATGCATTAAAGGGAAAGCTAGACAAGCATCGGAGGGAGAAGGGAATAAATTGTTACAATGATAGATTTAGATGAGAAAAGATGGGAGGAGTTTCAAGTGGAGCATAAGTGCCAGCATGGATAGGTGGGACTGAATGGCCTGATGCTTTGCTGTATATCCTATGTAATCATGGGCAGAATTTTCCCGTTGGCGTGCGGGGGCAGACCCCGCACATCCGCGCCTAAAATGATGTGGTGATGTCGGGCGAGTTTCCTGACATCACCATGCGCCATTGCAATATTTCGTTGGGTGGACGCGCGATGATATCTGCTGCGCACCCGCCATTAATTAATGGGCCACTTAAGGCCCTTAACTCACCAATCAACATCAAATTTTCGGCGCACGTGCAATTTCGGGTCGGCGCATGGGCGCAGTGGGCAGGCGGGTAGGACACATTTTTATAAACCTCATCCACAGGTGGGTTAAGAGGGCTCACTGGGGTTGCGAATGTGCTCTCTCAGGTATTGATTTTTCAAAGTTATTGAAACTTGCCTGTGTGAACTGCAATACTTCAAAACACATTCCAGCTACTTTGTCTGGACTCTTAACCTTCAGGTCAGCACTCTGCAGTGAGGAATCTTTTTTGGGCCTGCAGGTTTCAGGAAGCCTTCCCTTAGCCTGGGAATGGAAGCTGAACTGTCCACTGGAGGCACCTCTTCTGAGGAGGAATGGAGGGCTAGAAGGGGAAGGAGGCCAGGAGTGCACATTCAGCCTCCAGAGGAGCCACCTTTGGGAGGACAGGTGCAAGCACAAGGGGTGCAGACCAATAGGTAGTCCAAGGCGGAAGGGGCTGCAGAAGACGCCACTATCCTGCTGCCAGGGTATACAGGCGACGAAGCAGCTACCTCAATATGTCTGAGGTGCAGTGCCGAAGGAGACTCCATCTCTCAAGGGAGACAGTCAACTATATCTGTCAGATGATTGGGCCTGAAATCTCCGTGAACTGTGTGGGTAGACGCCCCATGCCAGTGGCTCTAAAGATCACAGCTACCCACAACTTCTATGCCTCTGGCTCCTTCCAGGGCTCGGTGGGTGATCTTTGAGATATCTCCCAATCAGCTGTCCACACTTGTTCAGGTGTGCATTGACCTTCATGCACTTCCGTTGGGACCTGGCAAGTCAGGCACAGCGAGCCAGAGGCTTTGCGGCCATTGCTGGCTTCCCCTGCATCCAGGGTGCAACAGACTGCACACATGTGGCCATCAAGGTGCCAGCAGGTGAGCCCGGTGCCTTCATCAACAGGAAGGGCTTCCACTTCATGAACGTGCAGATAGTGTGTGATCACAGGATGCAGATTCTGCAAGTCTGAGCAAGGTACCCAGGCAGCTCCCACAACACCCACATCCTCAGACACTCCCAGTCTCTCTTCAATGCTCCAACCCGGCTTGATGGATGGCTGCTGGGTGACAAGGGCTATCCCCTCAGAAGGTGGCTCATGACGTCTCTCCGCCATCCAAGAACAGAAGCTGAGCAGCGGTACAATAGGATCCACGGCACCACAAGGGCTGTGGTAGAGAGAAGCATCGGTCTTCTCAAGATGCGCTTCTGTTGCCTGGACTGCTCAGGGGTCGCACTCCTGTACCCCCCAGATCGTGTCTCAGTGATAGTGGTTGCATGCTGCGCTCTCCACAACCTTGCGCAGTGGACAATGAAGATGTCGACGCAGTGGCTGCGGCTGAACACGATGAGTCCAGCAGTGAGTCCGAAGATAAGCACGCACAGGGAAATGCTGAGGGGGTAGACACTGACCTGGGCGTACTCCAGGGAGGCAGGAACACCCAGGAGGCTTTAATCCAATGAACCTTCAGCTAGCACATCACAGATGGACCTCCAAGACAAGCCTGGGCAGTAGGCTCTATACTCGATACCTAAGTGCCAAATCTGCCAGATTAGGAACAGTAACTAAGAGCCTTGTTAATAAAGCTGAATGTCCCACAAAGCACTCATAACATTTTTGTAAACCATACACATGCAGGAGAAAAGAGACACCCTCAGCCATGGTCACATGTCTGAATTTAATATCATAAGCAAAGAAACTTAAGCCAAAAAAATATCAACGGTGTTTCAATTCAAAGCAAATCATAAAAACCTCATTGCGGGCCAACACAAAAGCACCAGTGATAAACTCATAGTGTGCCTAAGGTGCCTTATGTTTACGTTTCCGTGTGCTATGTCTTGGTGCTGCCCCCTCACTGGCCCTGGCATCTGAGACAGCCTGTTGACTCTGCTGTCCTGTTGGCCTCAATGACCTTGGTGGTCGTCCTCTGGCCCGTGGAGCCTGTGATGGCCCCGCCTGGGAGGGAGCTGCCAGATCCACAGCTGGCATCTCCCCAGTCGTCGCAGCCTCATCAGATGCTACGGTCACTGGCAGAGGGATGGAGGAGCTGCCGCCATCATCCGGAGCGCCCTGAGAGGTGCCCGCAGAGACGACAGGCAGCTGCAGCGCCAATGTGAGGTTGCGCCGGACCTCCCTGTTCACCGTGGATGGACGGGCACTGAGCTGGGAAACTTGATGCCCAGACCATCTCCCACACTAGCACTGACCAGCTGAGATCAATGCCAATGTGAGGGCTTGCTGGTCAGTGCACATCCCCAGGAAGCCCTGATGGGTCTCCTGGAGGAGCCTCTCCACGAGAGTCGCCATTCTCTCCATGCAGGATGCATGGCGCTCAGACAAGTGGCTCATTGCTTCAGCAATCGTCCACGTAGACTCTTCCACCACGGAGACCAAGCCAAGCATAGCCTCATGTATCTCCCACAGATGCTCCTGCACACCCGGCTGCATTTCCTGCCCCTGCTGCATCTAGGACGACTCCAGAGGCACATCATCAGGCACCGACTGAGCATGTGCCTGGTCCTCTGCAGTCCTCCGACTGCTGGCACCATGGGAATTCTCTGTCTCTGCCAGCTCCTCCAGTGACTGTGAAGTGCCCTCACCACTTTGTCCCGGGACACTAGCTGATGTTCTAATTCCCACCGAGGTGCTCGTATCTACGCTGGTGCCTGCCTGGCAGAGATGGTGTGATGCTGGTGAGACTTCAGGGCCCTCAGGTGTGAGAGGGGGCATCTGCTGGTCTTCCTCCCAGCCCTGCTCTGCTGATGCTGAAAGGAAGAACAAGGACATTGGATCAGTTAATGTGGAGACAATGTCAATGTGCATCCCTGTCCCCCGGATCATTATGTGCTTATCCTTCCATAAGCAATGGTCAAGCCGTGTTGCAAACTTCAATCACTTAACATTCAGTAGTGCTATGGCAGAGGGGTGGAGGAGCTGATGGGAGTACAATGCTGACCTTACTGCTGGCCATACATACCTGCCTGTGGCACCCCAGCCTCACCGACACCAGTGGACCTGGGCACATGGCCCCTCTCCAAATCCAGGGTCTCCTGCTCAAACCGGCTGAGAATGGCTAACTGCGCCTGGCTGCCACTATTCCTCACACGCTCTTCAGCATTATGAGCATTCTTCTCCTGAAAATGGGAGAAGAGCCTTGATTTGTGCAAATTGTACATGGATTCTCTTCGCATACGGCCCACCCCAACCAGAGTGGGACATTGCAGGGCTCCAGTGCCTCCTCACCTCGCTGCTGCCGAACACTCACACAAAGGTGCTAGGCCTGTTCCCCAAACCCCCCACCCCCCCTCTTGGCTACATGCTGCCTACATCACATTAGGCACCACACGGTATATTGTTCCATCGCAAGGAGGCGCAAGCACATGGTGCGCAGAGGGCAGCAGATGGTTCGTTGCCACACCACCTTGAAGCTCCCCTCCCAGCATGTCATCACCCTCACTCGGACATGTCCTGCAATTCAGGCACAGCGCCTAGGTGCAGCTCCTCCAGGTTGCCCCCAAAACAGTCATGTGGGTCTCAATGTACCACATACTGCAGGGGCAGAACCCATCTCATCACCGCCCTCTCAGGCTGACCTTGGCATGGGCAATATCTGCTGGCCCACCCAGCAAAGGACACACGCCGCCAATGATTCAATGCAGTCACTACGCTCAGATTGGTTGGGGGGTGGGGGGGGGAGCGCAGCTCGTGGGGGAAAGCTGACCTGCTGGGTAAAGTGACCAATGCCAACATTGTCCTCACCCTTCCAGAGCGCAACAAGTCATTGAAGCGCTTGCGACACTGGATCAAGGTGCGCCGTACCACGTCATGGGAGCTCACCACCTCCACCACCTCCTCCCAGGCATGTTTTGTCATGTGGTGGGGCCTCCTCCTCCTCCTGTCCTGGGGAACCAGCACCTCCTGCCATGCTGCCACCTCCTCGAGGAGGGCAGCAAGGCAGTCATCGGAAAAACGAGGGGCACACGGGCCCTATCTTCCAGCCTGGCCTGCCCCGATGGCCTACCCTCCGACCTGGCCTGCCCTGATGGCCTACCCTCTGTGGACTTGGGTCACCTCTATTGTCCCTCTGCAGGGCCCTTCTCCCGGCCATTGTGAGCAGCCTTTCCTTTATACAGGCCGCCGGGTCGCCATTGGACCCGGAGGACTGAGCGCGCCCGCCGTTGCCCGCCCACTCCCGCTATGCATGGGAGTCGTGAAGTACGCTGGTCGGACTTTAATTGGCCGGCCCGCGTAAAATGGCGGCGTGGACCAGATTGCGGGTGGCGATTGGGTCCGCACCCGCCCGCGCCTGCTCCCATTCCAACCCACCCACCCCACCCCCCCGCCAGCCAGAAAATTCAGCCTCATGTTTTATGGCATTGAATGCTGGGAGAAAAATATTTAATTTTAATTCTGTGCTGGTTACTCAGGCATGTCTTACATTCAAAACCATCTTGCATTATGAAACAAGAGGAATGCTTTGAAAATATCTACAATTCTGTTTGATACAGCATTTGAGGATATGTTGTAAAAGTTGTTAAATGAATGATTTATTTGTCAGGTGTTAGTAAAGCTCAACTTACAAATTCTAACCCAATATTTTCCAAGTAATTCTACTGAACAGCGAAATAATGAACATTCAGTAGACAGCTACATTTTTTACATTAAATGGTAAGCATCATTGAAAGTAAATGAGATACAATTTTAACTTAGTACTTGACTTTTCTCAGCGGAGCATATTTTCATCTCTTGAGGCTTTTCACTTGCGTTTCTCCACATCCTCCAACAGGATAATCAACCAAAACACAGGTTTATGTGACTTCCTGTCAGTTCAGACGGTTGGAACCTGGCTCTAAATCTATCAGAACTTAGAAGTTTATTTCAGTTATCCACAAAAAGATTAGAAACCCACAAACGTACCTCAGGAGAAGGTTATTCCTGGAATTAAAAAAAAGTTGAAACTCACCCTAGCTTTTTTTGTGGCTCCATGAGAAAGACATTTGTTTCATCTCTCAGCATGTTAGGGTTTGCCTCTGGTTTCAACTTTGCTGCTCTAAAAATCTTGATACCGAAGAAAGGAAGGGTGGGCATTCGGGCATCATTCCAAGCTGAAACAAAAGCAGGAAGTTTTCTTAGTGCAGCTGTTAACGATCTGCTTCGGTGTAGTTATCATCAAGCTATTTTCAACACCCGTTATATTATGGCTACATTGAGTGACCATGCTTCTCCACCACCACCCCCTCCACAACAAAAAAACATTTACATTAATATCCCTCAAATTTACAAAGGATAAAAGAACAGTTTGTCAATTTATTGTTGAGTTTCCAGTTATCATAATTTAAATTGCATACAGGCCTTCCTTTTTGCTTGAATGAAGTATTATATTAGATGACTAATTTACAATGCTGCTTCGGTGTGTGACTGCTCTGCTTCATAACACGTACGGACAGAACAGTGTCATGGCAGGACATTGTGCATGATTGGTAGCCTAGCAGGATCAGTATAAATGTCTTTTAATACATTCTTGGGATGTAGGCATCACTACAAGGCTGGTGAAGAAGGCCCTCAGAAGACAGTGATGGCCCTCTCCCTCATCTTATTCTTTATAGTGATTTGATACATATGAGTGGCTTGCTAGGCCATTTCAGAGGCTAGTTAAGAGTCACATTGGTGTGGGACTGGAGCCATGTCTGGGGGTAAGGACAGCAGGTTTCCTTTCCTAAAGGGAAGTTGGGATTTTGCAGCAACCCAGCAGTTTAACATGATAATTTCTTTTACTGATATGAGCTTTTCACTTGTAAATTTTTAAATGGAATTTGATTTTCAAATTTCCATGCTGGGATTTGAGCTCACATTCACTGAATTATTAGTGCAGGTCTCTGGGTTACTAGCCCATTAACGTTAACCCACCTCTCCAAATACTGAAATCTTGGCTCACTACTTGAGACGGCAATGCATTTGCATAATGATTTTCACATAGAATCTACTTGAGGTCACTACTTCGTAAATAATATTAGTTGTGGAATACAATATCGATAAGACATTAGTCTTGTGAATTCAGTAATTACTACCGCATCAATTGAATCAATATAACGAATGTGTGCTGGGCATTTTGTCTGGCTACACTGCATAGTAACTGTTTATTTGAAACCATTGTGTCCTAGTTAACTCCAGTAGGTGTCTCCGTTTCCATAAAATATAAATGTTACCACAATGTAAGTGTCCAGGGAAGGTAATTGTGACATACCACAAATAAACAGAATTAGTTGTGTGCCAGGTGATAAACCTGTGCCATTAAGAAGTCCTCAGGTTATTTTCTTCATCTGTTTAATAAATTAGCGATAGTTGTACAATTTTACTTTGCTGAAAAACAATTTTTTGATGCTAACAAGCACAACCCATGGCTCGAAAGAAATATGGTGTTAATTGGTCAAAAATTTAAAATGAGCATTCCTTTAAAAAACAAAGGGGAAGGGATTCTCCAATCACTACATGTGGTGCCAGCTTTAAAAATATTCTTTATTACTTAGGATGGGGCAAGTTTCCATAAATTGGGCTGGCAGTGGACAGAGCTGCATGGCGCCGGCCTGAAAGACTCAGCAAGGGGACCTGAACAATTTTGCTTTCGTGTATTTATTCATAGTAACATGATTGGCAAGCTGCCAGCTCAAAACATGCTTCCCGACATGCAGTTTGTTGAACTAGAGGTGAGAACTAGGGTAGGCTGACCAAGTCAGAAGGATCTGCAACGGTACCTCAAAAGTGGGGGACAGAAGCAGCGGGAGTGAGGAGCAGCAGAATTCTTGTGGTGTGGTCAAAAGCTTTGCTCCACCCAGAGTGCCAAGGCCATTAACTTTGGAAACCCTTAAAAGTCAAAACTCAGCAACAACTACAGTAAGAAGGTTTGCAAAACCTGCAACTATTTTACCCTGACTGTAGCTGAGAATTCCTTTAATAGAAGCTGAAAATAGCTGCCTCCCATTGCCAGGTTGGTGGGTGGGAGCAGGAATTGACCGGATCAGGTGGGCATTGATAACGATGGCATCTGAGGCCATAATTGTACCATCTGACCCTGATTAACATATATTCATGAGACTCCTGCCTTTATGACGGCAATTCTGGCATTAAGGAGACAAAAGTCAAAAATCAAACCCCAACCCAATCTGACTTGAATCTGCCTACTTCAAGTTTTAACAGAGGCAGGATTGACGGTTGGTGATGGAATTGGCAGCCCACCAACCCACTTGCAGGAAGCGAATCACTCATTTAAATATTTTAATGAGGTTGTGTGCCTCAGATTTTTTTCTCTATTCCAGCTTTAAAGCTGGCTAGCCTGGTTTTCCAGGCCTTAGGAAATGTGGCAGCTAAAGGGAATCTATGACAGCTGGGTGGAATAGGTAAGTGTCTTCAAAGCACTGCTTGTGGACCAAGAGGTGCAGGAGGGCTTCACTCAGACCATCAAACAAACTGGTTAATCACCTCAGCAATTGAACTCCACCCCCTGCCAGTGATCCAATGTTATCCATGCCTACAATCTCTTCCTGGCTAATGAACTCCACCTCCCTCCCACTGTCCTCAAAACCTCCATAATGTTCTCCCCTCTTCCCCAATCTTCTGTCCCTCAACTAATCTCCCCAGGTACAGCCTGGGGCCGCAGACCTACCTGGTTGACAGCCAGCCTTCCAATCTAGCTGGCTGCAGCCAGGAAAAGAATTTCAAAAGTAGTAATCAGGACCAGTCGATCAATTTGGCAGAACCTGTAGGATGGATGCCTGTTCTCCTATGCTTCCCGCTCACAAAACTGGCCCCTGCTCCCTCCATGTCTTTTTAGCTCATTGACCTTGCATCAAATGCTAATTTTGAAAATTGTACAACATTAAATAGCAATGTACATGGAAATACCATGGTATGTTACCTGAGCATCTGAACAGGACATTTCCTGCCTGAATAGATGACCATTAAAGCTACATTTAATTTATTATGTTAAAGTTTTATATAGGACTAAAATAATTTTTCCACACTACAATATTTTCCTAAAGTTAAGGAAGTGATGACCTTGCACATGCTCCTTCATTTCATAATGGTAATACACAGGCCAACATGTTACATATAGAAATGCAGGATTTGCATCCTTCTTTTCTCTCCAGTTGCTGGCTGCTCATTGCCAATGCAGAAACATTGATTGCCAGATTTTAATAGCAATTTAAAGTAGGGAAACTGCTTGGACTGAACCTTGAGTATCATTGATGGCACAGGAAAAGGGTGTTTATACATGTTTTTACTGTCCAAAAGGCTTCCTCTTTGGTGTTTCAATATTCAGTCTTCTTTAAAGTCCACCTTGCATTTTTTTCCAATGACAGTAATAACTTATAGCTGTGTTTTACTTTTGCTTTGAGAATTTCTTCATGTTATAGTGCATATTATTTTATTATAGAGTATAATGCATATTATACTCTAAGGAAGATTTAGCTTCTTTAAGTGTTGGTCATCAGTTCTAACTAAATCCCTGTAACACAGATGAGAAAGGCACACTTCATTTGCTGCAAAATTTGGTGCAAGTTTGTGCTTTTCCCATGTGATTAGAAAGAACTAGAAAATCATTCTTGGCATTAATCTTGATGACAGCCACCAGGCTAAAGTTAACCGCTTCATGTTATTTATTTGAGCAAAGCATCTCTGGCTAGTAAAAATTCAATATGACAATCTTGTTGTTTACCCTTTACTGATCATTTAGTCTTAGCATTTTATTTTGACGTTTACCTCCCAGCAATATACCAGTCCATATCTATGTGTCTTTTTCTTGCTAAAATCCTTACTTTTGATAATCATTTTCATTTTGATCTCCCCAACTGTATTTTCAATCTACATAGCATGTGCACAACAAGCAGATACCCTGAACATTGTATTGTCCTTTATAGAAGACATTAATAACTCTTGAACAACATTAGGGAGATGACTAAGATTGGGGAGGGCCAAGTAACCTCAGATCCTGTTCAGATAAACCCTCAACCCCCAAATCTTCTAACACCTCTGGAGGGGCTGCTGAGTTCCACTGCTTGCTGCTCCAGTTCAGACAGGTTCTTGAGGTTACTTGGCCCTCCCCAGTCTTAGTCATCTCCGTTATGTTGCTCAATGACCATTGCTTCCATCCTTTCATGAACCACAGAAAAACTCACTATAAGACAGTTTGACTGCATCAAGCTGCATTGTGATGTCACCATCTGCTACTGTCTACCCTCTCAGAGCAATCACCTTGTTCCTTTTCTCTTTATTCCAGTCCCTGTCAGAAACCACAGCCCAAAGATGAAGGGGTCTGAGATGCTGAAAATCCTTCTGAGAAGGCACTGTCAAATGCTGCACCACTCCTAAGTACCAGCACAGAGACTGGCCCTTGACTAGGTGAGAGGATGGGTTAGAGAGATTGAAAGGTCTACACATGAGGAAGCAGCCTGCAGCAGTGGGTATTGATGGCATGGATAGCTGTGGCGATATCTCAATAGAGGTGAGGTTCTCTCTTAACTCTGTTAAGGACAAAGATGCAGATTTCAGGGGCCCAGAAACATGGAGGCAATTACTTGCAATTACAACAGGTAACAGGTAACCCAGATTCCCACTGACTCCAGTTTTGCTTGGGCTCTCGATGCCACACTTGGGCAAATGCTGCCTTGATGTCAAGGGCAGTCATTCTCACCTCACCTCTGGAGTCCTAAATGTAGAATTAAGACAGTGATGACGGAGAACACTAATTGTTAATGCAGAGGGCTTTTTATTGTTTTACAATTAAGGGATTCAGCAGATCACTGAAAGCACTGACCTATCAACTGCTCCTTGACCTCTCTAGGCGCAATTCATTCTGTGACCCCTTCTTTATGTGGTTCTCCTTCACCTTACTTCAATTCTTCCTGGTCTGACAATACAGCTTCTTGTTGCTGTGGCTTCTTTAATTCCAATGCTCTTTGAATTGCTAGGTTGTGCAGAAGGAAGCAAATTGCAGTGATGCAGCCCATTTTGTCTGGACTTATATATTATATGGAGCCCCCAGAGCTGTCAGGCATTTGAATCTTTGCTCCAAAATGCCAATGATGTTCATGGCTGTCCATTGGCTATAATTGCACTTGTGGTGTTGAGTCAAGGCAAGGTTGCAGAGGTTGGGGGTGAGGAAGTTATTAGATATGTGTGTACGGGATATGCATTGTCTCCTAGCAGCTATTGTCTGACCTTCCCGGATGAATGGATTAAGTGGGGAGGCGTGGATGAATCTTGCATAAAGGTGCCATGGCAGCCTCCCAGTGAAACTGGTATAGACTTGCATTATTGTTCTGCATTGATCACATACCATTTGAACATTGTTGGAGTAGAAGCATACTGCAAAAACATCGTTCCTATTCACTAAACATCAGCAGCTATGTAAAACGGCTGAGTCAGCGAGCAATAGGCAGAAGTTTAAAAAGCCTCTTGGTCAAATCTTACACCAGCTGGTACATTAACGAAGGACCATTTGCATGCAAAATTCTCATTTGATGTTTTCACATATGCCAACAAACTCTAAGTTAATGTAAATTTATGAAAATGCCATTTACGCAAGCTATTTAACTGTATGGCTATATAAGCCTTTGCAACATTTTGGTGGAAGTATTTTGACAGTAGTAATAAGAAGGAAAACCTTGGCAAACCTTTTCTCGTTTATTTCCAAAGGTTCAATGTTATGACATCAGTACAAGCTATCCCATGCGAAGTGGAAAAAGAAAATCTGTGTCATCTGGTCTTTCCTCTTCAACAATGATATGATTGACCAAACATTTTTTCATGGAGACTGAGCTTCTTTAACTACAACATTTTTGGGGAGTGAATTTAAATCAAATGAAACGAAAGAACACGATAGGGCATTTGCTCAAAGGTACTTTTTCTACGTTTTTCACTGCTGGGCAGTGAAGTTATCCAAACAGGCTGCACATCTGCTGGAAATAAACACAAGGCTCATTTAGTTTAATGATGAACACTGATGTATAACCAGAGAGTACAGAACCTACTGTCTTGCACTGCAACCAGCAGAACCTGGCTGATCAAATAATCTGGGGCACTAAATGGTAGTACTGTATATGATTTTACATCTGTGATTTCCTACATATAGTGAGCTCTTAATCTCAGCCAAGCTAATTAGAGAGTTGTTGGGCAAAGGTCAGGCATTCCCCTGTAGGAAGAGTAATCAGAGGATGTCTCCAAGGCCACTCCTCCACATCTCATGACTGGCAGATGAAGCCAATAATAGAATTCTCTGTTCGCCATTACTGTTCTTATATTCCCAATTGGTAACAGTAGTGGTTGCATTTAAAAGGCAGTTTGTCATTCTAAACAAGTCACCTGAGTATAAACCCTGTTTAAATGCAAATATTCAAATTGAAATTCTAAGCAGGTTCTTCTGACTCTCAGCAAAAACAATACACTAAATGTGCAGAAGGAACTCCTTTGAAGTTAAGTAATTGCATTTGTGATGCTGGGGGGCAGCTTCAACTCCTTGGAGGGAACGTTCCAGTGAGTGATCAGCAATTGCAGTGGGAAGCCCACACAATTTTAACAGCCATAACAAAACAACTATGAAGTCAACAGGAAATAAATGCAAAGTGCGCAGACAAGCATTCTAGGGTGGTCAGATGGCAATGTGGACAGGGCAAGGGGAGGCCTATACATCCCTTCTGGTGCCCGGTGAAGCATTCCTGAGATGGACTTTTTGGTCATCTGCCTTGCCACTGGGGTGGTCGCTGTAGGTTTCTTGCTGACTTGATGCTTAAGATTGCACTGGGTCCCTGATGGAATGAATATATGAATCTCCCCCTGACCCTGATGTGCACCTCATACTGCTGATAAATCAGGCATATAAAAGTTCCAGCCGAACAGAATACAGAGGCTATTCCACCCAATCCCTTTTATCTGCTCTCCTGCCTGGTTTCCTCTAGGTGGGGGGATTAAGTTTGCCCCCGCTAACATTTTATTAGAACTTTCAATATGATGACAAAATGATGATTTACATTATAGCTTTGACCATTTTAAATGATGTGCATATTGGGTATATTACTGAGAACCATATTATGCCCTCAGTAAATTTATTTTTTATAATGTGATGTTTAATTACTTGAACTGATTCCAGATCGAACATGCCTGATTCAACCGGAATCCTGTTCCAGCTGTAACACTTGAAATTTCACCAGTTGTTATGCTTCCAATTCCTAACCCTCTGAATACTGTAAAATTGCCTTCATGGTGATATCACAAACATATTGGCCATATACATGTTACATTGACATTTAATCTAATTGCTGCTGGATCAGCAGTAGGCTATTTGTTCAAAAATGCCTTCAAGCAAGAGATTAATATCTGGACAGAAGACAGGACCCCCATCAAAACAACCATGTGCCAAGTTCTATTGTAAACAATTCAGCTCCAGCTCTGTTGTGTAGAATGTAGACCTATTCTCTCAGGACCGAATTGCAAAACAAAACTCATATTAACATGGAGAACTAAATCATGTATAAGGGATGCACTCCAAGCTTAATGTACTTTAGTTCTACATTTTCGATGGGCCACAAGTTCAAAAGAATTATACTTGCATGCATGGGTAAATTAAGAACAATCAAAGTCAAAGGAATTTATAGTTCTTGCACTTAGCTTCAAGATTTTAGCTTTGAGCTGGGTATATACACATTTACAGTGTACTCATGTCAACATTAAAACTGTGGGGTCAAAGATCAACAGTAACCACATTTCCCTGTGACTACAGGTTTGATATTGGGTCTTGAATTTGGTTTGAGGCTGCATTTAACCATTGGGAGAAATATTCTGAGACTCCACGCTGCTAGAGGGCCGCACATGCAACAGGAAATTTATAGGTTAATCGCAAGCATGCTGCCTGTAACTTTCTGCCAGTTGACGTGTGCAAGGATCTGCTGTCAGCAGAGGCCTCAGAAAATTTAGCTCCACAACTGTTGTTTTGGTGTGAACTAAAACTACTTTATACCAATGTTGCAATGTGGGGCAAAATCTTCCGTTCTGGAGTCTAAGACCGGTGGCTGGAGTGGAAATTGGAGTGACCCCCGCTGGAAAGTGGGGCGACTGAAGATGCAAGATCTTGCGATGTTCAGCTCATTAATTATGCATCTGTGAGGAGCACGTCAAATCTTTATGGTGGGGCGGGCAGGAAGTCGCCCGCCCCACCGTCAGCTCATAGGCTCCAACGTCCAGATGCCATATTTAAACGGCACCCGGACAGCCATTCACTCACTTCGGGCCAGGACCTCCAGATTCTGTTAAAAAAATGCCCAGGAGAAGACAGCAGCCTTCTGCCTCACGGTCCAGTGATGCCTCCCTGGAGATTCTCCTCCAGGCCATC
The DNA here is from genome assembly GCF_964194155.1 of Cetorhinus maximus. Taxonomy (NCBI): domain Eukaryota; kingdom Metazoa; phylum Chordata; class Chondrichthyes; order Lamniformes; family Cetorhinidae; genus Cetorhinus; species Cetorhinus maximus. Next base: position 52,270,397 of record NC_135897.1, on the reverse strand, counting down.
GAGGAAAGGTGGGAGGTCCTCTTTCTGAGGGATGGGAGGAGGAGGCGCTCCTGTCTGACCACGCAGCCTGGGAGGAGATCACCAGGGAGGTGAATGCCCATGGGGTCCAAAGAATGACGACCCTGCAGTGTAGGAAATGGGTGAATGGCCTGCTGCGCTCCACCAGAGTAAGTCAAACTTCTACTCATTGCAAACTCACGCATTGCTGGAGACCAGGCCCCTGCTGAGTCCGAGTCTGATGATGAGACTCTGCAATCTGCCCTAGGACAAATGTTGGAGATGCATAGAGCTACAGAGGAACAACAGGCAGAGTTGTCAGCAGAATGGGTCGAACGATGGAGGAGCCCGTCTGCGTTCTCTCTGATGTCGTGACTCCGGCATGCGAATACATCAAAGTCACTATGGGAACAGTGGCGGCTTTGGAGCCCCAGGTCCAACAGAACACACAGTTTCTGCCAGATTTGAACTTGGATGCGCACTCAATCACTCTAGCCATGGATGCGTTCCAGCAGTGGCTAGGCAAGAGAGGGATGGGGCACATTGACCTTCCTCCATGTGCCCCTTCTCACCAAGGAATCAGGGAAGGGCCATCGGGTACCCAGAGGGAGGAGGAGCACCAGCCAGGCACCTGGGGGACATCCACCCAGGACGCTCCAAAGATACCCTGCTGCTCCAACTCCCCTCTGTCAGTGACCTCACCGCCTCCAGCAGGTCAGGCTGAGGAGGCACACTGCCACCAAGCAAGAGACCTTAGCAGGCTGGGGCCCCCAAGGCTTTGGGCCTTCAGAGAACACCTGCCAAACTCACCATAGACAACAGGGCATAGCAGTCAGCAAGCTGCACCTAGACATAAGGGTTAGAAAAATTAAAAAGTATTAAATGCACACTGGTGGCACAGGTGTTCACTCATTGTATATGCTTTGCATTTTGTAAATATATTCTGCTTCATTCCTTCTCCAAGTCTTTTGGATTCAATGGATATTCAAGTGATGCAACGTTCCATGTGCACTCAGGGATCAACCATGTACCCCCCACTGCCATCACCAAAGAACTTCAGTTGCATTGATTCCCATATGATCTCAGCACAGTGAGTAGCCTGTACTTCCACATCTGTGACATCAGCATACGTACATAATATGTGTGAAGTCGTGAATGCACCATGTGTCCCAGACAAATACATCTGTAGGGAGCTACATAAGCTTGAGCTCCGGGTTTCGGAACTTGAGCGGCTGCTGGAATCACTGTTGTGCATCCACAAGGTAGAGGATTACGTGGATATCATGTTTAGGGAGGTGGCGACACTGCAGGTCAGAAACGTACAGCCAGAGAAGGAATGGGTGACCACCAGGCATTCCAAGAGAACCAGGCAGGTAGTGCAGGAGTCCCCTGAGTCTATCCTGCTTGCTAATTGGTTTTCTTTGGATGCTGATGAGGGCGATGGTTCCTCAGGGGAGTACAGCCAGAGCCAAGCCTGTGGCACCACAGGTGGCTCAGCTGTATGGGGGGGGGCGGGGGGCGCGGATGGATAGGAAGAAAAATGGAAGAGCAATACTGATAGGGGATTCCATAGTCAGCGGATTAGACAGGTATTTCTGCGGCAGTAACCGTGACTCCAGGATAGTATATTGCTTCCCCGGTGCCAGGGGCAAGGATGTGACCGAGCGGCGGCAGGACATCCTTCGGGGGGAGAGGGATCAGCCAGAAGTTGTGGTCCACATTGGTACCAACGACATAGTTAGGAGGAGGGATGAGGGATGAGGTCCTGAAAGCAGATTTCAGGGAGTTAGGGAAGAAATTAAAAAGCAGGATCTCAAGAGCAGTAATCTTAGGATTACTCCCAGTGCCACGTGCTAGTGAGCATAGGAATAGGAGGATAGATTGATTAAATACGCGGCTGGAGAACTGGTGTAGGAGGGAGGGCATCTGATTTCTAGGCATTGGGGCCAGATCTGGGGCAGCTGGGACCTGTACAAGCCGGATGGGTTAAATCTTAACAGGACTGGGACTGATATGCTCGCAGGGAGATTTGCCAGTGCTGTTGGGTTGGGTTTAAACTAGCTTGTCGGGATGGGAAACTGAGGGGTGGCCCAAATTGGAAGGAAGTAAAGTTGGTAACGAGAAGTAGTAGTGAGTCTAGAAGCCAGGAGAAACAAAGCAGAGCAATGAGTATGCTTTGAACGCGGAATGATGTCAAAAAGGGCATTCTACCTGAATGCGTGCAGCATCCACAATAAGGTAGATAAAGGCACAAGTAGAAGTAAATGGATAATTGATATAATTACCATTACGGAAATATGGCTGCATGGTGACCAAGACTGGGAACTGAATATTCAAGGATATTCGATGTTTAGGAAGGACAAGAAGGGAAAGGAGGTGGCGTTGCGCTGCTAATAAGGGATGGGATCAGTGCATTAGTAAGGGAGGTCAGAAGAACAATATGTGGAATCTGTTTTGGTGGAGCTATGAAGCAGCAAAGGCAGCAGACATTGGCTGGAGTTACATATAGGCCACCAAACAGTAGTGGTAATGTGGGGAATGGTATTAATCAGGAGATGAGGGAAGCATGTAGCATGGGCAATACAGTAATTATAAGTGACTTCAAACTGCATATACACTGGGTAAACCAATTGAGCACTAATGCTGTAGAAGACGAGTTTCTGAGTGTGTTAGGGATGGTTTTCTAGAGCAGTATGTTGAGGAGCCGAGTAGAGGACAGGCTATTTTAGATCTAGTATTATGTAATCAAAAAGGACTAATTAATAATTTTGTTGTAAAGGAACCTTTAGGGATGAATGACCGCAATATGATAGAATTTTACATTATGGTTGAAAATGAGGTAGTTCACTCTGAAGCAAGGGTATTAAAGTTGAATAAAGGAAATTATGAAGGCATGAGGAACAAATTGGCTGAGGTAGATTCAGAAAATACATTAAAACGTATAACTGTACGTAGGTAATGGATAGTCTTCAAAGAACTATTGCGTAGCTTACAGCATCTCTACATTCTTTCAAGGTGCAAAAACCCAAAAAAATGTCAGTCAACCGTGGCTGATAAAGGAAGTTAAGGATTGTATAAGATTAAAAAGAAAGGCTTATAAAGTTGCCAGAAATAGTAAACCTGAGGATTGGGAGGTTTTTAGAATACAGCAAAGGAAGGCCAAGAAATTGGTAAAGAAAGGGAGAATAGAATATGAATGCAATCTAGCAAAAAACATAAAAACAGACTGTTAAAAACTTCTATATGTATGTAAAAAGGAAGCGCTTGGCTAAGACAAATCTGGCTCCATTACAGGCAGAGCCAGGAGAATTCGTAATGGGGAATAGGGGAATGGCAGAGAAGCTAAATGATTACTTTGTGTCTGTTTTCACTGAGGAAGATACAGGAAATCTCCCAGATTTAGAGACCCAAGGGACTAGGCAGAATGAGGAGTTGAAGGAAATTAGTATAAGTAAGAAGGTTGCATTGGAGGAATTAATGGGACTGACAGTTGATAAGTCCCTGGGACCTGATATTCTGCATCCTGGAGTGTTGAAAGAGGTTGCTATAGAGATAGTGGCTGCATTGGTGATCATCTTCCAAAATTCTATAGATTCTGGAATAGTTCTGAAGATTGGAAGGTAGCAGATGTCACCCCACTATTTAAGAAGGGAGGGAGAGAGAAAACAGGGAACTATAAACCTGTTAGCCTGACATCAGTAGTAGAGAAAATGCTAGAATCTATTATGAAGAATGTGATAAACGGATACTTGGAAAATTATGATCTGATTGGGCATAGTCAGCATGGATTTGCGAATGGGAAATCATGTTTGAAGAACTTGTTGGAGTTTTTTGAGGATGTTACTAACAAAGAGCCAATGGATGTAGTATACTTGGATTTTCAGAAGGCTTTTGATGAAGTCCCCCACAGGAGGTTGATTAGCAAAATAAAAGCACATGGGATTGCAGGCAATATACTGGTATGGATTAAGGATTGGCTAACAGAGAATAGGGATAAATGGATCATTCTCACGTTGGCAGGCTGTGACTAGTGGGGTACCGCAAGAGCAGTACTTGGGCCCCAGCTGTTCACAATATATCTTAATAATTTGGATGTGGGGATCAAATGTAATATTTCCAAGTTCGTGGATGATACAAAGCTAGGCAGGAATGTATGTTTTGAGGAAGATGTAAAGTGGCGACAGGAGCATTTGTACAGACTTAGTGAGTGGGCAAGAATATGGCAGGTGGAATATAATGTGGAAAAATGTGAGGTTATCCGCTTTTGTAGGAGGAACAGATGTGCAGAGTATTTCCTAAATGGTAAGAGATTAGAAAGTATAGATGTACAAAGGGACCTGGGTGTCCTTGTCCATAAATCACTGAAAGCTAACACGCAAGTACAGCCAGCAATTAGGAAGGCTATTGGAATGTTAGCCTTTATTGCAAGAGGATTTGAGTACAGGAGTAGTGAAGTCTTGCTTCAATTGTATAGAAGCTTGGTTAGACCGCACCTGGAGTACTGTGTGCAGTTTTGGCCCCCTTACCTCAGAAAGGATATTATTGCCATATAGGGAGTGCAACAAAGGTTCACCAGACTTGTTCTGGGGATGGCAGGACTGTCTTATGAAGAGAGATTGGGCAAACCGGGCCTGTATTCTGTAGAGTTTCGAAGAATGAGAGGTGATCGCATTGAAACCTACAAAATGCTTAAAGGAATATACAGTGTATATGCAGGTAAGATGTTTCCCCTGGTTGGGGAGTCTAGAATCGGGAATTTCAAAATAAGGGGGAAGCCACTTAGGACTCAGACAAGGAGAAATTTCTTTACTCAGAGGGTTGTGAATCTTTGGAATTCTCTACCCCAGAGGGCTGTGGAAGCTCAGTCATTGAATATGTTTAAGGTAGAGATTGATAGATTTCTGATTAACAATAATGTAAAGGTTTATGGGGTAGTGTGGATAAAAGGCATGGAAGTGCATGGAAGTTTGATCAGCCATGATCGTATTGAATGGCAGAGCAGGCTCGACGGGCTGAATGGCCTTCTCCTATGTTCCCATATGTGACCATGATGGCTGGCCAATACACCTGTCACCCTTAAATCCCAGGCAGACATAATTTGGTCGTGGGAGAATTACTCATCAGGTTTATTTATTACCCTGCTGTTGTTGCACTGATCTCTGATTTTTGTAGATGGCAAAAATTAGTTGTCGCAGCTAAAGATACCTTTGTTTCCCAATGCATAGCTTGCAATGTGTTTATTTTGTGAGAGTGAATATTTGGAAAAAGTAGTGTCAAATGTGTCTTGACTCACCGGGGATAGTGCGCTAAAATATCAAGCCCCACTGCTCCCCGAGCAGAGGCAAATGTGAAAAGTTAAATCAGACCACCAAATTGCCCAAATCTACCTAACTGTTTAATTTAGGTTAAAAGAATATGAGCACCAGGTTTGTAAACTTAACGAGTAAATAACTGTTTATTCAACAAATTGGGGGCAACCAATGGCAAAAGAAACAAATATGCACTGCTAATTTTTAACTTCATAATTTAAATTCTACCCCTTCTAAACCCCTATCACCAACACACACACACAAAACATGGATTTTAAGGGTGAGGTAAACAGTTCAATAGCACCAATCCGGAGTTCAGGATTAGATGGGTTGACTTTGATTGCTTTCTTCCAAATTCCTTGCAGGTTCCTGTGGCTGGCATGAGGTGGTCTCCCAGCACTTGCAGTCTGTCGTTCTCTGGTTGAAACTTGCTTTTAATGTCTCTACTGGCAATTTTTCCCTTTTTCCTCCTAACAGGGGTTTCTCAAAGATAACAGTATACAGTGATGTGAGAAATAGCCAGCTAGCTACTATGGCAGGATTACTGGAGTCTTATAAAACACAGGAGAGAGAGAGGTTTCAGGTATTTCCTCTTTTCAGGCTAGGAACTGATCTACTGCACTATCCTCACACAGAACCTGGTCACTTGGCCAGTAGCCAATCAAGACGCCGTTGCTGAGCAGCTCCCTCTTAAACCAGGTCTCCTTTCCAGCACCATTTTGTCCAACCTGGCACACACTGTTTCGTAATAGCAAATTTGTAGATTTTCTTCTTCCTGCTCCAGTGAACATCTCTTTTAAACTGCAGTCATGGTAGTTTTTAAAACCACAGTCCAATCTTAAAGCCACAGTCCAAAAAATAAAAATATGTTCTTTACAAATGTCAAACAGCTCAGGCTTCCATGCTTCCTTGCAGCTTGTGATTGTCAGACGAACAAGGAGTAGTAGGCCATTCAGCCCTTTGAGCCTGTTCTGCCATTTAATAAGATCATGGCTGTTCTGATAGTAACCTGAAATCTGCATCCCAACTATCCCTGATAACCTATCACCCCCTTGCTTACCAAGAATCTATCCACCTCTGCTTTAAAAATATTCAAAGTCTCTGCTTCCACCATCTTTTCAGGAAGGGAGTTCCAAAGACTCATGACCTTCTGAGCGAAAACATTTCACCTCGTCTCTGATTTAAATGAGCGACCCCTTATTTTTAAACAGTGACCCCTAGTGCTAGATTTTTCCACAAGAGGAAACATCCTCTCCACGTCCACCCTGTCAAGACTCCTCAGGATCTTATATGTTTCAATCAAGTTACCTCTTACTCTTCTAAACTCCAGCAGATACAAGCCCAATCTGTCCAACCTTTCCTCCCATTCCAGATATTAGTCTGAAAAAGCTTCTCTGAACTGCTTCCAATGCATTTACATCCCTCCTTAAATAAGGTGACCAATACTGTACACAGTACTCCAAATGTGGTCTCACTAGTGCCCTGCACAACTACTTTTGTATTCAATTTAATTTGTCCCCATGTTTAAGGCTGAATGTCCTTCCATGCTTAGTCCCCTGTCTCCCCTTGCATGACACTGAACTTGGGAAATAAGGATCACCTGGGAAATCTCAAATGCCTGCAAGAGGGATATAAGTGTGTGATGTCAGAGGTGTATGATCATTTTTATGAAGCTGACTCATTACCTGTGATGATCTTATATTGCTCCTGGATGGTTGCTTAGTAGTGCTTTACATTATCCTTTTGTAAAGGCACAGCACACAATTCTACATAGAATTCATTGCATGACATTGCACTCATTGACTTGGGCTATATGGAAAGGACAGGCCTATATGAGCCAAACAATGTTAAGGACTGGCATGCTCTGATAGCACTATTTTTACATATCTCCCAACTCCCCAGCAGGGTCTATGAGGGAAGAAGTTGTCATTAACTTATGTGTCAGTGCTGACTGGGCCATGTTTCTCCATAATGCAAAAGTCATCCAGGACCAAAACTTGGCAGGCTTCTGACAAATGCAGGCTCCTGAGCATTAGTAAACAAGGAAACCATTATCCTGGTATACAACCCCCTGTAAGGAAAATGTAAACACACCTTGCAGCCTTGGGTACATGATATAGAGTTGCAGGTCACTACATCCAGATGTGTGAGGGGCTGTTGGGTGTCAGTAACAGGATTATGCCTCTCCATTAAGCATCCATCAGAGCTGGTGATGGGGGACATGGAGGTCTCTGGATGCTGCTCCCTCATGAGATGTCCAAGCGCAAATCACTGAAGATAGTCTTTTTGGTTCAGGCTGCATAACTAAGTTGGTATCATACTGACATGAGTGCCTCCATGTTTGAATTGGCTTTGCAGCTGCTTTAAAGCTGCCATGCACACTGACTTGGTGACGCTATGGTTGTAAGGACTGTAGAACTGCTTCAGGATGTGCACCGATGGAATGCAACCACATTCTACAGTAGCCACATGTTGTCAAAGCTACTATGCATTCCAAGGAAGACCCAAGATGAGTGCAGAGGTGACTAAAGTTACTTCCATGATCATTGTGAGATTTCTGCCTTCTCCTGAGAAGCTCACACTGAGAATGATGGTGTTTTAGCGTCTCCTGCATCGAAGGCTGAAGAGAGTCTCGATTGTAGAAATGAGTCATGACCTTTTTCCTCTTGGAACCTTGTGGCTACGAGGTTGTCACAGGCAAGTCTTCATTGTCTTTCCTGTGCAATGGCATCTTCATGTGGCTCATCTGAATCTCCACGCTTTTCAGAGTCACTCCCCTCCATGTCTGTCTTGTCCGAGGAGGTGTCTCGCCTCTCAATGTCTCCCTCAGGGAAATCATTGCTACTTTTCAGCCAAGGTTGTGCAGGATGCAGCAAACAATGATGAAGCGGGAGACCGTCTGTGGTAAGTATTGGAGAGCCCCTCCTGACCGATCCAAACACTGGAAGCGCATCTTCAGGAGGCCAATGGCTTGCTCGATCGTAGACCTTGTTGTAGAATGTGCTGCATTGTACCCTCCTCAGATCCACTCTGTGGGTGACAGATGGGCATCATTAGCCATGCCTTCTGGGGGTCGCCATTGTCACCAAGGAGCCAACCCTCTAAGCATCAAGGCCTCTCAAAGATCTGTGGCACCTAGGAATGTCTTAAGATGTAAGAGTCCTGAGAGCTCCCTGGTTACCTGGCACATAAATGCAGGATCTGCTTTTGGCAGTCACAAATAATCTGCATTTTGAGGGAATGAAATGCTTTTTTGTTAATGGATCTTTCAGGCTGCTGCCAGGGAGCTCTCGAGGCCACATGTATGCAGTTGACGGTGCCCTGCACTTGTGGGACGCCTGAGATCGCAGCAGATCTTGCAGCTCTGGCAGCCTGGCTTGCTTCATCCATGCAGAACTGCTTATAGTGGTGAGCTTCATTGTAAAAGGCATCTGTCACCTCTCTTATACATTTGTGTATGGTTGATTGCAAGATTCTGCAAAGATGTCCAGTGGAGCCCTTGAAGGATTCTTTGGTGAAAAAGTTTAGTGCATGGTAACTTTCAAAGCCACCAGCATGGGATGCCCTCCAAGCCCTTGTGGCATGAGATTGTCACAGAGAAGGTCGCTACATAAGTGAAGTTACCCGCGGCACAGCATTTTGCTCATCTCCAGGTATGTGCTGCGTCTTCTGTAGGCCCTTGGTCATGCCAAACACCATCGTGGATGATGCCCCTTCTCGGAAGCACCTTGGGCTTTGCTGGGGCCCTGCTGGCACTGCCTCCTCAGGACGATGTTCTTGCTCGAGCTGAGCCAATCTTTGACAGGCCCTTTTTTGCCTCCTCTTTATCATAGCTACCAACAAGACAGCGTCACGTTAAGCCTGCATTCTCCATTCCTCCTTGTATCTGTGAATGGATACAATTGAAGGATCAATGGTAGTTCCCCTTGAACGGCCTCCCTCCATCTCCAAGGCAGGAATACAGACTCTAGCCCTAGACCTTCCCTCAGCGCGTACATAGCACCCGCAGGCCACCCCTTGCAGGATGATTACATTTTGGAAGTTGGCAGGTGGTTGGGTATCCCCCTCAGATCTGCCTGTGCATTCACACCTCATTAGGCTGTGGTATTCATTAGGCCCAATAGACCTATGTGCTGTAACCCTCGGTCAGACTATTGTCAGTTCTCCTTCAGTAGCCTAGACAATAATTATGAAGACCCAGTCCTTACATCATCACTGTGAACATGGTGCTTTGTATGCCGTAACCAGTACACTGGGAACTTGAGGCCTGTAGGGTCCATGTTGCTCCTCTGCAGCAGATTGCTTGATCAACCTTCCTTTTTGGCATGCCTCTGTAAGGATCAGATGGCCATTAAGACCAACTGCACTGCAGTGCCAATACGTAATGGATTCTCTCCTGAATGCGCAGTATTATTAAAGAAGCACAGCAGGTCTATTGCGCAAGAGACCTTTGAGTCCAGCACTTGGCAGAGCTATGCTCTCCATGGTTGGAGCAGGAAATTAAAAGGTGCCCCTTCTTTTGTCACAATTCTGAAACCCTCCCCCCACCCCCAAACAAGCCCTGAGTCTTCTACCCTATTGGTTTTCTCAAGCCTGTTTTTCCAACTGCATCGCTGATTACTGAGACTGAACATGGCATTCCCCCCCACCCATTTCCAGGTAAAGGACATCCTGGAGGACCAGAGACAGGTGTTCCTCCCATTCATACATGAATATGTATGGAGACATCACTCTTTGACCAGGATGATGAGAGCCATGTGCAAGAAGACTCAAGCGGACATTTTTCCACATGTCTCCACTATCCTTGAAAGAGAGACCATTGCCTCGCAGCATAGACCAACCACATCATTCCTTGTCAACCATGACCATTCACCCGGGAGGATGGAGGTTTGGAGTCGTGAGTTGGCTGCCCTCCACTAGCCGTGCCCCTTGGAGGCTTCCCTCCTTCCCTCCCTTCATCCTGCTTCTGACTGCTGACTGGCAAATTGCACAGTACACCACCACCTGGAAGTTCCCCTCCAAGTCACTCACCATCCTGAGTTGGAAATATATCACCGTTCCTTCACTGTCGCTGGGTCAAAATCCTGGAACTCCCTCCCTAACAGCACTGTGGGTGTACCTACACCACATGGACTGCAGCAGCTCAAGAAGGCAGCTCACCACCACCTTCTCAAGGGCAATTAGGGATGGGCAATAAATGCTGGCCCAGCCAGCGACCCCCACATCCCATAAATGAATTTTAAAAATGTTTCATCTGAACTCTTACATGAAGTATATTTCTAAAATCTTTGTGTACATTCTACTTCTGAGGCCACCCGCACTCTGAATCGGGCAATTCCTTAAATAAGTCACTGCTAATTACTGAAAATCTATTAGATTTCTACTTGTATGAATTTTATTTCCAAATTTCTGCAATTCTGTGTAAACTAATTGAATTTAGGGCAGTATTTTATTCCCTAACGGCACAACTAAATATGAGAGTATTCTCAGCTTCCCCAGTAGTGTAATTTCCCAAAAATTGCCACTGGGGTTTTTATCATTTGTAGTATTTGTCAGTTTTCAGCCCAGCTGTTTACATAGCCTTGCCGGGTGCAGGTATAGGTTTTCAGGCAACCAAAATATTGAAGAAAGAACTTGCATTTATACAGGTCTATCACATTTTCAGGATGTTTTAAAGCATTTCACAGCTGACTTAATTACTATCGAAGAGCATTCACTATTACTACATGGGCCAATTTGGCAACCAGTTTCCATACAGCATGGTCCCACAAACATTAAATGAGGGGGGAGGCAATGGTGTAGTGGTATTGTCAATTGTCTGGTAATCCAGAGACCCAGGGTAATGCTATGGGGGACCTGGGTTCGAATCCATAAAAACCTGGAATTAAAAGTCAAATGATGACTATGATTGTCAATTGTTGTAAATACCCATCTGGTTTCATGAATGTGGCTCACTAAGGACTAATGCCCTTTAGGGAAGGAAATCTGTCCTTACCTGGTCTGGCCTACATGTGACTCCAGACCCACAGCAATGTGATTGACTCTTAAATGCCCTCTGAAATGGCCTAGCAAGCCACTCAGTTGTATCAAAAAACAAAGAAGGAATGAAACCGGATGGACCATCAGGCATTGACCTAGGCACCAGAAACAACAACGGCAATCTCAGCCCTGTCAACCCTGCAAAAATCCTCCTTACTAACATCTGGGGGCTAGTGTCAAAATTGGGAGAGCTGTCTCACAGACTAGTCAAGCAACAGCCTGATATAGTCACCCTCACAGAATCATACCTTACAGATAATGTCCCAGACACCACCATCCCTGGGTATGTCCTGTCCCACTGGCAGGACAGACAGTGTGGTGGTGGCACAGTGGTATACAGTTGGGAGAGAATTGCCTTGGGAGTCCTCAACATCAACTCTGAACCCCATGAAGTTTCATGGCATCAGGTCAAACATGGGTAAGGAAGCTTCCTGCTGATTACCACATACTGCCCTCCCTCACTGAATCAGTGTTCCTCCATGTTGAACACCACTTGGAGGAAGCACTGAGGGTGGCAAGGGTGCAGAATGTACTCTGGGTGGGGGACTTCAATGTCCACCACCAAGAGTGGCTTGGTAGCACCACTACTGACCGAGTTGGCTGAGTCCTAAATGACATAGCTGCTAGACTGGGTCTGTGGCAGTTGGTGAGGGAAAAACATACTTGACCTCATCCTTACCAACCTGCCTGCCGCAGATGCATCTGCCCATGACGGTATTGATAGGAGTAACAACCGCCCAGTCTTTGTGAAGATGAAGTCCCACCCTCCATTGTGTTGTGTGGCACCACCACCGTGCTAAATGAAGTAGATTTTGAACAGATCTAGCAACTCTAGACAGGGCATTCTTGAGACGCTGTGGGCCATCAGCAGCAGCAGAATTGTACTCGAACACAATCTGTAGCCTCATAGCCTGGCATATCCCCCACTCTACCATTACCAACAAGGCAGAGCCACTCAGCTCCTGATATCATTACAGCCTTGGTTCAAATGTGGACAAAAGAGCTGAACTCCCGAAGTGAGGTGAGAGTTATTGCCCTTGACATCAAGGCCGCACTGGACCAAGTGTGTCATCAAGGAGCCCTAGCAAAACTGGAGTCAATGGAATCAGGGGGAAAACTCTCCACTGGTTGGAGTCATACCTAGCACAAAGGAGGATGGTTGTGGTTGTTGGAGGTCAGTCATCTCAGCTCCAAGACATCACTGCAGCAGTTCCTCAGGGTAGTGTCCTCGGCCCAACCATCTTCAGCTGCTTCACCAATGACCTTCCTTCCATCATAAGGTCAGAAGTGGGGATGTTCGCTGATGATTGCACAATGCTCAGCATCATTCATGACTCCTCAGATATTGAAGCAGTCCATGTCCAAATGCAGCAGGACCTCGACAATATCCAGGCTTGGGCTGGCGAGTGGCAAGTAATATTTGCGCCACACAAGTGTCAGGGAATGACCATCTCCAACAAGAGGGAATCTAGCCATCGCCCCTCTGAATTGCCTCCCAATGCATTTACATTCTTCCTTAAATAAGGAGACCAAAATATTGCACACAATATTCAAGATGTGATCTCACCAATGCCCTGTATAACTGAAGCATAACATCCTTTTTGTTCAATTCCTCGCAATAATAAAGGATAGCACCCCTTTAGCCTTTTTATTACTTGCTGTACTCGCATACTAACTTTTTGTGACTCATGCAGTAGAACACCTAGGTCACTCTGCACCTCAGAATTCTACAGCTGTTCTCCGTTTAAGTAATGCTCTGCTTTTTTTATTCTTCCTGCCAAAGTGAACAGCTTCACATTTTCCGACAGTATACTCCATCTGCCAGATTTTTGCCCACTCACTCAACCCATTTATATCTGTCTGCAACCTCCTTATCTTTTCTTCACAACATATTTTCCTACCTATCTTTGTGTCATTTGCAAATTTAGCTACTATGCCTTCACTCACCTCATCTAAGTCATTGGTATAAATTGTAAAAATTTGAGGCCCCAGCACAGACCCCTGCGAGACTCTACTCATCACATCCTGCCAATCAGAAAAAGACCCATTTATGCATACTCTCTGTTTTCTGCCAGTCAATCCTCGGTAATATGTTACCCCTACACCAAAGAGCTTTTAGTTTCTGCAATAACCTTTGATGTGGCACCTTATCAAGTGCCTTCTGGAAATCCAAGTACAGCATGTTTACAGGCTCTCCTTGATCCACAGCGCATGTTACTCCTTCAAAGAACTCCAATAAATTGGTTAGACATGGTTTCCCTTTCACAAAACCATGCTGATTCTTCCCGATCACCTTGAATTGTCTAAGTGCCCTGCTATAACCTCTTTAATGATCGATTCCAACACATGCCTCACAACAGATGTCAAGCTAACTGGCCTACAGTTTCCTGTTTTCTTCCTCCCTCTTTGAATTGAGGGGCTATATTTGCTACTTTCCAGACTGATGGAATCTTCCCAGAATCTAAGGAATTTTGTAAAATTAATACCAGTGCATTGACTACCTCATTAGCCACCTCTTTTAAGACCTTAGGATGAAGTCTATCAGGACCCAGAGACTTGTCAGCCTGCAGCTCCATCAGTTTGCTCAGTACTATTCCTTAGTGATTGTAATTTCACCAAGTTCTCCTCTCCCTTTCACCTCCTGATTTACAGCTATTACTGGAATGTTTTTGTACCCTCCAAAGTGAAGACTGAAGCAAAATACATGTTCATTTCATCTGCCATTTCCTTATTATCTACTATTAACTCCCCATTCTCACTCTCTAGAGGACCAACACTCAACTTTTTTCTTTTTAAATACCTGTAGAAACTCTTGCTGTCTGTTTTTACATTTCTATCTAGCTTCCTCTCATACTCTAATTTATTTCTCTTAATTAACCTTTTAGAAAGTCACTGCCGTTCTTTTAATTCTGACCAATCGTCTGACCTGCCACTCATCTTTGTGCAGTTATTTGCTTTTTCCTTAAGTTTGATGCTTTCCTTAACTTCTTTAGTTAACCATGGATGGCAGATCCTTTCCTTAAAGTTTTTCTTTATAGTAGGAATATACTTATTGTAAGTATTCTGAAATATCCCCTTGAATGTCTACCACTGCTTCTCTATTGATCTATCCCCTGGCCGAGTATCCCAGTTAACTTCAGCTAGCTCAGTTTTCATGCCCACATGGTTGCCCTTATTTAAGTTTAAAATACTAGTCTTAGACCCACTTTTCTCCCTTTCATTCTGGATGTAAAATTCAATCATATTGTGGTTGTTGCTACCTAGAGGTGCCTTTACTCTGAGGTCATTAATCAATCCTGTCATGTTACACAACACCAAGTCTAATATAACCTACTCACTGGTTGGTCCCAGAATGTGCCGCTCTAAAAAACTATCTCAAAAGCATTCTATGAACTCCTCATCCAGGCTACTACTGCCAGTCTGATTTTTCCAGTTTATGCGTCAATTAAAATCACCCATGATTATTGCTGTCCCTGTATCACAAGCACCCAATATTTCTTCTTGTATGCTTCGTCCTACACTGTGGTTACTGTAAGGGGGCCTGTAGACCACTCCCACTAGTGACTTCTTTCCCCTACCTTCCTCATCCCCACCCAAACCGATTCTACAACCTGATCTCCTGAACCAGGGTCATCTCTAACAATTGCACAAATGTCATCCTTGATCAACAATGCTACCCCTCCACCTTTACCTAGCTTCCTATTCTTCTTGAATATCATATACCCCTCAATATTCAGGACGTGATCCTTGTCATCCTGCAGCCATGTCTCCATAATAGCTATCGGATCATATTTCTTTACTTCAATGTGCACCATCAATTCATTTACTTTGTTTTGAATGCTATGTGCATTCAGATATAGAGCCTTTAGTTTTGGCTTTTGTAATATCTTTGTAATATCTAGTATTGACTATTAATATATTCATAGGTTTTATTTCTTTGTCCCTTCCTGCTATCCTATGACCCTCATTTCCCATATTACTATTACGGCCTCCTGTTTTGAATCTACTCCTTGATTTGTTACATATACCCAAGCTTGATCCCTCAACCCACCTTGTTTAGTTTAAAGCCCTCTCTACTTCCCTAGTTATGCAATTTTCAAGAACACATGTCCCAGCATAATTCAGGTGTAGACTGTTCCAACGGTACAGCCCCCACTTTCCCCAGTACTGGTGCCAGTGCCCCACGTACCGGAACCCACTTCTCTCACACCAGTCTTTGAGCCACGCATTCATCTCTCTAATTTTATTTGCCCTGTGTAGCAAGTGAGAGGCTGGTTAGCTGGGGAGAAGACATGTCCCCTGCACATTTGGTTCTAGACTCCTCCTATGAACTCATGCTCGATAGCAGAACTACTCTATAATAACAACTATGGCTCAACTAGATCCTCATCCTCACTGAGCAGATCATTGGATTCCTCAAACTATAATTACCCACCCTACCCCCTTACCCACTTTATGCCCTTACCTACTGTGCCCCCTCACACACCCTATCCCCTTACGCACCCTACCCTCTTAACCACTTACCTTACCCACCCAACACCTTACCCACCTTAGCTTCTTACTCACTTACCTTCTCTCCATAGCTTTTCAAAGATGTTTTGGGACATTTAAACTCTTAGTAGAGTACGGCAGCTAGTGCCATAAAAAGTGTGCCTTTTATTAAACTGATCATTTCCTCAAGTGGTGTAATTTACAACAAAACACCAAAGTACAGCAAACATGAATTTTAAAAAGATCAGTTTTTCATTTTTCTTTATGTACAAGAGTATAAACATGAAAGTGTTGAGAGCTAATTGTTCTTTCTTATTTAGCTTCTACATGTTCCAGTCAGTGTGGTGCCCATTTAACGTGGCTTCTATGTTAAATCTGCTACGTGGATTCCTTTTGCTAATGTCACTTGAGGTTTTCTACACGAAATCAGTTTGGAAGGATCCTCCGTTGGAAGATCTCCCAGAAAAATTGGAGGAGGGTAAGTGTGTGTTTTTTATTGTCTGATCAGACTTGGAAATAGGTGTTCCAACTCTGAGCAGATTTGGGCCTATGTTTAAATAGAAGTCAAACACAAAAGTAGCTACATTGAACCCAATGTTTTGAGAATTTTATTTTAAAATTAAGGTTTACATTGTTTATTTTTAGCTAAAACACAAGATCTATACGAGATCAGTAAACAGCTATCAGAATCCTAACAGCTTGATTTAGTTGGTAGTTTTCCTGACTCCAGAAGTTATGGGCTTCAACACTATTCCAGAATGTTAGTAATTTAAACTGACAGTCCTGTAATTGTCAGAGATCCTGTTACTCCAAAGAGATGTGTCATGATAAGGCCCACTTCCTGTTCTGTTCAGAAGGACATTAAGGATCCTTCGCGCTGTTAAAATAAGAGTGAGCTCTGCTGTCATAGCCAACATTCTTCTGTCAACCATAAACACCAAAAACCAATCGATTATTTTTCTCATTACTATTGATGGGATCTTGCTGCGTTGTTTGACTGCACAAGTCTTGCACTTCAAAGTAATTCGTTGCACATGAAAAATTTTTCAGATATGGGCCAGGATATTTCGGAAGGTGGAGTTTCCTGTTCCACCATCCAAAGAGTCAGCGGGGGAGCACATCCGAAGGGTTGGCGGGGAGCACATCCCCGCCGACTCTGGCTGCCTTTCCTGCAGTCATTTCACGCTCGAATGAGCATCGGTTGGCTGCAGGCGGGACTTCCGCCCCTTATTCAGGAGCTGTCTAGTCCCTGCAGCGACAGAAGCTGCAGTGGACAGAAGAGGAACTTCTTGAAGACAACAGAGCCTAAGTCCCAGGACAGGATGGAAAGGTTAGTTTTCGGCATCTCAGGGCGGGGAAGATATGGAAGCCCTGGAGAGGTGGATAGTGGGTGATTGAGTGATTGGGGTGTCGGGGCAGAGGTGGGGGAAGTGGGGGGCAGTGGGAGGGAGGCCCAGCAGCTACCAGACCTTAAGGAGGGAGTGCCCAAAGTTAGCTTCGGATAGAGGTGCCCCTCACTTCCCGCCCAAGGCCTAAACTCGGTCACTTTCGGGCTTCCCCCACACCCGGGAAATCCTCCGGCCAGCTTAAAAAATTGAGGCAGGGTGGGAAACGGCCTTTAAGTGGCCAGTTAAGGGCCTCAATTGGGGCAAGGATGGCTGGCAGGTTCGAGGCCTCGCTTACCCCAGCGTAAAAACGTGTGAGGTCGGGGCAGGTCGGAGGCAACTGGGATGCACATCTGTTCTATTTCATGCTCCCCACGCCTACTACTGGTGGGGGAGCATGAAATTCAGGTCATGATTAAGCGCAATTAAATTGCAAGACAAAAACAGAATTACCTGGAAAAACTCAGCAGGTCTGGCAGCATCAGTGGAGAAGAAATCAGTTAACGTTTCGAGTCTTCATGACCCTTCGGCAGAACTGAGTATAGTTAGGAGAAAAGTGAAATATAAGCTGGTCTAAGGTGGGGGGGCGGGGGGAGAGAGAAGTTGAGGGTGTGGTGATTGTGGAGATAAGCAAGCAGTGATAGGAGCAGATAATCAAAAGATGTCACGGACAAAAGGATCAAAGAGGTGTTGAAGGTGGTGATATTTGTCTAGGAAAAGTGCTAATTAAGAATGGAAGACAGGATACTCAAGGTACAGCTCTAGTGGGGATGGGGTGGAAAGACTAACAAAGTTTTAGTTTTAGATTTAAAAATAATGGAAATAGGTGGGAAAAGAAGAATCTATATAAATTATTGAAAAAAGGGAGGGGGGAGAAACGGGGTGGGGATGGGGGAGGGGGAGTTTAAGATCTAAAGTTATTGAATTCAATATTCAGCCCGGAAGGCTGTAAAGTGCCTAGTCGGAAGATGAGGTGCTGTTCCTCCAGTTTGCGTTGGGCTTTACTGGAACAATGCAGCAAGCCAAGGACAGACATGTGGGCAAGAGAACAGGGTGGAGTGTTAAAATGGCAAGCGACAGGGAGGTTTGGGTCTTTCTTGCGGACAGACCGCAGGTGTTCTGCAAAGCGGTCGCCCAGTTTGCGTTTGGTCTCTCCAATGTAGAGGAGACCGCATTGGGAGCAACGAATGCAGTAGACTAAGTTAGGGGAAATGCAAGTAAAATGCTGCTTCACTTGAAAGGAGTGTTTGGACCCTTGGACGGTGAGGAGAAAGGAAGTGAAGGGGCAGGTGTTGCATCTTCTGCGTGGGCATGGGGAGGTGCCATAGGTGGGGGTTGAGGAGTCGGGGGTGATGGAGGAGTGGACCAGGGTGTCCCGGAGGGAACGATCCCTACGGAATGCCATCAGGGGGGGTGAAGGGAAGATGTGTTTGGTGGTGGAATCATGCTGGAGTTGGCGGAAATGGCGGAGGATGATCCTTTGAATGCGGAGGCTGGTGGGGTGATAAGTGAGGACAAGGGGGACCCTATCATGTTTCTGGGAAGGAGGAGAAGGCGTGAGGGAGGATGCGCGGGATATGGGCCGGACACGGTTGAGGGCCCTGTCAACGACCGTGGGTGGAAAACCTCGGTTAAGGAAGAAGGAGGACATGTCAGAGGAGCTGTTTTTGAAGGTAGCGTCATCAGAACAGATGCGACGGAGGCGAAGGAACTGGGAGAATGGGATGGAGTCCTTACAGGAAGCGGGGTGTGAGGAGCTGTAGTCGAGGTAGCTGTGGGAGTCGGTAGGCTTGTAATGGATATTGGTGGACAGTCTATCATCAGAAATTGAGACAGAGAGGTCAAGGAAGGGAAGGGAAATGTCAGAGATGGACCATGTGAAAATGATGGAGGGGTGGCGATTGGAAGCAAAATTATCTAAAACTAAAACTTTGTTAGTCTTTCCACCCCATCCCCACTAGTGCTGTACCTTGAGTATCCTGTCTTCCATTCTTAATTAGCACTTTTCCTAGACAAATATCACCACCTTCAACACCTCTTTGATCCTTTTGTCTGTGACATCTTTTGAATATCTGCTCCTATCACTGCTTGCTTATCTCCACAATCACCCCACCCTCAACTTCTCTCTCCCCCCGCCCCCCCACCTTAGACCAGCTTATATTTCACTTTTCTCCTAACTATACTCAGTTCTGCCGAAGGGTCATGAAGACTCGAAACGTTAACTGATTTCTTTTCCACCGATGCTGCCAGACCTGCTGAGTTTTTCCAGGTAATTCTGTTTTTGTTTTGGATTTCCAGCATCCGGAGTAGCTTTTAGCTTTTTGTTATTAAATTGCAAGACTTCACTTGCATACAATTCGCAAATAATATGTACATCAAATGAGATTCAAAGGTCAAACTTGTAACAAGGCAAAACCTTTCATCCATTTTGTGCCCAATAATATCTGCATAACAAACAAATAATCTAAAACAATATCTAACTATATTAAATGGGCATCACACTTACTGAAACAAGTAGAAGCTAAATAAGAAAGAACAATTTTTAAAATTCATTCATGGGATGTGGGTTTCGCTGGCTAGGCCAGCATTTATTGCCCATCCCCAGTTGTCTTTGAGAAGGTGTTGGTGAGCTGCCTCCTTGAACTGCTGCAGTCCATTTGGTGTAGGTACACCCACAGTGCTGTTAGGGAGGGAGTTCCAGGATTTTGACCCAGTGACATTGAAGGAATGGCAATATATTTCCAAGTCAGGATGGTGAGTGACTTGGAGGGGAACTTCCAGGTGGTGGTGTTCCCATCTATCTGCTGCCCTTGTCCTTCCAGATGGTCGTGGCCGTGGGTTTGGAAGCTGCCGTTGAAGAAGCCTTGGTGAATTCCTGCAGTGCATCTTGTAGATGGTACACACTGCTGCTACTGTGCGTTGGTGGCGGAGGGAGTGAATGTTTGTGGATGTGGTGCCAATCAAGCGGGCTGCTTTGTCCTGGGCGGTGTCAAGCTTCTTGAGTGTTGTGGGAGCTGCACACACCCAGGCAAGTGGGGAGTATTCCATCACACTCCTGACTTGTGCCTTGTAGAGGCTTTGGGGAGTCAGGAGGTGAGTTACTCACCGCAGGATTCCCAGCCTCTGACCTGCTCTTGTCACAATATTTATATGGTTAGTCCAGTTCAGTTTCTGACCCCAGAATGGTAACCCCAGGATGTTGATAGTGGGGGATTCAGTGATGGTAATGCCATTGAACGACAAGAGGCGATGGTTAGATTCTCTCTTGTTGGAGATGGTCACTGCCTGGCACTTGTGTGGCACGAATGTTACTTGCTACTTGTCCCAAGCCTGACATTTTCATGTTTATACTCTAGTACATAAATGAAAATGAAAAACTATTCTTTTTAAAATACATGTTTGCTGTACTTTGGTGTTTTATTGTAAAAAACGTCGCTTGAGGAAATGATCAGTTTAATAAAAGGCACACTTTAAAACCAACTCGAAAAGTGTGAATATCCTGTAATGTCTTTTTCTTTTTAACTTGCACAGATTTTAAAATTTGCTATACGTACAGATATTTAACGGGGAAAGAATGCCATTCATAAAATGGGGCACCGTAATACTATTTTCAAATAATGTATTCAACATCTGTGATATATTTTGGTGCCACAAATCTGTGGCACAGGCACTTATAAAGTCTTAAGTTTGATTTATATAATATTTAATGCTTTATATCATACATTCATATATTCGGAACATGAAGAGTGATACAGTCAACACTTTTGGAATAGTGATAACTTTTTAAAATCAGTCTTTTATCTTTAAATTGGCAGCACACTGGTTAATCCATGATTTATTCTTGATCCAATGTAGTTTTTGTGCATTAATCATTCAGATTGTGGGATGAAAGGTTCACCAGCAATATTTACAACACTTCCAAGAAAAGGCAGCTCATAATCTTCAATTTTATTGCAGCTTTATTATACATGCTGTGCCCATCTAGAACAAGATGTACCAGTGCTCACTCTCCTGCATCTCTTTCAGAAGGAAATTACCAATCATTTCAGTCAGCCATTATAACCTGGGAATGTGTTTTGGTAATTTATATGCTGCAATGATATTCAACTCATGTGGTGCCAGCTTTATTAGAACTTGTTCTACTTATGTAAAGTCACATATTTATTCACACTATTCAAACAATGAATGCGCAACTTTAAGCAAAGATGAATAAGTACTTAGTGCACCTTAATGACAATATAATCTTTTGATATGCGATTAAATTAAACAACAAATAACATCCAGCAGGAATTCTCTGTTACTGAGGCCTACTGGTTAAAATCAGCTGGGGCCTCTCGCAGCCTCTCCCAGACAGGGTGGCTGTTCACTGGACTGGTATTCCACCTGGGAGTTAAAATTCTCAGCAGTGTACGTGAAGCAGACTGAGTCATTTCAGAGAGATGCAATTGATTGTTATATAAATTCAATAACTTCTTTGCACACATTTCTTAAGGAATACCATGTACATTAAGTGGGACTCAAATATGAAACTTGTAATAGAAAAAAACTTGTGTGGATTATGATATGCAATTTTAATGTTACTCCACTTCAATCTCTTTTTCTGGTTACATTTCACACTATGCAATGTGTACATCTAAACTGGTCTACAAAGATATGACTAACTTGTGGTTATACTTTACTGGAATTGTTCCTCGGCATCATATCCCATGATGTACAGCAGCTAATTCATTCTATTAATTGTCACAAATCTCTTGATGGTGAGGGAAAAAATGAATCTGTGTGTGCGTGTGTGCTTTTAAAAGGAATAAAGTCAATGGTAAAGAATATTGTGCAGGATGAATAACAGGCAGCCAATCCACTACCATGATTTGTGACCCAGCCAAAGTTTAATTGCACTGCTATGTGTCTTAAGGGACAGAATGGTATTATTAAGATAGAATTTTGTTTTTGACTTTTTGAATTAAAAGTAAATTGTTTAGTTGCTTCATCATTTACTGCAGAACGCAGTTAGTCTTTTACAATTGGTGATGGGGTTTTACAATTTGACTTACTTGAAGTGCAGACAAAGCGAAGCTGCTGATATCAATCAGCCAGCCATCTCCTGAGTCTCAATCACCTGCTTCCATACCACTGAGCAGGGATTTGCCCTCTGACCATACATCTCTTCATTCTGCTCGGGATAAAAAGAGAAGCCTTACAGACAATTCGATATGCTCTTCTTATTCCTGTAGCATCATTCTTCATTCCAAGTTACTCCCTCAGCCTTTGTACTGAATTCCTCGTGACTTCAATCTACATCTTAACTCCCGTTGCCCTCTTTCTTCTGAAATCTCTGCCCTCATTTTCCTTAAATCTTTCCTTCCATTTAACCTATGCAGCTCCATATATTTCAGTCTATACTGGCAGCCACCTCGCAATCTTACCATCTCTGGTGGTTTCTCTACCTTTATTGTCTCATATGACTGACAAAGCCATCACTAACCACTTATATCTCCCATATCCCATGTTCCACTTCTCCACTTCCTTTGTATAATATTCCATCCATCTGTTTAACCACTCCCTCATGACTGCCTTTGATGCCCTTGTCATTTGCCCCTCCTCATCTTGATATGATCCATATCCTCAGTCCCTCAACAGAGGGGCGCAGACTTGAGCGTACCTGGTATACAACTTATTTAGCCATCCATCAACAGATCTGGGTGAGATACATAATGCACCAATGGGCAATTATCTCCTCTAAACAGCACTACACCACTCCAGGGTTATATTTGAGAGCAAATGTAATCCCCAGTTTCTTTTCTCCACTACCAACTGTCTCTTTAAAACCATGAGCAGGATTTTTAGGTGGTTGTGCGGGCGCGATTGGCCAGGAAACGGGCCACCGCCTGCGATTGGCCCACGACTGCGATTCCATGCTGGCAGGCCAATGAAGGCCCGTCCAGCGTGAAACAGGCTCCCCAATGGTCGGGAAGGGTTGAGTGGGGGTGGGGCCTGGTTGGCCGCTGGGTCCCATGACAACCTGGCGGCCAGTTTAAAAAGGCACAGGCAGCCCCTGTACAGCTGCCAGCGATGAACATATCTTCAGCATTGTACCATGAAGCCATGGCATTAAGTGTGGCAGCAGAATGAGGGGTGAAATTGGGAGGGGGAGAGGAGAGTACAGGGGAGGAGGGGGTAATGGGGAGAATACAGCAACTGGGGAGCTAAGTGGGTGTAAGGAAAGGGAAGGAGTTCAGAGGGGGTGGAAGGAGTGTGGAGAGGGGAGGGAATCCGGGGTAGGGGGGGGGGGGAGGAGGAAGGAGTGTGGGGAGGAACGGGGAGGGAGGAAGGAATGCGGAGAGGGGTGGGAGTAAGGGTGGAGGAAGAAGTAAGGGTAGAGGAAGGAGTCGGGAAAGGGGAAGGGTTAAAGCTGGAGGAAGAAGTGAGGGTGTCTGAGGGGGTCAGGAAGGAGGAAGGAGTAAGGCTGGAGGAAGAAGTGATGCTGGAGGAAGGAGTTGGGAGGGGGGAATGACTAAGGGTGGTGGAAGGAGTATGAGTATCTGAGGGAGTCATGAAGGGGTAGGGTCTAAGTGGAGGGGGAGGGGGGAGTCTGGGGGTGGGGTGGTGGGGTAGAAGGACTAAGGGGGGTTGAAGGGGCTCCAAAGGGAAGAAGTTCCAGGGGGGATGGGTTCTGGAGGGGGAGGGGTTCTGGTGGGGGAAGGGATCCAGAAGGGGTCCGGAGGGGAGGAGGTGTTCGCGGCATGGGAGGGATCTGGTGGGGGAAGGGGTTTGGACGGGGGAGGGGCTCCAGGGGGGGAGGATTTCTGGAGGGGGGGTTCTGGATGGGTGAAGGGGTTCCAGGGGGGGAAGGTGTTCTGGGGGAATGGGTTCTGGATGGGAAGGAGTAGAGGAAGTGGTTCTGAAGGGAAGGCGTTCCGGGCCCCTATCCAAAGCCATAAATTATATCCTCTGTGACAATGCTGTGATGTGTTATCACAATTAAGTCTTCTCGGCCTTTCTGCAGCTTTTGCCATGGTCACCCATATTGTCCTTGATGCCTTTCTCTTCCTCATCCACATGCTGCTCTTTAGCAACATCATCCACAGACTATGGATCAGCATCTACATTTACACTGATGATACTGAGCTCTACTTCTCCACCATATGTATTACATTTTAACAATTTCATAATTCACGGACCTCATTATTAATGCATATTTTGGCTTCCCTTTAGCTTTTCACCTTTTCTACACCCACACAGTCAAGAGAAGCCCATCAAAATGAATACCCAGGTGTCAGCTTGCACTTTTTTCAACATGACCTTCTTAGTCATCTCTGAGGCATCCTGTTGCCCTTTGGGAAATTGTCAGGAGTTAGATGCCTAGGATTCATAGCCTGCAGAAATGATCTGCCTAAAGAACAATATCGTCCTGATGAAATATGTACTGTATCTATTAACCACCTGCAGATTTTTGGAGCTTATTGCTTGCTGTAATAGAAATGTTAGATGATTTGTGACTCTTAACTCAACATATATGTTTAGAAATTTGAGGTTTGGCAACACTGCAACAGTAAACCAAGCCAACTTGGAAAGTGAAATGCCTGTGATAGAGGGCAAGTTCAGCCAGAATTAAATTGCCTCTGGATTACATCTGGCAATTAAATATAAGGAGCGAGGTCAAGAGGAAAACATTTTGCAGCCAGTGACATTATGTTAAAGGTAGATTTAAGATAGAGGGTGGAATCGTCCCAGATTCGCACAAAGTGCAGCAGCGGGTGGGAAAATGAACGTTTTACCCGCCGGTGCAATGGCGGCTTTTCACGCTGTATCATCCCAACCTCGCCTCATTAATCATGCATTCTCGGGAAATACGCTGTTTCGATAGCAGGCAGACTTTCATTAGCCCGTCACCTCGCTGCTTCTTCACGCTGGGGCGCCACATTTAAAGTGCAGCTGCGCACACACCTCTCAATGCTTCCAGCCCAGAAGTGCTGCACAGAAGAGATGGCCCTGAAAGGCAAGAAGACTGCAGCCTCCCGATTCAGTGACGCGTCCCTGGAACAACTTTTGGATGCAGTAGAGGCCTGTCGTGATGTCCTGTACCCCGCTCAGCAACGTCACCAATCTGGCTTGGGAGGCAGTGGCAGCAGTGAGCAGAGCCAACACCCTGAAAAAGAGAATGAATGATCTCCATTCTACCAGGGTAAGTAACTCTTCTCATTACTCTCAACTCACACACTCACAAGCCCATCACACATCCACGGGGATCTCACTCACTGCCAGTTCAAGGGACATCACCATTCACTCTCTCACACACACCTTCATTGTCCTCATCCCATCCATGGCAATACTCACCCTCCACACACAGCAGGCATACTTATCATCTGGCCCGGCAGGCGTCCTGCTTACACTTTCTCCATCTGTTTCAATGCAGGACAAGCTGGCACACAACAAAACGGTGTCAGACTGGTCGAGGAATGCCTGAAATCAAGGTCCTCAGGGACTTTTAAAATAGAGTCATCCAGCTGGCCGGTGAAGATCTGGACTGTTCCTGTGCTGACGTTGAGGTCTGTGGTGCTTTACCAAGTAAGGATCCAAAAGTGCAACCTCCATTAGGCAACCATGCTGTCCCCGAGGAACCAACACTACAGCCTCTGTGAAATCTGGAAGACGTTAGGGATCTGAGACTGACTGAGAGTGTAGGAGTCATGGACACTCCCTGGGAACCATACGCAGACCTGCAGGATGCTTTTGTGGTAGTTGCACACCAGCTGAACATTCAGCGAATGGGAGTCCTTGTGATTGACATAGTTGACCGCTCGTGGCCATGGAGATCTGAGCGCCACGTGAGTGTGGTCGATGGCACCCAATGCCTGTGGGGAACCCAAGATCTGGGAAAATCCCAGTACTCTTGCATCCTGGCTTTCCTGGCCCTGGATGAAATGCACAAAGTTGTGTGCCTTTGCGAAGATGGCATCCATGACTTCATGGATGCTTTTGTGGGTGGAGGCTTGCAATATCCACAGCTCCCGTGGAGCCCTGAAAAGAGCCACTGACGTAAAAATTGAATGTCACGGTCACTTTCATAGCCACTGGCAGTGGATGCCCTCCATATCCCCATTGCACCATATCCTGCAGCAGGTGGCAGATGTGACTGACCAGTTCCCTAGACATGCACAGTCTTCGGTGGCTGGTTCCCAGTTGCCTGCAGGAATGAAAGGCGGTGGCTATAAACCCTGGGTCTAGCTCGGTGCCAACCAGCGAAGGCTCGCTGTGGCTCTTCAGTGGCGTGAGCAGGAGCCCCAGGCGTCCCTTCACCCTGAGGGTGCTGCTCCTCCCCCTGCCCAGCCAGGCATCTCCGTCGCTCTCTTCTCCTTCGTCTCTGCTCTCTGTAATCCATGAGACATACAGCTAGTTCACCAGGCTCCATGCTCCTGATGTACTCCTCCTGCAGGATGAAAGAGAAAGAGCGATGCATGGGTTAGCTTGGGTGTTCTAAGAACCTCTCTTGGTTAAGTCTGAAGGCCCCTTTAATGTATCCCAGAGCGTACTGGCGACCACTTGGATGTCCAGAGTTCAGTGCGCTGCATGGCCACCCGAAACCCCACTCACCTTCGTCCCACTCCACCTAACTGATTGGCAGCAGCTTCACTCGCTAGCTGCATGCTGTGCTCTCAGCTCAGGCACAGGCATTCTCCTAACCCACACTGCATGGCTGCACTGTTAGCTTGAACCATGGGGGAGACTGGTCCAAACCTGAACGAGGACGTTGTAAATGGTTGTGATCGCTTCCAGCAGTGACTGCTCCATGGCCAGCTTTCGCAAGGAGATTGTACAATGTGTGCAGTCGTCCAACTGTTCTGCAGTCCTCTAAAATGCTCACTAGTTTGCAGTCTGTGCCCATGGGGCAAAGAGCTCTGGAGCATTTAGTGACACTTTCAGGCTTCTGTGTTGCTTGAGTGGGCAGATAAGCTAGAGACCAGACTCCACACATGTCAATGTGGCTGCGCCTGAACTGCCTCAGCTGTGGAGGAATGGTCACTCCATACAAGGTTTCCCTAATGCATGGCCTCTTTCCTTCCCTCCCCCCCAACCTCCCTACCCTACACGTGCTTGTGCACTACCATCAACTGCAGGGCAACTTACTTCAACCACAGGGCAGCCCTTGCCACTAGCCCCCGCAACTCGCCTCAACCACAGGGCAGCCCTTGCCCCCCGCCACCAACTCACCTCAACTGCAGGGCAGCCCTTGCTCCCCCACCCCCCAACTCACCTCAACCGCAGGGCAGCCCTTGCCCCACGTCCCAACTCACCTAACTACAGGGCGGCCCTTGCCCCGGCACCACACTGTTAGCCAGCCAAGAAAAAGTGACTTGCTTGTGCCCTTGCCTGAATGTGTGGTGCCTCAACCTTGAGGTCCAACAGGCGACCCTCCCGAGTGCTGCACAATGTTACTGAGCACTCACCTCCGAGTTCCCCTCAAAGTGCAGCTCACCAGCTGCATGCCTTATAAATGCTATTGTGAAAGACATGCTCAGATGGTCCAGCTTGGGGGGATAATTCCTTCGAGTTGAGTTTATAATGATATGCAGATGTATTACATGAAGTTTCAGACATCTGGTGACAGGAAACACAGCCAGCCATTTACGGGCAGAGCAGACGGTTGCAAACGTGTTTCACAACAGTGCAAAACCAATTTTTGGCCTTCCCGCCATATTATCTGCTCACACCCGCCAGGATGCCCAATGCCAGTGGGCACGGTAAAATCTGCCCTGATATGCAAATATTTTGGCTCTTGCTTTTCAACTTATTCAGATTAATGACCTAGATTTATGATTGCAGCGTGCTCCTTAAATTGTGACACTTGAATAAAACTATTTACTGCTTTTTAAGCTAATTCCATTCCAAAAGCATATACCATTTTTCTACCAAAGTTACGCTGGATGAACAGGAGAACTGCTGCAGATATTCAGTCCCTCTAGCTTTCTGGCAACACTTCACAAATTCAATGTCAGAACAAAATCTTTTTGCACCAGGACAACATTTTGATGGCACATGCTGTCAGTCCTTGGCCTATCAGATCTGAGACCGATTTAAATCCTGGGCAGGTGGCTATAGCAAGGTGAGTGTGAAACACACCCTCATTAGAAATGAGGCCCAGGCTTAACGCCCAGATTTCATTTAAATGTGGTATGTTCAGGATGAGAGGCGATCTGGGGGCTTGAGGGTGCTTAAACTTCCTTTGTGGGGTTGAAGCACTCCTGCTCCTCCCTGGTCCATATAGAAAAGTCAATACTTACCTTCTTTGGCCTCTTCTTTTTCTTCTTCCTGGCAAGTCCTCATCGGCCTTCACTTAGTGGGAAAGTGCAGCAGCTTCAGCGTGCTGAGTTCGGACATCATTGAGACCCAGAATGTGTATGTAAAGTAGGATTTACTGAGCTTTCGGCTAGTTTCCTTGCCGTCAATTAGAACAGCAGGTTAATCCTGGATGATGGCATCCTAGCAGTTTTCTGGCACATAGATAATCTGGGCAATTTTAACTGTCCACCCACCCATTTTGCCATGCATGTAGGGTTAATGACACCCCATATATTTGAACCTGTTTTGAATTATACTGTAGATTGCATTCAGTGATGACCCAAAGGTTGGTTTCAATTTCTTTGTGATTATTACCAGCCATCAGTAACGGAGCACTTTTATTTTGTGTGCCTGAGCTATTCCTTAGCTTGGCTTTTCTGATTTAAATTGAGCCACACGAGTTAGCGTTCCTCAATCCCCCGAGTGAAAGTTGTTTTAAAATTATAACGGCTTTTAACTTAATTTGCATGCTTAGCTACAACCTCAATGGCACTACCACATATCCGCTCTCATTCTCTGGGGAAATCTCCATTAAATCAATTTTTCAGGGTTAACGATTTTAGAGTACATGTGGGAAGCTGTTCTTTGTGAGAGAGGTGGGCGAGTAATTAGCATTCGTGCGGTGTAACTGACATTTGAATTGACTGATTGCGTGGGCTGGCTGTCTGTCATGGTTTTCTCAAAATTTAAATATTACTGTTCCACTTATTATCTTACCTTATCTGCACAACCAATTGTTTCAGAATTAACACCCTTTTTATATTTAAAACATATGAATTAAAATGGAGATTTATTGCCAGACATTTTTCTTTTTCTCCACTTGTCAGAGCAAAAATTCAAATCTCCAGGGCAATCAAATCCTTTCCAGTGCAAACTATAGAAGCCTATTTATGCTATTTGGAAACTGATTATGTTCAACAAAGTAATTAATTTTACAAAAGTTTCTACTATATTCTAGTGATAATTATTAATCTCAAATTGTCGGCTTGATTTATTTCTGATTATTTCTCTGTTTTGGTGTGATAAGTTGACCATATTTTGAGGCTTGCATTTGCAAAGTCTTCCAGTATGTTAAATTATTTATACAACATTAAGTATTGATGTTCTTACTGTTCTAATCTTCAGACCATTTTGGGGATAGCTGTATTGTTTTCAGAATCTACTTTCTGTTCCTGGCCTTTCTTTAATGGGTTTTCCTGTGAATGTAATAACACCACGGAATGCTGCATGCAATAGTGACTTGTTTTGTGAATTCCAGACAATTCAGTTTATATTAAACAATGTTCCTTGTAGGTCAAAGTTAACAAATGGTGGTTAGATTAAATATCACATGCAATGCAATGCTGTTTAAGCCCAGTTTTTTTTAGAAATTATATACAATTGGCCTGATTCTAAATTACAGCAGTTGAAGGTGTAGAGGATATAGTTCCTACTCACAGATGAAAACAATTTTTGTTGTATGTGTTAATTACACATATTTACCACAATGGCCCAGAAATTTCATTAACAGTAACGGTGAAGCTAACAGCATTCGTCATTATCACAAAGTAAGTCGGGCAGCAACTTCCAGTGCAGCGCATAAATATTTAAATGCAGAAATCCAGAAGTTGCTGTCCAATTTACCCTGGTTCTCAATAGGCTGCACTGTAACAATACCTCGCTGATAGGCTTGGCATTGAAATCGACATAAATGTGCGAAGCTACTGTACTTACCCATTAGTTACCCCCTAAACATGCTAGAAAAATTTAAGGGAGGTGCATTCAGGTTTAAGTGGATTTTTAACAGTGTGATACATCTTAATCACTGCCCAACAAGCTTTTTGACTGAAAATTTAATTTGACAATTTTGGAGTCTCATTCTGTCAGCATGTAATTATTGTTGGAGATTTTAAAAGGATTACTTTTCTTACATTTTATTTCTGTATTTTTTTATTTCTCTCTTTTAATTCCATATTTCTTTCCCTCTTTGTAGGTGATTTTAATATGTATTAAATATTCTAATTTATATGCCCAGGTTTAGAGTCTGCTGTCCCAATTTTGGCTGGGACAGGTTTTCTGTGTAGGAGGGAGGAATTGTGGCCAGGAAAATTGCAGGCCCAGTTTTGACTACGCATCATGCACCAGCAGATTCCTTTGCCTGGATAGAAGATAGTCTTGCCTCCCTGTCAGGTAGGGAACCCTCCAGAAGAAGCTGAAACCCAGGCGTAGGTAGGGAAATTGCTTCTGGGGTGGTGATAGCATGTGATTGAAAGGTCCTGATCCTGGGTGGTTCAGTCATGGGGACGATGGACAATTCTATGAAGGGCTCAGATTGTGGAGGGGCTGTGGGTGGCTAGAGTTGGCGATCCTAGAGTTGAGTCCAAGCTTGACAGGGGTGAAGATAAGCCGGTGGGCTGGGAGGGAGGACTTCAGCTTCCTCAGGCCCATGTGCAGTGCTGGAAAAACCATTTACCTCTTCCATGCAACAATCCTCGCCTCCCTTTACCTGCCAGATTTTCTGAGGCCCGGGAAATCTGGCCATCCATTAGACATGGGAGACAGGTAAATCTGATGCATGCAGTCTCATTATAACATTTAAGTGCCAACCTATTCCTGGGAGCAATTTGTTGCTTTCATTCCACACTCCCCCATCCCCTGCTCCACATCCATTAAAAATGAAAGTTGGTCTGTTTGAGACGAGTTTGAGATATTTAAAAATTTTCCTATCGTATCCAATCCAAACTGACCCATTTCTGGTGGTTGAAATACTTCCCTGTGTATCTCAGTGAGGGTTCTTCAATCTGGTTAATTGAAGAGTTGTAGCTTTCCCTGCTTATAAAGCTCTCAGCTCCCAGATTCCCTGTAGAGATACTTGATGGCAGCAAGTTACAACTCAATAGCCCTCAAAATGCCCGTGAAGAGCTGTAAGCATAATGATGGGCGAACACCATTCACTCACTGCTATCTACAAAACTTGGGCCATTAATCTATTACATCCTGCTCTTGTGATAACTGTTCTGTTTAATTGCTTGTAGATAAAGGTTACTTTCAACATTTTTTCTATTTTTTTTCTTGATACTAGAAAATATTGGCCAAGATCTTCTGGTTTCTGGATGGTTGGAGACTGGACATACCCCAAAGGATGTATTACGGGACCTCTTGGAAGTCCCAATGCAAGGACTCTGTGGGAAGTTTCAACTTCCGATGGACAATTTCCCTATTCCAGGGACCCTTGAAAAAGTCTCCAAACCTGAGTTAGAGTCCGAGACGTCAGAGGGTTCCCTGACTCACTTACCTGGATA
This sequence comes from Cetorhinus maximus, assembly GCF_964194155.1. NCBI lineage: Eukaryota > Metazoa > Chordata > Chondrichthyes > Lamniformes > Cetorhinidae > Cetorhinus > Cetorhinus maximus. The sequence goes on along the minus strand of NC_135897.1, from coordinate 52,238,558 downwards.
GCTACCCAGTAAATGTTAGACTGAAAAGAAATAGTTCAAACTCCAGAGAGGCATCACTGACATCTAGGCAGAGGAGTCTGCTGGGCACAAGTGACTACTCCCCACCCCCCACTCCCCCCTCTCTGCCGGCCTGACTGCCCACCGACTCTGGCTTGACTCTCCAACTGAACCTCCAACTTGATGCAACCCTCCAACTGCTCCCAACTCCTTGACTCCCCCCACGACCTTCTGACTTCTGCTTGACCCTCTGACTCCCCCTGAACCCCTGACTCTCTGGCTCCCCTGACCCTCTGACCCCGACCCTCTGATCCCCATGACCCTCCAACCTTCCGACTGCACCCCCCCTCCCCCCTCCGCCCATCCACAACTCTGAAGATTGGCTAGCTAACAGGAAACAGAGAGTAGCCATAAATGTTCATTTTCTGGTTGGCAGGATGTAATGAGTGGTGTGCCACAGGGATCAGTGCTGGGGCTCTACATTTTACAATTTATATAAATGACTTGCATGAAGGGACCAAAGGTATGGTTGTTAAATTTGCTGATGACACAAAGATAGATAGGAAAGTGAGTTGTGAAGAGGACATAAGGAGGCTAAAAAAAGGATATGGTTAGGTCAAGTGGGTGGGCAAAGATCTGGCAAATGGAGTATAATATGGGAAAATGTGAAATTGTCTATTTTGACAGAAAGAATAAAAAAAACAGATTATCTAAATGGTGAGAGATTGCAGAGCGCTGAGATGCAGAGGGATCTGGGTGTCCTAGTGCATGAATCGCAATGTATGCAGGTATAGCAAATAATTAGGAAAGCTAATAGAATGTTATCATTTGTTGCGAGGGGAATTGAATATAAAAGTAGGGAGGTCATGCTTCATGTATACAAGGCACATGGTGAGAGCACATCTGGAGTACTGTGTACAATATTGGTCTCCTTAATTAAGGAAGGACATAAATGCATTGGAAGCAGTTCAGAGAAGGTTGACTAGACTAATACCTAGAAAGGGCAGGTTGTCTTATGAGGAAATGTTGGACAGGCTAGGTTTGTACATGCTGGAGTTTAGAAGAGTAAGAGGCGAGTTGATTGAAACATATAAAATCCTGAGGGGTCTTGACAGGGTGGATGTGGAAAGGATGTTTCCTCTTGAGGGAGAACCTTGAACGAGGGGTCACTGTTTAAAATTAAGAGAGATGAGGAGAATTTTTTTCTCTCAGAGGGTCTTGAGTCTTTGGAACTCTCTTCCTCAAAGGCAGTGGAAGCAGAGTCTTTGAATATTTTTAAGACAGAGGTAGATAGTTTCTTGATAAGCCAGGGGATGCAAGATTCTTGGGGGCAGGCAGGAATGTGGAGTTAAGGTTACAGTCAGATCAGCCATGATCTTATTGAATGGCAGAGCAGGCTCAAGGGGCCGAGAGGCCTACTCCTGTCCCTAATTCGTATGTACGTATGACCCTTTAGCTCTCCGCCCCCCACCCCCCGAGCCTCTGACTCTCCCAATGACCTTCTGACTCCCCCAACCCTCCAACTCCTTCCGGGTTTCTGACCTTCCAACACCACTGCGACCTGACCTGACCTGACCTTACTACCCTACCCACCCTGCCACCTGCCACCTACCATCCAACCCACCCTGCTACCTACCACCATTCTACCTATCACACTTCCATCATAACCTTCCTGGCACCTGCCACCATACCCATCCTCCCACCTACCACTGTGCCACTACTACCCAGCTGTCACCCCATCCTGCCAACAATCACCCTGCCACCTACCACCCTGCCCACCCTGCCACCTACCACTGTGCCACTACTACCCAGCTGTCACCCCGTCCTGCCAACAATCACCCTGCCACCTACCACCCTGTCACCAACCACCCTGCCACCCTAACCAGCTGGCACACTACCCACCCTGTCCCCACCACACTGCCGCTCTACTACCCTAACAAGCTGGCACCCTACTCACCTTGCCACTCTACCCAGCTGGCACCCTACCAACCCTTCCCACTTATCCATATACCTCACTCACACTTATTCACTAACACACTGAAAAGCTACTTAAATGTCCCAAAGCTTTTCAGAGTGTTAGTGAATTTAGACTTATCAAAATACGGGAACTAGTGCTATAAAATGGGGGCTTGGCTTGGTTTCCCCCGACGATCCTGCACTATGACGAAGGACTCCAAGAACAGGTACGCTCTACATTTCTGGAGAGGGCTGGTTCAGAAGTCCAGACCAGAAGTGCAGAGCCCCGGAATTTGGTCAAAAAATAGGAGCAGAGTGGCAACCCAGCAGTGTTTGCCACTCAGAAGATTTGGCCCATTATTTCAAACTAACATTAAAACATTGTGGAGTTTGTGCTACAAATAGTCATACACATTCAGGTTTTAGGAAATCTCGGCACATGCTGTTGCCCTCTGTTTTTCAATAACTCTATGTATACTTTGCTGATGATTCATTAAAAATTGTTATTTGGAGCCAAACTTGTCATATTTGGTACTGCCCTTCATGTCAACTATAATATAATCATTAGATAGTTGTTAAACAGATTCCTTTTAAATCATAAATTTCCGATCATTGTATCATAGTTTATTAATGTACCTTAATAGTATAAATTCACACTTGTTTTTTTGTGTAGTTATATACATTTAGCAGGCTGAAAACTATGCATTAGGACTGTGTACAATGTGTTAAATACAATTCCCAGTGTTATAATGCATAGGAATGTGGAAAATGGCAACTTAGTTTATTTATTTAAGTTCCTTTCCCTCCTATAATTATGAGTTCACTTGGTGTTTTGGTCATTGTGCATTAGACCATTAAGCTAATTATAATTCAATGTGGGAACTTAATGAAATTGTGCTATAAGCAGAATCACCGCCTAAGCAAACATATCACTGAGTGGAGATTGGACCAGAACATTCACACAGACAAGGGGATACTGGTGTAGATGTTTACCTAACCCTATGAAACATAAGGTTTCCATCTTACATTAGCAACTGAAATGCAATGTGAGCTTCTTGCCCACTGTAGCATCTCATGCCTTTGTTTTTCAAGCTAGGAGATCATCAATGTAACATGTACTGAACATATTTAATAAGGTAAAGTGCAAAATTTTTTTGTAAATTAAATACTTGGCTTTAAATGTTAATTTTTTTTGCATCTCTTCTTTGCTCTTTTGCTGTTTTTTACCAGTTGAGAGGTATTGACAACTCTATATTTCTAATGTCTTAAACAGTAATGTGAAGAGTCAGCAAGTATTGAATTCTAAAATTTTTCCAGAAATAGATTTTTTTAAACTCCCCTGATGAAAAAAAAATCTCTTAATCAGCAGTGAAACTGAATTTAAAGCTTGAGCCTAATTGACTTTAAGCAGATCATTTTAGAAGATGTACATTCTTTTGCTGTTTGTGATGGATTTGTGATTTTCTTTCCTTATTCTCAGTTATTAACTTCATTTTCTTAATGACCATGCTTTCTTTAAAATAGATATTAATGACCTAGACTTGGATGTACAGGGCACAATTTCAAAATTTGTGAATGACACAAAGCTTGTAAGTATTGAGAACTCGAAAGATAGTGATAAACTTCAAGAGCACATAGGCAGGTGGAATGGGCAGAGAAGTGACAGATGAAATCTAATGCAGAGAAGTGTGAAGTGATTCATTTTGGTGGGAAGAACAAGGAGAGGCAATATAAATAAAGAGTACAATTCTAAAGTAGGTGCAGTAGCAGAGGGATTAGAGGCTATGGGCAGAATTGCCCCAGATTTGCAATCAGTGTGGTAGCAGGTGGGCAGAAGGACTTTTTACCTGCCGGTCGCAATGGCGGCTTTCCACACTGTATTGCCCCAATCCCGCCACAATAATCATGCATTCCCAGGAAACACCCTGTTTTGATGGCGGGAAGGGTGTCATTCACCGGCCATGCCATCACCTCACCGCTTCATCACACCGGCCGCTATATTTAAAGTGCAGCTGCATGCACAAAGAAGACATGGCCCCGAAAGGCAAGAAGACTGCAGGCCCCCAGTTTAATGACGTGTCCCTCGAGCGCCTTTTGGATGCAGTAGAGACCCGCCATGATGTCCTCTGCCTCCGCTCTGGGCGAAGACCAGCAAACAAGGTCACCAATCCAGCATGGGACACGGTGGCAGTGCTAGTCAGCACCAATTACCTGCAAAACAGGACAGCCACCCAGTGCCACAAGAGGATGAATAGTCTCATCCGTTCTTCCAGGGTAAGTCACCCTTCTCATCACTCTTAACTCTCACACTTACAAACCCATCATACATCCACAGGGATTTCACACCTCAAGGGACAATACCACTAACTCTCACATGCACCCTCACATCTCCATCAGGCTTGTCCTCTCAAGCTCACGTCCTCATCCCATCCATGGCTCCAATCACCACACAAACATTCCATGCAGGCAATGCTCACGCTCTCTCCACCTGTTTCCATGCAGGAAAAGCTGGCTCAAAGCAGCAGGGAGAGATTCCAGACCGAGAGTGGAGTGGTACACTTTACCCACTCACTTTGAGGGGCGTGCCATCACGCCAACTGGTGAGGATGTAGACCGTGCCTGTGGCGATGGTGAGGTCAGCAATGAACACCCATGTGAGGATCCTGCACCACATCATCCCTCTTTCAATGCCAACGTGAGTGTTTTCTCTCCTGAATTTGACTCTGCTGCCATGCACTAATTATCTCTACTTTGGTTCACAGGGAGCTCTGTCAAGTGACCGACATCCTCAGCCAGCCAGTCCCTCAGCTCCTTACCTTCAGCCAAGAGCACTCCTCCTCCATTGAAGAACTGTAAATAAGCAGCCTGGAAGACCCGTCAAAGCGCTTACCCACACCCTCCACCAGCCCAGAGACACACACCTCAGTGGGACCTAGATATGGAGCAGGCTTGGGCTCAGAATCTGGTGGTCACCACACAGACAGATGTCCGCGGCAGGAGGAGGCAGGTTCGGCCAAGCTCCCCGGCACTTGGAGGACTGCTGGGGAAGAGGCATCTGTGAGGCTCGAGTCAGATGAGCAGCCTCTGGATTCATCGTGGAGAGTCAGCAAAAAGCAGGGGAAGATCACACAGAGCTGTTGGAAGCTCTCAACAGAGTGGCACGTAAGTCGGAGGAATGCGTCTGTCTGCTCTCTGATGAAGTGGTGCCAACATGTGCGCATGTGGGAAGGATGGTGGACACCATGGAGACCCTGGTCCAGTAGAACACGGAGATGTGTGCAGACCTGCACTCCATCGCTGTAGCCATGGGTGAGTTCCTGCAGTGGCAATGCGTGAGGGAAACGGGGCACCTTGACGTCCCTCCAGGTGCTCCTTCCCCTCAAGGAGTCAGGCCAAGGCCCTTGGGTACTCGAAGGGAGGAAGAGTGGCAGCTGGACACCCCTGGGGCATCCACTCAGGAATTTCAGAGGCTGTCCACTCCCTCTGAGTCCCCTTTGCCTGTGACCCCCTCAACCTTATCCTCTGTCACTGTAGAGGGAGTAGCTGGCCCACACGAGGACAGTCAAAGCAAGCTGGGGCCTCCAAGGCCTTAGCTCTCCAGAGGACCTATGCCAAAGTCATTGGAGGCAACAGGGTCAACCATTGCACAGGCTGTCTCCACCCCTGCTGCAGATGTCAGGCAGCACCTAGAAGTCTAAGGCGTGGAAAAGTTAAGAAATTCTGCTCACAGTTGGCTGCAGAGATGAACACATTTTGTCACTTTACAATCTGAAAGTATATTCACTTTCACTGAATAATGTGTAATGGTGTGTTTCAAATTTATTTACAGGCTTTGTGAGTGAGCCCCCTGAATCCTCCCCCCACCCCCAAAAGCAGTTCAGCTGCATGCAGGCTGCCCACGGGTGATTCTGGAGGGTGAAGTATGTGTTTGGCAGGGCCTTGCAGAGCCTCGTGCAAGCATTCTCCCACGCACGGGGATCCTTCCCCCAGCTCACTCATCTCAACACCTTGAGCATTTTCAATGTTGTCTGCTGGGTTCGCTTTCAGTTGCCTATCTGAGCTGATATGCATCTCTGCCCACCCACTGATCACACTTCCATGTAGCATCTGTTCTCAACCACCATGAGCCTCATTTCACTTTCGATTTTACAAGCATGGTAGTGGTACAATTTTTCTTCAGGTCCCCTGTCCTTTCCCCTCCCTCACTCACCCATTTCCTTTCCTCCATCACAAAATGTACCCTTTTCTCTGCATCTGCTGATGAAGTGTTCTATGGATTCTGTAGGCTGTTGTCGAAATAACATGAATGCTAGTCAATGAATACAGAAGTTGAGCTTGATTCTGAACTGGTCTTTCAATGTAGTCCATATCTTTTGGGGATCCTATGGTTTTTTGGCTGTTAATCCTTATGTGTTCAGCCTGTGCAGATCTTCATTCCCAATTGCGAGGTGAATTTTTTTGGCTTGCTTGTCTGGTTCAGACACACCTGAATCAAGAAACTATAACTCTTGTGCTGTGTTATGATTCTAGACCAGACCCCCAGGTTTTTGATAAGATCTGGTTAGGGACCAATGACGTTCTGTTTAAAGTAGACAAAGTTTGAGATTCAAGACACTTGCTAATAGAATAAAGCCACAAGAACAAAAATAAACCTTACTATACAAGGTTAGGAAGATAAAACAATTTACAATATCTATCTTATACTCCAACATTCAGGGTAAATATGCGTTACATGTGAATTAACAAGCAAACTATGGTCGAACATACCATACTACAAAATAAATGGCAGATGTGACGAAGACAGAGTCCATGGATTTTTCAACAACTCACCCAGGTGTCAGTAACACTGCGAGTCGACCAATCTCACTGAAACTCTGTCTCTCTCATGAGGAATTCCAGTCTTCACCTTCGAAGATCTAACCTGGGAATTCTCTCCAAAAGTCGCTCCAACTCGTACTGCATCAATGGCCCAATTTGCAGGATTTCAATCTCATCTCCTGAGATTCTCCTGGATTCCTGAGTATTCACTCAAGCACCAACTCACAAGCACAGTTTCAGTTCTTTGGACACGCCAACCAGTGCTGCAAAGGGGTATCTTTGCCCCAGCAGCCTGCAGCACAGAGTCACCAACCTTTGGCTGCCTTCTTCACTTAAAAACTGCAACCGGTAGCCCTTATCCTGTTTGGAGCCTTGTTCTCTGCTCCTCTCACTTTAACTGAACTAGGGCTTTTTCCTGTCTCTGTCCCCTCTCTGGGATTCTTCTTCTGGCAACTCTCCCTGTCCCCTCCCCATGTCCTCTGGCTGAGACCCTAGTCTTCCATGGCGCTCTACTTCTAGTCACCTGACCCACATTTTTCATGCATTTTTTCTTCCAGCACAGGCATGCTGGAGCCAAAGAACGAAAAAATACAGATCTCCGCATGGGCGGCCCACTTACGTTCTGACCATGTGCAAAAGCTCGGAGGTCTGCCAGGAGTTGAAATTCCTGACCTCTGCTCTCCATGTTAAGGTAAGTATAGTTTTCATAACACCTGATTAAACAGGTTGAATTTGGTTAGTAGGTCAGTTCATCCCAGTTCAAACTGGGCAATTTTGTGGACACTCTGACAATACTCCTTCCTTGTTCTGTAGTACCTGGGATGAGTACCACTGTAGTCACTTTCACATGCTTTTCCGAAGCTTAGTCCATGAAGATGAGTTGTGGCAGGAACGCATCATGGAGGAATGGTGTCTTTGCTTTTTATTCAATTTACTGTTCAGCAACTCCCAAAGCCACTCATTCTAATCAACTTTCTCTGGACTTTATTTTTTGTTTGACTCTCCCTTGCTCACTATCGATTCAGCTCACACCCTGGTCACTCACCTTTCCTGACTGAGCTAACCTGGTGCTAGTACTCTTGACGCCCTGGCCCACTGACAGAACTGAGAGGCTAAGTGCTGCAACCTCACCACAAGGTATATGCCTGCTGACTAGCTCTTTACTTGAGCACTAGCTTGGCACTGTGTTTCCAAATCTTTTTTTCACAGTCCCCATGCTGCGTTTTGAACACTCTCTAATGCTGTGACTTCATTGTAGTCTGACCAAAATGTCAAGGGTCTTCTCATGCCGCGTAGCATCACCTAAGGCTGTTCACCATGTTGTACCTGGACTTAATCCAGCTGCCACCTGTCTGACCACCGCTGATTACCATGTGTTATTATAAAATAATACCTTGGGCTTATTTACTGTACAAGACAAGACACCAATCACTCATAAGTAATTGGGTAAACATGTTGTGGGTTCATTTATTAAGTCTTGGCACATGAACATAGCTATTTTCAGGTATAAAGCTTGAAGACAAAAGTGAAACCAAGACCGGATCACATGACACATTTCCCTTCTAGTGATGTCATGCTGATATCCCCTAAAGGCATATTACAACGCTGGACACCACACTTTAGGAAGAATGTGAAGGCATTCAAGAGGGTGCAAAAAATTCACAAGAATGGTTCCAGAGGAACTTGAGCTACCTGGATAGATTGGTGAAGTGGGGCTAGTCTCCATAGAGAAGACTAAGAGGAGATTTTTTTTTAGAGGTATTCAAAATCTGGAGGGGTCCGGAGAGAGAGTAGATAAGGAGAAACTGTTCCCGATGGCAGTAGAATTGAGAATCAGAGGGCACCGCTTTAAGGTGACTTTCAAAAGCAATGACAACATGAGGAAAAGCTTTTTTATGCAGTAAGTGGTTAGGATCAGGAATACAGTACCTGGGAGTGTGGCAGAGGAAGATTCAATCATGGCTTTCAAAAAGGAATTGGATCATTATCTGAAGAGAGAAAATTGCACAGCTATGGGGAAACAGCAGGTGAGTTGGACTAGCTGACTTGCTATTTCAGAGAGGCAGCATGAACTCAAGACACCAACTGGTCTCCTTCTGCATGGTAACCATCCTCTGATTTTAAGAAAGATTCACATCAGTTGAACTCAATTTGAAGGACACCTAGGCTGTATGCAATGGATTTGTTGCAGGTAAAGTTTTTTCTACATGACTCAACAATGCACTAAATTCTTCCCATTTAGGAGATTAAATATGCCAACAGGCACAATCTGGCTTTGGTAAACAAGAAAATTGTACATTTCGGTATGAGGCTAGAAAAATAGAAATGCCTATGTCTGCTGATCAGCCTTCTGCAGGAACTGTCTATCTGTGATTTGTTTTTGCTTTTGGCTGCTTTTTTCAGGCAAGAACACCAATTGTCCATTTGATGTCTTTTTTCTTGAATGTGAAGTTGTTGAGTTTCTATCTTGATGTTGGAAATAGCCATTCACCACAATTCTCACTATTATTTTGAAAAGTGTGGCCTGATATTAATCTGAAGGCAGCTTCTGTCCAGGGCTAAAATCCAGTGGATGTAATACAGAAGTAAACCCAGAGGGTGGAATTTAATCCAGCCCTGGAGTGAGAAGCAAGGTCAAGGAGTACCATAGAATCAGAAGGGAAGGCGAGAGATGGGGTAGCTGTTGCCTCCCTGGCTCCTTACAATTCACTCAGGTGCCGGGAAGGTCACGGATGACCTTCCCACACAGAGACCAATTGAGGCCCTTAAGCAGCCACTTAAGGGCCTCCCCCCACTTTGGCATTCTACCAGAGATAGGGGACCCTCTGCCATGTCAGGAGGCCACCCAGCAAAAGCTAATGATCTCCCTGAGGCTCAGGGATGGAGCCCTCCTGATCAGATACCATGTGGTCCACGGAGGGCCCCCAGCAGCAAGGGCTGACCCCGCTGAAACACCACCCTTCCCTCACTGATGAACCCTCCCCCAACCCTGGGTGGGAACTGCCTGACTGGCCCCATTGAGCTTGACCCCACTTACCTAGGTTCTGGGGCTTGCTCTATGTTGCTGGTCTTGGCTGGGCGCTGTTTCTGGTGGCACTGCCAGGACTGAAAAGTTGCTGGCTTCCAATTGGCTGGCAATTTTTGGAGATGGAATCTTTGCCCTTGAATGGATTGGAGCCCTGATAGCAGGCAGTTAATTGCATGAAGAACATAGAGTCATGTGAGGGCTCGTAGAAAACCGTCCTGACAAGATTAGCTCCAGCTTTCTGCCTCCCGTTGGAGTCACCGCTGTTGCCATTAATTTCAGCCCAGTGAGTCAGAATCTCTGATCTCAACTAAATTGAAGCAACTAATTTAACTTTTGGGTTGCACATCTCTGATTTGATGTACATGTTGCAATCTCAGCTTATTTACAATGACAATTGTTAGGGACAGGAGGGCGTTTAATTAAAACAGCGGTAATTTCTCCTCTCACTACCCGTCTGTAAACAGGAAGGTGTTTTTGATATTTGATTTCCCCCTCTATAAGTGGTGGTGTCTTTTCCCCAACCCTTCAGTTTTGGAGTGATCCAATCCTTTATTAAAAACCCACGGCAAACTCGAGATAGAGTAAAATCAGAGTGTTAGTTTATCTTACACACACTCAAAATGTGGGAAGAATGTTTGCAACGTCACCCCCCCCCACCCCGCCCTGTTTTTTAAATTAATACAATAGAAGAGGGATAAGGGAAAGAGAGGGGTACAGGGCAAAGATCAGAGAGAAGATAAAAATTATTGTTTCACGTCTGCCCAGAGTCCAGAATCAAAAGTCCAATGGTGTATTCCTTCAGAGGTTAGCAGACTGAAGCTGATGTGGGGTGACTTCCACAATGGGAGAAGCACGTAGAGCTGGATCAGTCTTGCAGTAGGCTCTGGTACAGAAGTTCAGATGTTCCAGTAGAAACAGTGTTGATGAAGGCCAGGCAATTGGAACCTGGACAGTACTCTGGTTCTGTTGCTGTTCTGTTGATGGAAGATGGCAGACTGCCTCTTTCAGCTCCACAAGGTAATGTTACAAGTCGCTTGGTGTTGGGGGGTGGGGGCAGGGTTCATGTGACATAACTCCCACTTCTTCCCCTTAGTTTGGACAAAGGGTGTATATTCCTAGTCTGGATTCTTGAGATGGTTAATGTTTCATCCATTAATAAGTTTAACAGAGAGTACAGGGTCCCTTTGTCCTCACAGACATATCATCTCCATTGGCCAGTGCTCTGTCTTAGAAATGTAAAAGGTCTTTGCGCATTACCTTGGAATTTAATTTCTGCAGTCACAGAAATTTCTGCAGCACCTCTTTAGAGATAACAAGGTCCCTGCTGTTTCCTGGAGGCTAGAACTTCCTTTTGTGTGAGTTATAGCTAGTGTAAAGCCTTTGACTATTTTTTAAAAAATAAGTTGTTAAAGTAGCTAGGATGATTTTCAAATCAGTCCATTCAAGCCATGACCAGGGCCATGCAGGAGGTGACTGCTGTCTAAAACAGGTTGACAGTTGCCATATCTGCAGCCTTACAATGCATCACTGATCTTCGCCAAGCTAACCTGCAGCAGAAAGGTAGGGATGATGTGCTGCTCTGTGAGAGGCATGAGTGTGAAAGGGAACCTGGAAGTGGGGAATCAGTTCCAACAGCTGCCACTTCACACTTGTTACTTCCTGCCCCACTCCACCCCTGGACAGTACTTCACACGGTGCCTTGTCCCTTCTCTCAGAAAGTTGTTAGTCTTTGGAATTCTTTTCCACAGGTAATAGTGGAGTTGGGTTATTGAATATATTCAAGGCTGAGTTAGACAGATTTTTGATCTACAAGGGAGTCAAAGGTTATGGGGGGCTTGGTGGGGGGCAGACAGCAAAGTGGAGTGAAGGGCACACTCAGATCAGCCATAATCTTGTTGAAAGGCGGAGCAGGCTCGATGGGCCAAATGGCCTACTCTTGCTTCTATTTCGTGTGATCTTTTGATCTGGGCCTCTGCACAGGTGTAGGTGGAGTAGTCTTTGGTGCAGCCCTCAGGGACTTAAAAGTAGAGGACATCAGGCATGAGCATCTCAGCTGTCAGGGAAGGGTTCTGAAAAACCTTCCTCTAGATCTACTGAAGCCATAGGGGTTTCAACATGTCTAAGTGGTAGGAAGTATGTTGAAGAAATTGTAATTCTCCAATTCTCTAATTCTCCAAGGATATCCACATGGGTGTTTGACAAAATGGTATGTTGTTAGGTTTTTTTAATATAATGCCATCTATAATTAGTTGAATACCACCATATCCATGTCTTGTGCATCATTGTTAACCAAGTGCCGACTCATCTTTGTTCTCTAATGAATGCCAATACAGAAGGGGACTCATTGGGTGGATGTGCAATGACTGGACAAATGACTGAAGGAGTGTTTAAGGCACTGTCGGGGTGTGGGGGTCCTGGTGGTGGGAATGGATCCTAAGCTTTTATTTCTCATGTTTGAGCCAACTTCTTTCCTAATCGCCCCTTTCCCCGCTTATGGTTATTTACCAGCTGCACATTGATGGACGAATATTCCTTGTGTTTTTTAAAATCCTGGTTGCTCTGGTGGTGCTTAGATTACTACATATATGTAATGGATTGCACCCTGCAGCTGTGGGAATCCAGACAAAGAGTTGAATCTGAGTGCCTGTTAATTTTAGACATTGTCATCACAGGGGAAATTTACGTTACTCCTAGCCCTGGTGAACAATACATCAGTGGCCATCCTTACGTGTTTGAGACCCTTGTGAAGTCTGTAGTAGTGGTCTAAAGGGCACCAGAGGCAAAAAGATTGGGGGCGAAGGTGACATTCACAACCATTGGTAATGTATGTCTGCCAGGTCCAGCAGGGAACAGGTCTTCTTCTAGGAGGCTGCAGATGTCTGTCATCCCTTGACATAGCAACCTCAGCTGACAAAAACTCTTGACTCCTGAGACAGCGAAAAAGTGAAGCCAATGCTGAAATCATATGATGTAGGTAATGTCTCTGCAACCTCAGCCTATCTTCTATGCACCTCCCTCCTTTGTGGTTCCCATCTGTGCAACTTCCTCTTGAGCACCACCCACCTGTGGATCTGTATCCTGAACAGCTCACCCTTGTGCATATGTTGATCCCACCACAGCACAATATGGTCTTCCTCTTCTGACATACTGTCAAAAACGTTCAGCATACCTCCCATTCTGGTCTTGGCAATTTGAAAGCTGCCAAAGTTCATAAAAAGCTGTATCCAGATATGCACTCTGCCAGATGTTTGTCAGAGGGAACTGAGACATCAGCTGTAATAAGTGAGCTTTTATTCAGATGGAACAATTACAAGTTTAAATACTTGCCAGAAACATGGCTTAATCTCAGCTCTGTTTCACTGGTCAGTTTCCCAAGCCCCCCTAAACCTATGCTGGAGAAAATTGGGGTTACTGGAGCACTTCTGGTTTTAATGGAGGTGAGATAAGGGATGAACAACCAACTGGCTAGAGGAGGTCAGTTGGCCATTTAAATATTATAATGAGCCTGCATCTCTCCTATTTAGCTTGTTTTCCAGGTTTAACCCTGGCCGGCAAGGTTTCCCAGGAATCAGGAAACCCAACAGTTAAAGGGAGGTTTGGAGTGCTTTGTAGAAAAGGTAATTGCCTTTCCAGCACTGCTTGTGGGTCAGGCGAAGCAGCATTGCTTTCCTTCAGCCCACCAAGCTAACCTGCTTCCCTGTCCTCCACTGGACCCCACCCTCCATGATCAGGATCCCGTGAGATCAGAGCCTTCCCACATCCCAGGATCAGACTCCCATCATGATCAGACCAACCCCCAGAATTGGAACCCTTGCCCCGAGATTGGATCTTCCATGATCAGACACCTCCACAAGTTGTGATCCCACCTCCATGCTCAGATTGCACCCCACCAACACCATCTGCATCATCCCTGCAATCAGAGCCCCCTTCCCCACAACCCCTGACAATCAGAGTCCCCGTCTTGTGATCAGAAATCCCTCACCCCAAGCTCAGACCCCTCTGCAATTGGAGACACCCTGATCAGAGACCCCCACCAGAAGAGCCACTCCATCCTGTGATGAGGCTCTTTGTAACCAAACACTTGACACTGATGAGAGCCCTCCCTGATGATCAGATAGCCCCACCATGCAAATAGCACCCACGATCAAAGACCCTTCCCAAGATCAACCACCCCTGACTATCACACCCACCTCACAATTAGACCATTCTGCAATGATGCCCGCACCCCCGCACGATCAGATCACCTTGTGATCAGAGCCTACTCCTAATAGCAGACACCTCCTGTAGCCACAGCCAAATTCCATGATCAGGCTCCATTGTGATCAGGACTTCCATATTTTCCAACTCAAACCTAACTGCCCCGCCTCGCTTCCCCTCCCCCAATCACCAGTCTCAGCAGTAGCTCCAAAAAATTGGGACTATTAAATGTAAATCTAAGAAAAGTTCAAGTTAAAAACACCTCATTAACCTTTCCTAAGGATGTTGATTGTACCAATGAGTACCTGCCAAGCTGAACTAATTAAACTCTGGACTTCAGCGAGTAGGTTACCGCTCCCATCCAAAACTGGAAGTGGCCATGTTTGAGTCAGGTTGCAGTCCAGATCCAGAAAACAATCACATTAATTACCCAGCCCTTTCCAATGGGCGTTAAAATTTCTGCCTAAAATTGAGAGCGGGGTTTGAGGGAAGATTAAATTTTATGTCAACTCATTGCTATACTGTTTGAAAGCAATAACCAAGAGGAGAAATAAGTTGATGTTATTTGTGTTAGGTGCCTTGGAAGATGAAAAGATGCTGTTACAGTGTTCCACATTGGATCATTATGACAGGTCTATGCAGGATGGAACAGGATTACTATTACTGAAGCAGAAAACTCAACTCCTGATTTTGTTGCATTTGATGACTGGCTGCAAATCAGGTTTCTTCAGATGTAACCAGACTATAATGTACTTCTTGTATTCAACCACAAAGAAGTACATTTTGTAAATTATACTGCATTCACCTCGCACTGCCAGCCATGAGCTAAATAGTGTGTAGCGCTGCTGCCAACATCCTAGTTATAACCCGGGCTTTGTGTTACAGTTTACCAGCCAGCAGAGAGACCTGTGCATGCACTCACACACACCTGCACAGAGTTCAACTCCTCAGACAGCAAGATGAGAGCATCTGCTTATAAAATGTCCACAAGTTTTAACAGACAGTCTAGAAAAATATTAAACCTGGCTTAGCATCACACTGGAATTATACTGCATACATTGTCAAACCTAAATGGTGTAAGATGCCCCCATCCACAAGAGGCCTTGCACTGGTGAGTTCCAGGGGTAATTTTAACCCCTATAAACAGGTAGGTTTGGTTTGGGTGGAAAGCAATCTGAAACTGGAACTCAACCCCCCTCAAACCACAAGCTCCTGGTTTTATCAGAAGATAGGACATAGAGTGGGCAGCAAGTCCGCTTCCCAGAGACAGGTCAATCATTGAAACCTTTTAAGGAAGTTGCAAATCTCCATTGTAACTGCCTTTTTTTGGTCACAGTTAGCTGGGTTTCCAGGACCTCAGGAAATCCAACAGATACAAGGAGATAGGAAAGATTAAATCCATGATATAAGTGCCCTGACAGCACTGCTTGTGGGCCAGGAGGAGCAGGAGTGTTTCTTCATGACCTAACAAACTCCCACCTCCACGCATACCCCCTCACTGAAACTCCCGTGATCGTCAAGCCCCCCACACCTCATGAAAATTAACACGCCCCCGTGATCACTAATTTCCTCACCCTTGACCTCCAAACACTGTGCAATCACTGACTCGCCCCCCCCAACTCCCATCTCTCACCCGATCTCTCTCCAATCTCCCCTTGATCATTCCCAACCCTTCAAACCACACTACCACTCCCTCCCCAACCTTGTGATCTCTAAGCCAAGCAGGAAGAGTCCTGCCTGCTCCTGAGCTGTGGCCTCTGCTACACCATTCCCAACCCAACTGGGAGCCAAGCCTGTCAATCAGACTGGCTTCAAGCTTTAAAAAAAGACATGCATGGTATGGAGTTAAACTCCTCAGCATTCAGGAAAATCTTTACTTCCAGTTTTCCCAAACAGAAATCCTCCTCCGAGGCTTTGAAATCCCAACCCCACCCCTGTCAATGTTGGGAGTTCATAGTCTGACTGGGAGCTGTTTTGGAGTTTTGCTGTCATTTTTTATCAATGTGCAGCAGAAGCTTTTTTAGCGTTGACACAAAGTAGTTGCACCCTTAGATCATTGTGCGGGTTTAAAAACAACTGGTTTCTATATTGCCTTGTAAGAAAATTGAATGAATGATGAGACAGCAATTTTGCAGTATACCAACAATCAAGAAGCGATTCGTAATGCTTGAGCAGGCAGACATTCAAGAAAAAAAATGTTCTAACAATTCAAGGACTCAGGAAACAAAACAGCAATATCCCAGAGAAGGAGCACTGCTATGTGAGACCAAATAAGCCATGGTTTCAGTAATCTGTCAAGGATAATAGCAATGACATTCCAGTAATGCAACAGCAAAGAAACATCATATCTGTTGCCAATAATGACATTGTAGTGAGCCAGCAATCAGCAGATTCCCCATTCATTATTAAAAAAATGTAAAAAAAAATGAATTTCTCATCACTTTATATAACAACGTGTGACCTTTCAGGTAGAATGTGGTGTTAAGTGGGTTTTGTGCATCCTATGTTGGAATGTTACTAGAATGCCTCTTGACCATCTTTAGCTGCCTGTGTAATAATCTGGCACCTTCAACACCTACAACTCATCAAAACCATTTTCTGTATTCTATAGTGAGAATGTAATTTCTAGGGGAGGTCTATTCAATTTCTGTGGCACATTACAAAGTGAACCATTTTTTCTGGTTGAGAGTGCATTTACTTGCTACGTTTTGCATGGCTGTAAAGCACTTTCACTTCACAGTCACATCAAAAACAGGATTGATGGCAGATCGATATACCCCTAAATCTTGTGCTTTTAGAAATGAACTCCCAGATCTCAGACTGCAGTGTAAAGGTGGTATTTTGCAGTTCATGTGCCAAAGGGCAACTTTCAGCAGTGGAAGGGAGGAGAACTCTTATTGGTTCCTGAAATTATTTCTCTATAGGTTGTCCTGGGATGGTTAAAATAATTTTAATACCTCCAAAATCTACTTGTTTGGTACATGTATGTGATGATGTCACCCCATGAACTCAGATCAAGTTTCAAATGTGCCCATATGAATAGGGTCTTCAAACCTGAACTATTCACTCCTTAGTTCCATCAATGACGCAGCTACCAGAATGGGAGCAGTGTTTTCCATTTGGATTCAATTCACAACATTGGTACTTTTAATTCCTTCCAGGGTGGCAACTCCTTGTTGTGGAAAGAAATGTCTACACTCAATTGCCCTCTACCCAACCTCCACAACACCCCCTCCCCCAAGTATGATGTCCATCTTCTGCAAATGATCCCTCTAGCAGCTTAGTACTACACATCAGAAAATATATCCTTGATCAGAAAGTATTTTATACTATTTTGCAACAAGAGAAGTTGATCTTACCCATGTGCTCTGCCTTAAGCGCCAGTTCATACTTCTTTCTCAAAATGTGTTTACCGCTTTGAAAATAGAATGTCGTGAGGCACTTGGTGGCAACAATGAGTATTAGCTATAGAACTTGATTTGACTCCATATTATAAAGTATAAGTTTCTTCTCCTCTATTTATGTGCAAATTGGGGAATTTTTCATCCAGGTTCCAATGGATGTAAGTCCAGATTGTAGGACTAACCAGAATTCAACACAAATTGACACAAGAAGTCCCATGAAAAAAGTTGGTATGGGAAATGGCAAAATCAGCAATAGTGCATCAGGAATTAGTATTCATCGGTCTGAGAGTGCTTTCTATTGAAAATGGATATGAATTCAACAGTGAAACATTTGCACACAGATGTTCCTCATCTGCTTGTAATGCCACAATGTCACATTTGGAAAGGAGTTTATAATATTTAATAAATAAAAAAGAAAAAAGCTACTAGTAATGGAAATCTGGAGTTGAGCAGAAAATGCTGGATATACAGAGCTGATCTGTAAAAAGAAAAGACAGGTTAGTTTTTCAGGGCCCTTCTGATAACCCATGGGCACATTCTTCTTATTTGTTTATAGCACCGGTGGAAAGCCACAGCATTACACACAGTCAGCAACCAAATCTTCACTGATACAGGTCACACTATTATCTCCCTGAATACCAAGAGACTGAACCATCCAATTAAATGGAAGAAAATACTGATGTACCAAGAAAGAACAAGCAGGCTTGGCATTTTTGCAAGAGACCTATCTTTCCTCCTTTCTATCCCCAAAGATATGCATGTCCACAATATATTAGAACGGATTATACATACAAATTGTTGTCTTGCCTCTTGCTGATCACTATCACTAAATTATATCATTTCCTACAGTTTGAATAAATAATAGAACAACGTTATTGAAATGATTGTGTTGGTGAACAACTTTTAATTGTCTCAGACTATAAAATCAATTCTTTTTGTTGAATTAGTGCAGCATGAACCAATCTAGTCACAAAATGTGAGTACCTCTAATAGTGTGGACAAATTAACCTTGCAGGTTATTGCAGAGTAAAGGGTTAACATCAGGAGCACCTGACACTGAAGTAACTATGATGCAATGCCACATGATTAAGTGACTGAGATCTGGTGGGAAGCAGAAGTACAACCTTGTGTAGTGTACTGAGATGTACACAGATCTGTAAATAAACAAGAATGGTTTTTACGAATAATAGTCTATAATAACACTCTGAGCATAACAGGCAAACCCTAAAGAAACCCCATCTAGACCCCGAACTTGTAGATAAGGGCAGCAGCATTGCAAAGGTTAATGTGCGACTGGGAAACAGTACCAACTACAGTGTGATGTAAGGAGGCACATGACCTGAGACTAGGGCTAGTTGTGGACCAGGCAGAAACCTCTGTAGAAGCAAGCATGAAGTTAGCTCATAGCTTGGACTATATCCTATATCTATTTACAGTTATGTGTTATCAGTAAATACTTAGGGCAGAATTTTGCCCTTGGTGGGCAGGCGGGCCCCACCGGCTCGGTGATGGGTGGGCAGCTGATCGCCACCACCGAAACGGGCCCCACTGCCATTTTGAGTGGGCAGGCCAATTAAGGCCCACCCAGCGGGCCCTCCGACGGGAAGCGCTATGCACTTCCTGTGCGGGGGGGGTGGTGGGGGGAGGGATTCCCCAACCGTCAAAGCGCGCGCGAAAGAGCGCACATCTCCCTGAGACTAAGTGCTGTCTCAGGGAGATCAGTGAAAGGTCTATTAACTTCAATAATAGACAAATAAAAAAATTATTAACATGTCCCCCTCATGTGACAATGTCACATGAGATGGAACATGTTAATAAATATGACAAAAACTTTATTAAAGATTTTTTAAACAGGCATGACACCTCATCCCGCCGGTTGATGAGGTTTTGTGTTTTTTCAGAAGCCCGCTGGGGCTCCTGGCCTGCCCGCCAGCCTTAAGGTTGGACGGGCAGGTCCTTTCATTGGCCTAATTATCCTGTCAATGGCCTTAATTGGCCATTGACAGGTCAGCGGGCGGACAGCTGATTTCGCTGTCGGCCCACTTTCCTGAATATTTAAATGGACGGGATGATGTTGGGGGTTCCTCCCGATGTCATCCCACGTCATTTTCGCGTCGGCGAGTGGGCCCCGCCCCCAACGGAAAAATTCTGGCCTTACTGTTCAACCTTACAAGACTCAGACCTCTTCGTGAGAGACCCGCTGAACATATACAATAGAACTCAAGACGAAACAGTTATTAACTGACAAAGAACACAACAGGGCTGCTTGCACACTACCTGCATGATATACCTCTTATAACCTTGGAATATCACCGTAGCATCACCAGCCATCTCACCTAATCACATTTAGCTCACAATAATGATAACCTGAATTAACATGTAGTAATTGGACCACAGTTTATTTTTTCTGTAAAATAATAAAATAATTAGTATTTGGTAGCTCAGAACTTGAGTATTGCTGAAAAAAGAGACATTTTTTTGTTTAAGCTTTTCGTCTTGCACTCAGGGCAATTGACAAGAACACCATATGTAAAGGGAACAATTACCAAACCTGCCACCATTGTATGAATTAGTATTCGTCAAAATTATGAACTTGGCAACTCACACAGTTGAATTCAGTTTTAACGATACCCTGTATGCCCAAATATATGGTTTTACCATGGTATCCCCTCTAGACCCAGCCCTCACTTACAATCTTTGTTGGGATCTATGAGAAACGTGTCTTTGATGGAATGACACCTAACCTCCTACCACAGTCATATTTCCGAGATGTGGATGATATGTTTGCTATATTTAAATCTGCAGCTGCTTGTAATAATTTCCTTACATGTCTTAATGGGCTTCATTCTGTACTCAAATTCAGCTATGGAACAGTCAAATAAACTCCCCTTCTTTGACGTACTAGTTGAGAAATCTGTCCAGGGTTCTCTACCCTGGTCTACCACTAGCCTACCTTCACTGGTCAGAT
The DNA here is from genome assembly GCF_964194155.1 of Cetorhinus maximus. NCBI lineage: Eukaryota > Metazoa > Chordata > Chondrichthyes > Lamniformes > Cetorhinidae > Cetorhinus > Cetorhinus maximus. The sequence continues at coordinate 52,218,190 of NC_135897.1, read as the reverse complement.
TCTTACAATTCTACACACTATAGGATTGGCTTTATCGGCAACCTTGTAAATAGGGCCTAAGCCATTTGCTCACCTTGCAAACTTGATGCTGAAATAGGGCACATCAAAAGCATCCTAAAAAATAATGGCTACCTTGATCAGATCGTTTTGTGCTGTATATTGCGCAAACCCGTGAACAGACCTAAGGCTGTCACTTTCGGCTCTGAAAATTGGCCAGTCTACCTCAGAAGGGCAAGGTATCTCAAAAATTTGAGCAATAAGTGAAGCTAGCTGTTTCACACTGCTACTGTGCAATAGTAACACGAGTGGCATTCACCACGAGCAGGATGCTGCCGTCAAGTCTAAAAGATGTTCTGCCTATCACACAAATGAGGAATATGGTATATGAATTTCAGTGCCAGTGTGATGCTAGGTATGTAGGCGGTGCATCCCAAAGACTGGCAAATCGTAGCAAACAGCATGTCCCAGCCACTGTTAGCAATGGGTAAGGTACAGACCATACCCAACCAGCCTATTTGCAAAACTCAAAGCACAGTGTCCAACATTAGATGTGATTCCGCAACTGGACAACAATTGCTAAATAATCTTCACTGTGCTAAAAATTACGTTGACAACCAATTTAAGATTGTTAATCGGCTTACAGTGTGGCATATATGCGTGTACTGGAGGCAACATATATTAATGCAGACAGAAAGAACATGTATACACATTACACCCATTTCAGCTAAACAAAATAAGTGACAGCCATTCACTGGTTCATTCCTCGGGGTAATGCCTTGATGAATCAGAGTCAAGCTGCCTGGTTTAAAATTTCAAACAATGCTTGGCAGTTAACTGTCATTCACCATCAACTGGTGTATTCTCCATGGCAATGCCTCTAGCAATCTGAGTCCTCTTGCCAACCAATATGCACTCTCTTCTCATATAGTATAAATTGTTGTTCCCTTTACTTTTGGTATTCTTGCAATTTGTCCTGATCAGTGCAGATGAAAAGCTTCAACAAAAAAAGCTCTTTTTTTCAGCAAGAGAATAATTCTTGAATCAACATGAAAATTATTCATCGATATTGATTAAGTCACAGAAAATCCAAGTGAAACAATCGCTGGATGAGATTTTATATAGTCTACCATCTGGAATGTGTTGGATGTTCTTTCAAAACGAGAGGCCGTGATTGTAAACACCAAGGCTATCTATGTAACTGTCATCAGGTTTGATGTATGCATCAAACTTCTGTGATAGATTTGTTTTTTACATTTCATATTAGATGTCATAAGAACAAGGTGCATCTGGAAGTATTTGGAACAAAGACAGATATTACACAATTTTGCTATAATATTAGCTGAGAGTACAAGAAGAGCTGAAGAAAGTCTGCTGTGCTACCAATGGGTAAAACATAGACTTCCCGTAGGCTAACGCATGTTCCAACATCACATGTGCAATAAGATATTGGGCTGAATTTTACGTTGATTGGGTGGGCACGCACCTGACCCAACTGGGCATGAAATCACGCGAGATGACGTCGGGCGAGCGCCCCGATGTCACCGCGCACTCGTGCGATATTTCACTTGGTGGGCACACACAAAAGTCGGAGTGTGCCTGCTGACAATTAAGAGGGCAATTAAGCCCATTAACAGTGCAATTGTCTGCTATTTTTCATTGTTCATCCAACCTTATGGTTATAACCTTACATTTATATCTCTGTGGACAGGAACAAAGTTCTTGGTGCTTTTCAGACAGCCCAATCTGAGGTGAAAGTCATGATAGTTTTTTTAAATGTCTTCTCAGGATGCATCTTTGGCAAGGCTGGCATATTGTCCATCCCTCGGTGTACTGAGAAGGTGGTGTTATAAGCTGTCACTTGAACACTGCAGTCTCGTTATTCTTATACAGTTCAGTTGCTTATTTCAGGAGGCAGCTAAGAGTCAACTACATTAGTATGGGCCTGAAGTAACATGTAGGTCAGACTGGGCAAGGAAGGCAAGTTTACTTCCTTAAAGGGTGTTATTGAATTAGTTGGGGTTTGATGAAAACATTTGCAGATTTCTGTTAAGTAAATTCAAATTCTTACATTGATATTGTGGAATTTGAGTTCGATTTCTCCTGGATTATTAAAATCTAGGCCCCCGGCTCATTAGGCAAGTAACATAATGCTATACTAATGCAGTCTTTCACTAATTAATATTAAGTAATGCTTTGCATCTATTTTCAAGCATGTCAAATGCTTATAACAGAATTTGAGTGTTTTGTGAGTTTGGAAAAGTCAGTATTGCCTATAGATGACTTTGGCAACTCAGTAATCATGGCAGCTAAATAAAATGTCTGTAGAGTCACTTGCAAAAATCTCTCAAAATGCACTTGGTTCTGTTGTACCACAGTCTCTGATGTAATAGATTTTTGGCTTCCTCTTTAAAAATAAAACAGTATGTTATTCATTTTGTATGGTTCCCCATTATGTTTATGGAGGTATTTGTATTGTATAAATGATTGATGGTGAACAGAACACAATATTGAGCAATGCTGACAGTTGCTCGCTTCACATGCTACAGTGAAAGTTTGTGATAAAATAGCCAAAGTGTGTTCCTGATAAATGTCAAAGTTGATTTCTTTACAAATTATGACAAACTGATCCAAATAGATGTATAGCTCTACCTACTGATAAATACATGTTGATTTTATTCTAGGTGCAGCACATAGTGTATTTCACCATGCTGCAACTATTAATAAGCTTAATTCGGATAATTGCAGTTTGATGATTAATTCTTTAATCTTTAAATTGCTTAACTATTAGCACATCTATGTGAACTATTCTCACATGGCAACAGAGGACAAGTAATAGTTTAAGGTAGGGAAATATTAATATGTTAGGACTACTGTCTACATTACAAAAATTACTAAATAGGTTTACAAATTCTACCTTGCACTTCACCTATGCCTGACATTGCAGTAACATATGGCTTTTGTTTGACTGGAATCTGTAGTGTGTTTAAATATCACTGGATCTTTAATCCCTATTAAAAGAAGAAAAATGACTGTTCTGTCTCTAGGTGGGATTAGATGAGGGTTGACTGTTGAACTTGGCCTCACCTTGAACTTCATTTCATTTGGTGTAACTGATATCGTACTTACACGAGAGATCAAAATCAGCTTCACTCACATTGATTGAAACTGAGTTCATGCTCTCTCAATGATTGTAGGGCCTTCCCCCGCACCATATGATACATACATATGTGCTCTCCATATGTGATATCGGTTGTGATGTATAGCAGATGGCATCTAATTATATTAGAAAATTTCTATTGTTTGGCACTGGACTGGTAATCCAGAGATCCAGGGTAATGATCTGGGGACCTGGGTTCAAATCCTGCCATGGCAAATGGTGGAATTTGAATTCAATAAATATCTGGAATTAAAAGTCTAATGATGACCATGACACCATTGTCAATTGTTGCAAAAATTCATCTGGATCACTAATGTCCTTTAGGGAAAGAAATCTGATGTCCTCACCTGGTCTGGCCTACATGTGACTCCAGACCCATAGCGATTGGCTGACTCTTAAAAAATAAATGCCCTCTGAACAAGGGCAATTAGGGGTGAGCAATAAATGCTGGCCGAAGCAGCGACACCCACATCCCATGAATAAATAAAAAAAGAACAGCACAAATTTAAATCACAACAACTGTACAAGCCAAATTTCAATCACAAAGCATTTATTCTAAAAGTACAAGATTAAATGGTCCAAGTTCCCAGGCCACAGCTCTCCCAAGATCCCTGCAACCCCTTACTCCAAAGCCTGACCATTACAACTGGCATTCTTCTACAAGCTGCTACCACGACACACACTCACTCACACCCATGCTTCTTCCTAACTTCTGCACTTTTGGTCTTTCCTGGCCAGACCCCTTACTCCCAAACCTAGCCCTTTGACAAGACCTCCCAAACAGTTTCTTTATGTACAGCTTTTATAATGACAAGAGTTGGTGACGCAATTGTATTGTTGTACATTCAAGTAAATTTCCCAATGTTTTGCTCCCAACAAAATGCCCTTTCCTGTAACTACTTCTCTGCTTCTTTCCCAACCCAACTCTCTTTTTTCCTTAATGATTCCCATTTTTCTACTTAATTTGGCATTTAAAAAAATAGGTAAAATAGCATGAGATTAGAAGGCAAACAAGATGTCCTAGATGGGCAACAAAGGCTTAGAGAATGAGGAAGAAAAAAGGTAAAGAGACAAAGATATAGCTATACAGAGCTGGACACTATAAACGTGTGTTGGCCATGCAGACAGATCAAAGATAGGCCGGTTGCTCGTTTCCTGTCCTTCAGTTCTACATGTACATAACACCTTTATCTCAGTAGTTTTTGCCACATCTAAAGATGTTGCCTACAAGAGCAGTGAAGCAAATTTTATCCTTTTTAATTTCTTTGTATTAACTTTGGGGAGAATTTCCCCCATGTCGGGCAAGCCGTGCGGGAGTGGGCGAGGGCTGGCGTGGACCCGATCGGATCAGCGCTGCCATTTTACGCGGGCGGGCCAATTAAAGCCCACTCCGTGTAGTTCACGACTCCCGAGGATAGCGGGAGTGGGCGGTCGGCTGCAGGCGTGCACAGACCGCCTGGTCCAATGGTGACCCGGCCGCCTGTTTAAATGAAGGCCAGGCAGCCTTTGCAAGGCTGCTCACAATGGCTGGGAGAAGAGCACATCAGAGGGGTAATGTGCATCACGCAAGTCCAGAGGATAGGCAATCGGGGCAGGCCAGGTCGGAGGGTAGGCTGTCGGGGCAGGCCAGGCCGCAGGGTAGGGCAGTGGGGCAGTGTGTTCCTCGTTTCTCTGACGAGTGCCTAGCTGCCTTCCTGGAAGAGGTGACAGTTTGGCAGGAGATCCTTCTTCCGAGGGACGGGAGGCGGAGCCCTCCCCACCCGACTAAACGTGCGTGGGAGGAGGTGGCCGAGAGTGTCAGCTCCCATGATGTGGTGCAATGCACATGGGTCCAGTGCCGCAAAAGATTCAACGATCTCCTGCTCGGGAAGGGTGAGTACCATGTTGCCTCAGGTCACTTAATGCAGCCGTCACCATTTCCCCCCAAACTCCACCACCCCCCCAGCAACTCTGAGCACAGTTACGGCATTGAATCCCTCACGGCATGTATCCCTCGCTGGGTGTGCCAGCAGATATTGCCCTTGCCTTGTTCACCCTGAGAGGGCTGAGCTAGGATGTGTTCTGTATCCGCAGCATGTGTGACACTGACACCCAGAGTATAGAATGGATTGAAAGTCAAGGATCTGCACCTAGGCAGAGTGCTGGAACTGTGAAGCATGTCGAAGTCAGGGTGCTAACATGCTGGAGGGGAGCTTCCAGTTGGCCGGGCACCAATCCATCTGCTGGTCTTTGTGCTCCATGTGCTTGTGCCTCCTTACTCAGCAAAGCGACACCTTGTGGTGCCACATTGTGAAGCAGGCAGCATTTGGGCAATGTGGGGGGTCAGCCCTGGCCTCTTTGGGTGAGTGTATGGCAGCTGTTGGGTGACGAAGAACTGGAGCCCTGCAATGCCCCACTCTGGTTGGGTTGGCAGGGATGCGATGGGAATTCAGGTACAGGCTGGACTAATCAATGCTCTTCTCTGCTTTTCAGGAGAAGACTGCACACAATATCACGGAATGGATGCGGACTGGAGGAAGCCAGGCCTAGTCAGCGATCCTAACACCTTACGAGCAGCAGGCCATGGATCTAGAGAGGCGCCATGCCCCCAGGTCCACCGGTGGCGGTGAGGCTGAGGTGCCACGGGGAGGTATGTATGGCGAGCACTCAGGTCACCATGTGTGTCCCAAAAGCCATGGCACTGCTGAAAGTTGAAGTTAGCAACTTGGGTTGACCATTGATTCTGGAAGGATGAGCACATGATGATCCGGGTGAGTAGCATGCAAGTTGACATTGTCTGCAATGTAACGAATCAAATGTCCTTTTTCTTCCTTTCAGCATCACCGGAGCAGGGCTGGGAGGAGGAGACAGAGGGGCCACCTCTCACTCCTGAGGGCCCAGAGGAAATCCACTCACCAGTGTCACACATCTCAGCCAGGCAGGCACCAGCGCAGATACTAGCACCTCGGTGGGAATTAGATCTTCGGCTAGTGTCCCGGGGCACAGCGGTGAGGGCACGTCACACTCACTTGAGGTGCGGGTAGAGACAGAGGGTGCCCAGAGTGCCGGCAGTCAGAGGACTGCTGGGGACCAGGTACTTGCTTGGTCGGTGGCTAATGATGGGCCTCTGTAGTCGTCCGTGAGGTAGCGAACACTGGAAGTGCAGCAGGGTATGTGGGACGATTTGGCAGAGATACATGAGGCTACGCGTGGCATGGTGCCCATGCTTGAGTCCACGCGGAGCATCACCGATGCATTGAGCCTTATAGCCAAGTGCCATGCTTCCTCCATGGAAAGAGTGGCGACTATCGTGGAGAGGCTCCTCCAGGAGAACAATCAGGGCCTCCTGGGGTTGGTTGTGCTCGGACCTGCAAGCCCTCACAGCGGCATTGGCCACAGCTGGTCATTGCCCGTGTGGGAGATGGTTTGGGCACCATGTATCCCAGCTTGGTGCACATCCATCTATGGTGAGCAGGGAGGTCCGAAGCGACCTCACATTGGTGCAGCAGCTGCCTGTGGTTTCTGCGGGCTCCTCTCCGGGCGCTCCGGATAAGGGCAGCAACTCCTCCACCCCTCTACCAGTGACCATGGCATCCGATGAGGCTGCGGCGACAGGGGAGAAGCCAGCTGTGGAACTGGCCGCTCCCTCCCAGGCGGGGCCATCAAATGCTCCAAGGGCCAGAGGACATCCGCCAAGGTCATCGAGGCCAACAGGACAGCACAGTGAGCAGGCTGTCTCAGATGCCAGTGCCAGCGAGGGGACAGCACCTAGACATAGCACCTGTAAGCATAAATCTAAGGCACCTTAGGCATACCACGGGTTTCTCAATGGTGCTTTTATGTTGGCCCATAGTAGTTTCTGAAAGACTTGGTGTGATGTCCAACACCTTTTTTTTTGGTTTATGAAGTTACATTTGTTCCCTCAATAAATTTTGATATGTTGCCATGCCTCAGGGTGATTCCTTACTTCTGCAAGTGGACGGGAACCCATAATGTTATGAGTGAGTTGTTTGACATTGGGCTTTATTGACAAGGGCCTTAGTTAATGTTAGTAACCAGGCAGATTTAGCACTCAGGTATCGAGTACGGAGCTTGGCGTGTGATGAAGGTCCATCTGTGGTGGGCTAGCTGAAGTTCTTTGGGTTAAAGCCTCCCGGGTGTCCCTGCCTCCCTGGAGTATGCCCGGGTCAGCATTCTCCTGTGCGTGCTCATCCTCAGACTCACTGCTAGACTCATCGTGTGCATCCAGAGCAACTGCGTCTACGTCTTCCTCGTCCACTGCATCGCCCCTTTCCAGTGCAAGATTGTGGAGAGCGAAGCATGCAACCACTATCAGCGACACACGATCTGGGGGGTATTGTAGTGCACGGTCCAAGCATTGGAAGCGCATCTTGAGAAGACCGATGGTTCTCTCCACCATAGCCCTTGTGGAGCCGTGGCTCCTATTGTACCGCTGCTCAGCCTCTGTTCTTGGATAGTGGAGAGGCATCATGAGCCACCTTTTGAGGGGATAGCCCTTGTCACCCAGCAGCCATCCATCTAGCCGGGCTGGAGCACTGAAGAGCCCCGACACTTGGGAGTGTCTGAGTGTGTAAGCGTCGTGAGACCTGCCTGGGTACCTTGCACAGACTTGTAGAATCAGCATCCTGTGATCACACACTATCTGCACGTTCATGGAGTGGAAGCCCTTCCTGTTGATGAAGGCACCGGGCTCACCTGCTGGCGCTTTGATGGCTACATGTGTACAGTCTATTGCACCCTGGACGCGGGGGAAGCCAGCAATGGCCGCGAAGCCTCTGGCTCGCTGTGCCTGACTGGCCTCGTCCCAGTGGTAGTGGATGAAAGTCAATGCACGCCTGAACAGAGGGTCTGTCACCTGCTTGACACAAGTGTGGACAGCTGATTGGAAGACTCCGCAGAGATCACCCACCGACCCCAGGAAAGAGCCGGAGGCATAGAAGATGAGGGGAGCTGTGACCTTTAGCGCCACTGGCATGGGGTGTCCACCCACACAGTTTGCGGAGATCTCAGGGTCTATCATCTGACAAATGGAGGTGACTGTCTCCCTTGAGAGATGGAGCCTCCTTCGGCACTGCACCCCAGACATATTGAGGTAGCTGCTTTGTCGCCCATATACCCTGGCAGCAGGATAGTGGTGTTTTCTGCAGCCCCTTCCGCCTTGGACTTCCTGTTGGCCCTGCGCACTTTGCGCTTGTGCCTCCCCTCCCAAAGGTGGCTCCCCTGGAGGCAGAGTGTGGACTCCTGGCCTCCTTTCCCTTCTGGCCCTCCTTTCCTCTCCAGTGGAGAGCATAATTCCCATTTCCAGGTTAAGGGAAGGCTTCCTAAAAGCTGCAGGCCCCAAAAGTGATCTTTACTGTAGAGTCCTGACCTGAAGGCTTTTATTCCTGTCCAAGCAGCTGGTATGATTTTTGAAGTATTCCTGCTCACACAGCCAAGTACAAGTAACTTTCACACTTAAATAACTGAAAGATCACGTTCACGACCCCACCGAGCCCTCTTATCCCGCCCGTGGATGAGATTTATACAAATGTCTCCTACCCGCCTGCCCGTTGTGCCTGTGCGACATCCTGAAGATTGCACGGGCCCTGAAAAATTGCAGTCAATTGCTGCCTCAAGAGCCTTAACTACATGATTAATTAATGGTGGGCGCGCATCCGAGAACATCGTGCGCCCGCCCACCTAAATATCACGATGGCGCGCAGTGACTTCGGGACGCTTGCCCAACACCACTGCGCTTCATTTTACAGACCCCACACGCCAATGGGAAAATTCTGCCCTTTGTGTTTTTATTTTCTTTTTGTAACAAGTCAGTGATTAGCATTTAACCAGTTTAGCACTGTACTAATAATTTTGCTATGTTTTGCTATGTTAAAGATGCTTCATAAATCCAAGCTATTATTGCAATGTTACAATGTCAATATAAAGACCATCATCATCATCTGGATGAAATGACAAAAATATAATATTTTTACAACACGATGACTAGTTTCTATAAGGGTTACATAGCTGCTCTCAGTTTGGGAAAACAAACTCAAAACATTGCTAAACAGGGCACAATGACACTAATGTCCCTTTAACTGTTAACATCACTAAAAAGAAAATCACTGAAGTGACAAAAGTGTCTTGAGATCAATCAGAAAGCGACCTAAGGGGCAGAACAGGAGGTGCTGCTAGTGGTATACAACAAGTACTAGTTTATAAGGAAATGTTTGCCGATATGTAATTTAACTGGGCACAAGAGTTAATTTATAAAGTAGAACTGAATGAATGAAAAATAAAACAACATAGTAGATAATAATTAAAACCAAAGTCATTGGGCTACTTAAGTCATCAAAAATGAAAATGTGAGGAATATTTTAATATCCCCTTCCCTCCTTTGCATCAGTCAGGGAATCTGTTTCTCGCACATTATGGACTGAATTTTCAGGCCCACTTGAAGTCAGGAATGGAGGTGGTTGTGGGGGGTGGGGGGGGTGGTGAGGGGGATTGAGGGGGGTGGGCAGGTGAGGGTTGGTGTGGTTCAGAGCAGATTAGAGGTGGCTGGGCCAGAAAATACCAGCCAGTGTGTCAGTCTTGGGATGCCTTTCTCATTGAAACCTGCAAAAACTGAGGGGGCTTGATAGGGTAGATGCTGAGAGATTGTTTCCCCCAGCCGGAGAGTATAAAACATGGGGACACAGTCTTAGGATAAGGGGCCAATCATTTAGGATGGAGAGGAGGGGAAATTACTTCACTCAAAGGGCTGTGAGCCTTTGGAATTCTCAACCCCAGAGGGTTATGGAAAATCCATCATTGAAAACATTTAAGGTTGGGATAGACAGATTTTTGGTCTCTCAGGGAATTAAGGGATATGGGGAATGGGCAGGAAAATGGAATTGAAGCCCAAGATAGTCATGATCATACCGAACGGCAGAGCAGGCTTGATGGACCATATGGTCTACCCCTGCTCTTGTGTTCTTGTGGCCATTTTGGAGGAGGTGAGTTCAGAGCTCGGGAAGGTTGCCAGCTTTCATGAGGCAGGCAGGCAATTAGGTTCATTAAAAGCCTTACTAAAGGTAAGTTATGAGGTTGTCATAACAGCAAGAAATTGTGACTGAATGATTACTACCTATAACTTCACCAGCTAACCAAACACATATTGGACTGTTTAAAAAGGACTTTATTTTTAAAAGACAAGAAAAGGCACTGACCAAAGATGGCTTCTACAAGTCACCTGATGTTGGGAATTGTAAATGGACCACTTCTGAATAGTTACTATATGGATTGCACAGCAGACATGCCCTGACATGTTGCTCATGGAATTTCACACCTGAGGGTGTCAAGGTCCACCTCAAAAAGGACTATTGAAAGGAAGATATTAAAAATGCAAAGTGCTGGACTTTAATCAACTGTAATCCTATCGAGACAATAGGGAACCGCTAGCCAGCCAAGTATTTAACCAACAGACACTCAAACCCCCTCTGGAGTATGAAAGAACCCCATTTCCTATTGGTTTCTACTATCTTGAAATGTGTAAAAAGTATCTGAGATGAAAAATCAAAATGTGATTACTTGTTCTACCAGAATGACTACAGCAGGCACGGTAATCAAATTCCTTTGGAATATACAGTGAGCAGGACTTTAAGAACTTGGTTTACCAAGCAGAAGCAGAGAAATCTGGAGAAGCTGCTAATGGAGCAGTAAGGAATCTCTCTCTCTCTTTTAAGTTAAGTAACGCTCTATCTCTACAGTCTAAAAATCCAGCACAAGAGATAGTGAATGTCCATCAGGAAGAACCTCAGGAGAAACTCAGTGATTACTGGAAGATGGATTATGGATTATGGAAAAGGAAATTGCCCCCAGGGAATGCAGTTACATGGACTTCAATTCAACTCCAGGATTTTAAAATGGCCTCAATGTCCAACAATCTACACCTCAAGGATAAGCAAAGGACTTAACCATATATTCTTTTAACCTTTTATTTGGACACTAACTTTTCTTACTTCTGATACTTGTGTATTATTTTTTCCCTCAGGTTTAGTAGCTAATTGCTCTTTTATTGACTCAAGAAAATCTTATGATTGGCTCCATATCGTTCACTATATAGATAGTAAAAAATACATTTGGAAAAGGCATCCACAAGGAAAATAAATTTTAAAATATTTGTTGTGATCAACCGAGGAGGCTGAATAAACGAGAGCCAGTTCATTCCTCCTCACCTGGTTGTAACAAGGTTGACTGGGATTTTCTAGTTGGCTTTGTTACAAATGTGAGGTTTTATTAGATTCTTATGCTTTGGGACTGTATCTACTATTTAGGATAAAATTGAGGAATGAAGCGGGTCATGTGACCTTTTCTGAATTCTGCTGACAGCAAGCCTAGGTGGCTTGGGTGTTAAAGATTAAAGGGAAGTCCAGATTGTTTTACTGGGAATAAGGTTCATGCCTATAAATAATGGCCAAAGCATCTGTGCTCCTGGTGACTGTTAGTCCCCAAAGTCCCAGGAAGGCGTTAGGAATGTTAGGTTTTATAAACAGTTATACTTTAAACTGTCTATTTAGTTTCAATATTGAATGAAGTTAGGAGTTTAAAAGATAACTATTTAGCCTTCTACCTGGATACAAGGCCTGTGTGATTCACATTACCATGGAGATCAACTATGAGAGGGGGAGAGTCCATAGGAAGCCATTGTAGGATAGGCTTACAGGGTGTTTTCTTAAAATATCACTGAATCACACAGACAATGTCAGCCTGCAATGATCTGAGAGAGAGAGAGAGAGAGAGAGAGAAAAAGAGAGCAGCAATATAAAGATAGCATGTCTCTATGGTTCACCATGCAAGAATGTGGATGGGAGCTCATGCTCAGATTAAAGAGACCAGATTTATGAAGACTTAAACGAGACTGGAAGATTCACCTAGCTTTAGCTTGAGGGATGAATCTCCATTTCATCCCTCACTGTGAAAGTCAGTTTGCGGAATAGGAGTTACCCAGCTAAGAAAGGAAAAGAAAGGAAGCAAGTTCTTGGGAGCTAAGAATTACTTTGGACTGATTCCAGGAGAGTAGAGTGTTGACTTAAGGGACAGAGTAGAGGGAGATTTTCACTTGTTTTCAAAGTTAAATGGGAGATATTTTCTGTTGTTTAAAGTATAAGTTGCTGATTGAAATAGTGTTTAGTCCATGTTGCTTATATATGTGTGTTGCAAAAAAGGTCTTAAAACTAGAAATCTTGTCATGTAATTCCCTTAAATTGGTCACTGGGAATTTGAATTTATTTTTAAATGTTATTGGTTTCTACAGGGATTGCAACAGCCTCCAGTTCCTGATGCAAAAGGGGACAGGTCAATTGCCTAGGGGCGGGCACCCAACTCGGCAGGCTGGGGGGCCAGCACACCTGGCAAGCTTACAGGCCCTCTCTGCCTGCCTGGATTGGGTACAGCCAAAGACCACTCAGTAGAGGAGCTCCCACTGGCCTTCCACTCCCCTGCCTTTTCCCCACAGTTGAGGCCGGGCTACTTTTTCTGTTTTTTGTTTAAAGTTTTTTTAAAAATTGGGTGAGAGGGCACCTTCTTGTTGAGACTCCCTCCCAGTTACTTACCAGATCAGCTGGGCACTCCTGCAAAGCTGAAAGGCCTCTGACTGTCCCTTCAGTGTTGAGAACCTGCCTGCTGTCCTTAATTGGACAGGGACATATCTCCCTGCCAATTAAAGGTTCACTCACAGGAAAATCATTAATCAGTTTCCCACCAGAGGTAGGTTTCAGATGCAAAGACAAACCTGGCTCCTGTTCCTGCCTTTTTGGCAAACATTCAGTGACTTTGTTTGCAAAATTCTGTTGTGTCCAATGTGGGTCCTTCTGAATGTTTGTTTCTACCCAGTTATTTATTTCTCCCTCTCTTTCTGTTGTTCTACTTGCCTGGTTTCTGAAATTGGAGGATATAATTGAACACTGCCTTGCCTGTGCAGTGTTATTTACTCCTCATACCTATCTGCCTATTCATTTGAGTTAGTATTTTAGAGGAAACTGGAGTGTCTAATCTGTGTACAATGTGGTCACCACAATATAGTCTAAATGTTCTGAATATGTATAGCCCAACCAGAAGTAGAGGAATTTATAAGTAGCACCTGTTCAACCTGTAGTGCACTGACTTTTTGCAGGTTCCTTAGATCAGCATCAATGCTCCAGGTGCACAAGATACCAGTGATTGAATTGAGAGGAGTTTCTCCCTTGGCAAATAAGGAGTTGCATGCTGCTGCCGAATTTAAAGTCTTGCAGCAACTTAAAAGGAAACGGCACTAAGTATTCACTAATGGAAACATAGATAAAATCAATGGGAGTGAAATTTGTCTTGGGCGGTAGCCTCTACCTGAAGGTGATCCACCTTAGCAATCAGCTGCTTGGAGAAAAAGTCCACCTCAATCCTGGGTGGTTTATATGCACACACATATAGCCACCTGATGTACTCCCACCACTGAGGTAGCATCTAGGACAGGGATTCCCGAAAATGTACCCTTTGGGGTATTTGGGAGAAATCATCTAATGATAGATTTAAGGTCTAGTGCAAACAATGAACCATCTTTTCCTCAGTTCATTATCTTTTTCATTGCATGTTTGTGTATAAAGAAATAAAACATTGGAATGTTTCCTGGTAGATGTTTGCTCTCCCAAATGTGAAGGCACTGGTGTGACCCAGGGACAGGCTGGCAGGTTTATCTCAGGGTGACAGGCCCCTGTATCATTGGCCATCAGCAACCACTCAGCCTGCTTTTTGAGCAGGTCAGGGGGCTCTGCAGAAGACTTGTCCTCTTCCAAACTACTTGGGGTCACCTAGAGCATGCACCAAGCTGGAAGAGGAGACTATCCACACTTAACTGGCCTTTTACCTGGAGAAGTGGGACAAGCACTTGTAACATAAAGAAAAAAATCCTCAAGGGTTTTCACAAATGGAAGTTGTCAGGGAAAGGACTGCGAGCCATGGAGGTAGAAATTAGTCGGGGATGAACAAAACCTGGGCAAAAAGATGGGTTTGAGAATTCTTTTAAAACAGCAGAGAGTGGTGGATGCACAGTGGTGATCAGGGGAAAAGTGGAACCAATGTGTAGGAAAGAACTTCTGACTCAACCTATTGCCTACCACTCAACCGCTGGTGCTTTGCTGAGAGTGCGGGACTCCTGGCTGCAGGTGGACCTAGGAGGCCTGGAGAAGTGGGGGATCAGTTGCTCCAGATTGCTGATCTCAGCCACTGGTCACCAGCTCCTGAGACACCTGTGTCTCCAGGTTGGCTCCTCTGGTGCAGACAGAGCATGTTGTCTGCAGCCCACAGGGAGTCTGTACACCCTTGGGAGAAGCTTCATTACTCCAAGACCCTGGCACTGATCAGCACAAACGAACCAGGAGCAGCTGGCAAGGCTGGATGATTCCTGGTACCATATGTTGCAGGTGGGAACCTCTGCTGAAAAATTCGCCTATTTAGATAAAATAATTCAGTTTTCACACTTTTCTTTACAAAAAAAAACTCTTGACATCACAGAATCAGAAAATATGCACCTCATTTAACAATCCATTAGTGAAATATATCATTTATATTTTATATAATTGTGTGCATGAGTGTACCAACATTTAAGGGGTATTGTCTTAATGAAAAACGTTCAAATTATTTGTGTCCAGATACAATAAAATGAATACTAAAAGCTTACATTCAAATATTCATGTAACATAAAGAAAAATGTCCCAAGGATTTTCACAAATGGAAGTTGGCAGGGAAAGTGCCGCAGGCCATTAGGTAGAAATTAGTAGAGGATGAACAAAACCTGGGGAAAAAGATGGGTTTGAGATTTCTTTTAAAACAGCAGAGACTGGTGGATATGCAGTGGAGATTTGGGGGAAAAGTAGAACCAGTGTGTTGGGAACAACTTTGGACTCAAACTATTGCCTATCACTCCAACCAGTATGTGCCCTATGAACAATTCAAGCAAACAATCTTATCCTTCACACTAATGGTGAGTAGTATACTGTTACACCATTGTTTAAGTTGTAGATGTGTATTATAATTTGTACGTTTTGTACAATGCTTGAGCATTAAAGGGGTTAAAATATTAAACTGACATGCTAGTATGAGTATGCGGGCAGCTGGTAGATGTGGAAGGCAATGAGTAAAGTTTGAGAAACTCTAATCTGGAAGAAGCAAGAACTAGGTTTTAAGAACCCATTTATTACACCATCACTAAGACGAAACAACATGGAAGCAAACACCAGGCACACATACACCTGATATGTTTTGAGATGAAAGAGCTCATTGCACAAAGATTGTATGAGCAGAATGTTTTTGTTAAGGTTTGCAAATGTGTTCATCAGCTTTTCAATTGCAATTGTAGGTTTTCCAGGAAATCTTTGGAGCTGGTTTTTCTTGCCCCATGTACTCCCCCAACTCACCCACCCACCCCCGGCTTTCCCTTCCCCTCTTCCTACACTGCTACTTGATCTGATGGACTGCATCCAAAGCACATTAGCCTGACATGACCTGAGTCCACCTTTATTTCTGGATTCAGATCACTATAATCGGCCAGGTTGAAACTTGATGCGTAAGACTTAGTGCCTAGAAATGGAGGAGGGAAGTGAACCAATGTTGGGAGGCCTAAAATAGCAGTAATCACTGCTAGGCCTTTTGGTTTCTGTCCAAAACGGCAGCCAGAAGCCCTTTACCCTGATCATGGTCTCTCACTGCACTGACCTTAAGGATGGCTCCAACAGCTGGGATTTTGCATTGTTTAAATGGTGGCTCTCTCAGGTTCCTTCTGGGAGATCCTAAGGCAATGTTAATTGTACAGTAATTGTGCATTTAATTATGTTCAGGTGGTGGGCATTAGCTGGGGATTCATTTGTGCTCCTATATAAAGGAGCATCTTGAAAGAGTTACATCTTCCCTCGAAAGAGTTATATAAAGGAGCAGACTGAAACTGTGTTTGTTGGGTTTGGAGGTGTATTCTCTGTAAAAGCTTATAAAATATATTAAAATTAGTTCTATCCTTCACTGCCTGGGTTTCTGGAATAGAACAGGCGATGCAGAGGGAAGGATGCATTGATTTGTATAATGTAGTGTCTGTGTTACAAATGAGAAAATGGAATCTCAGTTGTAGTGGCATTTTGTAAGGGAGCATACAGGGCCACATGGTTGCAATCTGTGCCCGTTTGGATCGTAGGATTTTAAAGCTTCAAGAATACTCATTTAAAATTCTTAACAACAGAAGAAAATTGTTGGGTAGGGAAATTATACTTACGCTTTGAAAAATTTGGAACTATTAAATTCCACTTTACTTCTGAACTTGCAGTTCCCAAACAAAGGAACTTTTTGACTAGGATAGTTAAATGTTTTGCAATGAAATTTCTTTGCTTCCTGTTCATTAAAACAACTAATCAGTGCATAGACCGTAATGAATTTCTAATCTCTGTTTCAGACTTATCAGCAGTTTCCAAATTACTGTCTTGCACTACAAACTGTTTCAAAACTATTAATAATACCTAATCATTTCAAAACAGGGAAAAGATCCTGATCTCTTCTCCCTTTGTTGATTTCACACTGAAAATATGCTCATCTGAATCCAATCATTCAAAAACACCCTACTGCTTCCTCATTGTACATGAACTTGTTTCTTCAAGGATCCCATGTGCTTTTTACCTAATTTATCTGGCTGCCTCCACCATCTGGAAGTTCATTCCATGTGTTTATCACCTCTTAAGTGAAAAAGAACTTTCTGGCGTCAGCTTTAGATTCATCTTTGTTTGCAACTATCTGATTTTGCAATTTAAAGTAATAATCCAGGGCCCGGATCTTCAATCATCATTGATGCCTCTCTGCTTGAAAGTTCCCCCAACTTAACACTGCTCCACAAACTCTTCCATGGCCTTCTGAGCCCAGCTTTTCCTGAAATACGGAGCGCAGTGTCCCTCGGAGCGCTTCATCAAATCAGAGAGGAGAGAGACGGGTGGTGGGAGACAGGACACACACCCTCTTTAAGGCATCACCTGTCATGTGGTAAGTTTAAATGTCCAGTTTGAATGTTTGTGAATGAATGATTGGATAAATGAGTGAATGGGTAGGGTGGATAGGTGGGTGAGGAAAGTGAGTAGGATTGGTAGATGGGTAAGTGAGTGAGGTGAGTAAGGAATAAGTGGGTAGGTGGATAAGTGGGTAGGGGTGAGGTGGGTGAGGTGGCAGGTAGGTGAGGTAAGTAGGTAAGGGGACCAATGGGTAAGGTGGGTTAGATGGCAGGTGGGTGAGGTGGTAGTCGGGTCTGGGGGGTAGTCGGGCCAGGTTGGGAGGGTACTTGGGTTGGGCCAGAGGGTAGTTGGTGGCTGGGGAGATGGTCTGGTTGGGTCGGGGGGTAGTCTGGTGGTCGGGGAGTTGTTGGGTGGTTGGGAGAGTAGTCAAATCGGGTCAGGGGGTTGTCAGGGGCTCAGGGGGCTAGTCAGGAGGGCCTGGGGAAGGGGTTGACTAGGGGTTCGATTGTGCACTTACCCAGATGTTAGACTATGTTTTAATCTAACATTTCCTGGGTAACCGTCCAGGTAAGTACCGTGGAACTGTCTGAAGTCTCCGACTTTCAGAGTCAGGGGCATTCGCAAAGGGTCCATGGGAGCAGGGGAATTGCCCATCAGAAGTTGAAACTTCTCAAGCAATTTCCATGTAGTTCAACGCATCAGGACTTCACCAACGATCCGGAGACTGGAAGATTTGGCCCCAAGGCCAGGATATTGAGGTCGGTGAGCGGGAAGCGGGGCCCACTTGCTGACGTGTAAAATGACGCGGGATGACGTCGGGCGGAACTCCCGATTTCACCCCACGTCATTTCAACTTTCATGCCAGCGGGGGCTCAGCAGAATCAGCTGTGCGCCCACCGACCTGTCAATGACCCATTGAGGCCATTTAAAAATTAATTCAACTAGTTAATGGACATGCCCATCCAACCTTAAGGTTGGGAGCCATGGTGGGCTTCAGAAAAAGCATGAAACCTCATCAATGGGCAGGATGAGGTTTCATGTGGGTTTTTAAAAATTTAATAAAAGCTTAATTAAAAGTGATGGACATGTCCCAACTCATGTGACAGTGTCACATGAGGGGACATGTCAGGGAAATTTTATTTCTCTACATTTACCATTTTTAAATTTGGCGCCGATCTCCCTGAGGCAGCACTTAGCCTCAGGGAGATGAATGCACTCTTTCGCGTGCATGCGCAAAAGAGCACACTCTTGGCTGAGGGAATACCCCCTGCCCCCCGCCCGCACAGGGAATGCATAGCGCTTCCTGGCAGATGTCATGCTGGGCGGGCCTTAATTGGCCTGCCCATGTAAAATGGCATTGGAGGTGCTCCTGTACGTGCCCACTCCTGAACTTCCCCCCACCCAGTGGGGGGGAAAATTCTGCCCCAAGTTTACTTCTTCCATTCCATTAACTATCATATTTCTATAAGGTTACCTCCATGGTGCCTTCTGCTGAAAAGTCAAAATTTCTCAAACCTTTCCTCAACTCAGATATTTTAGACCAAGGATGAGCCCCTCAGCCCTCTCTGCATTTTATCTAGCATTTGAATGTCTCCTTTGTTCCACTGAAGACTATCCTATTGTTTGAGCTATATAGTGTAACACTGTTTTAGCTTTGTTGATTGCTCTTCATTGATTGGTTAGGTTCAGCATCAAGTCCATAAGGATTCCTAGGTCCTTTTCAACTTCTTTTTTAGCTATTTCAGCATCATTGATGGAGTATGTACATTACTCATTTTTCTTTCCTCTGTACAATTCTTTACACTTTCATCTGTCATTGTCCTGTTTGCATACATAATTTAATCAACTCATGCTGTAATTTCTAAGCTACCTCCTCTAATTCCACGGCCCCTCCTTACTGTGAGAAAAGCATGCTTTAGAATCATACTTTGTAAAGAAATTATTAAACCATGTATTGAAATTCTGCAGCTTTAACACATGTCTGTATAACCTCAAATACCATAGTTTAGACTATGAAGGTTCACTACAATGTGAACCTTTGTAACCCTAGCTTGCGTATTTGCTTGTAATATCATGAATGAGCACATAACTGATAAGGTGTCTGGATGTGTGAGAATTCTCGTACTTAGGAATGTTATAGATTAGGAGCTAACACCAGATGGCAGGGACCAATTAAAGATCAATTGCAGGCTTTGGTATTTGTTCAATTGGCTCAAATGGTCTGTAAAGGTGGGGACTATTTAACTGTTTAGCGTATAAGAAAGGAAGTCAAAACCATGTTCATTGCAGCAGAGAGAAGAAATATCCACAGAAAAGCAATTGCCCCTATCTGGGATCCAAGAATTACAGAAGTCTGAGCAGATCATAAAAGTCTGCAGAAACTACAGAAGTTTGAGAAGTCTACAAGACAAATCCAGCCCAGATTTTTACACGCTCTGTTGTCCGTAGCTGAAATAAGAAGTATAGCCTGTTAAACTGATAATTACTGCCTAGTTTGTTAGGTCATATTTTATGTTTAATAAATCTTTCCATTTTGTGACAGTTTTACGGTCTTGCTGTTAATTTATTTATCACACCCAGATTATCTACATTAGAGACAATAATCCAGGATAAAATTAACAGTCACTTGTACAAGTGTGGATTAATTAGGGAAAGACAGCACAGAATTGTTAATGGCAAATCGTATTTAATCAATCTGACTGAGATTTTTAATGTTGTACAGAAAGGGTTGATGAGGGTAATGTGATTGATGTGGACTTCCAAAAGGCGCTTGATACAGTGTCACATAATAGGCTTGTCAGCAAAGTTGAAGCCCATAGAGAGTGGAAGCATGGATGGGAAGTAAGCTGAGTGACAGGACCAGAAAGTAATGGTGAACATTTTTTTTGGACTGGAGGATGGTATACAGTGGAGTTACCCAAGGGTCGGTATTTGAATCACTGTTTTACTTGATATATATTCATGACCTAGACTTGGATTTGCAGATGACACAAAACTTGGAAGTATTGTGAACTGTAAAAAGAATAATGATGGATTTCAAGAGGACATAGACAGGCTGGTGGAATGGGCAAACTCGTGGTAGATGAAATTTAATGCAGACAAGTGTGAAGTGATACATCTTGTCAGGAAGAATGAGGAGAAGCAATATAAACTAGATGGTACTCCACTAAAGGAGATGCAGGAACAGAGTGACCTTGAATATAAATGCACAATTCATTGAAGGTGGTAAGGTAGGTTGAAAAGTGGTTAAGATGGCATACGGATCCTTGGCTTTATAAATAGAGGCACAGAGTACAAAAGCAAGGAAGTTATGATGAACCTTTATAAAGCACTGGTTGGGTTTCAACTGGAGAATTGTGTCCAATTCTGGGCACTGCACTTTAGGAAGGATATGAAGACTTTAATGAAGGTGCAGAGAAGATTTACAAGAATGGTTCCAGGGATGAAAGATTTCAGTTATGTGGATAAATTGGAGAAGCTGGGATTGATCTTCTTAGAGAAAAAAAGATTGAGAGAAGGTTTAGGGAGGTTCTAAAAATTATGAGGAGTGCAGACAGAATAGGTAAAGAGGAATTGTTCCTCTAGGCAGAAGGATCAGACACCAGAAGACACAGATTTAAAGTCAATGCCAAAAGAACCAAAAGCGACATGAGGAAAATCTTTTTATGCAGCGTGTGGTTAGGATCTGGAATGCACTGTCTGAGAGGGTGGTGGAGGCAGATTCATTTGTGGCTTTCAAAGAACATTGCCTAAACACCTGAACAGAAAAAAAACGTGCAGTGCTAAAGAGAAAGGGCGAGGGAGCAGGACTAACTAAACTCTCCTTGCAGAGAGCCGACATAAACTCAAATGGCCCCCTTCAGTGCTGTACCCATTATATGATTCTAAGATCTGCAATATCTGGTTTTTATGTTTGTGCAATATTGTGTTCCTGCTCCATAGCCAGACTCAAACATTAGATCTGCTGATTAGATGAGTTCATTATTGAGTTTCAACAGCTTTTTTTGCCTATATTTGTACATACATAACAGGGCAGTATATTTGGATGGAGAGAGGAAACAAAGGGCAGAATCTTAATCCTTAATTTTGAAACGAGAGACAGGACCATTTTCATGTCCAGACCCCGATAGTTTATGAAGTCCTGTGCAACCTTACCAGAGGCAGCCAGTAAACAGACCGTCCCCTGGACCCCATCCGATTCAGGACAGCAGGCGTGTCACCAATTTGCCCCAAGTGATTGCATATAATTAGCTACCCATCACTGCCAGGCAGGCAGCGGATGCAGGTAACACCCCACCTCCGGCAAAATCACACAGAAGTAGGAATCACGCAGAATGAATCGAGTAGAAGCCTGACATGCACATTTCAAAAATTCTCTACCCCTGCCACCTCCAAAGTCACCTACACATGGCTGATAAGATTCTGCCCGTAGTATTTTTAGGGTTCCCTGTGTGTTTGTCATAGTGCCAGTGAGCAGACTGTAATTTGTGTCTCTGAATGTCCAAAGAAATCCCTGTAGGAAATGGACACTAAAGGGAATGTTAGGAGGAAAATACAAAGCAAATTTGTCAGCCCTCTCGTCTGCATAGTTACAACACAATAATTTAAGTTTATTTTCTTAATTGAGTAGTGAGTGTTGATGGTATTTATTAAAATGCTGCTTTCATGAGGGCTCCCAATACTACTTCAGATCAACTTAAGCTGTTTTACCTGTGATACAAATTCCTTTTTGCAGTAGATGCAGCCTAATTTAATATATAAACCCAACTGAATCTACCACCTGTAACCATTCACGGAAAACAAATGAATTTGAATAGGTTAGAAAACACCAATGGGTCAAATTACTCTGCTATAATTGTGCAATCAATTCAGATTTCCGAGTTCAATCTCTTTCAATCTCTGCTGGAGTTTGTAGGAAATAAGGACACTTGTGTGATAAGACAACAGGAAATCTGTTTGTCATGAACAGAACTGCAATCAGCATCCTGGCAGGTTACTAGTCTGTCTATTGACTGCTGCGGATGGTGGAATACTATGCTATTCACTTTTGCTTTTACTTGTAATGTTTCCTTTCTATTTACTCAGATAAATGGTTCCATTCTCAAAATTCTGTTTTATTTTGAAAAGTACAGAAAGATTGGGACGATTAAAGTAGGATTCATTTTAATAATCCTGTTATATTCCTTTTAAGGTTTGAGAAATATATTAATGGATTCAAAAATGAAATGAGCAAAATGTCTGAATCAATTGGCAATGATTCTGGGTGTTCATGTATTCAATATTATTATTCTATTAGTATCCTACAAATTTGTTTTTTCTACTGAAACCACTGTCAGCCTATAAGACAGGTCCACGGTCTCTGATGGATGTTAAACAATATTCCAGTTTTTCTCTGCACTGGTTGACTTGTTATTTATTTCCAGCATTGTTTCTCTTTTATTTCAAGTTTAGAACATTTGGGGATTTTACTTTTTTGATTCAATTAAGCAACCAGAATACTGTTCCAAGACTGCAAAGGTAATATACCCACCAATACATGTCTAGGTTAACCTTGTTTGATTATGAAGCCATCCATTTACACATTTTATTGGTGTTTCATGATGCGTCAAGAGTGCTAGTTGTAACATTTTGGGGCCCAGCAGCAAGTGAAGAACTATTGCCTTTCACTTTCCCAGAGGAAGGTGGAAGAGGCATTGGGCCTGGGTGAGGGATATGGATTTGGAGGAATAAAATGCACTGATGTTGTGGGGGGTATGTGGGGAGCAGAGGGCAGAGATCCTCCACTTTCCTTAATGTTACCTTCATCTTTGGTACTTTGTATGTATGTTTTCCACCCTCTTTGTGTTCTATTCCTGGATTGTAGAGTGCTGGACAGTCCACAGATTTCTACAGCCACTTTTATTGCAACTTAGCATCAAATGTATTGCACTAAATTGGGCAGCCCTCCCCTCCTCCCCCCTGCCCCCCCCTTACCATATTAGGCATATTTGCTTTTATTATTTGTGACTCCTATAATGTTTAAATATCTCAGCTAATGTACAATACTAACACACAGATTAAAATAGCTTCGCCTCTCTAATTATCAGGTTTTTTTCTGCACTAGAGGCTGTAAACTAGAAAGTATACTAGCTGCATCACATTAACATTTCTCAACCTTAGTGTAATCAGTCCTAAAGACTGAGGGATAATGTAACTGCAGTGTTGAAGATTTTATGGGACTTCCAAGGGTGTTAATGATATGAATCACAGCAGAGTTACTTGTTATTGAATATAAGCTTTATTATTGACGCTTAATTATTTGAATTATTTGGCTATTTCACCATAAAGCATTGTGTCCTCTTCCACTGCTTCAATTGTCATTTTAAGGCACAAACGCTTAAGGAGTTATATTTGATGATACAGCAAATGAATAGAATACTCTTTGACATTGATAATAACCAAAAACAAATACATTATGCTAGTAATGATTCAGCATGCAAATCTATGTGTTTAAACCAAGATTATGGAATCACATCTATATTTTAAAGTGGCCAAGTCAAGCTGAATGTAAATTCAACCCAATGGATATAAAAATAGGAAGTGCAGGAAATGCTCAGCAGCTGAATCAGCATCAGAGACAGTGAGAAAGGGATTGATTAATACAGGTCAAGTATCCTTTATCCGAAACTCTTGGGTCCAAATGCATTTCGGATTTCAAGTAATTTTTGTTTTTGAATACCGCATATAAACTTATATTACAATAGTCTAAGCCTAGGCTAGCTATAGTCTAAAGTAAATAAAATAGCTATAAAAGTAAGATGTATCACTGAATAATAAATAGAGTACCTATAATAAGTTTCTGATTGATATGTTCACTACAAAAACCACAAGGTGCAGACAAACAACTAGATTCCCTGTGCTAAAGGTTGATGAGGTTCAAAAAAGTGCGATTTTTGGATGTGTTTGGTTTTCAGATTTACAGATCAAGGATACTCCTCGACCTGGATCTGACTCTAACTCTTCCATGACTTGCTATTAATCCAAATTGATATTAGTTTTGGATGGAAAACGTGGGATACTAATTTTCTTTCACTAGAGGTCAGTACAGTAATACACTTTGTAAATACTAAATTGCAGTTTGCCTATAACAAGTAACAGAGACATCTAAAGGAATTTTTAATCAAAGGCATAGATTGTAGGTTATAATTGCTGTCAATATGGTGCCTAATTATGTATTTTTCACTAATATTTCACTGCATTTACACCTCATGGATTGGCTGAAATAAAGGACAGGAAAGGTGGGAGACACAGCACATTCAAGTACAAACTCCCTCACTCTACCTTCCACAGCCTTCTCCTGCAAATCTCTACTCATATCAGGACACCTTGCAATGTGACCCTCTTCATTGCCCCATCTGAGCACTCTCCACTGACGTTCACCTCATCTTGTAGCAACGTCACATCTATCCCTCACAGTGACCCTCTGCAAATGTTGATCTTCCGTCCTCACAAAACATTCACACCTCACTCATTAGCCTCTTCTTTCTCTCCATGCAGGAGAAGAGAGCACAGAACACCAAGGAGAAACAGAAAACTGTAATTAGCCTCCAGTCATCTCCATCTTGACAGCTACAGAAGAAGAGGCGATGGAGAATAAGCTGGATTTCGGAATACGTGGCCTTTAGAGATGGGGGTGATCCCAGCTCCCTGCTGACGGAATTAAATAGAACATGGCCACATGACATACATCACACATTCATGTTGACTTGATGTCAGCAGCCATTGAAAAATGCTGATAAGCACAATGGTGACTTAGAATCCTCCCACCTATTGATTCTAATTCACTTCCCACAGTTCCTTCAAGCCTCCCTCAGGAGGTGGTGGAGGAGGAAGATGGAAAACCCTGAGGAGGTCACTCTCTCTGAGGAAGCATTATCAAAAGGCACATGCTCACCCTCCACCAGCTCAAATACTTGGTCAGGCCTCCAAGACAGGTATTTGGGTCCCATGGTGAAGCACATACTACAAGTGAGCAGAAGCAAGTGTTGGAGGCCAGGGCAGTAGTGAAGGGCGCAGGACCCTCCAAACTCCGCTCAGCTGGATGCAGATTATGAGCCTTAGGGCCTGTACATGAAGAAGGCTATTCCAGAGCACCAGTAGAAAATGTGCAAGGTTCTGTGAGCATTTCCTGATTCACTGCACATGATTAGTGAGAGATTGGAGGTGTCTGTCTCTAGCATGAGTGCCATGATCTCTCAGGCCTAAAAAAAAAATCAGCTCTTTATCCTCCTCCTGTTCTTCCTCTGAAAATACAGAGAACTCATCACCTTACTCCTCCTAAACCTCCAGGACTCGCTGCTGCACAATGCTGTGCAAGATGTGGCAGACCATTATCATTCTGGAAACTGTGACAGGTGCATACTGAAAGGCTGGCCCCCAGATCTGTCCACGCATCTGAACTGCTCTTAAGCACCCTGACTGCTTGCATAATTACAACTCTGATGCTCACGTGGCTTCTGTTGTATCTTTCCTGGGGTCAGCAGCCAAGTCAGAGGGCACCCTTGTCTCCAAGGAGCCATCTGCTGAGTCTGCTTTGAGATGTGAATATCTGTGGGAAACGGACTGGTGTAGGATGAAGGCATCATGGCAGCTCCCTGGGAACTTTGCACAGACATGCATGATGATCATTTGGTGCTTGCAGACCAGCTGAATATTGAGGGAGTGGAATCCCTTTCAGTTGATGAAAGCTCCTGGGTGATCAGGGAACACCTTGATTGCCACATGTGCACCATCTATAACTCCCTGTGGCTGTGGGAATCCAGCCAGAGCAGCAAATCTGAGAGACCACTCATTCTGACTGACCTCATGATTAGTGAACTGAATATAAGTGGCAAACATGGCATCTGTCACTTGGGAGATGCCTTTCTTGGTGGGAGTGGAGGCGGGGGGTGGCGGGGGGCGGGGGGGGGGTGTGGGGGCGGGGGGTGGGGGGGGATGGCGCGGGTGGCTGGGAGGGTGTGAGTGTGCAGATTGTGAGATTTAACAAATATCACCTAAAGATCCCTGGAAGGAGTCAGATGCATAGAAATCAAGGAGCGTGATGACCTTGACCACCATGTGTGCATGTCCAGAAGCTGATCCTCTGCTTGCATACTTTGTGTTGGGGGTATCACCTCCTGTAAGCTGGAGCTCTGTGCTCATCCCCTCTGCCCTATGGAGTGGGAGGTGCTGAGGTAAAGGCTGCTGCTCCCAATGGTGCATCTGCTGCTGGTGGTGTTGCTGTTGCTGCTCCTCTTGTTCCTCATCAGAGGTCCAAGGTAGAGCTGCGTATAAGTGGATCCCATGTTGCAGTGAAGGCTGACAGCAGGGGAGTGCAGATGAAAAGATGAAAAATTCCAAGGTAATAGAAATGACTTCCCCAGTATTGGAAATTATTTTCTGAGCAAGTCAGAACAGGCCTTTGAGTAAAAGCCTTTCAACTCGGCAAGAGGCAAGGAAGCAGGTGTTGCATCTTAGTATTGAAAGCCAATCTTGGCTGCCAATTACTCAGCCCGATCCACTCCCACTGTCCTCTCGAATTTTTCTCCCTGGCAAGTTCCACGAAGCCTGCAAACCCACAGAGATAAAGTCATAATCCTGGGTTAAAGTAGCAGCTACTGATCTTTTTTCATATTTAACTGGCAAACCATCTCTTGCCAAAGAACATGATTGGGTTAAAGGTGGAAGGCAGTTGGTTCCTGCCAGTTTTCTGTCGCGTCGGCAGTTTCGGCTGTTTTAATCTGATGGCCGTTCAGAAAGCCACCCACCGTGACAGGATAAAACTCCCCCTGACATTTCCCATTAGTTCCAATAAAGGACCCTGAACAAAAACCTGTGAGATCTGCCCTACCATCATAACTCTGGCATGCTTGGGTTTTAACTTGTCAGGCATGCGGGAAGCAGAGGGAAGGGGAATTCGGTGAGGTAGGGGGAACCCATGGAAGTCAGGATTCCCATCATGCTGTGGAATTAACAGAGGAGCCACTCTGAGATTGATGGACTTGGCATCCAGTTGAGTGGGGAAGCAAACCTGCGACTGGTGGGTGGGGGTGGAGGGGAGTGGGGGGGTGTAATCATGGGGGTGAAAGATTGTCGATCAGTGAGGAGGAGGGCGATCTCAGTGGAAGAAGGCAGTGCAGTCAATCTGGGTGGTTGATCAGATGAGGTTGATCTTGGTGGGGGAAGGACTTGTGATCCCAGGGTGTAGGGGGGGTGGGAGGCTGCTGCCCAATCCTAGGGTCTGGGAGAGCAGGGATAATCGGAGGCCTCATTGCAAGGATAGAGGAGACCAGAGATCTAGGGAGGGTGTTCAGAGACCTGGGTCAATAGGTCGGAGGCCTTGGATAGAATGTCAGAGGGAGATCAGGAGTGTTGGTGGGGTTTGGATACCCTGGGTTGCCCAGCCAGGCACTAGGAGTAAAGGCACTTCCTTCCTGGATCTGGCAGTCCTCGCCCAGCTGTAGATGTCGGGTTTAAATTTGAAAAGTTGAGTAACCAGAGTTTCAGAGCCTCATATTTAAAGTGTCAACTCACCTCTTTGGATTGGGTTGGTTCCCAGCTACCTTCCCACCTCTATTAAAGCTGGAAGTCGGCAGGTTGAAGGCATTTATGAGTTGGGATTCTGATTTTTAAAACTTAAACCCCCACTAACTGAAACCCAGCCATTTTTTTTGGCTACAATTCCAACACCCCCTTGCACACCTCCCCACCCACCGCCACCCCCCACC
Organism: Cetorhinus maximus; assembly: GCF_964194155.1. Taxonomy (NCBI): domain Eukaryota; kingdom Metazoa; phylum Chordata; class Chondrichthyes; order Lamniformes; family Cetorhinidae; genus Cetorhinus; species Cetorhinus maximus. The sequence goes on along the minus strand of NC_135897.1, from coordinate 52,190,312 downwards.
CCCCACCCCCAACCCCAATTCTGTCAACATTACTCCATCACCATAGTTCTGCCACCATAACTCTGGCAGAGCTGGGCTTCTATGCACCGGAATATTACACCCCTGATCCCATCCAAATTCCCACAGTTAGGTACATTTGCATGAAGTAGGTGAGCGCCTGTATCGGCATGACATAGGGAGCAAGGTGAAGATATGTTGGTGTGTGTACAGAAGAGACAAGTCAAACAGCTTTATGGGGAGAGTTCAGTCGGAGCCAGAAAGCTATTTTTGGAATTGCCTCATAAACAACACAAAGCCTCTTTTTAGTGAGTACTTGCAAACATTTGGGAGCTGATCATGCTAGAGGAAATATCTCATGAAGGAAGTAGACAAATAATGAAGGGCTTTGTGATGGTGTTAAGTGACTTCATTCAGAGTTTCAACTTTTATTCAGTGAAAGCATTGCACTATAAGCTATGCCCTCTTCCCAACTGTTGGCAGTCCTGTTGCCCATTTTGTGCATCCATCTCACACTGGGATGCGGGAAGAGGGGTTGACAGATACTTTCCCTCCTCCAACCAACCCCCCCGCCCCCCTCCACCACCTTCATTATCATCCTCAGTTTACGGAAGCAGCAAACCTTTCTTCGTCGTGATGTTACGTAGTACACAGTAAGTTACAATGATTCTGGAAACTCTGGCTGGGCTGTGTTACAGGGCTCCAATAGGTTTATTCAGGAATCTGAAACAAGACTTAAAAATACCTATAGTCCACTCTGTAACACCTTGGACTGGCATGGACAGCTTTTTTAATCTGTCCATGCTGGTGTTGTTAACAATGACTGCAGAGATCATCAATCAATCATCCTGACATATTGTTGAGTCATCCGAATTGGTTTGATGTATTGTCACATGATGAAAGCTTCTTACTTAAAGGGCATTCATGTGGAGGTTAAGGTGATTAGCATCCCATCCTAGCTGCATTTCAATGGAATGAAAAACCTTTCCTGTTCTTAAATTGGAGAGAGGGTGTCACATGGAGCACTCAAAGCAGCATGTTATCTATCAATTGCTCCTTGCACTGGTGGGAATTCTACCAATGTGTGGAACTGAACATGAGTGTTCTGTGAAATTAATGTACCTCCCTGGAACAACCCAATAATCCGAAGACTGCACAAAGTAGGCATAAAGCCTCCTCCAGGGATTTTCTGACCAGTGCGTACCATCAAGAAAAAAACGTTTAATGTCTCTTAGGAGTACAGAACTTGAGTATTTCTGAAAAAAGAGACATGCTGTCAAAGCTTTTCATCTCACACTCATCAGGACAGACACAATGTAAAAATTTCAAAGGAAGCAACAATTTATACTGCATGACAAAGGGTGCTGATTGGTTGCCAAGTCAACTCCGATTGGTTGAGGCCTTGCCATGGAGAACGCACCAGGGAACTATTGTCCCCTATGTTTTTAATTCAAAAAAGGTGCAATGCCTGGGCATGTACCTTTTCTCTGCAGAGGACTGGTCCCTGCACATGAATCTAGGTAGTTCCTAACAAGCGTAAGGGAGCCACATTGTGAGACCGACTGATAATCTTAAATTGGTTGTTAGTGTAATTCTTAGCACACTTGGGATCATTCAGCAAGTGTTGTCTAATCACCAAATCACATCTAATATTAGACATTGTGTTCCGTGTTTTGCAAGTACAGACTGGTTGAGTACAGTCAATACTCTGCCTATTGGGAACAGCTGACCAATCAGAGCCAACTTGCCAACCAATCAGCACCTTGTAATTGTTGCTCCCTATGAAATTTGGCATTCTTATGTCTGTCCTGCTGATTGTAAGACGGAAAGCTTCGACAGCATGTCTCTTTTTCAGTAATAGTTTAGTGTCTACTAAAAAATTGGTAACACTTAGCAGAAAAGTAATGTTTTGTTACTTCATACTTACGCTTCTTAAAATTGTAATTTTGTCAAAGGAAATTGTTTCATGTTATTCATTTATTTGCATTAAAACTAACATTTCAATAAATTGTGCATTTGATTGGAGTGTTCTAAAGGAGATTTTTAAAATATTCATGTTGTGTAGTTTGTTACATGAGGTGAATAAGCTAAGCTTTAGCATTAAACAGGTTAGTTAATAAAGGAAATAAACTGTGGGTAGGTTAGCGAACGATGGATGTTAATTAAAGTGAGAAAATGGGATACAACAGAGCTAATTGTATATAGGAAACAAGGTCAATTGTAATATTATAAAAGCAAAAAACTGCGGATGCTGGAAATTCAAAACAAAAATAAAAATACCTGGAAAAACTCAGCAGGTCTGGCAGCATCTGCGGAGAGGAACACAGTTAATGTTTAATTGTAATATTGATGGAATGTGGCAAACAGGGCAAGGGTAGCTCTGCTGAAGACTAGGATAATGGGTGCTTTACAGTGGCCCTAAGGATGTCATGACTCCAGTGTAAAAACATACCTCCTTTTGTGTTACAAAAACTGCACCTGAGAACTCCCTCACTGGTCAAAATATATGATATAAGAGGATCAGAAGACCTGCACAAACAGGAACATTGTGTTCATGGCATCTCTATAATTAGGTAATGGATTTTGGGTTTGATAATTTTGGAACCACGGTAAGGGTATAAAAAGAGGCATACAGTGAAGGTGCATGTGATTCTGCATCGCATATGTCTGTGCATGCTGTGTAAACTTTGTACTCTGGAGAAATGAATTGTGTGTGACTATTTCAAACCATTCATCCCACTGTCTGAGGGTGTTATCTACAGACATCATAGTTAAATAGCTGACATAGGCCAGTTGCATGGAAAACTGCCGCTCTTAAACTATAAATGGAAAAAGTTTGTAGAAATCTAAGACGTTTTTGAGAGTATTTCTAAATGAACAGCACAGATAAGTGCTGCTGCAAACTACTGGACACAATATCCATGTCAATCTGTCAGCATAATTTCTATGTAAACACTGAATCTGTAAAGTGTCTTTGACAGCTCCTGAAGTCACTTATGGCCAGCAATCAGAAAAAATGGACTGGTTTTCATATTCGTTTTAGTCCAAAGCTTATTCTTTAATGGAAGAGCTGTTGTTGAACACTTCAATACTGTAGATATCAACAAGTAATTGGATGACATAAAGATAGATAAACAAATCCTCAGTTGGACCTTTTCTTGTGTGTGACAATACAAATCTCTTTTTTTCTTGTTAATTTCTCTCTTTTTCTCTGATCACCCCAGACCACATTCCAACATTGGCTATGGAGTGCCCACTTCACTTGATGTTCTTTCAAACCAGTGTTTAGGATATCTTCCTAGCAGCTTGCTGATGACCCTCTAATTTTTAGTCACTTGAGGAGATGGGACCCAGTAGTTCATGCTGCTTCCCCTCAATAATCACGATTACCAAGTCTTCTTGGTTAGGCTGGCGGAATGATTCATGGATGTTTCCAGCATTACTAAAGGTCATCAACCAGGAGCTTGAGTGAGATCTTTGCCAACTCACCCTTCGTTCCATTCTCTATTGTCTGGTTGGCCCAGCTGAAATGCTCTTCCTCTTAATAAAGTCCAAAATTCATAGGTGCACAAATGAGGAATCAAATTTTAATCTTCCATTTGAGAATCTATCATTCTGGAGATGTTGCAACCAGCCAACTTAGATTAATTGAATACTGATCTACTGAACTGATTAAATATTTGTGGGAGTCTCTAAATGGTCAAGTTTTAACCACTACTACAAGGAATGACAGAGGTGACTAGCATAGATGTATTTAAGGGAAAGCTAGATAAACACAAGGGAGAAAGGAATAGAAGGACATATTGAAAGGGTTAGATCAAGAAGCACAAGAGAGGGTTTGTGTGTAATATGGACACCAGCATGGACCTGTTAGACTGAATGGCCTGTTTCTATCCTATAAATACTATGGTGGAATCTCTGCCGTCCCATGGGGGAGGGGAGGGGTGGGGTGGGGCATGTGATGGGCTTCAAGTCCACTATGAAGAGGATAGCACTCCTTGAATTGTAGATAATGTGATCAATGTGTCATCAACTAGACTCTAAATTTTAACAGTATTTATTACCACAGGGTTTGTGGCTGAACACCTGGACTCCTTTGTAGAGAGATCATAGAGCATTCCTCTGTGACTGGGAGAAAGGGCTCTAAATGTAAGGGCTCTAAATTGATTTTAAATATTCAGTAAATTGTCAAGCAGGGCAATTTTCTCTGTCTGCAATCTTCATACATGAGTTTAGGATTTTTGTTAAAACTGTGCAAGGAAATCATTCAGAACATACATTAAGAATGTCAGGAAAATCAAGAATGAGAAATGTTCACTTGGATCACTGGGGTACGATTTTTAATATCCTGGCTCTTATTTTGTAGCACTGAACTACATATCCTGAACACAAACATAATTACCAGAAAAAAACCAGCAGGCCTATCAATCCTGTGTACTATTTTTGTCAACTTTCCTTCAGATTATATGTCTTCAGTGCTCACATACTCTAGTTTGCTCGCAGGGGATTGTTTTGGTCTTTGTCAGCAGGGAGCCTCCTCTGGCAGCAATGCAAAATCAGAAAATTATCCCTTCAATGCAATGGCTGAATCACCACAACTTAACCTTTTCCGGGGCAGAACTTCCACACTGCTTGATATGCCCCTGACCCTGGTTCAGATACCAAAATCAGGAGCACTTACATAATATGGGTAGATGCCTGTGCCATAGTGGGAAGAGACCACTTTGCCTCAGTGTATGCTAGATGTAGATTTTTACAAAGTTTCAATGTGGCCATATTTAAAATTTGCTGTTTAATCTATAGTAGTTAGCCGCTCTACGATTGATTGCCATAGCCAAACCAGACTCTGACAGTAAAATGAGCTCCATTTCACCAGGATCTGGTTCTAGTACACCAGGACTCCTACTTCATGTAGGACTGGTGGGAATTTTGGCAGGTGGTATCATCCCACCAGTCTAACCTATTTCTGTGATGACTACACAGAAGAGTCAGACACAATAAGTATCCACTCCATTTTTAGCAGAAACTTGAATGGACTAAAAAAGATCTGAAGAGCCAGCATAAATAGGTATCAACTCACGTCCCCTTCTTGTCCAAATAATGGCAGCTTTATGTCATCAAGCCCCAGAAATTTCAAGGCTATTTTCATTAAGTTTCATTCTGTATGTCTAACCAACATTTACTAGGTTCAAGTTTACCTTTAAAGATAGTTGCTTCATTTACCATTCTGTCTCAGATAAAATGAAAAAGCAGGGAAGTTGTTAAATTTGTATAGAACTTTGGTTAGACCATACTTGGGGTACTGTGAACAGTTCATGTCTCCATATTATAAAAATGACATAGGGGCACTGGGGAAGGTGTAAAAAGCATTCACTAAAATTATTCCAGAACTGAGAGATTATACCTGTCAGGTAACATTGAACAGGTTGGGGCTCTTTTCTCTACAAAATAGAAGACTGAGGGCTGACCTGATAGATATCTTTAAGATGAAAGAATTTGAGAGGGAAGACGTAGAGAAGGATTTTTCACCTGCAGGGATATTAGAGCTAAGTGTAATGAAAATAAGATAACCACTAATAAACTCAACAGGGAATTCAGGATAAACTTCTTTACTCAGTGAGTGGTTAGAATGTGAAACTTGCTACTACAAGGAATGACAGAGGTGACTAGCATAGATGTATTTAAGGGAAAGCTAGATAAACACAAGGGAGAAAGGAATAGAAGGACATATTGAAAGGGTTAGATCAAGAAGCATAAGAGAGGGTTTGTGTGTAATATGGACACCAGCATGGACCTGTTAGACTGAATGGCCTGTTTCTATCCTATAAATACTATGGTGGGATCTCTGCAGTCCCATGGGGGAGGGGAGGGGTGGGGTGGGGCATGTGGTGGGCTTCAAGTTCACTATGAAGAGGATAGCACTCCTTGAATTGTAGATAATGTGATCAATGTGTCATCAACTAGACTCTAAATTTTAACAGTATTTATTACCACAGGGTTTGTGGCTGAACACCTGGACTCCTTTGTAGAGAGATCATAGAGCATTCCTCTGTGACTGGGAGAAAGGGCTCTAAATGTAACATTGCCAAAGTGCTCCATTGCAGGCTTTACAACTGTTGCACTTTTATTTTTGGTTCATTCAATGAATCATATAATTAAACATTCTGTGTGATCTGTAATTTCAGCAATTTAGTGTTACATGGCATTGTAAAGGAGGAATTGTTGCATTAAAAAAAGGGCCGTTAACTTCCAGTGGAGTGGCAATTGAGTCGGATTGCCACTCCGCTCATAGTTACTTACCTGGAAATCCAGCCACCCCGATCTCACCCGACCTTTCGACTCAGGCTGGTTGAGATCTTTCAGAGGAATATCAATTGGTCAATGACCTGACACGTTCTTGCCCCCAGGCAATATTTCCAGAAGTAGGTCAACACTGGCAGAAGCTACCTGCCCAGCAGTGTGTGTGGAGGCGCTTGCCAGCAGCTGACCACAGGGCCCTGTTTTAATTCCCCACACCGGAGCTGCAGCCATCCTTGGGTCACAGCCCTGGCTGTTGGTCATCTGCGGAGGGGTTGGCCCAGCAGCTATGGTTACCATTTGTTTTATTGAAATCCTAACCTCTTCAGAGGACACCTGGCATTTGCCTTCTGACAGCAGCAGCACCCACATCTGGTGGTGGGACTGCTGTTTTTCCAAGGCTGCAGCCCAATCAGAGGGCCAGCGGCCTCAGGGATCCGCCTGCCATCTTTAATTGGACAGTGGACCTGGAGGTGACCTCTTAAGTGACGAACTTCATGAGGATTTTGCAGGCGGGTGCCTTGACAGTCAGAAAGGGATTGGGTTCCGGAAATGATTCCAACTCATGGTCATGATTCTAAGAGCAAAAGATTCCAACCTAAGTGAGATGTAAGAGTGCTGTCAGTGAACCTAGGCTGTTGATGCTGATAATGTGATGTTAAAAAATCAGTTGAGTTGAAAAGGGTAAGACAGAGCATTATAGAACATGATGGTTAAAGTATTATCTTTCGCATATTTTTCCTGAAGTTTGAGATTACCTTCATATACCATTATTGGTTCATAATAAATTTTACTCATTTACAGAATTGCTAGATTAATGGAAAATATTTTGTTTAATGTAATTTTTAGACAATCAAATAACTAGACGAAATTTAGGAGAAATAAAACAAAGGGAAGGGTGGCAATAATTTTCCACAATGTCCCCTGGTGTGACACCTTGAGGTGGATTTTTTGCCTTGATTGTCTAGTCAGTAATCTGAAATCTGAAAATTGGGCGGCCCTTTATAAAGAATGGGCAATCCATTCTGCCTGCTCACCACCTAGGCAATAAGGATGAGCATCTATCCAGTTCACTTTTGTATGAGCTAAGTCCTTCTAGAAATCATTGTGTGAGTTACTGTGGTAGTTGGATTTGTGTGCTTACTGCTGATGTACAGATGCTGGTAAGGTCGGTTTTAGCTGCTTCTTGCCAATTCCATCATTTTTCCCACAGTATCCAACCCGCAACTGATGAACCTAATTCCTTTTGGGATGTTACAGACTGAAATTGGGAAAGGACACCTGCACTATGAAGAGGATAGCACTCCTTGAATTTTAGTTAATGTGATCAATGTGTCATCAACTAGGCTCTAAATTTTAACAGTATTTACTACCACAGGGTTTGTGGCTGAACACCTGGACTCCTTTGTAGAGAGATCATAGAGCATTCCTCTGTGACTGGGAGAAAGGGCTCTAAATGTAACATTACCAAAGTGCTCCATTGCAGGCTTTACAACTGTTGCACTTTTATATTTGGTTCATTCAATGAATCATATAATTAAACATTCTGTGTGATCTGTAATTTCAGCAATTTAGTGTTACTTGGTATTGTAAAGGAGGAATTGTTGCATTAAAAAAAGGGCCGTTAACTTCCAGTGGAGTGGCAATTGAGTCGGATTGCCACTCCGCTCGTAGTTACTTACCTGGAAATCCAGCCGCCCTGATCTCACCCGACCTTCCAACTCAGGGCGGTTGAGATCTGTGTAGCGCAGCAGGTTCCCATGGCCTTCTATCCAGGGCTGCAGTGTCAGAGGAAAGGAGGACATGCCCCCTTTTTTTACTACACTAGCTGCCATAAAGCAGGTAAGTTTAAAGGTCCAGCCACTGAGAAGCCAGAGAGAAGGTAAGTTTATAAGGTAAGTGGGCAGGATTGGCTGGGAGTAGAATAGCTCGGGAGGTGGGGTTCGCTGCCCAGTGGCAGGGACGGGGTCAGCTGGTCAGTGGGGGGGATTCAGGGTCTAAGGAGAGCAGTCGGTGGGTGGGGGTGTTGTTGGGGGGTTCCTTGGGAAGTCGGTGGGGGGTCCTGTGGGTGTTCAGGCTATGGGGTGTACCCAGGAAGGAGGGGTGTTTTCAGGTAGTCAGGGGGGGTCCTGTGGGTGGTTGAGGGAGGGTCATGGATAGTGCGGGGAGTCCCGTGGCCTGTGGGAGGTTGGGAGATGGGGGGAGTCCGGTGGGTGGGTGGGGGCGGGGGGGGGGGGGGCTGCTGTGTGTGGGTCAGTGCTATAGTTACCCAGAAGCTAGAAGTGATTTTAATTCTTCCAACGTTTTCTGGGTAACTATTACTATTAAGACATTGGAGCCATCCAAAGTGCATTTTCAGATGACTCTCACCGCAGGCCAATTGCCCCATTAGAAATTTGCACTTCCCGGGCAATTGCCATGCAATCCTTACCTGGAAGGGGTCCCCAAGCCCACCTTTGGCGTACCCCCAGATACAAGTCCCCAGAGCTCAGAAGTTACAGGCCAAAATGTTATAGTCCATTTGTAGATTATTATACTTCAGGGGTAATTTCAACTACTTTCTCCTGATAAAGGACAGGATGGAGATGCTTTGAATTGGTAGAAATGAGAAGCATGACCTCAACAAATGTATCTGCTTCCACGTTATCCAGGGTAGTGTTGGGGTCGACTGAGTAAACTGCTTTGGAAAGGTAGGTCAGTGATTTTAGATATTATTGAGGTTACATATCCCAGATTGTGAGAGCTATTTAAAGTCATAGACTACTGGCTGGGTTCACCTGAGATAGGGAAACCCAGCAGCTAAAAGGAGGCAGTACTTACAAGATCCAGAACTTTTCTAGCACTGTTTATGGGCCAGAAAGACCTGCAGTGCTTCCCTACAGCTCCTCATTTTAAAAAAAAATAATTCTTGGGATATGGGCATCATTGGCTAGGCCAGCATTTATTGTCCATCCCTAATTGACCTTGTTCAGAGGGCATTTTTGAGTCAACCACATTGCTGTGGGTCTGGAGTCACACATAGGCCAGGCTAGGTAAGGACAGAAGATTTCTTTCCCTAAAGGACATTAATGAACCAGATGGGTTTTTATGACAATCGACAACAGTTTCATGGTCATCATCAGAATTTTAATTCCAGATTTTTTATTGAATCCAAATTCCACTATCTGCTGTGATGGGATTTGAACCCAGGTCCCCAGAGCATTATCTTGGGTCTCTGGAATACTAGGTCCAGTGACAATACCACTATGCCACTGCCTCCCCTGAATGACAACCTCCTGGGACCTGCCTCTTTTCCCATGGCACAATTTTACTCCCCATGATCTGACTCCTCTCCTTGTGACCTGATCTCCCACCCCACAATCCGACTCCTCTCTCCTGGTTACCCACTCTCCCCATGTGATCTGACCTCTCTCCCCATGATCCAATCTCCCTCCTGTTTGCAATTTGATCTCACCTTGAGGACTGGTCTCTCCACCCATGATCTCTTTCCTATGATCCGATCTCTCAACCTCATGATCCCATCCCTTCATCTCATAATCTAAACCTGATCCAATTTCTCTCTCTGTGGTCTGATGACTCGTCTCATCAGCATAGCGATGAATGGTATTGCTGACAGTGCCATCAATTGGCATAATCAGCAATAACCTGCTCACTGACAATGGGTTTGGGTTCCACCAAAGACATCTAGCTCCTGAACTCATTACAAACTTGGTCCAAGCATGGACAAAAAAGTTGAACTCAAGGGGGGAAGTGAGAGTGACTGCCCTTGACATCAAGGCCACATTTGACTGAGTGTGGCACCAAGGAGCCCCAGCAAAACTGACGTCAATGGGAATCAGGGGGAAAATTCTCCACTGGCTGGAGTCATACCTAGCACAAAGGAAGATGGTTGCAGTTGTTGGAGGTCAATCATCTCAGCTCCAGGACATCACTGCAGGAGTTCCTCAGAGTAGTGTCCTCGGCCCAACCATCTTCGGCTGTTTCATCAATGGCCTTCCCTCCATCATAAGATCAGAAGTGGGGATGTTCGCTGATGACTGCACAATATTCAGCACCATTTGCAACTCCTTGGATGCTGAAGCAACCCATGTCTATATGCAGCGAGACCTGGGTAACATTCAGGCTTGGGCTGATAAGTGGCAAGTAACGTTCGTGCCACACAAATGCTAGGCAATGACCATCTTCCACAAGAGAACATCTTCTCCCCTTGACATTCAATGGCGTTACCATCACTGAATCTCCCACTATCAACATCCTGGGGGTTACCATTGACCAGAACTGGACCAGCCATATAAATATTGTGATTACAAGAGTAGGTCAGAGGCTGGGAATCCTGTGGTGAGTTACTCAGCTCCTGACTCCCCAAACCATGTCCACCATCTACAAGGCACAAGTCAGGCATGTGAAGGAATACTCTGCGCTTGCCTGGATGTGTGCAGCTCCAACAACATTCAAGAAGCTTAACACCATCCAGGTCAAAGCAGCCTGCTTGGTTGGCACCCCACCCACCATCTTAAACATTCAGTTCCTGCACCACCAACACACAATGGCAACAATATGCACCATATGCAAGATGGACTGCAACAACTCACCGAATCTCTTTCGACAGCACCTTCCAAACCAGTGACCTTTACCGCTTAGGAGGACCAGAGCAGCAGATGCATGGGAATGCCACCACCTGGAAGTTCCGCTCCAAGCTGCACACCATCCTAACTTGGAACTGCATCACCATTTCTTCACTGTCCCTGGGTCAAAATCCTGGAACTCCCTTCCTAACAGCCTTGTGGGTGTGCATACACCCCATAGACTGCAGCAGTTCAAGAAGACTGCTCACCACCAACTTCTCAAGGGCAATTAGGAATGGGAAATAAATGCTGGCCCAGCCAGTCCACAGCCTGGGAAAGAATAAAAAAATAATTTTCTCCTCCTTGTGAATTGATCTCTCTGAGCCCACACTCCCCATAATCAAAAGTCTCCTCCTTGTGGTCCCAACTCTGTCCCCGCAATCTGATCATCTTTTTGAGGAGGTCCTCCCCCTCATGATCCAATATATCTCTTTCCCAGTCACCCAACCGATCTTCATCCGATCTTTCTCCCCAATTCGATCTCTCCCCTCCCTGCTGTCTGATCACTCCCCTCACTGTGACCTGATCTCTCTCTCCATAATCCAATCTCTTCCACGATCCTCTTTCTTCCCTATGATCTAACCTCTCCTTATGATCTGATGCCATAACCTCTCCTTATGCCCAGCCATAATTGGCCCCTCCCTTCCTCTTCACTGCACTCTGAGTTTCTCTTACCTACTTGCAATCTTCTCAATTACTGGGACCATCCTCAATTGCCCCGCAGCTACTGCCTTTTACAGAAGGCTTTCCCTCCCGGCAGTGACTAGCCGCCCAATCTGGCCAGCTATTGGTCGTGAAATGAGTAGAAAAGATTCTTGCATTCCTGCATTTAAACAGGACAGGACCTCTGACCTCCCAATGTCTTCAGGATTCCCCCTACTGACAGGCACCCCCAGCTCCCTCCCATTACCCCCAGAAATATTGGGGGTTTGAGTCTGTGAACAACTTCTGATATTTTGCTTAACAACTACTGTAAACTGAATATTTTGTGCGTTGGTACTCAGCTTAGTTTGACTTTTTTAAGTGAACCTGGGTTATTCTTTTAGCAAGAGTCCTGACTCCCTTGCAAGAGCTGGGGTTTTCTCGCTCCCTGTCTTCCTAAAGCATAGCCTTTCTTAAACATTTGAATAGCTTTTTAAAAATTCTTTTATGATACAAAATATGAAGTAGATTCTTAAGAGTAAAAGCTCAGCCTCAAACTTACAGCCTATAGTTGAGTATGGGGAAAGAGTAAAAAATAAGATCAGTATCATCATTTCTCTTGTAATATAGATGATGTATTGGCAAAAAAATTCTTTATGCTGGAGGGAGATGGACCCCAGGAGAAATCTATGTTTGAGAAGGCAGCAATTCCTGTGGAGAAAGGTCACTGGGATTTCAGTAAGCAGATAGGGTCAAAATCCTGGAACTCCCTTGCTAACAGCACTGTGGGTGTACCTACACCACATGGACTGCAGCGGTTCAAGAAGGCAGCTCATCACCACCACCTCGAGGGCAATTAGGGGTGGGCAATAAATGCTGGCCCAGCCAGCGAAGCCCACATCCCGTGAATGACAAAATAAAAAATAAATAAATAAAAATCACCATCATCTGGGTAGACATTGCCACCTATTTGTGTCGTGCTTGTTTATCTCCATTTATTCTTGTTCTGTTCCCCCTTTTCTCTTATTTTTTTCCTCTTTCTTCTCCATACTCCACTATAGGCTATGACTCCCATATAACTGAGTCTGAGTTTATGCAGACTGTACAATTATATGAATTACAATTTTATACAGCAGATTGATTCTTGCTGAATAGTCTAGGAAAAGACCACTCATGATTCTCATGAAATGAATATGTTTGGATTTAGGGATTATCTCTATGCTCCTGGAATGCATTTACTGTGAAGTTAATCTGGTGTTTTGTTCTGCATTCCTCCTTTCACATCCATTGTCATTGCTGCAGCTGTGAACTTCTGAAATGCAACTTCAGAATGATCTCGGCTGGGCAACACAAAATTGTACATTGCGGCAGTTTTTACACTGCAGGATCCTTAAACCCTCTGTTAGTCTCCTCCAACGGAAACATGTATCTCGTATGGCTTCAGATATATCACAGCTGTATTATAAAATGCTGTTCATGGTTTACTATTTTAGAAGTAATGAAATATGATGTGGTTTGTGTTCAGAGTTATAAATCAAAACCTAAAAACATAACTTTGAAACTGTCATAGAACTGAGCAACAAACACAAAAGAAGTTCATTTATCAGTGCATTAGCCAATGTTCCAGCACAAACAGAAACTGTTTTCTAGTGCCTACTAATGGGTTTCACAGACCCTTTTTAACCAATAGGATGCAGCCAGAACACAGTATAAACAGCACTGACCTTTCCAGGGAGTTCACAGGCCTCTAGGCAATGGCTGAACATAGATAGTGGAGGCAATGTTATTAATAGAGCACCAACACAGCAGTGCCTTCAAGCTGGGGACTGACTATTGTATGAAAGCTTGCTGCAGCCTGTCTGGTGATACAGGCAGTGTAAAAAAAGCTGAGTTGTCTCATTCAATTCTACTCAGCAGTGTGGAAAATGTTAAGTAGGACAACTCTAATGTTATGTATCTTGTAAATTAAAGGGCTCTAAATAAATTTTTATTCTGACAAATTTGACAAGGCGAAAGCACACCTGATAGCGTACTTATACTTCAGGATGCAGAAAGAGGGTGAAAAGTTGTGCACCAATTTCAACGCCATCAATGTTTGATGCTATTTATTTGACATCATTGTGCTGTATTTATGTAAACATCTTTTTTGAAGTTACTAAATACTTGTTTGTGAAGATAACACCAAGCGTGTTTGCTGGACAGTCTAGTTTTTGAGTGAGCCCAGTGCTGTCCAAAACTTAAATATGAGGGAGGCAAGTACTATATTTAAAAGATGCATGTCTTACAACACGAAAACCTAGGCCACGGCTTTCCACTTTGGCAGGGGTGTAAACAGACAATATCAGATCACCCTGCCCTTGAAGTCAATGGGATGAAAAATCAGGCAGAGTGGATAACAAGTCACCAACTTGTTACCACCCCTGTTACAACCCCACCCAAGTTGAAAGTTAAACCCATTTTTGTTAAGTTTTAAATTCATTTTCGTTTTTAGCAACTAAGTTCGGAAGTTAAGCAGTAATTACAACCACTGCCCAAGCTCTAGTCTGCACCATCTATTTTTAAACGTGAAAAGCTTTTGTGACGTTTTCCCTTCAAAAACATTTGAATGTTTAGATCCAAATTATTGTGCAGAATCCTGTGCTAATTATTGATCAGTAATGGTACATAATTGTGTGGTTAAAATGGCATGCAGAAGAATTGATTCGAGGTTTACTATACTGTGTAACAATTGAATCAATTGTGCAACAATGTGCTAATAATTGGCATTTATCAAAATGGAAGTAATATACTGCACTGAGGTTCAATTGTAAATCTTCAATGTGTTTACTGGAGATGAGCAGATGTAAGTAGTAGTCTCAATGTCTGCTCCTCCTACCAAAGTTCACAAACCCTCCCCACTCTCAACTTTAGACCCTAGAAATTGGAAAAATTGTGGAATTTTCTGGAAGCAATTCAGTTTTTAAAATTCTGCAGTCACTAAAAACTTGTGCCACAATAGACATTTTGTCTATTATTTTAGCAGAGGCACTTATTCACTTAAAAATGGGACTGCTCTTGCATTCAAATAGCAGGTGAAGGAATACAATACATTAAAAGTAATTCTTTACTTGCATCTACTGAAAAGCAAACTTTTCAGCTCCCAAGTTCCTTGGGGATTCTGCTATCCTCCAACCAAAATTACAGCAAGAGACATGATGAAGCTCTCAGGATTCATGAGAGTTTCCTGGTAGCCCTTTAAGTGTGGAACTTCTGGCTCAGTAATTGAGACCAAAAGATGGAACCAAGTGCAAGGACGCTCTAATGCTTTGGGCTGCAGTAGGCCTGATGTAGCTGTAGCAGTCAATATGCCAAGTGAGTGGAAGTCCATGCTGAGCAAAGCAGTCTAGAACCGTGAAGTTTCATAGATTTTTTTTTAACTATTGCTCAGATCATTAATCTTGTTGAGGAGACAAAGGCAAAAGTGGTTGGAATGGAAGGGGCAGGAATGAAGCATGGGTGACATTCCACCCCCAAGGGTGGAAAATTGGGAAACTTTCTGCAAGCGTAGGGCAGGGAGATGTTAGAGGTGCACTGATAATAGTTCTTGCACCTATCAATTGGATGTCCTCCCACTGATCCTGCAAACTCTCTGATTGGGACAGTGCTAGACAACACCCCAGGACTCAATCTGATTGTGACCACCAGGATTATGGCCCAAAGAACTTCAGAAATTTCATGCTTTATTTTAGTTTGTTAATGGTAAGATCGAAAGTATATTTGTGGCTTCCCAATGATGCCGTATCACAATGCATTATAATATTTGGTATTGTTACCATATAAAGCAGGAAAATTTCCAACTCAATCACTGAGCTGTGCTGAGGTGGAAATTCTTTGGATGATGGTGTGGAACTGCAGTTAGTGCTTGCACCCAGCTCCCCAACCACCACTCATAGAAGGAAAACAACGTTTTAAAATTAATTCACAGGATGTGGGCTTCGCTGGCTGGGCCAGCATTTATTGCCCATCCCTAGTTGCCCTTGAGAAGGTGGTGCTGAGCTGCCTTCATGAACTGCTGCAGCCTGTGTGGTGTCAGTACACCACAGTGCTGTTAGGAAGGGAGTTCCTGGATTTTGACCCAACGACAGTGAAGGAACGACGATATATTTCCAAGTCAGGTTGGTGAGTGACTTGGAGGGGAACTTCCAGGCGGTCATGTTACCATCTACCTGCAGCCCTTGTCCTTCTGCATGTTAGTGGTCGTGGATTTGTAAGGTGCTGTCTAAGGAGCCTTGGTGAATTCCTCCAGTGCACCTTGTAGATGGTATACACTGCTGTTACTGTGCGTCGGTGGTGGAGGGAGTGAATGTTTGTGGATGTGGCGCCAATCAAGCGGGCTGCTTTGTCCTGGATGGTGTCAAGCTTCTTGAGTACTGGGGGAGCTGCAATCATCCCTCGGCAAGTGGGGAGGATTCCATCACACTCCTGACTTGTGCTGTCAGGAAGATATAATTATGTTATTGGAATTCATTATGAAATAGTGGTGTCTGTGCAATATTTGTCTCTGTGTGTGGGTGTTTGTGAGACTTAATTGGATTAAAGGCAGCTGGTCTGAACGCTTTGATGTAAACATGGTAAACATGGGGGAAGTTTAGAATGTAAGGTGTGAAAGGACATTTGTACTTTTAAATAAACCAGACTCGATTGTTTTCAAAAGAGGAGGGAAATTTGTCACCTAGTAAGGTGAAGTTTAGAAACAGTGTGTTTATGAGAGATTTTTATTATCAGAAAGGTAAAGTCCAAAGACATAGTGGGGAGAATTTTCTCCCTGTTGTGCGGGCTGGGCGGGTGTCGGTGGGTGCGCAGCCATTTTATGTGGGTGGGCCAATTAGGGCCCGCTCAGCATGATGCACACCCGGAAGCACTCAGTGCTCCCTGTGGGGGCGGGGGCAGGAGGGAGAGTGGGGGCCTCTTGCATGTGCGCGAAAGAGCGCAGAAATCTCCCTGAGGCACGGAGCTGCCTCAGGGAGATTAATTTGATTGTGAAAAACTGAAAAAAAGATTTTAAAAAATTATTTGGACATGTCGCCTCATATGACAGTGAGCTTAAGGTTGGACGGGCAGTCCAGACAATCAGTTTAATTAAGAACTTAATGGCTTTAACGGGCCTTTGACAGTTCGACAGGTGCGCAGCCGAATCTGGTGCACGCCCACCGAACTGAAGATCGGAATGACACGTGGTGATGTTGAGACGCACGTCTGATGTCACCGCGCGTCATTTTACGTGTCGGTGAGTGGGGCCTGCCCCCGCACGCCGACCGAAGATTCTGGCCAGTGAAACAATGGGAGTTTGCATTCAAAGGGGAAAATATGTATAAAGGAGCGAAGTCTGTGTGTAAGGGTAGACAATTTAAGATCTAACAAGTGTGAAAAGCCTTCAGCATATACACCTCAAGCTGCTGTCTACAACAAACTGAAGTTAAGGAAACTCACTTTGAATTTGACTGGTTCAGGATATTGTGTGTCACCTTGCCTGGGTCTTTTAAAATCTATGTGGCTTACTGTTGCCTTAACGAAAGTGTAACTGAGTTCAGATTACATCGGGGATTTAGAAGTTATTACAGTGGTAATTTGTAGACATATGTATGTGCATAAAATCATTTATCTTATTAATAAATATTTAATCTAGTTTTGTAAAAACCTATAAGATTTAGTGGTCTTATTACTACTGAATTCAAGGCACGTATCTTGAAATTTATATAAATTGCAAGACAAATTGTGGCAGTTGTTTCAAGTTTCACTTTGGGATTTGAACAGTTCAACATTTACCATTGGCTGTGCCATAACAGTACCTTGTAGATGGGGACAGGCTTTGGGAAGTCAGGATGTGAGTTACTTGTCACAGGATTCCTAGCCTCTAACCTGCTCTTGTAGTCACAGTATTTATATGGCTAGTCCAGTTCAGTTTCTGGTCAATGGTAACCCCAGGATGTTGATAGTGGGGGATTCAGTGATGGTAATGCCATCGAACATCAAGGGACAACGGTTAGATTCTCTCTTGTTGGAGGTGATTATTGCCTGGCACTTGTGTGGCGTGAATGTTACTTGCCACTTGTCAGCACAAGCCGGGATATTGTCCAGGTCTTGCTGTATTTGGACATGGACTGCTTCATTATCTGAGCAGTTGCGACGGTGCTGAACATTGTGCAATCAGCAGCGAACATCCCCACTTCTGATCTTATGGCGGAAGGAAGGTCATTGATGAAACAGCTGAAGATGGTTGGGCCGAGGACACTACCCTGAGGAAATCCTGCAGTGATGTTCTGGAGCTGAGATGACTGACCTCCAACAACCACAACCATCTTCCTTTGTGCTAGGTATGACTCCAACCAGTGGAGAGTTTTCCCACTGATTCCCATTAACTCCAGTTTTGCTAGGGCTCCTTGATGCCACACTCAGTCAAATGTGGCCTTGATGTCAAGGGCAGTCACTTTCACCTCACCTCTGGAGTTCAGTTCTTTTGTTCATGTTTGAACCAAGACTGTAATGAGACCAGGAGCTGAGTGGCCCTGGCAAAACCCAAACTGGGTGTCACTGAGCGGGTTATTGCTAAGTAGGCACTGCTTGATCGCACTGTTGATGAGCCATTCCATTACATTACTGATGATCGAGAGTAGACTGATGGGGCGGTAATTGGCCATGATGGATTTGTCCTTCTTTTTGTGTACCGGACAAACCTGAGCAATTTTCCATCTAGCCGG
Source organism: Cetorhinus maximus (assembly GCF_964194155.1). Lineage (NCBI taxonomy): Eukaryota > Metazoa > Chordata > Chondrichthyes > Lamniformes > Cetorhinidae > Cetorhinus > Cetorhinus maximus. The sequence continues at coordinate 52,172,014 of NC_135897.1, read as the reverse complement.
ACAGATGCCAGTGTTGTAGCTGTACTGAAACTGCTTGGCTAGGGGATTGGCAAATTTAGGAGATCAAGACTTCAGTACTATTGCCGGAATATTGTCAGGGCCCATAGTCTTTGCACTACCCAGTGCCTTCAGCCATTTGTTGGTATCAGGGGGAGTGAATTGAAATGGCTGAAGACTGGGATCTGTGATGCTGGGGACCTCTGGAGGAGGCCGTGATGGATCATCCATTTGGTACTTTTGGCTGAAGATTGTAGCAAATGCTTCAGCCTTATCTTTTGCACTGATGTTTGATCATTGAGGATGGGGATATTTATGGAGACTTCTCCCCCAGTAAGTTGTTTAATTTTCCACCACCATTCACGACTGGATGTGGCAGGACTGCAGAGCTTCAATCTGATTCGTTGGCTGTGGGATCTCTTAGCTCTGTCTATCACTTGCTGCTTATGCTGTTTGGTACACAAGTAGTCCTGTTTTGTAGCTTTACCAGGTTGACACCTCATTTTTAGATATGCCTGGTGCTGCTCCTGGCATGCCCTCCTGCTCTCTTCATTGAACCAGGGTTGATCCCCTGGCTTGGTGGTAATAGTAGAGTGGGGATATTCCAGGCTATGAGGTTACAGATTGTGTTCAAGTACAATTCTGCTGCTGCTGATGGCCCACAGCACCTCATGGATGCCCAGTCTTGAGTTGCTAGATCTGTTCGAAGTCGATCCCATTTGGCACGGTGGTAGTGCCACGCAACATGAGGGAGGGTATCCTCAATGTGAAGGCGGGACTTCATCTCCACTTGCCACAGTTCTTGCTACTGAACAGGTAAGAACTGGATGAAGTTCGATCGTGATGGCCACTATAGTCAGTTGGCTTACAGAATTAATTATAAAGAGTTACTCAAAGTAGGGTTGGTTGGGTGAGATACAAGACGGGTTTCAATGCTTAGAGATCTGTACCCATTTCAAGGATCATTACTTTCAGGGTCAAAATTGGGAGAAATTTTTATGAAGTTGTAGCAAAAAACAAGATGGATGTCATGATGTCACCATGTTCTAGATTGCATCGCTGCTTTCACCTCTATGCATCAACATAATGCAATGTCTGTCGGATGCTTTGCTGTGGCATCAGTTTTTTGCTTTACACATTAAAATGTTGGTTCCACGCATGGCCATTATAATACATGCATTGTATCTTTACACTGTATTTAGCAGGCCAAGGCTAAGACTTTGTCACCCCCATAAAAATAATGCACAATATTTCTATCTACAAAATAAATTGAGATTACACTCTTATAGCCATCATAACACTTTCTCTTCCACAGCAAATTTCCAAGATACTCTACACCATGAAACATTTGCCTGCCAGTATTATTTTCAATCTAAATTTAGGTTGTTGGCATCTTAGAATGCAAGGTTATCATTATGCCTTGCACTTTATTGTCCACAAAACCTTACTTATTTTTCATGTTAACAATGGAAATTGCCTACATAAACATGTACACTGGAATTCTTGTGAACATTTTATGATTGTAATTTAGTATCAGTGGACTCAAGACTTATTTGTACTGCTGTGGCAAAAAATATCTAGGTCCAGATGCCATTCGATGTTTCGTCTAACTTCAGATAAGTTTTATTTGCCAGAAAAGTTTAAAAAAAAATAAAAGTGTCCTTCTGCCTGGCAAACGCCATTAACTATTGGGCATTGGGTCTGATTGTACTGCCACTAAGCTGAAAGTCAGGCCTTGGGCTCACTTTTCTCAGCACCCCACTCCACTGATGCCGAAATACAGCTGAAAATTCAACAACTGACATGTTACTCCATTCTCTGACCCATCTGCAAAACCTCTGTCACCATCAATTTTTTATTTTGTTTTATTTAATGTATAATTATTTCCAAGTATTCCTTAATTCCTTCAATTTTGCATCAACAATATGGAGAGATCTTCAAATAAATACCATTATGTGCATACATCTTGTCCACAAATCTTACTTCTTGTTGTCATGATTTTTTGGTAACCTTTTATGTTAACATTAATTTAAAAATTCCTAATGAGAGCATTCAGTGGGAGATATTTCCCTATATAAGAACTGGTTAACATAGCTTGTTCACAAACCAATTGAATTAATTCAAAGAGAATGTTTCCTCCTGTGGGAAAGAGCAAACAGAGAGAATATTTCCTCTTGTAGGGAAGTGCATAGTGAGAGGTAATCAGTACGACATAGTCACCAAGAAATCCAATCGGGAATTCAGAAGAAACTTCTCTATCCAAAATGTGGTGAGAATGTGGAACTCACTGCCATAGGGAGCGATTGAAGCAAATAGTATGGATGATTTAAGGGGAAGCTAGAAAGCATATGAGGGAGGTGGGAATAGAGGGTTATGATAGATTTAAATGAGGCAAGGTGGGACAGGCTGTAGTGGAGCATAAACACGAGCATGGACTGGTTGGGTCAAATGGTCCGTTTCTAAGATGTATAACCTATGTAATCCTATGTAAATCTCCCAAGATGCATTCATAGCATTTAAGTTAGCCAAATGATAGATTGCTTCTTGGCAATCTGTTTGGCTATTTTCCATAATGATTGAAAAAAAAGCAAAGCGTTATTCAGCTAAAATTTAGATTGAGTGCTTTTAAAAGATCAAGGCTGCATGCAAGAGTATTGACAGCAAGGTTATGAAATTGGTGTTAGGGTCCTGAAACAATGGACGAAATTTTCCCGCGCCCCCTGCAGTGGATTTAATGGCGGGTTGGGTATGAGGTGGGGGTGTGTGGTGGGGGGAACAATGTGCCAGAAGCTCCAAAAATCAGTTTCACTTTTGTGTAAAATAACGGCAGGATCTTCCGCTCCCGTCTGCCATGGTGGATCACAATTCCTGCCAGAGGCTAGTGTAAAACCGATTTGCATCCCGCCAATGGGATGCAGATGAAGGCCTGACCGGAATCGCACCTCCCACCCAATTGTCCGCACCACCAGCGGGAAATCACACCAGTCCAGAGCATGCCCGGACCAACGTGGTATATGTATATCTGGACTTACCTGAAGAAGGTCTGGGGCAGCCTCTGGAGTTTGGGATGGAGGCCTGGAGCAACCGTGGACCCTGGATCATGCAGCAGTGGGTGAGTGGGGGCATCTATTAGATAGATCTTTCAGCTTCAGTGTCTTCGAGGGGTCCAGCTTCCAGCTTCAGAGTATTCCTGGGGGTCCATCTTCTTTCTTCAATGGTGGGTCAGTTATGTCTGGATGCCTTTTAAAAATGGGACCCGAATATGATGGTGGAACACGAGCCATCCAGCCCATCTTGGTGTGTGAAACGTTGCAAAACCCCCAATGCATATCTAATGAGGCGGGGGTTGCATGATATGGCACGAATTCCCATCGGTCTCTGCAGCGGGAAACATTCCCCATCCTTGTCCCCGTCCCCAACATGAGACTTTGTCCTGGGAGAGATAATTCTGCTCAATATCTTTGGCCTTTCCTTCTTAACTGAAGGAAACTGAGGATCACTCAAGACTGAATGTCAGACAAACAGTCTGATAAAACAGAACCAGAGAAAGGATTCAGACAGTGGGGGAGGGTGGTGCTCAGTGACATCGGTGTACGTGTGCAACCTGACCCCATGTGTTCAAATCATGTTGCCAAGAGAATGGTGCCAAGATAGATCCTTGGGGAACTTCAGAGTTAATGATGCTAGTACAGGAAGATAAGCCATTAATAGAGATACTGTGGCTATTATTGGATGGATTGGAATGGAACCAAGCAAGGCATTGCCACTGAACTGGATAATGGAAAATAGACATTAGAGGCGATGGTATGGCTGACTATGTCAAAGGTGGCAGGGATGGTCAAGAAAGACAAGAAGAGAAAATGCACAAGATCCAAACCACTGCGATTGCCATTTGTGGCTTTTGTTGAAGTCATTAAAGTTCTGTGGCAGGAAAACTGTGGAGAGTTAAAAATGGAATTGTGGGGAAAATGGGTATGGATTTGGATTGGAAATTGAGGTTGGAGAGATTGTAATCATTTGCAAAGACAGAGGGGTCAGTTGTGTTTACTTTGAGGTTGGACTAATGATCCCAGTGTATAATGGGAGGGGAACACTGTATTTACAATGTCAGCTGACATGTGGGCTAGAAAGGGAAGCTGGGTTAACGTGATGCAAGTTTAATTTGAAAGAAGTCAAGGGAGGAGGGGAGAGATGATCTCAGAGAGAAATGTGTGCTGATAACTTTGGCCCTGCCTGGGTGGGGGCAAGAGGAGCGTGAGTGCTGAAGTGTGCACATGCATGGGGGTGCGCTCAGTGAAAGCTCCCTGAAGGCACAGAGCTGCCTCAGGGAGCTGAAGATTTTTAACATGAAAAGTAAATGAAAGCAAAGAATTCAAAAATAAGGGAATCATGTCCTCACATGTGACTCTGTCACATGAACAGGGACATGTGGAAAATGAGTTAAAAAAAATTATTGGTTTTTTTTTAGTCGCTGTTCAAAACCTCATCCTGTCCATGGATGAGGTTTTGTTAAAAATTCAAAAGGCCACCTAGCCTATTTGCCCACACGCCAGCCGAACAGTGGGATGGGCAACGAAAATTTCAATTTAATTAATTGATTAAGGGCCTTAATAGGCCTCTTAATTGTCGGTGGGCATGCTGCCGCCTCTCGCACGTGCCCAGTGACTGAAAGATCGCAAGAGAGCGCGATGACGTCCGGTCGCTCACCCAATGTCATCGCACACTACTTCACTCCCGTTCCGGTCGGGTACACACCCGCCCACGGGGTGAAAATCCTTCCCTTAAAAATCAAGTGATTTGATATAAAAAATCATGAGTTGCTATTTTCTAAACATAAACCAATGTTGATTGACAGTTGGTTTCTAAACCTTGTCTTATTTAATCTCTAACAGGCCAAAGATCTTTCCAAAACATATATTACTATATCTGAAAATGATTTATAAAAACCTTTTAAAAATCCTACTTGTTTTCTCCATTGTTATGCATCTCAGTTTAATGTTATAATGACTCCTAAATAAAAGTATTATATAGTTTGAAAAAATACTGATTATTTGTAATTTTATGTAAAGCTATTTCAGATCATGACAGTAATTCCTCCTCCCGCATCTCTTCAGTTTATTGGAAGGTGTGCCAGGTATCAGAGATTTGTTTGATTTGCTGCTTTGAGGCTATCACACAAAGCACTACATATTTTCAGTAAAAATCTTATGGCCGGAATTTTACGGCCACGCCCTAACTCCATTGGCCCGGAATTTTCCTATGGCGGGCAGGCTGGGCGGGTGCGAGTGGGGGCAGGCGTGGAGCCAATCGCTGCCTGCGATCGGCTCCGTGCCAGTATTTTATGTGGGTGGGCCAATTTAGGCCCGCCCAACGTAATATGCGGGCTGGTAGCATTCAGCGCTACCTGTGCGGGCGGGGGGAGGAGGGAGAGTCGGGGCCAGGGCTCTTTCGCGCATGCACACGAAAGAGCGCTTCAATCTCCCTGAGGCACGATATTAAAATTACTAAATAAAAGGTTTAAAAATTCATTTAAACATGTCCCCTCGTGTGACTGTGTCACAAAGAGTTGGGACATCTTTTTATATTTGTGGAAATTAATTAATTTATATAATAAAAGCTTCAGGAAACCTCACCCAGCTCGTGGATGAGGTTTCCTGAAAAACACGAAGGACACTTGGGCTTTCCGCCTGCCTGTCAACCTTAAGGTTGGACGGGCACCGTTCACAAGTGGCTCAATTAATTTCTTAATGGCCTTAATAGGCTGTTTACATTTCGGCTGGCGCGCAGCCGATTCCGACGTGTGCCTTCTGAACAAAATATTGTGATGGCGCCCGATGTCATCGCGCGTCATTTTACGCATTGGCGTGTCAGGCCCACCTCCTCACGCCGACGGAAAAATCCTGCCCATTGACTTCGGCGGGACCAGAAAGTCCCCTTGGCGTAAAATTCCGCCCTCTGTGTTGCTTTGTTTCTGTCTGTAAATGTATAATCTTACGCTATAAATTGTGTACTTTGATAGTCTTAAAAAATATATACACACAAAAGTTTGGAAAAACAATGCTGTAAAACTGTACATTTTGGGGTCCACTTGTTCAATAATCCACTGAAGGTGGCTCCTGTAATGAAGAAATTCTGCAGTTGAAATGCTTTGAAATCACCAACGACAGACAGATTCCTGTTACCTCGCAAAATCTTTGTCAACCCAAATATTTAAATATGACAAGAGTCCATTACACAACCAATGAGCTAATGTTTGATGCACATGATTCACTGCTGGATATTTTGCATCCAAGTAAGAAATCACTGAGGGCACTTCCTCTCAGGTGTCTAGGGGAAAAAAAGCTAGGCAGGTACCAAGCACCAGTCACATGGGTTACCTTGTGCTGCCAACCACCAGCTGCATAAGTTATTGTACGCTGCCAACCACTAACCACATGGGATACCGCACACTGCCAAACACCATCAGTGCACCAATACAGCTGCCCTGAGCACCATCTTATTCCCGCCGCCGACTGCCAACTTTGAACTGCTGCAATCTCAGGGGCATGGCAACCACCGCTACAGTAAATCCCAACATATTAAGAGAAAGCAATGACCAGCAGAATTGCACATAATTTTCTCAGGAAGAGCATTGAACTCACCCATCACATTGAATTCGCACATTTGTGTTTTCCGCCACATCTAATCTGTTTCATAGGTAAAGTTGAGAAAGTGAAGTCCCAGCTTATTTCCAGGGCAACCAGCCAGCGCTATGGCAGTAAGAATCTGGGTCTAAATTTCACTTAGTTTGATTTAAAACAAAATTAACAAAGTGAACATTGTTTCAAGTGAGCTGCAATTAGCCACATTTTAAAATATATGGCAGAAAAGAAACCGTACTAAAGTGATGATGTCAAAAATTTAGCGTCTTTGTGAAGTTTAAGCTGTGCTCATTTTAAGCCTGTATAAATCCATTTACGTGCTGCAGAGTCGCACCCTTGACTTCTTCTCTGACTTCTTTTCCAGAGCTTGTTAAAGAAGGAGAAACCCTCCCCCTACAATCACTATTGGCTGAGGCAGTTGCCTCCTTACAGGATGAGACCTAACCCATGTGTCCCAGCAGCCTATCCTTCCTTCTTTTTAGGCAGTGCCTTGATGACTTGCTCTGAGCAGCATATTACAGGATGCATGGCAGAAGTTGACTTTCAGTGGACAAATAATAGAGTGGAAAAAAATCTTGAGAATGCAATCACAAGATCATGAATCAGGCTAAAATTTCCTTATAAATTGTCTCTCTCATGATACATTCACAAGAGTTGGCAATAATGGGACTTTAGTGTCATAATATTCTACGGGTGACAGCTTCGACATGGTTCTCCTGATCCCCCTCTCCCCACTTTAGAGATGGAGTCCACATGGATGGAGCGAGTTGTGGCCAGGATAGGCTTGAGAGTCAGGCTTGCATCAAAGAGGCAGGGATTGTATATTGAGACAGCAGCCCAAAGTGTCCTTACTATGATTCAGAAAGGCAATAAATATTTATTGCTTCATGAACAGAGTTTATGGCCTGAATCTTCTGGTTGGCGTGCGGGGGTGGGCCCTGCACTCCGAAGCGTAAAATGATGCGCAGTGACTTTGGGCGTGCGTCCCGACATCACCGCACGTCATTCCAATCATCAGTTTGGCGGGCACGCACCGGAGTTGGCTGCGTGCCCGCCGAACTGTCAAAAGCCTATTAAGGCCATTAGTCAACTAATTGAGGCACTTGTCAGGGCTGCCCATCCAACCTTAAGGTTGGCAGGCAGGCAAAGAGCACAGGTGGCCTTCGCATTTTTCGTGGAACCTCATCCACAGGCGGGATGAGGTTTCATGAAGGCTTTATTAATTTAATAGAATGTTTCATATAAACTGATAAACATGTCCCACCTCATGTGACAATGTCACATGAGGGGACATGTCTGAATAATTTTATTTTTTAATTTATCACATTTTTATGACTTTCCTTAATCTCCCTGAGGCAGCTCCGTGCACATGCACCAAAGAGTGCCGGCCCTGACTCTCCCTCCTCCCCCCGCCCGCACAGGTAGCGCTGAGCACTTCCGGGTGTACGTCACGCTGGGCGGGCCTTAATTGTTTTATTGTTTTAAGTGTTTTACTGTTGTCTGTGATCAAAGTGTCTTAAGGTGCGAGGGCAGTGTTTTCTTACCCTCAGAGTGATTTATCCTAATGTAAATGATTTCCAGCAGCAATCTTTTGTGAATTTAAAAATAAAGAAGATTATTTATTAGGACACACTTACCCTGGAGGTTTAAACATGGTGCCTGACACACACCATCACACACACAAAGATTAGATACAGATGAAAAAATAACAACCCAATTACAATCTGCAATTATTTCTTTCTTTTTCATAGCAGGCCTGTAGTTTCTTGGATGAATTAATGCTTTAGCTGGAGTGGAGGTCTTGTAAAAGCAGAGGATTCTCAGTAAGCTGTGAGGCTCCTTGTAGTTGAATTGCCAGGAGGTTGGCTCTCAAGTAACTTGGAACAGGCTGTGGGGGAGAGTCCTTCTCCCACCTTCAAGGTGTAACTGTATATTATCTTGGTTGTGTAGTTGTCTTGCAGCTGGTCCGATGGCTGACATGGTGTTTCTGTTGGTATCTGTCCTAGACCAGCTTCTGCTGTTATATTTTTCAAAGCACATAGCAAACTTGGCTGCCTTACCCATGCGACCTGTGACAAGTGCCAAGTCCTTTTCCAAATGAGGTGGTGTCTTAGACCAGTAAACTTCCTGTCCTGTGGCTTTTCGCAAACTGACAGTTTCAGGCAGCCAAAGTCTTTGTATTTGGGATGAGGAGCCTTCCAGATACAATGAAAGGTCGATGAGATCCATTTCATATTCATCTAACACCCCCATTGAGTTTTGATGAGCTAGTCAAATCTGTTGACGGTCCTTCCTTAACAAAAGGGATGGGTGAATTTCACCAGTGGCTGTGATTGTCCATATGTAATTAGATATTTGCTTGAATTTCAGGACTGTCTAGATCTGCATGCCACCAAGTAATATGATGTGCTTCAATCACCTTAAACAACTTTTGGTGTCCATTTTTAAAAATATAGCTTTAAAGTTTGTAATACCTTCATGCCTGTACTGGGCATGACAATTGCAATCATTGTTCTTATTTCACAGTTCACCTAGAATGCTTCAAGCAGATTAATTTATTCCCATGAAAATGGCCAAGCCATTCAATTCAAATACCAATATCATTATGTCTTTCAAAATTTATGTTTTTGGCATTTCCAATTTATCTTGACAGATATATTTAGAAATGTTTTTCTGCCATTGTCAATGGAAGGTCAAATGGAAGTCAAACTTCCATTAAAGTTAATCAAAATGAAAAATCAGGAGAGACATATTTTGGGCAGTTGAATAGATATCTTACACAATTAACCAAGATGAAAATTACCATCAATCAGTGAGTGTAGTGAAAATATTTGGGATAAAAAATATCTCCAATCTATCTCTGTGTTACTTTAGATTTATTGTAACAGGTTCCAATAATGATATTCTTCAGGCAGTGAAGGAGGCCATTACACCACCAAGACCATCCAGGATGATGGTGTGCATCTTATGCAACTTCTAAAATTCCTCTTCACTTATTATGTTACCTGGTATGAAGTGTAAGGTGTAGATGGTGTGACCAGTGACCTCTGCATTCCAATACCCCTCTTCCCTTACCCAAAGCTCTCTTTCTACATTTCTGCTTTCAGCTACTCAAGAACAGCCAACTGGCCAGCAAGTGTCAACTCAAGATAAAGAGCCTGAGCGAGAGCAGGCCTTAGAGGAAGAAGCACTGTCAATTGATCCTCAGGCATCAGCTCTGCTAGTGACACTGCATGGACTTTAGAGAGTAGTGTAGGGACAGGATCTGCAAATGGTGAGTTAATGGGCATGAGCAGGCTGCAGTGAGGACAGGAGGAACGGATAGTATGTCAACCAGGCTCCTGGAGAACAAGATCTCAGGCGAGTTCTGCTACAGAGGAGTCAGATCAGAACTGATAGGCATGCACATAGACATGCTTAGGGCATTGTCAGACCTTCCGCAGAGCCGATTGTCACTGCAAGGGAGCATGAGTGAGTTTGGCTTCAAATTGGCCCAGGGCTTGGAGCCCATCCTTTCCTCTGTGGAGGTGGTGGCCAACTAAATGCAGCACTTACAGATCCAGCCATGATGCAACGATGGTGGGAGATGACTCAGCTCTCATTGCATCAGGGCAAAGGCCTTAGTGCTGCAGTGAAAACTCAAACTGAAGCCATGAGAGAATAGAATTACAATACGACAAATTCCATTAGTATTTTCCATTGTAAATGTTAACATGGGGATTCATAATGGGAAACAGCTGACATAAAATATGTGACAAAAATCCGGCAACATGATGGCAGGTGATGCAGGCAGGCAGTTCAAGCAGCTGTAAGATTTTTACATATTGGTCAATCTCTTTTGGCATTAGACACAGTAAACCAGTGAATGTGGTCACTTTTCTACCTGTCTCAAATATTTTTAAGGGCAGAATTTTCTCCCTGTCAGGCGGGCGGAGTGGGACCGGGCGTGGGCGTGTGTGGACCCAGTTGCTGCTCGCGATTGGGTCTGCACCGCCATTTTATGCAGGCGGGTCTTTCCAGCGTGAATCACGGCTCCTGAGGACAGCGGGAGTGGACGGGCGGCGGTGGGACTGCAATGACCCCCGGGTCCAATGGCGACCCGGAGGCCTGTTTTAAAAAGCTGCTGCAGCCTTTCAAAGGCTGTGAATCATGGTTAGTGGAAGGGCTCCCCAGAGCACTGCTGCTGAGCCGGCCAGGCAGGAGGGTAGGGCAAGGGGGCGCTGTGCCCCTCGTTTTACAGACGATTGCCTTGCTGCCCTCCTTGAGGAGGTGGCAGCACGGCGGGAGGTCCTCATACCCCAGGACAGGAGGAGGAGGCCCCCCCGACATGACCAAACGTGCCTGGGAGGAGGTGGCGTAGGTGGTGAGCTCCCGCGACTTGGTGCAGCGCACCTGGATCCAGTGTCACAAGCGCTTCAATGACCTGTTGCGCTCAGGAAGGGTGAGTACAATGTTGGCATTGGTCACTTAACCCAGCAGGTAGGCTTTCCCTCCTGGTGCCCACACCCCACACCCCCCCAACAAGTCTGAGTGTAGTGACTGCACTGAATCATTGCCGTCATGTGTCCTTTACTGGGTGGGCCAGCGGATATTGCCCATGCCGAGGTCACCCTGAGAGGGTGGTGAAGAGATGGGTTCTGCCCCCGCAGCATGTGGTACACTGAGACCCACATGACTGTTTTGGGGGCAACCTGGAGGAGCTGCATCTAGGGGCAGTGCTAGAACTCCAGGACATGCCAAAGTCAGGGTGATGACATGCTGGGAGGGGAGCTTCAAGGTGGCATGGCACCGATCGATTTGCTGTCCTCTGCACTCCACGTGCTTGTGCCTCCTTGTTATGGAAGGTTAGACCGTGTGTGCCTAATGTAATGTAGGCAGCATTTGGCCAAGAGGGTGGGGGGGGGGGGGAACAGGCCTAGCATCTTTGTGTGAGTGTGTGGCAGCAGCGGGTTGAGGAGGCTTTGGAGCCCTGCAATGTCCCACTCTGGTTGGGGTGGGCCGTGTGCAAAGAGAGTCCAGATACAAGTAGCACTAATCAATGTTCTTTTCTCATTCGGGAGAAAAATGCACATAATGCCGCCGAGCGGGTGAGGACTGGCAGCGGCCCGACACAGTTGGTGATTCTCAGCCACTTCCATAAGACCATAAGACATAGGAGCAGAAATTAGGCCATTCGGCCCATCAAGTCTGCTCCGCCATTCAATCATGGCTGATAAGTTTCTCAACCTCATTCTCCCACCTTCGCCCTCGCGAAGAGGAGAGATGCCATGCGCCTAGCTCCACCGGTGTCAGTGAGGCTGGGGTGCCACGGGCAGGTATTTATGCCCAACAGTGAGGTCACCATTGTTCTCCCAACAGCCATGGAAGTGCTGAATATTCAGTGATTGAAGTTTGCAATATGGCTCGACCATTGCTTATGGAAGGATGAGCGCATAATGATCCGGGAGACAGGGATGCACTTTGTCATTGTTTCCATGTTAACTGAACATGTCCTTGTTCTTCCTTTCAGCATCCGTGGAGCAGGGCCGGGAGGAGGAGCAGCAGGAGTCCCCTCTCACACCTGAGGGCCCTGAAGTCTCACCAGCATCTACACCATCTCTGCTAGGCAGGCACCAGCACAGATACTAGCACCTCGGTGGGAATTAGAACATCGGCTAGTGTCCTGGTACACAGCGGTGAGGGCACTTCACAGTCGCTGGAGGAACAGGTGGAGCCAGAGACTACCCCTAGCGCCAGCAGTTGGAGGACTGCAGGGGATCAGGCACATGCTCAGTTGGTGCCTGATGATGTGCCTCTGGAGTCGCCCGCGATGCAGCAAACGCAGGAAATGCGGCCGGGTGTGCGGGAGCATCTGGTGGAAATACATGAGGCTATGCTTGGCTTGGTGTCCGTGGTGGAGGAGTCTATGCGGACCATCGCCGATGCAATGAGCCTCATAGCCGAGTGCCATGTGTCCTCCATGGAGAGAGTGGTGACTCTCATGGAGAGGATCCTCCAGGAGACCAATCACGGCTTCCTGGGATGCGCTCTGACCAGCAAGCCCTCACATCGGCATTGACCTCAGCTGGTCATTGCCAATGTGGGAGATGGTCTGGGCATCAAGTTTCCCAGCTCAGTGCCCATCCATCCGCGGTGAGCAGGAAGGTCCGAAGCGACCTCACATCGGCGCAGCAGCTGCCTGTCGTCTCTGCGGGCTCCTCTCAGGGCGCTCTGGTAGAGGGTGGCAGCTTTTCTGCCCCTCTGCCAGTGACCATTGCATCCAGTGAGGCTGCGATGACTGTGGAGATACCAGCTGTGGAACTAGCAGATCCCTCCCAGGCGGGGCCAGCACAGACTCCACGGGCCAGAGGACGACCACCAAGGTCATCGAGGCCAACAGGACAGCAGAGTCAGGAGGCTGCCTCAGATGCCAGGGCCAGCGAGGGGGCAGCACCAAGATGTAGCACTCGAAAACATAAACATAAGGTACCTAAGGTACACCACGGGTTTATCACTGGTGCTTTTGATGAGGTCTTTGAGTTTGGTGTGATTTTTAACACGTTTGTCATTTTGTTTCCTAAAGTTTCTTTTGTTGCAATATTAAATTCAGACACGTCATCATGGCTGAGGGTGCCTCTTTTCTTCTGCAGGTGGATGGCTTCCAAAAATTTTATGAGTGTTTAGTGGGAAATTCAGCTTTATTAACAAGGCCCTTAGTTAATGTTCCTATCCAGGCAGATTTTGCACTTAGGATTCGAGTATGGAGCCTATATCCCAGGCTTGTCCTAGAGGTCCATATGTGGTGTACTAGCTGAAGGTTCATTGGATTAAAGCCTCCTGGGTGTTCCTGCCTCCCTCAGCATTTCCCTGTGCGTGCTCATCCTCGGACTCACTGCTGGACTCATCGTGTGCAGCCACAGCCACTGCGTCGACATCTTCATCGTCCACTGCGCCCCCTCCTTTCCAGCGCAAGATTGTGGAGAGCGCAGCATGCAACCACTATCACCGAGACACGATCTGGGGGGTACTGGAGTACACCCCCTGAGCGGCCCAGGCATTGAGTAGACCTATGGCTCTCTCCACCACAGCCCTTGTGGTGCCATGGCTCCTATTGTAGTGCTGCTCAGATTCTGTTCTTGGATGGCGGAGACACATCATGAGCCACCTTCTGAGAGGATAGCCCTTGTCACCCAGCAGCCATCCATCAAGCCGGGCCGGAGCACTTGAAGAGCCCCGGCACCTGGGAGTGTCTGAGGATGTAGACGTCGTGGGAGCTGCCTGGGTACCTTGCACAGACTTGCAGAATCAGCATCCTGTGATCACACGCTATCTGCACGTTCATGGAGTGGAAGCCCTTCCTGTTGATGAAGGCACCGGGCTCACCTGCTGGCGCCTTGATGGCCACATGTGTGCAGTCTATTGCACCCTGGATGCTGGGGAAGCCAGCAATGGCCGCGAAGCCTCTGGCTCACTGTGTCTGGCTTGCCTGGTCCCAGTGGTAGTGGATGAAGGTCAATGCACGTCTGAACAGAGCGTCTGTAACCTGCTTGACACAAGCAGACAGCTGATTGGGAGACACCACAAAGATCACCCACCGACCCCTGAAAGGAGCCAGAGGCATAGATGTTGAGGGCAGCTGTGACCTTCAGAGCCGCTGGCATGGGGTGTCCGCCCACACAGTTAGGGGAGATCTCAGGCCAAATCATCTGACAGATATAGTTGACTGTCTCCCTTGAGAGTCGTAGTCTCCTTCGGCTCTGCACCTCAAACATATTGAGGAAGCTGCTTCACTGCCTGTATACCCAGGATAGTGGCGTCTTCTGTGGCCCCTTCCACCTTGGACTACCTCTTGGCCCTGCACGCCTTGTGCCTGCGCCTGTCCTCCCAGAGGTGGCTCCCCTCAAGGTTGGACGGGCAGCGTTCTTAACTACTTTAATAACTTCCTTAATGGCCTTAATAGGCCATTGACATTCTGGCAGGCGCGTGGCCGTCACCAGCTCGCCGAACGAAATATCGAGATGACGCACAATGAGGTCGGGATGCACACCCAACATCATCGCGCGTCACTTTATGCACCAGTGTGTCGGGCCCACTCCCTGCATGCCGACCAGAAGATTCAGCCCTATCTGTTGTGCAAAATACAGGCTTGGCTCCAAAAGCCCTGTTCTCTTTTCTCCATGCCAAGGTTTATTTTTATTTATTCATGGGATGTTGATGGCTAGGCCAGCATTTATTGCCCATCCCTAATTGCCCTTGAGAAGGTGGTGGTGAGCTGCCTTCTTGAACCGCTGCAGTCCATGCGGTGTAGGTTCATCCACAGCGCTATTAAGGAGGGAGTTCCAGGATTTTAACCCAGCAACAGTGAAGGTACGCCAATATATTTCCAAGTCAGTATGGTGAGTGGCTTGGAGGGGATGGTGGTCTTTTGATGTGTCTGTTGCCCTTGTCCTTCTAGATGGTAGCAGTCGTGGGTTTAGAAGATGCTGTCTAAGGAGCCTTGGTGGTGAGTTCCTGCAGTGCATCTTGCAGATGGTACACATTGTTGCCACTGTGCATCAGTGATGGAGGGAGTGAATGTTTGTGGATCGGGTGCCAGTCAAGCAGGCTGCTTTGTCTTGGATAGTGTGAAACTTCTTGAGTGTTGTGGGAGCTGCACTCATCCAGACAAGTAGGGAGTATACCATTACACTCCTGACTTGTGCCTTGTAGATAGTGGGTAGGCTTTGGGGAGTCAGGAGCTGGGTTACTTGCCACAGGATTCTTAGCCTCTGACCTGCTCTTGTAGTCACAGTATTTATATGGCTAGTCAGGTTCAGTTTCTGGTCAATAGTAACCCCCAGGATGTTGATAGTGGGGGATTCAGTGATGGTAATGTCATTGAATGTCAAGGGGCATGGTTAGATTCTCTCTTGTTGGAGAGAATTCATTGCCTGGCCCTTGTATGGTGCGAATGTTTCTTGCCACTTGTCAGCCCAAGCCTGGATATTGTCCAGGTCTTACTGCATTTGGACATGGACTGCTTCAGTATCTGAAGAGTCGTGACTGGTGCTAAACATTGTTCAATCATCAGCGAACATCCCCACTTCTGATCTTATGATGCAAGGAAGGTCATAGATAAAGCAGCTGAAGATGTTTGGGCCTTAGACACTACCTTGAGGAACTCCTGTGGTGATGTCCTGAAAAAGAGATGATTGACCTTGAACAACCACAACCATCTTCCCTTGTGCTTGGTTTGACTCCAACCAGCGGAGAGTGTTCCCCCTGATTCCCATTGACTCCAGTTTTGCTAGGGCTCCCTGATGCCACACTCAGTCAAATGCGGCCTTGATGTCAAGGGCAGTCACTCTCACCTCACCTCTGGAGTTCAGCTCTTTTGTCAATGTTTGAACCAAGTCTGTAATGAGGTCAGGAGCTGATTGACCTTGGCAGAACTGAAACTGACCATCAGTGAGCAGGTTATTGCTAAGCAAGTGCCGCTTGATGGCACTATTGATGACCCCTTCCATTACTTTACTGATGATTGAGAGTAGACTGATGGGGCGGTATTTGGCTGTGTTGGATTTGTCCTGCTTCTTTTGTACAGGACATATCTGGGCAATTTTCCACATAGCCAGGTAGAAGCCAGTGTTGTAGCTGCACCGGAACAGCTTGGCTAGAGGCGCAATGAGTTTTGGAGCATGAGTCTTCGGTACTATTTGCTAGAATATTATCAAGGCCCATAGCCTTTGCTGTACCCAGTGCCTTCAGCCATTTCTTGATATCACGTGGAGTGAATCGAATTGACTGAAGACTGGCATCTGTGATGCATGGTCTGATTGTTTGTGGTAGCCAATACTCCGCACTTAAGGGCAGGATATCATCAGTTGTTTTTTTGACAGATGGTAACTTTGCCTGGGTGGAATTATTTTTGAGATGTGCTGACGCCCAAGAATGTGAATGTACATGTGTATACGTTGCTTTGGTGAGAAGATTATTTGTTGTAAGTTGTATGGAAGTTGGACTCTGCAATGATACATTGCCAGGGATTACACTTCCTCAGGCGTGTTTATTGCGAGGGAAACCTGAACAGCTTGTGGTGGTTCCCATAAACTCCATAGCAGATGCTTGCGTGTACATCAATTCTGACATGGCCAGAGACAATTCTGCCTGATCTTGAATTCATATTTTTGTCCCCCAACCATGTCAAAGGTAATCGAGATAGTATCGTGGCAGCACCTCATCAACTTCTGTCATACTGTAAAACAGCAACATTGAGTTTGGAGGGCTGTAAGCATCATAATAAATTTTACAATTTTAATGTGCCTTGGCTCAGCCAACCTTTTGCACAGCAGCATGATCTCACTTTACTTCACTCGCCCGGTGAAGCAGATTATAAGCCTAACCACTTATGGGACTATCCCAGATCAGGAGCACTCCTCAATAATCACCCTCACTTGAGTTCAAAATAGCCACCTCCCGCAGACAATTTTGTTTTAGGTCTGAGTAAATAATGATCTATCATCAAGAAATATTACCTTCTTCAAGATAGCCATTCTTAATAATTATCAGCTAGGTCAGAATTACCCAGATATTTCAGCAATCTCTCCTCAAAAATTCATCTCCCCTTGGGAGCATACAGAGAGGGTTTAAAGTCATACTACGGGAGATGTTATATTTTACTAACTTATTTACAAATTTATTTAAGAATATGAAATACACTTATTGGCTATAAGTACATCATAACATTGAAGATAGAAAGATGGAAAACATAATCTTAGTTCCAATACAGAATCCAAAAGTTAGAAAACTCTTACAATGCTACAGCCCAAAAATCTTTAAACATCTATCAAACGTAAGTAAAGTGTTACCTTATATGTATTTTCATGACATTATTTTTACATTTTAATTCAGAATGGCCATTTTAGAATTTTATTGGGTCATCCAAAGGCATTTAAAATTGTGAAATAGACAGAAGTTAAATGTTCACTTCATTCATGAGACTAGTCCATATCTGGTAGCTGTGTCTGAAAAGGGCTTTTTAAAATTTTACTCAATTCTAAACACATGAAGCACTTCATCTGTCTTCCATTAAATTAAGAGCTGTGCCTGTCTTTGCAAAATGGGTAAAAGGTTTTGAGCCCTTTTCACCCTGTTAACAAATTTTAACCATTTATTCAATTATAAAGGGTAAGGCCCTAATTATATATGAATTCTACCTTATGTCTATTTTCTGCCTAACTATATTTCTATATTCCGTGATGCCGGAAATGAGGAGGTTGATGTGTTCACCACCAGGCAGGCCCATACTAATTGCTGGTATGCGCACGTAACCACACTGCAGGGACAAATTTCCAAGTATGGTGGCTGGGGACTTAGTTAATTGCCAACAACATTCTTAAACAGGCCAAGGATCACTTGGAGCTAGCACCATTCCATCACGATTTAACACCAATGATGTCAGCTGAACAGCTGCTGTTTGCAATTGATGTGGTTTCAATGCTTACAAGCAAATAAATGTTTGCAATTGATGTAGTTTCAGGTCAGTTCCTTCACTTGATTACTTTCAGATATCAAATGATGACTTATAAATCACTTTTGAACGCGGAGTATTGCAACACTTGCGCGCAGAATTCTGTCAAAGTTTTCAGGTAGGGATTACTAGTTGGGGCTTCACTGGCTTGTTGGGAGACATCGATTTTGCCTTCAGCGCAATAATGGTCTCTGCCCTCACCATCTAGCTCTGCCACCTGCTCTTCAAAAGGGGCGAGTGGCCTGACCTGTGGTATCCGCCCTTCTGTCTGGGATCTCTCCTTCTTGTCGTGGGTGAACTTGTCCTGCATAAAGACAGATGGACAGACTGTGAGCAGGACAGATGCCAAAGCAGATGTATGCCTTCTGTGTGTGCTGAGTTGTCCTATGTAAGGACTGAAGATGTGACTTGTGCAGGATGTGACAAGAGATGAAGATGTATAAGTGTGCATGAGAGAATCAGTGATGATGTCCATTGTGCTGGTAGTGCATTAGGTTCCTTTGGACTGTAACCCTGTGAATACCTGATGGCCTTCTGAGAGTGTGAGTTGAGAGTGAGGAGAAGGTTGACTTGCCCTGGCGGAGCAGGTGAGATCATTCATCCTCTTCCTGCACTGGAGAGTGGCCCGCTTCTGAGGTCTGCAGACACTGACTGCACTGGTGACCTCCTCCCAAACCTTGGTTGTAAGGTTGCTGGATCTCTGGCTCCCATTACGGGGGGTAAAGGACCTCTTGCCAGCCTAGACTGCCTGGAGGAGTGTCTCCAGGCACTTGTCACTGAACTTTGGGACACAGCGCTTGTCTCTTCTGGGGGCCACCTTGGACTGCAGAGAGTGAATGTGTGTGCGGGTGCTGTTTAAATGTGGCGCCCAGAACTTCGACCCATTGAGGTAACGGCAGGACGGACAAAACCCTGCCTTCCACAAGATACAATGTGCTGCTCATTTATGCATACATAATGAGGCGAAAAGTGGACAATCTGGTGTGGCAACCCACCCCGCCGACCAGTGAGAATCATGCCAACTTTCCCGTCTGCCACCGCACTTAGGCCAGAATTTTTTCCACGTTAGGCGGGCTCGATGGGAGTGGGCGGGGGCAGTCGCGGAGCTGGCCACCACCCACAATCGGCTCCGTCTCATCATTTTACGCGGGCTGGCCAATTAAGACGCTCAGCGCTACCTGTGCGGGCGGGGGCAGGAGGGAGAGTTGGGGCCAGCGCTCTTTTGTGCATGCGCGCGAAAGAGTGCAGCAATCTTCCTGAGGTACAGAGCTGCCTCAGGGAGATTGAAGCGCTTTTGAAGTAAATAAATAAATGGATTAAAAATTTAATTAAACATGTTCCTCATGTGACCGTGTCACATGAGATGGGACATGTTTTCATATTTCAGAAATTTTTAAAATTCAATTTGTAAAAGCTTTGGGGAACCTCATCCCGCTCGTGGATGAGGTTTCCTAAAAAACATAAAGACCTCTTGGCCTTTTCGCCTGCCCGCCAACCGTTAGGTTGAACGGGCAGCCTAAATTTGAAATTAATTAGTTACTTAATGGCCTTAATAGGCCTTTTAATTATCGGCGAGCACACAGCCGGCTCGGGCGCGCGCATGCCGAACAAAACATTGTGAGACAGCGTGATGACGACGGGATGCACGCCCGACGTCATCATGCGTCATTTTACGCGCCGGCGTGTTGGGCCCGTCCCCGCATACCAACTGAAAAACCCTGGCCTTAGTCTCCAGAGTGGAAAATTCCTCCCAAAGTCTGAGATGCTGCCAACTTAGCCAAGGTGACACTTCAAACTGTGTTAAACTGTCACTTGCGGTGAGTAATCCTGCCTCCCAGTTACCTTTTTAATGGTGGTGGTTATGTTCTAATAGTTATTATCTGGTTACTGAATAATCCACGGCTAGACAATTTTCCTGGAAAATGAAATGATGTAACAGTTACTTTATATTACCTAGATATAAATGCCCCACTGAAACATTATCAGGGTTTTCTATCCCTATTCTTCTCAACTCCAATTCTCTTCAGGGCACACATTGAAGAGTAGTAGGAAATAATATTTTGTTTGATAATATTTTTATTTTGTTTCTTTGCCACAAAGACTCATCTAATGCAATGTTTGATGCACAGTGCTATGGAATCTAATATAACGTAATTGCATGTGAATGCTAATGAAACAGAATCTTGTTAATTAAATTGAAACATGACCTTTTTTACTCTGACAATTTTGTCTTATCTGCAGACTATAAAAAGAATACTGATCAACAAATAAATTGAGCCCTGGTGACATGTTACGTGAGTGATAATCATGCAGGCTCTGGGACCCTCTGACTGTAAGGCTTTTATGTGATAATGAGGTTTGGTGCGGCTGTTGCTCTGGTTCACTAATTGCTTCATACAGCTGGGACTATAAAACTGAATGCAGTTCTGTTAATGGTGAACGATAGTTCAAATCTTTTTTGATGTCTTAACTGCAGCAATTGCATCTAAATTTTGACCATTTCTAAATGTTAAAATTAGGGAACAGCTGAACCTTAGAAAATCAATGTATTGTAGACGTCAAAGTCTTTAGCCTGCTCACTAAGACTGTCTATTTCACCTCTGTAACATCGCTGGACTCCGCCTTTGCCTCAGCTCATCTACTACTGAAACCCTTATACATGCCTTTTTCCTTGATTATACCAACACACGTCTGACAGCCCTCCCACGCTGTACCCTCTGTAAACTTGGGGTCATCCAAAGCTCTGTTGCCCAAGTCTTAACTCACATCAAGTCCTGTTCATCCATCACCCAGGTGTTCGCTGACTTACGTTGACACCCGGTTAATTAATGCCATGCTTTTAAAATGCTCAACCTTGTTTTCAAATTTCCCCATGGTCTCATCCCTTCCTAACCCTGTAATCTCCTCCAGCCTTATAACTTACAAGATCTCGACACTCTTTCACATCTGGCCTCTTGAACATCCCCAATTTCAAATGCTCCACCATTGGCAACTGCACGTTCAGCTGTTGAGACCCTCAGCCCTGGAATTCCCTCCCTATACCCATCAGCTAATTTCCCTCTCTTTCCTCCTTTGACAGAGATTTTGGTCATCTGCCCTAATATCGCTTCATTTGGTTTGTTGTCCAATTTGTTTTGATAACGCTCCTGTGAAACACCTTAGGATGTTTTACTATGTTAAAAGCGCTATATAAATACAAGTCATTGTCATTGTTAAGTGCTAATTTCTTTCATTATCTCTATTATTGTAGCATGCTGAACACAAGCAACCTAAGTGGCTTTTAGACCATTATAAATAGTTTATTTTTTAGACATGCTCTGGACCAACTCTGTTTTATTATATTTGAAGTGGTTTGGGAGTTTCATAATTGAAATAATTGATAATTTTTATTAACAGTACACATATACTTCACATAAATACATTTTTGAAGCTGTGATTTTTTGTAATTGTTTCATGAGGTAGAAATACCTAAGAAGTTTGGATTGCACATTTTAACTTGTGTGCAGTCCTGTAAAGATGCTTAATGGCTACTCACTCTACTTGAGATTAATGCAAGTCAGCTCGAGCCACCATGTGCAAAGAAACAGAGCAGGGAAAAGGGGAGAACTCCCTGTCAAACCATAAACACACACAGTTGATTTTCTTTTTTAAATACCCGTATTCCTATGTAGTCATAGAACCAGAAATTGAAATCACGTCTGTGACAAATAATTAAAATACCATTTATGAAACAAAGGGGGTTTTCAACATGCAAACATACCACCCTTACTTTCACAGAAAATTGTTTAAAAACTATACGTCAGCACTGTAAGAGTCATGAGACTGGATTTTAATGCTACTCACATGATTGACCGTAACTCTTGATTTTGTGATGTATGAGCTAGCTGGTTTGCCTCCTTATGCATAGTTCTTCATGACATATCTCAACTCAGCCTATGCTCTAATGGCCTGTTATGAATGTTGCAGAATGTGTGCCTTTAAAATGTTTCATTGCTGAAAATGCAACTTTGTTTATAGGTTATAAATAAAGCAGGAAAACTGTCGTTCTCCCTGTTTTCATTAAAAGAGATATTCAGCCATCCCAATTAAGTAGTGCAGCTCATTTCATTTTTCTGTGTGAAAAAAAGGTATGGGCTTGAGTTTACCTTGGGTGAATTTGGGATGATAAATGGACTAAAATGGATCATAGAGAGGTGCTTTTAATCCTGCTTACCCCAGCAGGAATAAGGCAGGTGGGTGGGTGTAGTGATTGGAGGTATAGCTTTTCCTACTACTTATTAGGGGTCATGTGATTGTTCCTGATGAATGAGCCCTAAGCGCGGGTAATCCGGAGAGCGTGGCTTTCTAGTCGTGGATCTGGTTCAAGCATGTAGCTTCAGAAAGAGCCCTCTGTAATAAAGTTATCTGTTTCAAGTAGAAACCTGTCCAGTATGTCAAGCCATTACATTTGACGATGAGGTTAAAAAAGCTCCGACGCTGCACCTCGCCTTGTGAATGTGAGTACATCAGTTCTTTAAAAAAAAGTATACTCACCAGTCATGCCACTCATGAACCCTTATGATGCAACTATGGCAGACTGGAGCTCGTATGAAGGGCGCCTTGGTTTTTATTTCATGGCGAACAAAATTACTGTGGAAGAGAGGCAGAAAGCAATTCTTTTGAATATCTGTGGTAGCAAGACATTTAACCTCATCCAGAGTCGGCCCCGAACACGCCCAATTCTCAATCTTTTAATGAATTAGTAGACCTTGTGAAGACACATTTTCATCCGAAGCCATCAGTAGTAATACAGAGATTTAAGTTTAACTCCAGAGTAAGGGCCCTGGGAGAGTCCATCACAACTTATATAGCGAAGCTAAAGCAGTTGACTGAACACTGCGACTTCGGAGACACACTCAGTGACATATTGCTGGACCGATTAGTGTGTGGAGTTCACAATAATGCCATTCAGTGCCGTTTGCTTGCAGAAGTTAACATCGATTTGAAGTGCATCATGGAAATAACAATGGCCATGGAAAATGCTGCAAGGGACTCGGAGGCTTTACAGAATGTGCAACATGGCACTATTCTTCATGTGAGGCGGGAACCTACCACCGGGCGTGGTATGAAAACCAGAGAGACAGTCTCTGCTGCTCGAACAATGAAAAGGCCTAGTGGAAGCATTTCAGCAGCAACTCCGAAGTTAATCTGTTACAGATATGGGGGTAACCACGTACCGGACACCTGCACATTCGAGCATGCAGAATGCCATTACTGCCATAAGAAAGGGCACGTAATAAAGCAATGCAGGGTGAAGTCGAAAGAGCCCATCAGACTGCAGACCAAAATGATTGAAGTGGATAATATAACAGAAGCTGAAGCTGCCGATAACAATATCTATTCCCTGTACAATGTCAAAGCAGTAAAAACTGAACCAATAACAGTCACAATCCAAGTGAATGGGAAGTCAGTAGTAATGGAGGTAGATATGGGAGCCTCAACCTCAGTGGCAGGAGAGCACACATTTAAATACCTAAATGAAGGTACCCAGCCACTGAATCTGGCACAAACCACGGCTCAATTGAAGACATGCGCTGGAGAGTCCATGCAGGTAAAGGGCATCGTCACAGTACCTATGTCCTATAGGCAACAGACAGCTGAGCTTCCAGTGATCATACTGACAAGCAAAAGCCCTATTCTTCTGGGCCAAGACTGGTTACAAAAAATTAAGCTCAACTGGTCTGAAATATTTCAGGTGAGAACAGGAGCAGTTCTTGAGCTGCTAAGGAAATACAACAGTGACTTTCGTGGTGAATTGGGAAAGTTAAAAGGCTTACAAGCAAAAATATATGTAGATTCCCAGGCGACACCCTGTTTCTTTAAGGCCAGACCTGTGCCTTATGCACTAAAGGAGAAGGCGGATGCAGAATTGTGCTGGTTAGAAAAGCTGGGCATCATCCAGCCGGTCCAATTTTTGGAATGGGCAGCACCCATTGTCACTGTGATTAAACCTGATCAAACTATTTGCATTTGGGCAGTTAAACTAGATAAATATCCTATCCTCAGATAGACGACTTGTACGCAAAGCTAGCTGGAGGAAAATCCTATACCAAACTGGACAACAGCCATGTATACCAACAGTTAGAGCTGGACAGCACGTCTAGAGGGTACATAACCATCAACATGCACAAGGCCTGTACCAATATACGCACCTACCCTTTGGAGTATCATCTGCATCTGCAATCTTCCAAAGGACCATGGAAAGTCTATTGCTAGGACTTCCTTGAGTAGTAGTATACCTAGATGATGTTCTGATCACAGGGTCAATGGAAGCCGAGCATTTGACCAACCTGGAAGAGGCTTTAAGAAGAATCTTGGAAGCCAGTATACGATTAAAGAAAGAGAAATGTACATTCCAAGTGCCAGAAGTTACTTACCTGGGTCACCAGGTGGATGCCATGGGCTGCATCCAGTAGATGAGAAAGTTAGGGCAATCAAAGAGGCACCCTCTCTCTCCAGTGTAACTGAACTCAAGTCTTTTTTGGGTATGATCACCTATTATAGCCACTTCTTGCCAAACTTCTCAACAGTGTTAGCACCATTACATTTGTTGAAAAAGAATCATCGTTGGTAATGGAATTCGCAACAAGAAGGAGCCTTTGTGAAAGTTAAGAAGTTATTACATTCATCATGCTTACTGGTACATTATGACCCACCAAAAGAATTGATATTAACCTGTGATGCATCTCCTTATGTTGTGGGAGCTGTGTTTTCACACAGGATTGTCAAGATATAATAATGTCTATAATGTTATTGGAAATTATTTTAAAATAGGGTTTAATGGTGTCTGTGTCTACGTGTGTGTATGTGTGTGTGTCTTAATTGGATTAAAGCCAGCTGGTCTAGAGGCTTTGATGTACAGAAGAGAAGTAGGTTTGAAATGGTAATTAGATAAACATAGGGAAATAGAAGGTGAGGTGTAAAGGGGCAATTTCCTTTTTAAATAGACCATTCGAAAGAGCGGGTGAAGTATTACACATAGCCAGGTGAAGCTCAGAAACAGTGTGTTTATTTTTTTTAAAGCTTGCTAGTGAAGTGGATATTTTGAAAGGATTTTATTGTTAGAAGATTTAAAATTTTTAAAAAACCTAGTGAGAATGAGAATTTGCATTCAAAGGGGAAAATATGTATAAAGGTGGAGGGATTCTAAGATCTAAAGCCTCCAGCCTCTAAGCTTCAAGTCTGTCTGCAAGGATCAGAGCTGAAAGAAACTGATTAATTAGGGGATTTTTGTAGTTACCATAGTAGTAATTTTGTAGACATATGTATGTGCTTACAGTCTTTCTTGTAATAATAAATGTTTAATTTCGTTTTATAAAAAACCTCTTCAGACTCAGTGGTCCTGTTACTACTGAATTCAAAACCTGTATCTCGAAACATACAAATTGCAAAAATGGATTATAACAGTTGTTTCAAGTTTCCTGGATTTGAACAACTCAGCCTTTACCATCGGCTGTGTCATAATAGGACAGAAGATGGTTCTGAAAGGCCAATAGGCTATGCCTCCAGAACCCTCTCTGCAGCCGAGAAGGGTTATTCACACGAGAAAAGGAAGGTTCATCAGTGATATTTGGAGTGGAGAAATTTCACTAGTACCTGCATAGATGACACTTCACCATTGTGTCGGACCATAAACCATTAATGGGTTTATTCAGTGAGGATAAGGCCATTCCGACAATAGCCTCGATTGCAAGAATTCAATGTTGGGCTTTGATATTATCTGCATATGAGTACGCCTTTATGCACAGTCCTGGCTTGCATATAGCAAATCCCGACGCACTCAGTCATCTCCCATTACCAGATGGCACTATACATGCTCCAGTGCCACAAGAATTTGTGCTTGTACTGAATTTCTTGGCTTCTTTGCCTGTGTGCAAAGCAAATAAAGAATTGGATGAACAGGGATCCAATTTTGTCGAAAGTCTGAGACCTTGGCTAGGATTTTCCGTGCCTGCCAGCATCGGGCGTGTTCGGTGGCATGAGCAGACAATATGGAGAGATCGGTTTCACGATGGTGTGAAACCCATTCGCGATTGTCCACTCAGCCCACCGGTGGCAGGCTGCGTTTCCCACCATCGGACATCGGGAACCTCATTGAAATACACCTGCATATCATTATTAGGCCAGCGCGCCAGAATCGTCCCCCTGCTGCCGGATCGTTGGCAGGAAAGCATGGTGATGTGTTTCACAGCAGCAAGTAAAAGGCGTGCACTTGGTGGGCTGCACTTTGAGGGGAACTCGGAGGTGAGTGCACAGTAATAATGTGCTTGCCAGGTTCATCTGTTGGGCTTCAAGCTTGAGGAGCATTGCAGGGGGGTCAAGGGCAGCCCTGCCATTGAGGCAACTTGTGGGGGGGAGGGCAAGTGCAGCCCTGCCGTTGAGGTGGCTTCTGGTGGGGAGGCAAGGGCAGCCCTGCCGTTGAGGTAGCTTCTGGTGGGGAGGCAAGGGCAGCCCTGACATTGAGGTGACTTGTTGGGGGGGGGCAAGGGCAGCCCTGACATTGAGGTGACTTGTTGGGGGAGGGCAAGGGCACCCTGCTGTTGAATCTAGCGCACAAGCATTCATGATTGGGGATAGGGTGGGCGAGGGAAGCGACCACGCTTTAGGGACACCTTATATAAAGTGACCATTCTTCTGCAGCTGAGACAGTTCAGGCGCAGCCA
This sequence comes from Cetorhinus maximus, assembly GCF_964194155.1. Taxonomy (NCBI): domain Eukaryota; kingdom Metazoa; phylum Chordata; class Chondrichthyes; order Lamniformes; family Cetorhinidae; genus Cetorhinus; species Cetorhinus maximus. The sequence goes on along the minus strand of NC_135897.1, from coordinate 52,145,186 downwards.
TATTGATATGATTGGAGTCGGGCTTATAGCTTCTAGCCCACTAAAGCAATGCAGAGGCATCAAAGAACCATAAAGCCTTCCAGAGCTTTTCACACCCCTGGCACAGACTGCAGAACAATTGGGTAACTGGGCACATTGTACAACCTCCTCGCTAAAGCTGGCCATGGAGCAGTCACTGTTGGAGGTGCTCAATTGCGATGTCATCATCCTGGTTTGGACCAGTCTCCCCCATGGTTCAAACTAACAGTGCAGCCTTGCAGTGCGGGTTAGGGGAATACCTGCACCTGAGCTGAGAGCACAGCATGCAGTCCAATGAGCAAAGCTACTGCCAATTGGTTGGGTGGAATGGGGCGGAGGTGGGTGAGGTTTTGGGCAGCCATGTAGTGCACTAATCCCTGACTATCCAAGTGGTGGCCAGCACTCTCTGGGAAGCATTAAGGGGCCTTCACTCTTAACAAGGACAGGTTCTTAGTACACCCATGCTAACCTATGTATCTCTCTCTTTCATCTTGCAGGAGGAGTACATCAGGAACATGGAGCCTGGTGAACTCACCGTATTCCTGGTGGCCGACAGAGAGCGAAGACGATGTAGGAGAGAACGACTGAGGCTCCTGGCTGCGCAGAGGCAGGAGCAGCAACCTCAGAAGAAGGGGCGGCTGGGACTCCTGCACACACCGCCCAAGATCCATAGCAAGGCTGTCGCTGGTTGGCACCTAGCGACACCCAGAGTCTAGTGACGCTGCCTTTCATTCCTGCAGATGACCGAGAACCATTGTCGCCGAAGACTGCGCATGTCTAGGGCACTGGTCGGGCACATCTGCCAGCTACTGCAGGATTTAGCGCCATGGGGACATGGTTGGCATCCACTGCCAGTGGCCATGAAAGTGACTGCGGCACTCAATTTCTATGCCAGTGGCTCCTTTCAGGGCTCCAAGTGACCTCTGTGAGATCTCAAAAGCCTCCACTCACAAGTGTGTCTATGAGGTCATGGATGCCATCTTTGCCAGGGCATGCAACTCTGTGCATTTCGTCTGGGATCAGGACAACCAGGATGCAAGAGCGATTGGATTCGCCCAGATCTCGGGTTTCCCACAGTTTCAGTTTCCCATTCAGGTGATGCTCAGATCTCTGTCACAACACGCGGTGAACTACATCAATCGCAAGGGTTCCACTCACTGAATATGCAGCTGGTGTGCGACCACCAGAAACGTATCCTGCTGGTGTGCGCACGGTTTCCAGGGAGTGTGCACGACTCCTACTTCTTCAGTCGGTCACAGATTCCTGGAGTCTTCCAAGGCCCACATAGGCTGCAGGGATGTGTCCTCAGGGACAAGGGATACCCGCAGAGGACGTGGCTGATGACACTCATGCAGCGGCCTCAGACTGCAGCAGAGCGACGCTATAATGAGGCTCATGCTGCAGCTCGCAACTTGGTGGAGCAGACCATTGGGATGCTGAAGATGAGGTTCCGGTGTCTGGACCAGTCTGATGGAACCCTGCAATACAGTCCACAGAGGGTGTCACGCATCATCGTCATCTGCTGCACCATTTACAACCTGACGCTGCAACGGGGAGACGAGCTGACTGAGGAGGAGCTGGAGGTCTCCTCCGATGAGGAGGATGCTGACGGTAAAGAGGGTGAGGAGGTCCTCGAAGGTAATGATGATGGGGATGAGGCCCTCACACTGGCTAGACGAGGCAGGCATGCTCAGGAGGCCCTCATAGCTGCTAGATTTGTGAACGATGATGATGTTCCAGGAAGCAGAGTCGGAGGGCGGAGTTCCAGAGAGGTGAGTATAAAAACCATACCTCGGGGATTCACGGCCTAGTTCCAGGGAGCAGAGTCGGAGGGCGGAATTCCAGAGAGATGAGTATAAAAACCTTACTTCGGGGATTCACGGCCTAGTTCCAGGGAGCAGAGTCAGAGGGCGGAATTCCAGAGAGGTGAGTATAAAAACCTTACCTCGGGGATTCGCGGCCTAGGTCCAGGGAGCAGAGTCGGAGGGCGGAATTCCAGAGAGGTGAGTATAAAAACCTTACTTCGGGGATTCGCAGCCTAGTTCCAGGGAGCAGAGTCGGAGGGCGGAGTTCCAGAGAGGTGAGTATAAAAACCTTACCTCGGGGATTCGCGGCCTAGTTCCAGGGAGCAGAGTCGGAGGGCGGAGTTCCAGAGAGGTGAGTATAAAAACTTTACCTCGGGTCTTTTAAAAAAATAAAAGTGGCGTCACGGTAAATCTGTTATCTGATTGGCTGGTAGAGAATCTACACTGAATTTGAAACTAAAACATTGTTAAACTAATTAAACCAAATAAATTAATCACTTAATTAATAAGTAGAAGGTATCTAGACCAGAATCAGGGGATTACTGTTCTTAGAATTTAGCATTTATAGTAGAAATCTAGCCCTAGGGAACGTATAGTTAATAAGGAGTCAATAAGCAGTTATTAGATTTAAGTTAATTTATTAAATAGTTCTAGAAATGGCAGTTGCTGGGGTGAAGTGCTTCACCTGTGGGATGTGGGAAATCTGTGATGCTTCAAGTGTCCCAGACAACTACATTTGCAGGAAGTGTACCCAATTGCAGATCCTCACAGACCGCATGGATCGGTTGGAGCAGCAGTTGGATGCACTTAGGAGCATTCAGGTGGCGGAAAGCGTCATTGACAGGAGTTTTACAGACGTGGTCATGCCCAAGATACAGACAGATAGATGGGTGACCGCTAGAAGGGGCAGGCAGTCAGTGCAGAAATCCCCTGTGGCTGTCCCCCTCTCTAACAGGTATACCGTTTTGGATACTGTTGTGGGGGATGGCCTATCAGGGGAAATCAACAGCAGTAGTCAGAATAGTGGCACCATGGCTGTCTCTGTTGTTCAGCAGGGGGGGTCAAAGCACAGAAGAGCAATTGTCATAGGAGACTCTATAGTCAGGGGCTCAGATAGGCGCTTCTGTGGTCATGAAAGAGACACCAGGATGGAACGTTGCCTCCCTGGTGCCAGGGTCCAGGATGTCTCTGATCGGGTATGGGACATTCTGAAGGGGGAGGGAGAACAGCCAGAGGTTGTGGTACACATTGGTACTAACAACATGGGCAGGAAGAGTGACGAGGTCCTGCAATGGGAGTTCAGGGAGTTAGGCAGGAAGTTAAAAAACAGGACCTCTAGGGTTGTAATCTCAGGATTGCTCACTGTGCCACGTGCCAGTGAGGCTAGAAATAGGAAGATAGTGCAGCTGAACACGTGGCTGAACAGATGGTGTAGGAGGGAGGGTTTCCGATATCTGGATCAGTGGGATCTCTTCTGGGGCAGGTGGGACCTGTACTAGAAGTACGGGTTGCATCTAAACTGGAGGGGCACCAATATCCTGGCTGCGAGGTTTGCTAGTGTCACTCGGGAGGGTTTAAACTAGTATGGCAGGGGGTGGGAACCAGAGGTCAGCAGGTGAAATAAAGGACTGGGAACCAGTGAATATGGCCAGTAGGACTAAGAGGAAGGGCAGGCAGGGAGAAATTACTGAACACAGTGGGACTGGGAGTCTGAAATGCATTTGTTTCAATGCGAGAAGTATAACAGGCAAGGCAGATGAGCTTAGAGCTTGGATTAGTACTTGGGACTATGATGTTATTGCTATTACAGAGACTTGGTTGAAGGACGGACAGGATTGACAGATAAACGTTCCAGGATTTAGATGTTTCAGGCAGGATAGAGAGGGATGTAGAAGAGGTGGGGTAGTTGCACTGCTGGTTAAGGGGAATATCACAGCTGTATGACAGGAGGACATCTCATTGGGCTCATGCAGTGAGGCAATATGGGTAGAGCTCTGGAATAGGAAGGGTGCAGTCACAATGTTGGGGGTTTACTATAGGCCTCCCAATTGCCAGCGGGAGATTGAGGAACAGTTATGTGGGCAGATTTTGGAAATATGTAAAAGCAATAGGATTGTTGTGGTGGGTGATTTTAAGTTTCCCTATATTGACTGGGAATCACTTAGTGCTAGGGGTTTGGATGGTGCAGAATTTGTAAGGTGCATCCAGGAGGGCTTCCTGAGACAATATGTAGATAGTCCAACTAGGGAAGGGGCAATACTGGACCTGGTATTAGGGAATTAACCCGGCCAGGTGGTCGAAGTTTCAGTAGGAGAGCATTTCGGGAAAAGTGACCATAATTCAGTAAATTTCAAGGTACTGGTGGATAAGGATAACAGGAGTCTTTGGGTTAAGGTGCTTAATTGGGGGAAGGCTAATTATAACAATATTAGGCAGGAACTGAGGAATCTAGACTGGAGGCGGATGTTTGAGGGCAAATCAACAACTGACATGTGGGGGGCTTTCAAACATCAGTTGATAAGAATTCAGGACCGGCATGTTCCTGCTAGGATGAAGGATAAGCATGGCAAGTTTCAGGAACCTTGGATAACGAAGGATATTGTGAGATTAGTCAAAAAGAAAAGGGAAGCATTCTTAAGGGCAAGAAGGCTGGAAACAGATGAAGCCCATGGAGAATACAAAGAAAGTAGGAAGAAACTTAAGCAAGGAGTCAGGAGGGCTAAAAGGGGTCATGAAAAGTCACTGGCAACCAGGATTAAGGAAAATCCCAAGGCCTTTTATACATATGTAAAAAGCAAGAGGGTAGCCAGGGAAAGGGTAGGCTCACTCAGGGACAGAGGTGGGAATCTGTGTGTGAAGAAATGGGAGAGATACTAAATGAATACTTCTCATCAGTATTCACCAAAGAGAAGGACTTAGCGGTCGATTTGTCTAGGGAAGAGTGTGTAGGTGGCCTGGATCATGTTGAGATCAAAAAAGAGGAGGTGTTAGGCGTCTTGAAGAATATTAAGGTGGATAAGTCCCCAGAGCCAGATGGGATCTACCCCAGAGTACTGAGGGAGGCAAGGGAGGAGATTGCTGGGGCCTTGCCAGAAATCTTTGTATCCTCACTGGCTACGGGTGAGGTCCCAGAGGACTGGAGAATGGCTAATGTTGTTCCATTGTTTAAGAAAGGTAGCAGGGATAATCCAGGAAATTACAGGCCAGTGAGCCTTACGTCAGTGGTAGGGAAATTATTGGAGGAGATTCTTCGTGACAGGATTTACTACCATTTGGAAGCAAATGGGCGTATTAGTGAGAGGCAGCAAGGTTTTGTGAAGGGGAGGTCGTGTCTCACTAACTTGATCGAGTTTTTCGAGGAAGTGACAAAGATGATCGATGATGGAAGGGCAGTGGATGTTATATACATGGATTTCAGTAAGGCCTTTGACAAGGTCCCTCATGGCAGACTGGTACAGAAGGTAAAGTTGCATGGGATCAGAGGTGAGCTGGCAAGATGGATACAGAATTGGCTTGGTCATATTGGAATATTGTGTGCAATTCTGGTCACCACATTACCAGAAGGATATGGAGGCATTGGAGAGGGTGCAGAGGAGGTTTACCAGGATGCTGCCTGGTCTGGAGGTTATTAGCTATGAGGAGAGGTTGGCGAAACTCGGATTGTTCTCACTAGAGCGACGGAGATTGAGGGGCGACTTGATAGAAGTTTACAAAATTATGAGTGGCATGGACAGAGTAGATAGAAGCTTTTTCCCAGGGTGGAAGAGCCAATTACTAGGGGACATAGATTTAAGGTGAGAGGAGTAAACTATAGAGGAGATGTGCAGGGCAAGTTTTTTATGCAGAGGGTAGTGAGTGTCTGGAATTCGCTGCCAGAGGAGGTGGTGGAAGCAGGTACGATAGTGGTGTTTAAGAGGCAGTTTGACAAATACATGAATAGGATGGGAATAGAGGGATACGGACCCCGGTAGTGCAAAATGTTTTAGTTGACGGGCAATATGATTGGTGCAGGCTTGGAGGGCCGAAGGGCCTGTTCCTGTGCTGTACTTTTCTTTGTTCTTTGTTCTTTTACATGCAGTGAGATGATCCTCATAGATCCTCACATTGCATCTGTGAATGTTTGACTCTAGTCTGGCTTATGACAGCACAAATACCCTCGGTGAGAATGCTTCTGTCATGGCAATGCAGTGGAGTCCCTAATAGTCACTCGATTGCAGGAGGATGATGACAACATGCAGTGAGTACACTCCATAGATCTTCACCTAGCCTCTGAGAATGTCTGACTCCTGTCTGGCCGAGGGCAGCTCACTTGCACTCCGTGATCAGGGTCATAACATAGAAGCGCAGTCACGAAACTTCAGAAGCATCTGATCCTTTGTCCGCCTTCAGCACCTGACCCCTTCAGGAGCACAGCGTCACTGGTCACAGATGCTGAAGAGATTGGGGCCAGCCCCACCTTAAAGGTGCTGAGAGCACATAGAGAGAATGAGAGAACTCTGGGGCACCTGCCCACTACATTCTGGCAGCAATGACCAGCACTGCTGAGGTTAAGGCATCAGTAATGTGTCCAGGGAGTGTGAGGCTGGACTATCACTTTGGTCGGGAGGCTGCACAGTGCACAGGGAAGAGGCCCTGGACTGAGATACCTGCCTTTATCTTGTGCAAAAAGATTTCACATCTGAGTGACAAGAACACTGCTCATCAGAACAAGGAGCCATAGGCAGGGAGACATTCTTGGGAGTTTATTGACAATAGTGAACAGTACGTACAAGTGATTAACACCCGTGCCCAGGCTGTGCAACTAATTCTTCTTAACTTTCCTAATCCTGCCACTACGTCTTGGTGCTCCCCGGACATCCACAGCAGAGGTGGAGGCAGCCTGCTGACTGCTACGCCCTGTCTGTGATGATCTTGGCAGGTGTCCTCTGGAGAACCGAGACTTGGAGGGTGCCAGCCTGCTTTCGGGGTCCTGCTGTGTGGCAGTGGCACCCTCCTCGAGCCGTGGAGCTGGAGCTGCTGAGGTCACAGGAAGAGGGGATTCCGATGGGCCGGATGCTCCCAGAGTCACCGAGATGGATAGCCCCGAGATGTGCCCATGCTGATCCTACTTCCTATATGTGCCTGAGAGCCCCAGCTGACTCCTTGAGGAGAAGGGGTAGCTGGAGTGAGCTGGAGCCTGGCATCCCCCTCGCATACACTGCTAGAGGCCAACTATGGCATCAGCGATGGAATTGAGCCCGCGCAGCACTGCAGGAGCGACATCTTGGACCAAGGTCTCCATGGCAGCTGCCATTCTACCAGTGTTGACCTTCTTGCATTGGCATGCCGGCGCTATCACCTCAGCCTGAAGGTGGACGGACTCTTCCATCGTGCCTTGCAATCTGAGGAGTGCAGCGGACATCCCTTCCTGATGTTCCTGAGCTTGCCTTTGCAGCTCCAGCAACTGTGACATGACTGAATCCAGAGGCTCATCATCTGACTCGGACTCAGCAAATTTCTGATCTCCAGCAGTCCTCCGAGTGCCAGGAACCTGGAAAGTCCCTGCCTCCACCTGCTGTGGATCAGACAGTGCGATGTGCTCACAAGATTGTGATCCCGAGGCTATTTCAAAGCTACGTCCCACTGAGGTGTGTATCTCTACGCTGGTGGAGGGTGTGGCATTGTGACAGGGCTTCAAGGATAGTGCCTTCAGATTCCTCTTCAGAGGTTTCTTCGGAGCTTGACTGGCGACATGTATTATGGACTCCATCAGCTGTTTCCCAGATGTGCCTGTGGAAACAACTCTGAATAGAGATGGAGAGAGTGTAAGCGGGATGCCTGCCAGGCCAGATGATAAGTATACCTGGCATGTGTGGGTGGTGAGGGGTCCCATGGACAGGATGAGGACAGTGATGGTGAGTGTAAAAGAGTGAATGGTGATGTCCTTTGAACTGGCAGTGAGTGAGAACCCTGTGGATGTGTGATGGGTTTGTGAGTGTGTGAGTTGAGAGTGATGAGATGAGTGACTTCCCCTGGAGGAATGTAGGAGATCAATTAACCACTTGCGGCACTGGGTGGTTGTCCTCTTTTGAAGGGTGTTTGCACTGACCACTGCTGCCACCACCTCCCAAGCCTGGTTATTCACACCGCTGACCATCCTGTGGCTAGAGTGAACATAGAGGACATCGCGGCAGGCCTCCAAGGCATCCAAAAGACGTTCCAGTTATGGGTCACTAAATCTGGGAACTGCAGTCTTCTTGCCTTTCTTGGACATCTTCCTTGCAGCAGTCGTAGGCTGGAAGCACTGAGATGTCGTGCATGCAGCTGGACTTTAAATATTGCACCCAATGTGATGAAGCAGCGAGGCGATGGCGGATGGGCGAATGAGTGCCCACCCACCATGGAAACAGCGTGTTTCACGGGAATGCATAAATAATGTGGCGGGTTTGGGACGATACAGCGTGAAAACCTGCCATTGTGACCAGAGGGTAAGGCGTTTTACCCACCCGCTACCACACTTTGTGCAAATCTGGGATGATTCCGCCCCTTGTATTGCAAGGGTGGCTGAATTCACCAGTGTCTGAAGAGATGAGACCATTCCATGCCTCAAAATCAGAATTAAGCTGTCAGGATGGAATCTTGTTGTGGGGATCAAGAGTCATTGTCCCTTCGCAAGCAAGAAAACCACTCTTGACAGAGCTTCACAGTGCACATCCAGGCATATCGAAGATGAAAATTCTTACGCAAAGCTATGCCTGGTGACCAGGCATAGACAGTGATATTGAAAGCATAGCCAAGCACTGTCTCCATTGTCAGCAACAACAGAAGTTGCCACTTTCAGCTCCACTGCATCCGTGGGAATGGCTGGTCGACCCTGGGTTAGACTACATGTTGATTATGTAGGTCCATTCTTAGGTTTTTATTGATCATAGATTGGCATTCTAAGCGGATGGATGTGTAGGAAGTCAGATCACCGACATCGAGTGCAACTATTGAAGAGCTGCATCAATGTTTTAGTATACATGGCCTACTGGAAGTCATCGCTTCAGGTAACGGTACAGTCTTTACTAGTGCAGAATTTCAGAGATCCATGAGTTTAAATGGAATCAAACATATTAAAATAGCACCATATCATCTCTCATCAAATGGGTTAGCTGAAAGAGCTGTGCAAACTTTCAAATCTGGAATGAAGAGGTTATCTGAAGGTATTCTAGAAACTCAACTTTCCCACTTTCTTCTCAATTATCGTACGACACCACACTCAACTATGGGTTCAACACCGTCTGAATTACTGATGAAATGCCGCCTATGTACAATGTTAAATCTGGTGTTTCCAAACTTAGAGGGGAAGGTAGAGAAGAATCAGAATCATCAAAAATTGAATCACGATATTCATAGCAAAGCTTGAAAATTTACTGTAGGAGACACAGTTTTCATACGGAATTTTGGAAGTGGATCCTATTGGGTTCCTGGTATAATTGCCTCAGAAACTGGACCCTTGTCCTTCCAGGTGGAAGTGGAAGACCAAATTGTTCAAAAACACGTGGATGTTCTTAGGAATAGAGAGACATTCCAACAGCCAACTATTTTGCCTGTGATTAACGCCGAACCATTAATCCCTGAGGTGACTGATGGACCTAGAATAAACATACCTGATATCTCTGTAGAGTTGCCTAACCCTGAACTGCCACTTTCCAATGATGTACCTGACGATGCAGTTCCTGTTCATGTTGATCCAGCGGGGGAATGTCAAGTGGTAGAGCTACGCCACTCTAACCAAATAAAAAAAAACACCTCAGAGACTTAATCTTTAATCACCTGACTTGTATATATGTATATGTTATGGATTAAAATGTTCTTTGTAAATAGGAAATGTAAAAAAAACTAAAGGGGGAGGAATTGTAATGATTGAAAGTATAGCTTTTCCTCTTACTTATTAGGGGTCACATGATTGTTCTTGATGAATGAGCCCTAAGTGCGGGTAATCCAGGGGAGGTGTGGCTTTCCAGTCATGGATCTGGTTCAAGCATGCAGTTTCAGAAAGAGCCCTCTGTAATAAAGTTATCTATTTCAAGTAGAGACCTGTCTGGAACGTCAAGTCATTACAGTGGGTAAAATAGGTGCGAGGTTTCTATTGCTCCATTCCCACCAACTACCATTATATCTGTGCAAATTTCAAAGTTGGCCAAGATGCAGGCAGGGGCATTATTTTCATGCCCAGTAAAGGCATGTTTTACTCATAACTTTTAAAATAGCTTTATTCAGGTGGAATCTTTTGAACTGACTTTTTCTTTTAATAAGTGGCTAATATGTTATAAAGATGGTTGCCAAAGATCAGTTCAAGAAACCCTGTCTAACAGAGACAAAAGGTACATTCCAAACTAAAAGGTACTAATTACACATATCCTGAAAGACCAACAAAAGACATTCCTGAATTGAATGGGCCTTTTGACAAGATAAGAAAGTAATTGTTTCAACCAATTCACATGATCGCCTTAACACAATAGAGCAGAATTTGGCTCATCAATCCTCACTTGTGCCCCTTGTCCTTACTTATCACCTCATCAGCCTCCGCATTCAAAGGATCATCCTCCGCCATTTCTGCCAACTCCAGCATGATGCCACCACCAAACATATCTTCCCTTCAACTCCCTGTCGGCATTCCGTAGGGACCGTTCCCTCCGGGACACCCTGGTCCACTCCTCCATCACCCCCGACAGCTCAACCCCCTCCCACGGCATCTTCCCAAGCACTGCAGAAGGTGCAACACCTGCCCCTTTACTTCCCCCCTCCTCACCATCCAAGGACCCAAACACTCCTTTCAAGTGAAGCAGCACTTCACTTGCACTTCCCTCAATTTAGTCTACTGCATTTGCTGTTCCCAATGTGGTTTCCTCTACATTGGAGAGACCAAACGCAGGCTGGGTGACCACTTTGTGGAACACCTTTGGTCTGTCCGCAAGCATGACCCAGACCTCCCTGTCGCTTGCCATTTCAACACACCTTCCTTCTCTCAAGCCCACATGTCCGTCCTTGGCCTGCTGCAATGTTCCAGTGAAGCTCAACGCAAACTGGAGGAACAGCACCTCATCTTCCGATTAGGCACTTTACAGCCTTCCGGACTTAACATTGAGTTCAACAACTTCAGATCGTGAACTCTCTCCTCCATCACCACCCCCTTTCCGATCCCCTTTTTTCTAATAATTATTATATATGTATATTTTTTAATATATTTTTCTTTTCCCATCTATTTCTATTATTATTTTTAAATGTTTTTCCATCCATTGTTTTATCTCCACCTTTTAGCCTATTTCAATCTCTTCCCCATACCCCACCCCCACGAGGGCCATCTGTCACTTGCTCATCCTATTTTCTACCCTTAATGTCACCATTAGCACATCCTTTAAATAATATCACCACCGTCAACACCCCTTTCTCCTTTTATCTATGACATCTTTGGCAATCTCTCCTTTGCCTCCACCTATCACTGGCCCTCTATCCAGCTCTACCTGTCCCACCCCCCTCAACCAGCTTATATTTCACCTCATTTCTATTTCTCTTCAGTTCTGATGAAGAGTCATACAGACTTGAAACGTTAACTCTGTCTTCCTCTCCACATATGCTGTCAGACCTGCTGAGTTTTTCCAGCTACTTTGTTCTTGTTTCAAAAGTTCATTGATTTGGTGGGACTGGAAACTCCCAATGGTGGGAGGGGCCATAAAATTCCACCCAACAAGAATCTGACTTTGTGACCTGCAAAAAGTCCTGCAAATAACTTCAGCATATGACTTTGGCTTTCCCATAAACTGCACTTCAAGAGTGAAGAAGACCTTCCACTGAGGCCTGCAACGTACCTTCTCCAAAACTTTTTTTTTGGAAAAATATACTTTATTCATAAAATATCTGAAAGAACATTACAAAACATTTCTAAATGGCCATCACGAAGAAGTGCAATCATATTCAACTTTTCCACATAGATCATGAGGTGCTTCAATACAATCAACAAACATTACAGACATCTCAACATGGTCATTACAGACAGTCAGGCAGTGCAATGGTATTCAAGTTATCTATATAAATCATGTTGCACTCTGAGGTGCTTCAATACAATTGTGATTCATTTAGTATTCACTGGTACCTTCTCCAAAACAAGATAGCCACGTGAATTACAAACTATTCATTTTTTTATAACTTGTAGAAGTGCCCTATTCTCCCCAACTGTATGTGTTGAATGTGTTTGCGTGTGTGATTGTGTGAGTGGGTGGCTTGGTGTTAGATTTCAGGCAGAGTGCTTAAATAAGTAATCATCTTTATTTAAACTCCTGAAAAGCTTGCTGCTGGCTATTCAAACTGTCCACACCCTCAGGGGTGAAAAACCACACATAAATCTTCTTTTCAAAAATTCACTGATTATGGACAGTTAGGAAGTGGACAAGTATTTCAGTGGTTCTCTCTCACCCTGTCTGTAACATTATAAATACATGCAAATCAGGGTCCTATGATGCAATTCCATTTTGATTGTTCCATCAAAGCCACTCAATTCCAGAACATCTGTATGCCGTTCTGCTACTTGATTTGCCAGGAAAGTTTTCAGCTTCCAGATTGCATCTACCTCACATTTTTGCCTTACCCTCAGTAAGATTTATATGCTGATCATGGATGGTATTATTGTCAGTTTCATTTAGATGGAAGAAGAAGAGCAGCTGTCACAGCAAATTCACCACAAAAAAACCTGCCTGATATTTCCCCAAGAAAAAAACACTAGTCTCCTTCAAGGCTCACCGGGAGACTGATCTACCTCATATAAATAATCCCGCAGAGCCATTCTGTTAAAGTCTGCCTTAATTATCACCACTAATATAAAACATTGGGGAGACCATTATTGTGTGCTGCTACTGAAGATTGGTATTCTATTCATATTAATCTCTTTTATGCATTCAGTCAAGATATGTGCTATTCCTTTAGATAATATCACCACCTTAACACCTCTTTGTCCTTTTGACTGTAACATCTTTTGGTTATCTCCACCTATCACTGGCCTTCTATCCAGCTCTCTTGTCCCAACCCCCCCCCCGCCCCCCCCACCAACCAGCTTATATTTCACCCCTTTTCTATCTTACCTTAGTTCTGTTGAAGAGTCATGCGGACTCGAAACGTTAACTGTGCTCCCTTCCACAGATGCTGCCAGACCTGCCGAGTTTTTCCAGGTATTTTTGTTTTTGTTTTCGATTTCCAGCATCCGCAGTGTTTTGCTTTTATCTATGTGCTATTAATTTCATTCTTCTAAATATACTACTTTGCACTGGGCCATGCATCCATCCCCTCTACAAATGAACAAACCTTTTCTCCTTTTTCCTACATATGCAGTACTTCTCAAACCTTCCCCACTGAGGTACTTCCCCTAATTATCTCATCTCCCACCAAGGTATTTTCCCACCCTCACCCACTCTGAGGATTTTTCCTTATTCTCTCCCCAAAGTATTTTCCCTACCTTCTCCCAAGTAAGTACTTTTCGAGGTTTTATTCCCACCGAGCTGTGGTAAATTCATCCATCCCTGCCCTCACTTCCTCTCATTCTCTTCACTGCTCTCCTCTCTCTCCCTCTTCTCCCTTCTCCTTTTCCATGGACAACTTCTCTGTGGCCCTCCTTTCTACCCTGCCCTCTCCTTGAGGGGGTGGCAGTAGCATAGCAGTAATGTCACTGGACTAGTAAACCAATGGTCCAGGCTAATAGTCTGGGGACAAGGGTTCAAATCCCACCATGGCAGTTGGGGGAATTTGAATTCAATTAATAACTTTGGAATTATAAAGCTAATCTCAGTAATGGTGACCATGGCAATGACCATCAATTGTAAAAACCCATCTGGTTTGCTAATGCCCTTTAGGGAAAGAAATCTGTCATCCTTCCCTGGTCCAGCCTACATGTAACTCCAGACCTACAGCAATGTGGTTGACTCTTAACTGCCCTCTGAAATGGCCTAGCAAGCCATTCAGTTCAAGGGCAATTATAGATGGCCGTCAAATGCTGGCCTTGCCAGTGACGTCCACTTTCCATGAAAGAACTTAAAAAAACTCACTCCTTTCCTCTCCTTCCTCATCCCCTTGCCATCCTCTTTCTTCCTCCTTACAGAATACTGTGTGGGCCAGATATAAAATGGGCAGTAGCACAGAGGACCCCACAGAAGTGGCACTAGGTCGCTGTAGTGCTACTAGAGGTGATGCCATGCAAGGGAATTTCTAGCCCATAATATCAGTAAAGCCCACACTGTATAATGGAGAGCCAGAGAATCATTATTTGGAGTCATGGAATTGTCACTGACATTAGCTTATGAAATAATTTATACAACATTTGGTCATATAGAAAAGTCCTATTTAATTACCTTTTACATATAGTCAATGTCTCACCTTCCTTCATTCATCTTTATAAACACAATTTGGGAATTCAATTTGACAGGTGTGGCAATGAGTATGGTAATACCCTGTATGAGCTTTTCACTTTATGTGCACAATTGGGATGCAAAAGCTGATCATTTGGATTCCAAGGCTGAATCTTGAACTGCCATACCAATCTACTAATTTCATCAAAACTTTGATGAATTTCACCCTTTTGCAGTCTAGACATTCATAAACTTTCTGTAAACTAACTGCCATTACATTCAGATCCAGCGGTCCTAAATAAATCCTTTGTATTGTTCTTTGAAGTAACTTTGCAAGACTTATTTCACAAGCTAATCCAAGGTCTGTTGCAGATGTCAAACTCTTCAAATCAGTAGCAACTTGGCTGGGCATGGATTTCAGTACTGTGACATGGAATTAACTTCACATGGAAGAGATCCAGAATGAATTCAGACACCAGTTGGGTAATGCTGGCACCAAATCAGAATTGTATCTAATCTATAGATGTCACTGAATGAATGTTCAAGTTCAAGTTCAGATTCAACTTTCGAGAGGCAAATGCACTGCCTCCAATTTTTTTTTAAAAACGCCAAATGTTGACACCATTAATAAATCAAATGGCAACAGTTTTTACCCATGTTTGTTTGTACAAGTGAAATCATTTGTAAAAAAGTTTCAGAATATGTTTACTTGTAACTAAGGATATTGGTCAGCAATCATGGCCAGTAACTTGCGTGCTCCGCAGCGTCGAATTTGGAGGATACCCCAAAAATGCGCTAGAGATTCCCTCTGAGAAGTTCCCAGGTAAGGGTTTGCATGGCAATTGCCCAGAAGTGCACACTTCATCTGGACAATTGTGCTGCACAGGGAACCAGCCGAAACTGCGGTTTAACTCGCAAACTACGGATGGTTCCACCAGGGTTATACCAATAGATAGTCAGAAAAAGTTGGAGGAGTTACAACCTCTACTAGCTTCTGAATAACTATTGTAAAGACCAAGACCCACCCCACCGGATGCTCCCACAGCCCAAAACCCCACTCCCCTCCCCAATCAACCACCCTCAACCCCCTAACTCCTCTGCCCCCCACCCCTCCAACCTCTCACGCCCCCAACCTCTAGCACGCCCCACCTCACTACCCCACCGGCGTCCAACACTTCCCACCCTGCCAAACTCTGACAACATTCCACACCCCTAGAACTCTGACACACCCACCCCCAACCTTCCACGCCCCTCTGGCCGACAACTCCACCTCCCCAAACTCCAACACTCCCCACCCAAACACCCAGACCTCCCCCACCACCCCCACCCGACACCACCCCTAGACCTCCAACCCAGACCGCGGGACATCTGACCCACACCCCCAACCACCGACCCACCTCCTCCAGCCCCCCGGACCACTGATCCACCCCCCCCATTTCCCCCAGACCGCCCCTGGACCACCCCTGCACACCCTCACCCCCCAAACTCTATCCACTTACCTTAGACACTCACCTTCTCCCTGGCCTGTCAAATTCCCTGGCCCTTTAAACTTACCTGCTTTACGGCAGCAAGTGCCGTAAAAAAGCGGCAGTAGCCTTCTTAATTACGCTGGAGCTAGACTTCGCTGGGGTCTTTGAGGAGTCTTTTGATGCTGGCCCCAAGCAGCTCCAGCAAACGGCAGTGTCAATGTAATTTTCAACACCAGGTAAGTAGGTATTTATTTCTTCTAATTCCTGGGGGCCAGCACTTTCCGACGCTAGTCGGAGGTTACGGCCCCATATTAACTAACAAGGTACAGACAGACATATTTCCACTTAGGACACATACTCATTTCCTACCCAGATAAGTATAATGCTACAAGAGGGCCGAGTACTTCTCTCTCCAGCAGATGGCCCAAGATTAAAAAGAAAGAAAATTTATTTTTAAAACAGTGGGCAGAATTTCCCGGTCCCACCCGCCATGGGAATCGTAGTGGGTGGGACGGAAAACTTGCGGGACCAGCAAAAGCTCCATTGACTTTGGGAGGGAATTGCCGGCCCCACAGTGGGTGGGACCGTAAAAATTCCACCCAGTGTCTATTTTTGTCTCTGTAACTCCCAGGAAACAGTTGCTTAGCTAATATCCATTGAGTAAACAGAAACATGCATTGGGTTCCATAAACTAATGGTGTAAACATGAATAAAGCAGAAAATAAATATTATGATAAAACACCAGTTGATATGCTGTAATGTTGCAAATGGTGAGTCAGAAGATGTATTGCTTTTTAAAAATAAGCAGAAGTGCCAAGTAGATGATCCAACTCAGCCTCCACCTGAGGTCCCCAACATCACAGATGCCAATCTTCAGCCAATTTGACTCCCTCCACATGATATCAAGAAATGGCTGAAGGTACTGGATACAGCAAAGGCTATGGACCCTGGCATCCTGGCGGTAGTACCAAAGTCATGTGCTCCAGAACTTGCTGCACCCTTGGCCAAGCTTTTCCAGTGCAGCTACAACACTGGCATCCACCTAACAATTTGGAAAATTGCTCGGGTATGTCCTGTCCACAAAAGGTAAGACAAATCCAGTCCGGCTAATTACTGCCTCATAACTCTACTCTCGATCATCAGCCAAGTGATGGAAGGTGTCGTTGCTGGTGCAATCAAGCAGCACTTACTCACTGATGCTTACTTTGGGTTCTGCCTGGACCATTTGGCTCCTGACCACATTACAGCTTTGTTCCAAACATGGCTAAAGAGCTTATCTCAAGAGGTGAGCACAGTGACTGCCTCGACATCAAGGCATGTTCGCTGATGGCTGCGCAGAGTTCAGTACCATTTGCAACTCCTCAGATACAGAAGCAGTCCATGTCCATATGCAGTAATACTCGGACAACATTCAGGCTTGAGCTAATAAGTGACAAGTAACATTTGCACCACATAAGTGCCAGGCAATGACCATCACCAACAAGAGAGAATCTAACCATCTCTCCTTGACATTAAGTGGCATTGCCAACACTGAATTTCCCACCATCAGCATCCTGGGAGTTGCCACTGACCAGGAACTTAACTGGACCAGCCATATAAAATACTGTGGATAGAAGAGTAGGTCAGAGGATGGGAATGCTGTGGCAAGTAACTCACCTCGTGATTCCTGAAGCCTGTCCACCAACTACAAGGCACAATTTGCTGTGTGATTGAATACTCTCCAGTTATGCTCCAACAACACTCAGTAAGCTCAACACCATCCTGGACAAAACATCCTGATTGTTTGGCACTTCATCTACCATCTTAAACATTCATTCCCTCCACCACTATGTACAGTGGCAGCAGTAGATGCACTGCAGAAACTCACCAAGCCACCTTTGACAGAATCTTCCAAACATGCGACCTCTACCACCTAGAAGGACAATGGTAACAGATACATGGGAGCACCATCAACTGCACATTCCCCTCCTAGATGCACACCATCCTAACTTGGAACTATATAGCTCTTCGTTCTGTTGTTGGAACAAAATCCTGCAGCTCCCTCCCTAACAGCAATGTGGGTGTACCTACATCAAATACAATGCAGCAATTCAAGAAACTAAGACCGCACACTATATTTTTATGAAATATATATATATATATATCAGCTGAAATTTTAAAAACTGGACAAAGACTTTAAAAATGCTGAAGCAATGTCTGTTTGTCACCCTGAACAATAGGAGCTAATCTGGCAATATCCAAGAAGCTGATACCTCATTATCTCTGAAGAGGTGCTAACTACATCTGTGGCTGCAGAGTCCAAACTCAAAGGGAATTAAACTAAGGCCATCTATATTTCTTAAGTCAGGCCTGACCAATGGTGATTACCAGTCTGCTAGGACAAAGGACCCTGCAACCTCCTTTGAAATTCTTAATGGTTGGGACATTAACACGCTCAAAAATCCAGACATGGGAATATATGCCCTTTGGTAAGGTGGACATATGGGAGTCCTGTGATATGAGCCAAATGGCTCCCATAGCTGGAAGAACCTACAACACTGTCTTTCTGTACTGCCAATCAGCCTGTCATTTTCCATCTAGCAAACAACAGCTCAGAAAAAGGGCTCAGTCCAGGTTTGAATACCTGCGCCTGTTCCCACCCACCCCTCTCCTCTACACTGTTTCTACTAGAACTTCTAAACTTCTGTACCCGTGCCTACAAGACTAATTCATCTCTGCATGCCTATCCCATCGTGGAAGTTGTCTTTACTGGAAAAGTGAATTATCCAGCATCCGTCTTCAACCTGCCAACCTCTGTGAAAGAATACACCATTGGACATGGATTCTGGACTCTGAACTCAGGTAAAATGATAAGTCTTTGCTCTGTGGTCTTTGCCCTGTAAATCTGTCCTTCTTTATTGCCCTTTTATAGTATGAATTCACCAGGGGCTACATAGTGACACCTCCCTCCCATGTTTTGAGTGTGTATAAATAAACTGACCCTCTGAGGTTATTCTATCTTGAGTTTGCTGTGGGGTTATTAATAGAAATTGGATCACACCAAAACTAACGGGTTGGAAAATATGCCGCTGCTTATAAAGGGGGGAAGTCAAAATCAAAACACCTTTCTGTTTATGGATGGGTGGTGAAAGGAGAATCAGGGCTGTTTAAATTAAACCCCCTCTTGTCTGTAACACCACCACCTTCTTAAAGGCAAGTAGGGATGAGCAACAAATTGTGGCCTTGCAAGTGATGCCCACAACCCATGAAAGAATTAAAAAATGTTTATGATTCAGTTCCATTACACAACGGGAACAAATTGGGGTACTGTGGGGTGAGGGACAAGGAGAGCAATGTTTTGGTTTCTAATATTGATTTCTTTTATCTTCGTCAGAACAAATTAATGTAAAAACAAATTCTAGAGAAGAAACACAGCCAAGTAAACAGTCACAGGCTGAAATAACTGAAATGGCCTTAAAATGCCTTTCCATCTAATTAGCCCAACATAAAACAATAATAAGCGAACCAATATAGATCCAATATGGATAAGAGTTTGGCTGAGTGACGGGAAATAGAGAGTAGTGGTGAATGATTGTTTTTCACATTGGAGGAAGGTTTATAATGGAGTTCTCTAGGGGTTGGTGTTGGGACCCCTGCTCTTAACTTAGACTTTGGTGTGTACAGGGCACAATTTCAAAATTTGTGAATGACACAAAACTTGGAAGGATTGTGAACTGTGAAGGGGATAGTATTAAATGGACAGGGGACAGATGAAATTTAATGCAGGGAAGTCTTAAGTGACTCATTTTGGTAGGAAGAATGGGGAGAAGCAATATAAAATAAAGCGTACAATTCTGGAGTGAGTGCCGGAGCAGAGGTGCATAGGGGTATATGAGTATTGAGGTGGCAAGACATGTTGAGCGAGAAGTTAAAAACGCATACGGGATCTTCAGCTTTATCAATAGTGACATAGAGTACAAAAGCAAGGAAGTTATGATAAATCTACATAAAACACTGGAGTATTGTGTCTAGTTCTGGGCATTGTACTTTAGGAAGAAATGGGAAGGCTTTCTAGAGGGTGCAGAAAACGTTAATGAGAATGGTTCCAGGAATGCAAAACTTCAATTACGTAGTTAGATTGGAGAAGCTGGGGCTGTTCTCCTTGGAGAGAGAAGAGAGGAGACTAGATAGAGAAATTCAAAATCAGGAGGGGGCTGGTAAGAGTAGATAGGGAGAAGCTGTTCCAACTGGTGGAAGGATCAAGAACCAAAGGACCTCGATTTAAGGTGATTGGCAAAAGGAGCAATGGCGAAATGAGGAAAGACTTTCTTATGCAGTGAGTGGGATCTGGAAGGTACTGCCTGAGGGTGTGGTGGAGGAAGATTCAAATGGTGGCTTTCAAAAGAGAATTGGATCATTATCTGAAGAGGAAAGAAATTCAGGACTAAAGGGAAAAGGCAGGGGAGTAGAACTAGGTGAATTGTTCTTGAAGAAAGCCAGCACAGACATGACAGGCCAAATGGCCTCCTTCTGTGCTGTAGCCATTCTATAATTTTATGATATGGCTGGAGGGCTTGAGGTGTCCCTACCTCTGGATCAGAAGCTATGAGTTCAAGTCCCACTTCAGGACTTGATGACCATGGAAAGGTGCATTCATAATGTGACCAAACAGGTTGATTATCAGCCTGTAAATCCTTCCAATACACTTGATGGCAAGTGGTAAGAGTGGGAGGGTTTGCTGATCAGTCACATTGCAGAAAGAAATGGCAAATCACGGCAGTACTTTGCCAAGTGTAACCATGGACCATAACGGAAGTCCATGGTCGTCAACACCCTTTTAGGGAATGGTACCTGAAGGAGAAGGATGATACGGCTAAAGAGTGTGTCGATTTGGATGTTGCAAGACTTTCACAGTGTGATATGAGGAGTAGTGTCGAAGACATTTAGAAAAATGAACAATAGCGTCAGCATCCACTGTTGCTCCTGTCTTAAATTGTAAGTAGACAGCAAAATTCCTTCTGTGTAATGGTTACACCATTGTAGCATGTATAATGTGAACTGAAATAATCAAAATATTGTTGATCCAAATCAGCTTTCATTTCCTTCATCAGTTGGGTTAATAATAACTGATGAGTAATGCATGCTAGATTTTCATAATCTTTCCACCTTTAACACCTGTAAAGAAACTGAAAAAGCAGTGCTTGACATTTTGAGCAATGATCCCTTTAACCCGAGTTTAATTTCCACACAGTGAATGAGATGAATAGAGCGTGAAGAGGGTCATATCTCAAAAATGACATGCAAGCTAAAGACAGAATGTATTGTGTGTGGAGGTAGCCAGTTTTAGATTAAATCAAAAGATCCCTGAATAGATGAGAGGTCAGAAAAGGCCAGTAGTGACACTTGATAGTGTCCTGTGATCAATCAAGAGTGAAAAGGGCACAATGAAATATTGCCAAGAACTGCAGAGGAAGCAGCAGTTTGTAAAGGATACCACATCTTGCAGGAATATCTGCCAGCACCGTGCCTGGCAGACATTCCAAGGTATTAACTTTAATACTTTATGATTTTTGAGGCCTAACTTAGATTGCTCTGATACACAGAATACTAAGACATTGGTTCAAACCCATGATTTCCCTGACAGGGTTTTCAGTCTCAGCTGTACCAACTAGGTGGTAGGAGGCGTAGTTCACTGCAATGAAGGAATTAATGTCAATGGATGAGTCAGCACAGGCTAATTTTTGATGTCACCTAATATACATTTACACAGCAGAGTTGGTAGAGACCTAGTACCAAGGAATGGTGCAGGGGAGACCATAAAAGTAGGGTGACTATAGCTAAAATATTCGAAAAAACTTACTATTTTGTAAAATATGACCAAACATCTTATTAAGATCACAGTCTTTGTTTTTGAACTTCCAAGATGTTAACACAAAATATTAACATCTCATAAATCAACTTCTAGGCATCTATCTCCAATTAGAATTAAACCTGACCTTGATTTAACTCTCTGAGTACTACCCTGAAATCACAATTTTGATTAGCTGCTCAAGCCTATGTAGTGAGGTTTGAACTCACAACCTTATAAACCAGTGGTGAGACTATTATCACTAACTTAGTAGGTGCCAGGGAGAGGGGCCATTCGGGGTGGACCTTTGGTTGTTTGAGGGTGAATCTGTGGTACTTCCCTCTTCGCTGAAGGCACGGAAAACATTCATAGAATTTTGCTAGTCCAGGGTGTGGGCTGAGGGGGGGCGGGTGAGAGGATATGGCAGGATTGGTGGATTGATGCTGATATTGGGATGGTACAGTACACCAGGTCCAAACTGAGGGCTAGCGAATATCCTTGCCTGCTCCCCTATCTTCCTCTACGAGGCCATCCCAGATAATTGGACTTGCAGCCGAGACCCTATGTATCCAAGTCCTTAATATAAGTTTGCAGTAAGTTCAGCAGGACTCCACAGGATTATCAACAGATTGTTAACACTGGTTATCAAGCATTTTAGTTATTTCTGTTGTGAGCTGACAATTGTCAGTGCAGATCACTGCAGGAAATTGAACATATGCTATCGCTGCTGATATAGACATAAAGCCTGTAACCATTTTTAGGCACTATCTTATATATTGGTGCATCATACAATGGAGAGCATATGACTGCAATATACAAGTTTACCAAATATTCAAGTATTTATTTTTGAGGGGTTCTTCAGGTTTTCTCACTGAAATCTATAAAATTAATAAATGGTGAACAGCTCATGGTGAAATGAATATGTCACCCATTTCAATATGACTGTTGTATTGAATTGAAGAAAGCCTGGTGAAGATTGTAATTCACACTGAGCTGAGCTAAGCATACTGAAAATGTCATGTCACTAAAAGGATATCAACAGGAAGGCTATGGCAATGTCCCGGAGAATGTTGCAACTACTTCATTCTGAAATGCTAATTAACATAGGCAGTGCTTTTGAATTTTTCAGGACTTGGGCTAGAACATTAACATCTTACAAAATACACTTTATTCCACGAGAAGTATAATGGTAGAGACTATGGTTCTAAAGGTTTTCTGAATTGGGCTCTTCTCAAAACTGATTTTTATGCACAATGTTAGATAAACCAATTTTGTGGTTTAAGGAAATGAGTTTGATTTCTAAATTTATATCTTTGCTATTATTTAAAAAAGTTTAAGATAAGCAAATTTTATGGCTTACAAAACATATCCATAGCTCTATGATTTCTCTGCGATACATGTGCAATATTTCTGTTACTGTATAACTGATACATCAGTAAAGAATACATTACCATAGTATTGACGTGCAAGTATAAAACACTGGGGATAATTCTCTAATAATAAGTGCTCATCTGTGATACAAAGGGAATCTAATTTGATGGGTATTTTATATTAGATATTAATTGTAGAACCACAAGAACATAAGAAATAGGAAGGAGTAGACCATTTGGCCTCTTGAGCCTGTTTTGCTATTGGAAAAGATCATGACTGATCTGATTGTGGTCTTAACTCTATTTTCCTGCCTGCTTGGCATAACCCTTGACTCCCCTGGCAATCAAAAACCTGTCTAGCTCAGTCTTGAATATATTCAATGACTCAGCCTCCAATGCTCTCTGGGGTAGGGAATTCCCACGGTTAACAGCCCTATGAGAACTGAAATTCCCCCTCAGGTCTGTTCTTAACGGAAGATCCCTTGTTTTTAAACTGTGCCACATCATTCTAGATTCTCTAAGAGGGGAAACATCCTCTCAGCATCCACCCTGGCAAGCCTGCTCAGATGGTGTCTTATAGAATCTTACATGTTCAGAATCTTGTATGTTTCAATAAGATCACCCACCACTCATTCTTCTAGACTCCAAGGTGTATAGACCCAACCTGCTTAACCTTTCCTCATAAAACAACCCCTTCATTCCAGGAATCAACCTATTGAACCTTCTCTGAACTACCTCCAATGAAAGCATAATCAAGGAGACCAAAACTATATTCGGCACTCTAGGTGTGCTCTTACCAATGCCCTTTGCTGTTGTAACCAGACTTCCCTACTTTTATACTCAATCCTCTTCGCAATAAAGGTCAACATTCCATTTGCCTTATTAATTACTTGCAGTATCTACATGCTATTTTTTTGTGAATCATGTGCGAAGATGCTCAAATCCCTCTGCACCACAGAATACTGCAGTCTCTCTCCATTTAAATAATTTGCTTTTCTATTCTTCCAATTAAAATGGACAAACTCACATTTTCCCACATTAGACTCAATCTGCCAAAGTTTTGCCCACTCATTTAACTTATCTATATCCCTTTGCAGACTCTTTGTGTCCTCCTCACAACTTGCTTTCCTACCTATCTTTGTATCGTCAGCAAATTTGCTACAATACACCATCCTTTCATCCAAGTAATTAAATAGATTGCATATAGTTGAGGCCTAAACCCTGATCTCTGTGGCGGTCCACCAGTTACAGTTTGCCAACTTGAAAATGACCCATTTATTCCCACTGTCTGCTAACCCAAATAGTTAATGTGGAATAAACTGGGAAACATATTTTCCTTACATTGTAAAACACTCCTCTGCTTATGAAAAAAACACAGTTGACTTCAGCATGTAAGTGTTTCTATGTCTTAAGTTTAGAAGTTTCTCTATTGCCTCAAAGGCTTTTTAAAGTTGTCAGTGTAGAGAATAAACCCAGAAGTTTGCAAGTTACAAAGCTTTGTTATGCCATTTGCAGCAGTACAAGTGTGAAAGTACAATGGAAGATAGAATAATGATTGTATAATAATAATATATTAATAATTATTATAATAGTAATACTGACATTATCTTAACAGGTGTTTCGGATTGCTTTGCAACAGAAAACACCAAATCTGGAATTTATGGATATTAATCCATAGCAGGAACCCTGGCCTTGGCTGATTTCCTCTTCTCCCGATTCAGAAACAGTGATACTAATTTACAGTTCACTTACTACCACCTTAATGGGATCAGGTAAATCAGGTTAACTCAAGAATTCAACCTGGGGCCTTAGCCATCTTTTGCTTCTTTGCTTGCCCTATTCTCATCCTCTTGCCTTGCACCATCATCTCTTTCGTCATTTACTCTCCGCTGTTTTCCAAGCTATCACAGATATTCCTTTTAGTTCTTTCCTTCCCTCATCCTTTCTATGCTTCTGTATTTGCTTAAAACCTGGTACATCTCTAAATTCTGCAAGAAAAGTCATTAACCCGAAGTGTTAACTTCATTCCTTGCTCCAAAGATGCTGCCGGGCATTCTGAGTATTTCCAGAATTACTTGTTTTATTTTCTCAATTCTCTTACTATAATTTCAAATCTCTGGTAACTTCCGGTGAACATATGCTATATGTGTTGTTATGAGGAGAATGAAATGACTTCCCTATTCTACCACCTTAGGTTTTTTTTTAATTCATTCACGGAATGTGGGCTTCACTGGCTGGGCCAGCATTTATTGCCCATCCCTAGTTGTCCTTGAGAAGGTGGTGCTGAGCTGCCTTCTTGAACTGCTGCAGTCCATGTGGTGTAGGTACACCCACAGTGCTGTTAGGAAGTGAGTTCCAGGATTTTGACCCAGCGACAGTGAAGGAACGGCAATATATTTCCAAGTCAGGATGGTGAGTGACTTGGAGGGGAACATCTAGGTGGTGGTGTTCCCATCTATCTGCTGCCCTTGTCCTGCTAGGTGGTAGTGGTCATGGGTTTGGAACGTGCTGTCAAAGGAGCTTTGGTGAATTCCTGTAGATGGTACACACTGCTGCTACTGTATTTCGATGGTGGAGGGAGTCAATGTTGTGGATGTGGTGCCAATCAAGTGGGCTGCTTTGTCCTGGACAGTGTCAAGCTTCCTGAGTGTTGTGGGAGCTGCATTCATGCAGGCAAGTGGGCAGTATTCCATCACACTCCTGACTTGTGCCTTGTAGATGGTGGACAGGCTTTGGGGGGTCAGGAGGTGAGTTACTCTTTGCAGGATTCCTAGCCTCTGATCTGCTCTTGTAGCCACAGTATTTATATGGCTAGTCCAGTTCAGTTTATGGTCAATGGTAACCCCCAGGATGTTGATAGTGGGGGATTCAGTGATGGCAATGCCATTGAACATCAGGTCTTACTGCATTTGGACTTGGACTGCTTCAGTATCTGAGGAGTCGTGAATGGTGTTGAACATTGTGCAATCATCAACGGACATCCCCACTCTGACCTAATGATGGAAGGAAGGTTATCGATGACGCAGCTGAAGATGGTTGGGCCGAGGTATGATCGTAACATGGTTTTCTTTGTCAATATACAAGGATGAAGGTATTAACTCTATGTCTGTGCTTAACCATTTGCACGCTAATTGCAAAGAAACTAATCTGACAGGCAATCTTGAGTGTAAAACGCAAGGCGAACAGTTTTTTATTGAGCTAAAAACCCACCCAGATAAAGATATTTAAAAAGGTAAACACACATACCAACCTTCGCAACACACACACATACACACACACACATGCATGCAGAATAACAAGTTACACAGCAGCAAGTTACTATTTAGCCAAATTAAAATTCAATGATAAAAGACAAAAATAGAGAGCTCACTGTTTATGAGTCCTTTGCTGGTATCCATGGCATCACAGTGGTATTGAAATTTCAGTGGAATTGAAGTTGATGTAAACTGTAATTTCTGGAGACAGATATTTTTTAAAAACCCTAATCCATTTTTTTTTGCATCTAATGTTCCTTTTGGATGGAATTCTCTATCTCTGTGTTGGATTTCAAACTGTAATAGAGATGAGGGTCAGAGCTTTCCGTGCCCACTGGCATCGGGTGAGTTTGGTGGCATGAGCGGACAATATGGTGCGATCAGTTTCAAGATGGCAAGAAACCAGTTTGATATCGTCTGCTCAGCCCACTGACAGAGTGCCGCTTTTCATGCCATCGGCCGTCGGAAATCTCATTGTAATACACCTGCATATCATTATTATGCCAGCCCATTGGAATTGTTACCCCCCGGCTGGATCGTCATCCATGTCGGCAGGAAAGCATTCTGACGTGTTTCGCAATAGAATATAAAAGGCGTGCACTTGGAGGGCTGCACTTTGAAAGAAACTCAGAGGTCAGTACACAGCAATGATGTGCAGTGATCGCCAGGGTCGCCTACTTGGGGGGGGAAATCAAGGGCAGCCCTGCCATTGAGGCAATGTGTGGGGGAATGGCATGGGCAGCCCTGCCTTTGAGGTGACTAGTGGGGGCAGGGCAAGTGCAGCCCTGCCATTGAATATAGCGCAGAGCATTCAGGGTGGGGGTTAGAGTGGGCGAAGGAAGCAACCACACATTCGAGACACCTTTTATAAAGTGACCATTCCTCTGTAGCTGAGACAGTTTAGGTGCAGCCACATTGATATGATTGGAGTCGGGCTTCTAGCTTATCTGCCCACTCAAGCAACGCAGAGGCATCAAAGTGCCACCAAGTGCTCGGAACTTTTCATGCCCCCGGCGCAGATTGCAAAGTTTTAGTGGACTGCAGAACAGTTCAATGACTGCACATGTTGTACAATCTTCTTGCTAAAGCTGGCCATGGAGCAGTTACTGTTGGAGACGCTCACAGGCTCTTGCAATGTCAGCATCCCGGTTTGGACCAGTCTCCCCAATGGTGCAAACTAACAGTGCAGCCTTGAAGTGCTGAGAGCACAGCACGCAGTCAAATGGGCAAAGCTGCCGCCAATCGGTTGGGTGGAATAGGGTGGAGGTGGGTGGGGTTTCAGGCAGACATGTAGCGCACAAATCTCTGGCTATCCAAATGGTGGCCAGCACTCTCCGGGAAGTGTTAAGAGGCCTTCGCATTTAACCAGGACAGGTTCTTAGTAGACCCATGCTAACCACATGTCTCTCTCTTTCATCCTGCAGGAGGATTACATCAAGATCATGGAGCCTGGTAAACTAGCTGTATGCCTGATGGCCTACAGACAACGAAGGTGACGGAGGAGAGAGTGACTGAGGTGCCTGGCTGTGCAAAGGCAGGAGCAGTAACTTCAGGAAGAAGGGGCGGGTGGGGCTCTAGTACATGCTGCCGAAGAGCCACAGTGAGCCATCGCAGGACGGCGCCAAGCGACACCCAGGGTCTGTAAACACCGTCTTTCATTCCTGCAGATGACCAAGAACCAGTGTTGCTGAAGACTGCGCATGGGAATTGGTCAGTCACATCTGCCAGGGACTACAGGATTTGGCAACATGGGGACATGGAGGGCATTGATTGCCAGTGGACATGAAAGTGACCGCGGCGCACAATTTCTACGCCCGTGGCTCCTTTCAGGACTCCACAGCTGACCTCTGTGGGATCTCGCAAGCCGCCACTCACAAATGCATCCATGAGGCCACAGATGCCATCTTTGCGAGGGCACACAGCTTTGTGCATTTCGCCTGGGACCAGGACAGGTAGGATGCAAGAGCGATTGGATTTGCTCAGATCTTGGGTTTCCCACAGGTGCAGGGTGTGATCAGCTGCACTTGTGTGGTGCTCAGAACTCCATCGCAACATATGGTGAACTACATCAACCACAAGGGGTTCCACTTGCTGAATGTGCAGCTGGTGTGCGACCACCAGAAACGCATCCTGCAGGTATGTGCACGGTTTCCAGGGAGTGTCCATGACAATTACATCCTCAGTCGGTCACAGATCCCTGATGTCTCCCAGGATTGGCTCCTCGGGGACAAGGGCTACCAGCAGAGGCCATGGCTGATGACACCCGTGCGGCGGCCTCAGACTGCAGCAGAGCGACGCTATAATGAGGCTCAGGCTGCAGCTCGCAACTTGGCGGAGCAGACCTTTGGGATGATGATAATGATGTTCCAGTGCCATGACCGGTCTGGTGGAACCCTGCAATACAGTCCACAAAGGGTGTCATGCATCATTGTTGTCTGCTGCTCCGTTTACAACTTGACGCTCCAACGGGGAGACGAGCTGGCTGAGGAGGAGATGGAGAAGCTGGAGGTCTCCTCCGATGAAGAGGATGCTGACGGGTGTGAGGGTGAGGAGGTCCTCGAAGGTGACGATGACAGGGATGAGGCCCTCGCACTGGCTAGACGAGGCAGGCGGGCTCAAGGGGCCCTCATAGCTGCTAGATTTGTGTTGGATGATGACGACATGCATTGAGGTGACCCTCATAGATCCTCACATTGCATCTGTGAACATTTAACTCCAGTCTGGTTCAGGGCAGCGCGAATACCCTCTGTGAGAATGCTCCTGCGATGAAGATGCAATGGAGGCCCTAATAGTCGCTCGATTGCAGGGGGTTGATGATGACCCGCACTGAGGACACTCCATAGACCTTCACAATAGCTTCTGAGAATATGTGACTCTTGTCTGGCTGAGGGCAGCTTGCTTGTGCTCTGAGATCAGGGCCATATCATAGAGACGCAGCCGTAAAACTTTAGAAGCATCTGATGCTGTGTCCGCTTTCAGCACCTGAGCCCTTCAGGAGCACAGCATCACTGGTTGCAGATGCTAAAGAGATGGGGGCCAGCTCCTTCTTAAAGGTGCTGATAGGACACAGGGAGAATGATGGAACTCTGTGTCCTGGGAGTGTGAGGCCAGACCATCACTTTAGTCTGAAGGCTGCACAGAGCACAGGGAAGAGGCCCTGGACTGAGACACCTGCCTTTATCTTGTGCCAAAAGATTTCAGGTCTGTGTGACCAGAACACTACCCATCAGAACAAGGAGCCATAGGCAGGGAGACATTCTTGGGAGTTTATTGACAATAGTGAACAGTTTGTACAAGTGATTAACACCTGTGCTCAAGCTGTGCAGCCAATTCTCCTTAACTTTCCTAACCCTGCCGCTGCATCTTGGTGCCCCCTGGACACCCAGAGCGGTGGTGGAGGCAGCCTGCTGACAGTGACGCCCTGTCTGTGGTGAATTTGGCATGCATCCTCTGGGAGGCCTGCTTTCGGGGTCCTGCTGTGTGGCAGTGGCACCCTCTTCGGCTTGTGGAGCTGGAGCTGCTGAGGTCACAGGAAGAGAGGAGTCGGATGGGCCGGACACTCTCGGAGTCACGTGGATGGATGTGCACCTGCTGATCCTCCTCCCTTTGGGTGCCCGAGGGCCCCAGGCTGATTTCTTGAGGAGAAGGGGCAGTTGGAATGAGATCGAACTTCCGGCACCCCTCTCGTGTACATGCTGTTGAAGGCCAACTATGGCATCAGCGATGGAGTTAAGTCCGCACAGCAGTGCACGAGTGATGTCCTGGACCAAGGTCTCCATGGCGGCCGCCATCCTGCCAGTGTTGGCCTCGGTGCACTGGCATGCCGGTGCTATCACCTCAGAAAAAGGCGGACGGACTCCTCCATCATGCCTTGCAACCTGAGGAGGGCAGCAGACATCCCTTCCTGATGTTCCCGAGCTTGCCTTTGCAGCTCCAGCAACTGTGACATGAGCGATTCCAGAGGCTCATCACCTGACTTGGACTCAGCAAATTTCTGGCTTCCAGCAGTCCTCCGTGTGCTGGACACCAGGGAAGTTCCTGCCACCACCTGCTGTGTATCAAACAGTGTGATGCGCTCACCAGATTGTGATCCCGGGGCTATTCTAAAGCTAGGTCCCGCCAAGGTGTGTGTCTCTTCGCTGATGGAGAGTGTGGGTGAGGCTGTGATGGAACTTCAAGGAGGGTGCCTCCAGATTCCTCTTCAGAGCTTTCATCGGGGCTTGATTGGAGGCCCTGGGCTATGGACTCCGTCGGCTGTTTCCCAGACGTGCCTGTGGAAGTGAGTGGAGATAATTAGTGCATGGCAATGGCCTGTGAAATAAGACACATCACTCACAGCATGGTTGCCTGATGGAATTTACACTGCTGGACCCTCACTTGGTAGAGCAGCACCAGCCTCACTGTCAGCACAGGACCGGTCCAGATCGTCGCCGGCCAGCTGGATGGCTTTGTTTTCAAAGTCCATGAGGACCTTGATTTCAGGCATTCTTCCACCAGTCTGCGGCCTCTCCTTGTTGTTGTGTGCCAGCTTGTCCTGCATGAATAGAGATGGAGAAAGTGTAAGCAGGATGCCTGCCAGGCCAGATGATAAGTATGCCTGGCATGTGTGGGTGGTGAATGGTGCTGTGGATGGGATGAGAACAATGATGGTGAGTGTGAGATGGTGAATGGTGGTGTCCCTTAAACTGGCAGTGAGTGAGACCCCTGTTGTTGTGTGATGGGTTTGTGAGTGTGCGAGTTGAGTGTGATGGGAAGAGTGACTTACTCTGGCAGAATGGAGGAGATCATTTATCTTCTTTCAGCAGGGTGCCTGTCCTCTTTTGAAGGGTGTAGGTGCTGACCACTGTTGCCACCGCCTCCCAAGTCTGGTTGGTCACCACGCTGCCCATCCTGCGGCCAGAGCAGGAGTAGAGGACTTCCGGCCGGTACTCCATGCCATCCAAAAGGCACTCCAGTGATGTGTTGCTAAACCTGGGGGCTACAACCTTTTTGCCTTTCATGGACATCTTCCCTGCAGCAGTTGCGGGCTAGAAGCACTGAGATGTGTGCGTGCGGCTGAACTTTAAATAATAGCCCGGCATGATGAAGTGGCGAGGTGATGGCAGTCGGGCGAATGAGAGTCTGCCTGCCATGGAAACAGTGTGTTTCCCAGGAATGCATACAATAGGGCGTGAAAACGCACCATCATAGTCAGTGGGTAGAATGTCGCTTTACCTGCCCGCTGCTGCACTTAGTGCAAATCTGAGACAATTTCACCCAGGGTCTTGAACTTGAGAAATAGAAGGGAGAAAGAAATGCTCATTGCTCCATTGGCAGATTTCTTCCAGACTCCTACTAGTAGCTTAGGTATTGTAAAGAAAGACATTTAAAATTGTTTTTCTAGTCACATGACCTCTCTCCCCATAATGGTTTCAGGAGGTAATTGATTAGCTCATGTATGGACAGACCTTGGCTATTGTTTTATGGCCTAGGGGATTAGGTTCTGTAATGTCCCAGCTATTAACTCCTGAATGATCCATCCTCCATCTTGCTGAGATAGGAAGTACACCTTCCAGATAACTATTGTCCCAGAAAAACTGTTGCCTCTGATTGAAAGATAGCTTTATAGAAATGCAAATGGTGAGGTCTAGTACAGTTTTGGTTCATCTTTTGAAGTAGTTCTTGACATCAGCAGGTATGAAATTTCATAGCAGGTTGTCTTGGTACATCTTAATTGTAATTCTCATAGGAACCTTCCAGAAACTAGTCAACTTGCAACACCATGTGGTAGCCATCATAAGTCAGTATCTTTGCTTGCTTTTTAAAAGTCCTTTTATAGCTGTTCAATATGTATTTTATCAGCCAATGAAATTAATGATTAATATCACATGTCACATCATCGTGACGGTGCCCTGTAGCTTCAATGTCCATTCTGTATGGGGTACCCAAAATCAAAACTGTCCTCTGAAAAATTATCATCGTATCTTCACTTTTATACCCCTATACATTAAACCCAAATTGTTATTGGCTTTACCTAACTATACTCATCCACTCAGGGAATTATTTATTTGAGTTGCTGGTTCTCTGATTTTATCCACATTTGCTAACATTTTTCCTGTGAGTGTATACTCCCACTCTTGATTATCCAAATTAAATTGCATCTATCAATCGCTTTGCCATTCCGCTAACCTGCCTGTCTTCCTGAACCTTTCGCAATCCTCTGCTTCTAAATGAGCTTCCTACTTTTGTGTTTCAGAGCATTTTAATATTGTGCTCTCTATGCCCAAGTCAAATAATTTATATACATGCCGCAAGCAAAAATGGATGTAGCATTGACTCCTGAGATATACCAGTTCCAGCTTTAATCCAATTCAACAAACATCTATTACTCTTGACCTTTTGCTTCCTGATTGTCAGCCAGCTTTCTACCCCTGCTGTTCCACTTATACCATATGTCTGAATTTCTGTAACATGTTCTTGTGAGGCATCTTATCAAATGATTTTTCCTTCACATCATCTACTGCACTCTCTTTATCTATCCAACTAACCGCTTTTTCACAAAGCAAATTTGTCAAATATGATAAAAGCAAAATACTGTGGATGCTGGAAATCTAGAACAAAAACAAAAATACCTGGAAAAACTCAGCAGGTCTGACAGCATCTGCAGAGAGAGATACAGTTAACGTTTCGAGTCCAAATGACTCTTCTTCAGAACTAAGGAAAAATAAAATATTTCACCTCTTTTCTATTTTTCCTCAGTTCTGATGAAGAGTCATTTGGACTCGAAACATTAACTGTATCTCTCTCCGCAGATGCTGTCAGACCTGCTGAGCTTTTCCAGGTATTTTTGTTTTTGTCAAATATGACTTGCATTTCACAAATCTATGCTGGCTGCCTTGATTTCTAAATGCTTACTAACCTTAGGAGTGTTGGTCTGGCAGAAACCCTACTTGGTGCAACTGTCCTAGTGGGCTTCCTAGCATAGATGAAACCTGGCATATCCAGGTCCTGACCACAATCCAGCCCCTTCTATCGCATTCCCCTGGAGTTGCACTGGGAATGTGCCAGAAAAAAATGAGCATTTTTGGCCCAAAAATGTTAATTTAATATCTCCACCAGAACTTCATTCTCTACATTTAGATTTCCCCTTTGAGCAGTCCTACATTCTTTCTAATTATTGTTTTACTTTCTGTATGTTTCTAAGAGCCCTAACAATTTTCTATAATGTTATTTGCTTGCATTTTCCCATTCCTTTTTAGCTGTTTTAAACTCCCCTTTCATTAGACTTTCTATATTCCTCGTGATTTTCTTTTATATTGTTAGTCCTAATTTAACAAATGCTTCCCTTTTAGTTTTCAGTTCAGATTTGTTCTATTTATTCGTGGAATTCTATTCTTTGATGCACCTCTTTTTGCCTATTGTGCACTCTGTCCATTTCTCTGGTTTTCCTTTATGATTCTTTTCTGACACGGGTCAATATCTTGGCTCTTTTCTGTGATACCTCTATGACTTGAATGTCTCTGTTGTGTTTCAATGACCGGCACTAGCACAGTGCTCAAGAAGTGATCTGACCAGAACACTTTACAGTATCACTTTCACTCACTGCACTCTACTATTAAGCTCTGTGGTTCAGCATTCAATTTTCTTGATCGATTGCTGCATCTCAGAAATTGAAAAAGCTGATAATATGAATTAACCCTGAAATAGTAAGCAACTAAACATTCTAAACATTCCCCTGCTAATGTCAAGAATATAGTGATGCCTATTGTTGCACCTTGGGGTAAAGGGTAAATTGCCAACTTGCCACCCAGTGTAAAACTGGCAATGGAGATCGACACATGTTATAGAAACTACCTGATTTTAATTTCCATTTAAATCAACCTTAGGATCCACAGGCTTTCTCAGGACCAATTTCATTACTGTCTATATTCCCCCGCCACCCTTATTGAGTTGCTGTCTTCCTGTATGCAACCTAAGGAAGCTTGGAGCCTTTTTAAAAATACGAACACAAAGAACGCCAAATATTTTTATGCTTTGAGTGTTGTAAGCAGAACAATGGAATAAGGGAAGTAAAAAATCATCCATGAGTTTATCTTCACAGAAAAATAGAAAATTATTCCTGCGTGTGATGTTCAGTCAGTTGCAAAGTTCATTTGTAGAAGTACAAATGGTACGCTTATTAATTACAGGTTTTCCTCAGGCCCATATAATTTCCTCCCATAGACTACTGGAGTTTCCTGCCTTTGTATAATTGATGTCCAAATAAGGACATGTTACACAAAGAATAAAAACTTGCAACATAACTTAATTGAAACGTTTATGGGGGAGACCATTGTCCATGTAGTGCTACACAGAAGTCCTTGAATTCCCCAAGGGCAGGCAGTACGATGTTTTTCAATGATATCAATGCTGCATGTGGCGCTACATGAGCAAATTTCTCTCCCTATTTATTAAACAGCAGAAAAAAGTCACACGTCACCAAAGTGAATAAAGTTAATTATTAATAAGGAGTTCATGGCTTTTCTTGTTTGATTACATGCTAAAAGCAGTAAATTGATAAGTTGTTTTTAATGCAGCAAAATTTAGTGCATTCACAGCAGATTTACGGTGATATAGTAATGCAGTCTGAAGAAGATATGCTCAGTAAAATATCAAACCAGTATATTCACATTAGGCAACCTGTATTTTAGATTGACATTAATGTATTGATCAGCCATTTTGTTTAACTTAATTTATATCAATTAATATTTTACAACAAGATTACTTCATGGCTCCAGCTGAAAGATTTCCCTAGCCTTTCATCGGATTTCTATATTACATGTTATTTTCATAGGACTGATAATTTGCATTGCTTCAACCTCCACCCACCATAAATTGGGTGTCAATGTGGCAGAAGGCCCATTATTTAGCCCAAGAACCAGGTGTCTGGTCATGGTCGAACAATGGAGTATCCAAATGCTGCCATATACTCTTTACAAAAGCATCAACATCAAAGTGGGTGGTGCAGGTGCAGGAACACCCATTAATGGATGCATCTACATTCCAAGCCCTCAGAGGAACCCTGCATATGGTCAGTGGCATTAAACCTGGTGAGATTAGATGCACCATTCCAGCAAAGAGAAGTGCAGCACACCAATCCAGGCCAGGGTCTTGACTTGAACCCCCAAAGGAACGGTTAGTGATTTTTAAAAAGAATTCTTTCAGTGTTGCACAACTTCAATACAAGACCCAACACACCTATCCCCCACTGTCCCAATAACCTGCAACTCTGTATAATTTACAACCTTTACAATGGGCAGGAGTTCTAGATGCACTCCTTGTGGTGCAGGTACCCACCGATGGAATTCACTTCAGAGGACCTTCCCTGGATCCCACAAACTATTGTCAGGTCAATGGCGGAGGTGCTAGGCAAGTGCATCTTGGCACTCACATATGAATGCACCTTTGCTGGTTTGTGAATTTTTGACCTGGGTGGTTTTATTCAGTGCAATATTTCTTATATCCTATTGGTGCTTCATCAGTATATTCCCATTCCACTGACTGGTATATTCATTTAAATATTTTCTCTATTCATGCCACAAAGTTTTGTAGCTCACTTTATCCTCAAGTATCTATTTTTTCATTTTTGTATATAAAAAATTACATTCAACTAGGCGTTGCAAATTGAACTGCTCTGTATTTCTTCCCACATTTCGGTTTGCAATTTGACAGATAATATGCTCCCAGGTTGGCTATTAGTGTATTGGCCGATTGTGACACTACTAACTGGGTTTGCTAATGCTACCAAATTCTGGAGGAATTGGTTGCAATGAAACTATTGACCAGTTTCTCTAGTCTTGCATGATACCCACAGATTTTTGTGCATATCAGGTTAATGAAAAGCAGCGGTGTGTACAATTACAAATAGCATTAACATGGGACTTTTAAAAGCATTGTTAAAAGTTTGATAATTGACACTGAATAGTTTCCATGTAGGTAAATGCTCACCAGAGATCAAGGATTGCCTTTAAGCAGCACCAACATCAATACATATGGGAGTGAGAAATTGTTCTGGGCCTTGCAAATCATGGAAATTAAATTATAAAATTATAGACTCAAACTGATTTGGATTAATCTAGACACAACCAAAATGATCCCAGATCACCAGTTCTAGGTTTTGCATAAATGGGGCATTGTTTATAATTAATGCATTTAAATTCTTCCTTTATAATTTCCCTCTATTTCCATTATTGTATTGGAATGAATGTGCAATTTTGCACTTATCTCATCATTTACATATGTAGTAAGAAGGCTGATCGGCAATGTCAGTTATTCTATATGAGCAACATTGGCTTTTTCTCATAAGCTAAGAAAAGATTTACTATATGTGCTGGAAATTGTGTTGAGTTTTGACAGGATGAATGGAGAGAAACTCTGGTCAGGCAATCAGTATCAGAGATCATCAATTTAAAATTACTAAGATGGCATGGTTGGGAGAAATTTTCTAACTCTAAGAGTCATCAGAAAATGGAATGCTTCTTGTGGGAGTATCATTATAGGGAAGGTGCTCAGTAGGAGTGGTAGGGGATCATTTCAGTTGTTGCAAGTCTACTTAATGAGGGGCAGCGTTGTCAAAAAGCTGTCTTTAGCGAGGGAATGAAGTCGGGTGTGGGGAGGGGGGGTTGCAGGGGGCGAGGTACATTCTTTTGTTTGAACATGATTCCTCATTTTTCTGCAGTGGAGCACAATTCTGAGCTTTTCTACAGGGAATATTGGCACTTACTGGTCATTGGTCCATTACTCTGCCGTTCCACGTCTGCTTTTACCCTAAAATTCTGTTTCTACATGCTTCTTGAGTCTTCACTTCTTCAGTTCTAACTGCTGTGTGCATCAGCTTTGACTGCTTCAGGTGACATGGTACCTTGTGTTCAATATCCATTTACATTTCTAGCCTTTCTTTCTCCACTGTAGGCAGGGAGGTATGTTAGACTTGAATATGGTATTGCTGAAAAGCGAGACATGTTGCTGAAGCTTTTCATCTTGCACTCATCAGGACAAACACAAGAATGTCAAATTTCAAATGGTCACAACAATTTATACTACAGGAGAAAAGGGTGCTGATAGGTTAGCAAGTCAACTCTGATTGGCCAAGACGTTGCCATGAGAAAGCGATGGGAGACTACAGTCTCCCCAAGCTTCCAGGTAATTTGCAAGAGGCATAAGGCTTGAACATATTCTTTTTGTCTTCAGAGAACAGGTCCCTGCATATGAATGTATGTCACTTCTAGAAAGCGCAAATTATCCAAGTTATGAGCTCAACTGATTATCTTAAATTGGTTGTTAGTGTCGCTATTAGCACACTTATGATTGTTCAACAAGTGCTGTTCAGTCGCAGAATCACATCTAACCGTGGACATTTGGTTTTGGGTTTTGATAGCGTGGGCTGGTGGAGTACGGTTTGCACTCTGCCTATTATGAACAACCAAAGGAACATGCTGTTTGATTTGATCAGCCAATTGTTGAGATGTATAGCCTTCATATCTAGCATCGCACCACAGTGAAATTCATACATGACATTGCCAAATTTTGTAGTAGCAGAACAACAATAGGTTAAGCAAGCCATTTCTCTCTGCTACTGTGCAGTGGCTACGCAAGTGGTATTTCCCACTGACAGGCTGCTGCCATCAGTCCAAAAAGACATTCTACCTACCACGCAATTGAGCAACATTGTGTATAAATTTCAGTGCCAGTGCAATGCCAGGTATGTAGCCTTATGCCCCAATGATTGGCTGATTGAATCAAACAGCATGTTCCTTCAGTTGTTTGTAAAAGACAGAGTACAGACCATTCTGAACCAGCCCACGCTTGCAAAATCCAAACCAAAACATATACCATTAGATGTGATTCTGCAATTGGGCAGCACTGACAGAACAATCCTGAATGCATTAATAGCTACACTAGCAACCAATTTAAGATAAAGCATGTAACGTGGCTCATTTGTGCTTGCTACAAGTGACATACATTGATACACAGGGACCCATTTTCTGCAAACAAAAGGAATATGTTTAAGCCTTGCCCTTTATTTTGAACTACCTGAGAGCTCAGGGAGCCTATAGTTCTCTGTTGCTTTCGCCATGGCAACATCTTGGCCAATCAGAGTTGATTTACCAACAAATCAGCACCCTTTTCTTCTGTTGTATAAATTGCTGTGCTCATGTGAAATTTGGCAATCTTGCAATTGTTCTGATGAGTGTAAGATGAAAAGCTTCAGCAACATGTCTCTCTTTTCAGCAATATTCAAGCTCTATACTACCAAGCGACTGTAAGTCAGACTTCTTGTCTTTATTAAGATGTTTACTGTTACTTTGTAAATTCACTGTTGTGACATGAAGTGTTGCTTTTTATTTTTTGTGATTGCTTAGATACATGGTTAGGGACAAACAGTTAATGACAAAACATCATCTGTAGTAAGCAGGCTTTTAAATGGGATTGAGTGAAATAAGGTACAACAGGTTACAGTAAAATTTGAAAACATTGTAATGATTAAAGCTGCATCAAGCTGGCATAAAAATCCTGTAATTTGTAAACTTTGACCAAGTATCTGGGATGGAGTGGTTTGATTTTGTTTCTGTTTAATGTTATGTGCATTTTATGGTGTGGATAGTGATGGGCATTGTAGAAGGTCAATATTGAAGAATGTGGCATTCCCAGCACCGTGGATTAAAGGGGTGAAATTTCAACTTTCTGTCTAGGTGTAAAGCTGGTAATGCAGAATGAAACTGATGGAAATGAAACTCAGGTGGTTTCTTTAACAGGGAGCTATTCTGTAACAATAGTTTTACACAAGGCTGGAAGTTGAAAACCTACTCCAAAGAAAATAGCATTATTATTACTAGTTTATAAGTGACAATCGGCAGTTATTTTCTGGGAAATTGAAGAGTCAGTATAAATTGTGTTAAAGCTAAACCATGTACCCACTTAAAGAATCGGTGAGTTTATCCAGTGGAGAGCTGACCAATACACACCAACTCTGGTCTATGCTGAATTAGTTGATCTCAGACAATGTGCTACAGTTAAGGGATAAAAGCCAATGTTCCAGCTTGTGATATCCAGGAACTCCTGCCAGTAGAGAACACATATTTCATCAGGTGCAGACAGGATTAGACTCAGCTGTGATACCCTGCCACAACAAATTACTTGCTGACACTCTCTGTCTAGGTTTAGATATGAAGAATACAGTTTGAGTAAACCCATTGAACCATACCAGAGAAATGAGTCACCCCTTCAAGAGAGAAGAAAGGAAAAAGTGTGTGCTGTGCATCAGCTTAATTCTGAAATGTTTCCTTTTGTCTTCTATCTACTGTATTGACATGTACATAGGCTGATCTTTTTTATAACTAAATAATCATTTTGAGTTTTGGATGAATCCCATCAATGGGGATACTCTGATAGAATCTACAACTTCATCAACCTACCATGCTGCAACACAATTTAATAGGTGATCAACATGGGTAGATGGTTAAGCAATAAAACAGTGCAGCAACCAGTACTAAATATTAAGTCAGGTACCAGGTGGAAGTGTGGCAACAGAGGTCTCTGAGGAGAATACAATTGAACCTTTAATAGAAACAAGTGTTCAACAGCATGTTATGTTAGAAACATTTCTGGGACTTTATCACACCACCCCCACTGGCGGGATGAGGTTTCATGTAGGTTTTTAAAAATTTAATTAAAGAGTTTCTAAAAGTTATGGACATGTCCCAACTCATGTGACAGTGTCACATGAGGGGACATGTCAGGGAATTTTCTTTTTCTATTTTTAATATTTTTCAATGTACAGCCAATCTCCCTGAGGCAGCACTTTGCCCCAGGGAGTTGAGTGCACTCTTTCGTGTGCATGTGTGAAAGAGCGCACTCTCGGCTCAGGGAAACCCCCCCACCCACACAGGGAGCACATAGTGCTTCCATGCGAATGTCACGCTGGGCGGGCCTTAATTGGCCTGCCCACGTAAAATAGTGGTGCGCCCCTAATTGGGGGCGCTGATCGGAGGCGCGCCTTCGCGCGCCCGCTCTTCAACTCCTCCCCCGATGGGGGAAAATTCTGCCCCAAATTCTATTCACCTATCACCACTGTGCTTGCTAAGTTACACTGGCTCCTGATAAAGCAACCCCTCACCTTTAAAATTCTCATCCTTGTTTTCAAATCCCTCAACATCTTCAGCCTCCCCTATCTCTGTAATCTCCTCCAGCCCACAACCCTCTGTGATACCTGCGTTCCTCTAATTCTGGCCCCTTAAGCATTCCCAGTTTTAATTTCTCCACAATTGGTGGCTGTGCTTTCAGCTACCTGGGCCTGAATTCTGCAATTCCCTCCCCAAACCTCACCATGTCCCTACCTCACTCTTATCCTATAAGATCAAGCTTTTGGTCATCGGTCCAAAAATCCTTATTTGGTTTGGTGTCTTATTTTCTTTTATAATGCCCTTGTGAAGCACCTTGAGACATTTACTATGTTCGAGGCATTATATGAATACAAGTTGTTGTTGTAGAAAAGTCATCAGACCCAAATAATATGCATCCCAGAATTTTGAAAGAAGTTAACAGCTCATATGAGAAGCATGAGCCATCAATTTCCAAAACTGGTATGTTTTAGAAAATCTCTTATTATTAACATTAAGAATCAATAATATCATCAAACTAATTTGCTGCAAGGAAATTAAAAACCACTTACAGCTTTGAAGGCAAAGGTTTCTACATTTTAAAGTCTACATAATTACTGTAGTCAACATCAGGGAACTATTTCAGTTAAGAAGCAATAAAAATGCATAATATCCTCCTGCTGATAGTGTGTTATTTCCAGTGCTTCAAGGTCTGTGAAATTATTGATCTTCTGTCAGTAGAAGAAAAGTAATTGATTTCCATGTAATACTTAAAATCTCTTTTTTACGTTAGAGCTTTTACCACCTTAGGAGCTGTCATGTGGCAAGTTTTTTAAGCTGTGCAAGCAATCATAAAAAATACAGGATGGTCCTGAAAATAGGGTTGCCACGACTCCAGCAGTAATGCCCAGGTCGCACCCACCAATGACCCCAACACATGCCCCAACTGAGTTTGTAGGATGTTCACTTTGCATGGGGTTAGTGGGAGCTTATGGCACCTTGGGCTTCTTAGACAACTGCCTGCCCTATGCTGGCAGAAACTCTAACATCTGGCTATCATCAAGGAGGTACCCAGCCACTTCCTCAGGGACACCAGGCAGTTCCCCGCTCAATCACCTGTGAATGGGGGTTGATTCTATAAATTGTCATTTTATCAATGTCCAGCTAGTATCTAATGCCAATCAATGAAATAGACTTCCAGAAAGATGGAAATGGGTTCCACCAGGAGTGAGAAGGAAAGCTTATGGCAACTTTCTAATTATCTGACATTGAATGATAAGATACATTTATTGGCACAACGTACAACTGTACATTAATAAAAGTGAAAGTTTCTCTTGTCACAAAAATTGAAAGGAATTGCCACATTCGGCTCTCAGTGGCACATTTATTAGTGGGAACCACACAGGTCTCTAGGTCTCTCAATCTGCTTCTGTTGGGAAGGATTTGAATTGTGAACCCATTTTGCCTAATGAAGAGGCGAGCAGCTGCATGATTAATGTGGCAAAGATCTTATGCTGCTGAAATGATCCATTTGCAATGAAATGCAAGGCAGTTGAGACTTTGGCTGGAACAGACAATATTGTTCTTCCAGTGGCAATTGACATACTTCCCAAATAGCCTCCAGGAAATTGAGGAAAAGTACAGACCAGTGTGGCACTCTGTCAGAAAAGTCTAAATAAGACCATCTTGGGGTCTACAGAGACCTCCACAAACTCAGCCAGGGCGTGTGCTTGGACCATTGTCTGTGATGCTCTCAGTGATGCTTGACTCTAAGACCCTCCGATCTAGCCTTTCTACATCTTTATAATTTTTCTCTTAAAAATTCAAGGATTTCCACTGGGAAATCCATGTCCCCAGTGCAGTACTTTGAGCAGAACTGAGTAAAATTAGAAGCACATTTCATGACTGAATCTCCAGATTGCTAGAGATTAATATGCAAGCAAAGTAATACCAACCTTCAAAGACAGCACACAAAATGATCTCCTCAATGTGGAATTCGGCTGACAGCTATCTTATTTCACTATCTAGTGGTAGTATTTACTTGGGTGGGTTGGTTTGGAAGTTGGGGAAGTTAGCCACACCCACTCACCACATTTACCTGTGGCAAGTCAGTTTAGGAAAATGGAACTGGGGATGTTTTGGGGGGATAATTCTGGTGTAGTTCCTTGGCGGTAGCAGTTAAGAACCCATTTTATTCCTAAATTCAGATTTTAGTAATTCAGATTTACATCCAGCACTATGTTTCACTACCCACCTCAGAATGTTAATACATTATATGTTATATAATTGGTTCAAACTGAGATAAATATTCCCCTTTTGATGTTGCATTTTTATGGGATGTTATTTGCATATGACATGTATCATGATGTTTTTGAACCATGCACATTTGCAATTGTATCAGTGCAGAATAGCAACTAACATACTGTGAAATTTAAGAAGCTGTTATGAATTGATGGACAAGGCACAAAGATGCCATTCAGCCCATCACTCTCAGAAAAATGCTAATCACTTAGACTCATTCCCCTGTCTTTTCTCTGCACTCTTAATTTGTTTCTAATGTGAAATTATCAACTTGCTTTTTAAAACCTAATGTTGTCTGCTGTCATTAATATTTATGTAGGATACTCTACATCCTAACAACAACCCACTTAAAAAAATTCTTCATTTATCTCTTGTCCTAAACAGGTTCATGTGCTTTACATCAGATAAATGCAAATGTTTGAATAAAAATAATGCGTGACTTGGTTTTCCAAGTAAATTCCCTTTTGCTGGATAGTCTATTCAATCTTGTTGTTGGCAGGATCTACATGCGAACATATGAATTAGGAGCAGGAGTAAACCATTCGGCCCCTCGAGCCTGTTCCACCATTCACTAAGATCATGGCTGATCTGAATGTAACCTCAACCCCACATTCCT
Organism: Cetorhinus maximus; assembly: GCF_964194155.1. Lineage (NCBI taxonomy): Eukaryota > Metazoa > Chordata > Chondrichthyes > Lamniformes > Cetorhinidae > Cetorhinus > Cetorhinus maximus. Next base: position 52,102,053 of record NC_135897.1, on the reverse strand, counting down.
GCCTACTCGATAACCTTTCACACCTTTGTTAATCAAGAATCCATCTGGCTCTGCCTTAAAAATATTCAAAGACTCTGCTTCCACTGCCCTTTGAGGAAGAGAGTTCCAAAGATTCATAACCTTCTGAGAGAAAAGATTTCTCCTCATCTCTGCCTTAAATGAATGACCCCTTATTTTTAATCAGTGACCCCTAGTTTTAGATTCTCCCACAACAGCAAACATCCTCTCCACATCCACCCTGTCAAGACCCCTCAAGATCTGAAAGGTTTCGATTAAGTCACCTCTTATTCTTCAAAATTCCAGTGGATACAAGCCTAGCCTGCCCAGCCTTTCCTCATAAGACAACCTTCCCATTCCTGGTATTAGTCTAGTAAATCTTTTCTGAACTGCTTCTAATGTATTTACACCTTTCTTTAAGTAAGGAGATCAGTACTGTACACAATACGCCAGATGTGGTCTCACTAATGCCTTGTACAGCTGAAGCATAACCTCCCTACTTTTGTAATCAATTCCCTCACAATAAATGGTAACATTCTATTGGCTTTCCTAATTACCTGTTGTACCTGCATACTAACCTTCTGTGATTCATGCACTAGGACACCTAGATTCCTCTGAATCTTAGAGCTCTGCAATCTCTCACCATTTAAATAATAAGCTTATTTTTCATTCTTCCTGCCAAAATGAACAATTTCACATTTGCCCACATTATACTCTAAATATCAGATCTTTGCCACTCACTTAACTATCTATGTCACTTTGTAGCCTCCTCATGTCCTCTTCACAATTTACTTTCCTACCTATCTTTGTGTCATCAGCAAATTTAGCTACCATGCCTTCAGTCCCTTCATCCAAGTCATTTATATAAATTATAAAAAATTGAGGCCCCGGCACTGACCCCTGTGGCACACCACTCATCACATCCTGCCAACCAGAAAAAGACCCTTTTATGCCAATTCTCTGCTTCCTGTTAGCTAGCCAATCTTCTCTCCATGCCAAAATGTTACCCCCTACATCATGCTCTTCTATTTTCCGCAATAACCTTTGACGTGGCACTTCATCAATTGCCTTCTGGAAATCTAAGCACTGTATGTCCCCCAGCTCCCCTTTATCCACAGCACATGTGACTACTTCAAAGAACTCCAATAAATTGATTAAACATGCTTCCCCTTTTACAAAACCATGTTGACTCTGCCTGATTGCCTTGAATTTTTCTAAGTGCCCTGCTATAACATCTTTAATAAAAGCTTCTAACATTTTCCCTATGACAGATGTTAGGCTAACTGGCCTATAGTTTCCTGCTTTTTGTCTCCCTTCCTTTTTGAATAAAGGAGTTACATTTGCTATTTTCCAATCTAATGGAACCTTCTCTGAATCTAGGGAATTTTGGAAAATTAAAACCAATGCATCAACTATTTTACTAGCCACTTCTTTCAAGACCTTAGGGTGAAGTCCATCTAGACCTGGGGATTTGTCAGCCCGCAGCCCAACAATTTGCTCAATACCACTTCCCTGGTATTGTCATTTTCCTGAGCTCCTCCCTCCCTTCCACTTCCTGATTTACAGCTATTTCCAGAATGTTACTTATGTCCTCTATAGTGAAGACCGAAGCAAAATACCTGTTTAACTCATCCATCATCCCCCTACTTTCCATTATCAATTCCCCAGATGCACTTTCTATAGGACCAACGCTCACTTTGCTAACCCTTTTCTTATTTAAATATCTATAGAAACTCTTACTACCCATCTTCATATTACTAGCTAGCTTTCTAATTTTTCCCTCCTTATTTATCTTTTTAGTCATTTTTGATGTTCTTTATATTCTTTCCAATCTTCTGACCTGCCACCCATCTTTGCATAATTACTGCTTTTTCTTTAAGTTTGATACTGTCTTTAACTTTTTTAGATAACCAAGGATGGTGGGCCCAACTCTTGGAATTCTTCTTTCTCAATTAAAGCACCACTATAGTTGAGTAAAAGTAATTGTTTTAACTACACCAGTCTTAATTGAGACAAAGAGAAAGATGCGCCCACAGATGGGCCCAAGGAAGAGATAGCTCCTGTATCTCAACTTTTGTATTGCGCTCTTGGAATTTCTCATTCTGATCTGGGTCAAAATCCTGGAACTCCATTCCTAACAGCAGTGTGTGTGTTCCTACAACACATGGACTGCGGCAGTTCAGGAAGGCAGCTCACCACCACATTCTCAAGGGCAATTAGGGATGGGCAATAAATGCTGATCTAGCCAGTGACACCCACATCTCATGAACAAATTAAAAAACATAAACAATGCATTCTGTGCATTGATGAGGCCAAATTATTCTTGATAGTTATTTCGCATAAGTAAAGTATAACCCAGTTCTGTCTGTATAACAAAATTAGTTTCACTCTGGAGATAATTATTTATAGCTCCAGTGATTCTGGCTTTTTCTTGGCCACCTTCCAGATCCACAAGATAAATTTGAAGATAGCTATGAGAATACTTATTCTGTAGGGCTGTCATTTCACACAAACCCAATCTCCCATAATATGTAGGATTACACATGTGTATTCATTTTAAATATCATGTTCATTTTCTAAAACTCTTTTGAGATAGAAAGCTTGTTAAATGTATCTTTCTTAGTACAGAAAGCACAGGATTTGATTTGAATTGTGGTTGATTCAGCCTCATCTAATGTCATTTTCCAAATTATCAATACTATAATACAGTTCCACCCATGTAAAAAATGCAATATAGACAGACTGAGTAAATCACAACACCATCACCAAAATAATTTTGTATATACCGAAGCCAGGGGACATCTACAACATGGAAAAGCATCAGAAGTAGAATTGCAATATATAATTTCATGGACAATTTCTTATAATCGTTTGCTGGAAGGATGTACAACAGGAAAAACAGGCCTCGATGCCAATAAACACAAAACTAAAGTTATATGAAGAACAACGTTAAGAATAACAAAAATTACCCTAAATGGCAAAGTTCTTAGGGCAATAGACAAATAGGTCTATATTGGAAGCATCATCAGCAAGGATGGAGGGCTTGATAAAGATATCCAAACAAGAATAGGAAAGGCAAGAACAGCATTCCTTACACTAAAGCACATCTGGAGATCTTGGTCAGGATTTTATCCTGGAGCCGGGTTGTTTGCAGGTGGCGAGGTGGGTGGGGGTGCACTGTTGTGAGGTCAGGAACCCAGGAAGAATGTGTTTCCTAAGTGCCCTACAATATTTAACTGTAGGTTTCCCACCCTGAGGCAGCCTTTTTGACAGGTTGTAGGTCTTTCAGGTGGGATGCCTGCTTCACAAGGTTGAGGTTCATGAGAGCAGGTAAGCTTATTGGGGAAATGAGAGAGATCATGGCAGGTTTCTGGGCCATGGGGTGGAGAGTGGGGGCCTCCAGATTGTGAGGAGGTACCAGATCAAGGAACGGGTCGGGGTGGGGGTTTGGGGGTGGTGGGGGTGGGGGGGGAGACGGCATCTGGATTATAGGTGACCTGACAGTAGACAGGGGGATCCAACGATGGTCAGGAAGAGAGCAGATAGATTGTGTGGCAATGGTTTCCTGGGTAGCTTGTTGGACATACAGGAAATACTTCAGCTCCTCCTGGCCCACAAGCAGTGCTGTACAGGCAATTACCTCTAGGATTCAGTCCCTCTTGCCTCCTTTAAGCTGTTGTGCTTCCCAAGGCTTGGGTAGCTTGGCTACCTGCTGTTAGAAATAAAATGGCTGGTGAAATTATAATATTTAAATGACCAACCAGCTTCCCCTGAGCAGGTTGATTGCCCAACCCTTGTCCTGGATCCAGTAAAACAGAAAGTTGGCAGGTTTGAGACTGATTTGATTCCTGTTCAAGATTTTGCATTTTAACCCCAACACGATTGCAACCCTTCACTTTTGAGGGATATAATTCATCCTTTGTCTCAAAAGATCAAACTTTGTTTTTTTGAAAGCAATGTCAAAAAATGTCAGATACAAAGATGATGACAAACAAGTTACAGATGCCAACAGATGTTGATGAACAATCTTGAGCATTCACTGATCAAAAAGAATGAGGAGCAGTGGGATAAATCTGGATAGGATTAAATGGGACTATTGGAAATCCCATATGTTCAACATAACTCCTTTCCTATTATTTCCACTCCAAATATGCAATTCTGTGAATACCTGGATTATGATGTAAATAATGCGTATTGTTAGGAAATAGAGTTAAGTTATGTTTATATTTTGTGGGTGTTAGGAATGAATTTTAGCTTTTAAGTTTAAGTTTGATTTGTATTTCCATACTTCTGTGTTAAGAAAGGTCAAATTGAGTTTTAGTTTCACTTTAAAAGGTGCCTGCATTTCTAATGAGAGTTCTACCATTGTTGCAGCTAAGTTAAACAAGAGTAGAGAAACTGGGCTGTTGCCTAGCAACAGGGGTCCAGTGAGGCAGGTCCCTCTCATAGACACACACAGAAGAAACTAGAAAGAGCAGTTTGATTTGGAAGATGTTTGAGTTTAGTTGGTTTTGAAAGTAGCTGCCAGGAGAGACTGGAGCAAAGGGGACAATTAGCCAGTCCCAAGCTAAAGAAAAGACCTTAAAATCCAGGGCAGTGGAAAGGAGACAGTCCTAAGCAGACTTCTAGTCAAAGGGAAGGACAAGAACTTGGAAAAGGTCCTATTAAGTGAAGTTAAGAGTGAGGGGCAGAGAGAAAGGCCCCAAGCTTCATATTTAAAGAGGAAAAAGCTGCAGAAAGCAGATTTAAAGTGAGAACAGCTTGCAAGAGGCCAGAAGGTGCCAACAGATGGCAGAAGGGCCTGTATCTCTTTGCTATGGGCATGTGAAGCAGTGGTGTACTTTTGGCAGCTGAGTCAGTGAGAGAGAGAGAGAGTGTGTAGAGGAAAGCTTGAACACATGTGGTGACCCAGGGGAGAGGAACATTAGAATGAGAGTTCAAAACCCGGGAGATGAACCCTTGCAGAAGGCATTTTGAGAGAAAGCGTTGGTTTGGGAGAAGATTCCAAAATGAGTCATCTGAGAGTGGAGATTGGAAACGCTTGTGTGAAAGACGGAGTTCAGTGAGACTGGTTGGCTTATGGTGTAACAAGTGTCTGGGGGGCAGGGGAGGCTAGTTGAGGAGAGATCCATAGCATCTGTGTGGGGTGGCAGCTGTCACTTGGTTTCAGAGTGTGGAGTGCCTGACCACAGGTTGCCTATTGGTTTACATGGACTTACTGTGAACATTAGAGTATAAGTTAGTTTTTGTAACTTGTGTTACCCTTACAACTCGGTACATACCTTTAAAGATACAGATGTGGGTGAAGGAGTATTGTAATATAGTTCATTTTTCTTGTTAAAGAAATGTTTTATTCTTTTGTTAAAAGTTCATCAGCTGACTCCGATGATTCCATTCAGTAGCCCCTCTCCATGTATCTAAACAAACAAATAAAAGTTAGGATCTATCAAGCTGGGTTCAGCCTTGACCAGTGGTAACCTCAGCTGGATGTCATAACAGTATTGAGATTTATTTATACATGTAAAGTAATCTTGTGTGTTACAATCTCTATAGTGAATAGTAATGTTTAATAAGAAATTTGAACTTCCAGTAATAGCTGAAAGAATGACACGTCAAAATTTCATTATTTAAAATTTTTACTGTAACAAATGACTAAAAAAGCTAGTGACTAAACACTATTTTCTTTTTATAGACAACTTATATTCTAACTGCAGAAAGTGATATTCCCCTTGTAAACTTGTCACCCAACACAGTCTCCACAGAATTACAGCCTTTTAAACAGACAGTCCATAGTTACTCACAGCTCCCAATAGCTTCCCATATCCCCATTTCATGGAGTAGTAATTTTGAGTGAACATCTACAGGTGCTTTCCACAGTTTTCAGGAGTTTCTTAAACCAACCACCAATATGTAAAGCCTGTTCTGATGATTATTCTTCCCCATGGCCATGCCAGAATGAATCTTCTGGAATTCTTAAATTGCTGCAGAATCCATCGCTACAACTAGAGCCATCTCTCTCTCTTGCATCTGGCTATGGTAGCTTGCAAAGCCAAATAGCCTTTCTCTCTGCTGACAGAAAACTTCTGCTGTCTGTGATATTCATTGATTTGTATGGAAGCCTATAACCTGATTTCATAAATGGCTTCCTCTGCCCTTTTCCCCATGGCAATGTGAAACATATTAACCTTGTATCAATGTAGAAATGTGAATTATCTATCCTTGACCCCGACTCCTTTTTATCTTCAAAGTAAATGGGAAGTTTACAGCACAACTGTTTACAACTGGATACCAACAATACCTTCCTGGGACTTTGGGAGGGTCAAGAATTTACTCATAGTAAACTCAGAGATAACTGCAAATGTCTCTAAGCATAAATACCTTGCACCTTTTTCTCAGTAAAATAATCTAAGCCCTCCTTCAATATCTAACAATCAAACCAGCCAGGCTTATTCAGGCACACTGCAGAACAGGTCCCATGACCCCTTTCATTTGCCCTACCCTTAAATCTACAATCCCAGAAATAGTAATCTAGCTCCTAATTGTAACACATGTAAAATAGAGTGAAAGAGGAAAACATTTTGTTTTGTTGAGGAGGTTGTGGTGTATTGGTATTGTCCTTGGTCTGGTAATCCAGAGACCCAGGGTAGTGTCCTGGGGTCCTGGATTCAAATCCCACTACAGCAGATTGTGGAATTTGAATGCAATAAAAATCTGGAATTAAGTCTAATGATGACCAAGAAACCATTGCTGATTGTCATAAAAGCCCATCTGGTTCACTAATGTTGTTCAGGGAAAGAAATCTGCTGGCCTACGTGTGACTCCAGACCCACAGCAATGTGGTTGATTCTTAAATGCCCTCTGAACAAGGGCAATTAGGGAGGTGTAATAAATGCTGGCCTAGCCAGTGATGCCCACATCCCATAAGTGAGTTTAAAAAAGTATCAATGTATAATGATAGTCATCTGCATGACTTTGTATTTTGCAATTTGAAAAATATAACTTTTTAATTTCCTGAAAGTGGAGAAAATGGTTGCTGTACTACAATTTCATGGGCTGGTCAGTACCTTGCTCAAGGGTTATTTTCAAATGTGACAGTGGAAAGAACTCAGTCAATTTTCTTGTTGCCCTTTGGATGAGGCGTGTTAAGCTTGTGACAAAAGAACAGTTTGCTGGGTGCATTTTATAATATCTATTGCAAGAAATGTATCCTGTTGTCAAGGAGCTGCTCTGAATAATAAAAAATCACACTTTGTTGATACAAATCCATTCGTCACATTTAAACTGAAGATCCAATTACTTAATGTTTGGCAAAGCTCAAAATCTCTAAAAATATAACCTTTTAATTGTTACACAGTCTCCAGATGTTTTCTTGCTGGCCATTTCTTTAAGCCAAGTGTGGTGCAAACAATGAAAAATTGATCAAATAACAATACGGTACCAGGTCTGACAAGGTTGCCATTTTCTCACACACTAGTTTATGTACTGGAGCACTGTATTCACATTCTTGGCAGGAAACCTTGACTACTGGGAGAACAAATTGGATAGCTGGCTAAGCTTTGCACATGACTTTAAAGTCAGAAAATCATGCCCAAATTTCTGACATGGGTTCTGCTTCGATCAGGTTACACTCCAAAAATGCAGAAAATTACCTGAGTGTTTTGAGCTTTAAATATAATGGCCAGGATTTTCCCCTCGGCGATTTGGGGGTGGGGCCCGGTCGCTGAGGGGAAAATGATGCGGGATGACATCGGGAGGAATCCCCGACGTCATCCCAGTCCATTTAAATTTTTAGGAAGGCGGGCGGACAGCGAAATCAGCTGTCCACCCGCCGACCTGTCAATGGCCAACTGAGGCCATTGACAGGCTATTTAAAGTAATTAAAGACCTGCCCGTCCAACCTTAAGGCTGGCGGGCAGGCCAGGAGCCCCAGCTGGCTACAGATTATACATGAAACTTCATCCACTGGCGGGATGAAATTTCATGTCCGTATTTTAAAAAATTAATAAAGTTTATGTGGTCTTTATTAACATGTCCCATCTCGTGTGACATTGTCACATGAGGGGGACATGTTAATAATTTTAAAATTTTTGTATTGTTTTTCGGACTGTCATTAGTCTCCCTGAGACAGGACTTTGTCTCAGGGAGAAGTGTGCTCTTTCGCACGCGTGCGCGATAGAGTACACTTTGACAGCTGGGGATTCCCTCCCCACCCCGCACAGGAAGGACACTGGGCGGGCCTTAATTGGCCCGCCCACTCAGAATGGCGGCGGGCCCCGTTTCAGTGGCAGGGGTCGGCTGCCCGCCCACCGCCAAGCCGGTGGGGCCCGCCCGCCATCCAAGGGCAAAATTCTGCCCAATAAGTCTACCTTTGGCATTCCAGAATTTAATAACCTAAAATTGTATGCCGCAAATAGGGAAAATTAAAATGCATCTTATAAACAAACTATTCACTGCACACTTACCAATAAATCACCATACTCAAATATGCCAATTTTTAAAACAGCTTTTTAATTTTAAAAAATTTAATTTTTAAAAACAATTAAAAAAATTTTTAATAACTGGGCTAGACAGTGCATTGTCAGATAATGCAACATTATTACATTAATACTCAATGCATCACCAATCATTGTTTGAGCTCGTTTTTACTAGGACCGTTATGAGCATGTTTTATGTATTAAAACCTGAACTATGGTCATATACAAAACAACTCATATTTATATAGTGCCATTAATGCTATAAAGTGTCTCAGAACAAAATATGACACTGAGCCACATGAGGAGATATTGGGTTAGATGCACAGAAGCTTGGTCAAAGAGGTAGCCAAAGAGAGTGCGAAAGGAGGACCCTGGGACAAGCAGTCAGCAGCACCTAGAGAATCTCGTCTATCTAGAGGATCTAACATCTAGTCTGTGCTCAAGTAGGAGTAAGGGTAAAATAAAAGCAAGGGTCCATAGTCTATTTAGTTAAGATATGTCTGGGGAGCTCAGTCCTGTGATTTGCACATCCTGTGCTATGTGGGAAATCTTAGACGTTCCTGGCAGTCTGGCTGACTATGTTTGCAGAAAATGCCTCCGACTGGAGCAACTTGAGCTCCTGGTTTTGGAACTTGAACGGCAGCTAGGGTCACCATGATGCATTTATGAGGCTGAGAGGTTCGTGGATAGCATGTTTCAAGACGCGGTCACCCCGCAGCTTAAGGAAGTGCAAGCAGAGAGGGAATGGGTGACCGCCAGACAGAAGAATGGGACCAGGCGGGTAGTGAGGGAATCCCCCGAGAGCATCTCGCTCGCAAACCATTTTTCGGCCTTGGAATATGGTTCCTCTGCAGAGGCCAACCAGAGCCAAGGCCATGGCACTATGGGTGGTCCAGCTGCTCATGGGGGGAGGAAGAAGTGTGGAAGGGCAATAATGGTAGGGGATTCATTAGTGAGGGGAGTAGACAGGCACTCCTGCAGCTGTAGTTGTGACTCCAGGATGGTTTGTTGCTTCCTGGGTGCCAGGGTCAAGGATGTCATGGAATGGCTGCATGGCATTCTGAAGGGGGAGGGGATGGGGGGGTGGGGGGGAACAGCCAGAGATCATGGTCCATGTTGGGACCAATGACATAGGAAGAAAGAGAAATGAGGTCCTGCAAGCAGACTTTAGGAAGTTATGTAGAAAATTGGAAAGCAGGACTTCAAAGATAGTAATCTCCGGATTAGTCCCAGTGCCTCACAGTAGTGAGCATAGGAACAGAAGGATAGAGTAGATGAATGGAGAGATGGTGCAGGAGGGAGGACTTTAGATTCCTGGGACATTGGGAGTGTTTCTGGGGGAGGTGGGACATGTACAAGTTGGACAGATTGCATCTGAACAGGAACGGGACAAACATCCTCACGGGGAGGTTTGCTAATGCTGTTGGGGCGGATTTAAACTAAATTGGCAGGGGGGTGGGATCCTGAAAAGTAGTTCAGACGGGAGAGAAGCTGAGATGGAATTAGACGTTAAAGCAATAGTAAGTGAGTCTGGAAGGCAGAGGAAACATAGGCTAGATAAGAAAGAGATAAGTTTAGCAAGGCTAAATGGAATATATTATAATGCAAGGAGCTTGAGGAATAAGACAGATGAGGCTGAGGGCGCAGATAAGCACATGGGAGTATGATATCATAGCTTGACCAAGACTCAGCTAAAAGAAGGGCAGGACTGGCAACTCAACATTCCTGGTTATAGGGTATTCAGATGAGGTTGAGAGGGGGATAGAAGAGGGGGGAGGTCACAATATTGATCAAGGAATCAATTATAGCAGAGAGGAGGGATGATATCCTGGAAGGATCATCATATAAGGCCATATGGGTAGAATTAAAAAACACAAAAGGGGCAAATAGGCTGTTGGGTTTATACTATAGGCCCCCAAACAATCAGGGAAAGATAGAGGATCAAATATGTAATCAAATTTCAGAGAAGTGTAAGAATAATAAGGCAGTAATAGGATTTTAACTACCCAAATATTAACTGGGATAGTTTTAGTGTGCAAGGTAGGGAGGGAGGAAAATTCTTAAGTTGCATCCAGGAGAACTTTTTTAGCCAGTACGTAGAAAGCCCAACAAGGAAGGGGGCAGTTCTGGACCTAATATTCGGAAATGAGCCCAGGCAGGTAGAAGCTGTATCAGTAGGGGAGCATTTTGGAGATGGTGACCATAGCTCAGTTAGATTTAGTATAGTTATGGAAAAGGATAAGGTTGGGCAGGGAATCAAAGTTCTAAACTGGGGAAAGGCTAATTTTACTAAGATGAGGTACGATTTGGCCCAAGTGGACTGGGAGAAGCTACTTGCAGATAAAACTGTGTCAGAGTAGCAGGAGGTATACGAGGAGGAAGTGGCGAGAGTACAGGGCAAATATGTTCCCATAAAGACAAAGGGGGGGACCAAGTCTGGAGAACCTTGGATATCAAGGGACATAAAGGTTAGAATTAAGGAAAAAAGAGAAGCTTATGGCAGATACCAAAGGCTCAATACAACAGACTCCCTAGAGAAGTATAAAAAGTGCAGGGGGGAACTTAAAAAGGAAATTAGGAAAGCTAAGAGAGTGCATGAGAAAGCATTGGTGAGTAGAATAAAGGAGAACCCAAAGGAGTTTTTTTATAATTATAAAGAGCAAGAGAATAACTAGGGAAAGAGTAGGGCTAATTAGGGACCATAGAGATAATCTGTGTGTGGACCCAGAAGACATGGGTACAGTCCTCAATGATTACTTTGCGTCGGTCTTCACAATGGAAAAGGACAACGCAGGTATAGACATCAGGGTGGAGGACTGTGAAATATTAGAGGAAATTAACATAGAGAGGGAGAGGAGGTACTGGTAGGTTTAGTGGCCTTAAAGATGGATAAATCCGTAGGCCCGGATGAGATGTATCCCAGGCTGTTGAGGGAGGCAAGGGAAGAGAAATCAGGGGCCCTGGCAGTAATTTTCAAATCCTCTCTGGCCACAGGTGAGGTGCCAGAGGGTTAAAAAAGGGAGGAAGGGATAGACCAGGAAATTAAGGCCAGTCAGTCTAATCTCAGTGGTGGGGAAGTTACTAGAAAGAATTCTGAGGGACAGAATATATCTGCACTTGGAGAGACATGGATTACTCAGGGATAGTCAGCATGGATTTGTTGAGGGAAGGTTGTATTTGACAAACTTGACCGAATTGTTTGAGGAGGTGACCAGGAGTGTTGATGAGGGTAATGCATTTGATGTGGTCTACATAGACTTTAGCAAGGCTTTTGATAAGGTCCCTCATGGCAGGCTGGTCAGGAAGGTAAGAGCCCATGGGATCCAAGGCAAAGTGGCACGCTGGATCCAGAATTGGCTGAGAGACAGGAAGCAGAGGGTGATGGTAGAGGAATGTTTATGTGACTGGAAGTCTGTTTCCAGTGGGGTTCCACAGGGCTCAGTGCTGGGGCTCTTGCTGTGTGCAGTGTACATAAGTGATTTGGACTTAAATGTAGGGGGTATGATCAAGAAGTTCGCAGATGACATGAAAATTGGTAGGGTGGTAAATAGTGAGGAGGATAGCTGTAAACTGCAGGAGCATATCAGTAGACTGGTCAGGTGGGCAGAGCAGTGGCAAATGGAATTCAACCCGGAAAAGTGTGAGGTAATGTACTTGGGGAGGACTAACAAGGGAAGAGATTACACAATGAATGGTAGGGCCCTGTAAAGTACTGAAGATCAGAGGGTCCTTTGTGTGCATATCCACAGATCCCTGAAGGTAGCAGGGCAGATAGATAAGGTGGATAAGAAGGCATATGGGATACTTGACTTTATTAGCTGAGGCGCAGAATACAAGAGCAGGGAGGTTATGCTGGAAATGTATAAAACGCTGATTAGGCCACAGCTGGAGTACTGTGTGCAGTCCTGGTCACCACATTATTGGAAGGATGTGATTGCACTGGAGAGGGTGCAGAGGAGATTTACCAGGATGCTGCCTGGGCTGGAGGGTCTGAGCTATGAGGAAAGATTGGATAGGCTGATGTTGCTTTCCTTGGAGCAACGAAGGTTGAGAGGGGACCTAATAGAGGTGTATAAGATTATGAGGGGCATAGATAGGGCAAATAAGAAGGCACTTAGTAGAGGGGCCAATAACCAGGGGGCATAGATTTTTGGTAAGAGATAGAAGGCTAAGAGGGGAGTTGCAGAGAAATCTTTTCACCCAGAGGATGGTGGGAATCTGGAACTCACTGCCTGAAAGGGTAGTTGAGTCAGAAACTCTCATAACATTTAAGAAGTATTTAGGTATTCACTTGCTTTGCCATAGCCTCCAGGACTATGGGCCAAGCGCTGGAAAATGCGATTAGTGTAATCAGATCTTCGTTGACTGGCGTGGACATGATGGGCCGAATGGCCTCCTTCTGTACTGTAAGAGTCTATGAGTTTATGAGCCTATGAGTTTTAAGGAGTGTCTTAAAGGAGGAAAGTGAGGTCGAGAGGTAGAGAGCTATAGGGACAGTATTCCAGATTTCAGGGCCTTGGCAACTGACAGCAGGCTATCAGTGCCGGAGCAATTAAAATTGGGGTGAGCAAGAGGCCAGAATTAGTGCAGTGACAGGAAAAACTTGCATTTATATAGTGCATTTTACCACTATTGGATGTTTAAAATGACTTTACAGCCAAAGAAGTACTTTTGAAGTGTAGTCTCTGTTGTAATGTGAGTAAACCAGCAGTCAGTTTGCACATAGCCAATCCCCAACCATAAGCAGCAATGTGCTAATGACCGATAACCTGTTTTTGGTGGTGTTGGCTGAGGGATAAATATTGGCCAGGACACTGAGAATAACTCTCCTGCTCTTCTTTAAAATAACCCTCATGGGGTCTTTCAAATCCACCCGAGAAGGCAGATAGGAAATTGGTTTATCATCTCATCCAAAGGACGGCACCTCTAATAGTGCAACATTCCCTCAGTAGTGTACTGGAGTGCCACATTCATCTTTGTGTTCAAACCCTGGACTGTTTCTCTCATGCCTGTAACTTGTTCTCCCTGACTATAAGCATCAAGAAACCCATGATCATGGAACAATGTGTTGTATCTCCATCCCTGATCATAATAAATAACACCCTGTGGGAGTGGTTAACAAATTTTGCTACCTATGTTCCAGGGTGACAATCTATCTCTTGGTGCAGAACTTGATACATGCATAGGGAAAGCAACTACCATCTTTGGCTAACTCATGAAATGCGCATGGAATAACATCAAGCTGACCCTTAGGATTGAGATGATGGTTTGTGAGGCCTGTGTTCTCAACTCCTTGCTGGATGGATGTGAAACATGGCCGACTTATAGCTATCAAGAAAGGAAGCTCAATAATCTTTGCTATCTGTGGTGTATTTTGGATATATCCTGGCAGGACAAAATCACAAATACGGCAATCCCCTCCAAGGCAGAACCTGCCTCTCAAGGGCTGGCCTCTTGAACTATCATCAAAGGTGCACCATGTGAAGACACCCCAAGGAAATGTATTATTTGCTGTGTGTCCATCATTCTTCATAGATGGAAGGTTGCCGGCCAAGTAGAATTTGAACCAGGACTTTGTGACTCAGAGGCAAGAGTGCTGTCAAGTGAAACATGGCTGACACTAAAGAGGAATAGGACTTGCTGTGAGTTAAGACATACAATAGCAATGAAAAACTGTTGATGTCAATGTTTTAAATGGCATTGAAATATAAAACAAAGCACAAAAGTCTGGAAGTTAACAACCATAAATCTAAGTTAATCGCTCATTTCCTCAGCTTCTTCTTTAATTCTCCCAACTCTTTCAGAGTCTTCTTTGAGTTCTGACTGTGCTACTTCCTTCATTAATAAGCTGTGTGGTGATGGAAATGTTTTCAATGCCCCTGGCTGACTGCTTCTTGGCAACATTGTCACACAGTTATTATCCACCTCAGCAGACATAATTTTCATTTCTTTTATTGCTCATTTTATAGTACCTCATCTGCTCAGTCAATTGTTTCTTTCATCTCTTTGGGTCCTTAGACAATAAAATTATATCAGTAAAATGAAAATCTAGGTCATCTAGCTGCATGCCTTAACACCAACGTTAATATATTCAAGACTTATATCAATCAACACAAAGCCTGTTTCTCACTCAGCGGCTATCAAAAGCAGCAGGGAAGAAAGAAATTTCAAACTCTGTTGTCACACTCCTGCCTCAATGATGAACCATTCAGTTAAAGATCCTTCTAAAGGAATGTGATCTTTCAAATCTTTGCAGAGATTAATAATTACTAACATTCTGTTTACTTTACTATTGTCAAGTCTCTAACACCCAGGTAAGTAATATCTCAATAAATACAACAAAAATGTTTCTATTTTTGTAATGGATTTAATTTTTTACTGCAGTCCATATCTCTTTGTTGGTGGTACACAATTCCCAAGGCAACTGATGACTTACTTACATGTCTATTAACGCTGCTTTTGAGCCAACTGGTGGGAGATGGCCAGGAATTTACTTTCTAATTCTCCTTCCTTTCTTTTCCTCCCTTTAGCGAAGCTCCTGATCTTGTCACCTGAGCCTTAATGGCAACACAGTCAAGAATAATAGTAGTAATAACAAATATAGCAGGTGTGAATTGCCTGCCACATTATGGCACAGCAGAGTTTGTGTTGCCATGCCATAACTTGTTTGAGTTTGAATCTTCAATAAATGCTTTGCTCACTGCAATGGTAGGGAGAAAATTCCAAGCTAGGCACACATTCCATTTGTCATTTGTAGCCAGCACATAAAAGCTAATTACCTTCCAAATGTAACAAGAGGCTGAGGTTCTGGCTAACCAATCGCGACCTTTTTATAATAATTAGGGCTCAACAGTTACAAAATGGCAATATTGGTCTCTGTTCAGGGAAGTGAATTAAAGTGTCCACTTTTCAATCACAGAATTTCAGATTTAGAATGTTCCTATGGGAAGCGCAACTATAGGGGCAGGTTTTGGTCTGGAGAGTTTTCAGGCCCAGGCTCAACGCTGAATTACCAGCACGCCCCAAAACTAGTGGCCCGAGGATCAATGTTAATTAGTCCTGGGGTCTTATCAGCATACTTGGGCTGAGCTGCCAGTGCCAACCGTGCCTTCACAGGCAGCTCACCCAAGCAAAGATATTAATATTGGATTGGCAATGGCTCTCAGATAAGCGCCAGGAGGCGGATTGAATGGGTTCCATGGACAGAGGGGATGTTTGTGGCTCTCGTGAAGTCAGGGAAGCTGCCCTGTCCCTGCTGGTTCCACAGGCTGTATTTTTTAAAATAATTTTTATTATTGTTGGCAGCTCTGGCAATGACAAATGGATCCTGTAAGGGGAAGACTTGATGCCTGCCCTGCTCATTGTCCGTAAGTTTTAAGACGGAATCCATTAAGCAGCATGATGTCGCTAATGTATTTAACTAAGGGGCCTAATGCTCACTTTAATATAAATAAAGGTCCTACAAGTTAAGCAATGGGACAAAAGTCTGCGCAGCTTGGAC
This sequence comes from Cetorhinus maximus, assembly GCF_964194155.1. Taxonomy (NCBI): domain Eukaryota; kingdom Metazoa; phylum Chordata; class Chondrichthyes; order Lamniformes; family Cetorhinidae; genus Cetorhinus; species Cetorhinus maximus. Next base: position 52,086,081 of record NC_135897.1, on the reverse strand, counting down.
TGCTAAAATAGTATGCCTTACATCTGTTTTTTCAGCTGTTGAAACATGGGCGTAACATGACGTATACAGTCAAGTAATTGTTGATCTCTTGTATAAGTCGACCCCCGACTTCTGGCCAAAACATCCAACCTCTTTCTACCACTCGCTGCTAAAGTCAAACTCACCCTGAAGCAAACATACTCATTGAAAGTCATCGAAGGCAGCTGTTCAGCTCCTCATGTCTGCACATGTCAACACATGCCATCAAGGTTAGCACCTCACTGGTGCGCACTACTTTCCCACCAATCCCATCCTCAAATATGGCAACATGGCATCAAGAAGCAACAGCAGATATATGGCCCAGTTCAAACTTAAAGTAGTTGAGATTGCAGAGCAGACAGTTGTACAGCAACTAGAGAATTCAAGATATTGAAGAAGAGTGTTAGAGATTGGAGGAAATTGCCCTTGAGAAGGTGGTGGTGAGTTGCCTTCTTGAACTACCTGCAGTCCATGCGCTGTAGGTACACCCACAGTGCTGTTAGGGAGGGAGTTGCAAAATACATCAATGAAAATTGCTAGCATGGACCTTCAGTTTCTCGAGGATCTATCTGAATCTTTGTCCTAAAATAAGCAAGAAAATTAGGCATTGCAGATTTCAAAGCCAGTGCTGGATGGTGTATCAGGTTTATGAAGAGAGACAACTTTATACTGTGACAGAAGACCAAGATTTCACAACACCTCCCAGCAGAACTTGATGATAGGCTTATTGTATTTCAGTGGTGTATAATCAAACGTCAACAAAAGAATAGATACAGATTGGACTGTGTTGGGAACTTGAGTGAAACTCCCATAATGTTGACATTCCAGCCAGTCAAACAGTGAGCAAAGTTGGAGAGAAAATGTAAAGCAACTGGCCATGGAAGGGTAGATTCACTGTTGTGCTGTCGTGTCTGTCCGATGAAACAAAGCTTAAGCCAATGATGATGTTCAAGACAAAAACCATCCCAGAACAGCAATTCCCAAAAGGAATAGTTGTCGACATTCATGATAAAGGATGGATGGATGAAGGTGGCTTGAAAATATGGCTGAGGAAAGTTTGGAGTTTCCGACCAGGAGAATTGAGTGAAGAAAAAGGTCTCCTTATCTGGGACATGTAACATCAAATCTTGTCAAAGGTGTTGCTGAAGTTAGTTTTCAAAACAGTGATATTGCAGTGATTCCAGGTGGTCTAACCAACCTTATTCAACCATTGGGTGTCTCTCTAAACAGGCCCTTCAACCTTAGCAAGAGAAAAATGTAGAATGGCTGGATGATTGGTAGAGAGAAGACATTCACCAATTGAGACAGCATCCAAGCTCCAACATCTGCAGCCTTGTGTGAATGGGTTGGGGATGAAGTCAGAATGGAGACTGTCATAAAATCATCCAAGAAATGTGGGATATTCAATGCCCCTGATGGGACAGAAGATGATTATTTGTGCAATGATATGGCTGATGACGACACAATTGCTGATGAAGATGATGTTGATGGTCCATATGATGATGCAATTCAAGAAGCAGATTGGGATCTGTTATTTGGTACTGATGACAAGAAGGAGGGTGAATTTTAGTGCATGTTCAGCTGCTAAGTAATATTCTTTTCTGTACTGTGAAAAAAAAACTGAATGAAATTGTATAAATTGCATAAATTTGTATATGGCTTTTGTTTTGATTAATTTAATGTACACAAATTAATTATAAATAAAACCTCAATAATAAAAATACTTTTTGGCTCCTTTTGCGTTAGTTTTGGGGGTGGGGTTGGCGGGAACAGTCTCTGACCTGGCAACCCTGCAAGCAGCTGATGTACCGCTGTAAACAGGTAGGTAGCGAGATGAAGGGGGAGGGTGCATTTCAACCCCTCGAAAATATTACTCATGTAAATGTTGACTCCCTACTTTTTGGCTGAAAATTTGGTCTCAGAAACTCAACTTTTACACGAGTATATACTGTCGTGCCAGTACAGGCATGAAGATATTACAAATTTTAAAACTGTATTCTTTTTAAAATGGCCACTGATGAGCTGTTAAGATGCCTGACAAGGGGCCAGGTGACCTAGGCAACTTCAACACTGGCTATCAAACTTCCAGAACCCTCTGAATTGAATTATAATGGCTGAGGGTCTTCCTCTTGAATGAACATGCCTAAACAGCAACCCTTTGTGGAATTTCATGCCTGTTATGGTTGAAGTTCACTCCAAAACACAGAAACAATGGATCCCTAGACCCTATGGCCTGGATTTTCGCAGAGTCAGGATGGCTTGGGAGCCCTTTGAAAATGGCAGTTGGATCCCGATTCCAGGATCCTTAGCCTCATCCCAGGATCTGTGCAATTCTTAGGAGTGTCTTTTAAAGCTGTGGCTGTCCAAGAATACATAAAGAGGTTTGGCTGAGAGCACAGATATCCATTACACTGATGAACACCTGAACCCTAGGGAAAACATTACTTGATTGACAGCTCTGGCTCTCTGATCTCAGTTGTCAAGTTTACAATGTTTATTTATGCAAGGTTAAGAGGATTCAAATGCCTGCAGTTTCTGTTATTGACACTTTAAAGGGGCTGGATGATTGACACTTTTATTGGGCTATAGTGATATTAACATAACGGAAAGTCACGAATGAATAACTATTTTTTACAGCTTTTTTTACACATGCTATTGTCACTATACGATTCATTTGTTCTATACAGTATATAGAGGGTGAATGGGCAAGGTAATGCCATAGCTTGACATGGGGGCATGAGCAGCCATGGGGGTTGGGTGGGTGGTATATCTTTGCATAGAGGGCATTAGGGACCATGGATGGGGCATGGGGTGTGTGTTGGGGGGGGGTGGTGAGGGGGTGTAAGTGGTAAGGATTGGAGGGCCATTTTGTTTTTATTTTAATTGGGACAAAGTCCCACAGCACTGAGGTGGGCCTTTTTAAACAGCCCACATTTGCACCAGACAGCCCCTGTGGCTGCCTCCAACCTCTTTCTTGGGTCAGCTGCCTGAATGCAGACTGCACCTAGCCCTGGCAATGAAAATCCCACTTTTGTGGCACATTCTCTTGAGGCAGGTGGGCCAAGCCTGGAATTTTCCCAACCCCCACTACAGTGATGAGAATCCAGGCCTATGTCTCCAGGTTTGCAATATAACAATCCAGGTTTGCAATATAACAAAAGAAAGCTGACAAGCCCAGTTATCCGCAAGTTAAGTGTGAAATATCACCATTTGCCTTCTATTATACATCAGTGGCCTTTGACCATGTGACTGAAATAGGTCCTCTGATACTGAAAGACCCCCATCTACCTTCTATTCTATATCAATGGCTATTAATCATGTGATTGAAACTGGTTCTCTGATATTGAAACCCTTTTATCCCAAAACTCTGAGAGAGACCTATGCCATCTGTAGAATAACACCAACAATGCAGCAGCTACAGAGAAGGGCTGTGCCACTTTTGCCTTTCTAGAACTGAGAGGCTTAAAAATCTTTTAAAAGCTTCCCACCCTGTTTCCAAAGTTCTGAGTTCTTCTGTAAAGAAATTGGACCTTCCGATTTAGCAGCCACTTGTATCTGTCTACATAACCTGCTGCACAGTCTTCTCTTGGAAGGAACCTTGCAGTTAATCCAATTCTAACCCCAGCCATCTGAATTTACCTGAACTACAACCCCACAGTGTAAACAAGCTTCCTTCACTGGACTCTCAAAGACATGTAACCGGTTAACTATTCTTTGGGTTTTAAGACTTGTAGAAGTGTACCTTCTTTAATTGTATCTTTCTTGAGTGTATGATGTTTGACTGACAGAACATTAGATCTTTCAGGGACTGTGTGAATAAATAATCCTCTTTGTTTAAAACCATGAAAGTCTGCTGCTGCTGACTTTAAATTGACCACACACCAATGGGAGGGTTAGAAACATACATCAGCCTTTTCAAAAATAAACCACACTGATTGTGGACAGAAGGGAAGGGAATTGGGAGTTTCAGCTTATCTCTCTTCCCCTGTCTGTAACAATATGGTATACCAATTTCTACCACATAATATTGGTTGTATAATGGGAACATTATTCTGTAGGCACCAATTGGAACACAGCAGAAAGCAGGTAATGTAGATCCCTGGTAATGTAACTATGTGAGCATAGGGTGTTTACAAAATGACAGTGAAACCGGTAATAAGAATATCATTTCACGCTAACATTAAAATGTTTGAAACAAAGTTTAAAAAGTTGCTTTCACCAGCTTGATTTGTTTAGCATTGATGTTTTGAGGCCAAAATAACAGAAAACTATCTCTCCGAGATGGCCTTTCACTGCTTGTCAAAATTCAATTTACCGTCAGATGACAAATCCACTTCTTAGTTATGCTGCTACTTTTGAGATGTGAAAGACAGATTACCTAATCACAGAAAATAGTCTAACTGAGACATTAATGCTTCAGATCATCATTTGTAGACCAGGATTTGCTAATGGTTTTTGCTAACAATTGCACGTGTTTGGGAGAATATCATGACCTTGAAAACAGAAGCGCAGTAGGGAAGCAGTGAAGGGCTAAAAGGAACAATAGATGTTGAAACAATCTTATAGTCTATCTCAATTAGGATCAGCAATTTTTCTAGTTCTTCAGTAGTTCAAATCAATGTGCTGGGCCTGTCTTATCTTGGAGATATTTATGTTTGGTGTGTGGAGAAAGACGTGTAGTTATTACTGCTCACAAAGACACAGAGCAGTGGTTTCCACAGGGCATTAAACCAGTGCTTTATCAAACTGACATCCAGGAGCAGTGACCAGTTCTCTCAGGGAGTCTGGCTTTAACTGTAATATATGTCAGTGCTGCCATCATTCTGATAGCATTATATCCAAAGTGATACTTACTTGCACACAAAATACTATTTGTCAGCATTTGGTATACTGTTACATTCTTGACAAATTTACAGTGCATATTAGACAGATTTTATCTGATGCCCAATTGATTCCAGGCGTGCAATATTTGTCAACAATGTGCCTTTTGATGTGTCACTGTTTACTGCACTTTGGGAAGATATTACAACTCATGGTGCTCATTATTGAAATCTTGCTTCTGTTTATTTATGTCAGGCTTTACACTCCTTATTCAAGAATTTAAGCAGTTAATCTACTCCTAAGCATCTGCCAATGTTACAGGGTAAGGTATGTGAGAGTGTGAAAGGATCAATCACTTTCTGGCTTTCCCATTCCTAATTTAGAAAATTACCAAGTCTCTGTTTCTGTCTCCCTCAGACTGCATGCTAAAGACTGGGAACTCTCCCTGTCACAAACTATGGATTAACTGCTTCTTGATACAGGATAAGACTTTCCACCCCCAGTCACGGTGGGTGTGTTTGGTGTCTAAATGGGAGAATCTTGCGAGAAGGCCCTAGTCACGTTCCCTGATGACGTAAATCCAGGACGCGCTTGTCCCTTCGTCAATGGCAGACCGCATTTCCCACTGTTAAACACCAGAAACTTAATTGTAATAAATTTGTATAAAATTATTGTGGCCACATGCCGGAATCATCCCCCTACATCAAATTTAAATTCCACGTCGGCATGATTTCACAACAGCGCAATTTACAACTGCCTTTAACAGGCATGAACCTGGCGACCTCACCTTTGAGGTGAGTACACACAACTTTGCACAGCACTTGTGATCATCCCAGCGGCTCCACAGGTTCAAGGGGGGCACAGGCAAGTCTCCACAGTGGCTTCTTTGTAGCTGGCTTGTGGTGCCAGGGCAATGGCGATAGTGCAAAGGGGGAAGGGGGAGAAGGCAACCTCGGGGCAAGGGCGATAGTGCCAAGGTGGGTGGGGGTGGTCATGGCAGCACCCGACTGAAGCTTGAACACATATGGGAGCAGAGATGGGGTAAGAAAGTGGCGGGGTAAATGGCAAAACATGTCAAAGATGAGCACTTCAACACAGCGGAGAGTGTTTAGCTTGAGTTCAATTGACATGCTTGGATCCAGCCAAGTTAAACAATTGTACCCACTAAAGGAGCATTAATTCCTCACAGTGCCAATGATTGCTCCTCTAACCCTCGCAAGCACTTCAAATTTGAATGCTGCAGAGCCATCGTGAGACTGGGCAAGCCTGAGGACCCTGTTGGGAAGGTGGCCATTGAACACTGATGGAGGGATGCGCCCTTGCATTGTGTTTCAGTTTACATTGAAAAGTCACCCTCATAGTACAAGCACAATGCGAAGCCTTGGAGTCAAGGTTAGGAAAATGCGTGCACCTCAGATGAGAGTTCAGGATGCAGTCGAGTGGCCAAAACTGCCACCACTCGGTCATGTGTGTGGGGCGGTGCTGGGTGTGGGCATGGTGAGCGACCATGTACACTAAACACTGGGCGTCCATGTGGGGGCCTGGACTCTCTGACATGTGTTAAAGGGCCTTGAGAGGCAGACGCAGCTGATGACTTGACCAAGAGTGGTCCTTAGGAAACAATTGCTGACCCTCATGTCTTTCCCTTTGATACTGCAATGAGGAAACCATCAGGAACATAGAGTCGGATGATCTCGCTGTCTGTCTGATTGCTTTTAGACAGGAGAGAAGAAGGAGAAGAATGCAATGGCGGTGCCTGACTCGCCAAAGGGAGGAGCAGAACCCCGAAGACCAGGGGGCGGCATGGCCTCCTCCACACACAGATGATGAACCCCACAGAGCCGTCATTCGTAGGTGCATCGCTAGATGCTAGATGCTAGACCCAGGGCCTATGGATGGCGCATGTGCTATCTGCAGATGAGCAAGAACCAGTGTCACTGACACCTGCGCAAGTATCCAGGAGGTCATGGATGCCCATTTTTGCCAAGGCACTCACCTTTGTCAATTTCAACGGGGATCAGGCGAGCCAGGAAACAAGAGTGCTGGGATTTGCTCATATTTCAGGATTCCCACAGGCACAGGGTGCCATCGACCACACTCACGTGATTCTTAAATCTCCCTGGCAACAAGCAGTCCAGTATGTGAACTGCAAAGGCTTCCACCCTCTCAATGTTCAGCTGGCCTGTGACCATAACAAACCGATCATACAGGTGTGTGCAAGATACCTTGGCAACGTCCACGACTTGTACATCCTCAGCAGGCCTCAGATCCATGACATCTTCCAGGGACCACACAGGATGCAGGGTTGGCTCCTCTGGGACAAGGGCTACTCACAAAGGACATGACTGATGGCGCCCAGGCGGTGACCAGGTGAGAGAATGTATAACGAGGCTCATGCTGCAACCCGGAGTTTGGTTGAGCACACCATTGGTATCCTGAAAATGAGGTTCTGGTGTCTGGACAGGTTTGGTGGAGCACTGCAGTGCACTCCCCAGAGGGTGTGACGCATCATAGTGACTTGCTGTGCGTTACACAGCCTTGTGATGCAAATGGGGAGGACCTGGATGATGAGGAGATGCAAGAGCTGCATGTGTGCTCCAATGAAGGGGGAGTCGAAGGGGATGAGGGTGATGAGGTCCTGGAAGGGAAGGGTGCAGGTGATGAGGCCATTGTACTGGCAAGATGAGGCAGGCGTTTTCATGAGGCCCTCATTGCCACAAGATTCCAGGAGGATGATGACGAGAGGCGGTGAGGACACTCATTAGATCTTCACATTGCACCTGGGAATGCCTGACACCTGTCTGGCTGAAGGCAGCGCACATACGCTCTGTGAAGAGGCTCATAGCATCGGGACACTGCTGAGATACAGCGGCCACATGGACTTTAAGACAATTTGATCCTTTGGCAGGCTTCATCACCTGTTCCCTTCAGCACCAAACTTTCACCTGTAAGGAATGGTGTTGAGATGGGGACAGCCCTGCCTCTAAGGTGCTGAGAACACACAGAGAACATCACGGAACCCAGTGACGCTTGGGTACGAGATTCTTGCAGCAAACACAAGCCACATTGAGGTGCAGGCATCACTAATCTGGAGAGTGATTTGAAACCGGACAATCACTGTGCTCAGAAAGTCACACACTGCACAGGGGAGAGGCCCTGGACTGAGACATTTGCCTTCATTTTGTGCAGGAACCAAGTTTCACATCAGATTGACACGAACACTGCTCATCATAACAAGGAGCCGTAGACAAGGAGACATTCTTCCAGGTGTATTTATAATGGTCAACATTAAGTACAAGTGATTCACATCCATGCCCATGTTGTGCAGCTAAACCTTCTTGATTTTTCTAATCCTGCTGCTACATCTTGGTGCTCCCTTCATATGCTACATCCATAGTGAAGGTGGAGACGGCCTGCTGACCATGACGCCCTATTGCCTGAGGTGATCCTGGCGGGTGTCCTCTTGAGGGCTGAGATCTGGAGGGCCCCTGCCTGCTTTTGGGGTCCTGCTGTCTGGCAGTGGCACTCTCCTCAGCATGTGGAGCTGAAGCTCCTGGGGTCACATGAAGAGGGCATTCAGATGGGCTGGCCACTACCGGAGTCACCTGGGTGGATGGCACCAGGTATGTATCTGCTGATCCTCCTCTCCATGGGTGCCGGAGGGTCCCTGGCTGACTCCTTGAGAGGAGGGTGCAGTTGGAGTGAGCTTGAGATACCCTGCCACCCCCTCTCGCATTGACAGTGATTGATGCCAGCAAGTGCCTCAGTGATGGAATGCAGCTCCTGCAGCAGTGCAGGACACTGATATCCTGGACCAAGGTCTCCATGGCGGCCACCATCCTATCAGCATTGACCTCGGTGCATTGGCATGCCAACTGAAGGCTGACAGACTCCTCCATCATGCCTTGCAACCTGAAGAGTGCAGTGGACATCTCTTCCCGATGTTCCCGAGCTTGCCTTTGCAGCTCCAGCAACTGAGGTACAACCGAGTCCAGACGCACCTCATCTGACTTGGACTCAGCAGCTTTCTGGCCTTCTGCAGAGCCCTGAGTGCTGGAAACCTGGAAAGTCCTTGCCTCTGCCTGCTGTGGATCAGACAGTGCGATGTGCTCACCAGATTGTGACCCCGAGGCTACTCTAGAACTAGGTCCCACCAACGTGTGTCTCTGTGCTGGTGGAGGGTGTGTGTGAGTGCTGTGATGGGTCTTCAATGTTAGTGTCTGTGGATTCCTCTTCCATGGTGTCCTCAGGGCTGGTGTAATGTACCTGGCTCCTGGATCCTGTCGGCTGCTTCTCAAATGTGCCTGCGAAAGCAAGGAGAGATAATTAGTGCATGGCAGGGGACTGCGGAACATTCCCACCTCTAAGCGATCATGCTGGAGGTGGGGACAGCACTGGCCAACCACCTGACAGCGGCAAGAATTAGTGGCAATTAAATGCCCACTTGAGGGAAAATTGGTGATGCACCAGGATCTTCCCGATGACAGGTCAAGCCCTGTACAGAGGCCAAAGACCTGCAAGTGTCTGGAGGTGGCCTCCTATAGGCAGAGCGAGCCAGGAGGGCTAGTGAGGCCTACCTTACATCCCTTCATCTGGAGCTGCAGGTGCCAGAGTGCTACAGCTTGGCTATAGGCCATCTTCTGGAGGGGTTTCCCCTTCACAATGATGACCTGGTGGATGTGGCCACCTTTCCTGAAGTCTTCAGTGAACACCTTCATTTTGAGCTGCCCTCAGAGTCTCCCAACTAGATTGGCAGCTCGCATTTCACCTTGTGGGGCTGCTGGCTGCCCACAGCCTTGGGTGTTCCAATTGGCCTCCCAACTGTGGAGCCTGCCCTCCACCCTTAATAGGATGGCACTCCCAGAGGCAATTGCGCAGGCAGATGGGATTCAGACATCGTTGGGGTCAGGACCCGTGCAGGTCACAGCATGAGAGACTGCAAAATGCTGTGGTACTGAGGGATTTGGGTGCCCCTGTACACGAATCATAATAAATTAATATGAAGCTACGGCAAGTAATTAGGAAGGCAAATGGAATCAAAAACAGAAAACGCTGGAAAAACGCAGCAGGTCTAACATCATCAGTGGAGAGAAAAACAGAGTTAACGTTTTGAGTCCATATGACCCTTCTTCTGAGTTTTTACAGCATTTTCTGTTTTTGTTTCAGACTATCAGCATCCACAGTATTTTGCTTTTATCTTAAGGCAAATGGAATGTTGGCCTATTTTTCAAGGGGTATGGAGCATAAAAGTAGATAAGTCTTGCTACAACTATACAGGGAATTGGCGAAACCTCACCGAGAGTAGAGTACAGTTTTGGTTTCCTTCAAGGAAGTATATACTTGCATTGAAAGCAGTTCAGAGAATGTTCACCAGACTGATTCCTGGGATTATGAGTTATCTTATGAGGAAAGGTTGAGCAGGTTGGGCCTATACTCAATGGAGTTTAGAAGAATGAGAGGTAATCTTATTGAAACATATAGGGCAGAATTTTCAGTTTGACGTGAGGGGGCAGGTCCCGCATGTCAGCGCGTAAAATGACATGCGATGACGTCGGGCGAGCGTCCTGATGTCACCGGGCGCCATCACGATATTTTGCTGGGCAGGCACGATGAAGTTTGACGCGTGCCCGCCATTAATTAACGGGCTAGTTAAGGCCCTTAATTTGTCAATCGACGGTGATTTTTAGGCGCTCGTGTGATCTTTGAGTTGGAGCACGGGCGCAACAGGCAAGCAGGTAAGAGACTTTTCTATGAACCTCATCCACGGGCGGGATAAGAGGTCTCAGTGGGGTCGTCAATCTGCATTGTGGGGTATTTATTGGAGAAAGTATTTTAAACTTGCCTGTGTGATCTGCAGTAGTTCAGAATGCATTCCAGCAGCTTTCTGTGTACTTTGAACCTTCAGGTCAGCACTCTGCAGTCAGGAATCTTTAGCAGGCCTATAGCTTTCCGGAGGCCTCCTCTTAGCCTGGGTATGGGTTCTGACATGTCTACTAGAGGCAGCTCCTCTGATGAGGAAGGGAGGGCCAGAATGAGGAGGAGGCCAGGAGTGCACATTCAGCCTCCAGGGGAGCCACCTTTGGGACTACAAGCGCAGGCACAAGGGGTGCAGGGCCAAGAGGTGGTCCAAGGTGGAAGAGGTCGCAGAAGATGCCACTATCCTGCTGCCAGGGTATACAGGCGGCGAAGCAGCTACCTCAATATGACTGAGGTGCAGTGCCGAAGGAGGCTCCGACTGTCAAGGGAGACAGTCAACTACATCTACCAGATGATTGGCCCTGAGATCTCCCCTAACTGTGTGGGTGGACACTCCATGCCAGTGGCTCTGAAGGTCACAGTTGCCCTCAACTTCTATGCCTCTGGCACCTTCCACGATTCAGTGGGTGATCTTTGCGGTGTCTCCCAATCAGCTGTCCACACTTGTGTCAAGCAGGTTACAGACGCTCTGTTCAGGCGTGCATTGCCCTGCATCCACTTCCACTGGGACCAGGCAAGCCAGACACAGCGAGCCAGAGGCTTCGCGGCCATTGCTGGCTTCCCCCGCGTCCAGGGTGCAATAGACTGCACACATGTGGCCATCAAGGCGCCAGCAGGTGAGCCCGGTGCCTTCGTCAACAGGAAGGGCTTCCACTCCATGAACGTGCAGATAGTGTTTGATCACAGGATGCAGATTCTACAAGTCTGTGCAAGGTACCCAGGCAGCTCCCACGATGCCTACATCCTCAGACACTCCCAGGTGTCGGGGCTCTTCAGTGCTCCAGCCCGGCTGGATGGATGGCTGCTGGGTGACAAGGGCTATCCCCTCAGAGGGTGGCTCATGATGCCTCTCCGCCGTCCAAGAACAGAAGCTGAGCAGCAGTACAATAGGAGCCACGGCTCCACAAGGGCTGTGGTGGAGAGAGCCATCAGTCTTCTCAAGATGCGCTTCCAATGCCTGGACCGCTCAGGGGGCACACTCCAGTACGCTCCAGATCGTGTCTAGGTAATAGTGGTTGCATGCTGCGCTCTACACGATCTTGCACTGGAAAGGGGGACATGGTGGACGATAAAGACGTTGACGCAGTGGCTGCGGCTGCACACGATAAATCCAGCAGTGAGTCCGAGGATGAGCACACACAGGGAAATGCTGAGGGGGTAGATGCTGACCTGGGACTACACTAAGGAGGCAGGGAGACCTGGGAGGCTTTAATCCAATGAACCTTCAGCTAGCACACAAATGGATCAGCAGGACCAGCCTTGCCTGGCGTTTCCATACTCGGCACCTAAGTGCAAAATCTGCCAGGTCATCTTTGGACATAAATTTGAATGTCCAAACAAACACGCATGACATTTCTCTTAAACATACACATGCAGAACAAAGGAGCCACCCTCAGCCATGGTAACACACCTGATTTTTATTTTAAACATCAGATGTTCTCACAAATCCAAAACAAAACATTAAGCAAGCAAAAAAGAATTAAATTCTCAGGCCAACACAAAAGCACCAGTGAGAAACCCGTGGTGTGCCTAAGGTGCCTTATGCTTTCGTTTCCAGGTGCTACGTCTTGGTGATGCCCCATCGCTTGGAGTGGCAACTGAGGCAGCCTGCTGACTCTGCTGCCCTGTTGGCCTCGATGACCTTGGCTGTTGTCCACTGGCCGGTGGAGCCTGTGCTGGCCCCGCCTTGGGGGGAGCTGCCAGTTCCACAGCTGCCATCTCCCCACTTGTCGCAGCCTCATTGGATGAAGCGGTCACTGGGAGAGGGGTGGAGCAGCTGGTGCCCTCATCCGGAGCGCTGTGAGAGGAGTCCACAGAGACGACAGGCAGCTACTGCGCCGATGTAAGCTCGCCTCGGACCTCCCTGCTCACCGTGGATGGTTGGGCACCGAGCTAGGAAGCTTGAAGCCCAGACCATCTCCCACACTGGCACTGACCAGCTGTGGCCACTGGTGCTGTGAGGGCTTGCAGGTCTGAGCGTAACACCAGGAGAACCTGCTTGTTTTCCAGGAAGCCCCTCTGCATGAGAGTCGCCACTCTCTCCATGGAGGAAGCATGGCGCTCAGCCATGAGGCTCATTGCATCAGTGATGCTCCACGTGGACTCCTCCACCATGGACACCAAGTGAAACATAGCCTCATGTAACACTCCCAGATGCTCCCGCACACCTGGCCATGTTTCCTGCAGCTGCTACATTGCGGACAACTCCAGAGGCACATCATCAGGCACCGACTGAGCATGTGCCTGGTTCCTGCAGTTCTCTGACTGCTGGCACCACGGGCACACTCTGCCTCTGCCAGCTCCTCTAGCAAATGTGAAGTGGCCCCTCCACTGTGCCCCAGGACACTAGCCGATGTTCCAATGCCCACCGAGGTGCTAGTATCTGTGCTGGTGCCTGCCTCGCAGAAATGGTGTGACGCAGGTGACACTTGCGGACCCTCAGGTGTGAGAGGGGGCATCTGCAGCTTCTCCTGCTGGCCATGCCCTGATGATGCTGAAAGGAACAACAAGGACAGTGGATCAGTTAGGGTGCACACAGTGATAAACTTCATCCCTTCCCCCAGGCTCATTATGCGCTCAACCTTCCAGAAACAATGAACACAAACATTGGTGGGGTGGTAAATAGTGAGGAGGATAGCCTTACATTACAGGAGGATATAGACGGGCTGGTCAGATGGTCTAATGAATGCCAAATGAAATTTAATGTGGATAAGGGTGAGGTGATGCACTTGGGCAGGACAAACAAGGCACGGGAATACACAATGAATGGTAGGACCGTGGGAAGTAACGAGGATCAGAGGGACCTTGGTGTGCATGTCGACTGGACCCTTAAGGTAGCGGGACAGGTACATAAGGTGCTTAAGAGTGCAAATGCCATACTTGCCTTTATTAGCCGAGGCGTAGAATATAGGAGCAGGGAGGTAACGATCGAAGTATAGTAAACACTGCCTAGGCCATAGATATAGTTCTGTGTGCAGTTCTGAAATGTGCTTCACGGGAGGGATGTGATTGGAGTGGAGAGAGTGCAGAGGTCATTGACAAGGATGCTGGCTGGGCTGGAGAGTTTGACTTATGAGGAGAAATAGCATAGACTGGAGTTATTTCCCCTAGAGCAGAGGAGATTGATGGGTGACATGATTGAGGTGTATAAACTTATGAGGGGCATAGATAGGGTCGACAGAAAGAAACTTCTCCCCTTGGTGGAGGGATCAGTAACCAGGTCGCATAGATTTAAGGTAAGGGGTGGGAGGTTTACAGGGGATGTGATGAGCAACTTTTGCACACAGAGGGTGGTGGGAATCTGGAACGCACTGCCTGAAAGGGTGGTAGACGCAGAAACACTTATAACATGTAATAAGTATTTGGATGTGCAATTGCAATGCCATGGATACAAAGCTATGGGCCTAGTGCTGGGAAATGGGATTAGTAGACATAGGAACATGTTTGATCCATGTATCCTCGAAGGGCCGAAGGACCTTTTTCTGTGATCCATACCTCTGACTATATCACTGTGACCGAGCAATGTTGCAACAATAACAAATTAAACAATCATCAGTGCTATGGATGTTGGGAGCACATTACAAATCTCACTGTTGGCCTCAAATACCTAGCCATTCCACCCCAGCCTCACCGACAGCAGTTGACCTGGGTGCATGCCGCCTCTCCAGCTCCAGGGACTCATGTTCGAAGCGGCTTAACATGAGGAGGTATGCCTGGCCACCCCCAGTCCCCAAACGTTCTGACGCATTATGAGCATTCTTCTCCTGAGAAAGAGAGAACACCATTCACTGTGGCTATTTGCACATGGACTCTGCACGCGCACACCGCACCCCAACCACAGTGGCCCATATCAGGCCTCCAGTGCCTCCTCTCCCCGCGACTGCTGATCATTCACACAAAGATAGCATGCCTGCTCCCAACACCCCCCAATGGCCCCTTGGACACATGCTGCGAACATCACTTTAGGAACCATACGACATTTGCTCCCATAGCAAGAATGCGCAACTATGTGCAACATCGATGGCAGCAGGTGGTCCTTGGCCACGACACCTTGAGGCTCCCCTTCCACCATCTCATCACCGTGAATAGGACATGTGTTGGAGTTCTGAGTATGCGCCTAGCTGCATCACCTGCAGGTTGCCCCCAGACTAGTCATGTGCGACTAAGAGCTACACATGGTATGGAAGAGAACTCATCTCCTCAGCAACCACTCAGGCTGATCTAAGCATGGGCACTATCTGCATGCCCACCCAGTGTAGGAAAAATGCCCAAAATGATCCAATGCAGTCACGGCAGTAAGACATGGCGGGGGGGGGGGGGCTTCATAGGCTAAGGCTACCTGCTGGGTTAAATGCCCAATGCCAACATGGTATTCACCCATCCACAGTGCAACAAATCGTTGAAGTGCTTACGGCACTGGATCCAGGTGCTCTCCACCTCCGCCACCTCTTCCCAGGCATGGTTTGTCTTGCGGGGGGACCTCCTCCTCCCATCCTGGGGGACCAACACCTCCCGCTGTGCTGCCACCTCCTCGAGGAGGGCAGCAAGGCAGTCGTCAGAAAAGCGAGGGGCACATTGGCCCCCCGCTGGCCTACCCTGTAGCCTGCCCTGCTCCTGTGGCAGACCCTGCAGCCTGGCCTGTTCCTCTGCCCTTCCCTCCAGTCTGGCCTGCTCAGCCAACCCCCTGTGATGCGGCCTCGAATTGGCCATTGTCACCAGCCCACAGGAGGCTCCCAGGCCTCCCTTTAAACAGGCTGCCAGGTTGCCATTGGACCCGGTGGTCTGTGCATGCCCGCTGCCGCCTGCACACTCCCGCTGTCCACGGGAGTCAACAAATACGCTGGGTGGCCCTTAATTGGCCCGCCTGTGTAAAATGGCAGCGCGGACCCTGTTGCGGGCGCCGATCGTGTCCACGCCCGCCCACGCGCACACCCGCTCTCCACCCCCTCAAAGCGGAAAATTTTGCCCATAAGATTCTTAGGGAGCTTCACAGGGTGGATGATGAGAGGATGTTCCCCCTCATGGGGCAATCTAGAAATATGGAGCACAGTTTAAAAATAAGGGGTTTCCCATTTCAGATGGAGGTGTGGAAAAATTTCTTCTCTCAGAGGATCATTGGTCTTTGGAATTTTCTTCTCCAGAGAACAGTGGAAGTTGGATCATTGAATATATTCAAGGCTGAGTAAGACAGATTTTTGATTGACAAGGGAGTCAAGGGATGTGGACAGCAGGCAGGAAAGTGAAGCTAAGTAAACAATCAGATCAGCCACGATCTTATTAAATGGCAAAGCAGACTCAAGGGGCCGAATGTCCTTCACTTGTTTCTATTTCTTATGGTCTTATGAACACCTGAGGATCTTCCAATTTGAGTTTGATGTTATGTGATGACTTTTCCTGCCCCTCCTCATTGACAAGAAACCTGAATTTTAATTTTAAAAAGTAATCTTTTGGTACAGGACCCAGCTTGATTCAGGATTTGCCTCCCAGGGGAGCTGACACTACCTGTGGCCCTGAAACCCCTCCCACCTACTACCCCATTCAGGCCTCAGGTTGTCGTTTTGGATCAGTCCTAATGCCATCATTGGATCCAATCTGCCAATTTAAATTACGACCCCATTTCCTTCCTGCTGGTGTCCAGCTCACCACTTCAGAAGAGCAGGTTAATATTAAGACACAACAGGAAGGATCAGTGGGGATAAATGATTCGCATTATCTTAAGCAGGTGGGGATAGTGAAATTTGGGGCTATAATTTCTGACCATTCCCAGTGAAAATATTTGCTTCTTGGCTCAAAATAAATGGGAATGTACATGAACGGGGTGGAGTTAGGGAATGTCGAATTATGGCATGGGCGGTTAGACTCACTCAGTATTAACTTGCCCCATGTCATATCTCATTGATTTGATTAATTTTATGATGCAGTTCTGCATGTTGCATTGAAAATTCTGGCATTTTTGAGGGAGCCTGGTTTGAAGATAAACCCTTGATATGTGGATCAATGCCCCATAACAGGATGACTAGAATCATTCAGTTTACGGTGACAAGGCAATTATAATGAAAATGCTCTTTGACAGTAACCCTAGGCAGTTCTGGTGAAAAAGGTGTTTGCATTGCTGAGAAAGGGAAAATTTAGCACAAACTCTCCTGTCATTTTGATTGCAAGGTCAGGAACTAAATCCACCTGAGTCAGCCAACACAATTTTGTCTCTATCGACCGAAATATGAAGGAAATGAGTAGACATGGCTGCGCCCACTATGTCAACACAAATGAAAGCTTTGTGATTGACATGATAACTAGCAGCTAGATCTCAGTTACCTGATGCGATTTGATATGTTGATTTGCAGAAATGATGCTTCAAAGCTCTAGCGAAATGTGTTTGCACTTTAGTGAAGTTGATCTTTAACATATTTATTTCACATGTATTGCAAGATACCCCTGGCATTTATTACTGGAAAATGTATTTCATATGAAGGTCCATACATATTCACTGTGTATGTAATCTCATAATATTCTACCTCAAACCTAGTGCAACAAAGCTCCTTTCAGCCTTAGTTAAGTTGATGAGTGATTGACTGTGGGGTTTGCTGTAGATTCTGTTTCAGAAGCTACTGGCTCACTAATTTAGGCTCCATGCACATCCCAGTTATTTGGAATACATAAATTACAATGCTATCATGGCCAATGCCAAAATGCCTGAGTAAAATTGATAATGATTAACCTCAGAAATCTCAGCCTTTTTACACATATTTAAAAAATCAAGGAAGTCTCATGTGCATGAAATGTTGGATTCAATTTTTAAAACCTTTCACTATCTTCACAGTCCTATTTTGTATGAATTGAAGCAGTTATGTTTTCTATAGTTTTTCATTTGCAGTGTGGTGACTGACCCTTTCACCTACTTGGAAAATGAATTTACAATAATATATATGTAAGTTAGCGCGCAGATTTACTGCAAATCTTCAAATGAGAGCTGGTAGAGCTTCTCATCGTGGCTGACATCACTACTTATAAAGGGGGTATTATGGAATGTGCCTCCCACTTACTGCGGTCTTCTCCAACTCTTTTTAATTGCCTTTGGGAGGGGTGGTAGTGTTGGAGAGGAGATATTTTTCCCCCTTAATTGGCTAGGTGTTCTTTAGTTATTTTGCCTGTTACAGGAGATTGTGTGGCTGGTTGGTGGGTTAGCAAATGGGCATGAGCTGTACCAGAACAGTAAACCAGATCAGCTTGATGGACGAGTTGGTTCTTTCCTGTTCATCATGTTCATACATGGTCATGTGGCATTCAAATCATTCATTTCATCACACATGTATCTAAGCATTTATGCTACAACATTTAAAGTTAACAACACATTCATAGAGCATCAGTCGAGCCACTGAAATGAAATGGAAGAAAATGTAATAACATTTATTTTCAAAATACAATTCATAAAAATTAAAAAAAACATTGCAACCTGTCCTGCAACCATAGGCTGAAGAGTAAATCTTTTATAAATATTCCATATTCAAATCCTACAGAAGGGAATTGGTGAATTCCAGCAGCTGCATAGCCTCAACCACTGATATTTTGCAGATACAAATCCTCCACTGGGATCACTTGTGGAAAGTTCCATTCTGCATACAACGTTGCAAAGGTGGAAACAGTTCAAAAATCTGATCCACTGTATATCTGTAAGGAGTGAGCTCATTTTAGAGATGATACTTTATTAGCATTTTCAGAGACAGGAGAACAAAAGGGAACTAAACAATAGAGAATTGATTATAAAACTGCAGAAATTTACTCCTCGGAATTATTGTTTCATTAAACAATTTGCTTTTCTTTCTTTTCCTCGGGTTTTTTTAAAATTTGCCCTCCCTCTTAAACTTCCCACATCACATGCACTTCTCCGGGTGAGAAAGTGATGGTAACTCTCTTCCATGCCTTGACTTTGTCAGGCCAATGACAGGTGCATAAAAGAGGCCCAGAGAAACGATTCCTATTTGAAAACCGCACTTATTACCTTCTTGCAGTAGCAGAGTTGAGCCCAACTCTTTACCTAATAGAGAATCAGTTCCATAGTCTATCATTTGGACCCTGTCCTGTACCATGCTATTTTAAACTGAGACTATGGCCAGAATTTTCTGGCCCCATTGGCGGTGGGCGTCATGGCAGGTGTGAGCGGACAATATGGCGAGAAGGTCAAAAATCAGTTTCATGCCGCCGTGAAACCAGTTTGCGATCATACGCTCCACCCATCAATGGCAGGCCACATTTCTCACTGCCGGATGTCAGGAACCTAATTTCGATGCATTTGCATCTCATCATCTTCCCTGCTCTCTGGAATCATCCTCCCACTTCAAATTTACCACCCATGTTGGTGAAAAAACATGCCGGCCCAGAACAGGTCTTGACAAGTGTGACCTGCAGAAGTCGGGACTTACCTTTAATGCCTTGCTCACATCTTGGACATGTCGAGGAGCAGAGGATGCTGGAGCCCTACAGCTACTGGACCCTACACATTCACCTAGACATCCACCCCCTTACTCCTTCCTCCACCCTTACTCCCTCCTCCCCCCGGACTACTCCCTCCCCCGGACCCCTTCCTCCCTCCGAACTCCTTCCCCCCTCTGAACTCCTTCCCTTACACTTTCTTGCCCCTTATACATACATCCCCAGTTGCCGCATTCTCCCCTGTTACACCCTCTTCCCCCATACTCCCTCCTCCCCTACCTCACCCCCCAACACATGCTGGGTGGATTCTAATGGACATGGCTCCACCACGAAGCAGCTCACAGAAGGTGGGAGGTATCTACTGAGAGCCTGCTTCGGGACATCAGCGTCTTGGCCATGGGCTGCTACACATAATTGGCGAAGAGGGTGAAGAGGAAGGTCCAGCTGTGAGTAGGAGAGGAAGGTGTACCGGGGTGGGGTGGGAGAGGAAGATCTAGGTTTGACTGGGAGAGAAAGATGTATTGGGGGGCCTGAAGTTGGGAGGGGGGGGAGAACAAAGGTGTCAGTGGGGGTAAGGTTGTGAGGGAGAGGTGGAGGATTGGGGGTGAGATTGGAAGGGGGAAACAAAGGTGTTGGGGGGTGAGGTAGGGGAGGAGGGAGTATGGGGGAAGAGGGTGTAACGGGGGAGAATGCGGCAACTGGGGATGTATGTATAAGGGGCAAGAAAGTGTAATGGAGGGAGTTCAGAGGGGGGAAGGAGTTCGGAGGGAGGAAGGGGTCCGGGGGAGGGAGTAGTCCGGGGGGAGGAGGGAGTAAGGGTGGAGGAAGGAGTAAGGGGGTGGATGTCTAGGTGTACGTGCAAGGGAGAGGTCTGTGGTGTCAATGACTGCCTCCTGGGGAGCAAATAGAAGGTGGGCATGGTAAGAGGGTATGGTGAATATGAGAATGGGCAGAGTGAGCTGGAAGGGAGGGAGGATGACCATGCGATTGTAGCGTTAGAATGGACGGCGAGGGTGGTTGGTGGGGACCTGGAGGCAGACATGGATCTTGAGGTCGGGAAGGGGGAGATCAATGTGGATGGGGGTGGGCTTCTTGGGAAGGTAGGGAACATGCATGTCCACCTGAACATCCTGGTAAGAAAAGGGTTCTGGTTGGTTGGTGACAGTTGGGAGGTGAAAGGTGATGCTAGGGTGGTCAACAGTGATGGGGGAAAGGACATGAGTGACTGGGGGAGGGGAAAGGATGGGGGAGCTGAGAAGAAACCTTACTACGACCATGTTTTTGAAATCAAAAGTGAGAGGAGCCTTGTGTTGGGCAGGCACAGGTGCTGCATGGGAGTGCAATCATTGGGTTGGTGGAGATGCGGGTCAACTCAGATGGACAACTGAAAGAGAACCCCAGCAGGCAGCACTGAAAATGCTCAGGACATTGAGATGAGTGTGATGGAGGAAACATCCCTGTGCATGGGAGAGTGCTTGCACGAGGCTCTGAAAGGCCCTGCCACACACACATTTCTCCCTCCAGACTCACCCGAGGGCCAGTTGCATGCAGCTGAACTGCTATTGGGAGATGGTTGCTGCAGGGGGAGAACTCACATAGCCTGTAACTGAAGGTGAAAGACACCATTACCTATTACTCAGTGAAAGTGAATATATTTTCAGATTATAAAGTGACAAAATGTGTTCATCCATGCAACCACGTCATCAGAAATTCTTAATTTTTCTAGGCCTATCACTTCTTCTAGGTGCTGCCCTGACATCTGCAGGAGGGATGGAGACAGCTGTGCAATGGTTGGCCCTTTTGCCTCTGATGACTTTAGCATGGGTCTCCTGGAGAGCTGAGGCCTTGAGGGCCCTGGCTGGCTTTGGCTGTCCTCCTGTGGGCCAGCTGCTCCCTCTGCGGTGATAGGGGAGGAGGTTGAGGGGGTCACAGGCACAAGGGACTTGGAGGGAGAGGACAGCCTCTTAGATTCCTGAGTGGATGGCCTGGGGTGTACAGCTGCCGCTCCTCCTCCCTTTGGGTGCTTGTGGGCTCCGGCCTGACTCCTGGGGAAGGAGCATGTGGAGGGACGTCGAGGTGCCCTGTTTCCCTCTCGCATTGCCATTGCAGGAACACACCCATGGCTACTGTGATGGAGTATAGGTCTGTGCGTACCTAAGCATTCTGCTAGACCAGGGTCTCCATGGTGCCCACCATCCTCCCCAAGGACACCTCAATGCACGCACATGTGGGCACCACTTGATCAGAGAGCAGGCATATGCTGACCTCTGACTTGCATGCCACTCTGTTGAGGGCTTCCAGAGTTCTTTGAAGGAGTCACATGTGCTGTGGATAAAGGGGAACTGGTGGATGTACTGCACTTAGATTTCCAGAAGGCATTTGATAAAGCGCCACATCAAAGGTTATTGTTGAAAATAAAAGTTCATGGTGTAGGGGGTAACATATTGGCATGGATAGAAGATTGGTTAGCCAACAGGAAGCAGAGAGTTGGCATAAATGGTTTTCAGGTTGGTAGGATGTGAAGAGTGGTGCGCCACAGGGATCTGCATGATTTTTCCCCCGCCTTCTGCTGACTCTCCACAATGAGTTGGAAGGCTAAATCCAGATGTTCATCATCTGACTCAGATCTCACAACTGACTCATCCCCAGTAGTCCTCTGAGTGCTGGGGAGCTTGGCTGAACCTGCCTCCTCCTGCAGTGGACACATGTCCGCGCAGTGACCACCAGATTGTGAACCCAGGCCTGCTCTAGATCTTGGTCCCACCGAGGTGTGTGTCTGTGCTAGTGCAGAGTGTGTGTAAGCGCTGTGATAGGTTTCCCAGCTTATTTCCAGCTCTTCAATGGAGGAAGTGTCATACGAACATACGAAATAGGAGCAGGAGTAGGCCACTCGGCCCCTCAAGCCTGCTCCACCATTCAATAAGATCATGGCTGATATGAGAGTAACCTCAACCCCACATTCTTGCCTACCCCCGATAATTTTTCACCCCTTTGTTATTCAAGAATCTATCTGGCTCTGCCTTAAAAATATTCAAAGACTCTGCTTCCACTGCCTTTTGAGGAAGAGCGTTCCACTCATGACCCTCTGAGAGAAAAATTTCTCCCCCTCTCTGTATTAAATGAGTGACCCCTTATTTTTAAACAGTGACCCTTAGTTCTAGATTCTCCCACAAGGGGAAATATCCTCTCCACATCCACCCTGCCTAGACCCCTCAAGATCTTAAAGGTCTCAATCAAGTCGCCTCTTACTCTTCTAAATTCCAGTGGACACAAGCCTAACCTGTCCAGCCTTTCCTCAAAAGACAACCCAACCATTGCTGGTATTAGTCTAGTAAACCTTATTTGAACTGCTTCTAATGCATTTACATCTTTCCTTAAATAAGGAGACCAATACTGTACACAATACTCCAGATGTGGACTCACCAGTGCCCTGTACAACTGAAGCATAACCTCCCTACTTTAGTAATCAATTCCTCTCACAATAAATGATAACATTCTATTAGCTTTCCTAATTACCTGTTGTACCTGCATACTAGCCTTTTGTGATTCATGCACTAGGATACCCAGATCCCTCTGAATCTCAGAGCTCTATAATCTGTCACCATTTAGATAATAAGCTTCCTTTTTATTCTTCCTGCCAAATGGACAATTTCACATTTGTCCACATTATACTCCATTTGTCAGATCTTTGCCCACTCACTTAACCTATCTGTCCCTTTGTAGCCTCCTTATGTCCTCTTCACAATTAACTCTCCTACCCACTTTTGTGTCATCAACAAATTTAGCAATCATTCCTTCGTTCCCTTCATCCAAGTCATTTATATAAATTGTAAAAAGTTGAGGCCCCAGTACAGATCCCTGTGGCACACCACTCTTCACATCTTACCAACCAGAAAATGACCCATTTATGCCAACTCTCTGCTTCCTGTTTGCTAACCAATCTTCTATCCATGCCAATATGTTACCCCCTACGCCATGAGCTTTTATTTTCCACAATAACCTTTGATATGTCACTTTATCAAATGCCTTCTGGAAATCTAAGTGCAGTACATCCACCTGTTCCCCTTTATCCAAAGCACACATGACTCCTTCAAAGAACTCCAATAAATTGGTTAAATAAGATTTTCCTTTTACAAAACCATGTTGACTCTGCCTGATTGCCTTGAATTTTTCTAAGTGCCCTGTTATAATACATTTAAAATCTTTAATAATAGTTTCTAATAGCTGTCCTCTTGACTGGAGGTGAGGACCAGTATGGAGCTGAGGGACTGGCTGGCTGAGGATGTCGGTCACTTGGCAGAGCTCCCTGTGAATCAAAGTAGAGATATTTAATGCATGGCAGCAGAGTCAAAAGCAGGAGAGAGAGCACTCATAGCTGTGCTGACAGAGGGATGATGTGGTGCAGGATCCTCACGTGGGTGTTCGCTGCCGACCTCACCATCGCCGCAGGTACGTTCCACATCCTCACCAGTCAATGTGATGGCACGCTCCTCAAAGTCAGTGAGAGGCATAATGTAGGTC
Organism: Cetorhinus maximus; assembly: GCF_964194155.1. Lineage (NCBI taxonomy): Eukaryota > Metazoa > Chordata > Chondrichthyes > Lamniformes > Cetorhinidae > Cetorhinus > Cetorhinus maximus. The sequence goes on along the minus strand of NC_135897.1, from coordinate 52,062,315 downwards.
ACCCCACCCCCGACCTGGGACCTCTCCCTGCTGCTGTGAGCCAGCTTCTCCTGCATGGAAACAGATGGAGAGGATGTGGAGCAGGACACATGGCACTGCATGGAATGTTTGTGTGGTGAGCGGAGCCATGGATGGAATGAGGCCACGAGCTCCAGAGGATATGATCCTGATGGAGATGTGAGGGTGTGTGTGTGAGTTAGTGGTGTTGTCCCTTGAGATGTGAGATCCTTGTGGATGTGTGATGGGTTTGTGATTGTGTGAGTTGAGAGTCTTGAGAAGAGTGAGTTGACCAGGCAGAAGAGATGAGACCATTTATCCTATAGCAACACTGGGCGGCTGTCCTCTTCTGCAGGGCGTTGGTGCTGACTACTGCTGCCACCACCTCCCATGCTGGATTGGTGACCTTGCTTGCTGACCTTTGCCCAGGGCGAGGGTAGAAGACTTCTTGGCGGGCCTGCCCTGCATCCAGTAGGTGCTCGATGCGTCACTAAATCTAGGGACTGCATTGTTTCCTCCCTTTGGCAGCCATCAGTTCCCAACAACTTCCTATCCCCTGAAGAGTGCTAACTCTGTGCAGGGGCGGACTTTAAATATGGTGACCGGCTTACTGAAGGCCTGACGGCGGGGCCGCTGAATCAGAGGCCGCCCCATCAGTGACCTGGCATGTTTCCCTGGAATGCATAATTAATGAGGTGGGCACATCGGGAATGGGACGATATGATGCGAAAAGCCATCATTGCAGCTGGCGGGTAAAACATCCTTTTTCCCGCCTGCTACCACACTTAGTGCAAATCTGGGATGATTCCGCCATATATATTCAGGCCATCCTTGTCAGGGCAGATTCTCAACTTGCTGCTGAGGTATACAACAGGTATTGCTGTTCAGCTGCCCAAGATAGCTTACTCCAGATCTCTTCCCCATACGGTCTTTTCTCCCGGCAGACTCTTCTCCCAGCAATCACTCCCTTCTTCCACTTCACCCTGCTCCACCGTCACCACCCACCATGACCCCTGACCTTCTCAATTCCTGGGGATCATCCTTCACTGTCCCCGGTTGTTGCCTTGCACTGCAGGAAAAAGAGTAAACAAAACCCTGCCCTTCAACTCGGCTGGGTCTCTACCTTCCCCGTATTTCTGGTTTTCCCAGCCGTTGGCAGGCACCTCATTCCTTCTCCATATCCCCGTAAATCTCAGGACCATTATCTTCAAAGTAACGGCCGCAATAATCCAAAATATCACAATTAGGGAGATGTAGCAGAGAAATGAAATCCATGATTAAAACCTTGAGAAGGCCCCAAAGAGTTATTCCCAACACACTCTTTACGTCACAGCTGTCAGCCAGTAACGTTATTTCATAGCTGTTGATATTAATTTTGCTGCCGTGGAGCATGATCATTCATTGCGGTGAAATTAAACATGATGATTTACTGTATTCAATTATCAGTTAGCAGTCTGATCTGTAAGACATTGCAAAAAACATTTGAAAGCTCCGAAAATGAACCCATGCATTAAACAAAATGTTACTCAGTTGACAGTTATTGATATTTGTTCATTCAGGCGAAAGATGCTAATAACTAGGGATAAGCATGACTCCAAGTTGAGTACAGTGAGTTCAATCGAATAGAGAATGCTTAAATTAAATAAACAAAAGCATTCCAAGCTTACCTGAACTCAAGGAAAGTTCAGTGCAGTGGAGCCATGCAACAGTATACACTTACAAAAAGGAAGCAGCAGAAGATGGAATGTGGCTATTGAACAATCAGAACTGCTGTGATGTATTAAGTTTATTTCCAAAATTTCCAAAATTAATTTTACATGATAGTATTCAGCTTAAGGCACTTCAGAAGCAGATTAGATTTGAGGCAGAAAATGGGAGCTTATTGAAAGTTACAAAGGTTTTCATTCCTCAATTTTAAAATTCTGGTACTTTAAGTTGATAAGTAAATGTGTAATTTATAGTAAGAATGAGGATTGTGGATAATATGTCACTGATTGCTCTAACAGCGTTAGTCTGTAACATTCTGCCAACTGAAATGAAGCCTCAGGACATACAAGCTGGAGCTCAAATGTCACAGTTGACTTTGAATGTTTACTTATTAAGCTAACAGTGAGGTTTTAATTATACATGAAGCCCCAAAACTTGCTTGCATAACTCTTGTAAACATAGTCAACAGGACACGTTTTCTTCAAATTAAATGTTTAAGTTACTGAGAACCTCTGGCCTTTTGAGAGTTTAAATTATTTAAACATTTATCCATATCCTACTCAGCATCTTTCCTCCCCATGACGAATAGAACATATGGAAGTTTTCCATCCGAGCTTGGATTACCTTTTCATGACTAAATACTTAATATAACCTTATATTGGTCTGTTTATTTGTGAAACATCATAAAATGATTGTTCTAGCAGATTTGAAAGGGGAATTATTTTACAGCTAAAGTGCTTATTTAAACTGTTCTTACTTGAGAAGAGTCAGAGTATCTTACACATGGAATTTTATAGCACAAAAACAAGTTGTTCGCCACAGCAGGTCTATTTTGGTTTTTACGCTCAACATGAAACTCATCTCACAGTATCTGTGCTATTCATGACGATATCATAGTCATAGAATCGATACCATCATTTGGCCCATCGTGTCCATGCTGGCTCTCCTAAGGAGCAATTCATGTACTTTCACTCTTCCGCTCTCTCCCCACATCGCTGCACATTCCTCCTTTTCAGATATTTAGAAAATGTGGAAAGATTTAGAGCACAGAAGGAGGCCACTCTGCCCATTGTGTCTGTGCTACTCAAAAACAATCCATCCAGCCCAATTCCCTTTTTACAGCACTTGATCCGTAACCCTGGAGGTTACGGGACTTCAGATGCATATCCAGGCACCTTTTAAATGATTTAAGGGTTTCTGTCTCCACTACCCCTTCAGCCAGTGAGTTCCAGGCCCCTACCACTCTCTGGGTGAAAAAATATTTCCTCATCTCGTCTCTAATCCTTCTACCAATCATTTTAAATCGATGCCTCCTAGTCACTGACCTCTATATTTTTATTCATTCATGGGATGTGGGCTTCGCTGGCTGGGCCAGCATTTATTGCCCATCCCTAGTTGCCCTTGAGAAGGTGGTGGTGAGCTGTCTTCTTAAACTGCTGCAGTCCATGTGGTGTGGCTACACCCACAGTGCTGTTAGGAAGGGAGTTCCAGGATTTTGACCCAGCAACAGTGAAGGAACAGCGACATATTTCCAAGCCAGGGTGGTGAGTGACTCGGAGGGGAACTTCCAGGGTGTGGTGTTCCCATCTGTCTGCTGCCCTTGTCCTTCTAGATGGTAGTGGTTGTGGGTTTGGAAGGTGCTGTCATAGGAGCCTTGGTGAATTCCTGCAGTGCATCTTGTAGTTGGTACACACTGCTGCTACTGTGCATCAGTGGTGGAGGGAGTGAATGTTTGTGGATGTGGTGCCAATCAAATGGGCTGCTTTGTCCTGGATGGTGTCAAGCTTCTTGAATGCTGTGGGAGTTGCAAGTGGGCAGTATTCCATCACATTCCTGACTTGTGCCTTGTAGATGGTGGACAGGCTTTGGGGAGTCGGGAGGTGAGTTACTCATCGCAGGATTCCTATCCTCTGACCCTGCTCTTGTAGTCACAGTATTTACATGGCTATTCTAGTTCAGTTTCTGATCAATGGTAACCCTCAGGATGTAGATAGTGGGGGATTCAGTGATGGTAATGCCATTGAATGTCAAGGGGTGACGGTTAGATTCTCTCTTGTTGGAGATGGTCACTGCCAGCACTTGTGTGGCGCGAATGTTACTTGCCACTTGTCAGCACAAGTCTGGATGTTGTCCAGGTCTGGCTGTATTTGGACATGGACTGCTTTAGTATGTGAGGGGCCGCGAATGACGCAGGGCATTGTGTGATCATCAGCGAACATCCCCAGTTCTGACCTTATGATGGAAGGAAGGTCATTGGTGAAGCAGCTGAAGTTGGCTGGGCTGAGGACCTTACCCTAGGGAACTCCTGCAGTGATGTCCTGGAGCTGATATGACTGACTCCAACAACCACAACCACCTTCCTTTGTGCTAGGTATGACTCCAACCAGTGGCGAGTTTTCCCCCTGATTCCCATTGACTCCAGTTTTCCTAGGACTCCTTGATGCCACACTTGGTCAAATGCGGGCTTGATGTCAAGGGCAGTCACTCTCACCTCACCTCGGGAGTTCAGCTCTGTTGTCCATGTTTGAACCAAGGCTGTAATGAAGTCAGGAGCTAAGTTGCCCTGGTGGAACCCAAACTGGGCGTCAGTAGCAGGTTATTGCTAAGCAAGTGCCACTTGATAGCACTGTTGATGACCCCTTCCATCACTTTACTGATGGTCGAGAGTAGACTGATGGGGCAGCAATTGACTGGCTTCGATTTGTCCTGCTTTTTGTGTACAGGACATACCTGGGCGATTTTCCACATATCCGGGTAGATGCCAGTGTTGTAGCTGTACTGGAACAGCTTGGCCAGGGGCGTGGCAAGTTCTGGATCACAAGTCTTCAGTACTATTGCCAGAATATTGTCAGGGCCAATAGCTTTTGCAGCATCCAGTGCCTTCAGCCATTTCTTGATATCAAATGGTGTCAGGAAGATTTAATAATGTTATTGGAATTTATTATAAAATAGTGGTATCTGTATGTCTGTATGTGTGTGTGTGTGCGTGTGTGTGTGAAACTTAATTGGATTAAAGGCAGCTGGTCTGAAGGCTTTGATGTAAACATAGGAAACATGGGCAAGTTTAGAATGTAAGGTGTAAAAGGACATTTGCATTTTTAAATAAACCAGACTGGATTGTTTTCAAAAGAGGGAGTGAAATATTACACCTAGCCAGGTGGGCTTCAGAAACAGTGAGTTTATTTTTCCCAAAGTACTGGCAAAACTTAGTACTATGAGAGATTTTTATTATCAGAAATGTAAAGTCCAAAGACATAGTTAAATAATGGGAATTTGCATTCAAAAGGGGAAATATGTATAAAGGACAAAGGCTGTGTGTAAGGGTAGACATTTCAGGATCTAACAAATGTGAAAAGCCTTCAGCATAAATGCCTCAAGCTGCTGTCTACATTAAGCTGAAATTAAGGAAGCTCAATTTGAATTCATCTGGTTCAGGGTATTGTGTGTCACCTTGCCTGGGTCTTTTAAAATCTAAGCCTGAATCTTCTGGTCGGCGTGCGGGGGCGGGCCCCGCTCACTGATGCTTAAAATGACGCACGGTGACATTGGGTGTACATCCCGATGCCACCGCGCGTCATTCTGATCTTCAGTTCGGCGGGCGTTTACTGGAGTCTGCACGCCCACAGAACTGTCAAAGGCCTATTAAGGCCATTTAAAAACCAATTGAAATTATTAACAGGGCTGCCCATCCAACCTTAAGGTTGGTGGGCAGGCAAAGAGCCCAGGCAGCCTTTGCATTTCATGAAACCTCATCCACAGGGGGGATGAGGTTTCATGAAGGCTTTATAAATTAAATAAAAAATTTTATTGAAATACATGAACATGTCCCAGCTCATGTGACACTGTCACATCAGGGGACATGTCTGAGTAATTTTTTTAATTCTTTTTTTCCATTTTTCATAATGAAACTAATCTCCCTGAGGCAGCTCCGTGCCTCAGGGAGATTTCTGCGCTCTTTTGCGTGCATGCGCGAAAGAACGAGAACGTAGGCCCAACTCTTCCCCCTCCCCCCACCAGCACAGGTAACGCTGAGCGCTTCCAGGTGCGCTTAATTGGCCTTACTTGGCCCGCCCACGTAAAATGGCGGCGCGCAGCCGATTGCGGGCGGCAATCAGCTGCGCACCCACCCACCCCCGCTCCCACCCATCCCGCAAAACGGGGAGAAAATCCTCCCCTATGTGTCTTACTATTGCCTTAACGAAAGTGTAACTGGGAGTCAGATTAAGTAGGGGATTTAGAAGTTATTATAATAGCAATTTGTAGACATATGTATGTGCTTAAAAATCATTATTCTTGTTAATAAATATTTAATCTAGTTTTGTAAAAACTAATAAGATTTGGTGGTCTTATTACTACTGAATTCAAGGCACGCATCTTGAAATTTATACAAATTGTAAAACAAGTTGTTGCAGTTGTTTCAAGTTTCCCTTTGGGATTTGAACAATTCAGCACTTATCATCGGCTGTGCCATAACACATGGAGTGAATCGAATTGGCTGAAGACTGGCATCTGTGATGCTGGGAACCTCCGGAGGAGGCCGAGATGGATTATCCACTTGGCACTTCTGACTGAAGATTGTAGCAAATGCTTCAGCCTTATCTTTGGCACTGATATGCTGGACTCCCCCATCATTGAGGATGGGAATATTTGTGGAGCCTCCTCATCCAGTGAGTTGTTTAATTGTTCAGGTAACTTAGCAATAACTGCTAAGGGAAATAGGTCTATCCTATCCACTCTATCCAGGCCCCTCACAACCTGGTACACCTCAATCAAATCTCCCATCAGCCTCCTCTGTTCCAAGGAAAACAACCCCAGTCTACCCAATCTATCCTCATAGGCAATGACATAGCCTTCCTGTGATGCAAAATAATTCACAAAATATCATAGGGTTGAAACTTGCTTCTCTGCATTATTATAAATAGGTAATCTACTTACAGAGCAAAGCCTCATGATATTCACATCTGGCCATTCCTGTGTGAGCATTATAGGCAATGAATGACAGAAGGCTCTTCAACTGCTGAAGATATCATATATTTTTTTACTTAAACAATGAAGGCCCAATTTTAATCTGGGACAGGTTTGGATAAAGTGAAATCCCACCATGGATCCCTCAGAATGAAGCTTAGCTCGTTTTATCTCCAGGTGTCATTCAAATGGGACTGCAATGTCTTCTGATCAAAGACAGAGGTATTAACACCAAAGACAGTGGGTGGGAGCTGGAAATCACTCAGGAGGTCAACACCACCATGGAGGTCATTGAGTGGGTTCTGTAGAGGTGTCAGTTGTGGGAGGTTGAGGGAGAGCCATTAGGATTCCTCGTGAGAGATACACAAAGATTTCTCACAATAATAAAAGAAAAAAATGGTCTCTTCTAGCTACTCTGCTGTCTCCCTCCAGGATTGACTGGCAGGTTGGCATCATGCAGGCCTCCCTTAATTCTAAGTTAAAATCATATGATGTATGTTCGAGGAAAAGACCACAATTGCATTCTCATGGCACTAGGGAAAAACAATAAATACAGCTTTGCTAGCATCAGTCGCATCCTAAGTCCAACCTTGTTTTTAAAATACCAAACAATATAAAACAGCTCGCTTGGTGACAAAATGAATAAAGACATTGTCCAGTGCTATATTTAGGCAAACATACCCACAGGGTTCAGACTCTATTTATTCGAGGCAGAAATTAACACACCACAATGGGCCACTGTCAAAACAGTCCTGGACAAAGCAGGAAGGAAGGAATCAGCTAGGGTTTTTTGATCCTGTCTTTCATAAAGTGAGTCGTGTTGGAAATTCTGCATTTTTAAAAAATTTAGCTCACCAAATGTGGGCATTGCTGGCAAGGCCTGCATTTATTCACCACCCCTAATTACCCTTGAGAAGGTGGTGGTGGGCTGTCTTCTTGAACCTCCCAGTCTTTGGTGTGAAAGCTGTCCCACAGTGCTGTTTGGTCGCTGGTGGAGGAAATGAATATTTAAGGTGCTAAATAGAGAGTCAGTCATGCAGGCATTTTTGTCCTGGATAGTGTCGAGCTTCTTGAGTTTCATTGAAGCTGAATTCATCCAGGCAAAGTGGAGAGTATTTCATCACACTCGTGACTTGTGCCTTGTTTGGCCCAATGATCCTTCTGGAACTGAAACAGGGCATCTGTGAGCAGGTAAGTGTCACTTGATAGCACTTTTTTGATAATTGAGAGTAGATTGATGGCGCAGTAATTGGACAGATTGGATTTGTCCTGCTCTTTGTGGACAGGACACACATGGGCAATTTTGCACATTATCACTGTACTGGAACAGTTTGGCTAGGCGTGCGGGTAGTTCTGGAGCACAAATCTGCAGTACCACTGCTGGAATGTTGTCGGCCCATAGTCTTTGCTGTATCCCGAATGCTCAATCATTTCTTGATGTCATATGGAGCAAATCAAATTAGCTGATGACTGGCTTCTATGATGCTGGGACTTTGGAAGGTGGCTGAAATAAACTGTACACTTCGGCACTTATGTCTGAGGATGATTATAAATACTTCAACCTTGTCTTTTGCACTTACATGCTGGATTCCGCCATCATTGAGGGTGGAGATGTTTACGGAGTCCCCTCCTCCCATGAGTTGTTTAATTATCCACCATCATTCACAGGACTGCAGAGCTTTGATCTGATCCCATGGTTGTGGGATTGCTCAGCTCTGTGTATTGCATGCTGCTTCCACTGTTTATCATGTAAATAGTCCTGTGTTGTAACTTAACCAGGTTGGCAACTCAGTTTTAGGTACACCAGATGCTGCTCCTGGTATACTCTCCTGCACTCTTCATTGAACCAAGGTTGATCCCCTGGCTTAATGGTGATGGTAACGAGGGATATGCTGGGCCATGGGGTGACGAATTGTAGTCGAATAAAATCCTGCTGCTGCTGATGTCCAATAGCGCCTCACTGATGCTCAGTTTTGAGCTGCTATATCTATTCTGAATCTATCTGATTTAGCACAGTCTCAGTGCCAGACAACATAATGGAGTTGTGTCCTCAGCGTGGGTAACAAATAATGACAGGAGCCAGTTCAGTTGTATTGCCTGCATCATTTAATAAACTTCATGCTTTTGCTGTTTAGGCTCATATATAACTTCAATGAGCTATTGAAGAGTTGAAAGTAGATTGAGTACCTTATCCCATCGAGAGTCAACGCTGTTTGTCAGCAGAGGAAGTGGGAAATCAAAAAGAAAAAAGGGAGAAGAGGAAACATACCCATCTAGTTAAAACAAAACAGAAAGAAGCTAAATTGATTGAGAGTCTGTAACTGATTTTTAAAAAGAGTGCCAATTTTGGTTGTCCTCTTTATTAAAGCTGGTTTTGACCCTTTGTCCTACCCTTTGTTGTAAGACTGCATCCCATATGTATTATTTATAAGCGCTTATCTCGTTTTGTTTCTGGTTCAGTGACTAAGTAAGTGTTGAACCCTATTAGCTCCTCTGCCTACAAGTTGGTGCTAGCAAGTGAAAAAAAATACCTTCCAAACTGTAAAATAAAACAAGTACATCTCAATCAAGGGGATCACTAAATGACAATCAGTTGGTTTACTGTAAACAGAAATTTCATTTTAAATTAAACAGGATGAATATGAATCAACTCATTATTATTGTTTACCACAATTTGATCATTTTGCCATTTGTGACTTGGCAATTAAAGCATATCACCGGATATGCCCATAGCCCAAGCTAGATGCTCCCAACAAGAAGCTTTCTACTTCAGCATCCCTGGTCTGTCACAAAGCTTGTTGCTTTACATGAATGGATTTGATTAGTGCTTTGGCAAGATGCCAGCTGAAATGCAAGTTGTGTTGATCCACTAGAGATGAGGAAATAAGAAAGATTGGCTAAGTCTACCCTCAGTAACAGTGAATAAATGCACCAGATGGTGTAGTTCTGACTCACACAGACCAAGGCAGATTTATGGAAGATGTAATTTACTGTGGATAATTGTAAGGTAATGCATTTTGGAACGAAAAATATACACTAATGGGAAAGGTGCTGAAGGGACCTAGGGTTAAAATACAACACCCTGGGCTGAATTTAATGGCTACGGCGGTGGCCCTGTCGGCTAACAGGAAAAGTGGTGACAATCCTGTCCACTAGCCATTTCCAGGAGCCCTGACAGAATTAAATGCATCAGGCAGTTAACAGCCTGCCGTCGAGGTTCCCAGGCTTTTAAAAGTGAAGATCACGCCTCCAAGAGCTGCTGACCAATTTGAGAGCTGGTGCTTCCTCAGTCCCGGCAGCACCTCTGAGAGTGGTAGCAAGTGCTGTAACTGCACCAGGCCCCGGAGCAGCAGCCAGTGATTGAGGCCCCAGTGGACAGGTCAGTTGGGCAGCCTCGCTGGGGCTAGTCGGGCAGACCCCAGTGCAGGGGGAGGAGGGGAGCAGGAATCGTTGTGGAGTGCGGAGGGTGGTTCTCCTCGAATGGGGTGCCTGATCAGGAGGGTTCCCCTGACCCTGCAGCAGGGCTACTAGGATGTGCCTGCAGACCTCCCCTTCTATTGCTGGTAGAATACCAGTAGTGGTGGGATGAGGCTTTATTTCTTTATTTGGCCTTTAATTGGCCACTTCAGGACCTGAACTGGCCTAGCAGCAAGGTCATCCCTGACAGAAGGAGAAAGGTAGGCAATGGAATCTCCACCCCCTCACCTTTCCAAAGAAAGGTGGTTGCAGTTGTTGGAAGTCAGGCATATCAGCTCCAAGACATCACTGCAGGAGCTCTTCAGGGTAGTGTTCTTGGCCCAACCATCTTCAGCTGCTTCATCAATGACCTTCCTTCCATCATAAGGTCAGAACTGGGGGTGTTCGCTGATGATTGCACAATGTTTGGCACCATTTGTGACTCCTCACATACTGAAGCAATCTATATCCAAATGCAGCAAGACTTTGACAATATCCAGGCTTGGGCTGAAAAGTGGCAAGTAACATTCGCGCCACACAAGCGCCAGGCAATGACCATCTCCAACAAGAGAGAATCTAACCATCGCTCCTTGAAATTCAAAGGCATTACCATCACTGAATCCCCCACTATCGACATCCTGGAGGTTACCATTGACCAGAAACTGAACTGGATTAGCCTTATAAATACTGTGGCTACAAGAGCAGGTCAGAGGATAGAAATCCTGTGGGAACTAACTCACCTCCTGACTCCCCAAAGCCTGTCCACCATCTACAAGGCACAAGTCAGGAGCGTGATGGAATAATCCCCACTTCCCTGGATGAGCAGCTCCAACAACACTCAAGGAGCTTGACACCATCCAGGACAAAGCAGCCCGGTTGATTGGCACCACAATCCACAAACATTCACTCCCTCCACCACTGACGCACAGTAGTAGCAATGTACAAGATGCACTCCAGGAATTCACCAAGGCTCCTTAGATAGCACCTACCAAACCCATGACCACTACCACCTAGAAGGATAAGGGCAGCAGATAGATGGGAACACCACCAGCTGGAAGTTCTCCTCCAAGTCACTCACCATCCTGACTTGAAAATATATCGCCATTCCTTCATCGTCACTGGGTCAGAATCCTGGAACTCCCCCACTAACAGCACTGTGGGTGTTCCTATATCACATAGACTGCGGCGGTTCAAGAAGGCAGCTCACCACCACCTTCTCAAGGGCAACAAGGGATGGGCAATAAATACTGGCCCAGCCAGCGAAGCCCACATCCCATGAATGAATAAAAGGAAAAAAAAATTATGCAGGCCTGCCTACCTCCCGGTCTGCTCTGGGTTTGGGGGTCGGCAGGGTTGGGAGGGTGGAAATAAGTTCTGCCCCTGTGTGGAGGCAGCTAAATCCATAAAAAATGGATGACAGAATTTGGATCTTTTTGTAAACAAAGACAGGGGGAGGAGGGGAGGTAAGTGAAAAACTGCCAGGTGTAAACTGCCTTGGATCCTGAAATTTGTGAAATCCACAGAGACTATCCTGCTGCTTCTGGATATCCGTGGGAAATTGATGAACTGGTTTTCTCCAACAAGGAAGGCCTCAGTCATTTGTTTAATATTCATGGACTACAGATTGTCTGATCTTGGTGATGCCCTCTGTGTGGCAGCCTAGAAGGAGTTAGAAGCAAAGAAATTAGAGGCGGTAGCAACCTTAAATTCAACAGTCAGTTCCATGCCAGCTATTGCAGTTGGCTGCAGGTTTTCTTGTCGAATACAGCTCTTTCTGCCTCCCTGGGGAATCAAACCTTCCTCACTGCTCCTCAGAAAACTATAGCTATTTCTAGACCTGTGCTCCAAAGAATAAGGATTTCTCTGTAAATGTTTCCTTCTATTTACTTTTTATCCAGCTCTGTTTACCTTTTCCACCTTTTCCTCCCCTTGGCATGGTGCTCTAGAATGCCTCTGTAAAGAAAACTACTGCACTGTCAAAAATCCCCCTTCAGGTGCAGAGCCCACAATAGTGATTCAAGTAACTTTTAATAGGTTTAAGGACAATAAAACCACCAGCTAGTGCAAAACAAATGGACACAAAAGCCCCTTATAGATTGACCTTGAGATGATTTACCAGCTAAAGTTCCTTTTCAAGAACATTGCAAAATGTCATTTAAAAGCTTCAACTGCCCATGGGAGGGAAGAAGCAGCATCCCACCTTCCATCCACTGCTACCCAGTTTTCAAGTGCAAATGTGATAAAAAGGAGACCAGGGTTACCCTTCATATAACTGCTCAAATATAAAGGATTGTTTTTTACAAAGGAACATGAATCATTGGAGGAAAAGTACATGTATGTTGGGTATTGTAAATAATATTGTAAAAGATGAATGTACAGAGGTCACCTGGATAGCTCACTGTTGTACCTAGGTGACGCTGGCTCTTTGGCACCTTGAGCAATAGCGCACAAATAGGAGATTAAAATACACTGACCTAGTTGTTTACTCAGCCATTTGAAGATGGCTTCATGACATGGGAAAGTCACAGGAGCCCAAAGTGAAGAGGTGCAGATTCAGAGAAATTAAAAAAAGTGGGTACAAAAATGATTTTATCAGTACTGCTCATTAAATTAGATTTTTCAATCTAAAAATGTGAATAAGTGTTATTTCACAGATAAATGTTAACATGATTCATTATCTCATAAACAAATGAAACAAAATTGTTAGCTCTCTATCTTAAATTACATTTTGCCGCTCCAGGTTGACACAAACTGAATTAGCACATCAAAACATAAAGGGCTGAATTCTCCTTTGTGGATCTTGGTTTTGGTGGAGGGAGGCCTTTCCCAAATCTACACTGATCCTGACTCCAACCCATTTTCCTGAGCCAAGGATCATTTGATATGTATGCCGGCCTCCTGGAAGAAATATCACTGCCAAGCAGGAGCCATCAGGGCTTGGCCGTAAGATATGAGTGGTGATGAAGTGGGAGCTTTGCTGCAGCACTAGAAGAGGTTGGCAGGCCCATAGAATGAAGTTTAACTCCGGTTCAGTGCTACTAGGTTAGCTCGCAGATCAGCCATGATCTCATTGAATGGCAGAACAGGCTTGAGGGGCTATGTGGCCTACGCCTATTCCCATGTACTTATGTTCAGTCTGTGTGCGAAGAAGAATTGCACACCTAACTGTGATCCGATTATTTGATTGTAAAGTCTCAACATTACATATGAATATAAAAGTCAAGAAGTGTTGTTGAATTTGTAGAAGACATTGGGGGTCAGGTCACACTTCATGAAATTCTGGGCTCCTCATTTTAGGAAGGCTCGCTTTGAAATGCTACAAAACCTAGGCTGAAATATATCAATTATTGACAATCCAGATTATACAACTGCAGAACCACAGCACAAGACTGAGCAAAATGCCACTTTTTTGTGCCAAAACATCAAGGAACAGGACGGGCATACGGATGTAACACTATCTTAACAACAATTTGAAGGATGCAATCACTAAGCATTGACTTATGTCAATTGAGTCTAGAATAAAAATAACTTGATTCTTAACAAAAATGACTATAGAAACCCCAAAGAAATGCTGTAAATAGCCTTTTCGGTTGTTCAGCCAAGATTTAACTTCCAAGATTCAGCCAAGATTCAACTTCCAATGGGTCTAGAGACCTCCGAAAAAGTCTCCAACTCTGATCTTATCTTCTGCCAAAGCTGTGATGGGGAAGCAGGATCATCACCAGAAGCGCAAAGAGGAAAGTTAAAGCAAATATTTTCATACACAGGCTTATTGGAACAGTGGTCAATTTCTGTCTGACTACCAGCCTGGGTTTGGCAGGTGGGACCAAGATGAAAATCACAAAACAGAACTTACAGGAACTTTTAAACACCTTTGTGCCTGCTGCAATTTTGGGGAGGTCTTGAAATAGGTAGCCAAGCCTCCTTGCCAACATAGGCAGAAACTTCATTAATATTTTTAAAGCTGGCTCCTTTGATGCATTTAGGGCCCAAATACAACTTTGGCCTTCTAGAGGATAAAGTGAGTGCTTCCTCATCCTCATCCAGTGAGACTATGTGTTGAGCAGCCTAAACACTGGTCCTTAAAGGGATGGCTGCAAAGTGCACCAATAAGGGAAATGATGGCCCAGATCCTCCATATGGTCAGAGACCTGATGTACCCTGAAAGATGTGCTACGGGACCCCTCAGAGTTCCCAACGCAAGGATTCTGCAAGAATTGCCTAGGAAGATTCAACTTCTAATGGGCAATTCCCCTGTGCCTGAAACCCTCCGAAAAGTCTCTAGCTCTGAGATAGAGTTGAAAACTTCAGAGGGTTCTGACTCAGATACTTGGATAGTTACCCAGGAAGTATTAGACCAGAAAAGCCATTCTAACTCCTGAGTAACTGTATAACTGACCCACCACTCTCCCCGACTTCCCACTGATCCCTTCCAAATCCTTCCCCAGCCCTCTGACTTCCCGTCAACTTTCCAAACCTCCAACTCCTTCCTGACTCTCCGGCCCTCTCCAACCCTCTGACTGTCTGACTCCCCTACAACCCCCTCCCCGCTTCTCCCCTGACCCAACCTCACCACCCTGCTGCCTACCCACCTTGCCACCCATACACAATGTCACCCATCCACCCTGCCACCCTGCCACCCTACCCACTGCACCCACCCTGCTACCGTATCATCCTGCCACCTTACCCATCCTAAGACCATCAACCTAGCCACCTATCCACGTACCTCACTCATACTCATTCACTGACACACTGAAAAGTTATTTAAAAGTTCCAAAGCTTTTCAGTGTGATAGTGAATGAAGACTTACCAGAATATGGCAACTAGTGCCGTTAAAAGGGATCTTGGCTTGACTTCCCCCGACGATCCTGCCCTAAAAAGGGGGACTCCAAGAACAGGTACGCTCCACATTTCTGAAGAGGCCTGGTTCAGAAGTCCGGGCCAGAAATGCGGAGCTCCACCTTCGTGTAAAAAAATACGAGTGGAGTGGCAATCTGATGGCGATTGCTACTCCTTGGAAGATTCAGCCCAATATGTTTCTTGAATGAATCCGGGGGCTCTAAGAGGAGCATGAATGTTCCTGCTGATCCTTCAAAACTCATCTCACTTGCTACTAGTCCCTCCACTGTCCCCTTTACCCCTATCATCTGCCTGTCTCCTCCACAGGGTGTGCCTGACAGCTCAGCTCTACAGAGGAGTCACCAGATTATAGGCAATGACAAAAAAAAAACCTTTAAAAATTACAATCTGTATCCTTTGATGACATTCCCATCTCTTAAAAGATTGCTCATATCTGTCATGCTGGCTTATTCACATACCCTCTCAGTAATATTTATTTAACACTGCTCCTAAATGCCTTTTTGGGTACTGCAATTAAGTGGGAGAATGCTGGATATATTTCCAGTTCAGGTTATAGCAATCCCATATCCCACTGCATTCTCAGTCTAAATGAGAGTCCTCATGTGTCATCGGCCTTTATTTGGAGCTGAAGTTAGGGAGCTGGGCTTGGTCACACTTGCAGGGAGATGGCCCATGGCAATATTTGGTGTTGTTCTGGAACCCGGCAGTATTTGGATGGCCTGGAATTTGCTAGCTATTGAGGGGGAGGGGAGAACCTGTGAGCAGTGGAGTCTAGGCCTGTGAGGCAATGAAAGAATCTGGGTTCAGAGTGTAACAAGAGAATCTAGTATATCTGCCAAAAAAAGAATGGTAGGAACATCAAGCATGCTGTCAATGCATATGTCCTGTTCAGACATCTCTTTAACTTTTCACTAACTACATCCATCAGTTACTGTATCTTGGCACAACAACAGTTTGCATTTTTAGAACGTCTTTAACATATTAGCGTCCCATAACTCTACACAAAAATGTAATCAGACAAGTCAAAGAAGGAGACATTAGGAATGGTAGCCAAAATCTTGTTCAAAATGGTATGTATTAAGGATCATTTTAAAGGAGGTTGTGAAGCAGACAGATAAGAAAATAAGAACATAAGAAATAGGAACAGGAGTAGACCATTCGACCCCTCGAGCCTGCTCCGCCATTCAATAAGATCACGGTTGATGATCTTGTGTTTCGATTTCCACATTCCCATCTACCCCCAATAACCTTTGATTCCCTTGCCTAACAAGAATCTATCCACCTCTGCCTTAAAAATATTCAATGACCCCACCTCCACCGCCTTCTAAGGTAGAGAATTCCAAAGCCGCACAACCCTCTGAGAGAAAAAATTTCTACTCATCTCTGCCCTAAAAGGGCGGCCCCTAATTTTAAAACAGTGCCCCCTAGTTCTGGACTCACCTACAAGAGGAAACATCCTTTCGACATTTACCTTGTCAAGGCCATTCAGGATCTTATATACTTCAGTCAAATCACCCCTCACTCTTCTAAACTCCAGTGGAAACAAGCCCAGTCTATCCAACCTTTCCTCATAAGACAACCTGCTCATTCCAGGTATCAATCTAGTAAACCTCCTTTGAACCGCCTGCAATGCATTTACATCCTTCCTTAAATAAAGTGACCAAAACTGCACACAGTATTCGAGGTGTGGTCTCACCAATGCTCTATGTAACTGAAGCATAACATCCTCACTTTTATGTTCAATTCCTCTCGTAATAAAGGATAGCATTCCATTAGCCTTCTTAATTACTTGCTGTACCTGCATATTAACTTTTTGTGAGATAGGGAAGCTATTCCAGATCTTAGAGAAAACACTGTATATTTGCCAACTTGATTCAAAAATGATGGGTATAACATTACCTGAGCAAAAAAAATTGAGCTTATGTTGTAAATCCCTTATTTGCAGAAAAAATATATGATCACACACAGAAAACAGCATATAAAGTCATAATGCATCAAAGATAACTTTCTGAAAAATCCCAATTTGTCCTTTAATCAAACTGTTCTCCTAAAGAGTGCCAAGCTGGAGGACTGTGGAACATTTAAGCTGTTTTAAGTGATTGCTTCCTAGTGCAGCTTCTGACATGTCATGCTCCTGTAAGTGAAGTAGCTGAAACACACGAGAGTGGTAAGTATTTCAAGGTTTGAGAGAAGGGATTCATTCATTAATGGGTCCGTACCACCAAGGTGCCTGTGGTGTCGATTCTGTGACTTGCAAGTTTCTGAATTCAATTTATGTGACTAATGCAAGCACTAAATGGAAAAAAAACATATCAACTTCAGCTCTTCCATCTGAGCTCTACACATAGTTTTCTTGGCCAGCAGTCTGAAATCTTTTTTCACGATGCTGATTCTTGGCAATGTCTGTTGTCTCGATATTAGTTACCAATTCTGAGATGGCTGTTTTTGGAGCTATTACACAAGATGAGGTTTATAAGATTATCATATTTTGGGAAGATAGCTTTAAATTTAGGACAAATGAAGGGGGTCACATAGCCTATACTGAGGTCTCCCTGACAGTAAGCCTGGGTTTGAATATTAGAGATCAAAGGAAGGCTTAGATTGTTTGACTGAGAAGAAGGTGCAAGGTATTTATGTTTGGAAACAATGGCAACAGTCTCTGGGTTTGCAATGAGTAGACTCTGAGGTCTGGATTTTCACACTCGAGTCAGGAGTCAGGAAATTTCCCAGTTCGCCACACCCGCCTCAGGAATAAGTTTCCTGAATGGTAGGATTTTCACTCTGGGGGTGCAGGTGCGGGATGGATTAGGGTCCACCACCCACAGACACGGAGCAGAGTTGGCCACCCACAATGGTCTCTCATACCCTCCATGCCAACCCATGCATCCCACCCATCCCCATGGCTCCTTATAGTTCCTATATCATCTTAGTGCTAACTCATGACAACTCATGACCCCCCCCCCCCACCCCACCCATTCCATGGCCCCCTATAGACCCTCCATGCCAACTCATCCAGTGTTCATCATGGGCAAGCCTCAGGAAGTTCTAAATATTTGTTACAGAGTTCACCATAAAAAAGCCAGCCCCATTCACGAAAGCCCATTCAAAACATTTAATGTGCTTAATCCCATATCAAAACAAACAAATGTGTCTTCATAACTTCACATCATAGACAGCTCATCCTTTAATAACGTCTTTGAGCTGTCAATCAAACTGTGACCTTACACCCCCAAATTGCGATAATGATAAGTTTGTGGAAAGAGCCAAGAATTAATAATGCTATATTGATAGCACTTAGGCTTATGTCAACAAACAGCCATTGAGACTGCTAGAACAGATTTTCTTTCATCTCTCACAGGGACAGGCAGGAAGTTATTTTTCAATTTTTAAAGGGCTAGCCATTTAAATAACTTAACATAGAAACATAGAAAATGGGAGCAGGAGTAGGCCATTCGGCCCTTCGAGCCTGCTCCGCCATTCATTATGATCATGACTGATCATCCAACTCAATAGCCTGCTCCCGCTTTCTCCCAATATCCTTTGATCCCTTTCGCCCCAAGAGCTATATCTAACTCCTTCTTGAAAACATACAATGTTTTGGCCTCAACTACTTTCTGTGGTAACAAATTCCATAGGCTCACCACTCCCTGGGTGAAGAAATTCCTTCTCATCTCAGTCCTAAATGATCTACCCCGTGTCCTCAGACTGTGACCCCTGGCTCTGGACTCCCCCACCATCGGGAACATCCTTCCTGCATCTACCCTGTCTAGTTCTGTTAGAATTTCATAGGTTTCTATGAGATCCCCCCCTCATTCTTCTGAACTCCAGCGAATATAATCCTAACTGTCTCAATCTCTCCTCATATGTCAGTCCCGCCATCCCAGGAGTCAGTCTGGTAAACCTTCGTTGCACTCCCTCTACAGCAAGAACATCCTTCCTCAGGTAAGGAGGCCAAAAGTGCACACAATATTCCAAGTGTGGTCTCACCAAGGCCCTGTATAATTGCAGCAAGACATCCCTGCTCCTGTACTCGAATCCTCTCGCTATGAAGGCCAACATACCATTTACCTTCTTTACTGCCTGCTGCACCTGCATGCTTACCTTCAACAACTGGTGTACGAGGACACCCAGGTCTCATTGCACATTCCCCTCTCTCAATATATAGCCATTCAGATAATAATCTGCCTTCCTGTTTTTGCTACCAAAGTGGATAACCTCACATTTATCCACATTATATTGCATCTGCCATGCATTTGCCCACTCACTCAGCATGTCCAAATCACCCTGAAGCATCTCTGCATCCTCCTCACAGCTCAACAGCTCACCCTCCCACCCAGCTTTGTGTCATCTGCAAATCTGGAGATATTACATTTAGCTCCCTCATGTAAATCATTAATATATATTGTGAATAGCTGGGGTCCCAGCACCGATCCCTGCGGTACCCCACTAGTCACTGCCTGCCATTCGGAAAAAGACCCGTTTATTCCTACTCTTTGTTTCCTGTCTGCCAACCAGTTTTCTATCCATTTCAATACACTACCCCCCAATCCCATGCACTTTAATTTTACACGCTAATCTCTTATGTGGGACTTTGTCAAAAGCCTTCTGAAAGTCCAAATAAACCACATCCACTAGCTCCCCCTTGACAGCTTGACAGTTCTACAGGCCTTAACCACCCTTCAAGAGCATTGGTGACTTCTCAAAAGATTTGTAACTCTCACACTGTGGGTTAAGGCCCTTGGTCTAGTGAAAATGGGGTCTGTTTGAACTCAGCACTGAGTCTCTGTACTCAGCACTGCTGATTTCTCCATGCCTCATGTTCTTGTGTTTTTCTCTTTAGTTCCTCGTAATAGTCTCGCATTTTCAACTTCAATGAGCAATGAGCAATATGGCCACAGAGAAGAATACATTAGGTGGTTTCCCGTTACCTTCCTCATGTGTGCTTAAAGGGAATACAAATCTTCTTCCTTAAGGATCTTCTGCATGTGAGCAGCCGTTGGCGCTTGAGGGTCTAACATTTCCGTTATCACCATTGAAGATTCACTGGTTCTGCTGTTGCCCATGACTTGTAACCCTGAGCATGGGACACTTACCTAGGCCTAGGGAAACTTGCAAAAGAGCAGGGATGACCACCCCCTCAGGTCTGAAATGATCCTGCTATCCTAAGAATCAAGATACAGAAGCAGATAGAGTTCAGCTTTAAGAGGCTTTGTGCAATTTCATAGCTTTAAAAGCAGCAAATTAGTCAAACAGATTATATATGTAAATACCACAGAATTGACTGCAAATAAACAGTACAACTACTGGCAGCAACTACTCATTAAAGCTAAAGAATCCAAAATATGACAAGAAGCTACCTAAGCAACTCTCATTTCATATGGATTGAGCATCTGGAGTGCATTAAATTGTGTACTATTTGGGTCTATCACAGGTGGGTGCACACAGCTTCAGGGCCATGTTATTATACAGCCTTTCCACTCAGCACATAGCATGCCTCAGCAACCCATAATGCAAGGCACTGTACCCAATGTATTGCAACACTACAGGAGTTCACCAATGCATTATCTGTACCCGCATGTAATGTACCCCAAGTGAACGAACATTGCACTTTTTTCACTTGTGTCGATATTGATTTTATTCAAAAAATTTTCATGTAACTGAAATTCCTATTAATAATATTTTTATCCTTGGAATCATTTTTGGAGGTATTTTTCTTATTATGATAAGTTGCCTTTTAAATTTCCTGGGAATTAGTTTATTATTGTCCATTAAATCACTAGGTAGTGGATTATAAGTGAAGCCGTCACAGGACTCCAGCAGGACAGATGAAAAAAAGAGGGCCCAGGGAAAAAAACTCCTCCAATACCAAAGCATAGAATTTCTGGCATAACAATGTAAGTGATTTATGATGATTTTACTTTGCTACATGCAAATTTCCTTGATCGTTTGCATCACTGCCAGATACATGTGCCATAACCCCACTTAGCGCATTAGTACAGCTCCACCCCATGTGAAAGAATAGAGAAAATAAATTCTCACATTTAAACCAATCCCGAACAAATGTAAATTGACAGCTAAAAATGTAACCACAACATGGCCTGAAGATCTATAATTAACCTTTTTAACATTTTGATAGTGATTTTATCTGCGATTTCAAAAAATTGTTTCTTACTCAGATCTAAGCTATATTGAAACAAAATGCTGTCAGCCACTATTTTTTTTGCCAGCATGACCTCTTTTGTTCAAGAGAATAACTTTGCAAACTTGCTATATACCATGGTTGTCAATCAAATTTTGCGAAATTTTACTTAAGTGATCAGCAATAGCTCTTCAGGTGAGGGTATGGTTAAAAATATACTGGCATTACAATTCCTTCAATGGAAACATCCTTGCAAAGTCACAATTCCTAAAACTTGCGCTTCATCATGGCAACTCAAAATTTCCATGACCCGTCCATTAATAACTGCAGGTTATTAAGAGGTTAGCACTTTAATAGATTGGGGTTTGGGCACTTAACATAACAATAAGAAAAATAATTATTCTATCAGGAATATATCAAAAAACTGTCGAGACTTTCCATTGACATTCATGTCCTGTGTCAAGCTTGTATTAATTAGTCTCCTGATTCACCACTAATTATGACTTTTATTCTAGTGAAATCTATACAACTTTAAAACTACCAGTCAGCAAACATAACAAAAAATGGCATAAAGAAGTGAAACCTCAGAACTAGATCAGATTTTCTTCTCTATGTGGCTAAGTACACTTAGTTTCAGGGCACAAAGAAGAAGAAAAAGAATGAAGACCTGTGAACTTTCCAGGGAGCACGTTTCCCAAGTAGGACAGCGTGTGTTTCCTAACACAAACAGGGGGAAATCAATGAAAATGAGACAAAAGGGACCTCGAGAGGACATTTTGCTTAATTTTCCTTAACTGGTCACTAAGTAGGCACCATACCATCTGTCAATTGTAACCCTTGAGTTGGCCCTTCTCGGCTTGATGATCTGAAAGGGCCAGGCAACAAACAGCAAAAGCTGGTAAAATAGGTGGCATTTTTTTTAAACAGACCTCCAAAGAATCATTGGCACTGAAAACCTATGTGTTAATTTTTCATAGTGACTAGAGAGCTTCACAGCCAGTGACCATTAGAGTTGCTATCTCTCTTGCTTTACTGTGCAAGCAATGCCAAAGGGCAGGTCTGCAACTGTAATTGTATTCTGCTTGATCCATACTCAGCTACAGCAGGGTGAAGTATTAGACTAGAAAGCCTACATGCAACTCAGGCTGGATTGAAACATAGCTATACAATTATATTGTTTAAATGAAAAGCTCTTGTACACAAAAAAGTATTACATTACATGATGCAATACTATAAATCGACCACAAAGAATCTGCGACATGTGATGTAAATAAAATGTTCGCAATAAGCAGTTGGGCTGCATTGATCTGACTATTAGATTAGCCAATCAAATTTTGCCACACAAGGCATATTTTAACCACACATTAATTAGCACTGTAATTTAATAAAACGTATTAAACATGTCAAAATACACAGGGAACTCCATTAGTTATCCTCAAAAGCAGCGTAAAGACTTTCCCACACATAAATGTTTAAATTACTTGCAGATTGACAGTACTGCAAATAATCAAAACATCCTGTGTAGGAGTCTAACTAGTAATATAAACATTGGCAGAACTCCAGGAACACAGCAAAAGTAAGAAATACAAGGAGTGACTTTTTTCCCCATTAGTCACAACTAATTTGTTAAAATTACCACTCTACAGGGTTTGAGACAAGCCTTTGTAATGTCTGGATAACATAGAATCAGTAGCCCTGTTGAATAACAGCTTGCTTACATGGCCATGCTGAAGTCAATAATCTAAACTTACATGAAGTCTTTGTTAAACATTAACCAATTCACAACCATGATATTGCTCAGAGTAAGCTGGAGGATACACAAGAGGATACATAAGAAGAGGAGGTTATGCCAATTGTAGTGAAGGTTAATCTGACCATTTCCTTTATGGCCAAAAAATCACCTTGCTGTAAGTACAGACATCAATTAAAAACTAATTACTGTTGACACATATTGAGGTCAGTTATACCTCAATATGTATATCTTGAATATAACATTAGAACCAATCAAGTGCAGCACTCTAAGGTGTGACATGCTACATTTAAAACTTGTATAGATAGATGAATGTAATATCATAGTTATGTCAATATTTTCTATTCTTTTACAGGATGCGGGCATCACTGGCTAGGCCACAATTTATTGCCAATCCCTAATTGCCCTTGAGAAGGTGGTGGTGACCCACCTTCGTGAACTGCTACAATCCATGTGGTCTAGCCCACAATGCTGTTAGAGAGGGAGTTACAACATTTTCACCCAGCGACAGTGAAGGAATGGCGATATTGTTCCAAGGCAGGATGGTGTGGGTTGGAGGGGAATATGCAGGTGGTGATGTTCCCATGCATCTGCTGCCCTTGACCTTCTGGATGGTAAAGGTCATGGGTTTGGAAGGTGCTGTCGAAGGAGTCTTGTTGAGTTGCTGCAGTGTATCCACAAACATCCACTCCCTCCATCACCGACGCACAGTAGCAGCAGTGTGTACCATCTACAAGATGCGCTGCAGAAATTCACCAAGCCTCCTTAGACAGCACCTTCCAAACCCATGACCACTACCATCTAGAAGGACATGGCTGGCAGACATATTGGAACATCACCACCTGGAAGTTCCTCTCCAGGGCACTCACCATCCTGACTTGGAAATATATTGCCATTCCTTCACTGTCATTGGGTCAAAATCCTGGAACTCCCTCCCTAACAGCACTGTGGGTATACCTACACCACATGCTGTTCAAGAATGCAGTTCACCACCATCTTCTCAAGGGCAATTAGGGGTGGGCATTAAATGCTGTCCTAGCCGGTGACACTCAGACTCCATGAATGAATTAAAGAAAACATACTGCTGCCACTGTGCGTTGGTGGTGGAGGGAATGAATGTTTAAAGTGGTGGACGGGTGCCAATCACAGACCACTTTGTCCTGGATGGTGTCAAGCTTCTTGAGTGGTGTTGGAGCTGCACTCATCCAGGCAAGCGGAGAGTATTCCATCACACTCCTGACTTGAGCCTTATATATCGTGGACAGACTTTGGGGAGTCAGCAGGTGTGTTGCTTGCTGTAGAATTCCCAGCCTTTGACCTGTTCTTGTGGCCACAGCATATATATTTAGGGATGGTCAAGTTCAGTTTCTGGCCAATGGCAAATCCCAGGGTGTTAATAGTGGGGGATTCAGTGATGCTAATGCCATTGAACATCAAGGGAAGATGGTTAGATTTTCTCTTGTTGGAGATGGTCATTACCTGGCACTTGTGTGGTGCAAAAGTTACTTGCCACTTGTCAGCCCAAAACTGGATATTGTCCAGGTCTTGCTGCATTTGGATATGAACTGCTTCAGTATCTGAGGAGTCATGAATGGTGCTGAACATAGTGCATTCATCAACGACCATCCCCACTTCTGATCTTATGATGGAGTGAAGGCCATTGATGAAGCAGCTGCAGATGGTTGGGCCTAGGACAAAGGAGAAGCCATTTATTTTGGAACATATGATGAAACTTCTCATTTTCTTTCTAGTATTTTTTAGGTATTACATTGAAAATAACTTTGTGAAAAGTTACATTGAGTAAATTTACATTGAGCCATTAGATTCTGAAACACATCAGCTCCAATTTTGAAGTAATGATTTTATGAAGTGGGAGGCGGTGGTGGAGTGGTAATGTCACTGAACTAATAATTCAGTGGCCCAGGTTATTGCTCTGGGGACACAGGTTCAAATCCCACCATGGCAGCTGGTGGAAATTGCAAATTCAATTGATAAAGCAAAAATCTAGAATTAAAAGGCTTGTCTTGGTAATGGTGACCGTGAAACCACAGTCTATTGTCATTAAAAACCTATCTAGTTCATTAATGCCCTTTAGGGAAATAAATCTGCCATCCTCACCCAGTCTGATCTACATGTGACTCCAGACCTACAACAATGGGTTGACTCGTAACTGCTCTCTGAAATTGTGTGGCAAGCCACTCAATTGTATCAAACCACTATGAAGCTTAAATGGAATGAAACTAGTCAGACCACCTGGCATCGACTCAGGCAGAACACTCCTTACTAATAACTGGGGGCTTGTGCCAAAATTGGGAGAGCTGTCCCACAGACTAGTCAAGCAACAGCCTGATATAGTCATACTCACCATTTCACACCATCACCATCCCTGGCTATTTTAGTTGCTAGGTCTGTTGGAAATGTATCCTATTTAGCACGGTGGTAGTGTCACAACACGATCGAGGATATCCTCAGTGTGACGATGGGACTTCATCTCCACAATGACTGTGGGGTGGTCACGGCCAAGACAGACCCACCAGAGGTGGCAGCACAGTGCTATGCAAATGGGAGGGAGTTGCCGTGAGAGCCCTCAACAGTGACTGTGGGCCCTATAAAGTCTCCAGGCATCAAGTGAAACATGGGCAAGGAAACCTTCTGTTGATTACCACCTACTGTCTCCCCTCAGCTGATGAACCAGTGCTCCTCCATGTTGAACACCAATTGGAAGGAGCACTGAGGGTGGCAAGGGCACGGAATGTATCCTGAGTGGGGGATTCCAATGCCCATCACCAAGAGTGGCTCGGTAGCACCACTACTGACTGAGTTGGCTGAGTCCTAAGGGATATAGCTGCTAGACTGGATCTGCAGCAGATGGTGAGGAAAGTTACAAGAGGGAAAAACCTACTTGACTTTGTCCCTACCAATCTACCTGTCACAGGTGCATCTGCCTATGACAGTACTGGTAGGAGTGATCACCCCACAGCCATTGTGGAGATGAAGTCCCAAATTCACCCTGAGGATATCCTTGATCATGTTGTGTGATACTACCACCTTGCTAAATAGGATACATTTCCAACAGATCTAGCAACTAAAAACTGGGCATCCATGAGGCACTCCTGGCCATCAAAAGCAGCAGCATTGCATTCAACCACATGTAACTTCATGGCCTGGCATAATCCCCAATTTGCCATTAACATCAAGCCAGCGGATCAACCCTGGTTCAAGGAAGAGTGCAGGAGGGCATGTCAGGAGCAGCACCAGGCTTACCTAAAAATGAGATGTTAACCTGATGAACCCACAACACAGGACTATTTGCATGCCAAACAGCAGAAGCAGCATGTAATTAGCAAAGTAAAGCAATCCCATAACCAACGGATCAGATCTAAGCTCTGCAGTTCTGCCACATCCAGTCGTGAATGATGGTGGACAATTAAACAACTAACTGGAGGAGGAGGCTCCACAAATATCTCCATCCTCAATGGGGGAGCCCAGCACATCAGTGCAAAAGACAAGGCTGAAGCATTTGCAACCATCTTCAACCAGGAGTGCCGGGTGGATGGTCCATCTCGGCCTCCTGCTGAGGTCACCAGCATTACAGGTGTCAGTCTTCTGCCAATTTGGTTCACTCCATGCCCTGCCAGCGACGCCCACATCTCATAAACGGAAAAAAAACAATGCTTATACTTGTAACCTTACAATTTATTCAAGTCCAAAAAAAACCAAAAATGAAAATCAGAGAGGCATATAACAAGCACTTTGAAGGGTATTGAAGGGGATAGAAGTAGGGATCAGAAAGATCAGCAGTCAGGCAGTGGATGCCATTTTAAAGACCAAGCAGTGGTATAATATTGTATAATTGAAGCATCATGGTGCTAGAGCGGCTTGTTTGGATAGGAAGGCAATGTATTCCAGGGTAAAGAAAGGAATTGGCTAGCGGCTAAATGGTTGTGTTCTGCAGCCACAACTAGATTGTATAATTCTGTGGAAAAGAAAAGAGGAATAATAGGCACCAAAGATTGATTTAGAAAGCGGAGGTGGTATTAACAGGCATGAACTAATGGAGAGACATGAGCTAATTCCTCAGCTAACCTTGCTCCCTAACACGACCCTGCACCTAACAATAGAAATCCCCAGCATAATTCTTCAACCCAATTCACAGGTCACTGTAACAAAGGGCAGAAATTTACCAGCGCCCGAGTGACAGACTGAGGTGGGGATGGTGCTGGTAAAATGCATCGGGATAGCTTCCTTATTCCCAACAGAAGGCTGCAAAGCAGATTGGCTGTCTGCTCCAAAGAGGGGTAAGCTGATTTGTATACTGGAAGGTCCTGTTCAGGGTCATTTTATGAAACTGTTGCCATTTTGCCGACAGCAGGGCAGATTCTTGTCACGTGGAAAGACTGTCAGCTTATAGGAAGGATGAGGCGGGGTGGGGGAGAGGGTGGGGGGGGGGGGCTATTGGAGCCAGAGGCCCCTGCGCAGGGGTTTCCTCTCCAAAAGTTGGCCCCCTGAATTTTTATTTTCAATCGATTTAGCTAGAGGTCACTTGCCTTCCTTAGCAGCGACCACCTCTCCCGGTGGTGCTACTGAGACTTCAGATTTGGGGCCCTTTGATTGGGCTGACAGGATCAAAATCCTGCCTGCTGACCTTAATTGTACGGCGGGCCCACAGACAACCAATTAGGAGGCTGCCTGAGGTAAAATCAGTGGCAAGCGGGGCTCAGGACCCACTTTGCCCAACATCAGAGACCTGAGGCCTGTGGTAAAATTCAGCCCAAAGAGTTAAATAAAATAAAAATATCATCACTTAGCTTCACATGTAGCTTAAGGAATTATATTTTAAAAAATTCCTGGGCTATTTCCAATAACTACATAATCTATCATATATTTTTAAAAAACACTGCATGGTGGCAATAATCTATAGCTATTGCACCTGTAGGTGGTGCATGTGAACATGATGTCCTGTTGCATAATGTTAAGTGGCTGGGTGATTGAAACTAAAAATTAGAAATGTACCTTTGGTGTGGAGCAGCAGGATTTTTTTTTAAAGGTTCATATAAAAATTCTCAGAGCACTTTAAAAAAAGTACAGGAGGTTTGAGCTCCTTTTAACTGAAAAGCAGTAACTAGTGCAACCACGAGATGAAACTTGGATCAATCCACTGTCAGAAATAGGAATACAGCCTTAAACCTCTCGCCATCCCATGGATTGAAGAAAATGATGTTAACACAACTTTAAATCATGCTGCCTTGTCAGGCAAAAATCGGATGCCAGCACCCCCCCCACGACCACCTACCATCAATGCAGAAAACAAACCCTAGAACCTCACTCACTATCGAGGCAAAATTCACATGCATAATCTCACCCCGCTAGAAAACCTCCCTTTCTCCCCTCTCTCCTTTTTCTCCCCTTTCCTCCCCTGTCCTTCTATCTCCTGCCCTGTTCTTATGTGCTTTCCATTTCTATCACACCTTCCCCAGTTTATATTATTAATTCATTTTGAGCATCCATGTTCTATTTGTCCCTTTTATGTATTTCCTTCATAAATTATAATGCATTTTTTTTCCAATAGAATCTTCAGTCCATTTACTTAATTAATAAATTGTGGGCTAAGCACAGTTAAATTTTTCCTCTTAATTGATAAAAATATGGCAATTGTCTGAAATTAATAGCTGTTATTTTGCTTTCGTACAATTATGGGTGGATATTGTAACTGTATTATCATGTGACCACTGTTATTTTTTTAAATTTTAGCAGAAATCTTTATCTCAGTAGAAATACACAATTTTCCTGTACTTAATCATTTTTCAGCGAATTTCTAAATTCCTCCAATTTTCCCCATCTTTTTGGATTTCTGCAACCGCCAAATATTTTAATGTTGAGCAATTTCCTCGAGAGATTTGGCCACAGTTTTGATGACCAAAGATCTCTTAAAGCAGAGAACATTTCCTTTCTTTAAGAATCTCAGATGAGTCCACATTGCCATTGGAACCATACTTTAATAGATTTACTGATTGTTCTGGGCTGTTTAACCTGAATCATCAGGTTTGATTATTAATTTTTGCTGCTGGAAAGAGGCTCATGCTTTTCATGGCTCCTCTGCTTTCATCAATTGACTCTGCAATGCATCCAATTATTATGTAAAATAAATTATTCCCATTTGGGTTGAGTCGATAACTTCACATTAACTTATCTAAATTGTACACTGATTCAGTAACCCTAACATTTTGCAGCATATAACTTGTTCAGTTTTGAGATAATTCTCAACATGTTTTATGGATTCTGTACTTAGTTAAATTATTTCTTCACGAAAATGCTTAACCCAACTGATGTGATCTATAATCTTGGACGGCCAGACCCAATCTTGGAACACATGCTTCCCATTTCTTAATTAGTTCAGCTCTGGATTTGTTTTTACATTGCTCAATCTAGAAAATGGCAGGCTCTCCAGCCTCTTAAGTAATACAAATCCATTTGTGGTAAAAGCGATTGGGCTAAAAATTTGATAGCCCCGAAAACATGCATGAGGATCACATCCATTCAAAGTACAGGAGGCAGCACACAGCCTTTATGCTGCCTGCTAATTTAAATGCTGGTGATATGGGGCTCAATTTTCTGGCTGGTCGGCGGGGGGGGAACGGGTCAGAGCAGGAATGGGCGTGGGCGGGCACAGACGCAATCACCTGGGTCTGCGCTGCCATTTTACATGGACAGGCCAATTAAGGCCCGCCCAGCATGAATCGCAGCTCCTGAGGACAGCGGGAGTGGTCGGGCGGCGGCGGGATTGCAATGACCACCGGGTCCAATGGCGACCCGGGGGCCTGTTTTAAAAAGCTGCTGCAGCCTTTCAAAGGCTGTGAATCACGGCCAGTGGAAGGGCTCCCCAGAGCGCTGCTGCTGAGCAGGCCAGGCAAGAGGGTAGGGCAGGGGGGCACTGTGCCCCTCGTTTTACAGACGATTGCCTTGCTGCCCTCCTCGAGGAGGTGGCAGGATGGCGTGAGGTCCTCGTACCCCAAGACGGGAGGAGGAGGCCCCGTGACATGACCAAACGTGCCTGGGAGGAGGTGGCGGAGGTGGTGAGCTCCCGCGATGTGGTGCAGCGCAACTGGATCCAGTGTCACAAGCGAATCAATGACCTGTTGTGCTCGGGAAGGGTGAGCACCATGTTGGCATTGGTCACTTAACCCAGCAGGTAGGCTTTCCCACCTGGCACCCTCCCACCCCCAAGTCTGAGTGTAGTGACTGCATTGAATCATTGACGGCATGTGTCCTTTGCTGGGTGGGCCAGCGGATATTGCCCATGCTGAGGTCAACCTGAGAGGGTGATGAAGAGATGGGTTCTGCCCCCGCAGCAAGTGGTACACTGAGACCCACATTACTATTTTGGGGGCAACCTGGAGGAGCTGCACCTAGGGGCAGTGCTGGAACTCTAGGACATGTCAAAGTCAGGGTGATGAAATGCTGGGAGGGGAGCTGGAGTGCGCCCCCTGAGTGTTCCAGGCATTGGAAGCGCATCTTGAGAAGGCCAATGGCTCTCTCCACCACAGCCCTTGTGGAGGCGTGTCTCCTATTGTACCGCTGCTCAGCTTCTGTTCTTGGATGGCGGAGAGGCGTCATGAGCCACCTTCTGAGGGGATAGCCCTTGTTACCCAGCAGCCATCCATCCAGCCAGGCTGGAGCATTGAAGAGCCCCGGTACCTGGGAGTGTCTGAGGATGTAGGCATCGTGGGAGCTGCCTGGGTACCTTGCACAGACTTGTAGAATCTGCATCCTGTGGTCACACACTATCTGCACGTTCATGGAGTGGAAGCCCTTCCTGTTGACAAGGGCACCGGGCTCACCTGCTGGCACCTTGAAGGCTACATGTGTACAGTCTATTGCATCCCGGATGCGGGGAAAGCCAGCAATGGCCACAAAGCCTCTGGCTCCCAGTGTCTGGCCTGCTAGGTCCCAACGGTAGAGGATGAAGGTCAATGCATGCCTGAACAGAGCGTCTGTAAGCTGCTTGACACAAGTGTGAGCAGCTGATTGGGAGACACCACAAAGATCACCCACCGAGCCCTGGAAGGAACCAGAGGCATAGATGCTGAGGGCAGCTGTGACCTTTAGAGCCACTGGCATGGGGTGTCCACCCACACAGTTAGCGGAGATCTCAGGCACAATCATCTGACAAATATAGTTTACTGTCCCCCTTGAGGTAGCTGCTTCGCCGCCTGTATACCCTGGCAGCAGGAAAGTGGCATCTTCTGCGGCCCCTTCCGCCTTGGACTACCTCTTGGCCCTGCACCCCTTGTACATGCACCTGACCTCCCAAAGGTGGCTCCCCTGGAAGCTGAATGTGCATTCCTGGCCTCCTCTCCCTTCTAGCCCTCCCTTCCTCCTCAGAGGAGGTGCCTCCAGTGGAGAGGTAAGCTCCCATTCCTAGGCCAAGGGAAGGCTTCCCGAAACCTGCAGGCCCAAAAAAGATTCCTTGCTGCAGAGTGCTGACCTGAAGGTTTTGAGTCCAGACCAAGCAGCTGGTATGCGTTTTGAAGTGTTGCAGATCACACAAGCCTCAGTAACTTTGAAACACCAATATTTGACAGAGTACACTCATGACCCCACTGAGCCCTCTTATCCCGACCATGGATGAGGTTTATACAAATGTGTCTTACCCGCCTGCCTATTGCGCCCGTGTGCCAACCCAAAGATTGCATGGGCGCCGAAAAATCGCAGTCGATTGGTGCCTCAAGGGCCTGAAGTGGCCCGTTAATTAATGGCGAGTGTGCAGGCGGGGCCTGCCCCACACACCAACGGGAAAATTCTGCCCATGCAGTCCAGCTCTAAATGTGCTGTTGAGCGATTGCACACTTCAGCAGGGGCCCCAAGTTCATGTGAGTCATTTAAAGCTAACATTTCAGCAGAGGGCCCAGTTTGTGCCAAGTTCATTTAAAGCTAACAAAAACTATCTGAAGCCAGCCAGCACCTCTTAAAGGCAGGGTGTATTCCGGCAGCAGCAGGTTTTGGAAATCATTGTTTGAAGAGCATATTACTTACAGGGAGAGTGAATACAGCACAACATGGCAGAAAGTGGTCCCCCAGATTTATTGAGATAGCACATGGGGCCTTGGTGCAGGAGCTGAACAGGAGGAGAGAGGCCCTCTTCTCACAGGGGGCTAGGAGTCCCTCCAAACAAGTGCTTAGAAAGAAAAGGGAGTTGATAACCACAGAGGTCAATGCAAACAATGTCACCCCAAGAACTGGGATGCAGTGTCAAAAGAAGTTTAATTACCTCACAAGTGCTTAAGGTTCGTGAATTCATCTTCAAACGCCATAACTTTACAGCTAACTCACTAGCCTCAAAACTTTCCAATTTACCACACCCTTTTACTCACCAGCATTCTCACTCAATTGCAACTTACATCTCACATTAACAACTTTACCTCACCCTCGCACATACTTAGCACTGCTGCAAGCCTCAAACCCACATCTCACAGCTTGCACACACTGCCAGCTGTTCAACTATTACAGTCATATCACCCAGGCCCATTGCAACTGACTGACACACTTCCCTCTCTCTCAGAGGAGAAGGTAGCGCACAACCAGAGGCAACAGCAGCAGTCAAGTCCTCACTCCACGGAGGACACTGTGGTTGCTATAATTGAAGCAGCCACAACTGAGGCCTTGTTCAGTGATTGGACTGGGACCGAAAATGATGACGATATGTTTCTAACTAATCCACCTAACTAATGCATCTTTTCGCATCCATTTTCCCCTCATCCCACAATTCCTTCTGAGTTACAAGTTGCAGAGGGTGTCAGCATGCACCACTGCATTCCTCTGCTTCTCTCCTCATCACAACCCTACCCTAGTGCCTTTCACATCTCAGATTTCCAAGAACTGCATGAAGTCCAAGAGGAGCAGGACACTGATGATGAAGAAACACCAGCACTCAATTTCACACTCACAGTGGCCAGCTTAGATGATACTGCCAGGAAGCCTGCTGTCACTGTCAAGGAGCATGGAGGAATCTGGCTTCAACTTGACACAGGGATTTGCACAGAATTTGGAGCCCATCCTTTCCAGTATGGAAAGTAGTGACCAACGCCATGTGAGCAATTTGGGATCAGGCCACGATGTGGCGTCTCATAATCAATGTCTCAGTTTCTATTGCAGCACAAGCAGAAGCCACCCAACAGCTGCGCTGAAAACTGATATGTCAGCTTGTTACCATGCAGGCACAGGCTGCTGCTTCGTGACTATGGATACCAGTGCTCCAAGGAGCTTGTAGGATCTCACAAGTCTAGTAATCTGTCCTCCAGCAAATTACTAGGATTGCAGAGGCGCTGCACCATGGGAGTGTTGGTGACTCTGTGGAGCACGAACCTTCTGACCTCTATCAGGATGACAGCATTCATCCTCCCACCACTACCACTCTGCCAGTGCTGCTCAGTCAGCCTGCCCAGAATGCTGCCACCCAGGCCTTCTAGCTGCTCCAGGGCACCCGAAAGGCCATCAGCAGTCTCCCCCACTGAAAGTCAGCAGCCTTCCACCAGCCACACTGCAGCCACTGAAGTCGCACTGTGGAGGAGCACTAGGACAGGTAAATGCACCTGCAAGACAGACACCAAGATTATACATAGAAGTTTAGTTTTGTATGGAATATTGGCTGCTTTTTCGGATAAAAGTTGGTATGGGATGATTGTTTTGCGGTGAATTTTATTACAACATTGTGACCAAGAGGATATAGTGTTGGTCTCTAACAAAGGGATGGTAAAGTTTGCTAACGCCACAAAATTGGGCGGGGTTGTGAGTTGTGAGGAGGATGCAAGGAGGCTTCAGGGTGATATAGACAAGTTGTGTATGTGGGCAAACACATGACAGATGCAGTATAATGTGGATAAATGTGAAGTTATACGCTTCGGTGTGAAAAACAGAAAGGCAGGCTATTATTTAAATGGTGATATATTGGGAAATTTGGATATACAAAGGGATCTAGGTGCCCTTGTACACCAGTCAATGAATGTAAACAGGCAGGTGCAGCAAGCAGTTAGGAAGGCATAAGACCATAAGACGTAGAAGTAGAAGTAAGCCATTTGGCCCATCAAGTCTACTCCACCATTCACTGAGATCAAGGCTGATCAGATAATCCTCAACTGCACTTTCCTACCTTTTCCCCATTACCCTTGATTCCATTACTGATTAAAAATCTGTCTATCTCAGCCTTGAATATACTTAATGATCCAGCCTCTACAGCCCTCTGTGGTAAAGAACTCCACAGATTCACTACCTTCTGAGAGAAGAAATTCCTCTGCATCTCTGTGTTAAATGGATGACCCGTTACTCTGAGATTACGCCCTCTGGTTCTAGACTCTCCCACAAGGGGAAACAGCCTCTCAGCATCTACCCTGTCAAACCCCCTAAGAACTTTATATGTTTCAATAAGGTCACCTCTCATTCTTCTAAACTCCAATGAGTACAGGCCCAACCTACTCAACCTCTCCTCATAAGAAAATCCCTCCATACCTGGGATCAACCTAGTGAACCTTCTCTGGACTGCCTCCAATGCCAGTATGTCTTTCCTTAGATAAGGGGTCGAAAACTGTTCACAGTATTCTAGGTATGGTCTAACTAGTGACTTGTATAGTTTTAGCAAGACTTCCCGATTTTATACTCCATTCCCTTTGGAATAAAGGGCAACATTCCATTTGCCTTCCCTATTACCTGCTGAACTTGTATGCTAGCTTTTTGTGATTCATGCACAAGGACTCCCAAACCCCTCTGTGCTGCAGCTTTCTGCAGTCTTTCTCCATTTAAATAATATCCACCTCCTCTATTCTTCCTGCCAAAGTGCATAACCTCACATTTTCCCACATTATATTCCATCTGCCAAGTTTTTGCCCATTCACTTAACCTGTCTATATCCCTCTGCAGACTCTTTGTGTCATCCTCACCACTTGCCTTCTCACCTATATTTGTGTCATCCACAAACTTGGTGATAGTACATTCATTTCCCTCATCCAAGTCATTAACATATATTGTAAATAATTGCGGCCCCAGCACTGATCCCTGTGGCACTCCACTTGTTACAGGTTGCCATCCTGAAAATGCCTCCCTTATCCCAACTCCCTGTCTTCTATTAGTTAGCCAGTCCTCTATCCATGCTAATATACTACCCCCAACACCATGGGCTCTTATCTTTTTAAGTAGCCTTATGTGCGGTACCAGAGGCAGCAGCATGAAGCTGTTTTCCATCCCATTAATGAGATGCAGATGACGCCCGACTGCAATTGTTCCCTCCCATCCAATTATCCGTGCTGCCAGCGGGATATCACGCTGGTCCAGAACACATCCAGACTAATATGGTGTGGAATGTCGGGACTCAGCTGGAAGAAGGCCTGGGGCAGCTTGTGGAGAGTGGGACATGGAAGCTTCCAGCGGTCCTGGATCCTGGAACACCACGTGCAGCAGTGGGTGGGTAGAGCATCTACTACATGGATCTTCGGTCTGCAGGAGCTTCCAGAGCGTGGACCATTGCGCTGCAGGTGGCCGGCTGCATGAGGTACTGTTGGGCTTGATGTTCTGTGCTGGGGAGAATTAGACGGGAAGGAGAGGAATGAAGAGGTGGGATGGGTGTGGAGGCCTAGAGGGTGTGGGGGAGGTTCAGGGTAGCAAGGGAAAAAGAGAGATGCTGCGGAGGTTATGGAATGCGTGAGGTGGTTTATGGAGCAGAAGGGTGGGAAGGGCCACAGTGGAAAGCGGGCAGTGGGGGGGGGGATGAAGCAGCTGTGTGCAGGTGTGAATAGGCATTGGGGGGGGATGTGCAGGTGTGAGCAAGCATGAGGAGGGGCTGTGTGCAGGTGTGAACAGGCATTGGGGGTGTGCAAGTGTGAATAGGCATGGGGGGGATGTGCATGTGTGACTGGGCATGGGGTTGAGGGGATAAGGACAAAGGGGTTCAGAGGGAGGGGTTTGTGGTGTCAACTGATGAGTCCTAGGGAACAAACTGAGGGAATTGTTGATAGGAAGGGATGGTGAGGGTTAAAGGGGAAAGTGGGAGCTGGTAGGGTGGGAGGGTGAGGGTCCTGTGATGACGGGTGAAGGGACGCTGAGGGCTGTTGGAGGGGACATGGAAATAAACTGGATTCTGGCGTTCGGCAGGATAAGGCGGGGGCATGTCTATTGTCACAGGGGTGAGCTCCTGGGAAGGTAGTGTATGTGGACATTCACATGCACAGGACGAGGGTGATGGGGGAGGGTTGTAAGTTGACTGTGGGGAGGTCAAAGGTCACTCCAGGAGGGTCAATAGTTACAAGGTGGAGGTTGTAGCTCAAGTGGGGAGGTTGGAGGGCGTTGGGCTCTATCTGAAAAGTCTCAAGATGCTGCATGGGAGTTGGGTCATCAGGGTGGGCGGAGTGACAGGTTAGCTCAACTAGACAACTGAAGGGAAAGCCCAGCACATAGTACTGACAATACTAAGGCATTTCAACAGATGTGCACATGAAGGGCAAAGGCTCAGCGTGCACAGGAAGCTTCTTGCACATGGCTCGCAGGGGCCCTGGCATAGATCCTTTCATCCCTGCACATGCATGATTCTGGGGTACATAGACCCAGCCTGGGCTGTCTCCCTATAGATGGCAGAGGGAGAGGGGATGGTGATGCTTACAGGCTTAACGGCTTCACATTGCAATTAAGCCACATCAGACTTCATTAAGGTGCAAGTGTAGTCTATGTACAAAAGTACAAGAACATTAACAATTATAGTGCACCCATGCAACCACATGTGAAATCATCTCACCCATCTTTTGACTTCTTAATCTTTCGTTCATTGCCACTTCTTCTAGGTTCTCCCCTGACATCTGAAGCAGGAGTGGAGGCAGCCTGCTGATCAGTTTGCCCTGTTGTCTTGGATGACTTTGGCGGGTGTCCTCTGGGGACCCGAGGTCTGGAGGGCCCCGGCTTACTTTAGCTGCCCTGCTGTGGGGCAGCTGCTCCCTCTGTGGTCACAGAGGATGAAGCTGAGGAGGTCACAGGCAAGGGGGCTTCCAAAGGGCCGGACACCTTCAGAGAGTCCTGAGTGGAGATCCCAGGGGTATCCAACAGCTGCCCCTCCTCCTTTTGGGTGCCCGAGGGCTCCTGCCTGACTCCTTGAGGAGAAGAGGCACCTGGAGGGAGATTGAGGTGCCCCAACCACCTCTCATGTAGCCACAGCAAGACCTCACGCACAGCTACTGTGATGGAGTGCAGGTCTGCACACATCTCTGACTGAAACTGGGCGTTCTTCTGGACAAGGCTTTCCAAGACATTCGCCACCCTCCCTGTAGAGACCTCAATGCGTGCACTGGTTGGAACCACTTCATTAAGAGCAGGCAGACGGACTCCTCCACCTCACGTGCCACTCTTTTGAGGTGTTTCGCCACGTTCGCCTGATGCTCCCCCCGCCTCTCATTGCCATTCCAGCATCTCATGCAGGGCTAATCACAGAGGATCATCATCTGACTCGGACATTGTAGATGCCTCTTTCCCAGCAGTCCTCCGGGTGCTGGTGAGCTTGGCTGACCCTGCCTCGGCCTGCTGCAGACACATGTGGTGACCACCAGAATGTGAGACCCTGCCTAACCTAGATCTCGTGCCTACCGAAGTGTGTGTCTCTGGTTGGTGGAGGGTGCGGGTAGCTGCTGTGACAGTTCTACAGGTACACTTTCCTCCTCCTCCCGAATGTCCTCAGTCCTCTGTGGGCTGGAGGTTCTGCAGCACAGGGCTTCTTCTTCTGGCCTTCCCCTCTTCCTGCTGGCACCTGTAAGTGTGAGAGGAGAGAGTGAATGACTGCTTGAGCTGCCTCAACATGGAGGAATGCGTGGCCCTTCGGTTTTTATGTGACTACATTATGCATAGATCCTTCCTGGATGGAGGCCGCCCGCCGACCTCTCCATCTGCACAGGTTCGGCATGGTTCCTCCTCTACCAGCTCTGCTGTCCACTCCTCGAACACTGTAAGGTTCCTCAGATCAGGCTGGCCCCCTTCCGTCTTCTCACTCTCTCTCTCCTGTTGTGCCATAGCATTTCCTGCGCAAAGAGAGAAAATAGGGTTGAGTGAAATTGGGTTTCATGTACCTTTCTCATGCTTCCAATCTTACAAATAACCCACTAGATTGTTGTCATGTGATTGATGTCCTGCAGATTGTCCACAAGGGCTCTGGGGCAGCACCCTGTAGAGTGGTGAGCCCATGCAGATAGAAGGATAAGGCTCACAGAGGCATGGAATTAGCGATGCTTGCTGGTCCCCTCAGCGCCTAACCCCTTTCCCCCCGACCCCCCTATTCAGCATCTGAGCTCTCTGTGTGGAAGGGTCAGGGACCCGCAGTGGCCTCTCCACCTGCAGACTAGATGGACAGCAGTGGGGCTATGAGGCATCACCGTATCGCATTGAGTAACTCTTTTATACATGGGCTGCATGGATGGTGCCCTTGCCATTGAGGCCCATGTCCCCTCCAGCATTCAGTGAGGTAAGTGTCAGCAATTGAGGGTTCACTTACCCTGGTGGTGCAGATGAAGTTATTCATCTGTTTCCGGCACTACAGGGCAGTCCTCTGGTGGAGGCCATGAGAACTGACCATCCTGATAACTTCCTCCCATGTAGGATTGGCCACACGGCTCAGCTTCCTCCTCCCATTCTTGAGGTACAGTACATTGAGGGAAGCGTTGATGGATCTGGGGGCCGGAGCTCCCTGGGATCACTGGGCCATTTCCTCCTTCAACGATGGGATTGCGACAAAGAAGCTGATGTTTGGGTGTCTTTTAAATGTGACAGCGCGGTGTGCGTCATCCAGCCTGCCCCACCACACAACATGTCGAGACCCCCAACTGCATAATTAATGAGCCCAGCATTGTGTGATTTGGCG
Organism: Cetorhinus maximus; assembly: GCF_964194155.1. Classification (NCBI taxonomy): domain Eukaryota; kingdom Metazoa; phylum Chordata; class Chondrichthyes; order Lamniformes; family Cetorhinidae; genus Cetorhinus; species Cetorhinus maximus. The sequence continues at coordinate 52,023,564 of NC_135897.1, read as the reverse complement.
TGAATTCCCATCAGGCTCCACGGCGGGAAACACTCCCGGTTCCTGCTCCCGCTACAGGACTTAAGCCTGGAATGGAAAAGCCCAGCCACAATTTCTAGTTCTTCTTTTTCTGGCTGGATTTTTAAAAAAAAAACTGTAATCCTATTAAGGCAATGGAGGGCTGTCTGCCAGCTACAATACACAAATTTGCATTCCACCAAGTGGGATGAAAAGGAACAGGTGCTCAAACCCCCTTGGGAGCATGAAAGACCCTGGGTGGAATCGTCTGTGCCCGTTGGCATTGGGCTTGCTCAGTAGCTTGAGCAGACAATATGGCGAGAAGGCCACAGCATCGTGAAACCAGTTTGTGATCATCTGCTCAGCCTGTCAATGGTGGGCTGCGTTCCCAGCCAATGGACATCGGGAATCTCGTTGTGTTACATCTGAATATCATTATGAGGCCAGCCCGCCAGAATCATCTCCCCCGCCCCTCCTCTGGACCACCCATTCACATCGGTGTGATTACACGCCGGTGCACAACACTTCCCGACAAGTGTGATGTGCAGAAGTCGGGACTTACTGCCAGGGCCTTGCTTATATTGCAGACATCCGAGGAGCAGAAGATGCAGAAGATGCTGAAGCCTGACAGCAACAGCACACTGGAGGAATGTCCATGGTATGCTGGGTGGATCCTCATGGACATGGCTTTGCTGCGAAGCAGCCCACAGAAGTTGGAAAGTCACCGTTGAGGGTTTGCCCACAATGGATGATGGTCGAGAGGGCGGAGAGGAAGGTCCAGCTGTGCTTGGGAGAGGAAGATGTACTGGGGGGGATGGGAGAGGAAGGTCTAGGATTGACTGGGAGAGGAAGAGGTGTTGGGATGGGGGGAGGTTGGGAGGGGGGAGGGAGTACGGGGGAGGAGGGGATAACAGGGGAGATAAGGGTGATGGAAGGTGTAAGGGAAGGAATTCAGAGGGGTGGAGGAGCGCGGAGAGGGGAGAGAGTCTGTGGGGAGGAAGGATTGTGGAGATGGGGGGAGTAAGGCCGTAGGAATTAGTAAGGGTGGAGGAAGGAGTCGGAAATAGGGAAGGACTAAGGGTGGAGAAAGAAGTAAGGCTGGAGGAAGAAGTAACACTGGAGGAAAGAGTCAGGAGTGGGGAAGGACTAAGTGGGGGTGGAGTCCTGGGGTGAAAAACCAAGGTGCGGGTGTCAAGTGGGGGGTTCCAAGGGGGGAAGGGATCCAGAGGGGGGATGTTCAGATGAACATGCAACGGAGGGCTCTGATAAGTCCATGACTGCCTCCTGGGGAGTGAACTGAGGGTGGTTATGGAGCGAGAGAATGGTGAGAATGACCGAGGGCAGAATGAAGCGATAGGGTGGAAGGGTGAGGGTTTGATGGTAGCAGTAGAAGGGACGGCAAGGGTTGTTTGGTAGGGACTCGGAGGCAGACACGGACACTGGGGGTGGGAAGGAGGAAGTCGGGGAAGTTAATGTGGAAAGGGGCAGGATTTTTGGGAAGGAAGGGAACATACACGTTCACCTGGACACCCCCAAATGAAAAGGGTTGTGGCTGGTAGGTCACGGAGGGGAGGTGGAAGGTGATGCCATGGGGGAAAGGAAATGGGTGGCTGGGGGATTTTTATTGTTCGTGAAGATATGCATGGATTAATCAAATTCCTCTGAAATATACAGCCAGCAAGATTTTAAGAACTGTTTACCAAGCCAGAGAGATCAGGAACCAGAACGTTGTACTGGAAGGCTGCAAAGAAGCTTTTTCCTCTTTATCTCTCTATCTCTTGAAAGTATTTTTCCTGGATTTGCAAAGTAATCACCCTGAGATGGGGATAAAATGTGGAAATCTGTTCCATACAACTACACCAAGGAAGCTAACTGAACAAAATGGACACAACGTGGAATCAATGAACTGAGACCAGCCAAAGGCCAGCTAACCGTATACTCCTTTGTTTTACTTCATGAACAATAAAAATCTTTAAGCCTACCCTCTTGTTCCACTATCTGTGCTAGTGTGTGTTTGGGCCTAGGGAACGTGTGTGATGTATGAATGGCGGTTGCGGTTTACTTAGTTTTTTTTAATTCGGGAAGCAGTGTCAATAACTGATCCTGTTCTTTCTTTGAACTCAGAAAACTTGTGTGGCTAATTCTTTATAATCTGAAAGTGAGCATAGTAGGACTCCTGCAGTATTGGCAAAGCGCATCCCCTCTAAATTCACAAAAAAACCCTGGCACGGTCAGAGCTGGGGTGGTAGAATAGAGGAGTCATTTTTACCTCTCCTCACGTGGTCGTACCACTGGTGAACACATGTCCAGCTGTATGATGTTAAGAGAGGGCGTTAGCTGGAGTGGCAAGGTTAAAAATAGCAATGCTGGTCTCAAATCAAAATCAGTCACCGACTAGCATCACGATCTGCCTACTCTGTATGCTTCCAGCTTGTTAACACCCTAACTCCTAATGGCCATGTTAACATCCTCACCAAGACGTTGTTCTGGCGAGTCGCACCAGAAGTGTGCATGTGTGGCGCAGATGCTATTTTAGTAACAAAATAACACCTGTAGTGTCGAAACTACAGATGCTACAGAGCCCAATTTTGCAGCCCATAAATATAACTGTAGCCCATAATTAAAAAGACAAATGTAAATATTAATTTGCAAAACGAATGTACCAGAGACTACTAAACTTGAAAGTCTGTGCAATCTGGCTAGTGAAATACAACACTCATTTAATTAAAGTAAGTGGTTTGCTGAGAAATCTTGTACAATGTGCAAAACAGAAAAAAAAAATGCCTGTACTACTGTATTCCTTCAATTTTTAATCAGAGATCATTTGGCAGAAAGTAGAACCGTACTTTGAGTACTACCATTAGCTGCTATTTGATAGTGTATCACAATCGTGTGAATTATTAATAAATGCAAATGTAATGACATTAACAGACCTTGTTCAAAAGTGCTGTATAAATACATCTTTCAATATCATTAGAGAGCTGCAGTTTAGAAACTACTTAGTCTAAGATTTATTTTTCATTAAAATATATTTTTGCAATTAATTTGCAGGCAGCTAATTGCAGCTGAATGCTGAGTTTGTCCTTGATCGTGAATTATAAGAGTAAGAATGCAATTTTCCATCTGAGAGCTGCAGTTTTGCAAGCCTTTCGCCCAGGGCACTTTCGTACTTTACACAAACAAAAAGCAAGTCACATGACCTGGCTACTAATATCCGCCAATCAAAGAATAACTGCAGTTACCTTAGCTGACCAATTATTTCTGTTTCATCAGGCAGTCGCCAGGCAGAAAGTAGGATTGTGCCACATAAAGCTTGTTTGCAGCATTGAAATCCTCAGCTGTGCTTTCATTTCAGTGTGACCCTTCAAAGCATTGTGGTTAGCATGCTTAGTGATTGAAATTCCTCTGAGAGAAGGTTCATGGTCAGGTTATTACATTGAATTAACAAATAAAAAAAAGCAGATTATTGAATGTAACAACGTATTTCAGAGTTGTCTTCATCAGAGGAAAATTAATTCAATTTATACTAAATATTGAGATACATCATAAGCTCATTTAAACATATGGAACTGTTTATTTTTTCCAGACTATATGTCAGAGTAGATTCACATTTTAAATTGAAGTGAAAGAGAATTAATGGATCTGATTATTGGTTTCTGGGATGGGAGGGAGGGTAAAAAGGCTTCTTCCAATGGCAATGAAAGACTACACTGAAGCACAGACCTTTTAATTATTTTCATTAGCCACTTGGTAATTATTATGGTAGTTCAATGCAGCACAGTAGAATGCATTGCTGATACCAGAGAACATTCACTTGTAGATTGATTAAGAAATTGTTTTATTGGAGCAGGTGTCATATCTCATCAAAAAGAAGAAAGAATTCTATAGAATCTGATCCTGGGCTATTTGAAATATTTAGTTGTAAATCCAGTCTACTGCCATGCTGACGAGTGGGCTTCAACAGTCAACTCCATGTTGGAACCAGTTAACAACCCTGAAGAGAGGTACAACAGAAGAATGTGTTCAGCACTAATGGAAAATAAGTCATAGAATCACAGAATCGTTACGGTGCAGAAGGAGGACGTTCAGCCCATTGTGTCTGCACTGGCTCTCTGAATGAGCAGTACGACTCAGCGCCATTCTCCTGCCTTTTCCCTGTTACCCTGCGCATTGTTTCTATTTAAATAATCATCTAAGTATACAAGGCTGACTTTAAAAATGTTTAAAATGGCAGTGACTCGGAACAACTGGGTCCCTGTGTTTTTCTGGTGGTCTGTGCAAAATTTCAGTCAAAGTTATGGTAGGAGCCTGCTGGTACTCCCAAGGAAAATTGAGGCCCCTATAGTTCACCACAGATGAAGTATACTAACCTTTATTTTCAAGAAATATACTTTATTCATAAAATTTGTAAAAGTACGTTACATAACTATTGAAATTTAACATGAGAAGTGCAATATATTTCAATTTATTTCCATAAAATATGTTAGAGTTACAGGTTATATTTACAATACTCATGTACATTTCATGTCAAACATTCTCTGGCGCATACAGGATATTTTACATGTCCCAGCCTCTCAGTTTACTATGGTAGGAGGGCCTTAGACTGTGGCCTTTCTTTATTGAGCCTTTGCAGCGACTGCCCAAGCTTTAGTGCATTCCTCAGCACATTCCTGGACCTTGGAATATGCCAGTTTGCAGTGCCTGGTTGTGGACATCTCTTTGCACTGGAAGACCACAAGCTTCAGGCAGACCAAAGACCATCTTTCACCGAATTGATGATCCTTCAGCAGCAGCTGATGTTTGGTGTGTGCATCCCTGGGAACATCCTATAGATCAGAGAGTCTATGTTACAAAACTGCTCAGGGTGAACCTGACAAAAACCACTGTGACCAACTAGCGTATAATTTAGAATTTCCATTATTCCTTCGCTCTCCACCCCCAAGTTTGCATCTTCTAGTCTACCAACTTTGAACTAGTAACCACTGAGCAATGCCACGCAGTGAGTGACGACACTTTAATGCCGGTAGAACGTGAATTGCACCTGCCAATGGCATGGAATGTTATTCTCACCAGACTTTCAGCTCATTTACAGATACACTACTGTGGTGACTGACATGAAATCTGTGCAAAACAGGAGTAATCTGCTGGAATGCATGAAGACTAGAATGCACCCTTTAAATGGTTAGGGCACATCTCCATTAGGGTGAACTTCTGTCCATCCCAGACTTGATCCCAGCAATATTTCCAGCCTTGGTCCTTTACATGCCAGAGGACAGTTCCCAGCCTCCACTGGATAGTCAAACCAGTATGGGAACAAAAATATGCTGTGATAGACCTCAGGAACTTCAGGCCATGGTGAGAGAAAGAGGTAGCCAATGAGCTGACTATTCAAAAATAAAATAACTGATGAGTGAGCACTCTGAGAGCATTGGGACAGGCCCTTCTTCAATTTTTGACTCTAGGTCCCTTCTGCCAACTGAACACTGGACACCAGGGCCTAACAGGAGGACCCTGCATTGACAGTGCTAGAAATGATAGTGAAGTCTGTCTATAACATTTGGAGTTTGGCATGCATTTCACCAAGGAAGAATCTTATTTTAGGAAACACCATGTTTATGTTTTGAAGTCAGTTTTGCAACTTTTAAGTTTAATCCAGAAAGCCACAGCTTTATTCCAGTCATTTTAAATATCGGGGAAAGGCTGAAGCCACCGAGACAAAGAGGAGATTAGTATATTAATGAACACAAGGGGAGGCGGCGGTGGTGGTGCAGTGGTATTGCCACTGGACGAGTAATTCAGAGACCCAGGGTAATGCTCTGGGGATACGGGTTTGAATCCCACCACAGCAGATGGTGAAATTTGAATTCAATAAAGATCTGGGATTAAAAGTTTAATGGTGACCATGAAACTATTGTCAATTGTCAGAAAAGCCAATCTGGTTCACTACTAATGCCCTTTAGGGGAAGAAATCTGCCATCCTTACCTGGTCTGACCTACATGTGACTCCAGACCCAATGTGGTCAACTCTTAGCTGCCCTCTGAAATGGCTGAGCAAGCCACGCAGTTGCTTCAAACTGCTAAAAAAAAAATGAAACTGGGTGGACCACCCAGCACCAACAAGGTAACTGGAAACAACAACAGCAAACTGAGCGCTGTCGACACTGCAAAGTCCTCCTTACTAACACCTGGGGCCTTGTGCTAAAATTCGGAGAGCTGTCTCATAGACTAGTCAAGCAACAGCATGACATAGTCATCCTTACAGAATCATATCTTACAGATAATGTCCCAGACACCACCATCACCATCCCTGGGTATGACCTGTCCCACCGGCAGGACAGGCCCAGCAGAAGTGGCAGCACAGTGGTATACAGTCTAGAGGGCGCTGCTCAGGAAGTCCTCAACATCGACTCTGGACCCCATGAAGTCTCATAGCATCAGGTCAAACATGGACAAGGAAACCTCCTGCTGATGAATCAGTGCTCTTCCATATTGAACATCAATTGGAGGAAGTACTGAAGGTGGCAAGAGTGCAGAATGTACTCTGGGTGGGGGACTTCAAAAGTCCATCACCAAGAGTGCCTCAGTAGCACCACTACTGACCAAGCTGGTCGAGTCCTAAGGCACATAGCTGCTAGACTGGGTCCGCGGCAGGTGGTGAGGGAACCAACAAGAGGGAAAAACATGACCTCATCCTCACCAACGTGCCTGCCGCAGATGCACCTGTCCATGACAGTATCGGTAGGAGTGGCCACCACAAAGTCCTTGTGGAGACGAAGTCCCATCTTCACATTGAGGATACCCTCCATCGTGTTATGTGGCACAACCATTGTGCTAAATGGGATAGATTTTGAACAGATCTAACAACTCAAAACTGGGCAACCATGAGGTGCTGTGGGCTATCAGCAGCAGCAGAATTGTATTCAGCCACAATCTGTGATCTCATGGCCCAGCATATCCCCACTCGATCATTACCACCAAGCAAGGGGATCAACCCTGGTTCAATGAAGAGTGCAGGAGGGCATGCCAGGAGCAGGACCAGGCATACCTAAAAATGAGGTTTCAACTTAGTGAAGTTACATCACAGGACTACTTGCATGCCAAACATCAAAAGCAGCAAGTGAAACACAGAACTAAGTGATCCCACAACCAACAGATCAGATCTAAGCTCTGCAGTCCTGCCATATCCAGCTGTGAATGATGGTGGACAATTAAGCAACTCACTGGAGGAGGAGGCTCCACAAATATCCCCAACCTCAATGATGGGGGAGCCCAGCACATCAGTGCAAAAGATAAGGCTGAAGCATTTACAACAGTCTTCAGCCAAAAGTGCTGAATGGATGATCCATCTCAGCCTCCTCCGGAGATCCCCAGCATCACAGATGCCAGTCGTCAGCCAATTCAATTTACTCCACATGATATCAAGAAATGGCTGAAGGCACTGGATACTGCAAAGGATCTCCAGAACTTGCCGCATCCCTAGCCAAGCTTTTCCCATACAGCCACAACAGTGGCATCTATCCAGCAATGTGGAAAATAGCACAGGTATATCCTGTACACAAAAGCAGGATAAATCCAATCCGGCCAATTGCTATCCATCATTCTACTCTCAATCATCAGTAAAGTGATGGAAGGAGTAATCAAAAGTGCCACTATGCGGCACTTGCTTAGCAATGACCTGCTCACTGGCACTCAGTCTGGGTTCCGCCAGGGCCAATCAGCTCCTGACCTCATTACAACCTTGGTTCAAACATAGATTAAAAAAGCTGAAATCCAGATGTGAGATGAGAGTGACTGCCCTTGCCATCAAGGCTGCATTTGCCCAAGTATGGCATCATGGAGCCCTGGCAAAACTGGTGTAAATGGGAATCAGGGGGAACACTCTCCATTGGTTGGAGTCATGCCTAGCACAAAGGAAGATGGTTGTGGTTGTTGGAAGTCAATCATCTCAGTTCCAGGACATCACTGCAGGAGTTCCTCAGGGTAGTGTCCTCGGCCCAACCATCTTCACCTGCATCGTCAATTACCTCCATCCATCCTAAGGTCAGAAGTGGGGATGTTCACTGATGATTGCACAATGTTCAGCACCATTTGCGACTCCTCAGATACTGAAGCAGTCCATGTCCAAATGCAGCAAGACCTGGACAATATCCAAGTTTGGGCTAACAAGTGGCAAATAACAATCATGCTGCACAAGTGCCAGGCAATGACCACCTCCAAAAAGAGAGAATCTAACCATCACCCCTTGACATTCAACGGCATTACCATCACTGAATCCCCCACTATCAACATCCTGGGGGTTGTCATTGACCAGAAACTGAACTGGACTAGCCGTATCAATACTGTAGCAACAAGAGCAGGTCAGGGTCTAGGCATCCGGCGGCGAGTAATTCACCTCCTGACTCCCCAAAGCCTATCCACCATCTACAAAGCACAAGTCAGGAGCGTGATGGAATATTCCCCACTTGCCTGGATGAGTGCAGCCCCACCAACACTCAAGAAGCTGGACACCGTCCAGGACAAAGCAGCCCACTTGATTGGCACCACATCCACAAACATTCACCCCCTTTACCACCAACGCATAGCAGCAGGGTGTACCATCTACAAGGTGCATAACAGGAACTCACCAAGGCTCCTTAGGCAGCACCTTCCAAAACCATGACCGCTACCATCTAGAAGGGCAAGGGCAGCAGACACATGGGAACACCACCATCTGGAAGTTTCCCTTTAAGCCACATGCCATCCTGACTTAGAACTATATCGCCGTTCCTTCACTGTCGCTGGGTCAAAATCCTGGAACTCCCCCCAGGCCGGAATCTTCCACTCCCATTGGCAGCAGGCGTCATGGTGGGTTGGGGGGGCTGCGGGGGCGGTGGGGGGGTGGGGAATGCAGTGAGAGCGGCAGAAATCGGTTTCACTCCAGCGTGAAATCACAGGTGGATCATCCAATGGTGCCTACCATGGCGGGCAACAAACCTGCTGGAAGCTGTCATGAACCCAATTTGCATCCCACCAATGGGATGCAATGTAAGACTTGAATCATACCCCCCCATACCCTATTTACTGGGAAAACATGCCAGCCCAGAATGCACCTGGACAAGTGAGATGTGCAGAAGTTGGGACTTACTTTTGGGGCCTTGCTCAGGTCACAGACATCCGATGAGTAGAAGATGCTGGAGTCCTATAGCTACCGGGCCCTGGAGCAATACTGGGTGGATCCTCCTGCACATGGCCATGCCATGAAGCAGCTCTCAGAAGGTGGCAGATCTCCATGCAGCAGCTTTGATTTCGCTGAGGCTTCCAAACTTCAGGGACTTCGCCATGGGCTCGTACCATCTTCCATGGTCTGCGTTGATGCTTCAGACCTGTTTCGGCACTTCACAGACTTCGCCATGGGCTGGTATGGACGATCGGCGAAGTGGAGAGTGGGGAGAGGAAGGTGTAGGTGTGAGTGGGAGAGGAAGGTGTAACCCGGGTGGGTCGGAGGTGAGGTTGGAAGGGGGAGTGGGGCGAAGGTGTCGAGTAAGGGTGAGGTTTGGGGGGGTGGGGGGTGTGAATGTAATGGGGTGATAAGTTTGGGAGGGGGAAGAAGGGTGTTGGGGATGGAGGGAAGGAGGGTTTAACAGAGGATAATGGTGCAAGTGGGCAGGAAGATGTAAGGTGGGAGGAAAGCTTAAGGGAAGGAGTTTGGAGGGGGAAGGTGTCTGGGGGAGGAAGGAGTTCAGAGAGGGGACGGTGTCTAGCAGGGGAGGAGGTAGTTCAGAAGGTGGATGGGAGTACAGGGAAGGAGGGAGTAAGGATGGAGGATGGAGGAAGGAGTAAAGGTGGAATAAAGAGTAAGGGTGGAGAAAGGAGTAAGCGGAGGTGGAATGTCCAAGTGGAAATGCAAGGGAGATGTCTGTGGAGCCAATGACTGCCTCCTGGAGAGCCAACTCAAGGTGGATGTGGTAGGATGGAATGGTGAGTGTGGGAGGGGGCAGAGGGGGCCAGTAGAGTGGGAGGGTAAGAATGCGTCGGTAACAGTAGAAGGGATGGTGAGGGTGGCTGGTAGGTACACAGAGGCAAACACGGATGCAGGGGGTGGGAGGAGGAGCTTGGGGAGGCAATGGGGGTGGGGGTGGAATTTTCAGTAAGGTAGGGAATGCGCACATGCACCTGGACATCCTGGAATGACAAGGGTTTGGGCTGTACGGTAATAGTGGGGAGGTGGAAGGTGATGCTGGGGGTGGACTGTGATGGGGGAAAGGACATGGTGACTGGGGGAGTGGAAAGGATGGGGGAACTTATCTCAAACTTGACAACTGCCATTTCACATAAATCGAAAGTGAGTGGAGCCTCGGGTTGGACAGGCAAAGGTGCTGCATAGGAGTGCAGTCAGTGGGTGGGCGGATATGCAGGTCAGCTCAGATGGACAACTGAAAGAGAACCCCAGCATCAGCATTGAAAATGCTCAGGACAATGAGATGAGTGCAATGGATGAATGCTCCGTATGCATGAGAGAGTACTTGCATTAGGCTCCGAAAGGCCCTGCCACACACACATTTCTCCCTTTAGAAATACTCGTGGTCCAACTGCGTGCAGCTGAACTGCGAGTTGGCAGGGGGGCGGGGGATGGATGCAGTGGGAGGACTCGCAAAGCCTGTCAATGAAGCTAAAAGGCACCATTACACATTATTCAGTGAAAGTGAATATATTTTCAGACTATAAAGTGACAAAATGTGTTCACTCATGCAACCAATTATGATCAGAAATTCTTAACTTTCTTAGGCCCACCACTTCTTCTAGGTGCTGCCCTGACATCCGCAGCAGGGGTGGAGACAGCCTGTGCAATGATTGGTCCTGTTGACTCTGATGACTTCAGCATGGGTCCTCTGGAGAGCCATGGCCTTGGGGCCCCGGCTTGCTTTGGCTGTCCTCCTATGGGCCAGCTGCTGCCTCTGTGGTGACAGAGGACAAGGTTGAGGGGGCCACAGGCAAAGGTGACTCAGAGGGAGTGGACAGCCTCTGAAATTCCTGAGTGGATGACCCAGGGGTGTCCAGCTACAGCTCCTCCTCCCTTCTGGTACCCGAGGGCCCCGGCCTGACTCCTTAAGGGGAAAGAGCACCTGGAGGTATGTCGAGGTGCCCCGTTTCCCTCTGCATTGCCACTGCAGGAACTCAACTATGGCTGCCGTGATGGAGTGCATGTCTGCTCGCATCTCCATGTTCTGCTGGACCAGAGTCTCTATGGTGTCCGCTATCCTTTCCATGGCGACCTCCATGCCTGCATATGTGGGCACCACTTCATCAGAGAGCAGGTAGATACACCCCTCTGACTCGTGTGCCACTCTGTTGAGGTCTTCCAACAGCTCTGTGTGATTTCCCCCTACCTTCTGCTGCCTCTCCACGATGAGTTGGAAGGCTGAATCCAGAGGCTCGTCATCTGACTCAAGCCTCACAGATGCCTTTTCCCCAACAGTCCTCTGAGTGCCAGGGAGCTCAGCTGAACCTGCCTCCTCCTGCTGCAGACACATATATGTGCGGTGACCACCAGATTGTGAACCCGAGCCTGCTCTCGATCTAGGTCCCACCCAGGTGTGTGACCCTGCACTGGTGGAGGGTGTGGGTAAGCGCTGTGATGGGTCTTCCAGGCTGCTTAGTTCCAGCTCTTCAATGGGGGACGTGTCCTCCTGGCTGGAGGTGAGGGCGTGGATGGAGCCGAGGGACTGACTGGCTGAGGGCGTCGGTCACTTGGCAGAGCTCCCTGTGAACCAAAGTAGAGATAATTAGTGCATGGCAGCAGAGTCAAACACAGGAGAGACCACTCACAGTTGCATTGTGAGAGGGATGATGTGGTGTAGGATACTCACGAGAGTATCGCCGCCACCCTCACCATCGTCGCAAGCGTGTTCAACGTCCTCACCAGTCAGCACGATGGCACGCTCCTCAAAGTATGTGAGGGACCTAATGTTGGTCACTCCACCCCCAGGCTCAGACCTTCCCCTCCTGTTGTGAGCCAGCTTCTCCTGACAGATGGAGAGGTGGAGAGAAACAGATGGAGAGAGTGTGAGCAGGACATATGCCACTGCACGGAATGTTTGTGTGGTGAGCAGAGACATGGACAGGATGAGTACACGTGCTCCAGAGGATATGTGCCTGATGGAGTTGTGAGGGTGTGCGTGGGAGTTAGTGTTGTACCTTGAGGTGTGAGATCCCTGTGGAAGTGTGATGGGTTTGGGAGTGTGTGTTGAGAATGAAGTGGTTGACTTATCCTGGCGGAATGGATGAGAGCATTCGTCCTCTTCCTGCATTGGATGGCTGACCTCCTCTGTGCTCTGTTGGCGCCGTCTGTCATTGCCACTGCCTCCCAGGCCAAATTGGTGAGTCTGGTGGACCTCCTGTGGCCAGAGTGGGGGTAGAGGGTTTTGCGGCAGCCTTCCACTGTGTCCAACAGGTGCCCCACAGAGAGGCCTGCTGTCACCTTTGCTTTTGGGGCCATCGGTTGCCTGGAACAGTCCTGGCCTGTAGACATGAAGTAGGCTGCGCTTTGGTGTGTTTTAAATATGGCTCCCGGAGCAAGGAAGCGCTGAGGTCACAGCGTGGCAGGCAAATCTGAGATCCCCACCAGCGATCCAGCGTGTTTCCTGTGAATGCATTATTAATGAGGGGGGACACATCAGGAAGGGGACGATATGGTGCAAAAATCCACTATTGCGGCCAGTGGGTAAAATGCTATTTTTCATGCCTGCTACCGCACTTAGCACAAATCTGGAACGATTCTGTCTCCTGACAGCACTGTGGGTGTACTTACACCACAATGACTGCAGCGGTTCAAGAAGGTAGCTCACTACCACCTTCTCAACAGCTATTAGGGATGGGCAATAAAGGCTGGCCTAGCAAGCAATGTCCACATCCCATGAGTGAATAAAAATAAAGTCATTGAAACTGGTAACCATGATTATCAGATCCATGTCATCTTGTGTCAGGCATTTCCAGGAGATATTCACACATTGAGTTTGTGGGAATTGGACCTTTCTGTACACAACTTGGGCTGTCTAGTTGAAATTCACTCTTTGATGGATAGTAGGAGGTTTGATTTATAACTCTACTGGCTAACTCCTAGAATGAGTGGTGGGGATGGGAGGTACCAAACTCCTTTCCAGGATGAATACTAAAAGAGATAAAGAGCCACCTGATGAAGGACCGGGTCAAGGAGGCAGGTGGGGTTTGGTCATGTTGATCTGAAGAAAGGAGCTGACCAGGTCCAGGAGAATACTCGGTCTGATTCAGTGATAAGGCTGATGAAAGGGATTGGGCACAAAATTCATTTGCTCCTATTTCTGGTCACCTGGGCCATGATTCACAAGTTGGATGTTCCCTTTGGAAATCTGGTGGACAGCATGTAAAACCCACGTACCCACTTCATTTTCCTGGTAGTAGAATGGCCCCAACCAGCTTCCACACTGCCCAGATTTCATTGCACTGCTGGTGCTCTCTGCGCAGTGTGGGGGCTGGGGGCAGTGGGGAGCCATGTAGTGTTACGTAGAAACCAGCTGCTTTCAGCAGTTGTCCCTTTTTAAAGGCACAATCCCTATAAAATCAAGTTGCCACAATGCACGGCGGGCTTTTGGATAATCACATTTTGGTACTGAGGGAGAAGTAAGGTTGGCACACCACATAAAGGAAAGGGCACCCTGCTGTGGTGGCATCAACATGGATGGACCGGTCAGAAAGGTAGAAGGCCATGTTTCCAAGGAGGTGGGAAGCCCTGAAAACTGAGCTCCCTCAGGCAATGGGAACATGTGGCAAGAGTGGTCAGTGGCTCCCCAAGAACATGGCAGCAGTGCCAGGAAAAGTTTAATGACCTCACTCTGGTGGTTAGGATGAATGAATGCATCTCATCTCTCATTTACCCCACCATACACCTACAACATTGCTCAATGCACCAGACACCCATCACTCACCTAGCAACACTTGCTGATGCTCAGGACCCCTATACAGTTCTATACTTTACCCACATCCATCTTCCAATCAAGTCAGAAACATACGTATCCCTACACCCCTCCACAAACATACAGCTATTACGCTATGGCAGGCACATCACCCAACCACACTCAAACACAAGGCCAAACTTTCACACCCGAGTCAGGAGCACAGAGTCGGGCAATTTCCCAACTCCACAAATCCAACTAGGGAGGAAATGCCACGGATGGTCAGATTTTCATTCCGGGGGATGGGTGTTAACTGGAGTTGGGCCCACCACCCACCTGAAGGAGTTCAGAGGCAGCCACAGCCCTGTTGAGGCGGGCTGGTTAAAAGGCCCACCTCAGCGCTCTGGGTCTTCGTCCCAGTCGTAAAAAAAGCAATAAAACCCAAAACAGCCCTCAAACCCTCACCCTTCTCACCTCCTCACCCTCCACATACTCTCCATGCCCCATCCATGCCAACTCATGCCACCTCATTCCTACTCCCAACCCCCCATGGCCCCTCATGCCCCCCATGCTAATCTATGCCCATATACCCACCCCCATGGCTCCCATACCCTCCATGCTAACTTAGTGCTAACTCATACCAACAGATAACCCCTATCCCCATAGCTTTTTATAGTCCCTATGCCAGCAGTGCCAATTCATGCCAACATACACCCATTGATAAACGCCCATTCAATACACTTAAAGCCCTTAAAGTATTTAATCCCTGATAAAAACAAACATTTCCTTTCAGTATTTAATCCCTTATAAAAACAAACATTTGTATTCATAGCCCCTCATCAAAGACAGCTATCTCTTTACAACCACTTGGATCTATCAATCAAACTGTGAACTTACAGGACCCCACCTGTGATCATGATAGGTTGTTGAAGCAGTCAAGCAGAAATACTGTTATAATGATTGCACTCAGACTTACGTCAACAAACATGTATTGAAATTGCAAGGTACAATTTTTTTCAACAGCAGGCTGGATGGATTCTTCATAATTTAAAGGGCAGGAAACTTAAATGATTTAGCTTGACAATTCCACAGACCTTATCCACTTTTTACACACATTCATGTCTACTCTTAACAATCCCAAAGGAATATCTGACCTCTCCAAAAAGGGTATCCTATCTCTCCAAAGGATTCCAGTAGGTTCAGACCTTTTCCTCAAATGTCTAAAGCCCACAAATCATATTTCTAAAACTTCAATGACCAAAATTGCTTCTGTTTGAAGGCAGCTGCACTTTAACTGTGCTACTGCCTCCATGAACTGCAAATTGGCAAATAACATCCTGTCCCTGTTTCCCTCCTGCCCCGCCACCAGGAAATATGGTGGGCGCTGGGTTCCGGGTAGGGATTTCTGGATTCTAGGCCCAGCGCCATTATGGCTAAGGTACAGAGCCCTTCCAACTTTATGGGAATTCAGCCCACAGTCAGTGACATTCTGCCTTTTCTCCTGGATAAGAAAGTCACCCACAGGTCCAGCAAAGAACCAGCACTCAGCACCCCCTCAGCACCCTCAGGGAGATGGTCCACAGAATCATGGGCACTAGTGCTGTACTGCCTAGGCCATACTGGATATTGATAAGTTTACGTCTTCTGTAGCTTCGCCACTTACTTCTCCCTTTCACCTTGAAAGGTGCCATGAAATGTAATCTGTCAATGGAGTAACCGTAGGCCTCCTGCTCTTCTCCCCATTCACCTCCACCCCTCCTTTTCCTCACCCCTTATGCTTCTATGCCTTCAGATCATCAAGAATTGCTTGCTGCTCAGCCACTACAGCCTCAAGTGGAAAGGTGAGGAGGAGGAATAGAACGCTGGGCTATAAACACCATCACTTGACCTTATGCTCGCAGCCACCAGCTCACTATCTCTGTACATGGCGTAGAGGCTAGTTTAGAGTTGGGATCTGCACATGGTGAATCACTGGGTATGAGTGGGCTGCAAAGACAAAGAAAAGGTCAGCTCATGTGTGAACTTCCCGGAGGGCCACAGTGGACTCAGATAAGGACCTCACTGCAGTGGACTACAGGAAAACACATGACAATGCACATTGAGATGTTTGGTGCATTGGCATGCCTGCTAATAGCCTCGGGTCACTAGCTAGGAGCATGGAAGAATGGTACAGGGCATTAGGCAGAGCTAGGATCCCATCCTTCCACCATGGGCACCTCCATGACAGTGCTGCAAGATCAACCCATGATGGAGCAGTTGCTGTGTTAGCTTCTATTGCAATGAAGGCAGAGCCATTCTGATATATCAGTGCTGCAGTGGAAGTTCAGGCAGGAAGCATGAGATTGCTGCCCAGATTCAGACAGCTGCCAGTAGACCTCAGTGCTCCATAGGATATGCAGATTCTCACAGCAATCCAACAATATGTGCTCCAGCAGATTATGAGGATTTCTGAGATGTCGTCCTTTGGTAATGGCAGTGACACCATGGGGCATGAACCTGCTATTCTCTCTCAGGATGAAAATATTCATGCTCCCACATACCACTGCCACTCTGCCAGTGCCCTTGCTGTTGTCTGTCAGTGAGCCAGTCCAGGCTGTTGCCATCCACACTGAGATGCTGCATTCTGAAGGCGGGCCGTCTATGGCCAGAGCTGTTTGAGGGTGCCCTGCAGGCACATCTGTAGTCTCCCCCAGTGAAAGTCAGCAGCCTTCCACCAGCCATGCTGCAGTCACTGGGGTAACACTGCATAGGAACACTAGGTCAGGCAGGGGACCCACTAGACAGGAACTAAAGGCAATTAGTTTTTTGGTTTTTTTGTATTATTACTAAATTGCTGGATAAAGTAGTTGTGTGAAGGCTTTTGCTGCTGGTCTTTATTTAATAATGTAGGCCATAGGGGCTTTGTCATGAAGAGTGGAATTCAATGTTGGCAATAGGAGTCTTGCCTGCCAGCAAAAGCTCCATGTTGCCTCTGTTGGCTTGGCCTGCTGGAACTAAGTGCCCATCTTAGTGGCAACAAAGAGGCCTCCTCCAGGATTTAAGACCTTGGGTTGAAAATCCTGCCCTGGCAGAGCTGCCAACCAATCAGAGGCTGGCAGCTGCCAATAATGCATCCACCAGAGGCCTAGGATCAGTGAGGGACTCAGGCCATAGTGAAGGCGAGATGGGGGTTGTGGGGAGTGGGTTGCTGGCTGGGCTGAGGGGCCGGTCGCAAGTAAGGATAGGGGAGTGGCTCTCAGTGGGTCCCCATCTTCCTGATGCCAGGTCCTTCAATCAGTCACTGAGAATTCTTTTGGGTAGGGACTTCTGAGGAGAGCCCTCCTACCACTTTCTCCTTACAGACCATCCCCTCTGCCTCCTCCTCTACCTGCCCTGCTCATATTGCAAAGCAAATAGCACTGCAATGATTGCCCCCATAATTAGGGAAGGTAATGGAAATGTCAGCCTTTCTGTGGTCAGCAAAAAGCTCCAAATTCTTTCAGCAACTCACCACAGTGCTTCCAAAAATTTGCTGAGTGCAGACAATCCAAAAGCACCTCATCTGCAACTTGTTGGGTGGCTCTTTAAATAACTCCAGATTTGGGCTTCAGAGTGTTTTGTTTCAAGAGTGAATAAGGAAGATATTTCTAGCACATTTGTTGACCAGTTTTGTTCTGCATCAGCATGTGTTGACATTAATAGCATAATTGTCACACATTCAACATCTTCAGGCGCATGCAGGGGTCACACTAGCCTGCACCACTCCAGTTCAGTCACGTCACATAGGCAGCAGCACACTGCAAAACAGCAGGTAGTACTGCAGATAGGCTTTTGTACTACTGCTAGAAGTAGTGCCATGGAAATGAATTTCACGCTGAATATTTTTGTAACCTGCTAAAAGGTACAACGTGGTGCACTTTATTTGAAAATGGACAGTTTTCTTTGTTCTATCAAAGACTGAGAAACATTTTCATCATTTCTTTACTGGTTGTACTTGAACCATTCTACGATAAGAAGTGGGTTTGGGCTCAAATGTTCTTTGGATTAATTGCTCATAGATTTTGGCTTTAGACTGGGTGGGAGCAAACAAACTTTTACTCAATGTGTATATTGTACGTCTGCAGATGGAAAGTAAAAATTCCCTTTTACCTATTGAAATTTCACTTGCCTCAAATTAAAAATTCAATCTTTCTACTTGGTACACCCAATTCAACACTCTGTGGGTGGAATTGTCCGTGCCCGCTGGCATCAGTCGTGCTCGGTGGTGTGAGCGGACAATATGGCGAGAAGGCCAGAAATCGATTTCACCATGTTGTGAAACCAGTTTGCGATCGTCCGCTCAGCCAGTTGATGGCGGGCCGCATTACCCGCCTCGGACATTGGGAACCTCATTGTAATACATCTGCATTTCATTATAAGGCTAGTCCGCCGCACTCATCCCCCCCCCACGCTGGATCGCCCACCCATCACACCAATGTGTTTCACAACTGATGTGCACCTGGTGAGCTGCACTTTGCTCGGGGCTTCGAGGTTTGTTTGCCTACCTTGCTTTGCGCAGCACTCACAGTCATCGGCGCCAGGCTTCAGAGACAGCACCACATCACTTCTAGAGAGCTCACGGGCAGGTCTCTACCTATCAGTCCAGCCGTAAGGCAGGGGTGGCTTTATACGGCTTCAGGGCTAGGGCTTGATTGGGGAAAGGGGCGAAGGGGGTGAAGTGGTCTCAGGCAAGGGAAGAGGCTGCAGGGTGAGGGCTGTACTGAGGAAGGAGGGGTATCCCTGGGTTTGTGTGGGGCCCAAGTTGATCTGTGCAAGTGGCCTCAAGGTGGTGAGGGCTGAGGAGGCAGTCTCCAGAGGACATGAGGCCAGATTGAGATGTGTGTGAAAGAGTGAGTGGTGATGTCCCTTGAGCTGGCAGTGAGTGAGTTGCAAGTGACTGTATGTTGGGCATGAGTGTGTGAGTTTAGAGTGATAAGAGGTTGCCTTACCCTGGCGGCACAGATGAGATCATTCATCTCATATCTGCATTGGATGGCCAACCTCTTCTGTGCAGCATTGGCATTGATCACTGCAGTCCTCTTTTGCAGGGCATTGTCACTGATCCCCGCTGCCACTGCCTCCCAAGTTAGAGTGGTAATGTTGCTGCCCCTCCTGAGTCCAGAGTGGGGGTAGAGGACATTATTGTTGGCCTCCACAGCATCCAAAAGGCGCTCGAGGGATGCATCACTAAACCTGGGAGCTGCAATCTTTTTGCTTTTTGGGACCATGTCTTATTTGCAGCAGTCCTGGGCTGGAAGCACTGAGAGGTGTGCACACAGCTATACTTTAAATGTTGCGCCTGGTGTGATGGAGTGGCGAGATGATGCCTTGGCGGGTGAATTGGAGCCTGCCGCCATGGAAACGCCGTGTTTCTTGGGAATGCATAATTAATGTGGCGGGTTTGGGATGCTACGGCATGAGAAGCCGCCATTGCAACCAGCGGGTAAAACATCGTTTTACCCACCCACCACTGCACTTAGTGCAAATCTGGGACAATTCCGCCCTCTGATTTTTTGCTAAAGATATAATAAGTAATAATTTTAATGACAAGGTTTGGATTGCCAACCCTCCAGGGTTATCTTGTGTTTTTTTCTCATGGTCTTCAAAGATTTCTCATTTATTAGTTGTAAAAATTTTGGAGATGAAGAGAAAAGGCTGTTTGACAAACAGCCAAGATTAACTCAATTGTGTAACAAAGGAGCGCATCTTCATGGTTGAGATGAGTATCGGGAGTTGGGAATTTTGCAGGCTGCACAATCCAGTCTCCACCCTGGAGGAGCCCGCCCACCTTATTTTTGTGTCGGGAAGGCAGGCATAGGCTGCAGATGACCCTTCCACCTCCAGAGGCAGGTTGGAGTCAGAATCAGGCCTAGAGACAGAGGCGGGCCAATGCTGATGCAGCCTGCTTTCAAGGCCTGTCTCCATGGATAAGCACATTGGCAATCCAAAACATTACGGAAAGCAATCCTGATCAGTTTTATGAACCCCCCATCCCCCCACCCCAACTCCACCCCTCCTCAACCTACCATACCTACCCTCAATCCTTCGCTCCCACCATCACCCTTCCATACTCACCCTCACCCCCTTCACTCCCCCATACCCACCCTCACTTGTGCTTTCTTATATTTTGCATCTAAAGCCCTGCCAGCTCTGATTATGTGTTTCAAAGATACACCTCAGATTGCAGCATTTCCTGATGAACTATAAAGCAGGAACCACTCTTCCCACCTCCAGGTCACAGTTCATGACCTCATTCATGTCAGGAGGCCTTCCTGATCATAGCCGCCTCCATGAAAATCATGGCAGATCCGAACTTGCCATCTTTAAAACGGTATCAGCAACTTCAAACAACAGGCAGCCCCAGGGGTCTCGACCCACTCCCTTTCCCATGTAGGTGAAAATAGCCGGCACTGGAAATAGAGAAGGAACTTCTGGGTCCAGTATCCAACTGCCATTTTTTACTGCCCTGCCTCCATTTCAGTCCCGATTGGGATCATGAAAATCTGACCCATAGACTCTGTGCACCATGGGCAGGAAGTGCATCCTAATGATGGACCAATTGCGGGGGTGATTCAAGGCGACTCATGCAATGAAGTCTTCAGGAACACATTGAACCAGAGTTGGCAACACTAGAAAAGATAAGTCACAGCCTAAGAAGCAAACATGTCTAATAATCAATCTTCTTAACAATATGCTGTCTTTTATCATTGTTGCCACTGTTACGTCCAAACAAACACTTTAATTGCTATAGTTACCAACTACTTATTTTTCCCGATCCTGTATAACGTTCTCAGCAAAGAATAACAAAGTAATACAAGTGTAATTGCTGCAATGTACTTCTTCCCATTGGGGGAATTACAGTTAAGAATATGTGGGGGCCATACATCACATTCTCAATTTGTATTAAATTTGTCGGCCAAGTTCAAAAGATGACTTCTGGTAAAGGTTCTATTGGAAACATTAATCTGTCTTTTGTCTCAATGTTTACAAATTACTGTATTTTTGCAGCATTTTCCATTTTTGTGTCAGATATCCAGCTTTTGCTGTTTTTTTCTCTTTATTTGAAAATGTACATACATTTCCTGAAAACTAAAATATTTTTTAAAATATAAAAGCTTAGCCATATTGGTTAGAGCTTCTACCAGGACACATGTTTGTAAAAGACATTTAGTTCCTGAACACATGGGGCTTCAGTTGTTTTTTGGCAGTAATACTATGACACCACCATTTGTAAATTTAAATTACCCAATTATATCTATGTCATGATAATCACTTAACATTAAGTTCTCCAGTTTAATAAGTTGAAACAAGTCTTATGATTAATATAAGAAACAAACTGTCTGGTGATCCAAATGTGCTGCAAAGAAACCTCAGAGCTATGGCTTACAACGCTGCACAAAGGCATGGCACAGAGGGAATCACACGGCCTCAGAATGAGAACAAATGCACAGGTTTCACAGGGACACTCACAAAGCACATTTGCTATTCATTCAATTTTTTCAGATCACATCTTTGTCTTCTCTGTTAAATGCGCTTCTCAGCAGGCACAGTGGAAACAATAAATAATATGGATGGGAAAAAGACAAGATGATCCATTTTATCCTGTGATTGTCACATACACATCTGTGTCACATTCCATTTTAGAGCTCAGTTGGCCTGATGATTCAATCTATGAATCTTGACATCGTCAGGAACTGAAGTGGGCCATAAATGAAATGGATGACAAATATGGGATTAAGATGGTAGTCAAGAATTTTGAGTGCGTTATTTTCTGAGTGTTCTTTAATGATTCATGTATTCACGTTTCCAAATCTGATCAGTCAGCCAATCATTTCTGATAGACAGGAAATCTAAAATCACCAGGTACGATATTTTAACATTGTAATCTTTTCCTAGCTAGTAAAAACAACATAGAACAACCTGAATCCCAGCAACCACCTGGAAAGAGAGAGCAATTGCAGACAATTATATGAGCATGAAAACGTAAGATGAGGGAAACAAGTCAATGTTATAACAGTATTCTGTGTAAGACTTTCTTTCGTAAAGAGGATTTATTCATATTTTAATAGATTCCAATTCAAGTATTTTATAGAGAGAGTGAGAGAGAGAGAGGTGGTAAATCACATTAATATTGGTGGGTGAAGCAACAGTTGTTCTATTTTAAATTGCTCTTGGTCTCAGCTCAATGCACTTTGATCTGTACAATACTACATTGCACAGTGAAATGTTAGTGACAAATTAATGCTCAAGGGACACAATTTAATAATCCATAAAATATTGGAAAAGTTCCAATTTTATTTCTGTGACCTTAACCATTAAATATGCACATCAGTTGGACTTATCACTGTTTCTATTTATATAAAATACAGAGATAAATTATATTCGGAGTACACAAAATCCTAAATGTATTAAGATTCCTTGTGTAAACTTTATAACTTGCTTCACCTTGCAACAAGTTTATAATATTTTACTGTATACAGGTTCTAATTTAAATTTATAGTGTAATTTCAAATCAAAATTTAGTTTAACAATAAAGTCTAGAAATTTATTTGAAACCAGTATTTGTAACAACAGTGATTATCATGCAGAGTTAGTTCTTGAGCATCTGGGGGTCACATCCATACAAGGAATCATAATTTGCTGTCAAAATAATGATGAGGTAAATGGTGCTCAGCAATATTTATTTACAAATGGTACAGCAACGTCAGGTGAGGGGTAGGTACAAGATTAAGTTCAAATATTCTCGGGTTGCTGTCAGGGTTGTGCCACTTCACCAATAGCTTTGCAAAAATTGCATCTCCCAGTCTTCCTCACCATTGAAATCAATTGAATGGTGTGAAAATTATGTATGTGTGTTATGGACTTAATTTTCTAGACAGGTTTCTCATAAGAAACAGTGAACTTTATTTACAAGGCTTCAGTAGCAGCTACATGCTTCCATCAAGAACCACAATGAGACACAAACTCCACCCCTAAGGTTCCCCACGCTTCAGGCTGATTCATTCACACTGTCGGTGATACTACACAGTATAATAAGTCTTAAAACTACAGTCACTACGTTCCTTAAAACTACAGTTACTACATTCCTCCCCCTTTAAATTTTTTTTTTATAATTTGCATTTCCAAAAACAACTACATTCATGATATTACAAATATATACTTGGGTTATGAAATTATAAGTTCAGTCTCTCAGGTGATTTCCTGATCCAGGTGGAATGTCGTAGCTCCACAACTTTAGAATCTCTTACTGAACCTTCATTTTCTGGAACCACAGCAACATCACAAGCAGTTCAGTGTTATCCACTCCAACAGAGACATCCGATGTGTCTATCCTTGGTTGATCAATCACAGCGGGGACCACAGGTTCTACAATGGTTACAGGTGGAACATCGATTTGTTGGGGTATCGTTTTTTGTCTTTCACAGGATGTGGGCTTCGCTGGCTGGGCCAGCATTTATTGCCCATTCCTAATTGCCCTTGAGAAGGTGGTGGTGAGCTGCCTTCTTGAACCGCTGCATTCCATGTGTTGTAGGTACACCCACAGTGCTGTTAGGAAGGGAGTTCCAAGATTTTGACCCAGTGACAATGAAGGAACGGCAACATATTTCCAAGTCAGGATGGTGAGTGACTTGGAGGGGAACTTCCAGGTGGTGGTGTTCCCATGTATCTGCTGCCCTTGTCCTTCTAGGTGGTAGTGGTTGTGGGTTTGGAAGGTGCTGTCTAAGGAGCCTTGGTGAATTCCTGCAGTGCATCTTGTAGATGGTACACACTGCTGCTACTGTGCGTCGGTGGTGGAGGGAGTGAATGTTTGTGGATGTGGTGCCAATCAAGCGGACTGCTTTGTCCTGGATGGTGTCAAGCTTCTTGAGTGTTGTTGAAGCTGCACTCATTCAGGCAAGTGGGGAGTGTTCCACCACACTCCTGGCTTGTGCTTTGTAGATGGTGGACAGGCTTTGAGGAGTCAGGAGGTGAGTTACTCTTTGCAGGATTCCTAGCCTCTGACCTGCTCTTGTAGCCACAATATTTATATGGCTAGTCCAGTTCAGTTTCTGGTCAATGGTAACCCGCCAGGATGTTGATAGTGGGGATTCAGTGAGGATAATGCCATTGAATGGCAAGGGGCAATGGTTAGATTCTCTCTTGTTGGAGATGGTCATTGCCTGGCACTTGTGTGGCATGAATGTTACTTGCCATTTGTCAGCCCAAGCTTGGATATTTTCCTTGTCTTGCTGCATTTGGATATGGACTGTTTCAGTATCTGAGGAGTCGCGAATGGTGCAGAACACTGTGCAATCATCAGCGAACATCCCCACTACTGACCTTATGATGGAAGGAAGGTCATTAATGAAGCAGCTGAAGATGGTTGGACCTAGGACACTACCCGGAGGAACTCCTGCATTGATGGCCTGGAACTGAGAATACTGACCTCCAACAACCACAACCATCTTACTTTGTGCTAGGTATGAGTCCAACCAGTGGAGAGTTTTCCCACTGATTTCCGTTGACTTGAGTTTTGCTAGGGCTCTTTGATGCCACACTCGGTCAAATGCGGCTTCCCTTATTCTCAAATGACCCACGTGTTTATGGGTGATCCAGCCCTCCACTTCTACGTGGTACGACAATGGTCCGGTTACAGAAACTATTACACCAGGTAACCAACTCGATCTACACCAAAGTTTTGTACAATTACTGTTTCACTGACAGTAAATTCTCACTCTGAACTATGCAAATCATGAGTCACCTTTTTGATTCCCTTGATTGTTCTCTACCTTCCCCTTCAAATTGGGGAGTACCAGGCTTAATCTCGTATGATGGTGGCGCTTCATAATTAACACTGAAGGTGTTGAACCTGCAGTAATGTGGGGGGTCGGTCACTGTTTTTTCCGAACCATCTTCCATCTTGTCTTCTTCTATCTACTGCAGAGTTTAGTCTTGTCCTTCATTTTGAATTCACAGTCGGCCAGACTTCTCTCAGGCAAAATCTCAACTTGGTTCAGTTCAGGGGTTGAGCTACACATGGCCTCCTCACCCACTTGCATTTTGGAAAGTTCCACAACTTTTCCTCCTAATGCCTCTTCTGTTTCACTCAGCTGATTCTTCATCTCTTCTGTCTCCTTCTTGTAACTTTTGGCTTGCTCCTGGAACTTTGAACATTGCTGCATCTTCTCTGTCAACTGGTTCTCCAGTTTGTTCAGTGTGATGTTAAATTCAGTTTGCTTCTCTGTGTAATTTTCCAGAGGTGCAGACTTTGGGATCCTTGTTGTGTGTGAAGGTCTTTCAACAACTTTTCCTTTTCTTTGCGAAGCTCACTCACTTCATTTTGAATTCTATCATTCAGCAGAGTCTCCTTGAGTTTCTTATGCTACTCTTCCATGCTGCTGTTTAAGACAGTCTTCATTTCCTCAGGTTGCTGAATGACTACACACTCCTTTCACATTCTGTTAAGGTCCATGGGCTTTCCAGGTTCTTTCTGAAGTACCTTGCCTTGTTCCTTTTCCAACTCAGGCTTCCTTTTGAAATCTCACTGGCCAATCAAGATTAATTTCCCTCCACCAATTACAACCTAGAAGACTTGGTCCTTTTCCTTCCGCTCAATCACAGGGAGCTGTGCTGTCTGGTTCTTGTGATAAACAGGTACAGTGGTAATACCTTTCACTTGTATGACTTTGCCAGTATATGTTTCCAATTTGGCTGAAGTCTACTCCATATTCAATTGTTGAGTACCCTTGTTTAAATATTTGAATGTGTGCTCCCCCACTACAGTGATTGATGCACCGGTATCCACTTCCATAATCAAAGTTTTCCATTGACCTACAGAGTAACAGCAATTGGCTCTGTTTTCACTACTTTCACATTAAATTCAGAATAAACATCAGAATTTGTGGTTTCTGGTTCTTCCACATTTTGTACTTCGATCAGTTTAGTTTGCTGCCTGGGAGTCTGCCTCAACCTTGCTTTACATTGCTCCAGTAGTGCTTCTCTTATGACAATAATGGCACTCCACCTCTTTAAAATGACAAGTTTCAGGGCTATGATTACTTCCACATCAGTAACAAGTCATTTTCAGATTTGCTGCTGAGCTGTCTCCTGTATATTTTTTAAATTTTCGGGTAGCAGGGACTGTCTCCCGCTTCGCAGCTGACTCTCTGGTTTTTGTACCACGACCCGACAGCCTATTCCCGCCCCAACTGAAAAACAGCGCCACTTTGTACACCCTGTGAGGCCTGCGAATCCCGCTCGGCCGCTTTCAATCACAAGCACTATTTCCAGTGCTCTTTTAAAATCGATATTTACTTCAGCTAATAACTGTTGTTGGATGGCATCATCATGCACGCCGCAGACCAAACGATCCCTTAACATATCGTTTAGGGTCTCCCCGAAGTCACAATGTTCAGTTAGTTGTTCCAACTTCACTATCTATGTTGCTATGGTCTCCCCCAGGGCTCTTACTCTCGAATTAAATTTGAACCTCGGCATGATTACAGAGGGTTTGCGTTGAAAACAACTCTTTATGCTGAAGGTCTTCAAATCGGGAGCCTTCGGGCCATCAAACTACGGGTTAAATCATAAATTTTACTCCCACAGGTGCTTAGGAGAATTGCTTTCCATTTTTCCTCCACCGTTATTTTGTTTGCTTGGAAAAATAAACCGAGGCGTTTTATATATTGACTCCAATCCACTGTGAATGAGTCGAAGGGGTCGATCCTGCCAAAAAGTGGCATACCTGGTGAGTATATTTTCCTTTTCTTCTGTTTAAAACAAGATACTCACATTCATTGGGCAAGGAATAGTGCCGGAGCTAATTTATCTTTGTTGCCAGTTGTTATGGACTTGATATTACAGACAGGTTTCTCATAAGGAACAGTGAACTTTATTTATAGGGCTTCAGCAGCAGTTACATGCTTCCATCAAGAACCACAACTAGACACAAACTGAACCCCTAAGGTTCCCTGCGTTTAGGGCTGATTCATTCACACTGTCACATGATACTACACAATACAATAAGTCTTAAAGCTACAGTCACTACATTCCTTAAAGTTACAGTTACTACAATTTGCATGGTAGATATTAACTAAACTCTCTACAGAAAATTGAGTCCTCTCATTTTAAGTATAAGTTCTCTCTTAACAATGTAAGTTAATTTTTAGTGTCAAAGACACTAATTGGAAGTAATTAATATTTATAAAAATAGGATCTCATTCTTTCAGGTTTTAATTTTTGCTGAATATTTTAAAAATGTAAGCAAGATTAAAATTTATAGTTATTTTCTGTTTCCTTTTCTCTCTCAATCCAATCTTTTCTTCTTACTCTTTAATTCTCTTTCTGTAGCTAATTTGACATTGAATTTACCCAACGTAATTTACATTTACCTCTCAGTCCTTGTGCTGCTAATTTCAGAATCCTTTAATCTGATTGGTTAAGGCAATATGCAGTTGCTTGCCCTGTTCACTCAGGTCCTAGATGCCTGGTTTCCCTCACGGCAATGTTATCAGCTCACACTTTCAGCAAATTTAAAAACCTCCAAGGTAGCGGGTACAAGGGGCCAAATGGCCTATTCCTATTTAACCCCTCGAGCCTGCTCCACCATTCAATAAGATCTTGGCTGATCTGATTGTGGCCTTAACACCATTTTCAATAACCCTTGACTCCCTTGAAAATCAAAAATCTGCCTAACTCAGCCCTGAATATATTCAATGACCCAGCCACCACTGCTCTCTGGGGAAGAGAATGCCAAAGATTAACGACTTAGAGTCATGTGGCACGTTTGCACAATATTTTGTCCATTAATAACTTTTGCATCAGCGCACAACTATGCAGAAAATGTAGCAGTAGGCAAAATGTCCTAACTACTATTTTGACATTGGTTTCCATTTCCTGACATGGATTTAAAATAAGTGTTTAAATTTTTCCCCTGGTGGGTTAAATATAGCAATTAAGGCTTATAGAATCCAATTAATTTTAGTCACTCTACATTTTGTGAATAGTTATTTAAGGTATATAAAGAGATTATGAGTCACACTGAAGGGAGGAGCTTTTCCCATTGTTGGCGCTTAGTAGTAAGGTCGAATTCTTGAATTTCTGTTTCAGGCTTCTGGCCCTTGATGAAAGGTCATAAGGCATGTAACATTAACCCTATTTTCCACTCTCCAAGGATACTGCCTAGCCCTACTGAATTAAACCAGCATTTTTGTTTACTTCATATATTTAGCATCTGTAGTTTTTTCCTTTTCTTGAATTCCAGTGCCTTGAAATAACGATAGTAGCAGTCACAGAACTAGAAATATAGATTAATTCTTTGAGAAATTAAGTGCCAATATTTTTTGGTAACATTCTCCTAATTTGTAAATTAGTGAAGACGTTCATGATAGCAACCAAGCAATTCTGGAGGAAAATTAAAAACCTCATTTAAATGAATATAATAAAACAATATTAAACGGTTTTAACTGTTTTTAACTTAGTGCTTTCTGGAATATTTGTGTCTACCAAATCTTCTGATATTCAATGAACTTGCATCCTGTTATTGAACGTTATACTTTAGATGGATCCTTTTTGTTTCCTAATACAGATCATAAAAATATCTAAAAATGTTTTTGTTTTTGTAACAAGAATTCCAATGTTTTCAATTCTCTTTCATTCAACATTTTTAAATTTATTCTAAACATTTCTAAAAAGTAAGATATTGCAAGCTAATATGAAATATAATCATTTTAGTGCATTGAACCTTAAAAATCTTGTAAAATTAAATCTATCCTGCATTGTTTTAAATTCCATATTTTATCGCCATTTGATCTGCTACCTAATGTCCAATCAATAAAATCTGCCTTTGATCTCAGAAATATATTTTAAAGGATAATTGAATCTGAGAAGCACTCATGTCTTTGAAATAGCCTGCCTTGCATTTCATGATTTGTTAATTTTGTTCATTATGAAAGATAGGTTAAATATTTGATTCTTTGATCCCTAATGACAGAAAAATTAGGAAGCAACCCATCTCATCGGTTAGTGTTTATAAAGAACAATGGTAACAATAACATGTTGTTAAAAGCTTCAAGAATATCAATGCCATTTATGATTTTGGCCCACTGATATTTTAGCCCAAAGAGTTCAACTTTATCACATAACAAAGTGACAAATCTTAATTTCAAGATCATACTGTCTTATGCAATAAGAAACAATGCAGGCTTGACGGATGAAGGTTTCATCTCCACCCTTGGATTTGTTAGCTGATCTCAACGGATGCAGTATCTGGACGCTACTGTTGGCTTCTGCATTCTTAGGAACATAGGAGCTGGAGGAGGCCATTCAGCCCATTGAGCCTGCTCCACCATTCAATACAATCATGGCTGATCATCCACTTCAATGCCTTTTTCCCACGCTATCCCCATATCCCTTTATGTCATTGGGATTTACAAATCAGTCAATCTCTGCTTTAACCACACTCAATGACTGAGGGTGGAATCATCCCAGATTTGCACTAAGTGCAGTAGTGGACTGGTAAAAGGACTTTTCGCCTGCTGGCCTCAATGGCAGTTTGTCACGCTGTATCGTCCCAATCCTGCTTCATTTCTCATGCATTCCCAGGAACCAAGCCGGGTTACTGGAGGGGCGTCCTCTCTTTCACCCACCCCACCATCACATCAAGCCTTCAGTAAACTGGGCACCATATCTAAAGGCCGCTCCTGCAAAGAGCTCACACTCTTCAAGGGATAGGAAGCTGCTGCAAACTGATGGTTTCCAAAGGGAGGAAACATGCTGCCCCCTGATTTAGTAACACCTCCCTCAAGCTCCTACTGGACATGATGTCCTCTACCTCAGCTCTGGGCGAAGACCAGCAAGCAAGGTCACCAATCCTGCATGAGAGGCGGTGGCAGCAGTGGTCAGCGCCAATGCCCTACAAAAGAGGACAGCTACCCAGTGCCAAAAGGGGATGAATGGACTCATCCATTCTGCCAGGTAAGTCACTCTTCTAATCACTCTCAACTCACACACTCACAAACCCATCACACATCCACAGAGATCTCGCACCACAAAGGACAACACCACTAACTCGCACACACCCTCACATCTCCATCAGGCTCATATCTTCTGGAGCTCACATCCCAATCCTGCCCATGTCTCCGCTCACCACGCAAACATTCCAGGCAGTGCCATGTGTCCTGCTCACACTCACTCCATTTGTTTTCATGCAGGAGAAGCTGGCTCACAGCTGCAGGGAGAGGTCCCAGACCACCGTCCTGACCTCAACCGCCACCCTACCTACCACTGCCCCCCCACCCCCACCCCCCCACTCCACCCACCGCCCCAACCTACCAGCTCACCTTTCTCTCCCATTCAAACCTAGATCTACCCCTTCCACCCCACCCGGTACATCTTCCTCTCCCACTCACAGCTGGACCTTCCTCTGCAACCTGCTGATGATCATCCATAGCAGACCATGCCCAAGACACTGATGCCCCGAAGCAGACCCTCAATGGTGACCTTCCACTTTCCGTGAGCTGCTTCGCGTGTCAGGAAGATATAATAATGTCCCTAATGTTAATTGAATTTATTGCAGAATAGAGTGTGTGTGCGTGTGTGTGTGTGTGTGTGTGTATGTGTGTGTGTGTGTGTCAGTGTGTGTGTATGTGTGTGTGTGTCTGTATGTGTGTGTATGTGTGTGTGTGTCTGTGTGTGTGTGTGTGTGTGTGTATGTGTGTATGTCTGTGTGTGTATGTGTGTGTGTCTGTGTGTGTGTGTGTATGTGTGTATGTCTGTGTGTGTGTGTGTGTGTGTGTGTGTGTCTGTGTGTGTGTGTGTGTGTGTCTGTGTGTGTGTGTGTGTATGTGTCTGTGTGTGTGTCTGTGTGTGTGTGTGTCTGTGTGTGTATGTGTGTGTGTGTCTGTGTGTGTGTGTGTGTATGTGTGTGACTTAATTGAATAAGTGGCAGCTAGTCTGGGTGCTTTGATGTAAGAAGATAAGTTAACTTTGAAGTGTTAATTAGGTAAACATGTGGAAGTTTTAGAATGTGAAGTGTAAAGGTGGATATTTGCATTTTTAAATAAACCAGAATAGATTGTTTTCAAAGGAGGGGTGAAACGTGTCACCTAGCCAGGTGAAATTTAGAAACAGTGGGCAGAATTTTCCATGCCTGCTGGCAACAGGCCTGATAGGTGACTTCACGACTTCGGGAAGGCAGGTCATAATCATCTGCTCAGCCCGCCGACGGTGGGCCACGCTTCTTGCCAATGGTCGTCGGGGAGCTCATTGTAATACATCAGCATACCATTAAAAGGCCATCCCGCCAGGCTCTTGGAACCCTCGCCGGGTCATCTGTCCTCATCGGAGGGAAAGCACGCCAATGTGTTTCACAACAGCACGCAGGCAATGCGCACTTGGGAGCCTTCACTTTGGGGGAACTGGAGGTGAGTGAACAGCATCGTTCTGCAGAACTTGCCAGGGATGCCTCTTGCTTTACAGACTACGGGGGGCCAGGGTGAATTGCTACCCTGTCTCGGAGGTGACTGTTGTCGGGGGTGGGGGTGAGGGGGGGGGCCTCTCCGGGGGCAACTGCTGCCCAGCCTAGAGGCAACTGTTGTCGGGGGGGCAACTGCTGCCCTGCTGTTGGATCCTGCGCACATGAAATTGAGGTGGGGGGGGCAGGATAGGCGAGGGAAGCAGCCATGCTGTAGGGACACTGTATAAACTGACCATTCTTCTGCAACTGAGACAGTTCAGGCGCAGCCACAGTGATACGATTGGGGTTGGGCTGCCAGACTACCTGCCCATGCAAGAAACACAGAGGCACCAAAGTGCCACAAAGGCTTCAAACCATACCCTCCTCCCCCCAAGTCCTCCCAAAAGCCCCCCCCCCCCCCCCCCCCCCCCCCCCCCCCCACCCTGACACAGACTTCGAGTCTGCTACCTCTTTACTGGACTGCGGAGCAGTTGGACTGCACACGTTGTACAATCTCCTCGCAAACGCTGTCCATGGAGCAGTCACTGCTGGAGGTGCTCACAGCCCCTTGCAATCTCAGCATCCTGGTTTGGACCAGTGTCCCCCATGTCGCAGGTTGACAGGGCAGCCATGCAGCGCACTCATCTCTGGCCATCCGAGGGGTGACGAACACTGTCTGGGAAGCATTAAGGTGCGGTCACACGGGGCCAGGAAAGGTGCTAAGTACAGCCATGATAACCACGTCTCTCTCTCTCTCTCTCATGCTGCAGGAGGACCACATCAGGAGCATGGAGCCTGATGGCCTACAGAGAGCAGAGAAGACAGAGGAGAGAACGACTGAGGCTCCTGGCCGCGCAAAGGCAGGAGCAGCAACCACAGGAAGAAGGGGCAACAGGGGCTCCCGCACACGCTGCCAGGAGCAACAGCAAGCCATGGCTGGTCGGCGCCTAGCGACACCCAGGGTCTATAGACGCCGCCTGTAATTCCTGCAGATGCCCAAGAACCAGTGTCGCCGACGACTGCACCTGTCTAGGGACCTGGTCACTCACATCTGCCACTTACTGCAGGACTTGGCGCCAAGGGGACAAGGAAGACATCCACTGCCAGTGGCTGTGAAAGTGACTGCAGCACTCAATTTCTACACCAGTGGCTCCTTTCATGGCTCCACAGGTGACCTCTGTGGGATATCGTAAGCCTCCACTCACGATGCATCCATGAGGTCACGAATGCCTTTTCTCAAGGGAATAAAACTTTGTGCATTTTGCCCTGGACTGTAACAGCTGGAATGCAAGGGCCATTGGATTCTCCCGAATCTTGGGATTCCCACAGATGTAGGGTGCGATTGACTGCACCCATGTGGCGCTCAGGCCTCTGTTACTACACACGGTCAACTACATCAGCTGCAAGGGATTCCACTCACTGAATGTGCAGCTGGTGTGCGACCACCTGAAACGCATCCTGCAGGGGTGCGCACAGTTTCCAGGGAGTATGCATGACGCTTACCTCCTGAGTCACTCACAGATCCCTGGAGTCTTCTGGGGTTCACAGAAGCTGCAGGGGTGGCTGCTCAGGGACAAGGGCTACCCACAGAGGCCGTGGCTGATGACATCCATGCGGCGGCCTCAGACTGTAGCAGAGTGACGGTATAACGAGGCTCATGCAGCAACTCGGTGGAGCAGACCATCGGGATGCTGAAGGTGCGGTTCCGGTGCCTGGACCGGTCTGGTGGAGCCCTGCAATACAGTCCACAGAGGGTGTCACGCATCATCATTGTCTGCTGTGCCCTTTACAGCCTGGCGCTGCAACGGGGTGAGGAGCTGGCTAAGGAGGAGTTGGAGGAGCTGCACGTCTCCTCCAATTAGGAGGATGCCGATGTGGATGAGGCTCAAGAGGTCTACAGACACGACAATGACAGGGATGAGGCCCTCGCAGTGGCTAGAAAAGGCAGGCGCGCTCGGGAGGTCCTCATAACTGCTAGATATGTGGAGGTTGATGACGACATGCAGTGAGATGACCACATAAATCCTCACATCGCACCTGTGAGCGTTTGACTCCAGTCTGGCTTATGGCAGCACCAATACCCTCTGGAGAATGCCCCTGTCATGGAGATGCAGTGGAGGCCCTAATAGTTGCTCAATTGCACGATAATGATGACGACATGCAGTGAAGACACTCCATAGATCTTCACGTAGCCTCTGAGGATGTCTGACTCCTGTCTGGCTGAGGGTAGCTTGCTTGCGCTCTGTGATCAGGGTCATATCATAGAGACGCAGCGATGAAACTTTAGAAGTTCTGATGCTGTTCAGCACCTGAGCCCTCCAGGAGCTGGACCACAGCATCAGTGGTCACAGATGCTGAAGAGATGGGGGACAGCCCCACCTTAAAGGTGCTCAGAGCACACAGAGAGAATGAGAGAACTCTGTGGAGCCTGCCCACTACAATCTGGCAGCAATGACAAGCACCGCCAAGGTGCAGGCATCAGTAATGTTTCCAGGGAATGTGAGGCCGGACCATCACTTTGGTTTGAAGGCTACACAAAGCACAGGGAAGAGGCCCTGGACTGGGACACCTGCCTTTATCTTGTGCAGAAAGGTTTCACATTTGAGTGACACTGCTCATTAGAACAAGGAGCCATAGGCAGGGAGGCATTCTTGGGAGTTTATTGACATTAGTGAAAAGTATGTACAAGTGATTAACACCCATGCCCAGGCTGTGCAACTAATTCTCCTTAACTTCCGTAACTCTGCCGCTATGTCTTGTTGCTCCCCAGACATCCACAGAGGAGGTGGAGGCAGCCTGCTGCCTGTGACGCCTTGTCTGTGATGACTTTGGCAGGCGTCCTCTGGAGGGCTGTGACTTGGAGGGCCCTGGCCTGCTTTTGGGGTCCTGCTGTGTGACAGTGGCACCCTCCTCGGCCTGTGGAGCTGGAGCTGCTGAGGTCACAGGAAGAGCGGATTCGGATGGGCCAGACACTCTCGGAATCACCTGGATGGATGGGCCCTGAGTGTGCACCTGCTGACCCTCCTCCCTATGGGCACCTGGGGGCCCTTGGCTGACTTTCTGAGAAGCAGGGGTACCTGGAGTGAGATTGAGCTGTCCGGCATCATCTCACGTACACACTGTTGGAGGCCAACTATGGCATCAGTGATGAAGTTGAGCCCGCGCAACAGTGCAAGAGTGACGTCCTGGACCAAGGTCTCCATGGCTTCAATTCCTCATACTCCCTGGTACCTTGGATCTCTAATTCTGGAAGATTTCTTGTATCTTCCTCAGTCACAAAGTAATCATTTAGTTTCTTTGTCATTTCTTTATTATAAATTCTCTTGACTCTGCATGTTATGGTGTTTCCTTTTTACTTACATATAGAAGCTTTTAACTAGCTACAACTGCTCTCAGTGAGTTAGTATACCCCTGTTTTAAGGCTGGAATAAAACATAACTTCTCTTAATTTATGGAGTAACTTTTAGTTAATTGCTAAATTAAGGAGAGAAAGAAAGAAAAAAATAGACTTTAGATAGAAATTAACCCTCAAAACTCCATCACTCACTAGCCTCACCAGCTCTCAATGCAAATTACAATGGGAAAAATATCAGCCAAAATTCACACTAATGAGGCCACCAGGCCAGGAGTCATGTAGGTTGCAGGGAGCAGCTTCACAAATTGGAAAGTGGAACTTGGGTAGCAAATATTACTTGTGTGACCCAGAGGAGAACTTCTGCTCCATTAGGTCCCACAAAGATAAGATTTGCATATCTTACTGTGGATGTCAGCCTGAGAATGGCAGCCCATTCGGTAGGCACTTAATAGAGCATTATCTACCCAATCTGCCTCTGGACACCTACTTATGTTAATGATGCCCAGGCCTCCCACTGCAACTCTGAGGTGAGTGGCCTATGCATCCCTCTGGTTTCACACCTAGGAGTTAAAATTCTCCCTTTATTTGCTGCACTTTCCAGTTATTAAGAATCTAAATAAACATAGGCTTTAGATTTTTTATTGAAAACAACTCTCTATTTGACATTTGGGAATTAAATTGCTTTCTTTATACTTTAAAACATTTTTTTCAAGTAGCAACAGAAAATTTCTTAATAGGAGGAATAACTGCAGGGATTTCTTATTTGTGGATGTCAGGCATGGCTGTGATGGTCCCATCCCTCCTAACCATTTTATTTCAACGGTTGAAGTATCAGAGAGTGACTGACATCTGCAGATCTGTGCCCCAACAAAAAGGCAATGCATTCCTGAGGAAGAGCAGCCAAAATTGTCAAGGAAGGGAGAAGGTTTCAAAAGAAACTGAGCTCAGTACTTATAACTATGCACAGATATGCCACTGCCCTAATATAGTGCACTTTCACTAAGAGACATATGCCACTTTATTCAATATAAAATTATATTTTTTGTATGGTTCCCAAAGTCAGCATTATAAAGGAGATCTATTGTGCTCTTGACAAGATCATTTATCTTTATTGTTTTTTCTAACTGCATTCCATAATACAATTAATAATTGCTTGGTAGTACAGGACTTGAACATTGCTGAAGAGACATGTTGCTGAAGTTTTTCATCTTGTTACGAGCAATGTTGTGTATAAATTTCAGGACTGATGTGATGCCAGGTATGTAGGCCATCAAAACCATCAAAACTGAAAACAAAACATCCACTGTTAGGTGTGATTTTGCAATCGGGAAGCATTTGCAGAACAATCCTGAGTTAGATACACTAACAACCAATTTAATATAATCAGCCAAACTTGTAGCATGGTTCACTAGAGTTTGCTAGAAGCAACATGCATTCTTATGCAGGACCTGTTCTCTGCAAACAAAAGGAATGTGTTCAAACCTTGAGCTTTTTTTGAATTACCCAGGAGCTTGGAGAGCCCATAGTTCCCTTGCTTTCTCCATGGCAACACCTCAGCCACAGTCAAATTGCCAACCAATCAGCGCCCTTTCTCCTGTAGTTTAAGTTGTTGTGATTGTTTGAAATTTAGCATTCTTGCATTTGTCCTGATGAGTGTAAGATGGTCACCACATTATAGGAAGGATGTGATTGCACTGGAGAGGGTGCAGAGGAGATTTACCAGGATGCTGCCTAGGCTGGAGTGTCTGAGCTAAGAGGAAAGATTGGATGGACTGGGGTTGTTTTCCTTGGAGCAATGAAGGTTGAGAAGAGACCTGATAGAGGTGTATAAGATTATGAGGGGCATAGATAGGGTGAATAGGAAGGCATTTTTTCCATTAGTAGAGGGGTCAATAACAGGGGGCATAGATTTAAGGTAAGAGGTAGAAGGCTAAGAGGGGAGTTGAGGAGAATATTTTTCACCCAGAGGATGGTGGGAGTCTAGAACTCACTGCCTGAAAGGGTGGTTGAGTCAGAAACTCTCGTAACATTTGAGAAGCATTTAGATATTCACTTGCGTTGCCATAGCCTCCAGGGAAATGGGCTGGAAAATGGGATTAGTGTAGTCAGATCTTTGTTAACCGGCAGGGACGTGATGGGCCGAATGGCCTCCTTCTGTGCTGTAGACATCTACAAGTCTATGAAAAGCTTCAGCAACATGTCTCTCTTTTCAGAAATATATTATTAATAGTATTATTTTCTTTAGGTTATTATACAGCATTGGTACATTTTAGAAGCACGTTGAGTTCATTTTGCATCACCTTTCGGGAAAAATGAACCAAAAAAATGTATCTCCTCAAAATATAATACTGAAAGAATGAAAATTCCATTCCTTTTGTGACATGACATGAAATGCTCTTGAATTCTTTATCAAAGGATTAATGTGAACAGGCATTTAATCATTGTGTGTATTTTACATGATATATAAATTAAAGTAATATTGAAGCACATCAAAGAAAATGAAGTTCATTTATCCCTTTTGCCAATTAGCAAAATTAATCTATTTTCATTAGATGAGGATTAGGTTGTGCATTTCAAATTAAGCAGTAATGGCCAAGTTCATATGCCAATTGAGGTAAACTGGAGAATGGAATGAATAAATTGAGGCTACAGCTATTATTTACTCTGATTTAATATATGATTCATTAATGATACTCAAGAAACTTTAGTTTCTTACAATTTATATCTTTAACTTTATTAAACACAGGCATGTTTGCATATCCCTCTCAATTTATTGATATAACCTCAAGATATTCTCAATTGAACTGATTTCTTTTTCATCACATAACAAGGTTGTTAATAAACTAATGAGACAGAAAGTACAGTAAAATGCCATTGGCAGTTTCAGATTTCTGTTTAAAGAGCAAGAATGTTGCTTTGAAAAATAAATAAATTTGATTTTCATGATTCTTCCCTTCTGAAAACACTCATCTGGATTTCCATGGAAAAAACCTTTGGGAGTATAGCATAATCAGCCATGAAACAGCTTTATACAGCATTCTACTGGTCATCTGCCAATATTTTTGTGGAACTCTGTGAAAACTCTCCACCACAGATTTTTGCACACTGTACAGTTCCACAGGTGGCAGTCTGCACCGCTAGGCTCAAATGGCCATTCTTTGTGTAGCAGCCAATAATGAAAGTCAACAGTCCACATGACTGCTGAGGCCATATCAGCCAAGCCCATCCTACTCTCACTCAATCACAACACAAGCTAACAGGAGCAGCAGAACTTGACTGATTTTATATCTACCCTAGCCTAGGGGAGCTGATGTCATACCAAAGATTGAACCTGGGACTAAGTTAAGGAGTGCCTTTATCCAATGGGCCGCTGGGAAGCCTTAATTAGCTTAATAGTCTTCTACATCTCGGAAGCAGTGTTTATTCTGGAAGACAGCGTGTGTTTCATTAAAGTGCTCTCCCAGTCACTGTGCCAATTGGAGCTAGGCCTAGTCTTGCAATTCCTGTAAAATCTGATTCTCCTGTTACATGGCACAAATAAACCATTGCGATTTCCAAAGACAATTGTGCCATATGGAACAAAAAACTGCAATAGTTGTTGGAGACTCTTCTCTCAAAATCAAAAACATTTCTAGGAAGTAATAGGCAAACATTATATTGAATGAAAATGTCTGAATCTGTTTAATGAAGAATTGTAGTAATTATATTGAGCCTTTTTCTTAAAGTTCACCTGCTTTGATTTGAAGGAATCTTGATTGTGTTATTCAATTGCATTTCCTGCTCCAATTCCTTAGGCAATACAACAGGATAAATGACTAATCTTTAAAATAAAATGCCTAATCGGAGTCATGCGCCAATATTCTTCTTTCAGGTTGGCCAGTATTTAACACTGTATTTTTTCATTCTTATTGGTTATTTTAAATTTTCTATATTAACAAAGATATTATGCAAAGCCTTTCTGCCCAATTTATTCCTCAACTGCAATCCACCAATACATCACTTCAGCAAAAATAATCCTCTTAAAGTAGCTTAGGTTCCTCATTTAGGAAGATAGGCACATAGGACCAGGAGTTGGCCATTTGGCCCATCGGGCCTGCTCCGCCATTCAATTAGATCATGGCTGATCATCTACCTCAATGCCGCTTTCCTGCACTATCCCCATTTACCTTGATGTCATTGGTCTCCAGAAATCTATCGATTTCTGTCGTGAACGTGCTCAATGATGGAGCTTCCACAGCCCTCTGGGGTAGAGAATTCCAAAGACTCGCCACCCTCTGAGTGAAGAAATTCACTCTCATCTGTTATATGGCCTACCCCTTATCCTCAGAATATGTCCCCTGGTGTTAGAATCACCAGCCAGGGGAAACATCTTATCTAATTCCACCCTGCCACACCCTGTAAAAATTTTGTAAGTTTCAATGAGATCGTCCCTCTTAGAAACTGTAGGGAATACAGACCCAGTCTTCTCAATCTCACTTCATAAAACAATTCTGTCATCCCAGGGATTAATCTGGTGAACACCCAGTGCACGCCTTCTATTCTAAATATATCCTTCCTTAGATAAGGGGACCAAAACTGTGCACAATACTCCAAGTGAGGTCTTACCAAGGCTCTATATAACTGCAGCAAGACATCCTTACTCTTGTACTCAAATCCCCTTGCAATGAAGGCCAACATGCCATTTGCCTTCCTAATTGCTTGCTGCACCTGCTTGTTAGCTTTTAGTGACTCATGAACAAGGATACCCAGTCCCCCTTGGACAACTGAATTTCCTAACCTGTCACCATTTAAGCAATACTCTACCTTCTTACTTTTTCTACCAAAGTGAATAACTTCACACTTATTCACCTGCTATGTTCTAGCCCATTCACTTAGCCTGTCCAAGTCCTCTTCAAGTCTCCTTGAATCCTCTTCACAGCTTACATTCCCACCCAGAATGGTGTCATCAGCAAAATTTGGAAATATTACAATTGATCCCCACATCCAAATCATTTATATAGATTGTGAACAATTGTGAACCTAGCACAGATCCTTGCGGTACCCAACTACTAACAACCTGCCATCCTGAGAATGATCTGTTTATTCCTACTCTCTGTTATCTATTTGATAACCAATTCTCAATCCATACAAGTATGTTTCCCCAATCCCATGCACTCTAATTTTATTTACTAACCTCCTGTGTGGGACTTTATCAAAAGCCTTCTGAAAATCCAAATATGCCACATCCACTGGTTCTCATTTATCAATGCTAATGCGCAGGTAACATCCTCAAAAAACTCCAACAGGTTTGTAAAACGTGAATTCCCTTTCATAAACCCATGTTGACTCTGCCCAATTCTGCCATTCCTTCCTAAATGTCCAGTTATCACATCCTTAATAATAGATTCTAACATATTCCCTACTACTGACATCAAACAAACTGGTCTGTAGTTCTCCACTCTCCTCTCCCTTGGTTCTTAAATAATGAGGTTGCATTTGTTACTATCAATTCTGCAGGAACCTTTCAAGAATCTAAAGAATTTTGAAAGATAACCACCAATGCATCCATTATCTCTCCATCCACCTCCTTCAACACTCTGAGATGAAGTTCATCTGATGAAGCCATCACATCTTTCCTAAAGCGTGATGCCCATCATAATATCCTTACTTTTGTACTCTATGCCTCTATTTATATATCCCATGATCCCATTGGCACTTATAACCACTTTCTCAACTTGCTCTACTACCTTCAGTGATTTGTGCATATATAACTACAGATCTCTCTTTACCTGCACCTCCTTTAGAAGTGCACCCTTTATCTTATATTATCCCTCCACATTTTTAATACCAAAATGTATCACTACACACTTCTTTGCACTAAATTTCATCTGCCACATGTCCACCCATTCCATCAGCTTGCCTATATCCTCTTGAAGTCTATCGATATCCTCTTCACAGTTCACAATATTTTCAATTTTTGTGTCATCTGCAAAGTTTGAAATTGTGCCCTGTACACCTAAGGCTAAGTCATTAATATATATCAAGAAAACCTGTGGTCCTAGTAACAATCCCTCACTGTTTATTTTCCTCCCATTTGAAAAATAACTATTCACTACTATAGTACTCTCTGTTTCTCTGTCATTCCGCCAATTTTGGGTCCATGCTGCCACTGTCCCTTTTAGTCCATGGGCTTCAACTTTGCTGGCTAGCCTGACTCATTATCAAATGCTTTTTGAAAGTCCAAGTACACTGCATAAAACCCATTACCCTCATCAAACATCTTTGTTACCCCATCAAAAAACTCAAGCTAATTAAAGACATTTGCCTTTAACAAATCCATGCTGCATTTCCTTAATTAATCCATACTTGTCCAAGTTGCTCTTAATTTTATCCCAGATTTCATTTGTGAAAGCTTTCCCACCAGTGAGGTTAAACTGTTTGGTCTGTGGATACTTCTTGATCTGCTGAGCATTTATGCCATTTTCTGTTTTTATTGCAGGATGGAACTGAATTCCTTTAAGGCAGTGAAGTTTATTGTTAGTTATTGTTATTGCCTCCATGCTTAGATTCCCATTTTGGTTCCTAATCTACCCTTCCCATTACTACTTTTATGAACGTGAGGTTTTATAAGATGGTTATGTTTAAACGGTCTCTTTTAATTCAATGTAAAAAGGGAGCATGTGACCTCCTGCTAGTTCTGCCTGGTGATACGCCGATGTGACCAGGTTACTATGGGGACTGTGGGCCCAGGTCAAGTGTAAATGAAATCCACATGCCAGCTTTAACACCTGAACACAAAGGGAGCGGCAGCTCTTTTTCGATTGTAGATTTACTGACCCATAGGCATTTGGACATAGAGAGAGAAAGGGTGAGACCTGAAGAGAAAGACAAGGGATAGCAGCTGCTGTGGTAAGCTGAGGGAAAAAGGTTGTTGCTCTGCTTTCTTGCATACAAAATGCAGGTGGAAGGATGTTCCCTTGTTGAAGAGACAGAATTCATGAAAATGTAAGGACACTGGAAGACTCATCTGGCATGATTGGGGACAGGAATCATTGGAGTGAGCCATGCTGTGGGAGGTTGGTTTGGGATTTCACAGAAGACGGAGGAAAAAGACCTTTGACAGTCACTGGATGCTACGACGCAGTGAAACAGGGAGAAGAGTGTGCATTGGAAGCCGGGAGTAACTTTGGACTGGTTCCTGTAAAGACGGTAATTCTGCAGAGAGTGTGCTGTAACGTATAAATGGGGGTGTAAATTTATCAAGTGTGTTAAAATGATAATAACGGATATCTTTTCTGTAGTTTAACATTTTATTATATTGCCTACTAAGTAATGATTCTACAGGAATTGTAACACTACCTTTTACTATTTATGACTCCCCAAAGCCTGTGCACCATCTACAATGCACAAGTCAGGAGTGTGATGGATACTCCCCACTTGCCTGGATGACTGCAGCTTCAACAGCACGCAAGAAGCTCAATACCATCAAGGACAAAGCAGCGCGCTTGGTTGGCACCGCATTCACAAACATTCACTCTCTCCACCACTGATGCACAGTGTCAGCA
This sequence comes from Cetorhinus maximus, assembly GCF_964194155.1. Classification (NCBI taxonomy): domain Eukaryota; kingdom Metazoa; phylum Chordata; class Chondrichthyes; order Lamniformes; family Cetorhinidae; genus Cetorhinus; species Cetorhinus maximus. The sequence continues at coordinate 51,981,309 of NC_135897.1, read as the reverse complement.
GTGTGTACCATGTGCAAGATGCACTGTGAGAACTCATGAAGGCTCCTTAGGCAGCACGTCCCAAACCAAAACTGCTACCATCTAGAAGGACAAGGCCATCAGGCACAAGGGAACACCAACACCTAGAAGTTCCTCTCCAAGCCACTCACCATTCTGACTTGGAAATATATTGATGTTCCTTCACTGTCACCGGGTCAAAATCCTGGAACTCCCTCCCTAACAATACTATGGATGTACTTACACCACATGGACTGCAGCATTTCAAGAAGGCAGTTCACCACCATCTTCTCAAAGGCATTTAGCGATAAGCAATAAATGCTGGCCAAGTCAGCGACACACACATCCCATGAATGAATTTAAAAAATAAAAGCAAGCAACAAAATTGGCTGTCTTACCATATGACCTGTTACATGTCCAAACTCTTTTTTCAAATAAGTTGGGTGCCTAAGTCGATTGTACATCCTGGTGACTTTCACACCTTGCAAGTTTGAAGCAGTTAGTGCCTTTGTATCTGAATGACCCATTCAATTTGAATTAGTTTCAGAGAGAGGTATTATGTCAATTCAGTCTAGAAAATTCCTTTTGTTCCCTCTTGAGACAGGGGAGTGTTTCAATCCACAAGAGAAGTCAGGTAATCCTCAGGTGGCCATCGTTTTGAGGCCTTTTGTAGTTTTTAAAAGTATTGACAGCAAGTTCTTAATCTACTGGGACATGTCATATAACTTACTATTAATAAAATGGCAGAAGACCACTAATATATATCAAAATCCTTGCACAGATCTAAGGATTCTTTAGACAAAAATACAAGGCCCCTTTAAGGCTGCAAGGTTGAATTCCTGTACTATCTGGAGAATAATTACTGGCTAACTGACTCAAGGGCATCATGCAGTCAATTATACACTCATCTTTTTGTGTTATTTCTTTTTGCAAACTTTTGCATACTCTATTAAGGCAGACATCAATTTGATTCTAACTAATTAGAAATGGGAGGTGGGGTGGGCTGGGAGATGAAATAGTTGGAGGGTGTGACAAGGAGACCTGGCAAAGCAATTGGAACCATGTAAGAACTGCACTGATGGTGAGTGGGACACCTTATCCCCTTATTGTGCACACTATACACTTGGTCAAAGCGCATCAAACGCCATCCTTCATTTCCAGCAGAATTCAGGGCAGAACTTAAATGGGGTTTAAAACTAGCAAATCTTCTCTATGTCCCAAAAAACTGTTCTACCCTCCTTTTTCATGAAAGATATGAGGTTTAAATCTTGTCCTGCATTGCAGAGGGTTAGGTTATTGCAACTTACTACCTGCTGCACTTCGTTCCACATTCCAGATATCCTGCCACTGACTCCCATTATTCCATTCCCCCACTCCAGGGCAAATTTTAGTTTGAACAATATTTATGTCAATCCCTTCCTTGTTCCTTTTTGATCCATGGTTTCAAATTGCTGGATATCGGCGCTGTTTTAAAATGAGACGAGCAGTAAATACAGCATGCTGCCCACTTAAGTGTTTCTTCTACCCCGCCAATCCCCCATCCTACTCCTGTGACTAGACAACTGCAGGCAGGAAATGTGTTTTTGATCCAGTCTACAATACGAGCTGACTCCAGAATTTCTGATGGGATCAATGTTGACATGATTGGACAGGTGAAAGTTTTGCACGACTGAATTGTGGTGGTGGATCTCAGGACTCAGGATTACAGAGTCACCATTTTTTTTACTGGTGGATCTCCTGTGATATTAATCTGAGGATACATTGTATTTTAACAATAACAGTGTTATGCATGTAACACGCAATGTGTTATCAGGAGCGCTGATTTTCAGTGACTGAATAAGTCAAGTTACATTTTTATTACATGATATTCCAGAATTTTGCCGTGAAAACCATAATGAGTGCCATGGATAATTATTATATGCTCTTTTTATCAATGGGCAGAATTTTACGTTCCCTTGCTGGCAGGTTTGCCGGTGGAGGGTGGCCGTAAAATTCTTCGGATGGCCTTCCCACTGGGCTCTCGCCTGCTGCGACCTCTCTGCAATTTTACAGTGGGACGGGTGAGGCCTAGGCCAGCTCCCCTGCCCTTGCCCCAATTGAGGCCCTTAACTGGCCAATTAATGACCATTTAAAGGCCGTTTCTCACCAGCCTCAATTTTCAGGCTGGTGGGAAGAGTTCAGGGGCAGGGTGGAAACCCAAAAATTGACCCTGCTCAGGCCTCGGGCAGGAAAATGGCTGTTTTGGGGGGGGGGGGGGGGGGGGGCGGGGGGTGAGGGTGTGGAAACAACTTATAACATTGGGCACCCCCCAAAAGGTCTGGCCACTGCAGACACTTCCTTCCCACCGGCCTCTCCAATAACACTCCCATTCCACTCTGCCCATCCCAGGCCTCCCAGGCCTTACCTCCCCTCCCTGCCCTGAGACCCCCAAAGATTACCTCATCCTGGACTCCAGGGACTTAGATTCTGGGGACTACTTGCAGTCCCAGTCCTTCCCACTGCAGATTCTAGTGCTGCTGGGACTAGAGAGCTGCCGGCCAATCTGCTCTGAGGCGGGACTTCTTCCTGAGTGAGGGGCAGTAGACACCCCTCCAATTAACTCTCCCTGGAGCATTAAATGGATGTGGGGCTGTGAGTATCACGGCAATGTGTTCGTCACCAACTCCTTGGGTGGCAGGTAGGCAAACTCTGCCACCCAAAAAATCTTGGCCTATGTGTTTAATTTTTATTGCATCTTATGTATAGCAAGGTTACACAGGAAGATGGACATGTGCCTGGAGTTTAGCAATATTGTGGAGGGCTTTGGGAAATGATTCCGGGGTACCATAGTACTGTAGAGAGGAGTTAATGATTGGTGGCCCTGGAGATGGGCATGTGAGATTTGGTTAGTTGATGGTTCCTGGATCTGACAGCACTGAGGAATCGTTTCAAGGATTGGCAGCAGTGGGAGTGGGGTGGGAAGTTGATGGATTGTGAGATCTCACTGCATGGGAGCATAGAGACAGGGATAGGTTAGTTAGTCCCTCAAGCATGTTCCGCCATTTAAATCACAGCTGTTCTGCGATCTAACTCTATGAACTCACCTTTGCATGTCCCTTAATACCTTTGGTTAACAAAAATCTATTAATCTAAGATTTAAAATTAACAATTGATCCATTTATGGAAGAGAGTTCCAAACTGCTATCACTCTTTGTGTGTAGAATTGTTTTGTAATTTTGTTCATCCAAGGTCTGACTCAAGTTTTTAGATGATGCCCCTAATTCTAGGCTACCCAACCATGAGAAAAAGCTTCTTTGCATCAATCCTATCCTGAGGATTGGGAGGATTTTAGAATTCAGCAAAGGAGAATTTGAGGAGGAAAAAGAGAATATAAGAATAGACAAGAAAAAGACATTGTAGTAATTGAAGGTATAGTCTTTCCTACTGCATATCGAGGGTCACGTAATTGTTCTTGGAGGCTCTGACAAATGAGCCCTAAGCGCAGGTAATCTGGGGTCTGGCTTTTCTAGTTGAGGACCTGGTTCAAGCAAGTAGCTTCTGAAAAGCTCTCTGTGATAAAGTTAGTTCAAATGGAAACCTGTCTGGTGCATCAAGTCATTACATTTGACAATGAGGATGGGATAGCTCCGATGTTGCACCTCGCCTTGTGAATGGGAGTGCATCAGATCTTAAGAAAAGAAGAAAAGTATACTCACCAGTCATGCCACTCTTCATCAGAATCGATCCTTATGATGTGGCTATGGAAGACTGGAGCCAGTATGTCAAGCGCCTTGGTTTTTATTTCGTGGCGAATGAAATTACTATGGAGGAGAAGCAGAAAGTAATACTTTTGAGTGTATGTGGTAGCAAGACATACAATCTCATCCGCGGTCTGCCAGCCCCGAATGTACCCAATTCTAAGTCCTTTAACGAATTAATTGACTTCTTGAAGGTGCATTACCAGCTGAAGTCATCCATAATAATGCAGAGGTTTAAGTTTAACTCCAGAGTAAGGGCCCTGGGAGAGCCCCTCGCAACCTATGTAGTGAAGTTAAAGCAGTTGACTGAGCACTGCGACTTTGGAGACACATTCAATGATATGTTGCGGGACCAATTAGTTTGTGGAGTTCTCGATGACGCCATTCAGCGTGGTTTACTCTCAGGAATCAACATCGATTAGAAGCGCATCATAGAAATAGCACTAGCCATGGAAAGTGCGACTCGCAGGCTTTACAAAACGTACAACAGAGTGAGAGACTATCTCTTCAGCTAGAAAAATGAAAAGGTCTACTGGAAGCATTTCAGCAGCAACTCCAGGGTTAATCTGTTACAGATGTAGAGGTAACCACATACCAGACAACTGCAGGTTCAAGGAGACAGAACGCCATTACTGCCATAACAAAGGTCATGAAATAAAGTAATGCAGGGCAAAATCGAAACAGCCCATAAGGCAGCAGACCAAAATGACTGAAGTGAATAATATAACAGAACCTGAAGCTGCCAATACCGACATCTATTCCCTGTACAACATCACAGGGATAAATACTGAACCTATTACCATCACAACCCAAGTGAATGGGAAGCCAGTAGTAATGGAGGTAGATACAGGAGCATCAACCACAGTGGTGGGAGAGCACACATTTAAATACCTAAATTAAGGTATCCAGCCACTGAATCTGGAGCGAATCATGGCTCAATTGAAGACATACAATGGAGAATCCATACAGGTAAAGAACATCACCATAGTACCTGTGTCCTACAGGCAACAGACAGCTCAGCTTCCAGTGATCATAATGACAGGTGAAGGACCTATTCTTCTGTGCGAAGGCTGGTTATAAAAAATTAAGCTCAACTGATCTGAAATATTTCACTTGAGAACAGGAGTTCCTGAACTGTTAAGGAAATACAACTGTGTATTTCGTGACGAATTACCATAAGACGTGTGAGCAGAAGTAGGCCATTCGGTCCATTGAGTCTGCTCTGCTATTCAATGAGATCATGGCTGATCTGATAATCCTCAACTCCACTTTCCTGCCCTTTCCCCATACCCCTTGATTCCCTTACTAATTAAAAATCTGTCTATCTCAGCCTTGAATATACTTAACAACCCAGCCTCTAAAGCCCTCTAAAGAATTCCACAGATTGACTACCCTCTGAGAGAAGAAATTCCCCCTCATCTCTGTTTTAAATGGGCACCCCCTTACTCTGAGATTATGCCCTCTGGCCCTAGACTCTTCCATAAGGGGAAACAACTTCACAGCATCTACCCTGTCAAGACCCCTAAGAATCTTATATGTTTCAATAAAGTCACCTCTCATTCTTCAAAATTTCAATGAGTACAGGCCTAACCTACTAAACCTCTCCTCCTAAGAAAATCCCTCCATCCCCGGGATCAACCTAGTGAACCTTCTCTAGACAGCTTCCAATGCCAATGTATCTTTCCTCAGATAAGGGACCAAAACTGTTCACAGGATTCTAGTGCTTGTATAGTTTTAGCAAGACTTCCCTATTTTTATTCTCCATTTCATTTGAATTAAAGGCCAACATTCCATTTGCCTTCCCTATTACCTGCTGAACTTGTATGCTAGCTTTTATGATTCATGCACGAAGACCCCCAAATCCCTCTGTGCTGCAGCTTTCTTCAGTCTTTCTCCATTTAAGTAATATTCAGCTCCTCTATTCTTCCTGCCAAAGTGCATAACTTCACATTTTCCCACATTATATTCCATCTGCCATGTTTTTGCCCTCTCACTTAACCTGTCTATATGCCTCTGTAGACTCTTTGTGTCATCCTCACCACTTGCCTTCCCATCTATTTTTATGTCATCTGCAAACTTGGCGATAGTACATTCATTTCCCTCATCTAAGTCACTAAAAATATTGTAAATAATAGTGGCCCCAGCACTGACCCCTGTGGCACTCCACTAGTTACAGGTTGCCATCCTGAAAATGCCCCCCTTATCCCAATTCTTTTGTCTCTATTAGTTAGCCAGTCTTCTATCCATGCTAATATACTACCCCAACACCATGGGCTCTTATCTTATTAAGTAGCCTTATGTGTGGTACCTTATCGAACGCCTTTTGGAAATCCAAATGTATTACATCTACTGGTTCCCCTTTATGTATCCTGCTTGTTACCTCCTCAATGAACCCTAATAAATTTGTCAGGCATAATTTCCCCTTTATGAAGCCATGCTGACTCTGCTTGATTATATTATGCATTTGTAAATGCTCTGCTATTACATCCTTTATAATAGACTCTAACATTTTCCCAATGACAGATGTTAAGCTAACTGGCCTACAGTTACCTGTTTTTTGTCTCCCTCCCTTTTTGAATAAGGGTGTTACATTGGCAGTTTTCCAATCCTCTGGAACGTTTCCAGAATCTAAGGATTCTTGGAAGATACCAGTGCACCCACTATCTCTGCAGCTATTTCCTTTAATATCCTAGGATGCAACCCATCAGGTCCAGGTGACTTATTGGCCTTTAGCCCCATTAGTTTCCCTAGTACTTTTTCTCTAGTGATAGTTATTGTATTTATTTCCTCCCCTGCTTTTGCCCCATGATTATTCAGTATTTTTGGAATGCTATTAGTGTCTTCTACCATGAAGATTGATGCACAGTATTTATTCAACTCCTCTACCATTTTCTGGTTCCCCATTATTATCTTCCCAGCCTCATTCTCTGACGGGCCTATATTGATTTTGGCCTCTCTCTTCCTTTTTACATATTTAAAGAAGCTCTAACTGTCCATTTTTATATTCCTTGCTAGTTTACCCTTAAAGTTTATTTTCTCCCGCTTTATCATTTTTTAGGCATCTTTCGTTGGTTTTTAAAACTTTCCCAATCCTCTAGTTTACCACTAATCTTTGCCACATTGTATGTTTTTCTTTCACTTTAATACTATCCTTAACTTCCTTGGTTAACCATGGTTGGTTTATCCCTTTCCTACATTCCTTCCTCCTCACTGGGATATATCTTTGTTGCAAGTCATGAACTATTTTCTTAAAAGCCTGCCATTGTTCACCAACTGTCTTTTCTGCTAAACTCCTTTCCCAGTCCACTCCAGCCAACTCTGCCCTCATTCCTTTGTAATTACCCTTATTTAAGTTTAGCACAGTTGTTTCTGAACTAAGTTTCTCATTCTCAAACTGAATGCTAAATTCCATCATATTATGGTTACTGTTTCCTCGGGGATCTTTTACTCTGAGATTATTTATTAAACCTGCCTCATTACACGTTACCAGATCCAAAATAGCCTGATCCCTGTTTGGATCCACAACATATTGTTCTAGGAAACAGTACCGAATACACTCTATGAATTCTTGCTCATGGCTACCTCTGCCAATTTGATTTTCCCAATCTACATGAAGATTAAAGTCACCCATGATTAATATACTGCCTTTTTTACATGCCCTCATTATCTCCTGATTTATTCCCTGTCCTACAGCATAGCTACTGTTAGGGGGCCTATAGACAACTTCCATCAGTGTCTTCTTCCCCTTGATATTTTTTACCTCTACCCATATGGATCCCACACCTTCTGATCCAAGATCATTTCTTGCTATCATACTTATTCCATCTCATACCAACAAAGCTACCCCACCACCCTTTCTTTCCTGCCTATCCTTTCGAAAAGTCACATACCCCCTGAATATTTAGTTCCCAGCTTTGATCTCCTTGTAACCAAGTCTACGTAATGGCTATAAGATCATACCCATTAACCTCTATTTGTGCTGTTAATTCATTTATTTTGTTCTGAATACTGCGTGCAGTTAAGTGAAGAGCCTTCAATTTTGCCTTTTTACCACTTTTTCCCTCTTTGACCTTATTTGCTGCTATTTTTTCATGTTTGTAAACTCTGTCCCTTTCTGTCACACTCTGGTTATCATTACCTAAGTAGCTGCCCTGCAATGCCACCATAACCTTTTGCTTTGCAAGCCTACTTATCCCTTCTCCAGAACTCTCCCCCTCCATTTAGTTTAAAGGCCTCCCTACAGTGATTCACCAGGGCACTGGTCCCAGCATGGTTCAAGTGAAGCCCATCCCACCGGAACAGCTCCCTTCTACCCCAGTACTGATGCCAGTGCCCCATGAACTGAAACCCATTCCTCCCACACCAATCTTTGAGCCACGCATTTAACTCCTTAACTTTATTTACCCTATGCCAGTTTGCCCATGTTTCATGGCTCATATCAACGTCATAGGTACCAATGTGGATGACAACAACTGGATCCCTCCCCTCCCACTCCAAGTTCCTCTCCAGCCCTGAGGAGATGTCCTTAACCCTGGCACCAGGCAGGCAACACAGCCTTCAGGACTCACGCTCACTGCTGCAGAAAACAGTATCTATCCCCTAATTATACTGTCCCCTACCGCTACTGCATTCCTATTTCCTCCCCTCACTTGAATGGCTCCCTGTAACACGTTGCCGTGGTCAGTTCATTCATCCTCCCTGCAGTCCCTCCCCATTCTCGTCCACACAGCTTGCAAGAACCTCATAACTGTTGGACAATTGCAGGGGCTGAGGCTCCTTGAACACTACCCCCTGGGTCCCCATACCTGCCTCACCTGCAGTCACACCCTCCTGTCCCTGATCACAGACCAAATCTGAATTATCTAACCTGTGGGGTGTGACCGCCTCCTCGAGGAAAGTGTCCAAGTGACTTTTCCCCTTCCTGATGTGTCGCAATGTCTGCAGCTCAGACTCCAGTTCCTTAACTCGGATCCGAAGTTCCTCGAGCTGCAAACACTTACTACAGATGTGTCCAAATCACCTTGGTGTCCAGCAGCTCCCACATGTAGCAACACATCGCTCATCCTGCCATCGCTATCTTATTTTATTTAATTTATTAATTAATTACGCTAGTATTCCCACTCTTTACACTTTATTGAAATTAATTATTTACACCAGTATCGATCTTATACTTAACAAGCTATTTTTATGAAAGAGAAAATAAAGACTAGAGATCTAAACACTAACTATAGACCTTAATTTTAGTCTAAGGACTAGAAATACTCACCTAGCCAACTCACCAATCAGCTGCTCTCCACACTCTTTTTGAAGTCTCCCCGCTCTTTGTTTTAAATGAAGTCCATGCACAGCCACTCTCTGTTTTAAATAAAATCCACACACTCACCCGCTCTTTGTTTTAAATAAAGTCCACATGCTCACCCGCTCTTTGTTTAAATGAAGTTCATGGTCACCCGTTAGATATTGGACAGAGGAGGAAGTTTTAGTCTGTGTGAAGCTCAATTGTTAGTGACACACTAACTGGTGCGATTTAGGAGCCCCACTCTGGGATAGGAAAGTTAAAAGGTTTGCAAGCAAAAATATATGTAGATTCTCAGGCAACACCCCATTTCTTTAAAGCCAGGCCTGTGCCTTATGCCTTAAAGGAGAAGGTGGGTGCAGAATTGTGCCAGTTAGAAAAGCTAAGCATTATCCAACCAGTCCAGTGTTCAGAATGGGCAGTGACCATAGTCCCAGTAGTGAAACCTGACCAAACTATATGCATTTGTGGGGACTATAAATTGACTGTGAAGAAGGCAGCTAAACTAGATAAATATGCTAACCCAAGGATAGACGACTTATCTGCAAAGCAAGCTTTCTGGGCATGATCAATTATATTAGCCGCTTCTTGCCAAACTTGTCAACAGCATTAGGACCATTGCACTGGACATTAAAACAGAATCATCACTGGCCATGGAATTCGCAACAAGAAGAAAACTTTGTGAAAGATAAGAAGCTATTACATTCATCATGGGCAGAATTTTCTGGGTGATGTGGCCCCGTATGTCAACACATAAAATGACGCGTGGTGATATCGGGCGAGTGTCCCGACGTCACCGTGCGCCATCGCGATATTTTGTTGGGCGGGTGTGCGATGAAAGTGCGACGTGCACCCGCCATTAATTAAAGGGCTAGTTAAGGCCCTTAACTCGGCAATCGATGCCGATTTTCAGGCGCCTGTGCGATCTTCGGTGCGGCGCACAGGCGCAACGGGCAGGCGGGTAAGCGACTTTTTAAAAACTCATCCACGGGCGAGGATAAGAGGGCTCAGTGGGGTTGTCAATCTGGTTTGTGAAGTATTTATTGCAGAAAGTGTTTTAAACTTGCCTGTGTGATCTGTAGCTGTTCAGAACGAATTCCAACAGCTTTCTCTGTATTTTGAACCTTCAGCTCAGCATTCTTCAGTCAGGAATCTTTGTCGGGCCTGCAGCTTTCTGGAGGCCTCCCTTTAGCCTGGGTATGGGTTCTGACATGTCCACTGGAGGCAGCTCCTCTGAGGAGGAAGGGAGGGCTAGAATAAGGAGGAGGCCAGGAGTGCACAATCGGCCTCCAGGGGAGCCACCTTTGGGCGTACAGGTACAGGCACAAGGGGCGCAGGGCAAAGAGGTTGTCCAAGGTGGGAGGGGCTGCAGAAGATGCCACTATCCTGCTGCCAGGGTATACAGGCGGCGAAGCAGCTACCTCAATATGACTGAGGTGCAGTGCCGAAGGAGGCTCCAACTGTCAAGGGAGACAGTCAACTATATCTGTCAGATGATTGGCCCTGAGATCTCTCCTAACTGTGTGGGCCGACACCCCATGCCAGCGACTCTGAAGGTCACAGCTGCCCTCAACCTCTATGCCTCTGGCTCCTTCCAGGGCTCAGTGGGTGATCTTTGCGGTGTCTCCCAATCAGCTGTCCACACTTGTGTCAAGCAGGTTACAGACGCTCTGTTCAGGCGTGCATTGACCTTCATCCACTTCCAATGGGACCAGGCAAGCCAGACACAGCGAGCCAGAGGCTTCGCGGCCATTGCTGGCTTCCCCCGCGTCCAGGGTGCTATAGCCTGTACACATGTGGCCATCAAGGCGCCAGCAGGTGATATTCATAGCAAAGCTTGAAGATTTACCGTAGGAGACACAGTTTTCCTGCGGAATTTTGGAAGTAGATCCTGTTGGGTTCCTGATATAATTGTCTCGGAAACTGGTACCTTGTCCTTCCAGGTAGAAGTGGAAGGCCGAATTGTTCGAAAACATGTGGATCATCTTAAGAATAGAGAGATTGCAACAACCAACTATTCTGCCTGTGATTAATGTCGAATCATTAATCCTTGAGGTGCAGATCAACCTAGAATAGACATACCTGTTGTCTCTGTAGAGTAACCCTGCACTGCCACTTTCTAATGATGTACGTGATACTGCAGTTCCTGATCAAGTCAATTGGTGGAAGAACCTCAAGTGGTAGAGCTACGCTGCTCTAACCGAATAAGAAAACCACCTGAGATTTAATCTTTAATCACCTGACTTGTATATGCGTATATGTTGTGGGTTATTCAAATGTTCTCTGTAAATAGGAAGTGTAAAAAACTAAAGGAGGAGGAAATGTAGTAATTGAAGGTATAGTCTTTCCTACTGCCTATCAGGGGTCACGTGATGGTTCTTGGAGACTATGACCAATGAGCCCTAAGCACAGATAATCGGTGGGGGGCGGTTGCATGGCTTTTCTAGTTGAGGATGTGGTTCATGTATGTAGCTTCTGAAAAGCTCTCTGTAATAAAGTTATCTGCTCCAAGTAGAAACCTATTTGGTACGTCAAGTCATGACAGATATAAAAGAGATTGCAACTGTTTCTATGGGCAGAATTTTCAGTTTGACGTGTGGGGGGCGGGGTAAAATGACATGCGGTGATGTTGGGCGAGCATCCTGGCAGGTAAGAGACTTTTCTATGAACCTCAGCCACGGGCTGGACAAGAGGGTTCAGTGGGGTCGTCAATCTGGTTTGTGGAGTATTTATTGGAGAAAGTATTTTAAACTTGCCTGTGTGATCTGCAGTAGTTCAGAACGCATTCCAGCAGCTTTCTGTGTACTTTGACCCTTCAGGTCAGCACTCTGCAGTCAGGAATCTTTAGCAGGCCTATAGCTTTCAGGAAGCCTCCCATTAGCCTGGGTATGTGATCTGAACTGTCCACTGGAGACAGCTCCTCTGAGGAGGAAGGGAGGGCTAAAAGGAGGAGGAGGCCAGGAGTGCACATTCAGCCTCCAGGGGAGCCACCTTTGGGAGTACAAGCGCAGGCATAAGGAGCGCAGGGCCAAGAGGTAGTCCAAGGTGGGAGGGGCTGCAGAAGATGCCACTATCCTGCTGCCAGGGTATACAGGCGGCGAAGCAGCTACCTCAATATGTTTGAGGTGCAGTGCCGAAGGAGGCTCCAACTGTCAAGGGAGACAGTCAACTATATCTGTCAGATGATTGGCCCTGAGATCTCCCCTAACTGTGTGGGTGGACACCCCATGCCGGCGGCTCTGAAGGTCACAGCTGCCCTCAACCTCTATGCATCTGGCACCTTCCAGGATTCAGTGGGTGTTCTTTGCGGTGTCTCCCAATCAGCTGTCCACACTTGTGTCAAGCAGGTCACAGACGCTCTGTTCAGGCGTGCATTGACCTTCATCCACTACCGCTGGGACGATGCCAGCCAGACACAGCGAGCCAGAGGCTTTGCAGCCATTGCTGGCTTCCCCCACGTCCAGGGTGCAATAGACTGTACACATGTGGCCATCAAGGCGACAGCAGGTGAGCCCGGTGCCTTCGTCAACAGGAAGGGCTTCCACTCCATGAACGTGCAGATAGTGTGTGATCACAGGATGCAGATTCTGCAAGTCCGTGCAAGGTACCCAGGCAGCTCCCACAACGCCTACATCCTCAGACACTCCCAGTTATCGGGTCTCTTCAATGCTCCAGCCTGGCTTGATGGTTGGCTGCTGGGTAACAAGGGCTATCCCTTCAGAAGGTGGCTCATGACGCCTCTCCGCCATCTAAGAACAGAAGCTGAGCAGCAGTACAATAGGAGCACGCCTCCACAAGGGCTGTGATGGAGAGAGCCATCAGTCTTCTCAAGATACACTTCCGATGCCTGGACCACTCAGGGGCCGCACTCCAGTACCCCCCAGATCACGTGTCGGTAATAGTGGTTGCATGTTGCGCTCTGCACAATCTTGCGCTGGAAAGGGGGGGCGCAGTGGACGATGAAGACGTTGACACATTGTCTGCGGCTGCACACGATGAGTCCAGCACTGATTCTGAGGAAGAGCATGCACAGGGAAGGCTGAGGGGGTAGACGCTGACCCTGGACTACATCAAGGAGGCAGGGACACCCGGGAGGCTTTAATCCAATGAACCTTCAGCTAGCACAACACAAATGGATCAGCAGGACCAGCCTTGCCTGGCATATCCATACTCGATAGCTAAGTGCAAAATCTGCCAGGCAGGAACTAAGGGCCTTGTACATTAATTTGAATCTCCAAGCAAACACTCATGACAGTTTTCTTAAACATATACATGCAGAATAAACGAGCCACCCTCAGCCATGGTCACACATCTGAATTTTAATTTTCATATCAGATGTTCTCCCAATTGTAAAATAATACTGTAAGCAAGCAAAAAGAAATCCAAAGGACGTAATCTCAGGCAACACAAAAGCAGCAGTGAGAAACCCGTGGTGTGCCTAAAGTGCTTTATGTTTATGTTTCCGGGTGCTGTGTCTTGGTGCTGCCCCATTGCTCGGAGTGGTATCTGAGACAGCCTGCTAACTCTGCTGCCCTGTTGGCCTCGATGATCTTGGCGGTCGTCCTCTGGCCCGTGGAGCCTGTGCTGGCCCCGCCTGGGAGGGAGCTGTTAGTTCCACAGCTGCCATCTCCCCAGTCGTCGCAGCCTCACTGGTTGAAGCGGTCACTGGCAGAGGGGTGGAGCAGCTGGTGCCCTCATCCGGAGCGCCCTGAGTGGAGCCTGCAGAGACGACAGGCAGCTGCTGTGCTGACGTGAGGTCGCCATGGCCCTCCATGCTCACCATGGATGGATGGGCACCAAGTTGGGAAGCTTGATGTCCAGACCATCTCCCACACTGGCACTGACCAGCTGATGTCAATGCCGACGTGAGGGCTTGCTGGTCTAAGCCCGATCCCAGGAAGACCTGATTGTTCTCCTGGAAGCCCCTCTCCACAAGAGTCGCCACTCTCTCCATGGAGGAAGCATGGTGCTCAGCCATGAGGCTCATTGCATCAGTGATGCTCCATGTGGACTCCTCCACCATGGACACCAAGCGAAGCATGGCCTCATGTAACACTCCCAGATGCTCCCGCATACCCGGCCACATTTCCTGCAGCTGCTGCGTTGCGGATGACTCCAGAGGCACATCATCAGGCACCGACTGAGCATGTGCCTGGTCCCCTGCAGTCCTCCGACTGCTGGAACCATTGGCACTCTCTGTCTCTGCCAGCTCCTCCAGCGAATGTGATGTGCCCTCACCGCTGTGCCCCAGGACACTAGCCGATGTTCCAATGGCCACTGAGGTGCTAGTATCTGTGCGGGTGCCTGCCTCGCAGATGGTGTGACGCTGGTGAGAACTGAGGGCCCTCAGGTGTGAGAGGGGGCATCTGCAGCTCCTCCTGCTGGCCGTGCCCTGATGATGCTGAAAGGAACAACAAGGACAGTGGATCAGTTAGCATGCACACAGTGACAAACTTCATCCCTTTCCCCCTGGCTCATTATGCGCTCAACCTTCCAGAAACAGTGGACACAAACATTGGTGGGGTGGAAAATAGTGAGGAGGAAAGCCTTACATTACAGGAGGGTATAGACAGGCTGGTCAGATGGGCTGATGAGTGCCAAATGGAATTTAATGTGGATAAGTGTGAGGTGATGCACTTAGGCAGGACAAACAAGGCACAGGAACACACAATGCATGGTAGGACATTGGGAAGTAACAAGGATCAGGGGGACCTTGGTGTGCATGTCGACTGGACCCTTAAGGTAGCAGGACAGGTACATAAGGTATTTAAGAAGGCATATGGCATACTTGCCTTTATTAGCCGAGGCATAGAATATAGGAGCAGGGAGGTAATGTTCAAACTGTAGAAAACGCTGCTTAGGCCACAGCTACAGCACTGCGTGCAGTTCTGAAATGCGGTCTATGGGAGGGATGTGATTGCAGTGGAGAGAGTACAGAGGACATTTACCAGGATGTTGCCTGGCCTGGAGAGCTTCAGTTATGAGGAGAGATTGCATAGGCTGGGGTTATTTCCCCTGGAGCAGAGGAGATTGAGGGGGGACATGATTGAGGTGTATAAACTTAAGAAGGGCATAGATAGGGTCGACAAAAAGGAACTTTTCCCCTTGGCGGAGGGATCAGTACCAAGGGGGCATAGATTTAAGGTAAGGGGCAGGAGGTTTACAGGGGATGTGATGAGCAACTTTTGCACTCAGAGTGTGGTGGGAATCTGGAACGCACTGCCTGAAAGGTGGTAGACACAGAAACCCTCCTAACATGTAATAAGTATTTGGATGTGCACTTGCGATGCCATGGCATACAAAGCTATGGATCTAGTGCTGGAAAATGGGATTAGAATACTTGGGTACATGTTTGACCTGTGCATCCTCGATGGGCTGAAGGGCCTTTTTCTGTGCTGCACACCTCTGACTTTATCACTCTATGACCGAGCAATGTTACAACAATAACAAATTTAACAATCATCAGTGCTCTGGATGTTGGGAGAACATTGCGGATCTCATTGTTGGCCTCGAAAACCTGGCCATGCCACCCCAGCCTCACCGATACCAATTGACCTGGGTACATGCCGCCTCTCCATGAGGCCCTGTAGGCCATCGGTAGCAACAGAATTGTATTCAACCACAATCTGTAACCTCAAGGCCTGGCATATGGAGAGCGGACCTGTGTGAGAAGGGCTGTGGTGGCGGGAGATAAAAACCGGTGGCAGAGAGCCCCTTCAACCTTTTTCTACCTGTCAGAGTTGAAGTGTGATGTCAAAGGATAATAAGGTAGGTGATTGGTGGGTATCTATTCCATGGGCAGAATTTTGCCCTCGTCAGGTGGGCGCGGCGGGTAGGCCCGGGAGAGGTCACGAAGCCAGCCACCACCGGTGATCGGGCCCTGACATGGATTTCACACTGGCTGGCCAATTAATGGGTGCAGGGTAGTGAAGAGGCGAACGATAATCAAAGTGTGACAGAAAGGGGTAGAAAATATAAGCAGAAGAGTGCAGCAGAAATTAGAACCAGAATGAGTAATAATGATAAAAAGCCAAAGCTTAAGGCTCTTTATCTGAATGCATGCAGCATTTGTAACAAGATAGATGAGTTGATGGCACAAATAGAAATAAATGAATATGACTTAATAGCTATTAAAGATACATGGTTGCAGGGTGACCAAGATTGGGAACTCAATTTTCAAGGGTATTCAACATTCTGGAAAAATAGATGAAAAGGAAAAGGAGGTGGGGTAGCTTTTTAATAAAGGAAGGTATCAGTGCGGTAGTGAGTAGTGTTATAGATGCAATAGATTGTGATGTGGAATCAGCTTGGGTGGAAATAAGAAATAGCAAGGGGAAGAAGTCACGGATGGGAGTCATCTATAGGCCCCCGAAGAGTTGCCTCACTGTAGGACAAAGTATAAATTGGGAAATAATGGAGGCATGTAAGAAGGGCGCTACAATTGTCATGGAGGATTTTAATCTGCATATTGACTGGACAAATCAGCTTGGCAAGGGTAACATGGAAGACTATTTTGTAGAGTGCATCAGGGTTGTTTCTTAGAGCAATACGTTGCAAAACCTCCCCAGGAACAGGCTATTTTAGATCCAGTAATCTGTAATGACATGCGATTAATAAGAGATATTGTAGTTAAGGATCCTCTCGAGGGTAGCGATCACAACATGATAGAATTTCAAATTCAGTTTGAGGGCGAGCACCTCAAACCAGTGTCCTCAACTTAAATAGGGGCAATTACAAAAATATGAAGAAAGAGCTGTCTAAAGTAGGCTGGGAAAATAGACTATGAGGAAGGTCAGTGGATGAGCAGTGGCAGACATTTAAGCAGATATTTCATAATGCTCAGCAAAAATTTATCCCAGTCAAAAAGGAGGACTCAATGAGAAGGATGAACCACCCATGGTTACAAAGGTGATCAACGAGAGTATCCAATCAAAAAACTAAGGCATACAAAGTGGTGAAAGCTAATGATAGGCTAGAGGATTGGGAATTTTGTAGGAACCAGTAGAGGCATTGGTCAAAATATTCCAGAACTCACTGGATTCTGGGAGGGTTCCAGAGGATTGGAAAGCCATTAAAGTAATGCCCCTATTCAAGAAGAGAGGGATACAAAAAGCAGGAAATTATAGGCCAGTCAACCTAACATCTGTCATTGGGAAAACACTAGAGTCCATTATTAAGGAAAAAATAGCAGGACATTTAGAAAAGCTTAACAAAATCAAACAGAGTCAACATGGTTTTATGAAAGGGAAATCATGTTTGACAAATTTGCTAGAGTACTTTGAGGATATAACAAGCAGAGCTGATAAAGGGGAACCTGTAGATGTAGTGTATTTAGATGTCCAGAAGGCATTCGATAAGGTGTCACATAAAAGGTTATTGTACAAAATAGGAGCTCACGGTATTGGAGGTAATGTATTAACATGGATTAAGGATTGGTTAACACACAGAAGACAGAGTCAGAATTAATGGGTCTTTTTCAGATTGGAAAGACAGAACTAGTAGAGTGCCACAAGGATCAGTCCTAGGGCCTCAATTATTTACAATCTATATTAATGACTTGGAGGAGGGGGCAGAATATAATATATCCAAATTTGCTGATGATACAAAAATAGGTGGGAGGGCATGTTTTGATGAGGACATAAGGAATCTGCAAGGGGGGTATAGATAGGTTGCGTGAGTGGGCAAAAACTTGGCAGATGGAGTTTAATGACGGAAAGTGTGAGGTCATGCACTTTGGTAGAACGAATCAAAAGGCAGACTATTACTTAAATGGAGAGAGACTCCAAAAAAGTGCAGCACAGAGGGATCTGGGTGTTCTTGTGCATGAAACACAAAAAAGTTAGCATGCAGGTGCAGCAAGTAATTAAGAAGGCAAATGGAATTTTGGCCTGTATTGCTAGGGGGCTGGAGTTTAAAAATAGGGAAATCTTGTTACAATTGAAGGGTGTTGGTGAGGCTGCACCTGGAGCACTGTGTATAGCTTTGGTCTCCATATTTAAGAAAAGATAGAGTGGCATTGGAGGCAGTTCAAAAGAGTTTCACCAGGCTAATTCCTGGGATGAAGGGGTTGACTTAACAAGAACGGCTAAACAGGTTAGGCCTTTATTCATTAGAGTTTAGAAGGGTGAGGGGTGATCTTATTGAAACGTACAAGATTCTGAGGGGGCTTGACAGGGCAGATGTTGAGAAGATATTTCCTCTAGTGGGGGAATCTCAAACTAGGGGACATAGTTACAGAATAAGGGGACACTCATTTAAAACTGGAATGCGAAGGAATTTCTTCTCTCAGAGGGTAGTGAATGTCTGGAATTCCCTACTTCAGAGAGTTGTGGGGGCTATATCACTGAAAGTATTTAAAGAGGAAACTGATTTTTGAAATATCGGGGAGTTGAGGCTATGAGGAGGTGGCACGAAAGAGGAGGCCTGGGGCAGAGCAGCCATGATCTTAATGTCATCTTCAACAGACTGAGAACTACCAGCCTTGGCAGTGACTGTTCCAATAATGGCTAGCATCATCTCTTCCATAGGGATTAGGACATCCAGACAAGCCTGTCCCCCTTCCGGTTAGTTCTTTCTGCCTTCGGTTATGTGCCACCTTTTCCTGTAAGGGAGGGAGCTGTGTCAGTGAGTAATGTGTGATGTCACGGCTGAATAACTAGCAGTGTGTATAAGCTGTGAGATGTAAGTGTGAGGCTTGCAGCAGTGCTAAGTATGTGAGGGTGAGGTGAAGCCATCAATGTTAGGTATGAGTCCTGTTTGACAGAGATTACTGGTAAGTGAGGATGGAGTTGTGGTGATTTGAGCAATGGCTGAGGCTAGTGGTGCAGCTGGTAGGATATTGCATTTAAAGGTGCATACACTGATCATGACCACCAGTACGAGGTCATTAAACTTCTTACGGCACTGCATCCAGCTCCTCGGAGTTACACTTCTGGCATTGACCTTGACGTCTGTCTCTTTCCACTGCCTTCTAATTATGTGTCTGGAAAGCCTTCTGCCCTCCTATGCATGCAGGACTTCTCTCCTCCACTCTGCCTCTTCCGTCAAGTCCTTCAGTATAGCATCGGAAAACCTTGGCCCACGCTCCCTTCCATAGTCAGCCATTGTTCTTGTTGCATAGCACTATTCTGAATGATGTCAGCGCCTCCAGCAGCTACCATCCCTTTAAGAGGTGCAGGGTAACTGTAAGGAATGGTAGCAAGTACTGAATTTAGGCACCCTACTGATGCATGCGGTCAATGAACAGCATGTTTAGCACTGGCTGCATGAAGGAATCATGATGCTGAGCAGAAACCATAAGGGTGCCTGCATTACGTTGAACAGGTACCTGGTAATTGTACTTCATGATCCCCTCGCCTGTTTTCAGGGGCTGTCAAATTTAGACCCCGATCTATTTGTACACAGAATATTTTAAGGACTTTTTAGTTTACAATTTTATAAAAATATTGCTCAACAATGTTTATTGACAACATGTAATACATATTTAAACTGCTCTCACATTTAAATTTATTCTTATTACAATTTGGCATAACTGACATGTTCCAGCTCTCCAGAATTGCCTCAGCATTATACACAATGGTGATTAAATGCACAAGCTGCAGCTACAGCATTTAATCGATATGAGAGTTATTCATCACCCTGTATATAAATAAATAGTACTTACTTCAACAATCTGTAGTTATCTGCTGTACTATAAATAGGAATAATGCCATCAAGTTATCAGATCAATTGCAGCACAAGGCCAGGGTCAGAGCTATACTAGTGTTTGTTATTCACTGACAAACTATAGCAAACATGACAGGTATCTGTCAGATCTATCATTGATCAAGCACACCATAAAATGTAGAACAAAAACAGAATTACCTGGAAAAACTCAGCAGGTCTGGCAGCATCGGCGGAGAAGAAAAAAGTTGACGTTTCGAGTCCTCATGACCCTTCAACAGAACTAAGTAAAATTAGGAGAGGGGTAAAATATAAGCTGGTTTAAGGTGGGGGTTGGTGGGGGGGGGGGGGCGGGGGGGTGGGTGGGGGGGGAGAAGTGGTGGGGGGGGGTGTTGTAAGGACAAGCAAGTAGTGATAGGAGCAGATAATCAAAAGATGTCACAGACAAAAGAACAAAGAGGGGTTGAAGGTGGTGATATTATCTAAAAGAATGTGCTAATTAAGAATGGATGGCAGGACACTCAAGGTACAGCTCTAGTGGGGGTGGGGTGAAATAAGACTAAGAGGGCATAAAAGGTATAGATTTAAAAATAACGGAAATAAGTGGGTAAAGAAAAATCTATATAAATTATTGGAAAAACAAAAGGGAGGGGGAAGAAACGGAGAGGGGGTGGGGATGGAGGAGGGAGTTCCTACAACCACCTCCCCCCCACTTCTCTCCCCCACCTCCCCACCTTAAACCAGCTTATATTTCACCCCTCTCCTATTTTTACTTAGTTCTGTTGAAGGGTTATGAGGACTCGAAACGTCAACTTTGTTCTTCTCCGCCGATGCTGCCAGACCTGCTGAGTTTTTCCAGGTAATTCTGTTTTTGTTTTGGATTTCCAGCATCTGCAGTTTTTTGTTTTTATTTTTGTTTTTAACACCATAAAATGTATATCACTTGACTTGTCAGTACAGACAAGAAAGGGAGAAAGATTTTCTTAACCTTCACAACAATACATCAGTATCAGAAGTGGGAAGGAAATGAGGACACTCTAACAAAGGTAAAGAGCCGCATCTTATGAACCAAAAAGTTAAACAATGGACTGTTATGTTTTTCTCTTTGACAGAAACATACAAATCACATGACAGGATTGATGAAACAATAATGTGGGTTCCTTAATTGAAGATAAGACTATATACAGATAGAGTTAACTGGTTAATTAATGTGTAGTACACCTGACTCCTACTGCTGCTGCTTGTAGGCTGAATACAATCATGGGACTACTACATCAGTTCCTGTCGAGGATATAGTGAGTGACAGCAGTTTAAGATACGGCTTCATAAAGATACATAGACATCATATCACAAAATCCCCCTTTTCTCTAAACTGAAGGTTTACCTTTAAAGAATGAAACTATTTACATGACAGCAAAGCAAAATAACATTTGTCTGAATTTACTTTAACACAAAGCAATCAATTTACAAGTCTCTGAAACACATCAGTGGTTTGCTTATCCATCCAGACTTAGTTATGGGTGATCTTTGCTGGAAGTTGCTGTATGTGTTCAGAATGCTGGTGAAAGTTTGTGATGCATCTTAAACCATGTTCTATTTGCAATAGGTTACTCAGTGTTTTTGGTTGTGGTATTGTTCTAATTTGGCATCTGCTTCGCCGCACTGGCATGCTATTTAGTGCTTGTACATGATACGATCTTGGATCTGGGCATATGCTGATGAGTTCTGCTGGATTCCATATGCCATCAGTTAGGTGTTGTACTTGAATTTTCTGTCCAATGTTCAGGTTGGGTAATTGGCTACCTGCATGCCGGTCATGGGCATCTTTCATCTTCCCCTGGTTTTTAAGTAATGCATCACTTACTCCTGGGAGTGTCAGTGAGTGACAACTGGGATTGTTGTCCGCACTTGTCTGCAAACAGCAAGGATAGCAATTCCATGTTGGTTCTGCAGTGCAATGAAGTGGGCATGTTTGGAATGCATATACATATTCAGTTGAAATTTTGCTGCTCAACCTGTTGTCTGATGATTTGTGTTGCAGAGTTGGGTGGTCTTGTCCCAGTGTAAGCACATGGTTTCTAATGGTGGTCTTTGTGGCCTGTGGTCCTGATCATTGTTTTGACAATGCCATGGATGGTGACCAAAGACTAGTCCATACATGCCTATAGGCTTGCAATCACTGGACCCGTGGTGTCCACAATATAAAATGTCTTGGGTGACCAGAGTGAGTTTTTGTAGTGATGCTTGAATGTAATGATCCCAGGGATGGAATCTCCAAGCCACTATACGTGGTAAGTTTGGCATTGGTTGGTTGACCCATCAACTTGCCACTTCTGTGGGTACCTACATTTCAGTGTTTGAAGTGAAAAGGTGTTTGCACCTGAACTGTTATCCAGTTTTGAATATAGGTTATCCTGACCCTTCATCTGTGGGCATATAATCTGGATGTTGGTAAAGGCTTCTGTTAATACCACTGTGCCAATACGTTCTTTGATGTTCACCGCGCTGAATGTATGTCCACTTAGTGCATTGATGGCCTGGTCATCCTCATCATCTGACTATATAGTTTGACTAGACATTTTGTGGATGTTGTCTTGACACTTTTTGGTATGTGCTCTTCATTGGTTGGAATGTGGTACTTGCATGGCTTTTGGTTGTGGCTTCTCATGATGTAGAACCACTTGTTCTGGCTTTTGCTTTCTGCATTGGCACTTCTGGCATCCTCTGGTGCCACAACCCTTGCATAAAATGTTTAGGGTAATTTCTGGGTGCATGTATGAGGCTGCATCACCCACATTGCTTACTAGGCTTGCCTGCATTGGCTATCATGCCAATGGTAGATGGATTACATATAGCCTGTGGACCCTGTCCAACCAGTAGTATGGCTACAAACTTGTGTCTGCTTTGTAGTAGTGTTTCCATGCTATAACCTTTGGGTTGGTCCAAGAGGTCTTTTTGGATCACTTCTATTGGGGTAGATGCTATCAGGAGCTCACTATATTGTTGGCTCTGGTGCTGTGAAGTCACAATCACTCCCCTTTTCTCTACATCTACTTATAAATTGATCAATGGTCTCTTGTTAGTTCTTGTCGAAAATACAAGAATACTCTACCTTGCATTCCGAAGTTGAATTAATTTTCGAGTGTTGACCATATATTATCTGGATTTTTAAGGTCATCGTCAGACAGACTTGACATATTCAGTCTGTGGAGGCCTTCATTGCCTATAGTAATTTTAATATTTATTGTTTCTTTACCTGATTTGGAGATATTGAGGTCCACAAAACATAGCTGTTAGAACAAGGTAAACTCAGACAGTAAGTCCAATTGAGTATTGGAAATTTTGTGGTCATCTTTTAGCTTTTTGCGGGACTTTTAATGTAATTTGAAACTTTTGACAACTTTTCGAGCTGTTTTGACAGCTCTTCTTAAAGTTCGTTTAGCTCTGATTGCAGAACCTTTAGTGGCCAATGCTGGTCATAGGCTCTGCTTGACTGTAATGGTGGCGCTGTTGAGTTCTTTCTGATATTTCCTGGGTTTACCGAAGCTCTGGACACAAAACAGTAATTTTAGGGACAAATAGGAACTGCAGGCTTCAAAAGTAAAGTAAAACAGTGAAAAAACTTTTTTTTTACAGGCTTTGTCTGGCCAATTGCCAGCTGTTACTGGGTGGATTCTTCTTCCCAGCCTAGCCTGCAGTGTTCAAGTTCCCCTGACCTCCTGAAAGGACAGCAAGCAGCAATATTGGACTCTCTCCTGCCAGTGAGTTCCACT
Organism: Cetorhinus maximus; assembly: GCF_964194155.1. Classification (NCBI taxonomy): domain Eukaryota; kingdom Metazoa; phylum Chordata; class Chondrichthyes; order Lamniformes; family Cetorhinidae; genus Cetorhinus; species Cetorhinus maximus. The sequence goes on along the minus strand of NC_135897.1, from coordinate 51,957,844 downwards.
TAAAGTTCAACTTGCCAGAGTCAGCTATTTAATTTCTGTTCCAGCTTAAACTTCACAGCAGGTAGACTTATACTGATTAATCAAATTCTAACAATCTTACTGGGACTTGGTGTCTGCTGGCTGTGAGGTGTGATTCCAGGATGAAGGTATGGTGTGTAAAATTCCTGGAGAGCTGCAGAATCACTTACACACAGTGAGTCTTGATAGTTGTTCACTTTCACACCTGCTGTGTGTGAAGGGCTTTTACAGTTCTCAGTCAAATCTTCAAAACCATGTTGCCACCATGTTACATTCTTCTCTTTGATGTAAACATACCAATCACACATTAAGGATTGGTGAAGCAATAATGCAAATTCTTTATTTGAAAATAAGACTTTATACAGATAGAGTTAACTGGGAAATTACGTGTAGTACGTCTGACTCCTGCTGCTGCTGCTTGTAGACTGAATATATGTCGGGGAACTCCATCACTTCCTGTTGAGGTGCTAATGAGTGACAGCAGTTTAAGATATGCCCACTTAAAGGTACATGTATATCATATCATAACATGGACTTTTGTCATTTCAAGGCAATCAGCAACTGTGACGTCCCAATTAAATACTGCCAGCACTGAATGATCTATTTTTGTCAGGCCATTTCAGTAGCTTTAACATATGTCTCTGTTATGCTGGATAAGTATAACTTAAAGCATAACTTGGCAAATGTTTGTTTTTATGTAAAGCCATTTCTGAGAGAAAATTGAATTTATTAAGTGGCAAAAGTTATAAGGACCGATTTTCCAAGACTGTTCTACCAGCAGGTAAGGGTGTCAGCAGAGCTCAAGCTCTGAACGTTACCTCAATAATTTTGTTGGTTCCACAGTAATTCTTCCCATTGCTAGGGTTTGGTCTTGATTTGAATGGAAATGAAAATTGGGCGATTTTTATAACAGGCAGCTGAACTACAACACCAATTTAATGCCTGGCAGCAAGTTGAAATTCAACCCAATGTCAACATGAAGGTTAGATTGGATAGGTGGATGCAGTAAATGAAGTTTAAGTGATACGGGAACAGGGTTGATAAAAATGATTAGAACTTCTTGCTCCTTTGTGGGATAAATACCAACAAGGACTCATTGGGCCAAATGGCCTGTAGCCTCTTATGTATTTCTCCATCCTCCTCTATTTATCCATTTACAGGCATACATCTCTGTGTCCTTGAGTGTCAATGGAAGTGAGGGATTTCATGAAATAAAGGATAATGTCATTTGCATAATCTGAATATAAACTTCATTCTCCATCCTGCTTTCAGTGCCATTAATAATTAATTATTTAACAAGGATTGGGGTACTGCATACAGCTTGATGCAGAAAATACAAAATATGATCTCTGAAGAATAATGCACTTCCTCACAAAGCAGAAAAGCAACCTCAGCAAATATTCAACATTATTTGCAACCAAGTAATTTTCAATTATCTGTAAAAATTGAGAAAAATAAAGTTGTTTTAAAATCTTGAATCACTTTTGAGGCAAACAGAATACAGTAAGGTAAAGGTACATCCAGTAAGGTAAAGGTACAGATTTACATTGGGCTGAAACTTTCTGAGATTAAACATGTTGTCAGGATGGCTACATTGCAAAGTTTTTATGTAATATGGAAATAGCATTTGAGCGCATACACAGATAAAAGCTCAAGGTTCAGTAATCACACAGTAGTACACTGAGTGCTATTTCTGGATGCAGTACACGGTGTACCTGCTATGAGCTCTAGAAATTCACAAGAGGATGCAGTTGCAATCCAAATGCCTGGGCCAACTGTATGTTTTTATTAAATCACTTGGTTTTGGAACAGTATTGTAGTAGTATAGATGGAATATGCCAAACTGCTGTCAGTTGGCAGTTTATATCCTTTATAAAACAGAGCAGCAAAGTTCCTTTAGCCCATCATTCAGGAGAGGTTTCCCTCAATTAACTACTTGTATTTATATGGCACCTTGGACATAATAAAGCATCGCAAGGTGCTTTACAGGAGTATTGTGGAATAACATTTGACACTGAGTCACATAAGGAGTTATGAGGCCAGATGACTAAAAACTTGGTCAATGAGTTGAGTTTTAAGGAATGTCTTAAAGGAAGAAAGAGAGGGAGAGGGGCAGAGAGATAAATGGAAGGAATTCCAGAGGCCAGGGCCTAAGGAACTGAAGGCACAGCCATCAATGTTGGAGTGATTAAAATAGGGCATGTTCAATAGGCCAAAATTGGTAGAGCACAGGGATCTAAATGGGACGGGGAGCAGGTGTGGGGGTAGGGCATAGTGGTGTAAGGCTAAAAGAGATTACAAAGATGAGAGGCACAAGGTCATGGAAGGGTTTGAAAATGAGGTTGAAAATTTTAAGATCAAGGCAAGTGCAGGGGACTTGGTGTGAGTTAGGCCTGCAGAGTTTTAGATGGCCTCAAGTTTGCTGAAGGTAGAACATGGGACACTGGTGGGACTATTAGAATAGTCAAGTCTAGAGGTAACAAAGCATGGATGAGGGTTTCAGCAGCAGTTAAGGTGAGGTAAGGTCAAAGTCAGGTGATGCCACATAGGTGGAAATATAGGATCTTAATGATGGAAGTGCCAGAAGCTCATCTCAGGGTCACATATAGTGCCAAAGTTGAAAACAGTCTGGTTAAGCCTCAGTTACCAAGCAGAGGGATGGAGTCTGTGGGAGGGAATGGAGTTTGTGACAGGGACCAAAAGCAATGGCTTCGGTCATCACAATATTTCATTGGAGGAAATTTCTGCTCATCCATTATTGGATGTCAGACAAGCAGTCAGACAATTTAGAGACAGTGGACATGGCGAGAGAGCTGGTGGTGAGGTAGGGCTGGGTATTGTCAGCATACATACAGAAATTGATGCTATGATTCGGATGATTTCGCCAAGGGGCAGCATGTAGATTAGTAAAAAGAGGGGGGTCAAGACTATATTCTTAGGGGGCATCATAGGTAATGCTGCAGGATTTAGAAGTGAAGCCATTGCAGGTGATACTCAAGCTGTGACAGTAAAAATGAACCAGGTAAGCAGCCAAATAACAGTTGAGAGGTGTTGGCAGGGCCGCTGCAACCATTAGGCAAACTAGAAAGTTACCTATGGTGGCAAAAATTGAGGGGAGGAAAGAAACTGCCGGCTTTTTTTTAAAAACCGGAACTGACAGTTCTGATTTCTTTTAAAGCTGGCCAACAAATCACAAATCTGCCCGAAAGTCTTTCCTGCTCTCACCAACTGTCAGTTTTTTTACAAAAAAATGTTAACTGTCAATTAAATTTTAAGTTGCTGAGAGCATGAACTGACTGCAGAGTTGAGATTAGAAGGGCAGCGAGCACAGGAGAGATGGAGTTGCTCTTCCAATCACAGATTCTGTCTTTCCCATGTTTGCTGTTCCAGCTCCTCCAGTCACAGATTCCCTCTCTCCTGCTTTTTGCTGCTGCTCCTCCAATCAAAGATTCTGGTTCTGGGGGAGCAATAAAAGCGGCAGAGAGGGAATCCGTAATTGGAGGTGCCGGAACAGTAAGCGTGGGAGAGACAGAATCTGTGATTGGAAGAGCAGCTCTGTCACTCCCATGCTTGCTGCTCCTCCAGTCACAGCTCTGGATGGTCCCAGGAGACTTTCAGCTTGTCCTCTCCCACTGCCAGGTGCCAGATAGCGATGGTTGAAGCTCTCAGTACTCCGCTCCTGGGGAACCTTACCTCTGTTGTGCAGCAGTCTCACTGTCAGCGGCCACCACGAAGTACTTGTCCTGGTGTAAAGGGCCACCAGGTACTTGCTGTTGGAGTGTTGCTCTTGTTAATGTTGAAGGAGGTTATAGCTGGGCATTTAGAAGAGCTCAAGGCAATCGGAAAGAGTCAGCATGGTTTTGTGAAAGGAAAATCATGTTTAACCAATTTATTGAAGTTTTTTGAAGGAGTAACATGCACGGTGGATAAAGGGGAACCCGTAGATGTACTGTCCTTGGATTTCCAGAAGGAATTTAATAAGGTGCCACATCAAAGGCTGTTATGGAAAATAAAGGCGCATGGTGTAGGGGGTAACATATTAGCATGGATAGAAGATAGTGGCTGGCTGGCAGGAAGCAGAGAGTATGTACAAATGGATCTTTTTCGGAATGGCAGGATATGATGAGTGGAGTCCCACAGGGGTCTGTGCTGGGGCCTCAACTTTTTCCAGTTTACATCAATGACTTAGATGAGGGGAGCGAAGACATAGTAGCTAAATTTGCAGGTGACATAAAGATAGGTAGGAAAGTATGTTTTGAAGAGGACATGAGGAGGTTGCAGATGGCTCTAGGTAAGTAGAGTAACTAGCAAATGGAGTTTAATGCGGGAAAATATGAAGTTGTTCACTTTGGCAGGATGAACAAAAAAGCAGAGTATTACTTAAATAGAGAACAGCTGCATAATTCTGAGGTGCAGAGGGATCTAGGTATTCTAGTATATGAGTCACAAAAAGTTAGTGTGCAGGTACAGCAAGTAACTAAGAAGGCTAATGGAATGCTATCCTTTATTACGAGAGGGATTGAACATAAAAGTAAGGATGTTATGCTTCAGTTATACAGGATATTGGTAAGACCGCACCACGAATACTGTGTGCAGTTTTGGTCTCCTTATTTAAGGAAGGATGTATATACATAGGAGATGGTTCAGAGGAGGTTTACTAGATTGATACCTGGAATCAATGGGTTATCTTATGAGGAAGGGTTGGACAAACTGGGCTTGTTTCCACTGGAGCTTAGAAGAGTGAGGGATGATTTGATTGAAGTATAGAAGCTCCTAAATGGCCTTGACAAGGTGGATGTTGAAAGGATGTTTCCTCTTGTAGGTGAGTCCAGAACTAGGGAGCACTGTTTTAAAAGTAGGGGTCGCCCTTTTAGGTCAGAGAGAGGAGAATGTTTTTCTGTCAGAGAGTTGTGCGACTTTGGAATTCTCTGCCTCAGAAGGTGGTGGAGGTGGGGTCATTGATTATTTTAAGGCGGAGGTAGATAGATTCTTGTTAGGCCAGGGAATCAAAGGTTATTGGGGGTAGATGGGAATGTGGAAATCGAAACACAAGGAGATCAGCCATGATCTTATTGAATGGCGGAGCAGGCTCAAGGGGCCGAATGGTCTACCCCTGTTCCTATTTCTTATGTTCTTAACTGTTACTTTGAACTATTAGTTATTGAGTAAAAAATCGATGACTTTGGTCATCATCCTCATTAATATTTAGATTTCAGTTTCCTCACTGTTCTGTTGATATTGGTAAGAAATTTAGTTTATAAGTGAGGGTAAAGTAAAACTAAAAGCATTATTCACATAAGGTGTATTAAAACTACTTTTACAGTCTGCTAATACCACTGGCCTAGAGGATCTGTATGTTGGGAGTTGGCAGCACCAGCACAATGTAAAAGTGGCTTCAAGATCCGAATCTGTAAACATGCTCCACTTAGTTTCAAGTGAAGTTTAGAAGATTCTTTTATCAATATTCCCTGTGCCCTGTCCATTGCATTGCTGGTCAGTGATTCCCTTTATTGTGTGGATTTGTTTCATTGAATCTGTGTGTATGTGTGTCACGTGGCATCATGGGGGGTGTTGGGGAGAGACACAAGGCTAAAGATTCGCCAAGGGTGCCTAATTCTCTTGCACTGGTCCTGGGTTTTGGAATGGAGTTTTATGGTTGACTGTGTCCTCTGAAATGTTCAATTCAAGGGCAATTAGGGGTAGGCAATAAATGCCCATCAACTAAGTCAATACAGCTAAAATACGCCTCACATAGTCACAAGAACTCGCATCACTCCCACACAAATGTGGAACCATGTGAAATCTCACAGTCCTTCCAACTTGGCCTCCACTATGTAGGGTCTCTCATTTCCCACTCAATCCTTTAAGCCCTTAAGTCTCATTCACAGTCATTTATATTCCATTTGACTTCCCCGGACATAGTCAACACCGACAAGGTGCACCTCTCTCACTCAAGTCATGAAAGTCCTGATGACACAGGATACCCAGGGATTCCTTTCTCCAATCCCTTTAAGTAGTCTGGTAGGCTCTGGCAACACTGAAACAGCAGCAATGGGTCTTGTCCCACCTACAACCACTTGCCCTTCCTGTCTTCAGCTCTCTGTTCTTGTCAGCTGGGTAACACACACAGGGCCGTGAAGCAGTCTGGGAAGAGTATCCCTCCGCAGCCACTGTCGCCGAGTGAAAAAAAAACAAAGAGTGACATCACAGAAAAACCGTAAGTTCATTGATTGGTAAGTAACTGCTAGTTTGAACTACCTATTCTAAATTGATTTCAGATTAAGGGTGACTACTGGGGCCCAGGATCGGAGGCCTAACGGTTCAACTTCAACTCAGCAGAGAGAGCGAGTTACAGCTGATTTTAAAAAGTGTACTTTGAATCTCTATTCTAACTTGCTTTCAGATTAAAAGTAAATAGGAGAAATATTTTACAGATTGATAAACTAAAGACCAGTAGGAAATTTAAAAACAAATTGAAAAACTAATTAAATAAATTAGAGATGCAGGGCCAGGCGATGTGTTGTAGTTGCATGATGTGGGAGCTGGTGGACCCCATTGTGGCTCCTAGTAACCACATCTATAGCAAATGTTGGTTTCTCGAGGAACTCCGGCTCAGAGTTGCTGAGCTGGAGTCTGAGCTTCGGACACTGTGACACATCAGGGAGGGGGATAGTTACCTGGATGCTGTGTTTCAGGAGACAGTCACACCCCTTAGATTAACTACCTTAAATTCAGCTAGTGGTCAGGGACAGGAGGGTGTGACTATGAGTGAGGCAGGTAGAGGGATCCAGGAAGTAGCACTGCAGGAGTCTCAGCCCTTGCCCTTATCCAACAGGTTCAAGATTCTTGTACCCTGTGTGGACGAGAGTGAGGGCTGTAGGGAGGATGAGCAAACTGATCATAGCACCATGGTACAGGGAGCCATTCAAGTGGGGGGAGAGAAGAAAAATGTAGTTGTAATCGGGGATAGTATAGTTAGAGGAATAGATACTGTTCTCTGTAGCCAGGATCGAGAGTCCCGAAGGCTGTATTGCCTAACTGGTGCCAGGGTTAAGGATATCTCATCTGGGCTGCAGAGGAACTTGGAGTGGGAGGGGAAAGATCCAGTTGTCGTGGTCCACGTAGGTACCAACGATGTAGGTAGAATGAGGAAAGAGGTTTTGCTGAGGGAATACGAGCAGCTAGGGGTTAAATTAAAAAGCGGAACCAAAAAGGTAATAATATCTGGATTACTACTTGAGCCATGAGCTAATTGGCACAGGGTCAAAAAGATTAAAGAGGTAAATGCGTGGCTCAAAGATTAGCGTGGGAGAAATGGGTTTGAATTAATGGGACATTGGCACCAGTACTGGGGAAAGAGGGAGCTATTCTGTTCGGGTGGCCTCCACTTGAATCATCCCCAGTGTCCTGGCGAATCGCATAACTAGGGTTGTAGATAAGGCTTTAAACTAAATAGTGGGGGTTAGGGTTCAGTTGCATGGAAATATAAAAAATCAAAGTTTAAGGAGAGGGTAAGAGTGCAGGTTATTGACAAGGCTGATTGTTACCAAAAAGTGAAAGGAAGGAACAGAGTGTGTGAACGCCATATTGCAGCAAAGAATCATATAAGAGTAGGGAAAATTGACAATAGGGCAAACTTAAAGGCTTTGTATCTGAATGCACATAGCATTCGGAATAAAACTAATGAGTTAACAGTGCAAATAGAGATAAATAGGTATAATTTGGTGGCGATTACTGAGACATGGTTACAGTGAGAACAGGTTTCGGAGTTGAATATCCAAGGATACTCAGTGTTTCGGAAGGATAGGCAGGAAGGAAAAGGAGGTGTTGTAGCTTTGTTATTAAAGGAAGAGATCAGTGCTATAGTGAGGAATGATATAGGCACTGGAGAGCAAGACGTAGAGTCAGTCTGGGTAGAAATAAGAAATAGCAAGGGAAAGGAGCCCCTGGTGGGAGTAATCTATCAGTCCCCAAACAGTAGTTCAGCAGCAGGGCACAGTATAAATCAGAAAATATTGGGAGCATGTAAGAAAGGCATGGCAATAATCATGGGTGATTTTAATATGCATATAGACTGGACTAATCAAATTGGCAAGGGTAGTCTTGAGGGAGAATTCATAGGGTGTATTAGAGATTGTTTCTTGGAGCACCATGTTGTGGAACCAACCAGGCAACAGGCTATTCTGGTTTTGGTTTTGTGTAATGAGATGGGATTAATTAATGATCTCATAATAAAAGATCCTTTAGGGAAGAGTGATCATAGCATGCCAGAATTTCAAGTTCAGTTTGAGAGCGAGAAACTTGAGTCCCACACTAGTGTTCTGGAGTTAAACAAAGGTAACTACATAAGCATGAGGGTAGATTTGGCCCTAGTGAACTGGGCAAGAAGACTACAAGGTACAACAGCTGATGAACAGTGGCAGATATTTAAGGAGATATTCAATTCCTCCCAAGTAAAATATATTCCAAAGAGGAAGAAAGATGGTAAGAGGGGGAAAAAGCATCCATGGCTAAGCAAGGAAGTTAAAGATAAAATAAAGGCAAAAACTAAGACATACCAAATTGCAAAGGTCAGTGTCAGGCTGGAAGATTGGGAAACTTTTAAAGATCAACAAAGGGTTACTAAAAAAATAATAAAAAGAGCAAAGGTAAATTATTAAAGAAAACTAGCGCAAAATGTAAAATCTGATAGCAAAAGCTTCTACAAGTATATAAAAGGAAAGAGAGTAGCTAAAGTGAATGTTGGTCCCTTGGAGGATGAGACTGGGGAGTTAATAGTGGGGAATGCAGAAATGGCAGAGATGCTTAATCAATATTTTGCCTCAGTTTTCACGGTGGAGGACACTAGTACCACCCCAATAGTAACAAGTAGTGCAGAGGGTATAGAGAAGGAGGAACTTAGAACTTTCACCATCACTAGAGAAAAAGTACTGAGCAAACTATTGGGATTAAAGGGTGACAAATCCCCAGGCCTACATCCCAGGGTCTTAAAGGCAATAGCAGTGGAGATAGTGGATGCATTGGCTATAATATTCCAAAATTCCCTGGATTCTGGAAAGGTTCCAGTGGATTGGTAAAATATTAATATAACGCCCTTATTCAAAAAGCGGGGGAGGAAGAAAGTAGGAAACTATAGACCAGTTAGTTTAACGTCTGTTGTTGGGAAATTGTTGGAATCCATTATTAAGAAAGTAGTAATGGGGCATTTGGAAGGTCAAAATGCAATCCATCAGAGTCAGCATGGTTTTATGAAGAGTAAATCGTGTTTGACTAATTTGCTACAGTTCTTTGAAGATGTGACAAGCAAAGTGGATAATAGGGATCCTGTAGATGTAGTATATCTGAACTTCCAGAAGGCCTTTGATAAGGTGCCGCACAAAAGATTAATACACAAGATAAGATCACACAGAGTTAGGGGTAATATATTACCTTGGATAGAGGATTGGCTAACCAACAGAAAGCGGATAAATGGGCCTTTTTCTGGATGGCCAACTATAACTAGTGGGGTGCCACAGGGTTCGGTCCTTGGGCCCCAACTATATCTATATTAATGACTTGGATTCAGGGATAGAAAGTACTATAGTTAAATTTGCAGATGACACCAAAATAGGTGGGAAAGTAAGTTGCAATGAAGAAATAAGAAATTTACAAATGGATAGGGACAGGTTAGGTGAATGGGCCAAAATTTGGCAGATGGAGTTTAACGCGGATAAGTGTGAGGTTATCCATTTTGGTTGGAAGAATAAAAAGGTGACTTATTATTTGAATGGAGAGAAACTTCAGAATGCTTCAGTGCAGAGGGATCTGGGTGTCCTCGTGCATGAATCGCTGAAAGCTAGTATGCAGGTACAGCAGGTAATAAGGAAGGCAAATGGAATTTTGGCATTTATTGCCAAAGGAATAGAGTATAAAAATAGGGAAGTGTTGTTTCAACTGTACAGGGCATTGGTAATGCCGCACCTGGAGTACTGTGCACAATTTTGATCCCCTTACTTGAGGAAGGATGTAGTTGCATTGGAGGCGGTTCAGAGGAGGTTCACTAGATTGATTCCAGAGATGTGGGGCTTGTCTTATGAGGAGAAATTGAGCGGTTTAGGCCTATACTCGCTAGAGTTTAGAAAGATGAGAGGAGATCTAATTGAGGTATATAAGATGCTAAAGGGGATAGACAAAGTAGACATGGAGCGGATGTTTCCCCTTGTGGGGCATTCTAGAATGAGAGGCCATAGTTTTAGGCTACGGAGTGGTAGATATAAATCAGAGATGAGGAGGAATTACTTTTCTCAAAGGGTCGTGAATCTGTGGAATTCACTACCTCAGAGTGCAGTGGATGTCGGGACGCTGAATAAATTGAAGGAGGAGATAGACAGATTTTTAATTAGTAATGGGTTGAAAGGTTATGGAGAGAGGACGGGAAATTGGAGTTGAGGCTGAAATGAGATCAGACCATGATTGTATTGAATGGCGGGGCAGGTTCGAGGGGCTGAATTGCCTACTCCTAGTTCTTATGTTCTTATGAACACAGTTGCTGCTCTAATCTCAGAAATTTACTTCAACATCTGTTTGTAAACTGCAAAACAGAAAACTGTTACATTGGAGAGAACCTTGCTTGTTTCCTCTTTACAGGCATTCTCAGGGTATTCTGAACTACCACACAGAAAACTGACCCAATCCCACTGCAATTAGCTTTCTAGTTATCCTTTGCTTCTTAGCTCTTCATCCTCTTTAGGGACAGGCGGTGGCATAGTGGTATTGTCACTGGACTAGTATTCTAGACACCAGGGGACCTGGGGACCTGGGCTCAAATCTCACCATGGCAGATGTGAAATTTGATTTCAATAAAAATCTGGAATTAAAAGACTAATGATGACCATGAAACCATTGCCGAAAACTTACTAGTAGAGGTGTGGAGCCTCTTTTCTCTCTTGTTTTTCTCCATCTCTCAATCAAATCTCCCTTTCATTCATTTCAACATCCCAGATGCCTGGTTTCCTGGGTGCCTGGTTTTCCTCACTGCACCTTAACACATGCAATTCACTCAGCATCAGGAAAGATCAAGGACAGCCTTCCTGCCCAGAGGCCAATTAAGACCCTTAAATGGCCAATTAAAGGCTAATTAAGGACCACTTCAGGGTCTCATTCCACTGCAGCCGGCATTCTATAGACTTTGGTGGGGGGAGTTGGCACTGGCCCTCTTGATCGGGCCCTCAGCTGGAGGCAAGGAGTGGCCCCACAGAAACAAGTCCCCTTGTCCTCACAAACAACCCCCCCAACCCTCGCCAGGGCCTACCTGACTGGCCATTGTGACCCCGACTTGGTTCCAGAGTGGCTGCACCCATACCCACCTCCCCTCAATTTCTGTTAAAAGCATTGGCCTGGATTTTTCTGATGAAATCTATCTTATTTTTAGGTAATATCATGGCTTTCTGCCCAGTATAAACAGATGCCGAGGCCTGCTACGCCTTCTGATTCCACATGCCCTCCAATTGGCCAGCAACTTTGCACTTAAAGGGACCAGAACCCCAACACCAAGCTGTTAATTGCCTGATGGGTACAGAATCAGGTCAGGGCTCATGGGTATAGCCAAGGTAGGGCTTTCCCTAGCTTTCTGGCCTGTCACTGGGGCCACCACAGCCCTGTCAAAATTCAGCCCTTGGTTACTTGTCCACACATGTCCCAAATTTTCAATAGAGGGCACTGTGCTGTTTTGGCTCTTTAATTTACAGTATCCAAATCCAGTGTAAAATCCCCCCTCAATGTCTGTGGGCAAGCGCAATAAACAGCTAGCTTCATTCATTCACTGCTGTGGGCAAATCCAGACAAAATTTCATCATTTGCCTCACCATTGAAATGCTTTGAATGGTGTAAAATTGCTGTATTGCTACACAAACAATGTTTGCCGCAGAAAGTTAAGTCTTGCCCATTTCAGTCTAAGCACCTTTTTAGTGACATGTTAAGTCTTAACAGTGAAGGACTATGGCACTAAAAACTTACTAGTACAAGTGTGGAGCCTCTTTTCTGTCTTGTTTTTCTCCGTCTCTTAATCAAACTTCCCTTTCTTTCATTTCAAGGTCCCAGATGCCTGGTTTCCCTCACTGCACCATTATCAGCTTGCACTTGCAGAAACTTTCAACATAAAATTAAAGCCTAAATATGTCTAACTAATTGTAGAAGGTGATAGATTCACACCTATAGTAAGTTGTGGCACAATATTTTTAGTTTTCCTTTTCTGAACTATTGACTGTGACACCCTATAAGTGCTTTAACTCACTCAGTCCTACATTTAATTTGCACTGGCTCACATTCACTTTTATTTTTTCTTTGATCAGCTTTTCCCCTTTTCACTACCCAACTTCCCTGCCACGCAGTCTGCCAGTAAAATGTAATGCTGAGGCTGTCCTATTCTTCCTGGGTCCACATAAATGTAAATGTGAAAAAAAAATCTCCTTAACTTTTCATTGGTAATCTTTAAGGGTTAGGATGTAATAGACTGGGACAATAGCGCACACCTCTGAGTTCATTCAAATATACACTGGACCCAGCAAAGCTGAAAGCTTCCTCTGAGTGGCTGGGTCCCCACAGGTATTGGATGCCATTGACGCCATGCATCTGGCTATAAAGATCCCATGTAAGCCCATCAACTTCATGAGTAGGAGAGGATTTCATTTCCTAGATGTTAAAATAACCACTTATGCCAGATACTTCAAGATGAAAGCCCTTGCCTGCCACCTGGGGAGGAGTCATTATGCATTTATTCTCAAGCAATCCAGAAGACTCAACCTGCCACATCACTGTGACTGGGTTACCGATAGAAGACCAGGGGTACTTGCTTTATTCTTCATCAAACATAGAGGCCAAAACCAGGGTCTATGTTGGTCCCAACAGGATCATTGCGGAACAGACTATCAGAATTCTCAAGTTGTATTAGTGTCAGCAAAGTATTCTACTATAACGGGCATCATAGCCAATTTTAATCTGCTCCTGAACTAATGTTACTATGCAAATAATCAGGAACAGGAGCCCTGGATAATTTCCCTTGCTAACTCAAGGTTAATTATAGTGCCCCTGATCAGACAACTCAACATAGATGGTGGATCAAGGAGCATCATTCTCTCTTTTTTAGCTATCATTATCATACTTCTATATTAGTGCAAATATAAAGAACAGATTTTATTTTACAATCAACAATTGCAACATTTTAATTTTAAGCATAGGGTTATAATAATACAGTTAAAATTTGAGTCAATGTTTTATTGCAAAGGAGTGTGTTACATTAAGATGATAACATCTGCTAATACAAGTTATTTGTATAGAGCAGAATTGCAGAAGTATACAAAACCACAAAATATTCTGGGTCTATACTCGATGGAGTTTAGAAGGATGAGGGGGGATCTGATTGAAACTTACAGAATACTGAAAGGCCTGGATAGAGTGGACGTGGGGAAGATGTTTCCATTAATAGGAGAGACTAGGACCCGAGGGCACAGCCTCAGAGTAAAGGGGAGACCTTTCAGAGATGAGGAGAAACTTCTTTAGCCAGAGAGTGGTGAATCTGTGGAATTCATTGCCACAGAAGGCTGTGGAGGCCAGGTCATTGAGTGTATTTAAGACCAAGATAGATAGGTTCTTGATTGGTAAGGGGATCAAAGGTTATGGGGAGAAGGCGGGAGAATGGGGTTGAGAAACTTATCAGCCATGATTGAATGGATGAGCAGACTCGATGGGCCGAATGGCCTAATTTCTGCTCCTATGTCTTATGGTCTTATTTCTTCATTAGCTGATTTTTGTGTGAATAAATCTGAACTCTACCCTTCCTAAAAGGAACCACAGTACTAGAATGGTTAATGTCTCTAAGCCCTGCAGTAATTTCACAATGTTATTTTAGCACAATACTCTAGTCCTTAAACTCTGACAACAGCACTGCCTCAAGTGGTTTGCCTGACCTCTGGTTGAAATTGTGTATATTCCAATTAACTGAAAAGGTTGCAGTGGAGCACATAATAACCAATTAACCAAATATTGAAGTAATGACACATTGTTTGTAGAAAATGATTTTGTCATTCTTTGCAATGTATTTAATGGAATTCTACATATTGGTTGTGTCTGACATTCTTTGGCAGGTGGGGGTTGGTAGAGTTTCATTGCATGAACATCATTTCTTTCATTAGTTAGATCTGTTGAAGTTTCGTAAGAAAATACCTTTGACATTCTGGCTATACCTAATGTTATCACTAGGATTAAAAATGAAGGGAGCGTCTAGAGGTTAAAACACAGTTATTCTATAATTAATCTGCAACATAGTGACCACTACACCCAGTGCTTTTTCTCAGCAGAGATTAAGATCAGTTTATGTACTCATACCTATGACTTTAATCCTTTATCGCTGAGTGCTGGCTGTACAAGGAGCTCAAGGCCGAAAAGTGTAGGTTTACAGTGTGATTGCACAAATTAGGGTAATTGAGATTGCATGGCTTCAGTATGGGCTGTCACTACAGCACGCAGATGTTTGTTAGCTTCTTTCTGTGCTGCAATGGAAGTTCAGACATTGGCCATCAGATGCTACATCATGGTTGTGTCCACAAGTGTTCTTATGGAGTTAGCCACCATTTCCATGCAGGAAAAGATGGGCTACAAGCTCTGCACAAAGCACTTTGCAAAGTTCATACCAGATTCTTCCATGCTGCTTGATAGTGACAGCAAGCTTTCTGGCAGACCTGCCAATGCACTAAGCATTTCATTGTGCATGCCATCAACAGCATGCCCTCTAAACTTTTTTCATTTAAGTGCACAGCCCTTTTTTTTTGCATGGCCAAGCACACGCAGTAAGTTAGAAGGGCCTATGATGTGCCACCCCACAAGATCTTTTGGGTTGCTGCGCAGTTGAGTGCCCATCGACCTTTATCTGCATGCCTCCTCATCAAAGTCCTCATCTGAACTCTCTGCAGCAAAACTTGTGTGAGACCTCAGCCTCCGGCGAGGGCACTGCAGGCTACTTTTGCCTCGTGATGCACCATATGCAGATCCTGTCTCTATTCTCCCCTTTTTCGTATGCGCAGTGTCAATACCTGAGTTGGTGGCTGCAAATGTGAGATTGAGTGATGGCGCTTCACCGGCATCAGTGTATTTTTCTTCCTTCACTCTTGTGCATCATTGTCTGGCCAGATTGCAGTTCTTGGATATCTGAAGGGAGGAAAGCAGAAGGGTAGGATTACAGTGAGGGAAGGAGGGAGAAATTAGGAGGTACATGCTTACACCATCAGCAGCTTGGGAATTGGGAGATACTGTGGGATGAGGGAAAAGTGGGATGTGAGAAGAAGGAGTAGCTATGAAGATCCATCTTCAATCCTTTCAACCCAGCCACTGGCCACAGCTTCAGCCATGATCACTCCAATTATGGTGACCACCATCTCCTCCATGCGGGTGTGGTGCATTATGTTTGGGTGATGTATTTGGCATGATTGAATAGCTGGCAGTGTGTGGTGTGGGCATGTAGTTTGGAGCAGTGCTAAGTGTGCGAAATTGAGATGATGCTATGAATGTGAAGTATGAGTCATGATTGTTTAGAGATTGTAGGTGAGTGCTGGGAACATAAGCAGTGTGTGAGGCTTGTGGTGCATTTACTGACTTTGGCCATTTGTGTGAGGTCATTGAGCTTCTTTTGATACTGCACTCAAATCCCCCACGTTTACACTTTGGCATTGGCCTGCATGGCTACCTGCTCAGAATGCCTTGCTTGTCTGAAGGACCTCATAGCCGACTTTCCTTCTGTCCACTTCCTGCACCAAGGCCTCCAGTGCATTGGAGAACACTGGAGCCGTTCCCCACCATTTTGTACCATTCCTGTGTCTTTTCCAGGCCCAAATGACTTCTGTAATGAATTCCAGGACCTGCTCAAGCCAAAATGCACCTTCCCTTTAAGAGGTGCAGGCTTCTTTTAATCAATGCAGGCTTTTGAACTCATGCTACACTCTCAAGAATTTTAACCCTTCCTCAGGTGTACAACAGTATGCTCAGTGCTGGCTGCATGCTAGAATCATGGTAATGAGCCAACAGCACAACATTTGCATTCTTCTGCATCACACAGCTTGATCACGCATCACAATCCCCAAACCTGCTTTCAGGTCTTATCCACTGATTCCTCCCAGTGTCCACAGAAATGGGCAACTGCATGTGCTTTTGCAGATTCTTCCATTTCCTAGCCTTATTTAAAACCAGACCCACACTTTTGGCCACATTCCCCAATTTCAAGCTTTGCTTTTTCCACTCCTTCATTCTTGGCCCTCCTCCTCAGCTGTTAGCCATATTCTCTCCTATTTTCAGATCACACTTACCAGTACCATATTCCATTTCCCAGTTCCAGGTTCCACTCTCCTTTGCCACCAGCTCCAGGAAATATTCAGCTGAAGAACAGCTCTTGTTCAGAAACTCCCAATACCTTGATACCATGCCTAATATAACAGCCATTCTCCAGCTTCAGATCCCACTGTCCTTGTGTAACATGACTTCCATCAAAAAGTCTGTGATACTCACTATCACCTGCACTTGCGACAAATTGGTTGAGAAATCAAATGGTGCTTAAGTACCCAATATGGTGGGTGAGGTGTGCACACGTAGCCTGTGCCAGGAATGTGCCATTTGCCTGAGGCAGGACTTCCACCCGAGTGAGGGGCAGAGATCCCACCTCCAGCCAATTAACGCTTGTTGGAGTGTTAAATGGCTCAGGGGCAAGCAGAATCAGTGGGGATGTTGTCCGCCAACACCTCGGATGGTGGGAAAGCAAACCCCTCCATGTTAAAATTCCTGGCCTATATGTCCAAACCTAAACTAAACTTAGCACTACCAAACATCTTGACTAAATAAGTGCAAGGACCACATAATCTTACTACTCGTGCTGGTAACCACTTCAACGACTTATGGGGGAGAATTTTCTCCCCGTCGGGGGCGTTGTGCAGGGGCAGGTGCGCAGCCGATTGGCGCCCCAGAACGACTGGGCGCCGCCATTTTATGTGGGCAGGTCAGTTTAAGCCCGCCCAGCATGACGCACGCCCGGAAGCGCTGAGTGCTCCCTGTGTGGGCAGTGGGGGGGTTGCCTGAGCCGGGGAGTGCGCTCTTTCGCGCATGTGCATGAAAGAGCGCAGAAATCTGCCTGAGGCACCTCTGTGCCTCAGGGAGATTACTTTCGCTTATAAAACATTGAATAAAGGTAAAAAAAAAAATTAAGAACATGTTCCCTTTTTGAAACTGTCACGTGAGCTGGGACATGTCCATTAATTTTATTTAAAATTTTTCAAACACTTAAAAACGTTCATGAAACCTCATCCCGGCCGTGGATGAGGTTCCAAGAAAAATGCAAAGGCCGCCTGGGCTCTTCACCTGCCCACCAACCTTAAGGTTGGACGGGCAGCTCAACTAGTTGCTTTATTGGCTGTTTAAATGGCTTTTATAGGCCTTTGACAGTTGAGCGGGCGTGCAGCCGAGTTGGCTGTGCGCCCGCTGAACTGAAAATCTAAATGACGCACGGTGACATCGGGACGCACGCCCAACGTCACCCCGTGTCATTTTAGGCCTCGGCGAGCAGGCTTGCTCACCAAGCCAAAGATTCTACCCATGATGTTCTTTCATCCTAGCCTTCTCGTTCAACTTCAGACTTCTTTCTCTCACTCTACCCTATCATTCCTCTCTTTCTGCCTGGATTGTTTCTCTTCTACTGACTGTGCTAATTGTAGCTTCAGCAATGAAAACCTTATTTTAGGCTGTCTTCTGAGAAACGATTCAGCTGGTGTTCTGCCGGTATTAGTGTGATATATGTTATGAGAAATAGACAAAAAATTGGCCAGTTTGTGATTCAAAGACAAGTGACATTTCTTCCAAGTTTTATCTAACATTTGTCCAGCAAGAGCATGCTTAATAATTTGTGCTGTGTGCTCTGCTGTTCCATTTGAAGTAGGATGATATGTTGGAACTCTAGTGTGTTTTACCCTGCTCATTCTCAGGAAATTAAAAAACTCTTTTGAACAAAACTGAGATCCATTGTCAGACACAATTTCCTCTGGGAACCCATAAGCAGCAAACAAACTACGTAAAATGTCTAGAGTTTTGCTGGTTCTTGTTTGATTCATTGGAAACCCCTCAAGTCACTTTGAATGGCTATTCAACACAATGAATCGTTATTGTCCCTCAAATTCTGCAATATCTATGTGCAACCTCTGCCTCAGCCTAGCTGGCTATTTCTAGGGTTGCAAGGGTACCGATAGCGGTGTCGTTTTTACAGGTTGACATCTCTACACTGTTTCACTGTGTCTTCTATGTCCTTATCTAATCCTTGCCACCAAAGATAACTTCTCGCTAGGCTGTTTGTCAAACTCATCCCAAGTGTTGATTATGTCAATCACATAGCAACTGCAATATGTGCCTTTCAAGGATTACAACCCTGGCTCCCCACACAATACAACCTTTATCAATGGACAACTCATTTTCACGCATAAAAAGTGGCCTGATTTCCATATCCAAATCTGTGTTGACTGACCATTTGCAATATAGTCGTATACCCTTGCTAATACAGGGTCCCTATGAATTGTTCTACCAATGTCATCTGTTGTGATTGGCAACTCATCTACATGTGAAAAGAAAAAGACATCTAGCACAAAATGCCACTAGCTTGTCCTGCTTGCTACCCTTAATGTCCCCATTAGCACATCCCTTAGATAATATCACCACCATCAACACCCCTTTGTCCTTTTGTCTATGACATCTTTGGCAATCTCTTCTTTGCCTCCACCTATCACTGGCCCCCTATCCAGCTCTAATTGTCCCACCCCCCTCTACCAGCTTATATTTCACCTCATTTCTCTATTTCCTTAGTTCTGATGAAGAGTCATACAGACTTGAAACGTCAACTGTATTCCTCTCCGCAGATGCTGTCAGACCTGCTGAGTTTTTCCAGCTATTTTTGTTTTTGTAAAGACATCTTCCCTGTTGGCTTCTACCTCAAGTGAGGATGGTAATCCAGACATTGCATCAGCATTACAATTATCTTCCAATTGACTGTACTTGATGTCGTATTGTTAAGCAGACAAAATCAAAACCCATCTCTGCATTTAGGCTGCACCTAAAGTGGATACTGAGGTCTATGGATTCAAAATAGCTGTCAGTGGCTTATGGTCAGTTTCGATCATGAAACTACAACTGTACAAGTATTTATGAAATCTTCTTACTCCAAAATTGAAGGACATTGCTTCCCTTTCTATATGAGCATAATTCTGTTCACTGGCACTGAGGCAAATGCAGTCGATCTCTCCTCAACATTATTCAACACATGAGAGATCACAGCACCTACCCTGTACAGAGAGGCATCACAGGCTAGCTGAATCTTTGTGGAGACATCATAATGTACAAGCATTGTACCATCTACCAATTGACCTTTTGCACAACTGGAATGCCTTGTCACACTCCCTTGTCCAATTCCATGGAATACTCTTCCTCAAGAGTCAATTCAATTGACACAAATGAGGTTGCCAAATTTGGTATAAATTTACTGGAGTAAGTCACTAGGCCCAAAAAAGATCTGAGTTCAGAGGTATTCTGAGGGTGTGCTGCATTTCTTTTGGCTTGAACCTTATTCCTGGTAAGATGTAACGCATCTTTGTGTGCCCTATGACACAAATAATCTACAGAGTTTTGAAACATTCCATATCTTTGTGCTATCACTCAAACTTCATGCTTTTCCAGTCCTTTTTGAAGCACCTTTTACAGCCTGTCATCATGGGTTTGGAGCTGAAATAAGTATGTCATCTAAATAGCACACTTTCCCCTGAATTCCTTGCAAAATAAGGTTCATTACCCCTTGAAAAATTCCATGGGCTGAAAAAACACCAAATGGCAGCATATGAAACCGAAATAGACACTGTGTATTAATAGTAAAATATGACTTAGACTCATCATCTAACTCAAGTTGCAGATAGGCATTTGTCAGATCTAATTTTGAAAATAACCTGGCCTCCTGACAACATTGTGAACAGATCCACCACATTAGGCAAAGTATCGGGTGGTTTATGTTCCAGTACCTGATTTACAGTTACCTTATAATCCACACATATTCTTAAACTACCATTTGAATTTGGTACTACCACTGTGGGAGTAGCACAATTACTCTGCTTTATTTTAGAGATAATGTTCTCATTCTCAAGCTTTTCAGTTCTTGCTCTACTTTCTCTTTTAGAGCATAGGGTACTGGACAAGGTATTGCTCAAGATGCCCATTCCCATGGACTCATATATTAGCCTCATATCCTTGAATTGGTTTGCCCATCTCACTAAACTCCTGAGAGTACTTTGCGATCGTGCTGTCTTGCGTTGTGAATTTTGCTTCTAGGCAAAATAGCTTGTTCCAATTGAACTCAAGTGCTGTTAACCAATTAACAAGGCTGGTTTGTCACCCTTCACTACAATGATCAGCAATTTTGCACATTGTCCTTGTTTGTGACTGGAACCAAACTTTTCACATTATGAGGATTTTCTCTCCTCCATAACTTCTCAATTCTATGCGTGATTTATTCAGCTGATGCTGACTCAACTTTTGATCATAGTGATTCAGGAATCATGTTAACTGATGCACACATGTCAACATCAAGGATCCACTGGACATCCTTGTGCTTTGTATTGTATGGGTCTCAACTGACTCCATATCAACCTGGTGTTGTTCAATAACTGTATGCAGTGATTGCCTTTTCCTCCAGTCAATTTTTTCTCCATTTACATTCTATCGACATGCCTTGGCAAGATGACCCTTCTTCTTGCAGCTGTAGCACTCTGCCTTCAAAAATGGACAATTCTGTGCCAAATGGTGGCCTAAGCACTGGTAACAGGACTTTGACTTACCTCTGCTACTACTAACTGCTGTAATTAGGGCCTTCAGTTTACTCAGCTGCAGCTTATTTACTTCAGCAGACAACTGGCAGTTGTTAACTCTGACTTCTGTTTAGTCACGTTCCATCATGTCCATTGACAATGCTGTTTGGCAAGCTATGTTGAAAGTTAACTTTGGCAATGTCAGCAACTTACTGTGGATGCATTCACTTTTAAACCACACACAAATCTATCCCGCAATGCTCTCTCTTGAAATTCTCCAAATTTACAATGAATGAACAGCTTTTTCAAGGCCACAAAAACTCTCCAATATCCTCACTGGGCAACTGATTCCTGGTTCCAAGCCGATAACTTTCAGCAATCTCCAGAGACTTGGGGCTGTACTGCTGCTCAAGCTTGCACAAAATGCCTAACAACATCATGTCTTTTGGCTTTCCTGGCATGAGCAAATTCTTAAGCGTTTCATAACTTCTAGGCCTGCTTCCATCATAAAGATTGTTCTTTTCCCCTACTGCCTGATTAACATGGATGATCAGGAACACCGGGGATATTATTAGCAGTGAAATACATCCCTAGCTGCTCTGTGTAACACCGAAAAACTCTTGGTTGTGACTATACTCTCCCAGTCACCCAACAACACTTGTTGATGCAACTATCTTCTAAAGTCAGTCCACTCACGTGTACAAACAGCCTTTCCACTAAGACTGGATCTTTAAAACTATTTCCCAGCAAAGAAAAAACTCACTATTCCTCTACTTTTTGCTGGAAGCTTCTCCAACCCAAATTTGTGCAGCTAGGACATCCACAATCTTATTGTCAAACTGTGATATCTTTGCAGTTTAGAAAAGTGATTGTGTGCAGCTCATGGGGTTCAAAATACCCAACTGAAACAATAGGTTATTCCAGTTTGACTATATATACAAAAATACATACACAAATGGACTATTACAACAAACACCTCAAAGGAATTTTCAATTACATCACCAACATGCACAGCATTTTAACTGCTGATGCTGACCTGATTTAATTAACTGTACTGGGGATATGTAGATGAGATAGTGGACAGTTCTATAAACACAGAAGTTAACAACTACAGGTATTACATAAGTTGATGGACGATTGTTTCCTGAGAGGATGTGACAGCCTGATGTTGTGACCAACAATGGTTCAATTAAGCATCATTACCATTGATTGGTTTACAACATTTTACAAACTAATTAAACTTGCCTGATTGCATATTCGGTGCAAGGAAGAGAAGGGCCTGAAATCCTTCCATGTGTAATCCTAACATTACACCAGGATCATCTGGACAGTTTTGTGATGAAAAGTCATCAACCTGAAATGTTAACTCTGTTCCTTTCCCCATGGATGCTGCCTGACCTGCTGAGTATTTCCAGCATTAGCATGGGGAAGGTGGCCACAGCTTCTACTTCAGCAGCATCTGTCTAATTCAAGGCCATTCCCCTGGGTTCCCTGAGTAAGGTGGCTAATCTTCAAAAAAACTAATTAAATTCCTTTCCTCCTTGCCTGGCCTAGACCTCATTAGTAGGGCCCACATATACCCCTAGTGGGGGCTAGTACTGGCTACCACATAAAAGGATGTGTCCTGACTTTAGCACAAATGGGAATTTCCAGTTTAGTGGGTCTCTGCCCCTGCCCCCTGTGTCTTAAAGCACAGATAGAAGTTCCACTCCTTATAAGTTTACGTGGAAACTCCCAGAAATGCTGGAGACCTAACTTCTTTCTCACGAGCTTCAAGACCAACCATACATCTCTTCTTTGCTGTTTTCCCCTTTCACATTGCTCACAGAGCGAAACCTCTGCTATTCTCTACTATCTCTGTCATGCCCTCTTCAATTTTTTCCCACCTTCTGTTCCCTTGACTTAATTCCCATTAATCTCCTTACCACCCAACTTCCTTTCCTGGTCCCATTATGGCTGACATTGTCAGTAGTTTCCTCTCCTCAGCTGCTGTCCTTCTTGCTTTCAAAGCTAACTTTATCAGCTCCCATCTTTGTAATCCCCTCCAGCACGACAATTCCCAAATTAGCTATTCTTATTCCGGACTTTGATGCATTCCCAAATTCCCAAATTAGCTATTCTTATTCCGCCCTTTCAGTCCACCATTGGTGGCTCTGCTTTCAGTTGTCTAGGTCCCATATGTTGGAATTCTGTGTCTGAACACACCACTTCTCTATTTCCCTCTCCTCCTTTAAAATCTTACTCTTGACCAAGCTTTTGGTCATCCACCTAATATCCCCTTTGTCTCTTTTTATAGACTCATAGAATCGTTACAGCACAGAAGAAGGCCATTCAGGCCATCGTGTCCGTGCTGGCTCACATAGGGAGCAATTCACATGCTGCCACTCCCCTGCCCTCTTCCCACATCCCTGCACATTCCTCCTTTTCAGATATTTAGAAAATGTAGAAAAATTTACAGCACAGAAGGTGGCCACTCTACCCATCATGTCTGTGCTCACTGAAAAATTAGTCACCCAGCCTACTCCCATTTTCCAGCAGTTAGTCCATAGCCCTGGAGGTTACGGGACTTCAGGTGCATATCCATACAGTGAGTTCCAGTTCCCCACAACACTCTTGGTGAAAATAGTTTTCCTCATCTTCCCTCTAATCCTTCTACCAATAACTTTAAATCTATGCCCCCTAGTCACTGACCTCTCTGCTAAGGGGAATAAATCCTTCCCATCCACTCTACCAAGGCCCCTCACAACCACGTACACCTCAATTGAATCTCTTCTCAGTCTCCTCTGTTCCAAGGAAAACAACCCCAACCTGTCCAATCTTTCCTCATCGCTGCAATTTTCCAGTCCTGGCAACATCCTCATAACTCTCCTCTATATCCTCCCTAACGCAATTACATCCTTTCTATGATGAGGTGACCAGAACTGCACATAGAATTCAAGTTGTCGCCTAATTAGTGTTTTATATAGTTCCAGCATATCCTCCCTGCTCTATGCCTTGGCTAATAAAGGAAAGGATTCCATATGCCTTCTTAACCGCCTTATCAAATTAGAGAAACAGTTAACATTTCAGAGCTCTGAAGAAGAGTCAGACGGATGCAAAACATCAACTCTGTTTCTTTCTCCACTGATGCTGTTAGACCTGCTGACTTTTTCCAGCAATTTCTGTTTTCATTTCAGATTTCCAGCATCTACAGTATTTTGCTTCTATGCTTTCACCTTATCAAACTGTCCTTCTACCTTCAGGGATCTGTGGACATGCTCTCCAGGTCCCTCATTTCCTCTATATCTCCCAGTATCCTTCCATTTATTGTGTATCCCTTTGTCTTGGTGTAAATTATTGTCTGATTATGTTGTGATAGACAGAATCATAGGGTTGTGAAAGGGACAGATCATGAGTAGGTCTACAATACACTCCAGAGTATGCATTCTACATATTTGTAACTTGCTTTACCCTACACAACTTTGCCATTCAAAAAGGCATGGATAGGAAAATAAAAAACAGTTACACAACTTAGGGCAAGCACAGTGTGAGAAAAGAGCAGGATGGCCATGCATTCATTTTTTAATTCCTTGTAATAAAACAAACACAGTTGTTTCATGCTCAGTTATTCATGCATTACTGCAATACAGGAAGAAGATTTCTGCTGACATGTTGTTAAAAATGCGAGATCTTATAAATTGGTTATGTTTTAAACTGTCTCTTTTCATTTAAGATGAAAAAGAATAGGGGATGTTGATCATACTGAACTCTGCCCGGAGAGAGGCCCATGTGATTTGGTTGTCATGGGGAGAGAGGGCGAGGTCAAAACCTATAAAACCTTAAGTCCCAGTTTTCACACTTTGACACAAAAGAGGGGCAGCTGGTCATTCTGGACATAGATTCAGAGAGACCTGAGGAAGAAGACAGAAAACAGCTGCTGCTGTGCCAAGCAGAGGGAAAGACTATTTTTGTGTTAACCCGCAAACAGAATGCTAGTGAGAACAGATTTCATGTATGAAGAGACAGGACTCGTAGAGATTTAAAGATCAAACGCTAGCGGGTGCCTTCCTGCTAGAAGTCAGTTAGATGATATTCAGGAGATTTAGTGAAGGGACTTTCAAGGGGCACTGGAAGACTCACCCTGGTGTGGAAACGAGAAGAGAACCTGTTGAATAGCCGGGAGGACTTTGGAACTTTATCTACAAGGCTGCATATCTGCTGAGAGTATGGCATAGCACATAAACATTGTGTGGAGTTTTTGGTTGTGTTAATTAATTAATGGGAGAAGTACCTCTTCTGAAGTTTAGTGGACTAGTTGTCTAATAAGGAATAGTTAGTCGATGTTTATTTTCGTTTGTTTGTTACAGTAAAAGACTTAAAACTTGAAACCTTGTCGTCCACTTCCTTCCATCAGTCTTTGGGAAATTCATATCTCTTTTTACAAGTTATCGGTCTTTATGGGGATTATAACGATGTCCAACCTGATGATTTAGAAGCGTGATCATGTATGTTCTGATGTGAACACTGGATTCAAGGTGTGGAGAGGACTTCTGGTGGAGTTGACAATCACGTTAAGTAGATGAGAACATTTTATTATAAAGTTCAATTTCAACACCTCTTATCACTTGCCACTAAGGGTTCCTATGATGGATGGTCCTCTTGATGATCTATTCCATGCTGTTCTGCCTTCAAAGCAGATAGGTAGGGTCACCTACACAGCAATGATGTATGAGAAAATATTAAATACCCTGGATCTGTTCTCTGTTGAAAAGAGGAGACTGAGAGGCGATGTGATAGGAACATGGGAACAGGAGTAGGTCTTCAGTCCCTCTGCCCTATTTGTCATTCAGTGAGATCATAGCTAATCTGTTTCTTAACTCCATCCACTTGCCTTACCCTTAAAATGATTAATTAAGCTTGCACTTACTACTTTTTGTGGGAGGGAGTTCCACACTGTACTCCAGATGTGATGTAACTAGGGCTTTGTTGAGCTGCTGTTAGACTTCCTCCAGTTTATACACTATCCCTCTAAATACAAAGTTTAACATTCCATTAGCCTTTTTAATTATTTTTTGCAGCTGATTAATCCTGATAGAAGTGTTTACATTTATCAAATGTTTGGACAAATTGGATCCATAGAGGTTTTCTGCTGTGTTCAGAATTTAAGCCCTGCGGTTCACATTTACGAATTAAGGGTAATAAAAGGAAATAGGAAATGGAGGAGTTGTTTTTACTATAAGAGTGGTAAATATGTGGAATGGATTAACAGTGTGGGTGCTGGAGCAAGAAACCTCATGAATTCCTTCCTAATTCTAAGAAGGAATTAGACAGGCTCGTGTAAACAAATGTGATGCGAGGCTATTAGGATCAATGCAGCCTAGAATGGGAATACTATGAATAGGTGGGCTAATAGATGGAACAATGGTCTTCTGCCTGAAATGGTTACTGAGCTATTTGCCGTTGGTCTTTGTGCAGTAGCTTACATAGCTGTCTTACTGCTTCTTTAGTGAATTGCCCTCTTCCCACATAAAGCTCCTAAGATTTTCATTGTATCTGTGTCATCTGTAAGTTATTAGGGCAGCATCATTTGTTTTTTTCCTCATAGGCTACCTCATGTCCTTTCTTTTATCTTTTCTCCTCCTTTATTCTAATTGACAACAAAGGAATGCCCACTAGAATCCCATACCTCATGTTTAGAACTTCTTAACGTGGGTGATGCCAAAAATATCCCTGTGTTCTCACAGACCTTCAGACTGTTACAGGCAAGAGGCAGCTTTGTCCAGTTACAAAGCAAATTTTTAAAAATTGCAAAAGCTCTTTTCGTGTTCAAATTTTCTTCAGTCTTCAAGCACCAAAGTGGATAACCTATTACTGGCAACAGATCTGCCTCATTTCCAACATTCTGAATTGCAAACATTGCTTCTTGGATTTCACCACACCAGCCTCATAGAGCTCATTTAAATATATTTAACTGACCGTAGAAGGGAATCAGCAGGTGGATTGCAGGGCACCGCAATGGAGATTGAATGGAAAATGCAAAATGGATTCCTGACATTAAGAGGCAGAAATCTGGCAAAAATTAGTCACAACCCAGAATGCACCTGACAAAACGTATGCATGTGTTAAACTAGCAATTCAGCAACACTAAACAATTTGAATAATTTTAGGGCTACAAACTCTATTTGGTTCATATGTGACATCAAGTCACACAATAAAATTGACCATGATGTCCTCCAGTCTTGGAGTTTTGGATTGGTTTTAAAGAGCATGAAAGTATCACCTGCGGTGCATTCCTATCGGTGATTAAGGGTTTATCTGAAGTTAAGGTACAAGCTGTTTAGGGACGGTAAGGGCACACGTTCTGCTCATCATCCCTATCTCAGAGTGCTACTTACTGTCTCACCAGATGCAAAGGTAAACATTGTTATTTGCCAACATTGCTAATTTTATTTCTCCAGGATTTTTAAACATGTGACGTACTTATTTATTATTTATTTGAAGGTAATCAGTGCCCTTGTGAAGCAACTGCTTTGCAACTATCTGCCTGAAATGAGTAGTGTTGACAGATGTTAGGAGGCTGACAACCTCCTACAACAAGACAAATCCATCTAGGAAGTGTTATTCATTACCCTGAAGCCACTACTAAGCCTAATATGACATCGCCCACGATTCTGTTGGCAGGCAGCAAAAACAGCTTTGCTGTATGATGGGGGAAGGGTGATGCATTCTGCCAATGCAGTATTCTTTCTGTCACAAGTGCATTTAGTTGCCTTTAAAGATGCATATCACTTTCAAGTTCACTCATAAGCCAGAGCCAATTATGGCACATTCTAATCACAAGTATTTTACTTTGTATTTGATTGTGATCTTGTAATTTCCCTTCATAACTCCCCTCCTCCACACTGCAGACATTTCAAGTACTACTTGAAAGATTCTTGTGTGCCACAGTATCTAGAAGCTTCTCTGGCTTGCTGCCAAAGCAATTGTTACAGCATACCAGCATAAGGGACCTTGGGAAAATATGTATTTCGATTTTAGGAATGAAGCTTGCGTCATGTGTTTCTATGTTATGTTATAATCTAATTTTTTTGAAATGGGGAAAAGTGAATTCATGTTTCATGAGGCACCATTTATATTCCAGATATCTCTTTATTTGCTCACTACATTTCTCTCCTTCCCTAATCTCCTGAAGTCATTGAGTTCTTGATAAGGTGTGGTTCCATAGTGCCAGATAGCCTCCAGTACCTTGTTCAAGTTTTATAACTCATGCAAACCTTAACAATGAGTGTTGCCAAGCACTTTGATCATGTGGGAAATCAAAGCTGCATTCACCCAATGTTGCTAGATACACATCCAACGGGGGTTCCTAAATAGCAACCATAAATTGAAAATACCAACCAATTCGCCCTTTTGTAACCCAGGAGCCCTGAATTCATTTATATTGCTTCTACTGCTCCTTTGATTGAGTTCAGCTAACTAATCTGGATCTACCTTCCTCTCCCAAGGGTCTAAGTCAAATCATTACGCCATACAGCTCATACCTGCTGTCTTGATTTTTTTGGGGTGGAGGTGGTCCTTCTCCCAGGCTTCTGAGTCTTGTGTTAGACATGGAAGAAACTGATTCTTTGTTATGAACTCCTTGGGAGTCTGGTCCTGCAAAGGTGAAGGTTTCTGCAGGTAGCTGATACAGTGTTTGTCTGCGTAACTACCATGAGGGCATATGCCATGGCTACTCCACTGATACTGAGAACAGGAACTTTGATAAGCATTAACAACAGAATAGAATTTGCAGAATCAGAAAGATCCATAAATCCCTGAGAGTCAGCCAAATATTCTCTATTCACTTTCAAGGTGCCATCATGTATACTTTACAATACAGCTGACATTGATCTCTCAAGACACTCCTCCAAGACTTAAAGTCTTTCTTCAATGCTTCCACAATGAGTTGACTGATGTGCATGGATTTTTCATGAGATGCTCCTATAGCTGCCACTTTCTCCAGGGTGCCCTCCAATTAAGTGAAACCTTCTTGGATGTTGGTACACAGCAGTGAAGTGGACCCACCAGTATCCCAGCAACTGCTGCATATTTTGGGTGAAGCCACACATAACCTCTCTATGTGCCTGATGCTCATTTGGCGTCCATCTCTTCATGGCAGCAACACAGAGATCATCATCTACTTGTTCCATGGCCAGGGATTGGTATGTTAACTACATCAGGCTCCACTTCCAAATCAGCATCCTTTGGTTTCCTTGTGCTTTTCTTGTATTCCTTGTGTTCTAACCTCAATCTTTACTTAAAGTGGACCATGGTGAAGCATCTACTCAGCAGGCAGAAATTTCTGCCTGTCGGGTGGGCAGGCCCGACCCAATCTCCGGCAGGCAGGGAGCCGATGCCCATCAGCGAAGCAGGCCACACTGCCATTTTACATGGGTGAGCCAATTAAGGCCCGCCCAGCGTGACGTCCGGCGGGAAGCGCTATGCGCTTCCTGTGCAGGCAGGGGGGATTCCCCAAAAGCAAGAGTGCGCTCTTTCACGCATGTGCACGAAAGAGCGCACATCTCCCTGAGGCTAGGTGCAGCCTCAGGGAGATCGCTTCCACTTTGAAAAATATTAAAAATAGAAAAAAAAAATTCTCTAACGTCCCCCTCATGTGTCACATGAGATGGGACATGTTCATAATTTACAGAACAACTTTATTAAAATTTTTAAAACCCTGCATGAAACCTCATCCCGCCGCTGGATGAGGTTTCATGTTTTCTCTATTTGCTACCGGGGCTCCTGGCCTGCCCGCCAACCTTAAGGTTGGACAGGCAGGTCCTTTAATTGTTTAAATGATCCTGTCAATGGCCTCAATTGCCCATTGACAGATCGGCGGGCCCGCAACTGATTTTGCTGCGCCCCCGCCTTCCTGAAAATTTAAATGGGGCGGGATGACATTGAGGGTTCCACCCAACATCATCCCGCGTCATTTTACACGTCGGCAAGCGGGCCCGCCCGCTGCTCGCCAACAGCAAAATTCTGCCCAGTGTGTATTGTCATTCCCGAGAGTTGTGGGTTGTGTCACGAAACTATCATATTTTCCATAATATTATTGGGGGATATTGTAAAGTATGGTTATGTTTGTATGTATGTGGATGGTTCTGTCTATGTGGCTGATTTGATTAAATTAGAAATGGATAGACTGCAAAGTTGAAATTATCAAAAGAGTTAGGTGTAAAAGGGCATGTGAAATGCTAATGAGTGAAGTAGGGTAAAGCCTCAGAAGATAGGGTGTGAATGAAATTTGCAATTTAAGATAAGTGGGAATGTGTTTGGTTTTCAAAGAGACATGCTAGAATGTTTACAACTAACAAGATAAATAAGGTAGGCTATTATGTTGATTTTTCCCAAAAACGCTGGCCATAATGACAACATAAAAGGTTTTTATATGATGGGAAAAGTAAATTCCAAAGACATGGGGAACAATATGACATACAGATTAAAGCAGAAAAAATATATTTAAAGAAGGATTGGAAGACTATGGGTGTGGCCGTGTAATATCTGAAAGGTATACCACGTGAAACAGACTTGGGGAAAAAGCCTCTAGCCACTTTGCAGAAGTCTGCTGTTCCAGTAACCAAAGTTGTTTTAAAAAGTCTTTGGAATTCCACTGTCGAGTGGGTGCTTGTGGTACCCTTGCTGGGTTGTTGCTATAAATTTAAAATCTATTTTGGACTGTTCCCTTAAAGGGGTTGTGTAGTTGGGAGTCTGGTTAACTAGAAATTTTGGGAATTGTTACAATATTAATTTTCTGAGTCTGCTGGCGGCAGGCATGTTAGGTGCATGGAAAATATTGTGTGACCTGCTTCATGATGGCTGAAGTTAGGTCGTGATCGTCTGCTCAGGCAGCCATGTTTCCCACCATTGGTCGGCAGGGAGCTAATTGTAATACATTAGCATATAATTAAAAGGGCATCCCGCCAGGCTCTTGGAACCCCGCTGTATCGTCTGTCCACGTCGGCAGGAAAGCACGCTGACATATTTCACTACAGCACGCAGGTGACATGCACTGGGCAGCCTTCACTTTGGGGGAATTGAGGAGAGTGAGCAGTAGTGTTCTGCATGGCTCATTCATTGTTTACAGGCCTCAGGGGCGCCAGCAACTGATCCTTGGCCCCAGAGGCGACTGCTACGGGGGGTGGTGTCCGAGGGCAAGTGCTGGCCAGGCCCGGACGCGACTGCTGAGTGGTGGGGGGGGGAGTGTCCGGGAGCAAGTGCTGGCCAGCCTTGGAGGCGACTACTGAGGTGGGTGGGGGGGGGGGGGGGGGGGTCCGGGGGCAAGTGCTGGCCAGCCTTGGAGGCGACTACTGAGGGGGGGTGGTGGTCTTCAGGAGGTAAGTGCTGGCCGGCCTTGGAGGCGCAGTGGTGGGGGGTGGGGGAGGTCAAGTGCTGTCCTGGCGCTGCATCCCACACACAGGTAATCGAGGTGGGGGGCAGGGTAAACGAGAGAAGTGGCCACGCATTAGGGACACCTGTATAAACTGACCATGCCTCTGCAACTGAGACAGATCACGGGCAGCCACAGTGATATGATTGGGGTCGGGCTCCTAGACTGCCCACCCATGCAAGTAACATGGAGACACCTAAGGGCCACCAAGCGCTCCATATCTTACCTCCCCGTCCCCCCAACCGTCCCGGCACAGACTTCGAGTCCACCACCACTTTATTGGACCACGGAGCAGTTGGACTACACATGTTGTACAATCTCCTCGCCAACGCTGGCCATGTAGCAGTTACTGCTGGAGGTGCTCACAGCCCTTTGCAATCTCAGCATCCTGGTTTGGACAAATCTCTCCTTTGTCGCAGGTTGACAGGGCA
The DNA here is from genome assembly GCF_964194155.1 of Cetorhinus maximus. Lineage (NCBI taxonomy): Eukaryota > Metazoa > Chordata > Chondrichthyes > Lamniformes > Cetorhinidae > Cetorhinus > Cetorhinus maximus. The sequence goes on along the minus strand of NC_135897.1, from coordinate 51,926,141 downwards.
GCCATGCAGCGCACTCATCTCTGGCCATCTGAGGCGTGACCAGCACTCTCCGGGAAGCATTAAGGGGCGGTCACACAGGGCCAGGAAAGGTACTAAGTACAGCCATGATAACCACATCTCTCTCTCTTTCTTTCATGCTACAGGAGGACCACGTTAGAATCATGGATCCTGGTGACCTAGCTGTATACCTGATGGCTTACAGATACTATGGAAGATGGAGGAGAGAGCGACTGATGCTCCAGGCTGCGCAAAGGCAGGAGCCACAACCTCAGGAAGAAGGGGCAGCAGGGACTCCCACACATACTGCCCAGGAGCGACAGCGAGCCATGGCTGGTCGGTGCCTGTGACACGCAGGATCTATAGACGCCTCCTGCCATTCCTGCAGATGACTGAGAACCAGTGTCGCCAATGGCTGTGCATGTCTATGGACCTCACATCTGCCACTTACCACAGGACTTGGTGCCAAGGGGACATGGAGGGCATCCTTAGTCAGTGGCTGTGAAAGCGACTGCGGCGCTAAACTTCGGTGTCAGTGGCTCCTTTCAGGGCTCCACAGATTATATCTTTGGGATTTCACAATCTGCCACCCACAAATGCATCCTTGAGGTCACGGATGCCATCTCCTCCATGGCACACAACTTTGTGCATTGCGCCCGGGACCGGGACAGCCAGGATGTAAGAGCCATTGGATTCACCCTGATCTCGGGATTCCCACAGGTGCAGGGTGCAATTGACTACGCTCATGTGGCGCTCGGATCTCCATTGCTACACTCAGTGGACTTCAGCAACCACAAGGACTTCCACTCACTGAACGTGCAGCTGGTGTGCGACCACCTGAAACACATCCTGCAACTGTGCACCTGGTTTCCCAGGATTGTGCATGACGCCTACATCCTGAGTCACTCGCAGATCCCTGTAGTCTTCCAGGGTCCACAGAGGCTGCAGGGGACAAGGGCTACCCGCAGAGGCTGTGGCTGATGGCACCCGTGCGGCGGCCTCAGACTGCAGCAAAGCGACGCTATAATGAGGCTTATAAAGCAGCTCGCAACTTGGTGGAGCAGACCATCGGGCTGCTGAAGATGCGGTTCTGGTGCCTGGACCGGTCTGGTGGAGCCCTGCAATACAGTCTGCAGAGGGTGTCACGCATCATCGTCGTCTGCTGCACCCTTTACAAGCTGGCGCTCCAACGGGGGTGAGGAGCTGGCTGAGGAGGAGATGGAGGAGCTGCACATCTCCTCCGATGAGGAGGACGCCGATGGGGATGAGGCTGAGGAGGTCCTCAGTGGCGACAATGACAGGGATGGGGCTCTCACACTGGCTAGACGACGCAGGGGCGCTTGAGAGGCCCTCATAGCTGCCAGATTTGTGGAAGATGATGACAACATTCAGTGAAGTGCTCCCATAGATCCTCACATCGCAGTTGTGAATGTTTGACTCCAATCTGGCTTATGGCAGCGCCAATACCCTCTGTGAAAATGCTCCTGTCATGGAGATGCAGTGGAGGCCCTAATAGTCGATCGATTGCAGGAGGATGATGACAACATGCAGTGAGGACACTCCATAGATCTTCACATGGCCTCTGAGAATGTCTGACTCCTGTCTGGCTGAGGGCAGCTCATTTGCAATCCATGATCAGGGCCATCTCAGAGATGCAGCCATGAAACTTTAGATGCATCTGATGCTGTGTCCGCCTTCAGCATCTCAGCCCTTCAGGAGCTGGTGCACAGCATCACTGGTCACAGATGCTGGAGTGATGGGGGCCAGCCCCGCCTTAAAGGTGCTGAGAGCACACAGAGAACGAGAGAACTCTGTGACGCCTGCCCACTACATTCTGGCAGCAATGACAAGCACCACCAAGGTCTCCATGGCGTCCACCATCCTACCAGTGTTGACCTTGGTGTGTTGCAATGCCGGAGCTATCACCTCAGCCTGAAGACGGACGGAGTCCTCCATTGTGCCTTGCAATCTGAGGAGTGCAGTGGACATCCCTTCCTGATGTTCCCGAGCTTGCCTTTGCAGCTCCAACAACTGTGACATGACTTAGTCCAGAGGCTCGTCAACCGACTTGGACTCAGCAATGTTCTGGCCTCCAGCAATCCTCCAAGTGCCGGGGACCTCAAAAGTCCCTGCCTCCACCTGCTGTGGATCAGAAAGTGCGATGTGCTCACCAGATTGTGATCCTGAGGCTACTCTAAAGCTAGATCCCATCGAGTTGTGCATCTCTATGCTGGTGGAGGGTGTGGGTTAGTGCTGTGAAGGGACTTCAGGGAGGGTGCCTTCAGATTCCTCTTCAGAGGTTTCATTGGAGCTTGATTGGAGGCCCTGGGTCATGGACTCTGTTGGCTGTTTGGCAGATGTGCCAGTGAGAGCAAGGGGAGATAATTAGTGCATGACAGTAGCCTGTGAAAGAGGACACTCAGGGTATGGTTATCTGGTGGATGTTGCACTGCTGGATCCTCACTTGGTAGAGCAGCTCTGACCTCACAGGACCGGTCCCGGTCATCACCAGCCAGCTTGATGGCTCTGTTTTCGAATTCTGTCAGAAGTTTGATATCCGGCATCCCTCCACCTGTCTGCAACCTTTCCCTCCTGTTGTGAGCCAGTTTATTCTGCATGGATAGAGATGGGGAGAGTGTATCAGGGCACCTGCCGGGCCAGATGACAAGTATGCCTGGCCTGTGTAGGTGGTGAATGGTCCCATAGACGGGATGAGAACAATGATGATGTGTGTGAAAGGTGAATGGTGAAGTCCCTTGCACTGGCAGTGAGAAAGGGCCCTGTGGATGTGTGATGGGTCTGTGAGTGTGTGAGTTGGGAGCGATGAAAAGAGTGACTTATCCTGGTGGAATGGAAGAGATCATTCATCATTTTGCGGCACTGAGTGGCTGTCCTCCTCTTTAGGACATTTACTCTGACCACCGCTGCCACCACCTCCCAAGCCGGGTTGGTGACTTTGCTTTCCATCCTGCAGCCAGAGCAGGTGTAGAGCACATTCCAGTGGTCCTCCACGGCGTCCAGCCGTCGCTCAAGGGACCCGTCATGGAAGCCGGGGGCTGCAGTCTTTTTGCCTTTGCTGGCCATGTCTCCTGGGCAGTGGTGGTGAGCTGGTGGCAATGAGCGCTTTGCTGGCGGCTGCCTTTTAAAGATGGCGGCCAGCATGATGCAACAACGGGGTGATGGCAAGCGAGCAAATGAGAGCCCGCTCGCCATGGAAACTGCAAGTTTCCCGGGAATGAATAAATAATGAGACGGGCTCGGAATGATACAGTGTGAAAATCCTCCATTTTTGCCAGTGGGAAGGACTCCATTTTATCCACCCGCTACTGCACTTAGTGCAATTCTGGGAAAATTCCGCCCATTATTTCTGAATTCAGTGCACAAACTTTCTCTTAATAAATACAATTTGCAAAACCGTTGTGATAGTGTGGCCAAGTTTCCCTTGTGGATTTGGTCAGCTTGGCAAATACCACCTGCTGTATCATAACAGTTGCCAACAGCTCGCACATCAGTTATGCAGCTGCATATAGTAATAATATCACAATTTTACAGTCAGAGAAATCTAAGTCATTTTAATTGGAATGGAAACCCTTGACTAGAATTGACCCCAGTTTTACATGGTGCTTATTACTCATATGTGCCTGCTGCATATTAGGAACTCTTTCTACCTTAAAATGAAAGAAAATGCTATTCAGATAGAAACATGCAAATGGTGACATTACTATCCATGTTCACATCAGTCTTCTCCCACCCTTTTTCATCTAACCCTATAACTTTTAATTCCTTCTTTGTCATGTATTTATCTAGCTTTGCTTTAAATGCATCTATACTTCTCACTTTAACTACTCCTTGTGGTAACGAGTTCTACATTCTAACCTCTCATCTGAATTCCCTATTGGATTTACTAGTCACGATCTTACATTTATGGCCCTAGTATGGTACTGAGTGGTGTAAGGTAGATACCGATCCATATGAATGATCTTGCGGACACAGGTTGTGCACATGACATTTAACAATCGAGTAGACATGAGGATTCCATGTTTTGAAAATGATATCAAGGCAAAGTTCTCTTACCCAAAACGAGAGTCTCAACACCAAAATTCATGCAAATCTATGCAAATCACAGTTAACTGCAATTCCACATATTTTTCTAAGAATGCACAGTTAGGAAGCAAGTTCTGAGCTAACTGTGACAGTTGGATTTAGAGCAGTTTGTTATATTATTACCATTTGTAGGTACTGTGGCCTAGTGCTTTTTGAAATCCTTTGCTGCATTTTCACTGTAGCGTTACTTGCTGCATTTGTTAGCCGGTTTTATATGTTCTTGCTTTGTGTTTCCTTAAGTTTTCCCAGCACAGTAACTGAATACCTAAAGACATGAATTGCTCTTGTGTGGAGTATATATACCAGAATTGACCAGTTGGGCTGCATGGCCTGTTTCTAGCCTGTAGATTCTACATAATTATGTTTAATTCTTCTGGAGATTCTGCTTGTACTGAGAGATTTGGAGAAGGATGTGGACTATCTAAGAAGGGCTTTGTTGCTCCTGGAATGAAGTAGAGTGGGTCATTTGCAGAATACTCTTCTTACTTCAGAGGATCTGATAATTCAACTTTTATCACCACATTTCCACTTTGCTGTGTTATTTACACTGGTTCATTCATATTGTTGGATGATTCGATTTTTATAGAATAGAAACTTTACATGATCAGGAGAAGAAGTAGTATTTATGGGAGCAGCACACACTGAGAACCAAGCGTTTGTTGTCCATTTCACTTTTCTAAATAAAAGTGTATTTTGAAGTCTGTTCTTCTGAGTCATAAGACTGATGTGAATGTCACAACATTTTCACAAACTCTTCAAACTTTCTAATCTTGGCAACAACAAGTTTGTCATGTAGATCTTTAGGTGTTATAAAATTTAAAGCAGAGTACCTTTCTAAAATGATTTCCCATGACGTGCACACCACTGGGCCAGTATTTGGTAATATTAAATGATGCAGAGTAAGTGTAGGTTAAAAATTTCCATTTTGAAGGTGCATGAATTCCAACAACTAGTGTGAAACAATCCTTTAAAACTTAACTAATATACAAGGGGATCGTTACCTTAGAGCCTGTCAATGGCCAAGTCTGAGCAAGCTGCACTTCCTAGTGAATGCATCAAAAAAATAGAAAGAAAACAACCAGACTCCAGCAAAGTAACCAGATCCACTAATCACTAATGATCCATGAAAATTACAAAGAAAACCCAATAAAACACACACAAATGAAGATCAAGCTGTTAGTCATACTAGGTCATGTTACATTTTCCTGTGATTGGAAGCAATACGTTTTATTTCTAAGCCAGCTATGAGAAAACATTTGCAATAGCATTGCTGTCATTTCTGAACTTGTTGCCTTAATCATCCCAAACTTGTTAAACAATGTACCATTTGTAGTGTGCTTGGCCTTGATGATAAAGAAACTGCTGTGCAGGCTGGGGCTAGTTCAACACCATTATACGTTGATAATATGTTTTTTGGCTGCAAAAGAAATTGTATTACAATTAAAATTTCTTATGAATAAACACTTTGGGTAGAATTTTCCATGCCCGCTGGTTGCGAGCGTGATAGGTGGCAGGCGTAGACAATGTGACACGATCTGTTTAACGATGGTGGGAAGGCAGGTCGCGATCGTCCGCTTAGCCCGCCGACAATGGGCTGCGTTTCCCGCCAACGGTCGGCGGGGAGCTCATTGTATTACATCAGCATCTCATTAAAAGGCCATCCTGCCAGTCTCTGGACCCCCGCCAGATCATCTGTCCACGTCGGCGGGAAAGCACGTCGACATGTTTCACAGCAGCGCACTTGGTGGCCTTCGCTTTGGGGGAATTGAGGTGAATGAACATCATTTTCCACAGCTCGTCAGGGTCGCCTGTTGCTTTGCAGGCTTCAGGGTTGCCAGGGGACGTGGGTTAAGTGCCGCCCTGTCACGGAGGTGACTGTTTTCGGGCGGGTGGTGTCCGGAGGCAGCTGCTGCCTGGCCCCAGAGGTGACTGTACTCGAGATGGGGGGTGTCTGGGGGTAACTGCTGCCCTAGCGTTGAATCCCATGTACAAGCAATCAAGGTGGGGGGCAGGGTAGGCAAGGGGAGTGGCCATGCAGTCGGGACACCTGTATAAACTAACCATCCCTCTGCAACTAAGACAGATCAGGCGCAGCCACAGTGATATGATTGGGGTCGGGCTCCTAGCCTGCCCTCCCATGCAAGCAACGCAGAGGCACCAATGTGCCACCAAATGCTCCATACCTTACCCCCAACCACCCCGGCACAGACTGTGAGCCTGAGACCACTTTACCAGACCACACAGCGGTTGGAGTGCGCAAGTTGTACAATCTCCTCGCCAACGCTGGACGTGTAGCAGTCACTGTTGGAGGTGCTCACAGCCCCTTGCAATCTCAGCATCCTGGTTTGGACCAGTGTCCCCCATGTCACAGGTTGACAGGGCAGCCATGCAGCGCACTCATCTCTGGCCATCCGAGGGGTGGCCAGCACTCTCCGGGAAGCATTAAGGGGCGGTCACACAGGGCCAGGAAAGGATGCTAAGTACAACCATGCTAACCACATCTCTCTCTCTTTCATGCTGCAGGAGGACCACGCCAGGATCATGGATCCTGGTGACCTAGCTGTATGCCTGATGGCCTACAGACACCACAGAAGATGGAGGAGAGAGTGACTGAGGCACCTGGCTTCAAAAAGGCAGAAGCAGCAACCTCAGGAAGAAGGGTCAGCAGGGGCTCCCGCACATGCTGCCCAGGAGTGACAGCGAGACTTGGCTGGCTGCCCTGAGAGCACACAGAGAATATGAGAGAACTATGTGGCACCTACCCACTACATTCTAGCAGCAAAGACCAGTACTGCTGAGGTGCAGGCATCAGTAATGTTTCCGGGGAGTGTGAGGCTGGACCATCACTGTGGTCTGAAGGCTGCACAGAGCACAGGGAAGAGGCCCTGGACTGAGATGCCTGCTTTTTATCTTGTGTGGAAAGGTTTCACATCCAAGTGACAAGAATGCTACTTATCAGAACAAGGTGCCATAGGCAAGGAGAAATTCTTAGGAGCTTAATGACAATAGTGAACAATATGTACAAGTGATCAACACCCGTGGCCAGGCTATGCAACTGCTTTTCCTTAACGGCCCTAACCCTTGGTGCTCCCCGGACATCCACAGCAGAGGTGGAGGCAGCCTGCTGACTGTGATGCCCTGTCTGTGATGACTTTGGCAGCCGTCCTCTGGAGGGCCAAGACTTAGAGGGCCCCGGTCTGCCTTCTGGGTCCTGCTGCGTGGCAAAGGCACCCTCCTCAGCCTGTGGAGCTGCAGCTGCGGAGGTCACAGGAGGAGGGGAGTTCGGATGGGCCGGACACTCCCAGAGTCACCTGGGTGGATGATCCTGGGGTGTGTACATGCTGGTCCTACTCCCTATGAGTGACCGAGGGCCCCTGGCTGACTCCATGAGGGGAAGGGGTAGCTTTGAGTGAGATCAAGCTGCCCAGCACCCCCTCTCACGTACACACTGTTGGAGGCCAACTATGGCATCAGTGATGGTGTTGAGCCTGCACAGCAGTGCAGCAGCAATGCCCTAGACCAAGGTCTTCGTAATGGCTGCCAACCTGCCAGTATTGACCTTGGTGCATTGCAATGCCGGCGCTATCACCTCAGCCTGAAGACGGACAGACTCCTCCATCGTGCCTTACAATCTGAGGAGTGCAGCAGACATCCCTTCCTGATGTTCCCGAGCTTGCCTTTGCAAGCTCCAGCAATTGTGACATGACCAAGTCCAGGGACTCGTCTTCTGACTCGGGACCAACAGGTTTCTGGCCTCCAGCAGCCCTCCGAATGCCGGGGACCTGGGAAGTCCCTGCCGCCGCCTGCTGTGGATCAGACTGTGCACTGTGCTCACCAGTATGTGATTCCAGAGCTACTCTAGAGCTAGGTCTCACCGAGGTGTGGTCTCAACGCTGGTGGAGGGTGTGAATGAATGCTGTGATGGAACTCCGAGGTGGGTGCGTTCAAATTCCCCTTCAGAGGTTTCTTTGGGGCTCGATTGGAGGCCCTGGGCCATGGACTCTGTCAGCTGTTTGGCAGATGTGCCTGCGAAAGCAAGGACTGAATGGCAGTGGCCTATGAAAAAGGGCACCACTCAGAGCATGGTTGTCTGATGGATGTTGCACTGTTGGATCCTCAACCGGTAGAGCAGCGCCGACCTCATTGTCAGCACAGGACTGGTCCAGGTCGCTCTGTTTTCAAAGTCTGAGAGCTTCTTGATTTCGGGCATTCTGCCAACAGTTTGTAACCTCTCTCCCTTGTTGTGTGCCAGCTTGTCCTGCATGGATAGAGATGGAGAGAGTGTAAGCAGGATGCCTGCTGGGCCAGGTGATAGATGTGCCTGGCCTGCACAGGTGGTGAGTGGACCCATGACGGGCTGAGGACAATGAAGGTGTGTGTGAGAGAGTGAATGGTGATGTCCCTTAAACTGGCAGTGAGTGAGTGAGGGCCCTGTGGGTGTGTGATGGGTTTGTGAGTGTGTGAGTTGGGAGTGATGAAAAGAGTGACTTACCCTGGCAGGATGGAGGAGATCATTCATCATCCTGCGGCACTGGGTGGCTGTCCTCTTCTGAAGGGCGTTGGCGCTGACCGCTGCTGCCACTGCCTCCCAAGCCAGATTGGTCATGTTGCTGCCCATCCTGCAGCCAGAGTGGGGGTACAGGGCATCCCAGCGGGGCATCCACAGGATCCAGCAGCTGCTCAAAGGTTCCATCATTAAACCAAGGTTTGCGGTCTTTTTTCCTTTGCTGGCCATGTCTCCCGGGCAGCGGTGGTGAGCTGGTAGCGATGAGCACTGTGCTGGCGGCTGCCTTTTAAACATGACGGCCAGTGTGATGCAACAGCGGGGTGATGGCGGGAGAGTGAATGAGAGTCTGCCTGCCATGGAAATGGCGTGTTTCCCAAGAATGCATAAATAATGAGGCGGGTTTGGGATAATACTGCGTGAAAACGTCGTTTTACTTGCCTGCTACTGCATTTAGTGCAAATCTAGGAAAATTCTGCCCTTTAGCTGCAAAACTGGGCTCCATAGCAACCATGGCCAGAATTTTACACTCCCCACAACCGAGTTTTTAGGTAGCAGGGGAGCATGAAATTGAAGGGACAGGATTCCCTCTGGGTTCTCACCTGCCCTGACCACTTAAGGGCCGTTTCCCAACCAGCCTCAACTTTTAGGCTGGTTGGAGGATTGAATGTCCATGGGGAAAGCCCTAAAAGGAACAGAGTTAGGTCCCAGGTGGGAAGTGTGAGAAAGTGGGGGGCACCTCCGTCAGAAGCCCCCTTCTGACTGGGGGCGCCCCTCCCCCGCCCCGTCCCACCACTAATTTCCGGTAGCCTCCAGATCTCCCTATCCCCTCAGCCTCTCCCCCAAGATCTCGATCACCCCCTTTGCTCCCCGCCCAGGCCTTCCCTACCCTCCCCGCCCTGGGACTCCTTGAACTTACCTGGGCCTCCATGCCCAGACTTAGTCTCAGGCATCCTCACGCAAATCCTCTTCAGTCCACTGCAATGCTGTTGTTGCAGGGACAAGAGGGTTGCCAGACAATCAGGTTGGCTGGCAGCACTCTAAGGCAGGACTACCTCCTGAGTGAAGAGCAGAAGTCCTGCCTGCAGCCACTTAACACTCATTTGAGCGTGAAATGGCTGCAGGGCACTCAGGAAAGGGAGACGGAGCAGTGGTAGCAAAGAGGACAAGCTGCACACAGCCGGAGAAGGAAGCATGGCAAAGGGCTCTCAGCAGGAAGTCTTATCCACCTAGGGTCTTCTGGAAGCATTTCTCTTACCACCGCCTAAGCCAGAAGCAGCGGGAATCTATTCTGCACTTTACGAAGGAGTTGCTCACAGAACTCTGCCACCTCTTGGAACCAGACCTGCAGCCTTAGAGCATGGCGCTGCGAGTGGCTATGTAGGTGACCATGGCCTAGAATTTGCGTTGGGATCCTTCTAGGCTGGAACTAGCGCCATCTGTAACATCTCCCAGTTCACTGTCCACTACTGCATAATAGTAACCGATGCTCTTTATGCCAGGGATTATTACATTCTGGTCTCTCTGACCAGAGAAACAAAGGTGGAGTGCAAACATGGCTTTGCCAGGATAGTAGACTCCTCCCATGGTGCAGGATGGTATCAGCAGCTCACATGGCTTTGCAGATTTGACATTTAAATGCTGAGATGTACCAAGCGACAAAGGTTACCACTCGCTGAATGTGCAGTTGGTGTGTAACCATGCTCAGCACCTCATGCTGGTGAATGATGCTTCCATCCCGTGCCAGTCCACTGTTCCTTCAGCATTTCAGTCACCAATTAAATGAGAGGGTAGCTGCTGGGCATTAAGGGCTATGCACTTTACATGTGTGACTCATAACTCCACCTTGCAACCCAATCATACCTTGCCAGTCAGTGTTAAATGAGAGCCACATAGCACATCATACAGCAAACTCTTGGGGTGCTGAAATAATGGTTCCACTGCCTGGACTGTTCTGGAGGAGCCCTCTCGTGCTCACTGGAGCGTGGTTCACAATCCATGATGGTCTGCTGTAGCTTACACAACCTGGACATTGTGAGGACATAGCCCTTGTCACCAGGGGTGTGTGAAGCAGCTCAGGAGCAGTGGGAGGAAGAAGAGAAGCAGGAGGAGGCAACTAGCTGTCAGTGATCACCTCATTTGACTTTGGTTTCACTGAATGCAACCCCAAATCCCCACAATACAACAGTCCCACGTCTTACCATTATGTTATAGACCATTAAGTGAGCTCTTGACTACAATGCTGAAGTAAAAGCCACCACTAAATAACAATTAACTTTATCAAACAAAATGTTCAGTATTCCATAGAAAAGTCAATTATTCACCCTTGTGCATTCTCTTAGTGTCTGCCTTGTGGGTGCCTTTGCCTGGCTTAGTGCCCTTACAAAATGCTACCCCAGTGGCTGCAACATGGTTGGTGGAAGGCTGCAGACTTTCACTAGGAGAAACTGCAGATGGTCTTCCAGGATGTCCTCAAGTAGCTCTGGATCTTGCGTTCCCGGCCTCAGACTGCACCATTGCAACATGGGTGGCAGAAGTCTGGGCTGGCTGGCCGACAAGCAGGGATATTGGCTAAGTGGCAGTGGTGGGAGCTTGAATGCTGTCATCCTGAGAAAGGACAGCAGGTTCATGCTCCATTGGGACACTGACATTCTTTCAAATATCCTATTAATCTCCTGATAGATTGCCAGACTGCTGTGAGATCCTGAAATCCCTTTGAGAACCTGCACCTGCAGCCATGATGGTAACAGTTTGAGTGTGCATGGTAACCAACTGAGATCGCATGACCTCAGCCTGAGCCTCCATTGCAACATTTAGATGTTGGATAGGTAATTCTGCTTGTACTTCAATGCAAGCTGAGATATCATGCACCAGATGCTGCAACATGGTCAGGTCTGCAGGTGTTCTCATGGAGTTGGCCCCCACTTTCCATGCCAGAAAGAGAGAGGGAGGAGGGCAGTGGCGCAACAGGCAACTCAACCTACTATGTTATATTTTTGTCTCCTTCTTTCTCTCTCTCACATACATTCTACACACACACACACACACACACAAGCACACACATACCACACAAATTGGGCCCCCAAAAACATTATGTTTGTTGTCTGTTGTAAAATAGTAAGGGTTTGCTATTGAATCTGGGTCAGGATCTATAGGATGAAAACTTCTCAGCACAAAATATAAAATATTAAATACGACAAGAGAACCAGGAAAAGAATAGAATAATAATGTTTGGATTTATCAACAGAACACTGAGGTGAACAAAAATACCTCTATGCATTGGGTATAACCAAATTATACATTAGATCTTGTAAACAAAGATATGGGCCAGGATTTTCAGCTGTGTGTGTGGGCGCATGCCCAACATGCCTGAGTGTGAAATAGCACCAATGTTGTCGAGCGAACATCTTAACGTCATTGCGCAGCACGCCCGCTGACAATTAAGAGGCCTCTTAAGGCCCTTAAGCAGCTAATTATTAGAATTTTTCGCTGCCCATCAAACCTCACAGTTGGTGGGCAGGTGAATAGGCTTAGGCAGCCTTTGCATTTTTTGCGAAACCTCAGCCACAGGTGGGATGAGGTTTCCAACAATGAATAAAAAATAAAAATAAAAATTTTTAAAACTCATTTTTAACATGTCCCTCTTCATGTGACTGAGTCACATGTTGGGGACATATTTATATTATTTGTGAAATCTTCATTTTTCATTTTAAAAACTTCAACTCCCTGAGGCAGCTCTGTGTCTTCAGGGAGCTTTCAGTGAGCGCACCCCCGCAAACTTCAGCGCTCGCTCTCCTCCCACCCCCTCTCTGGCAGTGCTGAGGCTCTTAGCACACGTTTCACGCTGGTTGACCGTTAATTGGGCAACCAATGTGAAATCACAGTTGGGGCCCAATCGTGGGAGGCGGACCGTTTCACGGCCACTCCCAGGCCCGCCTGCCACGCCCACCCAAAGAGGGGAAAATCCTGCCCATAACTTCAAATAAAATCTTGTTGTCTTCCCCCCCTCACCACCCCCTTCTGCCCCTCGAACCCCTCCACGAGAGAGTAGAAGCATCTATATATATTTCAGTGTTTTCCATTATAAGTATACTATTTTATGTAAAAAAATGAAGTTGTCAAAATTGATTGAAGTTGAATGCTACAAATATGAAAATCTTTTATCACAGTGGAAGTTTTTCAAACTATGGAGCTGGTTGTAATCATTACCATCACCAGCTCCATATGAGGCATTGATTCACATTGTGGCTGACATTTATTTGTACCTGTTTCATAGTTGCATTCCTTTAGTAGTCAAATTCATTTCACAAAAGTAAACAGTATTTCACTGCTCAGTGGAATGACATTTTGTGAAAAATAAAAATGAGGGCTCACAGATGTGAATCATCTCTCAATGGTTGGTAGCTGTGCAGAGAATTCTAGATTACTTTAAAGGCCATGTTATATTTCAAGTGATCATTCATTCCTACAGAATAAACAAGTTCATCTCACCATGAATGGTATTCCTACACATGTTTGAAAATAATGTCATAACTCACTCATGAAGAAACTCTGGAAAGTGTCATCATTAAAAATTCCTATATTTTTTCTCTGCCAAATTTCTCCTCTCCCCTCTCCTCCCTTCCTGAAAGTTCTTACACAGTGTTTAGATATAGCTCAATAAGCCAATCATCTACATTGTCTCAGTAAAGTGCCTATTATTCATGTGTAACCTTTGACAGCTTTATCAGCCTGTTCAACTGGATAGAGTGGAGATCAGAGTTTAACATGATCTTACCTCATCTAATGACTAGACGGAGGCAAATTTCGCATATAGCACAAAATAAAAACAGAAATACCTGGAAAAACTCAGCAGGTCTGGCAGCATCGGCGGAGAAGAGCAAAGTTGACATTTCGAGTCCTCATGACCCTTCAACAGAACTAAGCAGAAATAGGAAAGAGGTGAAATATAAGCTGGTTATCCAGTTTATATTTCACCCCTTTCCTATTTCTACTTAGTTCTGTTGAAGGGTCATGAGGACTCGAAACGTCAACTTTGCTCTTCTCCACCGATGCTGCCAGACCTGCTGAGTTTTTCCAGGTATTTCTGTTTTTGTTTTGGATTTCCAGCATCCGCAGTTTTTCGTTTTTATATTCGCATATAGCACAGTAGGGGGGTTTCTGTCTCTCAGGCAATGTCACACCAGGATAGTGACATCAGCTATTATAGTTAATTGCACATAAACCTGAGGCAGAACATTTTTAAAACTGAGCTGTGAGCTTCTAAGGGTCATGATTATAGATTTATTGATTTAGTGTTTGTCCAAATGTGATTATAGATAACAAACAAGGTGCTGGAATGCAACTTGTAAGGTTTTCTTTGGTTTCCTTCAAACAAACTTTCCATGATATGCCCATCTGTGATCTTATGAGAATGTTTATTCAAAGCTCTAACACTGGTGAAAAGCACATATTGGGCAGTGCAAGACAAAATAAGAGGGCTTAACTCAGTATAAAATTTTTAACTAAAAAATCTCTATTATGATTTCATTGGCGAATATTGATGATAACTGCTTACCATTTAGATGATTGGTTATAAAGAGTGAAAAAATGATGCTGGGAGCAGAAGTAAGATGAGGTGCCTCACTAATGCTCAGCACTTTTTGAGTCAAGAGCACAGAGATCCTGTAGCACCTTTGTATAGTCAAATGTACAGTGAAACAAATTTCCAGTTACTACTATGTTCCCACACAGAGCCCTTTCCAAATCTCAATGACAGTGACATTTAATTAACACAGGTGGGTGTGCCCATGTCTGTGGTGGAACAGCAGGGGCAGATACCTGAAAGAGGAAGCCCAGAAGCAGAATATTCCCTGGTGTAAAGTAAATACATTAACAAGTGCAATTGTGGAATCACCAAGGATTTGATAATAAAATGGAAAGCCAAATTACAGTAATGGTGAGTTTTATTTATATTTTAAAAAACACACCGATATTTACAATAAGAATTGCAGTTAGCTTAAAATGATGGAAAATCAACCAAATCATTGAAAAACATACAAAATTTCCAGGCAGATGAGTTAGGGGAGCGCTGGAGCAACAAGGTTTCATACTCCCTCAGGAAATAAATCTCACTCATTGAGCACTCACATCCACCTTCAGTAATTCCTGAAGATACAAATAATTCTATTGTTTAAGTTACCTTTATCAACACTAGGTGTACATTTGGGGCTATTTTTGAGCTGCCAGCATTTTGGATTGCTCATACAATTGCTCACCTGCTGCCATGTTTGCTGTATACTATCCCTATTCCGATGGCTTGTCTCTGCCCCAGAAGTTGTCACTTTCCTCAGGAAGGTCTCTTCCAATTAAATCTCCAACATTTCTTTGCTGAAGGGGATGGTTCAAGAAAGCTTCCAGCCATGTTGTTCAATGAGTCAGCTTGCACAACAACTCTCTTTAAGAGTACAGCATCCATTTAAATAGCAAGTACATTTCTCATTCATATCCCCTACTCCAGATGGTTCAATGAGAGGACCTTATTAAGCTTATGTGAATTATCTTATACCCACAGAATTTGGATGGGATTGAGCTGCCATCTTATCAGTTTAGGTGTGCCCACAAGCGCCCAATCAAAGAATCCGCCCTGATATGTCATAATTTAGGCTGCGACTTGCCAACTGTTCGTGTACCATATCAATTCCTATTGAACAAGCAAAATAATATTGAATGTTGTGCATGACCTCTAGGGGGTTAAGGGTTCATTAAATAGGATAAACTTTTTGGTTCAGTATAGTTATGTGCTAGGGCTGTAGGTAAACGTGGGTAGCTACTGCTGTGCTTTTCTACCATGATTTTAGCTAAACTCAACCTTCGACAGGAAGCAATTCATGTCCACATGCACAATATCAAACTTGGGCAGGTCACATTTGCATCACACAAGTGCCAGGCAATAACCATCTCCAACAGCAGAGAACCTAACCACCTCCCCTTGACATTTAATGGCATCATCATTGTCGAATCCTCCATCAACATCCCAGGGTCATTATTGATCAGAAATTTAACTAGACCAGCCATTGCAGGTCGAAAGCTGGGTATTCTGTGGCAAGTGACTCACCTCCTGACTTCCAAAGTCTTTTTACCATCTATGAGGCATAAGGTAGGAGTGTGTCGGAATACTCCCCATGTGCACAGTGAATGCAGCTCCAACAACACTCAGAACTTCAACGTCATCCAGGAGGAAGCAGCCAGTTTGATTGGCACCCCATCCACCATCTTCAACATTCACTGGCACACAGAGGCAGCAGTATTTATCATCTATAAATGCACTGCGTCAACTCGCCAAGGCTCCTTCAACAGCACATCCCAAATCCTGGGCTTCTACCACCTAGAAGAACAAGGGCAGTCGACCCATGGGAACACTATCACCTACAGCTTTCTCTCCAGGTCACATACCCTCCTAACATGGAAATATATCACCATTCCTTCATTGGCATTAGGTCAAAATCCTGAAACTCCTTACCTACAACTTTTTGGGGTTACTTTCACCACAGGAACAGTTTCAGGATATTTTCTTAGAACAGCCAATCAGCTGGAGCCAATCAGAGAACAGGCTATACTAGGCCTGGTATTGTGCAATGAGATGGGGGTAATTAATGATCTCTTAATGAAGGCGCCCCTAGGTAGCAGCGAGCATAATATGATTGAATTTTACATTCAGTTTGAGGGAGAGAGGAGTGGGTCTGAGATGAAGTTTTTAAACTTAAATAAGGGCAATTATGAGGGCATAAAAGCTGAGCTGGCTAAAGTGAATTGGCAAATTAGGTTAAGGGATATGTCAATAGAGATACAGTGGCTAATATTTAAGGGGATATTTCAGAATGCACAGAATAGATACATTCCAACTAGTAAGAAAAAACCCAAGGGACGGACACACCATCCGTAGTTAACTAGAAAGGTTAAAGATAGTATCAAACTTAAAGAAAAACCATATAATTGTGCAAAGACAGCTGGCAGGTCAGAAGATTGGACAGAATATAAGGAACAGCAAAGGATTACTAAAAGACTAAAAAACCAGGAAATGGAAGTGAGGAAGGAAGTCACGAAAATTACAGTTACCAGAGAAGTGGTACTGAGTAAATTGCTGGAGCTGCAGCCTGAAAGATCCCAGGTCCTGATGGACTTCATCCCAGTGTCTTAAAAGAAGTGGCCCGTGAGATAGTTGATGCATTTGTTTTAATTTTCCAAAACTCCCGAGATTCGGGGAAGGTCCCATTAGATTGGAAGATAGCAAATGGAACTCCATTATTCAAAAAGGGAGGGACACAGAAAGCGGGAAACTACAGGCCAGTTAGGTTAAAATCTGTCGTGGGGAAAATGTTAGAAGCTATTATTAAAGAAGTTATAGCAGGGCACCTGGGTATGGTCAAGGTCATCAGGCAGAGTCAACATGGTTTTGTGAAAGGGAAATCGTGTTTAACAAGCTTATTGGAGTTCTTTGAGGAAGTAACGTGTTGTGGATAAAGGGGAACTGTTGGATGTACTGTACTTAAATTTCCAGAAGGCATTTGATAAAGTGCCACTTATTAAAAAAAATTAATTCACAGGATGTGGGCTTCGCTGGCTAGGCCAACATTTATTGCCCATCCCTAGTTGCCCTTGAGAAGGTGGTGATGAGCTGCCTTCTCGCTGCAATCCATCTGGAATAGATACACTCACTGTGCTGTTATGAAGGGAGTTCCAGGATTTTGACCCAGCGACAGTGAAGGAACAGCGATATATTTCCAAGTCAGGGTGGTGAGTGACTTGGAAGGGAACTTCCAGGTGATGGTGTTCCCATCTATCTGCTGCCCTTATCCTTCAAGGTGGTAGTGGTCATGGTTTGGAAGGTGCTGTCTAAGGAGCCTTGGTGAATTCCTGCAGTGCATCTTGTAGATGGTACACACTGCTGCTACTGTGCATTGGTGGTGGAGGGAGTGAATGTTTGTGGATCTGATGCCAATCAAGCAGACTGCTTTGTCCTGGACGGTGTCCAGCTTCTTCAGTGTTTTAGGAGCTGCACTCTTCCAGGCAAGTGAGGAGTATTCCATTACATTCCTGACTTGTGCCTTGTAGATGGTGGACAGGCTTTGGGGAGTCAGGAGGTGAGTTACTCACCGCAGGATTCCTAGCATCTGACCTGCTCTTGTAGCCACAGTATTTATATGGCTAGTCCAGTCAGTTTCTGGTCAATGGTAGCCCCTAGGATGTTGATAGTGGCGGATTCAGTGATGGTAATGCATTGAATATCAAGGGGCGACGGTTGGATTCTCTCTTGTTGGAGATGGTCATTGCCTGGCACTTGTGTGGCGCGAATGTTACTTGCCCCTTGTCAGTCCAAACGTGGATATTATTCAGGTCTTGCTGCATTTGGATAAGGACTGCTTCAGTATCTGAGGAGTCGCGAATGGTGCTGAACATTGTGCAATCATCAGCGAACATCCCCACTTCTGACCTTATGTTGGAAGGTCATTGATGAAATAGCTGAAGATGGTTGGGCCTAGGACACTACCCTGAGGAACTCCTGCAGTGATGTCCTGGAGCTGAGATGACTGACTTCCAACAACCACAACCATCTTCCTTTGTGCTAGGTATGACTCCAGCCAGTAGAGAGTTTTCCGCCTGATTCCCATTGACTCCAGTTTTGCTAGGGCTCCTTGATGCTACATTCAGTCAAATGCTGCCTTGATGTCAAGGGCAGTCACTCTCACCTCACCTTGGGAGTTCAGCTCTTTTGTCCATGTATGAACCAAGGCTGTAATGAGGTCAGAAGCTCAGTGGCCATGGCGGAACCCAAACTGAGCATCAGTGAGCAGATTATTGCTAAGCAAGTGCCACTTGATAGCACTGTTGATGACCCCTTCCATTACTTTACTGATGATGGAGAGTAGACTGATGGGGCAGTAATTGGACTGGTTAGATTTGACCTGCTTTTTGTGTACAGGACATACCTGGGCAATTTTCCACATAGCCGGGTAGATGCCAGTGTTGTAGCTGTACTGGAACAGCTTGGCTAGGGGCGCGGCAAGTTCTGGAGCAAAAGTTTTCAGTACTACTGCCGTAATATTGTCAGGGCCCATAGCCTTTGCAGTATCCAGTGCCTTCAGCCGTTTCTTGATATCACGTGGAGTGAATTGAACTTGTGAAGACAAGCATCTGTGATGCTGGGGACCTCCGGACGAGGCCGAGATGGATCATCCACTTGGCACTTCTGCCTGAGGATTGTTGCAAGTGCTTCAGCCTTATCTTTTGCACTGCTGTGCTTAGCTCCTCCATCATTGAGGATGAAGATATTTGTGGACCCTCCTCTTCCAGTGAGTTGTTTAATTGTCCATCACCATTCACGACTGGATATGGCAAGACTGCAGAGCTTAGATCTAATCCGTTGCTTGTGGGATTTCTTAGCTTTGTCTATAACTTGCTGCTTATGCAGTTTGGCACGCAAGTAGTCCTGTTTTATAGCTTCACCAGGTTGAACCTCATTTTTAGGTATGCCTGTTGCTGCTCCTGGCATGCCCTCCTGCATTCTTCATTAACCAGGGTTGAACTCCTGGCTTAAAGGTAATGGCAGAGTGGGGGATATGCTGGGCCATGAGGTTACAGATTGTGTTCGAGTACAATTCTGCTGCTGCTGATGGCCCACAGTGCCTCATGGATTCCCAGTCTTGAGTTGCTAGATCTGTTCAAAATCTATCCCATTTAGCACGGTGATAGTGCCACACAACATGATGGAGGGTATCCTCAATGTGAAGGTGGGACTTCGTCTCCACAATGACTTGTACGGTGGTCACTCCTACCGATACTGTCATGGACAGATGCATCTGCGGCAGGCAGGTTGATGAGGATTAGGTCAAGTATGTTTTTCCCTCTTGTTGGTTCCCTCACCACCTGCCGCAGACCCAGTCTAGCAGCTATGGCCTTTAGGACATTAAAGTCCCCCACCCAGAGTACATTCTGCACCCTTGCCACCCTCAGTGCTTCCTCCAAGTGATGCTCAACATGGAGGAGCACTGATTCATCAGCTGAGGGAGGACGGTACATGGTAATCAGCAGGAGGTTTCCTTGCCCATGTTTGACCTGATGCCATGAGACTTCATGGGGTCCAGAGTCGATGTTAAGGACTCCCAGGGCAACTTGCTCTCGACTGTATACCACTGTGCCGCCACCTCTGCTGGGTCTCTCCTGCCAGTGGACAGGACATACCCAGGGATGGTGATGGTGGTGTCTGGGACATTATCTGTAAGGTATGATTCCGTGAGGATGGCTATGTCAGGCTGTTGCTTGGCTAGTCTGTGAGACAGCTCTCCCAATTTTGGCACTAGCCCCCAGATGTTAGTAAGGAGGACTTTGCAGGGTTGACAGGGCTACGATTGCCGTTGTCGTTTCCGGTGCCTAGGTCAATGCCAGGTGGTCCGTCCAGTTTCATTCCTTTTTTGTGTCTTTGCAGCGGTTATTGCATGGTATAGCAGGTAACATATTGGCATGGATAGAAGATTGGCTGGCTAACAGGAAGCAGATATAGGCAAAAATGGGCCTTTTTCTGGTTGGCAGGATGTAACAAGGGATGCCATAGGGATCAGTGCTTGGACTCAACGGTTTACAATTTATATAAATGACTTGGATGAAGGGATTGAAGGGATAGTTGCCAAATTTGCCGATAACACAAAGATAGGTAGGAAAGTAAGTTGTGAAGAGGACAAAAGGGGACTACAAACAGATATAGATAGGTTAAGTGAGTGGGCAAGAATCTGACAAATGGAGTATAATGCAGGAAAATGTGAAATTGCCCATTTTGGCAGGAAGAATAAAAGAGAAGCCTGTTATCTAAATGGGGAGAGATTGCAGAGCTCTGAGGCGCAGAGAGATCCATGTGTCCTAGTGCATGAAACACAAAAGGCTAGCATGCAAGTACAGCAAGTAATTAGGAAAGCTAATAGAATGTTATCATTTATTGTGAGAGAAATTGAATAAAAAAGTAGGGAGCTTATGCTTCAGTTGTACAGGGCACTAGTGAGAACACATTTGGAGTACTGTGTACAGTATTGGAAGCAGTACAGAGAAGGTTTACCAGACTAATACCTGGAATGGCTGAGTTGTCTTATGAGGAAAGGTTGGACAGGCTAGGCTTGTATCTGCCAGAGTTTACAAGAGTAAGAGGCGACTTGATTGAAACATATGAGACCCTGAGGGGTCTTGACATGGTGGATGTGGATGTGTTTCCTCTTGTGGAAGAACCTAGAACTAGGAGTCACTGTTTAAAAATAAGGGGTCGCCCATTTAAAACAGAGATGAGGCGAAATTTTTCCACTCTAGAGGGTTGTGAGTCTTTGGAACTGTCTTCATGAAAAGTTGGTGGAAGCAGAGTCTTTGAATATTTTTAAGGCAGAGGTGAATAGATTCATGGTAAACAAGGGGGTGATAGGTTATCGGGGGTTCGCGGGATGCAGATTTCAGGTTACTATCAGATTAACCATGATCTTATTAAATGTTGGAGCAGGCTCGAGGGGCTGAATGGCCTATTCCTGCTCCTTGTTTGTAGGGACTACAACAGTTCAAGAAGGTGGCACACCGCCACCATCTCAAGGGAAGTTAGAGACAGAGAAAGATTTATGGCACAGAAGGAGGCCATTTGGCCCATTGTGTCCATGCCTACTGAAAAAGGCCTACCTGGCCTAATTACACCTTACAGCTCTTGGTCTGTAAACCTGTAGGTTACAGAACCTCAAATGTATCTCCAAGCGTTTTTTAAATGCCGTGAGGATTTTTACTTCTACCACCCTTTCAGGCAGTGAGTTCCAGACCCCACCATGTTCTGGGTGAAAAATTCTCCTCGCCTCCTCTCTAATCTTTCTCCCAATCACTCTGAATCTATGGCCCCTAATATTGATCTCTCTGCTAATGGAAATAGGTCCTCCTTATTCACTCTATCTAGGCCCCTCATAATTTTAAACACCATAATCAAATTTCAAAGAAAACAACCCCAGCCTATCCAATCGTTTCTCATAGCTAAAATTTTCCATCCCTGGGAACATCCTTGTAAATGTCTTCTGTACTCTCTCTAATGTAATCACAAGCCAGAACTGCACACAGTACTCCAGCTGCAGCCTAACTAGTGTTTTATAGAGTTAAGCATATTCTCCCTGCTCTTATATTCTAGGCCTTGGCTAATAAAGAAAAGTATCCCATGGTGCCTTCTTGGTCACCTTATCTAACTGTCCTGTTGCCATCAGGTATCTGTGGATATGCACTCCAATGACCTTCTGTTTCTCTACACTTCTCAGGATCCTATCATTTATTGTGCATTTCCTTGCTTGTCTTCCTCAGAGGCATTATCTCATACCTCTCCCTATTGAATTCGCATTTGCTACTTTTCTGCCCACTTGACTAGTCCATTGATACCTTCGTGCAGTCAATAGCTTTCTTCTGCATTATCAACTGCACGGCCAATTTTCATAACATCTGCAAACTTCTTAATCTTCCCTTCTGCATTTGTAAATCTAATTCATTGATATATACTACAAACAGCAACACTGAGACCTGCGGAACCCCACTGGAAACAGCCTTCCAGTCACAAAATTGAGCCAATTTTAGATCCAACATGTCACTTTCCCTAGGATTCCATGAGCTTTTAATTTTCTGACCAATCTGCCACTAGTCAAAAGCCTTGCTAAAATCCATGCAGACTAACACATTCACCTCATCAGTTCTCCTTGTTACCTCCTCAAAAGGCAATTGGAGAGGGGAATAAATACTGGTTTTGCCAGCAATGTCTCACATTCTGTAAGTGAATAAATAAAAAGAAACAAGATTTAATTATAATTAAAATAAAACATCTGTAAAATTTTAATTTAACAATACATACAGGCTGTTGACCAGGAAGCTTATTTATGCAGGGTCTTGTGCATGAGAATTAATTGCAATCATAGTTTCTGGCAAGGAAAATAAAGCTTTCAAACTAAGTCCTCAGAGTTGAGAGGTTAATTGTGTGTTCTCTGCATTTTTTCCAAACTTTGACTGCAGCAGGAGGCCTAAAGGGTTTCAGATTAGAAGTTATAAAGTAAATACAAATTGTCTGAGGGATCTTAACTGATTCATGTGTAGCACGTCTTTCATTCCTGAGGGGGCGTATTCCTGAATTCTTCACTCTGACCAGCCACAAAAATATTGCTGAAAATTCATTAGGCGCATTGATACTCACCATTACAACGTGGGTCAAAAAAACTGTGGCATACCCAAGTGAAATACTCCTTGCAGTGAATTGAACCCCTTCAAACCTTGAATTTAGTTATTTCATTTACAGATAAATTGTTTTCCACTCCTGCTCTTCCAATATCTCAGGAAGTTTAGCTAGTTTGTGTGTAAGCCTTGAAAGTCCCTGATTCAGACTCTTACATGCTAAATTATTTATCTTAGCCAGCATGTCATAGAGAATGCTACAACTGTCATTAGTTATCCTGGATGAAGGAAGAGAAATGTTGACTGGAGTTTCCACTGCTCTTTCCTTATCTAGTGAGCCCTACTGGAAGAGTACACTGGCCAGAATATTGCCGTTGGCATGCAGGGGCGGGCCCAACAAGCTGACGCGTTAAATGACACGTCCTAACATCATTGCGCGTCATTTCGATATTGTGTTCAGTGGGCGCATGCTGGAGGTGGCTGAGCCCCCACCGAACTGTCAAAGACCTATTAAGGCCATTGAGCAAGTAATTTACCTCATTAACAACGCTGCCCGTCCTTAAGGTTGTTGGGCAGGCGAAAAGCCCAAATGGCCTTCATGTTTTCCAGGAAACCTCATCCACGGGCGGGATGAGGTTTCCTGAAGGTTTTATAAAATTAATAAATAAGTTTGGTAAACTTGACAAACATGTCCCAGCTCATGTGACACTGTCACATGAGGGGACATGTTTAAATAATTTTTTACTTGAATTTTTAAAAACTTTTATTGTCTATTCAATCTCCTTGAGGCAGCTCTGTGCCTCAGGGAGATTGCTGCGCTCTTTTGTGCGCATGCACAAAAGAGCGCAGGCCCCAATTCTCCCTCCTCCTCCCACCCGCACAGGTAGCGCTGAGCACTATGGAATGCGTATTACACTGGGCAGGCCTTAATTGCCCTGCC
Organism: Cetorhinus maximus; assembly: GCF_964194155.1. NCBI lineage: Eukaryota > Metazoa > Chordata > Chondrichthyes > Lamniformes > Cetorhinidae > Cetorhinus > Cetorhinus maximus. Next base: position 51,902,403 of record NC_135897.1, on the reverse strand, counting down.
CGTGTAAAATGGCGGTGCGCAGCCGATCGCGGGCGGCAATCGGCTCTGCGCCTGCCCCAGCCCACTCCCACCCAGCCCACCCAACGTAGATAAGATTCAGCCCACTATGAACATTGGATGACAACAGGATCAGAATTGGCTGTTATGTTTCCTGCTGCCCAATAGCCTGTCACCACTCACTGAAAAGGCTTACACATGAATAATAGTCACTTAAGCAAGGTAGTGGAGGCAGTTAAGGAACAAATCCACTTAACGATCCCAATGTACTATTTTGAAGAAAAGCACAGGAGTTCTTCCCCAGTGTCCTGGTGAATATTTATCACTCAATTAACATCATAAAGAGCAGACTGTCTAGTCATTATCACATTGCTGTTTGTGGGAGCTTGCTGTGTGCAAATTGGCTACAGTATTTCTTGCATTATAACAGCTATTAGAAAGCCTTTGACAAAGTACCACATAAAAGGCTGATTAACAAAATTGAGGCTCATAGAAAAGAAGGATTAGTGTCAGTTTGGATTAAAATCTGGTTTAAGGACAGAAAAGAGCGAGTCATGGTAAATTATTGTTTTTCAAACTGGAGGATTCAAACAGTGGTGTTCCCCAAGGGTCAATGCTAGGATCACTTTTCTTTGATAAATATAAATGACTTGGATATTGGAATATAGCGTGACATTTCAAAATTTGCCGATGATGCCAAAGTTGGAGGTGGGGTTGACAATGAGGGTGATACCAATCGACTCTGATTGGACATAGGTAGGTTAGCAGAATGGCCAGACTAATGTCAGATGGAATTTAATACAGAGAAGTGTGAAATGATGCACTTTGGCAGCAAAGGGATAGGGAGAGGCACTACAGACTTAATGGCACAGTTCAAAAGCATGTGCAGGAATAGAGGGGCTTGGGAGTTCACCTTTTATGGTGGCAGGACATAATGAGAGATTAGTTAGCAAAGCATATGGGATCTTGGGTTTTATGAACAGAGATATTGAGTACAAAAGCAGGGAAGTTTTGTATAAAGCTCTGGTGAAGCCACAACGAAAGTATTGCATTCAGTTTTGTTGCCACACTTTAGCAAGGATGTGAAGATCCATGAGAGGGTGCAGAGGAGATTTTTCCAGGGATGAGAGATTTTAGTTATGTGGTTAGATTGGAGAAGCTGGCGTTGTTTTACTTTGAGCAAAGGAGATTGAGGGGAAATTTGATATAATGTACAAGATTATGACAGGTTACAATAAGGTAGACAAAAGCTAATTAGCCATTAGCTATTGGTACAAGTACTAGGAGGCACAGGTTTAAGATTTTGGGCAAGAGATGCAGGAGGGATATGCAGAAGAACTATTTATTCAGCAAGTGGTAATGGCCTGGAACTCACTGCCTACTTGGGTGATGGAAGGGGAGGTGATTAATGATTTCTATAGGAAATTAGTTAGGAACAAGGGAAATAAACTTACAGTGCTCGGGGGATAGAACAGGGAAATGGGATTGATTGGATTGCTCTACAGACAGCAAGCATGGACTTGATGGGCCGAATGGCCTCTCTGTGTCATAATGACTCAGATTCTATGGCTGCAACTTTCGGAGGTGGTAGGAAAGCAGGATACACTCCCCTTTGGTGGGTGGTGGGGCCCAGGGGTGAACTACACTGGCAACAACCAATTATGGGGGTGACCAGCGCCACCGGTGTAGCCCTTCGTGGGCCAAAGAGTGCCCCAAAAAGAAGGCCTCCAGAGCCCACTGGGAGGCCATCAGTGTTTATCTGATGTTCTCCGCAGGGGGACCCCCACCACTGGTAAAGTTCCAGCATAGGTGGGAGGAGGCTCTTAATTGGCTACATAAGTAGTTCAATTGGGTTCAGGGTCGGTGGGTCATCTACCACCATTCCCACCACTGGCAAAATGACATGGTGACAGAAAGGCATTGAGCATGCCACCTGCTACCTTCCCATGCCATTTTTTCAGTTTTCCAATCTCCAGGGTGTGAATTTCCCCCTCGTCGTGCGGGCGCAGTGGGCGGGCCCAGGAACGGCCGGGAGACCAACAGATTCCCGCGATCAGGCTCCGACCGCAACTTCACACTGGCTGGCCAATTAGCAGCCAACCAGCGTGAAGGGCATGCTAAGAGCCTCAGTGGGTGGGGGTGGGGGCAGGAGGATCGCAAACGCTGAAGTGCGTACATGCACAAGGGAGCACGCACTGACAGCTCCCTGAAGGCACAGAGCTGCATCATGGAGCTGAAGAATTTTAAAATTAAAAATTAACTTTTTACATATGATATAAACATGTCCCCCCCATGTGACTCAGTCACATAAAGAGGGGCATGTAAAAAAGGATGTTACATTTTTTTTTCAGTAACCATTGGAAACCTCATCCCACCCATGGATGAGGTTTTGTTAAAAATGCAAAGGCCGCTGACTTGTTCGCCCAACCTGAACCAGACGGTTGAGTGGACAGCAAAAAATGTAACTTAATTAATTACTTAAGGGCCTTAATAGGCCTGTTAATTGTAGGTAGATGCGCTGCCAACTCTTGCGCATGCCCGCTGACTGAAAGATTGCGAGAGTGCATGATGATGTTGGGACGCTCGCCTGAATGTCATCGCGTACTATTTCACTCCCGTTCAGGTCAGGTGCATGCCCGACCGTGGGGCAAAAATTTCTGCCCCAGGTCTATCCCCTAAGTCCCAGTAAGGCTATGAGACCATGACTACACCTCAAAAGTACTTAATTGTCTTTAAAGTACTTTACAACATCCAGTGGTAGTGAAAAGCATTATATTAATGCAAGTCTTTCTTATTTTTCAACTTGAACCTACTCTCCTGGATAGGCAGGAAAAACACCCACCAGGAATCATCAGCAGGATCTCTCTTTAAATTCAGGTCAAGGCCCGACTGTTATTTCACACATGAGCCTGAATTGAGAAGCAGTTGTGGCTTTCCTGCCAGGTTAACCAAGTATGAACAGAAATTGGTAAATCTTTTAAAGATTTTTTTACCCTTTCAAATTGAGGTTAGTAGGAGCAGGGAAGTATAGTCCCCCATAGCCCCCCTGTCTTCACTACTGACCAAGAGCTCAGTCCAAAAGTCCCCTCCCCGTGACTTACTTGAATTCTGCCAATTGTTCTGTTGATCCCCAGTAGCAGCTTTTTGTTGCCTAACACTGCACTCCCACCTGCTGACCAGCTAACCCTTCCCGCCAGGTTCAAGCAGGGCAAACGATCCAGGATATATAGATGAGGCCCAGATGTTAAAATTACCTGGGCTTCAGGCTGCTGAGGTCAGGATATCTTTCAATCCAGTTTGGCTCACACCCACCCAATTAAAATTAATGCTCAAGTATTTCTCAGAGAAAACGAGGAATGCAATCAACAATAAAGCATTTCTATTGATTCCAAACACTTTCTAATGACCCAAGAATAGTGGGAAATCAAGAGGCAAAGAAAGGGAGGAAGTTAAAACAATTGCGATCACTAGGGAAAAAGTCTTAGGAAAACTAATGGACTGGTTGGAGTCATACCCAGCAATTTAACTGTCCACTTTAATTCAAGGAAAGTCACTTTCAGAATCCTTCATTTCTACCTCCTTTTCCTTATCTACCACTATTTATATCTCCTTTAGGTTATCATCCCCGTCAAAGTACTTTTTAAGCATACTTACATGACACACCCTTTGGTTCTTTCTTCTATCTGGGGTATTTAGTAAATAATTTACTTCACTCGATCTCTTTTCAATCCGGTAAGGCCCACTAAACCTTGCTTTTAATGGTTTGCCTGACACTGACAACAAGACTAACACCTTCTCTCCAGCAACGAAACTACGAGCTTATTCCCTCTTATCTGCATTTGTCTTCATCACTTGCTGTGGTATCTTTAAATGTTCCTTAGCTAACTCACATGCTCTGTTCAATCTTTCTCTGAATTTTGTCACATAATCCAGGAGAATAGTTTCCAAACTTTGACCCACTAGTTTCTCCTGAATCAACTTAAGTGGCCTCCTTCCTTCATGACTACAGATTAATTCAAAAGGACTAATCCCTGTCGATTCATTAGGGGAATCCCTAATAGCAAAAAACAAGAATGGAATCCCTCGATCGCAGTCCTGCGGGTAGTCTTGACTATATGCTCTCATAGGTTTTAAAGTTTGTTACCATCTCTCTAAAGCACCTTGTGATTCAGGGTGATAAATTGATGACTTAAACTGCTTTATTCCCAGGCTGTTCATTACTTCTTTAAATAGCTGTGACATGAAATTGGAACCCTCCTCTGACAGTATTTCTTTTGGTAACCCATATCTTGTAAAGAATTTGGTCAACACCTCTACAATCCTCTTTGCTGTAATATTTCGTCAAGGTATCACTTCTGGAATTCTTGGGGACACATCCATAATTGTCAACAAGTGCTGATTTCCACTTTTAGTCTTAGGAAGGGGCCCTATACAACCAATCAGGAGCCTAGTAAAGGTTCTTCAAATGCTGGAATCGGAATTAAAGGTCCAGGCTTAATCACTGCTTGAGGTTTCCCTATCACCTGACATGTGTGACATGTTTGACAGAATTTGACTACGTCTTTATGCAGTCCAGGCCAATAGAAATATTTTTGTATTTTAGCCTGAGTTTTCCTAATTCTTAAAAGTCCACCTTTTGGAATTTCATGAGCCACTCCTAATATTTCACTTCTGTATCCCGATGGTATTATTATTTGATGTACTACCACCCACTTTTCATCTGCCGGAATATGAGATGGCCTCCATTTCCTCATTAACACATTATCTTTAAAGTATTAACACCCTGGAATACATTCTGCCTCTGTTTCCAAATAATCTGTCCAATCTAACTGCTTTATTCGTGGATTTTTCTGCTGTAACTCTCCTAATTTCACTAAACTAAACACTTCAGCCTCACTCTCTCCAAGCTTTTCTTCCTGAACAATCATTTCAAAGACAGATCCAGCTAACTAGATATCAGCATCCTTCCCCTGTGTTTTAGATTCTTCCTCTTCCTGTTTCAACCTGTGAGTTTGTGATCTCATTACTACACAATCTGGAAACAATCCAGGATGCTGTTTCTGCAACATCTCTGTTGATTGCATCACCATAGGCTGCTCAACTACAGTAGGCATCACCAACATCTGTGATCCAGCTATATTATTGCCTAGGATAAATTGAACCCCTGCAATAGGCACGTTTTCCACTACCCCAACAATCACGTCACCTGTTTTCAACTCACTTTTTTAATTTACCTTACACAATGGAATATGTTTAGTATCTCCATGGATTAATACTCTTTCCTGCAATACCCCCTTTGAACAATTAGCACTATCCCATAACATCAAGGACTGACTAGCTCCTGTGTCCCTGAAAATGTTGATATATTTGCCTGTTCCACTCTGTACACATAGAAAGACTTTCCCTTCACATATATAACCTTTCAAAATTTCTGTAACCTGCCCTTCAGAGCTCCCCTGGGTAAATTGTGAATAAATTCTCAGTTTTTTAGCTACCACTGATTCTTCCTGCTCCACCTGTACACAAACCATTGGTTTTCCTTGCCTCTGAATCTCAGAGCCCACAGTACTCTTATTTCCAGAACTTTTAAGTGTTCCTATTACTGCAATAGGTTTTGCCTGTAACCTCCAACACATTCACTTTGTGTGCCCAACCTTATTACAATGGAAACGTTTAAGTCTTCAAGTGTCACTTCCACCCTCAGCACCTTCCTTTCTGGTCTGAGGAGAAACTCCCTGAGAATTCCCAACTGTCCCTTCTCTTCCCTGACTACCTGCCTTCCTTTCACCTTCCCACTTTCTATCCTTCTCGGATTTAAAAGGGTGACAAAAAAAGGTTTTGATCTATGGACCAGCTCATAATCGTTAGCTTTCTTTGCTGCTTGCCTAGCCATTTTAACTCTTTGTTCGTCTACATGGGTTCTAATTATCGAAGGAAGTGAATCGTTAAATTCATCCAAGAGAATTACTTCCCTAAGAGGTACATACGTTGTCTCTATCTTTAATGCCCGTATCCAACGGTCAAAATTTCTTTGTTTTATTCTCTCAAACTCAACATGCGTCCTTATATTCTGAAATTTCTGCCTGTATTCACCAGGAACCAACTGATATGCACTAAGAAAAGCCTTTTTTACTGCATCATAATCCGCTGATACTTCTTCTAATAGCGATGCATATACCCCATGAGCTCTACTTACCAACCTAGGCTGTAAAAGCAATGTCCAGATTTCTTGTAGCCATTTAATTTGCTTAGCTATCTTCTCAAACAAAATAAAGAATGCCTCTACATCCCTTTCCTCAAACTTCAGAAGAGCCTGTACAAATTTAAACATCTCCCACTGGGTTCTGGTCTGCAAATAAGTCCTTTTCCATCTTCTGGTGCCTCTATTTTAACTGCCAGCCTTTTAAGCTGGTGTTCTCCTCTTTCTTCCATTGATAACTTCTCCATCTCCCTTTCCTGTCTTCTTTCTCTCTCCCGCCTTTTCTCTTGCTCCCTTTGAAATGTTCGTTCTCTTTCTTTTTCTTTTTCTTTTGCCTGTAATTCAAGTTTTTTTTCATTTCCATTGCTTGTTCAAGTTCAAGCTTGTTCATCTGTAACTGAAGTCTCACTACCTGCAGCTGTGACTTACTAGTTGCTGGTATCCCTTCCAATTTCAAATGCTGTGCTATTCCTTCAGTTATGTCTGCTTTCTTCGCCCCTGCGGTTAATCCTAACTGCAATTTATCTGCCAATTCTGCTAACTGAGCCTTGGTTACTTTTTGCAAACCAATCATGGTTACACCTCCTACTCCCAAAAGTTTTAGCAATTGCTTAAGCCACGTTCACAGTCTAACCACTTTAAAATCCCTCAACACCAATTCCTGAGTTCAATGTTCTTCTTGCACTCGTAGACTTGAGATTCACCAACTCCGAGCCAATCAAGGATTTTTTTTTTCAAATCCTGCAAAGGGCCCCCAATTTTGTTATGATCTGGAAGGTGGTAATTGCCAGGCTGACCAAATCCCAAAGGGAATTGGTCAAGCTATCACAATGATTTGCAATTTGTGTTTTATTTCAAGAAGGCATGTGCACTGAAGTCAGAAGTAAAGATTCCACTACCACTTCTGGAGATCTTAAATATTAAATTAAAATATGTATTAACAAAAAAAAAGAAAATCTAAACAACAAGGTTACAGTTACACAGTTAAATTTAGGCTTACTGCATTTCCCAAAAAAATTCTGCTTAGTTAGACTCCCAAATAAAATCTTTTCCAGGCAACAGTCCAAATACATTCTTAATCTATAAAACATCCAGTAATATTACTGCAGGGCACCCACTGTTGCTACAAGGGAAGCATTTCACAGGGCTTCCCTCTCTCACTTGACAACGGAAACAAAAGCTAAAACAAAACCTTGCTTTCTGGACAAACATGCCCTGCTCTGGGGTGGAGGCTGCTTTTCACAGGCCTTTCTTTGCACTGTCGAACCCTTAAGATCTCACATGGCCACTCACAAACAGCTTTCAATCATTCCTTAAATATATTTTCTCTCCTTTGATCTTTAAAGCCATTGTTCTAAACTTTCTTTGGAAGTTACCTTTTCCAGAATATAAAAATCTTTCATGTTGTCATTGTGGCCAGCACTTTTGAGGAAAATAAACTTAATAACTTTGTCTTATTTATTTACAATTGCTGCCAGTTATAAAACTTCCCGTTATGCCTCTTTGAAATTCAACAGCTAACAATCCACTCCTCACTGATCTCCTAATGCAAATTCCCATTCCTACTGCATCTACTGTGATCTCACCTTAGCTTGTCCATCTCTATTTCAAAATGCCTGCTTTTACACCTAACCTCCTTGATGATTTAAACCTTGCAATCTGACTGTTGTCAGTTTAATTAAATTAGACACACACACACACGCGCGCACGCACACACACACACACACAAACACACCCCACAGTAATATTAGGAAAAATAATATTCTCTTTACACTAACCATTACTCCTTGACCTTCAATGGCATTAGCATCACTGAATCCCCCACTATTAACCACCTGGCCATTACCATTGACCAGAAACTGAACTAGACTAGCCACATAAATACTGTGGCTACAAGAGCAGGTCAGATGCTAGGAATCCTGCGGTGAGTAACTCACCTCCCGACTCCCCAAAGCCTGTCCACCATCTACAAGGCACAAGTCAGGAGTGTGGTGGAACACTTTCCACTTGCCTGGATGAGTGCAGCTCCTACAACACTCAAGAAGCTTGACACCACCCAGGACAAAGGAGCCCGCTCAATTGACACCCCTTCCACAAATATTCACTCCCTCCACCACCAGCAAACAGTGGCAGCAGTGTGTACCATCTACAAGATGCACTGCAGGAAGTCACCAAGCCAGCGCCTTCTAAATGCACGACTGCCACCATCTAGAAGGACAAGGGCAGCAGGTACAGGGGAACACCACCACTTGGAGGTTCCCCTCTAAGCCTGACTTGGAAATATATTGCTGTTCCTTCACTGTCACTGGGTCAAAATCCTGGAACTTCCTCCCTAACAGCGCTGTGGGCATACCTACACCACAGGGACTGCAGCGGTTCAAGAAGGTAGCTTGCCACCACCTTCTCAAGGGCAATTAGGGATGGGCAATAAATGCTGGACTAGCCAGTGACACCTACATCCCGTAAATGAATTTTAAAAAAACTAAAGTATAAAAAGCCTATCGGATCTGATGGCCTTCACCTTCGGGTCCTAAAGGTTGTGGGTGCAGAGGTAGTGAATGCATTATTTGTAATCTTCCAAAATTCCCTAGTTTCTGTAAAAGTCCCAGGGGATTGGAAAACTGCAAGCACAACACCCCTATTCAAGAAAGCAGGGAGACAGCAGGAAACTGTGGGCCAATTTGCTTAATATCTGTCATTGGGAAAATGCTAGAATCCATATTAAGGAGGTAGCAGCAGGACATATACAGAATCATAATACAGAGTGAACGTGGTTTTGTGAAAGGGAAATTGCGTTAGAGAAATTTTTTAGAATTCTATGAGGATGGAACAACCATGGTGGATAAAGGGGAACCAGCAGATGTTGTGCATTTGGATTTCTAAAAAGGATTCGAAAAGGTGCTACATAAAAAGTTACTGCACAAGATAAGAGCTCGTGTTGGGGCTGATATATTCACATGGATAAAAGATGGACTAACTAACAGGAAACAGTGAGTCAGGATAAATGGGTCATTTTCAGGTTGGCAAACTAACTAGTAGTGTGCCGCAGGGATCAGTGCTGGGGCCTCAACTATTTATGACCTATATTAATGACTTGGATGAAGGGACCAACTGTAATGCAGCCAAATTTGCTGATGATACAAAGATAGATAGGAAAGCAAGTTATGAGGAGCACACAAGGTATAGGTTACATGAGTGTGCAAAAAATAGGCAGATGGAGCATAATGTAGGAAAATGTGAGGTTGTCCACTTTGGCAGGAAGAATACAAAAGCAGAGTGTTGTTTAAATGAAGAGAGATTGCAGAATGCTGCATCACAGAGGGTACTGGGTGCCCTTGTACATGAATTATAAAATATTAGTGTGAAGGTACATGTAATTAGGAAGACAAATGGAATGTTGGCCTTTATTAGAAGGGGTATCGAGTATAAAAGTAGGAAGTCTTGCTACAGCTGTACAGGGTGTTGGTGAGACTGTACCTCGAGTACCATATACAGTTTTAGCCTTGTTATTTAAGGGAGGATATATTTGCATTGAAGCAGTTCAGAAAAGGTTCATCAGCTGATTCCTGGGATGAAGGGGTTGTCTTATGAGGAAAGGTTGAGCAGGTTAAGCCTATATGCATTGGAGTTTAGAAGAATCAGAGGTGATCTCATGAAACCAAAAATTCTGAGGGGAGCTTGACAGAGTCAATGCTGGGAAGATGTTTCCTCTCTTGGGGGAATCCAGAATTAGGGGTACAGTTGAAAAATAAGAGGTGTCCCTTCTAAGATAGAGATAGGAGAAATTTCTTCTTTCAGAGAGTTGTTAGTCTTTGGAATACCCCTTTGCAGAGAGTAGTGGAGGTGGGTCACTGAATCTATTCAAGGCTGAGTCAGACAGACTTTTGATCATCAAGGGGGTTAAGGGTTATGGGGAACAGGAGAAAAATGGAGTTAAGGCCACAATAAGATCAGCCATGATCTTATTGAATGGCAGAGCAGGCTTGATGGCCCAAATGGCCTACACCTGCTCCTATTTCTTATGAACTCATGACCAATCAAATACAGCATAAATACAGCCATGGGAATACTTTGCTTGCAAGGGAATAATGGGTCTGTTTCCATTAGAACACAGGGTAATTTGATAGAAGCATTTAAAGTTATGAAATGATGAGACAATGTAGTTAAAAACAGACCATTTTTAGTGATTGGGTGTTCTAGAATGAGGGCATGCAGATCCAAGATTAAACATAAAAGCTTTAGGGCAGGGATCAGTAGAAACATTTTTACACCAAGGCTTTAGAATGCACTATTGAAGTTAATGATTGAAGCAGAAACCACAGGGTGAAATCCCCATGGAATTTTCCTGATTGCTTACCATAACTTCAACAGAAACTTTGTGCAAGCTCTGGAGAAACAACATGAATGATGTTTACATGGTTTCTCTTGCGTTTCTGCAAATAGGTGTTTGGGGAGCGATTGGGAGAACTCCCAAGGAACTCAATAGTAGATTTCAAGAATACATTAGAAAGGTGGTTGCAAAGAAAAAGAATAAGTGTGCATGGGATGGACCCATTAAGATGACTGCTTCTGTGGTGGATAAACACCAATGCAGACTGGTTGGGCCAAACATTCTTTTCTATGGTGTATATAATTTATATAATTTTATGTAAGCACAAGGGACCGAAAAGCAATCAATGCTCAACACAAGCTACCACACATGCAGATACAAGTGAAGGATTCAAAACCCACCATGCACTAAGATACTACATCCAAACATACGAACAAGGAGCAGGAATAGGCCAGTCAGCCCCATGAGCCTGCTCCGCCATTTAATAAGATCATGGCTTATCTGATAGTAACCTGAAATCTGCATCCTACCTACCCCCGATAACCTATCACCCCCTTGCTGAGCAAGAATCTATCCACCTCTGCCTTAAAAATATTCAAAGACTCTGCTTCCAGCACCTTTTCAGGAAGAGAGTTCCAAAGACTCATGACTTTCTGAGTGAAAAAATGTTGCCTTATCTCTGTTTTAAATGGGCAACCCCTTATTTTTAAACGCCCCTAGTTCTAGATTCTTCCACAAGAGGAAACATCCTCTCCATATCCACCCTGTCAAGACCCCTCAGGATCTTATATGTTTCAATCAAATGGCCTCTTACTCTTCTAAACTCCATCAGATACAAGTCTAGTCTGTCCAACCTTTCCTCATAAGACAGCCCAACCATTCCAGGTATTAGTTTGGTAAACCTTCTCTGAACTGCTTCCAACACATTTGCATCTTGCATTTGCTGCTTCAGTTTCTCAATAAATCAGGGCAAAAAATCTGGAAATGGATAGAATCAAGATAAGAGGAGATATTGTAAGTTTCACAGCAGTGGAGCATAAAGTGGGAAAAGAAAACATTATCATCACTGTAATGTCACAGGAGGCCAGCAAATCTTACACTCCGTGCCATATGGTTAATTGCTGGCCCTATTGGTATCATTCAGGCATAAATGCATTTTTAAAACACCCACCCCTTTGCAAAATGGCACTGCTGGCATTTTCATCTGATGTTCTGACACCTTTTCAAAATGCTACTGACCAATGAGTTCAGATTGCTGTCAGGTGGTTGCATCAGAGTTTGATAAACCATCCAACAGACCACTGAGATCAGTGAAAAATTACCTAACCAAGGCCCCCTAAGTTGCTGATTGAAAATTTTTAAACAGCTGATTTGCATCCTTAGACACACAACATTATAACAATTTGTAAGTTTTTTTTTTAAACATATAACTGGTTTCATATTTAAAGAAACAAACAAGTGTAAATGATCGTAACAAAAACATGCAGGAGTGAGTAGTCTAGTTTCAGCATGGGAATAGCTGCTTTTTCCCTCCTTTGATGCCCTGATTTAGCTCTGCAGGAGATTTCACAATCACACCTCTTTCATCTTTCTCCTGGATTGAAGATAAATGGCTTCAGGTCCTTATTAGTTGCACATAAATCAGAAAGCAATCTACTTACAAAACAGACACTGGCAGCCACTGAAACTGGAATTTAAGACCATGGGGAAAATCTCCTTTGTTTACATAAGGAAAACCATACTGCTTGCTAGCTCAAATAAATTATTTCTCTTTTATTGTACACAAAAGGTCTGACAAATAAAACAATTTTAATAGCACAGAAATTACAATTAATTCAGCGCTGCATAACATTAGTTGGAAAATGGAAAGGCTATTTAGCTTGCCAAATATAATCTACAATGATTTAATAAAAAACACAATCGTATCTTTCCATTTATATCAAATAAATGGAATGTTTTTATAAGGAACCACCAGTAAAATTATGGTCTAGATTTTTTTTTCTGTTTATCTGAACACATGCTAACAATTTGATAGTTATTGGATATTTATTCTTCTTGGGTGCTAAAACTGTGTATCTCCTTCTACCAGATATTTAACCTGTTGGCAGTAAAGGATTGTTTCCCTGCCAGACTGAGCCATTAATTAATTGTATTGTGTGTGCAGTTCCAGCTTAAAATGCACATATATTATGTAAGAAACAATTTTATTCAATACTTTATTAGTTGCTATTAGACAGAAACTGGATTATTGTGTTGCTAAAGAAGCAACACCCCCATATCTCTCTCCACTCTACTCCCATACCCCGTGATGCCTTTCGAGTCTAGAAATCTATTTCCTTCTTAAGTATATTCGGTGACTTGGTCTCCACAGGCACCTGTGGTAGACAATTCCACAGGTCTGCCACCCTCTGAGTGAAGCGGTTTCTCCTCATGCAGTCCTAAATGGCCTACCCTGTATCCTGAGACTGTGGCCCCTTGTTCTAGACCCCCCCAGTCAGAGGAAACATACCCCTGCATCCAGTCTGTCCAGCCCTGTCAGAAGTTTATATGTTTCAATGAGATTCCCACTCATTCTTCTAAACTCCAGTGAATACAAGCCTAGTCGACCCAATCTCTCCTCATACGACAATCCTGCTATCCCAGAAATCAGTCTGGTGAACCTTCGCTGCGGTCCCTCTATGGCAAGTACACCCTTTCTTAGGTAAGGAGATCAAAACTGCACACAATACTCCAGCTGTGGTCTTACCAAGGTCCTGCCCAGCTGCAGTAACACATCCTTGCTCCTGTACTCAAATACTCTCACAATGAAGGCCAACATACCAGTTGCCTTCTTACCTTGCTTGCTGCACTTGCATGCTTGCTTTCATTGATTAGTGCACAAGGACACCAAGGTTCCTTTGTACATCACATTTCCCAATCAATCACCATTTAAATAATGCTATGCCTTCTGTTTTTCCTATCAAAGTCCATAACTACACATTTATCCAAATTATACTGCATCTGCCATGTATTTATCCACTCAATCAACTTTTCTAAATTGCCTTGAAAACGCTTAACATCCTCCTCAACACTCACATTCCCAGCAAGTTTCATGTCATCGTAAACTTGGAAATACTACATTTGGTTCCCTCATTCAAATCATTGATATATATTGTGAATAGCTAGGGCCCAAGCACTGATTGCTGCGGTATCCTACTAGCCACCGCCTGCCACCCAAGAAAGACCCATTTATTCCTATTCTCTGCCTCCTGTCTGTAAACCAATTCTCAATCCATGCCAATATATTAACCCTAATCCCATGTGCTTTAATTTTGCACACTAACCTCTTGTGTAGGACTTTATCAAAACCTTTCTGAAAATCCAAATGCACCACATCCACTGGTTTTCCCTATCTATTCTGCTAGTTATGTCCTCAAAAAACTCCAGTAGGTTTGTCAAACATGATTTCCTTTTCATAAATCAATGTTGACTTTGTCTAATACCGTTGATATTTTCTAAGTGTCCTGTTATCACATTCTTTATAATAGACTCCAGCATTTTTCCCTACTACTGATGTTAGGCTAACCGGTCTGTAATTCCCTGTTTTCTCCCTCACTCCTTTTTTAAATAGTGACATTACATTTGCCACTCTCCAATCTGCCGGGACTGTTCCAGAATCTACAGAATTTTAGAAGATGACAACCAACGCATCCTATATTTCCATGGCCATCTCCTTTAATACACTGTGATGTAGATTATCAGGCCCTGGAGATTTATTGGCTTTCAGTCCCATTAATTTCTCCAGCACTATTTTTTTAAGTAATACTAATTTCCTTCAATTCCTCCTTCTCATTAGACCCTTGGTTCCGTAGTATTTCTGGGAAGTTATCTGTGTGTTCCTCCATGAAGACAGAACTAAAGTAATTGTTTAATTGCTCTGCCATTTCCTTGTTCTCCTTTATAAATTCTTCCATTTTGGACTGTAAGGGGCCTACATTTGTCTTTACTAATCTTTTTCATTTTACATACATATAGAAGCTTTTACAATCCGCTTTTATGCTCCTTGCAAGTTTACTCTCATGCCCTACTTTTCCCCTTTTAATCAATCTTTTGGTCCTCCTTTACTGAATTCTAAACTTCTCCCAATCCTCAGGCTTGCTACTTTTACTAGCAACTTTATATGGCTCTTCTTTGGATCTAATACTATCCTTAATTTCTTTTTTTAGCCATGGTTGGGCCGCATTTCCTGTTTTGTTTTTGCACCGTGAAGGAATGTATAACTGTTGCAATGCATACATTTGTTCCTTAAATATTAGCCATTGCCTATCCACAGTCATGCCCTTTAATTAAGTTCCCCAATCTATTGTAGCCAACTCACACCTCATACCTTTGTAGTTTCCATTGTTTAGATTTAGGACCCTAGTTTCAGATCGGACTGCTTCACTTTCCATCCTAATGAAGAATTCTATCGTGTTATGGTCACTGTTCCATAAAGGACCCTGCACAACAACTTTATTAGCCCCTTCTCATTCATTGCACAATACCAAATCTAGGCTAGCCTGTTCCCTAGTTTGTTCTTTGACATACTAGTCTAAAAAACTATCTCGTACACAGTCCAGGAGTTCATCCGTAACAGTATTATTGGTAATTTGGTTTTCCCAGTCTACATGTAGATTAAAGTCACCCATGATTATTGCAGCACCCTTGTTACAGGCATCTCTAATTTCCTGTTTAGTGCCATCCCCTACCTTAACACTTCTGTTCGGAGGCCGATAGACAACTCCCACTAATGTTTTCCGCACCTTGTTGCTTCTTACTTCCACCCAGACTGATTCTATATTTAGATTTTCTGAGCCAATATTTTCTCTCACTATTGCACTGATTTCATCCTTAACTAACAACGCCACCCCACCTCCTTTTCCTTTTGTCTGTCCTTCCTAAATATTGAGTACCCTTGGATATTCAGTTCCCAGCCTTGGTCACCCTGTAGCCATGTCATAGAGACATAGAAACATAGAGAACAGGAGCAGCAGTAGGCCATTCGGCCCTTCGGGCCTGCTCCGCCATTCATTATGATCATGGCTAATCATCCAGCTCAATAGCCTGCTCCCGCTTTTCCCCCCATATCCTTTGATCCCTTTCGCCCCAAGAGCTATATCTAACACCTTCTTGAAAACATACAATGTTTTGGCCTCAACTACTTTCTGTGGCAGCGAATTCCACAGGCTCACCATTCTCTGGGTGAAGAAATTTTTCCTCATCTCAGTCCTAAATGGTCTAACCCGTATCCTCAGACTGTGACCCCTGGTTCTGGTCTCCCCCACCATTGGGAACATCCTTCCTGTATCTACCCTGTTTAGTTCTGTTAGAATTTTATAGGTTTCTATGAGATCCCCCCTCATTCTTCTGAACTCCAGCGAATATAATCCTAACCGACTCAATCTCTCCTCATATGTCAGTCCCACCATCCAAGAATCAGTCTGGTAAACGTTCGCTGCACTCCCTCTATAGCAAGAACATCCTTCCTCAGATAAGGAGAGCAAAAGTGCACACAATATTCCAGGTGTGGTCTCACAAAGGCCCTGTATAATTACAGCAAGACATCCCTGCTCCTGTACTCGAATCCTCTCACTATGAAGGCCAACATACCATTTGACTTCTTTACCGTCTGCTGCACCTGCATGTTTACATTCAGCGGCTGGTGTACGAGGACACCCAGGTCTCATTGCACATTCCCCTCTCTCAATTTATAGCCATTCAGGTAATAATCTGCCTCCCTGTTTTTGCTACCAAAGTGGATAACCTCACATTTATCCACATTATTCTGCATCTGCCATGCATTTGCCCATTCACTCAGCTTGTCCAAAACACACCGAAGCATCTCTGCATCCTCCTCACAGCTCACCCTCCCACCCAGCTTTCTGTCATCTGCAAATTTGGAGATATTACATTTAGTTCCCTCTTCTAAATCACTAATATATATTGTGAATAGCTGGGGTCCCAGAACCGATCCCTACAGTACCCCGCTAGTCACTGTCTGCCATTTGGAAAAAGACCTGTTTATTCCTATTCTTTGTTTCCTGTCTGCCAACCAGTTTTCTATCCATCTCAATACACTACTCCCAATCCCATGCACTTTAATTTTACACACTAATCTCTTATGTGGGACCTTGTCGGAAACCTTCTGAAAGTCCAAATAAACCACATCCACTGACTCCACCTCATCAACTCTACTACTTAAAGCCTCGAAAAATTCCAGTAGATTTGTCAAGCATAATTTCCCTTTCATAAATCCATGCTGACTCTGTCCGATTCTGCCACTGTTTTCCAAGTGCTCAGCTATTAAATCTTTTATAATGGACTCTAGAGTTTTCCCCACCACCGACATCAGGCTGGCTGGTCTATAATTCCCCGTTTTCTTTCTACCTCCATTTTTAAATAGTGGGTTTACATTAGCTACCCTCCAATTTGTAGGAACTGTTCCAGAGTCTATAGAATCTCAGAAGATGACCACCAATGCATCCACTATTTCTAGGGCCACTTCCTTAAGTCTCTGGGATGTAGATTATCAGGCCCTGGGGATTTATCAGGCCCTGGGGATTTATCAGCCTTCAATCCCATCAATTTCCCCAACACTATTTCCCTACTAATACTGATTCTTTCAGTTCCTCCCTCTCACTAAACCCTGTGTTCCCCAACATTCCTGGTATGTTATTTGTGTCCTCCTTTGTGAAGACAGAACCAAAGTATGCATTTAGTTGGTCAGCCATTTCTTTGTGCCCCATTATAAATTTCCCTGTTTCTGACTGTAAGGGACCTACATTTGCCTTCACCAATCTTTTTCTCTTCACATACCTATAGAAACTTTTACAGTCAGTTTTTATGTTCCCCACAAGCTTATTCTCATACTCTATTTTCCCCTTCTTAATCAATCCCTTGGTCCTAGTTTGCTGAATTCTAAACTGCTCCCAACCCTCAGGTCTGTTGTTTTTTTCTGGCCGATTTGTATGCCTCTTCTTTAGATCTAATACTATATCTAATTTCCCTTGTAAGCCATGGTTTGGCCGCCTTTCCTGTTTTACTTTTGCGCCAGACAGGAATAAACAATTGTTGCAGTTCACCCATGCACTCTTTGAATGTTTCCCATTGCCTATCCACCTTTAAGTAATGTTTCCCAATCCATCATAGCCAACTCGCACCTCATACCATCGTAGTTTCCTTTATTAAGATTAAGATTAGACTCAGAATCAATTACGTCACTCTCCATCTTGATGAAGAATTCTATCATATTATGGTCGCTCATCCCCAAGGGGCCTCACACAACTAGATTGCCAATTATTCCTTTCTCATTACACAATACCCAGTCTAGGATGGCCTGTTCTCTAGTTGGTTCCTCAACATATTGGTCCAGAAAACCATCCAGTATACACTCCTGGAATTTCTCCTGTACGGTATTGTTACTAATTTTATTTGTAATGTCTCTGTAATCGCAATCATATTGTACACGTTCACATCTATTTGCGCTGTTAATTCACCTCCCTTATTGCTAATGCTCTGTGCATTCAGATACAATGCCTTCAGATTTGTCTTTTTAACATTTCTACACATCTTTTTTTGTACTGTGGCCCTGCTTGCTGCTAGCCCTTGTTTCCTTTTCCTTCCACTTTCGCTTTCTACTTTTAGATCCTTCATTTCTATCTTTGTTTCCCTCTCTTGTGTCTCCCTGCTCAGGTTCCCATCCTCCTGCCAATCTAGTTTAAACCCTCCCCCATAGTACACGCAAATACTCCAGTGAGGATATTGGTCCTGGTCCTGCTGGGGTACAAACCATCCAGTTTGTACAAGCCCCATCTTCCCCAGAATTGGTCCCAATGCCTCAGGAATCTAAAGCCCTTCCTCCTACACCATTTCTCCAGCCACACATTCATCTGGTCTATTCTTCTATTCCTGATCTTGCTAGCACATGGCACTGGGAGTAATCCTGAGATTACTACCTTTGAGGTCCTGCTTTTTAATTTATTTCCTAGCTCCCTAAATTCAAGACCTTATCCCTCTTTTTACCTATGTCATTGGTACGAATATGCACCATGACCACTGGCTGTTCAGGCTCTGTTTAGCTCTGTTTGGCTCTGTTTGGCTCTGTTTGGCTCTGCCAGGCTCTGTTTGGATCTGTTTGGCTCTGCCAAGCTCTCTTTCACCCTCCCCCTTTAGAATGTCCTGCATCCACTCAGTGACATCTTTGACCTTGGCACCAAGGAGGCAACATACCATCCTGATGTCACGTCTGCGGACACAGAAACGCCTATCTGTTCCCCTTACAATAGAATCCCCTATCACTATTATTCTCCCACTCTTCCCCACCATCACCCCCCCACCTCACCATACAGTTGAGTCACTCATGATGCCATGGGCTTGGCTCATGCTGCATTCCTCTGAGAAACCATCTCCCCCAGCAGTACCCAAGACAGAAAATCTGTTAGAGAGGGAGATGGACCCAGGGGTCTCTTGCACTACCACTCTGACTGGTGATCACCCATGCCCTTTCTGCCTGTGCATTCTATACCTGTGGTGTGACTACCTCACTGTATGTGATATCCTTGAAGCTGTCATCCTTGTGGATGCTCCTCAGTGACACCAGCAGCAGCTCCAGCTCCGAAGCGCAGATTTTGAGTAGCTATAGTGGGAGACACTTCCTGCACACGTGGTCACCCTGGACACTGGAAGTGACCCTGACTTCCCACATTGCACAGAAGGAGCATTCCACTTGGCCGAGCAGCCCTGCCATGACTTACCCTTAAATTACTCCCTTTACTTTTACTTCCCCTAGTTTAGAGAATATTAAGGACAGAAGAAATACTAACCATGTCCCACTTAGCAAGGCCGCTGCTCTTCTTATTGAGGAAAGGTAAAAAATGAAAGGATCATTTCCTTCTCTCTTCACCAAAATCCCTCCCTCACCAAACTTCAATTTAAGCACTCTAATTCAGCCCAAAGCAGCACTCCAGGGCAGACAAAAGCTGCCTGTAGATGGCCTGCTTTTATGCTGTCTGAATCTAGCTTCTGGAAAACTGTTTAAACCAGCTATCTAATTAACTAGCTGCAGCTACAAGCAGAGCATGTATAACCCCTGTTGTAAAGCTGGACTAAAATTCATCTTCTCCTAACCCAAAGAGTAACTTTTAGTTAGTTGCTAAATTAAAGAAAGATTAGACTTTAAATACAAATTAACTCTTAAATTAACCCTTAAAAGTCCTTCTCTCATCAAATTCCAACTTAAGCACTCTATTGCAGCCCAAAGCAGCACTCCAGTGCAGGCTTTGTAGGGACAGAGCCACCACATGCTTCTTACAAGGTCATTAACATAAGGATGCGGGCCAGGGTTAGGAAACTCTAAGCGCTGGGACTTCTTAGGGTGCAGCATGTCATCAGTGCAGATGAAAACAGGCATATTAGCCCAGTCATTAACAGCTGTGGAAAGTACCAGAGAGTTCAGGTCAGGAATGTAAGCTGGACACCAAAAAATGTGCCCTTTTTAAAAAAAGTTTTGAAGTGGCCTCCTTTCGTTGGGTGACCAAAGCGGCACTTCAGTTCTCTTCCAGGAGCGGGAACCCAACACCCTCCTGACCCAGGAGTCTCCTGCTTGGCTTTCTGCTTTTCTTGGACAGTCAGTGAGGTTGACCCATTGAAACACTCAAGTCTGACATTGGCATGTTGAGCATGTAGCCTTTCCTGACCCTGCAAACTTTGACAGGGTCAGCAGTGGTGGTCAGCAGCAGATGCATCCCGGCTACTGCACCAAGATGCGCCACCCAATGGATTTTCAGGGCCATTATGTTTAAATTATTACACATCAGAGGACAGATTCTCATATCGATAATCTGGTGCAGATTTCAACCTTGAGCTCAAAGATCACATTGGATTAGTATAAATGGCCACAGCTATTTCTCAAGCCAGCTTTAACCAAGGAACTCTGTCAGCGAATCTGTCAGATGTTCATTATTCAAGTCACCTTTACTACTGTATAGGCATTGGGGATCATATTCAGTTTGTCATCAATGTGCTGACTTGAAGCACAGGTGCATTAGTCATTTATTCTTTATTCCTCTACTGTTTGTATGATTTATTTATTAAGTTCGCCTTGTGATTTGTTTTCTGTTTATTTTTATGGGTCCAAACATTCCCCCATGCAGCTGCGGGGGATTATTCAGCAAGATAATGTATGCTGTTAAGCATAATTTTAACCATTTGGCTTATTTAAGGCATTAGGCTATCCCTATTCCATTTTCATTTACTGGTTAATAATGTGCTGTTCAGTTGTGTAGCACACCGGACGCAGGTGACCCTCATTGGCAGACATTGAGCCCTGAAGCCCATTGGATGCCTTGAGTGCAGAATGTTTAAAAATGTGGTTGAGAAGCATTTGGCATACACAAATCTCACCGAAGGCATGAAAAGTGTTAGTAAGCCTATGGCCCCGTAATGTGATTTCAGCACCCGACTAGCGCTGCAGTTGCTGACCTGCAGCTGTCAGACAGTTATGCAGCACTGCAGCAATGTGTGTAACATGTACTTCATAGATGCCCCAAACTGTACAGGCTGACGGGAACACACTCAAACGATTGCATGAATTGCTGATGCTGAGATACTAAACTGCGATTGTAAGCAGGTTAAGTAATAGAAGACTCAATCTGGCCCTTTCACCAATAGGTTGTACCTTTTTCTGGCTCTATGCATGGGTGATGTCTCCATGCTGGCTCTTTCGAAACTCTACTCCAGAGACAATCTACTATCATGTGACTTTCTATATCATACTGTGGCAGGAAACTGTTCTGCAGTCTCTCACTCTGCCAAACACCCTTATCCTACACCTCCCCTCTAAGTCTTTATCCAAATATATTTACAAGACAACTTTTACTTTACTCGATACCTCTTCTCGCCACCAGCCGCACCCCCTCCCCCACCCCACATCCCCCACCCTGCCAGGAACTCTCTGATAGTACTCTGTGTCTGGCACTTCGTTATCTCCATTTGATCGCTTTTTGCTCTCCTTCGAGTTGCGTTTTGCTTTATCAACAACCCTACTTTGTTTGGAAACTGTGGGTTTGTCCCGTTCCTTCTGAAGGCAATGCACATTCCATTAATTCCTGAGGGGATTCCGATTTTCTTTCTCCGTGGGGTCAACTATGTTCTTGCTGGACGTTGACATTTTAAAAATGAAACCTTCATCTCCATTCATTCCATAATTTCAGCCATGTAATTTTTCAACAACTCAATAGCTGTCAGTGTGTTTGAAGCATCCAGTGCTTTTTCTTCTGGTTCCTTGAGATTCAGCGTCAGATTTACATTTCCTGGTCTTATTTCTGTCTTTTCTTTGTCTGCTGCAGAGCTTTCCCCTTGTCCTTCATTTTGGTTTCACTGTTAGCCAGGTCTGTCTCCGGTGAAGTCTTAACTTGTTTCAATTCTGTAACTGTGCAGGACAGCAGCTTCTTTGAGTACCTTTTCTGTCTGCTGTTGTGCTTAGCTGTACTTTTGGTTGAGTTCTTTTAACTCAGCTTTGATACACACATTTTCTTGTGGAATTGCTTCATTTTCTCTTTGCAGGTTTTGTTTGTTTTGTGTTATTTCAGATAGCTTTCCTTCATTCACAGTTCGCTTCGGACTGCCAACTGATGTTTCAGTTTGGGTAATGTGTCGGCGGTTTTGAAAAGCTCTATTTTTAAGCCTTTCAGCTGCTTCTCAGCCTCTTCTTTCTTCTGTGCTAAACTCTTTGGCTCACGCACTTCATTGTGCTGACACAGTCTGCCACCATCTTGTGGTTTGCTTGAATATTGCCTCCCTTGCCCTGGGGTCATCTGTCTCCCTCGGTGCTCCATTGGGGATGCTCTAGACCTTCTTTTAAGGTCTGCATTCTCCAGAACTTGGAGTATAAAATATTTGTCAAAAGCTTTTAACATTTCAACAAATGTGGTTGAGGATTCACCTATACCTTAGTTTAGGATTACTCCATTCGCAAATATACCAAACAAGTATAAAAATATATTAACTTGTACTTCTGATTTCTTACTTAATCCTGATGTATTTCTTACTTAATCCTGATGTACTCTGATAATTTAAAAATTCCCTTCTCCAAAATTCCCAATCTTGGGTCTGCTTTGGCCCTTGTCTTAGTCTAAAGTGGTCTGGCAGTTTTAATATTCTTTCCATGGTCATTTCTTTCTAAAGATGAGTACCTTTTAAATCTTTTTTCTCTCCTTTCAAGGTGGCTCTGCAACTGCCGGTAATTTTTTCTCTCTCTGTTCTTCCTGTGCTTTTTCAGTTTCAGCAAGCTCCTGCTGCACCAATTAGTTTTTTAGTTACTAATTTTTTCATTAGTTTTTTTCAAACTAATTGATTTTGCTAGAAACTTCAAAAGAAGCCATTTTGGGCCATAACTCGCTCTTTCAAGCTTGGGAAGTGACTACAAGCCATTTTTTGAACACTGCCTGCAGTTTTCTTTTTAAACTTTTCTTTCATTCAGCTCAGTCACCCATGTTATGGTGCTAGCTGTAGAACCCTCGCTTCAGCTCTCTTTCAGCTGCACTCTGGATGTGCTGAACCTGATGGCTGCCTATTTTAAAAGGTAAGTTCAGCTTTTTTACTGTATGTTTTTTTTTTTGCTCACCCTTCTTGTAATGTGGCTGGGTCTCTTGACTCTGCTTTCACTCAGGTTTGGCTTTTTCATCTGCACAGTGGATTATTCTTTTTTTATCAACTTTTCTTTCCTTTTCTTTTGAATATTGCTCAGCCTTCTTGTGATTTGGCTAGGTCCCTTGACACTGTTTTTATGTCTGATCAGGTCTAGCTTTTCATCTGCACAGTGGATTATTTTGCTGCCTTTTTACCTTGTTTTCCTTTTTTGAATTTTGCTCAGCCTTTTTTTTGATCTAGCTAGGTTCCTTGACTCTGTATGTAATCAGGTCTGGCAATAGACCTCCACATGCCCTGGTGGAGTTCTTCAGCCTTCACGTCAGCAATGGAGCTTTTTATTTAGGCACTTCCCAACTGTGTCTTCAATTCAGGTGCATTTCTCGCGAGTCAGACTCTACTTTCTTTACTTCTTCATGCTTTGAGATTCTGGATTTCTTTTCCAGCTTCTCTTGGATTTGGGGGTCCATCCTTCACTACCACCATGTGGTAAAGGTTGTTTGGTGTTTCATGGAGAGGTCTGGAGGCTTGTATGGATGAACATAAACCATTTATTGGTAACCCATAGCTATGTACATTTCCAAGGTGCTGCCATGCATAGGCGCTACCTCCATGCTGGATCGTTCCAGGCTCTACTCCACAGACAGACTACTATCATGTGACTTTCTACATCATACTGTGGGCGGTAGTGTTCTGCAGTCCCACATTAACCCATAATCTTCTAAAAAGACTTATCCTACAATAATGCCATTGAATGTCAAGGAGAGATGGTTGGATTCTCTCTTGCTGGAGATGGTCATTGCCTGGCACTTGTGTGCAACGAATGTGACTTGCCACTTATCAGCTCAAGCCTGAATGTTGTCCAGCTGCATGTGGGCACAGGCTGTTTCAGTATCTAAGGAATTGTGAATGTGCTGAACATTGTGCAATCATCAGTGAACAACCCTACTTCTGACCTTATGATGGAGGGAAGGTCATTGATGAAGCAGCTGAAGGTGGGTGGGCCTAGGACACTGCCCTAAGGAACTCCTTCAGTGATGTCCTGACACAGGGATGATTGACCTCCAACAACCACAACCATTTTCCGTTGTGATAGGTATGACTCCAACCAGTGGAGAGTTTTCTTCTGATTCCCATTGACTTCAGTTTTGCCAGGGCTCCTTGATGCCACACAAAGTCAAATGCTGCTTTGATGTCAAGGACAGGCACTTTCACCTCACTTCTTGAGTTCAGCCATTCTGTCTTTGTTTAACCAAGGATGTAATGAGGTCGGGAGGTGAGTCGCCCTGGAGGAACCCAAACTAAGCATCAGTGAGCAGGTTTTTGCCATGTAAATGCCGCTTGATGGCAATATCGATGACCCTTTCCATCACTTTGCTGTTGATCAAGAGCAGACTGATGAGGCGGTAATTAGCCAGGTTGGATTTGTCCTGCTTTTTGTGGACAGGACATACCTGAGTGATTTTCCACATTGCTGGGTAGATGCCAGTATTGTAGCTGTGTGGAACAGCTCGGCTAAGGGCGCAGCTAGTTCTGGAGCATAAGTCTTCAGTACTATTGCTGGAATGTTGTCAAGGTCCATAGCCTTTGCAGTATCCACTGCCTTCAGCTGTTTCTTGATATCAAGTGGAGTGAATCAATTTGGCTGTATACTGGCATCTGTGATGCTGGGGATTCAGGCAGTGACCAAGATGGATCATCCACTCAGCACTTCTGGCTGAAGATTGTTGCAAATGCTGCAGCCTTATCTTTTGCACTGATGTGCTGGGCTCCCCCATCATTGAGGAGGGGGATATTTGTGGAGCCTCCTCCTCTTGTGAGCTGTTTAATTGTCCACCACCATGACTGGATGTGGCAGGACTGCAGAGCTTAGATCTGATCCATTGTTTATGGGATCGCTTAGCTTTGCCTATCACTTGCTGCCTATGCTGTTTGGCATGCAAGTAGTCCTGAGTTGTAGCTCCACCAGGTCGACACCTGACTTTTAGGTATGACTGATGCTGCTAGTGGCATGCCCTCTTGTGTACTTTATTGAACCAGGGTTGATCCACCCGGTTTGTTGGTAATGGTAGAGCGGGGGATATGCCAGGCCATGAGGCTACAAATTCTGGTTGTATACAATTCTGCTGCTGCTGATGGCCCACAGCACCTCATGGATGCCCAGTTTTGAGCTGCTAGGTCTGTTTGAAATCTATCCCATTTAGCACAGTGATAGTGCCACACAACACAATGGAGAGACTCCTCAATGTGAAGATGGGATTCCTACCTATACTTCATGGAAAGGTACCTCTGCAACAGGTATATTGGTGAGGATGAGGTCAAGTAGGCTTTTCCCTCTTGTTGGTTCCATCACCATCTGCTGCAGACCCAGCCTAGTAGCTATGACTTTCAGGATTGGGCCAGCTCAGTCAGCAATGGTGCTACTTTTGGTGATGGACATTGAAATATCTCATCCAGAGTACTTTCTATACCCTTGCCACCCTCCTCAGTGCTTCCTCCAAGTGGTGTTCAACATGGAGGAACACTGACTCATCAGCTGAGAGGGGGTGGGAGAGTGGTAAGTGGTAATTAGCAGGAGGTTTCCCATTTTTGACCTGATGCCTTGAGACTTCATGGGGTCCACAGTCAATGGTGAGAACCCCCATGACAAATCCTTCCTGACTGTATATTACTGTATCACCAGTTTTTGTGAGTCTGTCCTGTTGTTGGGACAGGATATACGCAGGGATGGTGACGGTGGCATCTGGGACATTGCCTGTAAGGTATGATTCTGTGAGTATGACTATGTCAGGCTCTTGTTTGACTAATCTGTGGGACAACTCTCCCAATTTTGGCACAATACCCCAGATGTTAGTGAGGAGGACTTTGCAGGGTCAACAGGGCTGGTTTGCCATTGTCGTTTCCAGTGCCTAGGTCGATGCCAGGTGATCCGACCAGTTTCATTTCTTTTTGTAGACTTTGTAGCAGTTTCATACAACCGAGTGACTTGCTAGGCCATTTCAGAGGGCATTTAAGAGTCAACCACATTGCTGTGGGTCTGGAGTCAGACCAGGTAAGGACAGCAGGGTTTTCTTCCCAAAAGGGCATTAGTGCACCAGATGGGTTTTTACAACGATTGTTTCACGGTCACTATTACCAAGACTAGCTTTTTCAATTCCAGATTTATTAACTAAATTTAAATTTCACTGGCTGCTGTAGTCGGATTAAACCCTTGTCCTCAGAGCATTAATCTTGGCCTCTGGATTGCTAGTCCAGTGACGCCATGATACCTCCTCTGGTTAGACCGATACTCTCCAAAGTCCCAGGAAGTATTGGAAGTGTCAGGTTGTAAACAGCTATGCTTTAGACTGTTAACTTACTTCCAAGATAAAAGACAGTTAGGGTCTCAAGGATAGTTCATCATCATTTCTACCTAGATACATGTGATTCATATTGCCATGGAGATGGGCTTTGAGAGGGGAACGGTTTCTAAGATATCCATGAAACTCTTAGACACAGGCAGTATGCCTGAGCCTCCAAGAGAGGGAGCAGTAAGAGGCCAAACATCTCAATGGTTCACCACGTAGGAATGTGGGTGGATTAATTTGGATTAAAAAGACCAATTTATGAGAATTTGAAACAAGGCTGGAAGATTCACCTAGCTTACGCAAGAGGGACAATCGCCAGGAAAACCCCTCACCATGAAAGACAGGACTGGGGTTAAAAGTTACCAGACTGGGAAAAACAAGGAACGGAAGGAGCTAAGAATCACTTTGAACTGGTTCTGGGAGAACTGAATGTCTGCTTAAAGGATAGTGTAAAGTATAACCATGGAATGAGAGACTTTTCATTGTTTTAAATGTTAGAAGGGGGAAGTTCTCTTCTGTAACTTAAAGTATAAGTTGTCTACAAAAGTAGTGTTTAGTCAATGTTGCTTTTAGTTTGTTTATTGCAGTATAAGTTGTAAAATGTGAAATCTGGTCATGCCATCCCTTCAGTTATTAACTTGAAGTTCGAATTTCTTTTTAAAAGTTATCGGTTGGTATGGGGATTGTAACAGGTTAAGAAAAGGAGCTTACATTTGGATAGTAGATACTATGTAGGAAAGCTTACCAATCGTTTGTGCTCAGCAATACCCAACAAACTGCAAGCGAAACAAAGGACCAGGTAACCTGCTTTCTATTATGATTGAGGGATACTGGGGGAACTCGGCCCCTTATTTAAATAGTGCAATAACATTTTTTACATCCATCTGAGCCACCAAAACAGAAAAACAAGATCTTAATTTGAATTTTGCATCTAAAAGAAACTAACTCCAACAATGCCACAACCTCTCTTTACTGCGCAAAAGTTACAGGTTAGGCAATATGTCAAGTCATGGGCCTTCAACCAACAACTTGCTGACTCCGAGACAAGACCAAAAGAACTAAGTTAACACTTACATAAGTACCTCTGGAGGTAGAAAACGTTACACTTTTTTCCAAAACAAACCAGTCTGTGAGAACAAGGTTTACAAACCTTTGAAGTAGCTGTGCAGGTTAAGAAGGGAAATGTTGGGGGAGGTGGTGGGTGAATGGGAAAAACAAGGATTGGAAGCAAATAGGTGATGGGAAGGTCAGAGCAGTTAAAGCGTACATGCTAATTTATTTCTGTGCCTATTCTATTTGACAATAGAATAAAAGCTTTCAGCTCATACTGGCCAGATTCCACATACCTCTGAATTTTTATTAAGTAGTAACTTCTCCTCATATGGATGTTTGAACCCCAGAAATTTGGAAATAGACAATGGTAAAAAAGAATAAAATTTTAGACACATTCAATTCATGCTTGTTGCTAAAGATCAAAAATATCTGTAATACTACGTTAAAAGTCTTACTTATCACATGAATTTTGTATAAGACTTAATTTCTATAATTTTCAAATCATGGTAATTTTGTAGAAATTAATTTTTCAGCACAGGAGAAAGCCATTTGACCGATCAACCATATTGCTTCTCTGAAACTCCTACAAACCTGCTCCTGCTGGCTTTATGAAAATTATTTTGAAATAAAAAACAAATTTCCTTTTGTTGAGGGCCACTGAATAATCCCATTCACAGCAGGCCAGAATCTTGCTCCACTCTGCTTTTTTAAAAATCCGTTCATGATATGTGGAGGTTGCTGGCAAGGCCAGTATTTATTGCCCATCCCTCATTACCCTTGAGAAGGTGGTGGTGTGCTGCCTTCTTGAACCATTGTAATCCATGTGATGTAGGTACACCCACAATGCTGTGAGGGAGGAAGTTCCAGGATTTTGACACAGCCACAGTGAAGGAACAGCGATATGTTTCCAAGTCAGGATGGTGAGTGGCTTGGAGAGCAAGTTGCAGCTGGTGCTGTTCCTATATATTTGCTGCCCTTGCCCTTCTAGGTGGTAGAGGTCACAGGTTTGGAAGGTGCTGCTGAAGAAGCCTTCATGAGTTCCTGCAGTGCATTTTGTAGATGGTACACACTGCTGCCACTGTGCATCGGTGGTGAAGGGAGTGAATGCTGAAGGTGGTGGATGGGGTGCCAATCAAGCAGGTTACTTTGTCCTGGATGGTGTTGAGCTTCTTGAGTGTTGTTGAGGCTGTACTCATCCAGGCAAGTGGAGTTTGACTTATGCCTTGTCGATGGTGGACAGGCTTTGGGAAGTCAGGAGGTGAGTTACTCTCCACAGAATTCCCAAACTCTGACCTGCTCTTGTAGTGATGGTATTTATATGGCTGGTCCAGTTCAGCTTCTGGTCAATGGTAAGCCCCAGGATATTGATAGGGGGTATTCAGCGATGGTAATGCCATTGAATGTCGAGGGGAGATGGTTGGATTCTCTCTTGCTGGAGATGGTCATTCCCTGGCACTTGTGTGGTGCGAATGTCACTTGCCACTTATCAGCCCAATCTGAAAATAGTCCAGTCTTGCTGCTAAATGGGGTAGATTTTGAACAGATCTAGCAACTCAAGGCCAGGCATCCATGAGGCGCTGTGGACCATCACAGTAGCAGAATTGTACTCAAACACAATCTGCAACCTCATGGCCCGGCATATCCCCCACTCTACTTTATCATCAAGCCAGGGGGTCAACCCTGGTTCAATGAAGAGTGCAGGAGGGCATGCCAGGAACAGGACCAGACATACCTAAAAATGAGGTATCAACCTGGTGCAGCTACAACACAGGACTACTTGCGTGCCAAACAACATAAGCAGCAAGTGATAGATAGGGCTAAGTGATCCCACAACCAATGGATCAGATCTAAACTTTGAAGTCCTGCCACATCCAGTCGTGAATGGTGGTGGACAACTAAACAACTCACTGGAGGAGAAGGCTCCAAAAATAACCCCATCCTCAATGATGGAAGAGTCCAGCACATCAGTGCAAAAGATAAGGCTGAAGCATTTGCTACAATCTTCAACCAGAGGTGCCAAGTAGATGATCCATCTCGGCCTTCTCTGGAGGGCATCAGCATTCCAGATGCCAGTCTTCAGCTAATTCAATTCACTCCACGTTATATCAAGAAATGGCTGAAGGCACTGGATACTGCAAAGGCCAAGGGCCCTGACAACATTCCAGCAATAGTACTGAAGATTTTACTCCAGAACTTGCCGCGCCCCTAGCCAAGCTGTTCCAGTACAGCTACAACACTACATCTACCCGGCTATGTGGAAAATTGTCCGGGTATGTCCACAAAAAGCAGGACAAATCCAACCCGGACAATTACCGCCCTATTAGTCCACTCTCGATCATCAGTAAAGTAATGGAAGGGGTCATCAACAGTGCTATCAAGCAACACGTGCTTAGCAATAACCTGCTCACTAAAGCCCAGTTTGGGTTCCGCCAGGGCCATTCAGCTCCTGACCTCATTATAGCCTTGCTTCAAACATGATGAAAGAGCTGAACCCCCGAGATGAGGTGAGTGACTGCCCTTGACATGAAAGCCGAATTTGACCGCGTGTGGCATCAAGGAGCCCTAGCAAAACTAGAGTCAATGGGAATCAGGCGGAAACTCTCCGCTGATAAAAACAAAAAGCTAAAAGCTACTGCGGATGCTGGAAATCCAAAACAAAAACAGAATTACCTGGAAAAACTCAGCAGGTCTGGCAGCATCGGTGGAGAAGAAATCAGTTAACGTTTCGAGCCTTCACGGCCCTTCGGCAGAACTGAAGCATAGTTAGGAGAGGGGTGAAATATAAGCTGGTTTAAGGTGGGGGGGGGCGGGGGGAGAGAGAAGTTGAGGGTGTGGTGATTGTGGAGATAAGCAAGCAGTGATAGGAGCAGATAATCAAAAGATGTCACAGACAAAAGGATCAAAGAGGTGTTGAAGGTGGTGATATTTGTCTAAGAAAAGTGCTAATTAAGAATGGAAGACAGGACACTCAAAGTACAGCTCTAGTGGGGGTGGGGTGGAAAAGACTAACAAGGTTTTAGTTTTAGATTTAAAAATAATGGAAATAGGTGGGGAAAGAAGAATCTATATAAATTATTGAAAAAAAAAGGGGGGGGGGTGGTGGGGGAGTTTAAGATCTAAAGTTGTTGAATTCAATATTCAGCCCGGAAGGCTGTAAAGTGCCTAGTCGGAAGATGAGGTGCTATTCTTCCAGTTTGCGTTGGGCTTCACTGGAACAATGCAGCAAGCCAAGGACAGACATGTGGGCAAGAGAACAGGGTGGAGTGTTAAAATGGCAAGCGACAGGGAGGTTTGGGTCTTTCTTGCGGTCAGACCGCAGGTGTTCTGCAAAACGGTCGCCCAGTTTGCGTTTGGTCTCTCCAATGTAGAGGAGACCGCATTGGGAGCAACGAATGCAGTAGACTAAGTTAGGGGAAATGCAAGTGAAATGCTGCTTCACTTGAAAGGAGTGTTTGGGCCCTTGGACGGTGAGGAGAGAGGAAGTGAAGGGGCAGGTGTTGCATCTTCTGTGTGGGCATGTGGAGGTGCCATAGGTGGGGGTTGAGGAGTAGGGGGTGATGGAGGAGTGGACCAGGGTGTCCCGGAGGGAACGATCCCTACGAAATGCCGTCAGGGGGGGTGAAGGGAAGATGTGTTTGGCAGTTCCTTCGCCTCCGTCGCATCTGTTCTGATGACGCTACCTTCAAAAACAGCTCCTCTGACATGTCCTCCTTCTTCCTTAACCGAGGTTTTCCATCCACGGTCGTTGACAGGGCCCTCAACCGTGTCCGGCCCATATCCCGCGCATCCGCCCTCACGCCTTCTCCTCCTTCCCAGAAACATGATAGGGTCCCCCTTGTCCTCACTTATCACCCCACCAGCCTCCGCATTCAAAGGATCATCCTCCACCATTTCCGCCAACTCCAGCATGATGCCACCACCAAACACATCTTCCCTTCACCCTCCCGACGGCATTTCGTAGGGATCGTTCCCTCCGGGACACCCTGGTCCACTCCTCCATCACCCCCTACTCCTCAACCCCCACCTATGGCACCTCCCCATGCCCACGCAGAAGATGCAACACCTGCCCCTTCACTTCCTCTCTCCTCACCGTCCAAGGGCCCAAACACTCCTTTCAAGTGAAGCAGCATTTCACTTGCATTTCCCCTAACTTAGTCTACTGCATTCGTTGCTCCCAATACGGTCTCCTCTACATTGGAGAGACCAAACGCAAACTGGGCGACCGTTTTGCAGAACACCTGCGGTCTGTCCGCAAGAAAGACCCAAACCTCCCTGTCGCTTGCCATTTTAACACTCCACCCTGTTCTCTTGCCCACATGTCTGTCCTTGGCTTGCTACATTGTTCCAGTGAAGCCCAACGCAAACTGGAGGAACAGCACCTCATCTTCCGACTAGGCACTTTACAGCCTTCCGGGCTGAATATTGAATTCAACAACTTTAGATCTTAAACTGCACCCCCCCACCCTTTTTTTCAATAATTTATATAGATTCTTCTTTCCCCACCTATTTCCATTATTTTTAAATCTAAAACTAAAACCTTGTTAGTCTTTTCCACCCCACCCCCACTAGAGCTGTACTTTGAGTGTCCTGTCTTCCATTCTTAATTAGCACTTTTCTTAGACAAATATCACCACCTTCAACACCTCTTTGATCCTTTTGTCTGTGACATCTTTTGATTATCTGCTCCTATCACTGCTTGCTTATCTCCACAATCACCACACCCTCAACTTCTCTCTCCCCCCGCCCCCCCCCCACCTTAAACCAGCTTATATTTCACCCCTCTCCTAACTATGCTTCAGTTCTGCCGAAGGGCCGTGAAGGCTCGAAACGTTAACTGATTTCTTCTCCACCGATGCTGCCAGACCTGCTGAGTTTTTCCAAGTAATTCTGTTTTTGTTTTGGAAACTCTCCGCTGTTTGGAGTCATACCTAGCACAAAGAAAGATGGTTGATGGAGGTCAGTCATCTCAGCTCCAGGACGTCACTGCAGAAGTTCCTCAGGGTAGCATCCTTAGCCCAACCATCTTCAGCTGCATCATCAATGGCCTTCCTTCCATCATAAGGTCAGAAGTGGGGATGTTCGCTGATGATTGCACAATGTTCAGCATCACTCGTGACTCCTCAGATACTGAAGCAGTCCATGTCCAAATGCAGCAACACCTGGACAATACCCAGGCTTAGGCTGACAAGTGACAAGTAACATTTGCGCCACACAAGTGTCAGGCAATGACCATCTCCAACAAGAGAGAATCCAACCATCACCCCTTGATGTTCAATGACATTACCATCACTGAATCCCCCATTATCAACATCCTCGGGGCTAACATTGACCAGAAACTGAACTGAACTAGCCATATAAATACTGTCCACTAGAGCATGTTAGAGGCTAGTAATTGTGTGACGAGTAACCCAAAGCCTGTCCACCATCTATAAGGTACAAGTCAGGAGTGTGATGAAATACTCCCCACTTGCCTGGATGAGTGCAGCCCCCACAACACTCAAGAAGCTTGACACCATCCAGGTCAAAGCAGCCCGCTTGATTAGCACCACATCCACAAACATTCACTCCCTCCACCACCGATGCACAGTAGCAGCAGTGCGTACCAACTGCAAGATGCACTTCAGGAATTCACCAAGGCTCCTTCGACAGCACCTTCCAAACCCCCGATCACTACCATCTAGAAGGACAAGGGCAGCAAATAGATGGGAATACCACCACCTAGAAGATCCCCCCCAAGTCACTCACCATCCTGACTTGGAAATATATCACTGTTTCTTCACTGTCGCTGGGTCAAATTCCTGAAACTCCCCTACTAACAGCACTGTGGGTGAACCTACACCACATGGACTGCAGTGGTTCAAGAAGGCAGCTCACCATCACCTTCTCAAGGGCAACTAGGGATGGGCAATAAATGCTGGCCCAGCCAGCGAAGCCCATCTCCTGTGATGAATGAAAAAAAATGGAAATGGACTGATTCAGCACCTGAGAAGTTTGAATGGTGCTGAATATTGTACATCTTCTGCAAACATCCCTACTTCTGATCTTATGATGGAGAGAAGTTCATTGATGAAACAGTTGAAGATGGTTGGGCCTAGGACACTACCCTAAGGAACTCCTGCTGCGCTGCCCTGGGACTGAGGTGATTAATCTCCAACAATCACAACCCACCTTCCCTTGTGCTAGTGGAGAGTTTTCCCCCTAATTCCCATTGACTTCAGTTTTGCTAGGGCTCGTTAATGACATACTTGGTCAAATGCTCCCTTGATGTCAAGGGCAGTCACTCTCACCTCACCTATTGAGTTCAGCTCTTTTGTCCATTTTTGGACCAAGGATGCAATGAGGTCAGGATTGTTTCTTAGAGCAATACGTTGCAGAATCTACCTGGGAACAGGATATTTTAGATCTAGTAATGCAAATTGAGGTGGGATTAATAAGAGATATCATAGTTAAGAATCCTCTAGGGGGTAGCGGTCACAACATGGTAGAACTTCAAATTCAATTTGAGGGCAAATAACTCAGGGCTCAAACCAGTGTCCTCAAATTAAATAAGGGCAATTACAGAGATATGATGAAAGAGTTGTCTCAAGTGGCCTGGGAAAATAGACTAAGGGGAAGGTCAGTGGATGAGCAGTGACAGACATTTAAGCAGATATTTCATAACGCTCAGCAAAAATTTATCCTGGTCAAAAAGAAGGACTCGATGAGAAGGATGAATCACCTGTGGTTAACAAAGATGGTCAACGATCATATCCAATCAAAAACTAAGGCATACAAAGCGGCGAGAACTAGTGGTAGGCCAGAGGATTGGGAATGTTTTTTAGGAACCAGTAGCGGATGACTAAAAAGTTAATACAGGGGGAGAAAATTGATCATGAAAGTAAATTGGCAAGAAATATAAAAACAAACAGCAAGAGCTTCCACGGGTATATAAAAAGAGAGTGGCTAAAGTGAGCGTGGGACCCTTGAACACTGCAACTAGAGAATTGATAACAGGGAACAGGGAATTGGCAGATAATTTAAACCAATATTTTGCAAACATCCCAAAGATATCAGATAAGCAAGTAGCTAATGGAAGGAAAGATCTTGTAATAGTCTCTATTACAAGGGACAAAGTATTTGATAAAGTAATGGGACTAAAGGCAAACAAGTCGCCAGGACCTGATGGCCTGTATCCAAGGGTTTTAAAGGAAGTGGCTGCAGAGATAGTGGAGGCATTGGTCGAAATATTCCAGAACTCACTGGATTCTGGGGGGATCCCAATGGATTGGAAAACCGCTAATGCGACGCCCCTGTTGAAGAAGGGAGAGAGACAAAAAGCAGGGAGCTATAGGCCAGTCAGCCTAACATCTGTCGTGGGAAAATGCTAGAGTCCATTATTAAGGGAGAAATAGCAGGACATTTAGAAAAGCTTAACGCAATCAAAGAGAGTCAACATGGTTTTGTGAAAGGGAAATCATGTTTGACAAATTTGCTAGAGTTCTTTGAGGATATAACAAGCAGAGTTGATAAAGGGAACCGGCAGATGTAGTGTATTTGGATTTCCAGAAGGCGTTCGATAAGGTGTCACATAAAAGATTATTGCACAAGCTAGGAGCTCGGTATTGAGGGTGATGTATTAGCATGGATTGAGGATTGGTTAACACACAGAAGACAGAGTGTCAGGATTAATGGATCTTTTTCAGGTTGGAAAGACGTAACTAATGGAGTGCCACAAGGATCAGTCCTAGAGCCTCAATTATTTACTATCAATATTAATGACTTGGAGGAGCGGGCAGAGTGTAATGTATCCAAATTTGCTGATGATACAAAAATAAGTGGGAGGGCATGTTGTGATGAGGACATAAGGAATCTGCAAGGGGATATAGATAGGTTGAGCGAGTGGGCAAAAACTTGGCAGATGGAGTTTAATGTAGGGAAGTGTGAGGTTGTGCAGTTTGGTAGGAAGAATCAAAATGCAGACTATTATGTAAATGGAGAGATACTCCAAAGAAGTGCAGCACAGAGGGATCTGGGTGTTCTTGTGCATGAAACACAAAAAGTTAGCATGCAGGTGCAGCAAGTAATTAGGAAGGCAAATGGAATTTTGCCTGTATTGCTGGAGGCTTGGAGTTTAAAAATAGGGTAATCTTGTTACAACTGTACAAGGTGTTGGTGAGGCTGCACCCGGAGCACTGTGTACAGTTTTGGTCCCCGTATTTAAGAAAGGGTATGGTGGCATTGGAGGCAGTTCAAAAGATGTTCTCTAGGCTGCTTCCTGGGATGAAGGGGTTGACTTATTAAGAACGGCTAAACAGGTTAGGTCTTTATTCATTAGAGTTTAGAAGAATGAGAGGTGATCTTATTGAAACGTACAAGATTCTGAGGGGGCTTGACAGGGCAGATGTTGAGAAGATGTTCCCACTAGTGGGGGAATCTCGAACTAGGGCGCATAGTTGCAGAATAAGGGGACACTCATTTAAAACTGAGATGTGAAGGAATTTCTTCTCCCAGAGGGTAGTGAATGTCGGGAATTCTCTACCCCAGAGAGTTGTGGAGGCTAGATCACTGAAAGTATTTAAAGAGGAGGTAGATAGATTTTTGAAATATCGGGAAGTTGAGGGCTATGAGGAGCTGGCACAAAAGAGGAATTGAGGCATGGGGCAGATCAGCCGTGATCTTATTGAATGGTGGGGCAGGCTTGAGGGGCCGAATGGCCTACTCTTGTTCCTATTTCTTATGTTTTTATTTTCTGAGAGGACCTGGCGGAACCCAAACTGAGCATCATTGAGCAGGCCATTGCTTTGGAAGTACCACTTGGTAGCACTGTAACAACACTTTCCATCACTTTGCTGATGATCAAGAGTAGGCTGATGGGGTGGTAATTGGCTGGGTTGGATTTTTCTTGCTTTTCATGGATTTTCCACATTGTCAGGTAGATGCCAGTGATGTAGCTGTACTGGAACAGCTTGGCTCGGGGCACAGCAAGTTCTGGAGTACAATTCTTCAGTACTGTTGCTGGAATAGCCTTTGCAGTATCCAGTGCCTTCAAAAAATTGCTCTTTCTTGCTATCATTTGGAGTGAAATCAAATTGGCTGTAGGCTGGCATCGGTGATGCCAGGGACCTCAGGAGGAGTCCAAGATGAATATCATCGTCTCAGCACTTCTGGCTGAAGATTGTTGCAAATGCTTCAGTTTTCTCTTTTATCCTGTGTTGTAACTTCCATTAAAGAGACACACTTGGTGATGGACATTGAACCCCCCAACCCAGAGTACATTCTGTACCCTTGCCACCCTCAGTGCTTCCTCCAAGTGGTGATCAACATGGAGGAGCACTGATTCATCAGCTGATGGGTCCAGCAGGCAGTTTCTTCACCCTTGTTAGGCCTGATGCCTTGAGGCTTCGTGGGGTCCAGTGTCGACGTCGATGTTGACTTCCAGTGCAATTCCCTCCCGATTGTATACCACTATGCCGGCTCCCTGGACATCCCCAGCGATGGTGATGGTTGTGTCTGGGAAATTATCTATGAGGTATGATTCCTTGACTATTACTATGTCAGACTGTTGCTTGGCCAGTCTGTGGGACTGCTCTCCCAAGTTTCACACAAGCCCCAGATGTTATGAAGGAGGACTTTGCAGGGTTGACAGGACTGGGTGTGCCGTTGTCATTTCAGGGGCCTAAACCAATACTGGGTGTCTGTCCAGTTTCCATATTTCTTTTAGGTTTCGTAGCGATTTGATATAACTTCGTGGCTTGCTCGGCCATTTCAGAGGGCATGTAAGAGTCAACCACCGTGGGTCTGGAGTCACATGTAAGCCATACCAGGTAAGGACGGCAGATTTCCTTCCCTAAAGGACATCAGTGAACCAAATGGGTTTTTAGGACAATCGTCAATGGTTTCATGGTCACCATTAGGCTAGCTTTTAATTCCAGATTTATTAATTTAATTTAAATTCTCATGGGAGGTCAGGAGGGTAGTCAGGGTGCAGGTGGGTTGTAGTTAGGGGAGTAGGGGGTGTCGTCAGGGGAGTAGGGGGTGTAGTCGGGGGTCCAGTCGGGGGTCCCTTGGGGGCCCCAGTGTGGGGGGGTAGTCGAGGCGGTGGGGGGTAGTCTGGGGTCTCTTGGGTTGTTGGTGGATCCAGTGGGTGGTAAAGGGGATAGTCAGAGCGGGGGTCCCGTTGGTGGTCAGGGTGTAGCCGGGGGTGGGGGATAGTCGGGTGGGGGAGGAGTGGTCTCGTGGGGATTGGGGCAGTCGTACTATAGTTAGCCAGTGGTTAGAAGTGATTTTAATTCTTATAAGCTTTTCCTGGGTAACTATTCCTGCAAAGGAGTCGGAACCATCCAAAGACTGCAATTTAAATCAGAACATCAGTGCTGGGCAATTGCCCAACAGAAGTTTGAACTTCCTGGACAATTGCTGTGCAATCCTTACGTGGGGACTTCTGGGGGAGGCTGGGGATTTTCCCCAGTGCATCTTTGGGGCACCCCCTGCATACGATGCCCCGAAGATCAGAAGTTATGGACCTATGTATTGATCTCTAGCATCGTCCCAAACTGGTGTTACGAGTAAACAAAATTCTGATAAATACATAACCTAATGTTCCAGCTCATATGTCTAATCAACATCTCAGATAGCATATGCATTCCTTATAATTAACTTTTTGTGGCCCAGATTTACATTCATAGCGGCAACACAGTATAAATTGACTTTGAGATCGCCTTCTAGGCTAGATAGGTAAAAATCTTGAAATGTGAAAGCATCCCTCCCTCATATTTCTGTAACACAGTTCTCCTTACCCCTCTCTTGTAGCAGCAAGACCTCTGACTCATCATGAGCAATGCCACAGATGTGCTAGCATTCATGAAGTATAATAATCAGAATTAATTTGCATATATAAATTTAAGTTAGCTCACCATTACCTAGGTCCTATCTTTCTAAAACTGAGGGCTTCATCATTATGCTATTTGAAATAACCTACTTATAAGTTATTCTAATTAGATACGATTTGCATATCCCTCATGTTCTCCTGTCTATGCTATTGACTAACTCAAAGAAATACTGGCCTGACATTTGACTCAGTCTCCAGTAAAATCATATTTCTCATTGCAAATTGCTTTGCCAACATCCCATGAGAATGAAACAATTATAAGCAGTTTTTCATTAACATTTCCATTAAAATTAAACTTTGTCAATATGAATACTCTGATGTTAAGCAAACTCACAGGACCTTATGTTTTCCTGACTTTTAACCTTTGCAAAATAATTGCCTTGTAAGTGAAACTTTATTGCCTGCAATTTGCAGTAAATGATTTTAATGGTTCTATATGACCTTCTCAGGCCGCAACAGATAAAAAGATGATACATATAATTCTACTTGAATACCAAATTTAAAGAAGGTATTTGTTTTATTGCATTGAAATTTCAGGGAATATTATGCAAGGTATTGTGTACCGTATTTCATTATTAAATTAAAATGATTTAATTATTAAATTAAATTTCATTATTAAATTAAAAATTTGTAACAGTTTAAGTCACTTTGAGATTCAAGAACTACTGTTCTGACGGCAGAGCTGTAATTCTACCAGTTTCATTAGGAAAATTAATATGCGTAGTAACTACGGTTGTGATCTATCTAAAAGATCTATACACTTTACTGCTCCACCAATGGCTTGAATGATTAAGATGGTTCAGCCAGGCCTGTCCCAGATTGGAAAAAGTGCTGGAAGGGCCTGCAGAACCAGACATGCAATTAAATCAACACATTCAGGAAGGAAGGAGGAAGGGAAGGAAACTGATGGAGAAAGGTAGTAAAAACTTTTCTGAACTTCTAAAAGTGTTTCATGTAAA
The DNA here is from genome assembly GCF_964194155.1 of Cetorhinus maximus. Taxonomy (NCBI): domain Eukaryota; kingdom Metazoa; phylum Chordata; class Chondrichthyes; order Lamniformes; family Cetorhinidae; genus Cetorhinus; species Cetorhinus maximus. The sequence continues at coordinate 51,862,988 of NC_135897.1, read as the reverse complement.
GGATTTGGGGTCAGTTTTGCTCCATCTGCACCTAGTAAATTGCTATTTTATCTCCTCTTACAGTATTTGTATGTGGGAGTTAAAGTCATCAAATCTATTCTGCCTCTTCTTTTAGTATCATCTCTTTTTTGACATACACTTTACAATTATCTGTTTTTTTTCAATCTAGACCTCCTTATGAGGCTGTAAATAGCATCATCAGCAGCCTGAGACTGCCTGCAGTTGAGAGAGAAGTTCCATTACTGGAAGAAAAGATTTTTGATATGCAAAGTGCATCTTGTTTGACAGTTGAGGATTCAAACTCAGTCTTAAAAATGCTGTTACTAGCAACAATATTTTTTCAGAAAATATTAAGTGTATATAGAAAAAGAATCAAATAATGGATGGTTAATGAGTTAATGTATGCACCCTTTTTCCAATAAGAATGGAAGGATAACCTGGAGATCTATAGCCTAGTTAATCTAATACCAGTTGTGGGCAAACTCTTGAAATTCATAAACCAAGATCAAATTAATATAAGGCACGATCAAGGACAGACAGGTTGGATTTGGTTGAATTGCAAAATTCTAAGTGCGCTGGTAAACAACGATCATCATCATGAATTTCTGACTTCTAAACTGAGTCACTTTGCATTGATCAATGGTGGGGGAGGAGCAGTAACAAAAATACAAAGAACATGAATGTCTCAAACTTGCACAAAACTGTGTTGTATTCCAAACATGGCTTTATGGCTCAGTGTGCTAATGATTCATAGAGGTCAGGAAATTCTAGGTTCAATCCAGGTCAGCGTTGATTTAGTTGATCTTGGGGCATTGATAAGGTGTTTCAATCAGCTGCCTGCAGCTAAGGAAAGGACAAATAAGCCAAGAATCACACTCTTGACCACCTTTTAGTGGCTCCCTGATGGAAAGTGTGCCATAAAATAAGAATGGGATTAACCTGTGATATGAAATCTAGGCTTACTTATGAAACAAAAACAAAAATAGCTAGAAAAACTCAGCAGGTCTGACAGCATCTGTGGAGAGGAAGACAGAGTTAACATTTTGAGTCCGTATGACTCTTCATCAGAACTAAAGAGAAATAGAAATGTGGTGAAATATAAGCTGTTTAAGTGGGGTGGGACAGGTGGAGCTGGATAGCGGGCCGGTGATAGGTGGAGGCAAAGGAGAGATTGCCAAAGATGTCATAAACAAAAGGTCAAAGGGTGTTAACGGTGGTGATATTAGATAAAGGATGTGCTAATGGTGACATTAAGGGTAGAAAGCAGGATGAGCAAGTGACAGATGGCCCTAGTGGGGGTGGGGGGAAGGGATTGAAATAGGCTAAAAGGTAGAGATAAAACAATGGATGGAAATACATTTTTGAAATAACAATAGAAATAGTTGGGAAAAGAAAACTATATATATAAAATATATATATAATCATTGTTAGAAAAAAGGGGATCATAAAGGGGGTGAGGATGGAGGAGAGAGTTCATGATCTGAAGTTGTTGAACTCAGTGTTAAATCTGGAAGGCTGTAAAGTGCCTAATCGGAAGATAAGATGCTGTTCCTCCAGTTTGGGTTGAGCTTCACTGGAACATTGCAGCAGGCCAAGGATGGACATGTGGTCATGAGAGCAGGGTGGTGTGTTGAAATGGCAAGTGACAAGAAGGTCTGGGTCATGTCTGCGGACAGACCGAAGGTGTTCCGCAAAGTGGTTACCCAGTCTGCGTTTGGTCTCTCCAATGTAGAGGAGACTGCATTGGGAGCAGCAAGTGCAGTAGACTAAATTGAGGAAAGTGCAAGTGAAGTGCTGCTTCACTTGAAAGGAGTGTTTGGGCCCTTGGACAGTGAGGAGGGGGGAAGTAAAGGGGCAGGTGTTGCACCTTCTGTGGTTGCATGGGAAGGTGCTGTGGGAGGGGGTTGAGGTGTAGGGGGTGACGGAGGAGTGAACCAGAGTGTCCCGGATGGAACAGTCCCTACGGAATGCCGACAGGGTGGGGTGAAGGGAAGATGTGTTTGGTGGTGGCATCATGCTGGAGTTGGCGGAAATGGCGGAGGATGATCCTTTGAATGTGGAGGCTGGTGGGGTGATAAGTGAGGACAAGGGGAACCCTATCATGGTTCTGGGAGGGAGAGGAAGGTGTGAGGGCGGATGCATGGGAGATGGGCCAGACACAGATGAGGGCCCTGTCAACCACCGTGGGTGAAAAACACTTATGAAAACACTTATGAAAAATAGCCACTTTGGAGGAGATACCAAAGTGCAGTCAGTCCTTGTGGAACTATATCCTAAAAAAAATTTCAATAGAAGAGGAGAGAAAATTGGACAGGGAATTAAAATATTATAATTTATTTTAATACTGATTTGATAAAGACCTGTGCTTTGTAATAATTTGGAAAAGGGAATGAGGGAAATTGAAGTGGATGGGTTCATCATACTTTCTTTAAAAAATTTTAAATAAGAAACACCATCACTTCCAAGTTCTTCTTCAAGCACACCATTTTGAATTGGACATATGCCACTTTATCTTCATTGTGGCTGGTTCTAAGTGCTGAATCTAACACCATTGTGAAACTACAATTGCTACAAGGGCAGGAGAAAAGACTCATTAATTACCATATTCTCAGAGCATTTAGAGATGGACAATAAGAATAAAAAATAAAAGTAAACAAATAAAAAATTAAAATGAAAATAACAGAAAAAAACAATTGGATTAAGAAAGGGATAAAGATGGAGGAGAGAGTTCATGGTCTGAATTTGTTGAACTCAATGTTAAGTGCAGAAGGTTGTAGAGTGCCTAATCGGAAGGTGTATTTCTATTATTTTTTAATTTTATTTATTTTTATCCTTTTCCTCCAACCACACCTCCCCCTCAGGGCCATCTGTCACTGGTTTCTATGTTGTACTTTCACAGAGCGCTGACCCTTGTTCTGCTATTAACATAAATAAAAATAAAAATACCTGGAAAAGCTCAGCAGGTCTGGCAGCATCTGCGGAGAGGAACACAGTTAACGTTTCGAGTCTGTATGACTCTTCAACAGAGTTTTTCCAGGTATTTTTATTTTTGTTTTGGATTTCCAGCATCCACAGTTTTTTGCTTTTATCTGCTATTAACATATTCTGCTCATACCTTTATGCCATTATCAGCAACTTCTTTAGTCTTTCCTACTACGGTTAACACTCCCTTTGTCTTGTGTCCATGACATCTTTGTCAATCTCTTCTTAGCTCCCAACTATCCCTGACCTTCTATCTCACTCCACCTCCTCGTAAACATTATAAAATCCATCATATTTCTACTTCTCTTCAGCTCTGAAGAAGAGTCACATGGACTCGAGGTGCTAACTCTGTTTCTCTCTCCACAGATGCTGCCAGACCTGCTGATTCTTTTCAGTTTATTTTGTTCTTTATTAAAAACATAAATATCTACACTTACTCCACAAAGTTATGTTGAATTCCAGGAACACATAGTCACTGCTTACACCTAGTGTTGCTAGAATAGAAATGAGGATATTTCCCTCATTGGTATGGTGACATGGTATACCTGTCTATGTGTGGGCAAATATGTACGCACATTCAAAATCTGGGGGAAATAAAGGGGTGAGGCCTTCTGTAACTGGATTACGCCCCAATATTGTCGCCACCTGCGCAGGGTAGTGTTTTGACAGCAGCGTCTGTGAGGATATTCAGGATCTCTAACTACAGTGTCAACGTGGTGAACTTTGCTTGCTGGCGGCGGCAACAGCAGCCCAAATCTAATGCTTCAATCTGACCAGCCGCATTGGGATGTTTCTTTGGTACATTGAAGCTCACCTGCTGAATCAAACGGAGGTAGCCCTTTTCACCTCTGGAGCAGGTAGTCGGACTAGCACGCTCCGCTGGTCAATCGCCCAAGAGCCAAACTGCGTTCCATAAATTTAGTATTGGTGCAAAACTGTAAGTGCTTCACATTAACACTAAACTGGTTGTGTGAAAGCATGGTTAATTTATGCTACATTAATAAAGAAAATCTATATTTTAAGATTAAATCTAATTAAATAGTCAAAAGCATTTACTTTAATTGTGGAAATTAGAAAGTGGATCATATGTATTGTATACACGGATCACCATGGACTCATTTAAGTCAGTGAGAGTGACCAGCCTGTTTGTGTTGAAATTTATGTAAATTAGAAAACATTTACATAATGTTTGATGTTTCTGATATTTCGTAAGCTACCAATATCTCCAGCCTATTTTACAATGTAATGTTAAAGAAAAATGTATTGTATTTTCTAGTTGACTTTATGAATTAAGTGCTCCTCACTTAGAAGGTTATTGGTAGCTAGAAACTAGCAGTGTAATATACAAACCACTGATGATGTCAGCTTGTTATTGACTTTCCAAGTCTGAATGACTGAGCAAAGGAGAGGGGGTGGGGTGGAATGAATCAATTGAAAGAAGTGCCTGGCCATACAAAAATGAGTCAAAGCTGCTTTGGGGGATGGGCACTATAGCTATCTGTGGCTAAACTGAATTGTCCTTTAGGAATCCGGTGTAAGTAAAAAGCTTCTGACTATTTAACTGAATGCAGTGTAGATTTAAATCAGTTAATATTTTTAATCACAGCAAAATTAAAGCATAGAACACTTAATTTAGATTTTGAAACTGATATGTTCTGCACAGAAGGAGCTGGGATTTGAATTTGGGATGGGGGATGGGAATAGAGAATAGACAAAGAAACAGTTCATAAGGACTTGTAAACCAATATAACCAAATGTTTCTGACAGCTCGGATTCTTAGCCTCTTCACAAAGAGCAGTGAGAGGTAGCTCTCCGAAGGGTAGCTATGGTATTTGTGAATTGTAATATTGTCTGTTTGTCTAGGAGGGTAATAGAAGATAATGGTGAGCTCGAGGAAAATCAGTTATCATGATCTTAGCAATGGAATAGCTTCCAGACTTCTAATTCTCAACAGCCTTTCTATTGTTTTGCAGCAGATAATCTTTTCTTAAAAAGCAAAATACTGCGGATGCTGGAAATCTGAAACAAAAACAAAAAATGCTGGAAAAACTCAACAGGCCTGACAGCATCTGTGGAGAGAAAGACAGAGTTAACGATTCAAGTCCGTACGACTCTTCTTCAGAAAATTATTTTTTTTGTAGACTCAAGCCAGCAGGGAAATGAACTTTTAAGTTTCATACAGCCCATACGCATTTTCCTCTGTAATACAATCCCAATACAAAACTTGTTTTTTTTTAAGATTGTGCCAGCTTTCTCTTGTTTTCACTTCTTTCTGAAAGAAGTTAATACGCTTTATGACAAATAAAAATAAAGTGCTGGAAATACTCAGCAAGTCAGGCAGCATCTGGAGAGAGAAACAAGTTAATTGGGGTTGATAACCTTTATCAGATGCTTTCAGCATTGACATTTTTGTATTAATACTTTCTGCAACATGGCTACAGTCATCGATTGCATTGTTAAGGTTAAACAGGTGGCAGGTATTGATTGATTAATTGTCTTTGAGCTCATTGGTGAAGATTTTCAGCAGCGACAATAACAAGATGTACAGTCGTGGTAAAACTGGAAAAAAGGGCGCGCCAAGGCCAGTCTCCAGTTCCCCGTTGGCCACCTCCTCCGGCTGCTGCGCAAGGGTCACTATGCCAAGCATGTCAGGGCCAGAGCTCTTGTCTAGCTGGCTGCCGTCTTCAATTACCTGACTGCCGGGATCCTTGAGGTGGCTGGCAACGCGGCCCAGGACAACAAGAAGACCTGCGTTATCCCCTACCAACTGCAGCTTGCCATCCACAATAACGAGCTCAAGAAGCTGCTGGGAGGGGTCGCCATTGCTCAAGGCGGTGTCCTGTCCAATACCCAGACTCTGCTGCTGCCCAAGAAAACCGGGCACCCCAGCAAGGTTTATGCCTGAAGGGGCGAGATCAGAAAAAGAGCAAAAAATCTCCTATTTCATTATTTGGGGTCGGGGGGGATGCTCCTCAAGTTTTGTTTGCACTTCAGTCCCATGCTCTTGATCTTTGGCCACTCAGTGTGGAGTGGGGCAGGCAGGATGGAGGACCTCCTTGTTAGCCTGCTCCAAGGCCTGGCCAAGGTGGCCATCAACAGGTCCTTTTGAAGGGGTTGTTTGACCTGACTGCCTGCCCCTCTTCTGTGGTAACTGGGTTACATGTGTGCCAAGGGTGTCTTTAGAGAGGGAGCACAGAGTGTATATTGTACGCTTGAGACCTTCCATGATTGGTGTGCACTGCAGGGGTTGGAGTACATCATCTCTACTCACCCCCCCCCCCCGGCTCTCCAAAATTTTATTTTTAATTTAATTTAGATAAGTTTCTTTTAAAGGTTTGGTTTTTGTTACAGTGCCACTTTCAGGAGCTGTCAATGTGTTAATTTGATTTTTACTGGAGTATAAAAAGGGACTTCTGGGACACTGGGTTGATTGGTAGGTAGGAGGCAGAAATCTGCAATGTTGCATTCTGTGACTAAATCTACTATAAGAAACAGATCTATGTCTAGTTTTGTACTTCACCATCTGACTTGGATCCATTTAACACATCACAGCCGAACCTGAGTTTGTCTTGACATCAACTACATCAAGCATGTGTGCACTTTTTAGGGCTGAGACCAGTGGTGGCATCCATCTGCTGCCTTGTTTAGGTTTAGTTAACTCAGCCAAACCAGGAATCAAACACAACCTCCTGTTTTTTTTTTCACTTTGCATAACATTCTGTAATGAACATACTTAAATATGAAACTCCCTCAGTTGCTTAACTTATTTCCACTGACTATTTGACTATGGGTGGTATCAGAGAGGACTTATGCTGTGAAGTAATACTTTGTAGTAGGATCACTGGATAGTGATCAGGAAGGGAAATGTGGGTGAGTTTTCTTTTCTCTAGCACAGAAGCAGTAAGACTAACTGTAACAAATGACTGCCAATTCCAACTGAGATTAGCTAGATCAGCACTGACCAGGAATTAGGCCACAGTTAAGAGTGTTATCTGCAGTTTTCAGCACATTATAGAACTGATATGGGAACTATGCATAAGGTGCATCATAAATTAATTGTGATTATACCAGGAATAAGAGTACATAGCTGTGATGGGAAATTTGGAATGATGGGGTTGCGTACACAAGAGACAGAATGTTAATCAAGATCCAATAGAACATTCAACATGTTAAAAGGGTAAACACAGATTATTTTCACTGGTCAGTGAGCAATTTAAAGTACTTAAAGCATAAGGTTGGAGGTTAAAAACATTTGTTTACTTATTTGGCTTTTATAATACTTTACTGAAAAATGGGCATTTAAATTGACTCAGTTACAATGTTTGAGGAAATTAAATATACATTTGAAGACAAAAGTAATTAAAAGTTACAGGGAAATGGGATGAGAGTATGATTTACCTCCAACATAGAGCTAGCACTGGGACTTCCTTTTGTGCTGAAATTCGTATGATTCTATAATTGAACCCTTGGATCTTTCAGATTTACATGCATCAATTATATGTTAAGTCCTTAGGGGATATCATTTTCAGTTTAAGCTAGCATAGCAAAATAATTGACAAAATAATAAAACAAAAATGTACATGTCAACCCAAAAAAACTAGACCACTAGCTTCAAAAATCTAGGTGATGCCTCAAGAATGGCTCTGATTGTTCATTTATTATGCATAAAAACAAGCACCAAAATTGCCTTTGTGATTTTAACTATAGGTACAACCAACATTCCTTCCCTTATGTTGGCAGGTTGGGGAATTTAAGTCTATGAAGGCAAGAGGAGGAAAATTTCAATTGCTGAATGCTAAAAGTGTGGGCGCTTTTCCAGGGAGGCCTAGTCACATCTCTTAGAATTTGAATAATCACATTGAAAATTATAAATTCTGGTTATTTTTAAACACTTTTCACAGAATCACAATTGTTATGGTACAGAAGGGTCGTGTCTGCACCAGCTTGCCGAATAAGCAACTCGCCTGGTGCCATTCCCTCACCTTCTCTCCATAACCCTGTGCATTCTTTCTTTTCAGATAACAGTCTACTTTCCTTTTGAATGCTTCAGTTGAACCTGCCTCTATCAGACTTTTGGGCAGTGTATTCCAAACCCACTTGCTGTGTGAAAAAAAAGTTTGATAGTTCACAATTAATAGATTCTCATCCCAAAAAAAGAGAAAAGCAAAATAATATTTGGATTTTCAACAGGCCAATCAGACCTAAGGTTACTTTGTGTTGAAATCCCACATCCAATCACCACCCACCCAAGCTCACAAGGGAACTTTACCCACTTCAGACCCTATTCACAGACACACGGTGCTCCATTTAACTCTTCACTCTCTCACAACTACACTCTCTTGTAATCTTCACTTCAACTTGGCATTCTTCTCCCCCTACAACTCATTTTAAATTGGTAGACATCTTCCTCTCCCCATCAAAGTTGTAATTTTTCTTTCCCTTTCCCATCCTCTATTGTAGCTAGTACTCCTCTTCATCCTGACCCACTCCTCTCTCTCCCAGCTCCCCCACTTTTAAAGGACTCAACATCATTTTGATCGCAATGATCCTGATTTTCGTATTAAAACGATGAATTCTAGTACTTTACAGTGTGCACTATAGGGATCTCATCTGACAATACACAACAGCTACAATCATATGCCACTCATGGTTAAGTGGTAATAAGGATATAAAAGTCCTTAAGTAACCAGACTCGGGGAAAGAGCAAAGCTGATGGGGACAGAGATGGATGGAAAAGAATGGGGGAAATATAGAGGGGAGGGAAAGGACCAGAAGATGGGAGGAATGTTTTGAGATGGGATACTAACCTTTGCTAGTCTGAATTAAAATGTTTTTGTGTCTGTCCCAATTATCCACTAAGGAAACACACACTCCAGATTGTTAGTGAGGAATGCTGCGCAGGAAGGCTCAGATTCAATCCCCAATCTGAATTGGCTAATCTCTAATGAACATGGTAATAGGGACAATACAATAGCCCACATCATGTGTGGGATTTAGTAAGGAGAAATTCAATTTTTGCTCCCATTCACTAGTGAGCGACCACGAGTGGAAAATGCATGAGTTAAGACAGGATTGGGCTTGCCTGTGACATCCCTCATGATGAATAACCTGACGACATTCACTACCAATGTTTGCATATAAAGAATAGTTGTATGGATGAAGTACCAGATAACTGCCAGCACCTGTGGAACCATATTCAGTATAAATCAACACCTTCAAAAGAAAAATGATGGAAAGGCAGGGACAAAATTGGGCAAACATTTTTTTTTAAACTGTAAGAGAGAAGTCACCTGTCATTGTGAGATCTAAAGGAGAAGGAGCGCATTTTAAATTAAAAATAGTAAAATAATTTATATGTGTATTTATATAAATGCTAATTCCAAGGGGTTGAGTTTTGTTTGTTTGATCTTATAAAATCAAATTATTGCAATTTTTGCAATACTCTGCAGGGAACCTTAGTAGAAAATATCTCTTTCAATTTGCTACCCTTTCAAATGCAGCAAACTAGTGAGAAACAACAAGTTAAATTATATATCATAGATGTATTCAATGAATGGACTTAATATTCTTAGGATTAAACTGAGTTTAACTACACCCTTAAACAAAATCTGCCGTTTCCACGAAGCAAAGGTGCTGAATGATATCTCATTCTTTGCTCAATTTGTCTCCATTTAATCTTTTTCAGTCGTGGTCAAGATCTTAGGCTCACAGCAGACGGTAACGGAGTTATTGTCCTTGACCTTGAAAATTCAAAACATTATTCCCTATAAAGCCAAGAATGCCAGTTTGGCAGCCTATTATATGCAGTGTGTGTGTGTGTGTGTGTGTGTGCTTTTGTGCACTATTGGCAATAATCAGAAGAAACTTCACAAAAACTTCTAAACTTATTGACAATCTCATGTTGTTCCGAATGTAAAGAAAAAAAAAACATTTTAAATATAAAACTCTATCCTTTTTTATTTCCACAAGGAATCCTTTGCTCCACCCTGGAAATTGATATACTGCAATTAATTGGCTTCTGATTTCATTGGTGGAGACTTCACTGAGGTAGACAAAGCAAGAATTTCTCTGGGCACCTTCACACATTCAATAAAAGTAGCATATGTTTACCTGCAAACCACAAGCAAAAATTATCTAAGAGGCAGAAAGTATCTAAACCCCACTGAAAGAATTGAAATATCTTCCAAGCAGGTAGCCTGATAGGTCAGGGATTAGGGTAGCTGAGCCAAATGTATCAAGATAGTCCCGGAATCAATACACATGGAATCAGCCAATTCCAGCTGAAAATAAAAGGCGGCTACAATCAGCCTCAGTGCTCCTGAGTTAAGGAAAGAGAAATCTCTGTTGGAGTTAAGTATTGTCAGGCAGAAACTGGATTGGCATTCATTGTAAGAACAACTTGCATTTATATAGCAGTTTTAACATGAATAAAATGTACAGGGAGATGACAAAAAAGCATGGCCTTCCCATCTTGTCTAAGCCTTCAAGACAAAAGATTGAGTGGAGACCATGTGGCAAAATTGTCTAGGATTCATTACACACTTCATTGGTTTATAAACTGCGTTAGTAGAAACGCAGGGGTATATTGGCTGCCCAACGTCACAAGCAGAGCAAGAAGTGCAGCAGAGAAACAATAAAAAAGATTGGGAGAACATAAAACAGTTTACTCTTAAATTCCTAATTTTAAGAGTATTAAAAACACGTATCATATTTTGTACAGTATATGAAACACTATAAGAGATAAAGCCAGAGTGATCTGTGTATAGGGCAGAATGGTAGGATGTGGGTTTACATCATGATTCCCTACACAGGTTGTTTTTGATCGTGGTCAAAGGTTTGGGGAAGCTTAGGGTAGTGGTTAAACTACCTTACAGACATGAGGTATAATGATGATCTGCTGTAGGTATCTAAATGTTCTAATACAACAATACATTCAAAGATGTTTTTGACTGCAGTTAAAATATTTACTCTAGCTAAGTTATTTTTCTGCAGGCCTTTCTTTGTCTAGCTCTGGCAACATACCATGTAGAAATCTATTGTACATACACTAGCAGTCAATTCTCAGTAACACCTGTCTGTTAGATTGAGACCATAGCAGCTCTTATTAGAGAGCAACTGAAGAAGGGGACTCTATTATTTCCAATCTGTTCCCTTTTCTTTCCCTCCTCACTACAGGTGGTGATTCATGATACTGAATGATTCTGTAGACACCAACAGTTACCTTCCATAACCATTATACATATTTGTGGCCGATAGTGAATATATGACTTTGGAAGCATCATAGTTGAGCCTGATTCTGTCCTCAACTAACATCAATACACACAAACTCACTCTCACTGCATTCTGATAAGTGATGGAAATCCGAGCTAATTTTTTCCTTGCTAGCCCATGGAACATGACCAGATGTAGCCACCCACCATCATAACTTAATACATACTAATCCAGACAGTACAACTCTACCCACCATAGAGCCCTGAAAGAGATCCCTTAATAAGTTGTAAAAAGTGAAAAAGATAGGTGAATAGAGATATCTGCCACTAAAGGAAGGAAAATAGACATGCTTACACGTAATTGAAATACATTAGAAACTTTAATGATTATGGTAATGCATGAGTAACTCAGACAATGTAAATTAAAATGCCAAATCATGAAATTAAATTCAATAAATTTGGTAAGCGTGAATGCTGTGAGATTGTTATAAAGAAAACGCTTATGCTTTGTAACATCTTTCTTGGAACAGGCCCTACCACCCCTGGTCAATTGACCCATATGTGATTAGTCTACACCATGTAGTTAACTCCTTAATGCCCTCTGAAGCAGCCTAGCAAGCCATCAGCTCATCAAAGCAACTAGGATGGGCAACAAATCTGATCATCTTAGAGCTGCCCAGAAGAACAAATAAAAACAAATTAAGCATCCATCAATTTCTATATTTAGTTCTGTTTTTATATTTACACACAAGTACAGTATAAGTATATAATCCATTTATAGAAATAATTATAACACATAATGGATTTACATAAGCATATTTGTTTTGAAAACCATGACAGCAAAGGTTTGTGTAGTTTATAGTGATCATCTGGTGCTACGATTAGATTATGACCTTTTAATCACATTCAAGTGTCTGTTATTTTATATCTGTTCCAGTTTCAGATAAGGATTTGAATCACTTGATGTACTGTCAGCAGCTATCAATACTATTCTCAATTGTGAGTGAATTCAATGTACACAATTTGTGATGATGTTCATGGAAGGTGATTAGTAATTCTGATGTAATAATGATGGTAAATTTGGGACAAATCATTTCTTGTCAATACTCAAGCCTAAAATAATGTCCAGTGGATTAGAAAGAAAGAAAGAATATGCCCCTATATTGCACCTTATCACATCCTCAGGATATTCCAACAACTGTTTTAATGCAGGTAAATGTAAATGAAGGTTTAACTATTTATACATCGCAAAGTCCCACAAACAATAAATGCAGAAAATGAACATTGACTCCATCAAGAAGGAGATTTATTTTAGAGAAGAATGTTGACCAGGGCATCAGTCTGATTCTTTTCTCTTGGTGCCCATGTCAATTATGACATAACTGTGATATTCTGCCTTCCACCCCATCAGACCTTTTTCTTTCATTCTTCCCCCTCTCCCATTTCCCTGCCTTTGTACTTGCATAAACGCTGTTGCATCACTAGCCTTTTCCATTTCTGATGAAAAGTCATCAACCTGAAAAGTTAACTCCATCTCTCCCTCTACAGATACTGCCAGACCTGCTGAACACTTCCAGCATTTTCTGAGTTTATCACAGATTTCTATCCACCATTTTTTTATCCACTTGTTTGATGTTGGATAATGTCTTCAATCAAAGATAAAATCTGTGATGTTTTTGTTATAAGATTACGGTTCATTTTTGTAAAATAACTGTCCAGGATATGTTATATGACTACACTAAACCTTTAATTCTAATTTCTTTCTTTCTTTAATTTCAAGTATTGCTGAAAAATGAGACATGCTGTCAAAGCTTTTTGTCTTGCACTCATCAGGACAGACACAAGAATTCCAAATTTCAAAAGGAACTATAAGTTATAACTGCATGAGAAAAAGGGTGCTGATTGGTTGGCAAGCAGAGTCTGGTTGAGGCATTACCATGGAGAATGAATCAAGGAACAGTTATCCCCAAGCTTTTGTTAAAATTCAAAAAAAGACAAGTCGATTGATTGGTCAAGGCAATAAGGAATGCACCAGGGAACAGTTATCCCCCAAACTTTTGTTTAATTGAAAAAGGCGCAATGCCTGGACATGTTCTTTCTGCTTGCAGAGGACAGGGCCCTACGTATGAATAATGCAGTTTCTAACAAGCGTAAGTGAGCTACATTGCAAACCTGACTGATAATCTTAAATTGGTTGTTAGTGTAACTTTTAGGATTATTTAGTAAGTGTCGTCCAATTGTGGAATCACATCTAATGTTGGACACTATATTCTGAGTTTTGCAAGCATGGGCTGGTTGAGTATGGTCAGTATTTTGCATGTTGCTAACAGCCAAAGGGGTGTGCTGTTTGATACTATCCCCCAGTCGTTGGGACATATGGCCTACATACCTGGCATCACACCAGCACTGAAATTCATATACAACATTACTCATTTAGGCAAAATGTCTTTTTGGCTTAATGGCAGCATCCTGTTAGTGCAGAATACCACTCCTTTTGCTACTTCACCTGGTGCTCAAATTACAATTATAATAGGCCTTTTGAGAACTCAGGATGCCCCAAAGCACTTCACAACTAATAATTCACTCTTTTGAAGTGTAATCATAGTTGTAATGCTAGGAGTGTTCTTCATCTGTACCTCCTAATCCACAGTTTCTCATATCTCGAAGGATGAGGACGGCCATCTCTTTGGAAAACCATCACTTCCAAGTTTCCTTCCAATTCACACACCTGGAAATATATTGACGTTCCTTCATCATCACTGGGTCAAAATCCTGGAACTTACTCCGTAATAGCACTGTGAGAGTACATTCACCACTCTCACTGCAGTGGTTCAAGAAGGCAGCTCACCATCACCTTCTCATGATCAGTGAAAGGCAATAATTGTTGACCTTGCCAGCAATGCCCACATCCCATGAATAAAAAACAGCAGCCAATTTGTGCATAGCAAGGTCCCACAAACAGCAGTGAGATAAATGACCAGATTCTCTCTCCCTGGAGAGATAACCCTTTCTGTCTACTTGAGAAGGGAGTGCTGTACTCTTGGAGTGCTGCCCAGTTGCCCATATTACATCAGTGACTACACTTAAAGTGCTTTGAGATGCTTTCAGGTCATGAAAGACACCATGTTCAAGTTTTAACTCACTTGCACAGAGTTAAAATCAGGCTCTATATAAATGCAAGCATATTTTTATACAGTGCATCCTTTTGTAACTTTAAAAATAATTTTTCTACCTCAGTTACTTCTTGGACAACTTGTGTCAACCATTTTTGATGGTGGAGGTAAATCCAGGAGACACCTCGTGCCTCTACCAATGCTTTTATACAGCTGGCTCCTTGCAGGTTTGCAGAAGGGCCTAGTGTGATTACATTTTAAATTCCTCCTCACTTCTCATTAGCAAATACTTGATCTCTAGTTGCTACCTTTCCACAATGGCACAGCTGAACCCTGTAGTGAATTGCTACAACTTTCAACTTTTATTTAGGGTGTCTTAATGTTAAACAGCACTGCTGAGAAAAACAGAAATAACATCCAAGATTTCCAAGCTACCTAATTTGCTGGTTCCAAATATAATTGTTCTCCCACCCCAAATACTAACCCGAATTCCAAATCTCTCAACACACTGCAGGTTAAGGGTTATGGACATTCCTGTGTGCTACAAAATTCTGTCACCTACTGTTCTTTTTTTTGTTAGAATTATTAGAATTTCTTCCCTAGTATTGTTGGAGAAATCACAACCAGTGGCAGTCAATGGAATTGCCCAAGAGGACCATATATCATCAAAATTAACTTTTCGTTCCCTCTTTTAGGTACTAACATGTCATAATATCGTTTTCTGATTGAAAGGGTGAGCAGATGACCTGTTTCGATGCCTCTGCCAGTTATTCTGAGATTTAAAATCCACCACAGGACAAAATTGGGCATAACTTCATTTCACAGTGTGTTACAATCCTGTTTAGGACTGTTAACATTTAAAGAAGAAGCCCAAACACCCAGCAATTAACTGATAGAACTACATCACAAGATTTCCCTTTTTATTTAACAAAACAAACTTTATTGTATACGACAAGAAATTAAACAAAGCAAACACCACTAACTTAACACTATAGCTTATAAAGACTTATGCTATAAACTCAGTTCTACTTTTTACTTCCCCCACAAGAGTTCCCTAATCTTAAAAAAATCTTTAAGGTTAATTTACTTTTCCTGGGAACAACTCAAAACCACTCTCCAGAATTTACTCTGATTTCTCTTCTGTGTTCCAGCTATTGTGCAAGGTACAAGATTTGATGGGGGTCCCTCCATTAGCTTTTGGCTAAGCGAGCCTCCAACGTTCCTTTAAAACCTCATGACCCTGGATTCCACAGCTCAGGCATGGGTCTCCCTGCAGCTTCTGCGCAGTGGCTTAAAACATCAGAAAACACCCTTTGTTTCCAAACTGTGACCAAGTTGATTACTTCCAGAACTCCAATTGCAACAGGTTTAACAGCCTTTCACTGAGAGGATTATTGTAGATTTCTTCCTTTAGCTTCCAGCTAAATAAACCTTCCAGTCATTTTTCCCCTTACCAATGTGTCTTATACTCAATGCCAGCAGGCTGTGTTACAGATGATAGATCTAGCATTTATAATCTAGATCTTGGTGTGCAGGGGGAAATTTCAAAGTTTATGAATGGTACGAAACTTGGAAGCATTATAAGCTGTGAGGAGGGCAGTGTAGAACTTGAAAAGGACATAGTCAAGCTGTTGGAGTGGGCAGATAGGCAACCGATGAAGTTCAGTGCAGAGAAATGTGAGGTGATTCATTTTGATAGAAAGAACATGGAGAGACAATATAAAACAAAGAGCACAACGCCAAAGTATGTGCAGGAGCAAAGTGTGTATATGTGCATAAGTCATTAAAAGTGGCAGGACAGGCAGAGAAAGCAGTTAATAAAGCGTACAGTATCCCAGGCTTTATTAATAGGGGCATGGAGTACAAGAGCAAGGAGGTTATGCTGAACTTGTATAGGACACTAGTTAGGCCTCAGCTGGAGTATTGTGTACTGGGTGCCATACTTTGGGAAAGATGTGAACGCATTGGAGAGAGTGCAGAAGAGGTTTACAAAAGTGGTTCCAGGGATGAGAAACTTCAGTTATGAAGATAGATTGGAGAAGTTGGGACTGTTCTCCTTGGAGAGGAGATGGTTAAGAGGAGATTTGATAGAGATGTTCAAAATCATGAGGGGGCTGGACAGAGTAGATAGGGAGAAACTCTTCCCGCTCATAAAATGATCGTGAATGAGAGGGCACAGATTTAACGTGATTTGCAAAAGAAGCAAATATGATGTGAGAAAAACTTTTTCAGATAGCGAGTGGTTTGGATTTGGAATGCACTGCATGGAAGTGTGGTGGAGGCAGGTTCAATCGAGGCATTCAAGAGGGCACTAGATGATT
Organism: Cetorhinus maximus; assembly: GCF_964194155.1. Taxonomy (NCBI): domain Eukaryota; kingdom Metazoa; phylum Chordata; class Chondrichthyes; order Lamniformes; family Cetorhinidae; genus Cetorhinus; species Cetorhinus maximus. Next base: position 51,846,362 of record NC_135897.1, on the reverse strand, counting down.
GTTCCTATTTAAATAATGTGCAGAGTTATGGGGGAAAGGCAGGAGAATGGCACTGAGTCATAAAGCTCATTCAGAGAGTCGGTGCAGACACGAAGGGCTGAATGGCCTCCTTCTGCACTGTAAGAATTCTGAGATTCTATGAATTCATTTAGGGCATTAGCCAGAAGGCAAGACTGGTTGATGTTTAGAAAAGTAACTAAGAGACTGTATCAGCTTTGGGCCAAAGGTAGCTTGTAGCCCCTTGGGAGTAGAGAGAAAAAAACCCAGACCTACACCTGAAGTAGAGTAAATACTAGATCATTAATATATATATCAGGAAAAGCAAGGGTCCCAATGCCGACCCCTAGAGAACACTACAAACCTTCCTCCAGCCCAAAAAAATATCCATTAACCAATACACACTGTTTCCTATTACTCAACCAATTTTGTATCCATGTTGCAATTGTCCCTTTTATTCCATGAGCTATAACTTTTCTCACAAGTCTGTTGCGCAGCACTGTATCGAATGCCTTTTGGAAGCCCGTGTACACCACATCAACAGCACTACTTTTATTAATCCTCTCTGTTATCTCTTTAAAAAAACAATTCCAGCAAGTTAGTTATACATGATTTTCCCTTAAGAAATCCATACTGACTTCCTAATCAACCACATTTTTCCAGGTGACTATTAATTCTATCCCAAATAATTGTTTCTAGAAGCTTCCCCACCAACGAATTCACAGAGATAAACCCAAAAAAAAAGAATTTCAATAAGCTCTACCCATCTCCATGGCAATGAGACACACAGTCTGTTTCCAGGTAGAAATGCAAATTAACTCGTTTTTAATTCCAAAATTTTCCATAATTTTGGGAAACCAATTAATAACTTATTGTTTTCTAGAATAACTGAAAACATCATGCCTCCAGTTCTTCAGCTAAGTAAGCCCACCTGCTGTTTATGATCTTACCTTTCTAGCTGTTACTCTTGAGTCAATCTGGCCCCAACCTTTTAAGTGTAATATACTCCAAGCTTGTTTGAATTGTATTTACTTCAGAATTGCTTTTGCCAATTTCTCAACAAGGTACCCCCTATTTTCTATAGTTAAAACTTTAATTCCTAAAACTAAAAGTTATACAGTAAAATCTGTGTCGAGTCCCAAGGGATCCGCCTCCAAATTCATGTTAAGTGGAAGTTTGCAATAGCCGAGGAAACCCTATTCCCACATGAATGCGTTTCTAATAACCTGATATACTTACAAACACGGCCTATGTCAAAAACAACAGATTCAAATGCTGAATGAAAACACTGTAAAGCGGTAAATGTGTGAAAAAGTCTCTATTCAATTTATTCACACCTTACAATGGCCTGACTTTGTAAAAGGCCTGAGCTTTGCATTGAAAAATGTTGGGAATTAGCTCCGGAAAAACTCTTGTCATCCTTTTCTGCTTAGCGTGCTGTTTTCGGATGTGTGATACAGCCTGCAATGTCATCAATACAGTCAAATATGTTTTTGGTATTTTTGTGCTGCAGTGCAACATCCCATTGGATCTCTATGGTCGTTGTGGCATTGGCTCAGCAAACAGGCAGGCAAGTAGTGGGCATTCATTGGACTCTTCAGGGTCATCAGCCTCCTTGAGTTCCTTGGCTGAAGAATGTACTGCATCTACAATGGCATCACCTGTCAGTCCTGTTATGCTTTATATGGCATCAACCACCTCCGCCTAAGTTTCCGTGGTTGTCTCTACTGGAATTTTCATTTCAGACGTCCACAGCTCAGTGAAAAGTGCCTCGTAATCTGGGTTGGTTGGCCTCACCCTGCTCCTCTTTGTTCTTCACATCTTATGCAGTTGTAACCTGTTTGAACCCAGTGTGTTGAAGGCAGCTGGCACTTGTGGCTTCCGTCACCATCTTCCCCATCTTTCTTTCTCATTAAGAACATGGCCTTTAGTACAGTTGGATTGTACTTCTGCTTTTTATTGATGGCCTTGATAACCTGAGAGATCAGTTGCCATCATAACTGGATTTTCAAGTTCTGAATCACCCATGATCCATTGGCTGGAGCTTGGCCATGGTGCTGGGAGGCAAGAACAAGTTTCACGCTCTTTAGACCAGTGTTGTCGGGGTGCACGAGGCAGTTGTCTGAAATGATGGCATTCTCCTTTTCTTTCGTTGATATATTTTGTCCACTTTCCTGATCAACGCCTCAAAAAAATGCAGGTCATCCAGATGGTTTTGTTAGTCTCCTACTGCCTGGGTAGTGTCTTGACATTTGTGAAGCAATGTGGCTTCTTAGGCTTTCCTATCACAAGAAACGGCAGCTTTTTGGTGCTATCCATGTTGGCACAGATCACAGCAGTGATGTGTTCCTTGCTCCACTTTTCACCATTCCATGTTTCACCTTTAAACATCAAAGAGCAGTCTGGCAAAAGACAGTAAAACAGCCTGGTTTCATCCATGTTAAAAATGTCCCTTGGTATATACTCATTCAAGATGTGGGTGAGACCATTTTGGAGCCAATCATTTGTCATTGCTACTGTAACTGCTGCTCCCTTACTGCTTACCACATGAAAGGTGACGCTGTGCCTCATCTTGAATCGGTCCAGCAATCCATCACTGCAGGTGAACGCCATATATCCCAGCTTCTTTGGCAGGGCAATTTCCCCTTTCTTGCAGGATTGGACCAGAGATGGGAAGGTTCTCTGCTTGGGCTGCCTTGAACCACGTTAGTAGAGTTTTTTCTACATCGGGATAGGCAGCCGTCCTCGTTCTCTTCCTTCCTGGAGAGGATGCCTACTTGTCAAACTGTTACAGGATGTTCACCTTGTGTTTCACAAGGGTGGACAAACTTGATGGCGGTATCTCCCACTCCTTTGTGATGTCTGTTTTCTGCTTCGTGCCACGGTTTTCCACTTGTTGTATCAAGTACACTTTCTTTCCAATCGACAATACTGATAACACATTGAAGTGGGCTAGAAGCTGGAAAGATTTGACTTTTTGCAATATTAAAAACCTCAATCAGGCATTTATATTCTTTATAACAAATAATCTAATTTGTTTTTAAGTTTACTATTAGGCCTATAATTTCCAATGGTTTTGTTAATCTTTTTCCTGCTGTAGCAAAGCACCACCTTTTTGATGTAGTTTTGCCAAGTGACTTCTGTGGGCATCATTGACAATGCCAGCATTTGTAGCCAATCCCCAATTGGGCTTGAACTGAGTGGGCAGTTAAGAGCCAACCACTTTGCTTGGGCCTGGAGTCGCATGTAGGTCAGACCAGGTATGAATAGTAGATTTCCTTCCCTAAAGGACATTAATGAACCAGATGGGTTTTTATGACAATCGATGATAGTTTCATGGTCACCATTACCAAGGCTAGCTTTATATTCCAGATTTATTAATTCTGGAATAATTCTTGGTGGGATTTGAACCTATGTTCCAGACCCAGCATTAGCCTGGGCCTCTGGATTACAAGTCCAGTGACACACTATGCCACCATCAAGTAACAGGAAGAATTTTCTGTTTCCTTATATATATGTATAAAATATAGATTGTTATATTGGAAAATATGTAGCCATTTCATCTGATCAAAAAAATTCTCCTGAAAACTAAAATCATTTCATTGTTTTAATAATCTAGCATATATTATATAGACAAGAACAAATTCCTAATTTTTACCGATTCAGTTATATACACTTTAGTTTTCATTTATTTTCAGATTTGCTATGTGGTTTCATGGGAAGGGGCAGTGGATGTATAAGTATGATTACATGTGAGGGTAGTTACAACACTTTGACCAGTGTAGTAATGTTAACTAAGAGAAGCTTGTTGTTTCCCCAATTCCTCCAGCTTTCTCTTCTTCTTCCTCAAAGTGTTGACTCATTTTGGAGTTTGATTCCACAGTGGCCTCACAATATCAAGTGGCACTCTTCAAACATATGCTTAGTCTCCCATGGTGGTCACCGGAGACAAGTCTGATCCTGCCCCCAGCGAGTCTTTACACAATTCCCAGCAATGGTCAATGGATAGCAATCAGAAGCAGGGATCCTGGCTGATTTCTCCTCCCTAACTCAAGGCTAATAAAGTAACTTGCATAATCCAAATGCTAAAAATCAATTCAAGTCGGTACTATACTGAGTGGACCTGCTATGCTGCAATACCATATCATCCAAGGACACTGCATTATATTTGTGGGATTGATTGATGGATGATATAACAATCATTTTGATGTTGGGAAGGAAATTCTGACTTACTAAGACTGTGGTATACACCAATATTTGGGGATTGTCTTTATGTTTAGTAGCTCTACATGACCCACAATTATCAGTCGAGGGATTGTGCTGTCTCTTTCTTTCTCGTGGAAAATAAGTAACCATTTACTACCAGACTTCCAACATTTTTAAAACGTTGTGCAAACTGGAGATGGGGGGGCAAACTTATTTTTCTGCGCACCACCACCACCACTTCCTCGCAAAGAAAGAAAAAAACCCATTATTTTGAATTTGTTGGCAATGATGTGGCGAGGAGTGTTTTAGGAGGCAGGATTAGTGAGAGTTTGTGTTGTTTTCTCTCTTCTGTTGCCTCCTCCCTGTCTGATACAATAAGAGCCCTGTTGCTGTGAGTGAGCCATTTGCGCTGGCCGGGTCACAGTGACTGCCAGGCGGGGAGGGAGGGGAGAGAGAGAGAGAAGGGGGGGGGGGGGTGGAAGGCAGACGTTGGATGGCAGTGAACGTTTGGCTGTGTTCAGCCTGACGTTCTCCTCGGCAAATCCTGCTCGCCCCGGCACTTACCAAGCCAGCCCCGCTGCAGCTGTTTTTATATCTCCCTGGGACACAATATTATTTCTCGGCGCCCTGCAAAGCCGCTCTCCAGCTGGCACGGATGCGGAGTTTTTATATCCAGAAATTTCCACTATAACCGCCTTTAAAACCCCGGCCTCCAAGAGAGGGGGAGGTGGGGGTGGAGGGGGAGGTGGTGGTGGTGGTGGTGGGGGGAAGGGAAGGAACAACAAGAGGAGGCCGCCCAGCAGCCAGGCGGAGGAGGCCAAGTGTGTGCAGATCCCGGTAAGTGAGCCCGGGGCTCTGCGTACCAACTTTACACGGGAACAGGCTGCAGGAGGAAGAGGGGGAGTGGGGGGGGTGGGGGGCAAGGGACCTGCTGTACTAGGCCCAGCCGGGGTGGGGGGGTGCTCACCGACTCCTCACCCTCCCATCCCTCAGTAACTGGCGGCCTGGTCTGATGCTGCTGCCTGGGTGACCCTCAGAGAGAGAGAGAGAGGCCTCCCCAACCTCGGGGTTAAAGCCGGTTGCTGGCTGGGTATTGCCTGGACCTGGGGGTGGGGTGGGCCCTGGCGGGGCCTCAGCACCCTCACCCTGGCCTCAGCACCCTCACCCTGGCCTCAGCACCCTCACCCCTGGCCTCAGCACCCTCACCCCTGGCCTGTGGCCTCTGGGGCTTGAGGAAGCGGCTTGAAGGTGCCGGAGAATCACGGCGGCTCCCCCAGGGCCTTGGACTCGTGCTGTGGGGGTGGGGGAGCCTTTGAAGAAACGCCTGAAACCCACATGCTGCTGTGCCTGACACTGGAGCTGGAAGAGTTCCCTTGTCTGTAATTCAAATAAACAGGGATTGATCCGGATGGAGTTTAGTCTGTTGGTGAAGAAATCCATGCTGTTTCTTGGTTTAAAAGTTGTGGCTTTGTTTGGGGCCTGCACTGTTTAGCATCCGTGTTGACCACTTTCTTCCAATTCTTGTAATACAGCAGCTAGTACCTGGGTTGCTGGTTTATACGTTAGAGAAAGGCGTATTTCAAAAGCGATTGATGTTTGTAGCACTCAGAATGGATTACATAACTGGCAGGACGCAAGTCGGCTTCCAAAACCAACACAGAACTTTAGCACCAACGGTATTGACCCCTTTTTGCAGAGTCTACAAGCCTGTGTTGTGTAAAATTTAGACATGTTTCATGTGTTGAGCACAAAATCAATTTAGCAATTAAAACATCTTTTCCTGTTGAACTCTTTTAAGAGTTCAGATCTTGGGTGCAACAAACTGTGTACAATGAATTAATTGTGGTGTTGCAAAGTGGGCTTCTCATTTGTTTTAATATAGTGGCATTGATGAAATAAGTTTATAAATGGAGGATATAGTTTCTGGCTAGACAAAGTAATACATTGATTACCATGAACTGGTGGGTCTTCCGTGTGAAATGGTTATGGTTGAGGAATGCCATCTATTTAAATGATAAGGTCTTCTACACAAGCTAAAGAACTTTTAAAGCTCACCATTAACCATGAGAAAAATTAAATTAATTCAGTGCTTGAATTTAGTTTGAATTTGGTTGTTTATATGGATTTATTTTGGTATTTTCAAGGAGTGGAGTAATAATCCCACTTCTGTTAATCTGTTTTTGCTTTATCTTGCTCTACACTTAGATTCTAAAATGTACTACACACGCACACTTTTCAATGGCTAAATGATTTTTTTTCCTTGTATAGTCCATGTGAATTACTTAGCTGTTTGGGGGGGGGGTAGCCGAGGTGGTCAAGTTGGGGTGCTGTGGTGGGTTTGAGGAGTGGAAATAGTTTGTCACAAAACAACCAGAAAGGAATATAATTCATGCAAAATCTTATTACCTCTGCAGATCCGATGGTATACTTTCTTCCTTCTGCAGAGTTTAACTTGCCCCATTACCCATTTGCAGTGTTGCCAACTTTTTATCTGTTGGTGCAGCATAGCAGCCATCTCTTTATGATGGGCCACAGGTCCAAGCCAGTGATTCACCATAAATTCTGGCTCATGCCTATTTAGACAGTACCAGAGAGGACTTCAGGTTATTTGATGCCAACAACCACTTGTATTTATATAGTGCCTTTAACATAATGAAATATCTCAAGGCGCTTCACAGGAGCATAATAAACCAAAATTTGACACTGACTCATTTAAGGTAATATTAGATGGCCAGAAGTTTGGTCAAAGAGGTAGGTTTAAAGGGGTGCCTGAAAGGAGGAAAAAGAGGGAGAAAGTTGGAGAGGTTTGGGGAAGGAGTGACAATCAATGGTGTTTAAAATCGATTTAAAATCGGGACATGTTTGATACCGGAATTAAGATGAGTGCAGATACCTGAGGGTTGTGGGGTTGCGACAGATTACAGAGATAGGGAGGGGTGAGGTCATGGGGGTGAGTTGAAAATAAGGATGAGAATTTTAAAGTCATGGCGTTGCTTGACTAGGAATCAGTGTAAGTCAAAGACTAGGTGTCATGGGTGAACGGGTCTTGGTGCGGAGTAAGGACACGAGCAGCAGAGTTTTAGATGACCTCAAGTGTACAGAATATAGAGTGTGGGAGACTTGCAATGAGCATGTTGGAATAGTCAAGTTTCGTGGCAACAGAGGCATGGATGAGGGTTTGAGCAGCAGATGGACTGAGGCAGGGGTGGAGTCAGGTATGATATGGAAGTGAAAATAGATGGTCTTAGTGGTGGAATGGATATGTGGTCGGTAGTTCACCTTGGGCTCAAATATCTACTGAAGGTGGGTGGAAGTATTGTTTTTGCCCCATTTGTCAGTCTGTTTGTAAACAATATATCTCAAAAGCTAATAGACGGATTTCACAAATAGGGTATGAGCCAAGGAAGATTGATTAGTTTTTGCCACAGATGTGGATCTAGATCTGATTTTTTAAAGTATCCATTAACATTGGGAATCAGGACAAATTGACTTTTTAGAATGTTGTGGATTGTCTCAACTGCTGTGGTGCAATTTGCCATTTGTCACCATTTGTATCTGTCAAAATGTGAGCTGAGTTTTTGGAGCATTGTTGGATGTGGATTGGCCTGAAGCCTCATCAGTGAGATGGAAGCTCTTTATAAAAAGATTTCTTTTCTTGGCTTTGTAGTTACAGACCATCAACCAGAAGAGCTGCGTAATTGTAATAACGTTGAGTTAATACAGTGTGGCGGAGTGCCCTCTTCATTTGTTTGCTTTGTGCTCAGGTCTTTAGAGTATGACATCATAAGTTTTTGAGCCACTTATATTTGTCACTGGGAGCTGGTCTTTTGAGACTCTGATGCAAAACATGGAATACCCATTGGAGGTGTACAGACATGTTGAGCTAACTCTGTGAATTTAATTTGTTACAACAGAAGATGCTTAATTTGGCAACAGATTCATAGACCCCGCATGTCGTGGGCTTACAATGCTGTCAGTTTGGGCCATTTATATTTATGGGTGCAACTGATAGTGGGACAACCAAACATTTAATGTTGGCTGCACTCCTCTAATGTGTGTGGGTCTGTGCCAAAGCTTCTACTGTCTCTAATCTACATTAATGATAGACTCAGAAACCCAATGCAAATCTGTCAAATTTACAGTTAATAAACTTGGACGCAAATGCCAAATTCCAGGTTTCTGCAAAGGGGTTCAGATAAAACCAACAAATTGATAAATCAGTGACAGATGACATTCAACACAAGGTCAAGGCATTACACATGAGAAGGAAAAATGGTTGGCATATGAATACTTTGGATGATGTAGAAATAGCTAAAGGTGAAATGGAAAGGGTTCATAGATTCAATTCATTCATTGAGCGGACAGAGTGAAGAGTGCGTTTACAAAAGTGCCATGCTAAAATTGTACAGTCCCGTGGTGATTACTTCACCTTGAGTATTGTGTTGAACTTTTGTCACCAAGATAGAAGGGAACTCTCAAACTACAGAGGCAGTGCAAGGGAATGCCACAAAGCTAATGTGTACTGTCAAAGGAATGAACAGAAAGGCAAAATGGGAAAAATTGGCACCACAAGGGGACTTTATAGAAATAGACATTGAATGGCATGAATCTGGTTAACGTGGAGCACTATTTGAATGACTGCCAGGATATTAGAACAAGGGGCATAGATTGATGTTGGGAAGAACGTTTTCACGCAAAAGTTTTGACACATAGAATCATCTCCTGGAGGAAAATGGAGGCAAAAACCTTACCTTCTCCTCCTGCCATTTCCTGAATTAATATAACTTTTTTATTCTGAATAATGGCCACCATTATTGGTATCTATTTTGTAAAAGTTCTCAAAGTGACACTTAGAATTTATTGAAAATTCCCTAGATTTGTACAGTTATGGATTCTTTTACATTAGAGCTTTAGGAGGCCATTGAACTTTGAGGGCCATTTTGATTTTTACTGCACATAAACTCATATTGCTAGTTAGAGTACTGCTGTGAATTTTAAAATGCCTTTAATGGGTCAATATCAGGCATAAGGTAGGAAAGCTTGCATTTTGCTGCAACCAGGTATGTGTTAAACATATAAATTATGCAAGATCTATGTTAGCACCATTGGTTCTCAACATATGACTTTGAATAAACCTGACAAGACCATCTTTCCAGCGGCCAGTCTTTGAGTCCTAACGGGTTTAACTTTGGGTTATGCTCAGCTGTGAGATCCATGTGTTGGAAGCAAATGATGCAAACATAGGATCTTGTGTGGTGTAAAATTAGGTTAAATGGGCAACACTGTGAATGTGCTCCAGATTGTCTTTTTAACCATCCTAAAATGTACTCTTTTGAGTACTGACTTCATGAGTTTAGAGGCACTGCATTGCAGCATATACCTTTAAACCTGCTGAATTTGGTGACTTTGTTTTGGTATTGATAATGCTTTTCCCAACAATCACTAGGTTGCTTCATTTATTTCCCCTGTTTCATTGCTGATTTAACGCTCTGCAAAGTGATCTTGCAGTGTTGGTTTTGGGAGGAATACAAAGTCGCATGCCATCCTATGTGACTGTGACCATGGTAAATTATCCATCCTCGTCCTTCTTGACCCATCTGGAGCCTTTGACACAATTAACTACACCATCCTCCTCCCAATGCCTCCCCCCCATTATTGTCTAGCTGGGTGGAACTGCACTTGCCTGGTTCCATTTTTGTCTATTCGTTCATGGCCAGGTAATTACCTGCAATGGCTACTCTTCCCACTCCCAGACTCTTACCTCTGGTGTTCCACAAGCATCTATGCTTGGCTCCCTCCTATTTCTCCTATATACTGCACCTCGGTGACATCATCTGAAAATACAAAGTCCGGTTCCATATGCATGCTGATGACACTCAGTGCTTCCTCACTACCACCCCTCTCAATCCCTCCAGTGTGTGTGAATTGTCAGATTGCTTGTCTGACATCTATTACTGGACGAGCAGAAATTTCCTCGACTAAATGTTAGGCGGACCCAAGCCATTGTTTTCGGTCCTAGCCACCAGCTGCGTGCCCCTCCTTAGCAACTGCATGAGGCTGAATCAAACTGTTAGCAATCTTGGTGTCATATTTGACCCCAAGTGAGCTATCAACTGCATATCCACGCCATCATTAACACTGCCCTTGTCTACCTCCTAAACATTACCTCATTCTCCCCCTACCTCCGATCATCTACTCCTGAAACCCTCATTCACGCCTTTTGTTACCTCTAGACTTGACTATTCCAACTTACTCTTGGACAGCCTACCATCTTCCATTTTTCATACACTTAAGCTCATCCAAAACTTTGCTGCCTTTATCCTAACTTGCACCAAGCTCTCTTCACCCACACCCTGTGTGCTTGCTGACCTGCATTGGCTGCCAACAAAGCGATGTTACGTTTGTTTTCAAATTTGTCCATGGCCTGGCCCCTCCCTATCTCTATAATCTCCTCCAACCCTACAAACCTCCAATCTCTGTGCTCCTCTAATTCTGGCCTCCCGCTCATCTCCCATTTTAATCACTCCACCATTGGTGGTCATGCTTTCATCTGCTGAGGCTCTAAGCTTTGGAATTTTCTACGTAAACCTCTCTGTCCCCTATCTCTCTCTTCCCCTTTAACACTTTAAAAATCTGCATCTTTTGACCAAACTTTTGGACACTTAATATCTCCTCATGTGGCTTTGTGTCAAATTTTATCTGGTAACTTAAGTAAAAGGAAAATACTGCGGATCTGGAAATCTGAAACAAAAACAAAAATTGTTGGAAAAACTCAGCAGGTCTGACAGCATCTGTGGAGAGAAAGACAAGAGGTAACATTTCGAGTCCGTATGATTCTTCTTCAGAAGAACTTCATACGGACTCGAAACGTTTACTCTGTCTTTCTCTCCACAGATGCTGTCAGACCTGCTGAGTTTTTCCAGCAATTTTTGTTTTTGTCTGGTGACTCGTTTGTGAAGCATCTTGGGGCATTTTATTACATCAAAGGAACTACATAAATGAAAGTTGTAAAATTCTCATCCTTCTTTTCATATTTCTCCATGGCCCTACCCCACCCAGCCCTTCAACCCTCCAGGTATCTCTGTACTCCTCCAGTTCTGGTCTCTTGCAGATCCATGATTTCACAGTTCCACCATTGACGTTCTACCTTCAGCTGCCTCTACCGCTCTCTCTTTTAAGTGCTAATTAAAAATCTGCCTCTTTGAACAAGCTTTAGGTCACCTGTCCTAATATCTGCTTATGTGGCTCCGTGTCGAATTTGGCTGATGATGCTCCTGTGCAGCACCTTGGGATCTTTTACCAAGTTAAATGTGCTTGAAAATACAAGTAACTATTATCCAATGTTTGCTAATGCAGAGCTTACCAGCTTGAATGGGGCCTCTTCTCAATAAGTAGACTCTCCCAAATTCCCAGAAAGGTGGTGTTGGTATTGGGTTATAAACATTTATGCCATAAACTGTCCATTTACATCTAAGGTGAAAAGGAGTTGGGGTCAAGAATAGCTAATCATATCTACCGGGACCCAAGGTTAATGTGTTTCACGTTGCCATGGGGAAAAGGACAGAGGAAGCCATTTTTGAGATCAGGTTACAGGCTTCCCTTCAAATCGTGAATAGTACACAGACTTCAAAGATTTATATGTGCTCAGCAGAGGAAAAAAGGATGCTTGGCTTCGCATGCTACCACAGCCAGATATGGGAGGGCAATGGTCTTTAATCAAAGAAACACATCCTGCAGCCATCTAAGGATTCTGGGAGTTTCGTCCTGGCATGGTCAGGGAAGGAGAAACATTGGAACAGACTTTACTGCTTATGTTGGGTTTAAGAAACTCTCCAAAAACTGAGGAAAATGCCTGTAGGTCATCACTCAAAATTGCTACTCGGTGAAATGGGGATGTGGGAACCCATTGGAAACTGGGAGCAACTATGGACTGTTTGCTAAAAGAACTGAGATTCCATAGAGAATGCAGTGGGTGATGAGTATAAAAGGGGAATGTTCCTCTCTGTAGTTTAAAGTATAAGTTGACTAAAAAAAGAAATTAGTGTTTAGTCATAGGTGCTTTTAGCCATTTGTTACAGTAAGAGTTTTAAAACTTGAAATCTTGTGTAATTCTTTCAGCTATCAACTGGAAGCTTAAGCACTTATTTAAAAAGTCATAAGTCTCTTTGGAGATCGTTACAAAGTGCTGTTCTCATTCACCAAGCCCTTGAGCCTTGCAACCTCAGGTACCTTGTGATTGTTTGTATTGCGGATGACTGTCATCCTCAATAACCAATATTAATGAATGTTACACATACCATCCATTAACATTTAACTATGATAGTGTTTTAAGGGCCAGGGTATCACTGTTTACTGAGGGAAAGCAGTGCAACTGGGCTGACTCTGCCACCCACATCTGCTTTCTCTAAGTCCCATGGCTAATGCACTGGATAAGTTCTACACCTCTCCTTACACACTTCCAATGACAGTGACTTCCGCTTCAGTGGAGACAGGAACTCTTTGGAGACTATTGTCTTCTGCATACAGAGGAAACAATCATAGCCATTAGCTCTGGAAACAGGTGAGAAGGAGTACTGGGACTGATGCAGACATGAATAGGAGCCATTGGAGTAGATAGGAAATGGAAAATAAAGAGGGAAATAGAATACATGAGGCAGAAAGCATGGGCAAATGAACTTCCCCTCAATACCATCTACTCTGTTACGACCAGGTGAGAAGGGGTGACTGGCTCCCCTCTATTTAACCTCCTTGGTTGGTTACAACAAAGGTTTAAATTTTTTTTTATGAGGATATGCCTTTTCCAAATCAGAAAGTATTTCACTGTTTAAGATGTAATCAATAACAAACCAATCCAACCAGGTTTTCTTGAGTCAAAGAGCGAGTAAATTTATTAACCCTAAGCCAGAGAAAAATAATAAAAATGCAAGGTCAAGCATTTGGCCCTCATGCAGTCATTAGGGCCCATGCACGCATGCACATATATCAGAAACAAGGGGTGTTAGAGTCCAATTGGAGGAATAAGGGTAAAAAAAAATACGATTCATTGTCCTTGAGGCACAGATTTTAAATGTTGCGACTGATTTTGGATGTAGTTAGATGAAGATGATGTTGCAATTATTATGAGATCTCAGTTCGCTGGTAGAGTTGACTTCTTGAAACAGGTGACATGCTTATTACAAAAGAGGGAGAGAGCGAGTAGTCCACAGCTTGTTTCCTCCGCTGAAGGCTTTCTGACACCGCCTGTGTCACTTGCAACCTCTATAGTGGCTAGTAGCCTTGCATTGAAATACTTCACCCATTATGCATTTCCAAGAGGTGGACTATCTGTGGTAGCCATTGTTTCAATATCCAGTACTTAGCATTTTTAATGCCTCTTCCTTAGTTATGGGTTTTGATGGTTGTCTGAATTATAGGAAATATCTCTCTCTTCATGCTCCTCTGAGATTGATTTGTTAATTTTTCACCTCCACCTTGGAATGTGGCCTTGCATTTTTAAGCAGTTTGTTCTGTTTTATTTCAAATTGAAAAATTTTCGGTAAGTTGAAAGCTAAAAAAATCATATCCTCAAAAAAAAAAGGGGCACAGCCTCATCATAGCTCCCTGTTCCTGCCATTCCATACATTCTGTTCCTTCTCTTTTCTATAAGTTCTGCCCTCTCATCCTGGCCTTTATTCCTTACTGGAGTGATAATATGTCCCTTGAACCTAATCTTTTAATGTGACCGGTCCCAAGTTCTTCATCCTCTCCTATTCTTTAAAATAATTGGTTACTCTTTCCTGTACTGTTTGGATATCTTTGTTGAGATTCAGTGCCTGAAATTCTACACTGTAGGGCAGGTGGAACTGTCGACAGAGCTTTATATAGACTTGCCATTGGTTCCTGAAATATGAACTTTAGCTGATGTGTAAAGCAAAGAGACAGTCAGCACTGCATATTGTTGCTACACCCTTAACTATTGGTTTCTGTGAATGTTTCACAATATTCCCAGATCCCCCTTCTGTTTATTTGTCTGGGAGTGCCATTTAGTTTATATTCACCTCGTTCATTCATGTCTTGTATTTGTCCACATTAAATGCCAGCTGCAACTCATGAGTCTGTTTCCACTGTTTGAAACCACAGTGATTGAGTTTTGTTCTATGCTCCATTCCCAATCGATTATATACAGTACCAGCAATGTCCCCATTACTGATCTTTATGGCAGTGAATGTTTGCCGTTTTGACGCAGCTCAGTTGAAACCTTGCCTTGGTATTTCTAGTTTAACAGGTTTGCAATGCAATTCATAAGTTTGTCACCCATGTTTTAATGTAGTTTGTGTGGATTTTAAGTGCTTTAGTCCTAAACAGCTTTTATTAGGTTTCAGCTGACTTAGTTTTCAACCATTATAACTAATGTTTTAAAAACATGTAAATTATGAGTATATTTGAGGTCCAGGTTATTTTGTAAGGAGAGGAAGTTGAAGGTTTGTGCATTTTGAGTCAGCTGAGATTGAAAATGGGTACAGAAAAACAAAATACTGTGAATACTGGAAATCTGAAATAAAAACAGAAGCTGAGAATACTCAGCTGATCTGGCAGCACCACTGGAGAGAGAAACAGAGTTAATGTTTCAGGTCATCTGATGAAAAGACTGACCTGAAATGTTAACACAGTTTCTCTTCCCCAAAAATGCTGCCAGACCTGCTAAATATTTCCAGCATTTTCTTCTTTTTATTTCAGATTATTAGTATCCAGATTATTTTACTTTTGCTTCAAGAAGAACATCCCGTTTTTCTCTTAGGCACACAGAAAATTAACATTAATGAAGTCCTACATTTAAAAAAATTTAATACTCGGCCCCAGCTTTTGATCTTTCATTATCTCACAATTGCCTAGCCCTGCCACTTCCTACCTTTTCTTAATAATTGGATGTTTTTTTTCACTGCCTTAATGCCACGGTTCATTGCATGTCTAAGATGACAAATCAGCCATTTATGGTTTCCCTATAGATTTGACTGTTTATATAGTTGTAAAAAATTGTACTTTTTTTTGGTTAAAAGTGCTGTGGACGACTCCGTTACATATGTATAGTGTCTCATATTATGATCTCCATAGAGACTAATAACTTTAAAAAAATTAATTTGAACTTCTGGCTGAAAGGATGACAGGACACGATTTCATATTTTAAGACTTCTACTGTAGCAAACAACTAAATGCACCATTGACTAAACACTTTCAGTAGGCAACTTATACTTTAAACTACAGAACAGAACTTTGCCATTTTACTTTTAACAACCGAAAATGACTACTCAAAAAATGCAAATGCACTCTATCCCTCCCACATATCAAAACTAGTATACATCAAAGCATAGACTAGCTGGCTTCAATCCAATTAAGACACAACCACAGACTAAACCTCTATTTTAAAAGAAAATATTTTTCAATATACACATTAATAGCTTCATGACAACCCTAAATTAAAGACACAGTCGCAAAACATAACAATCTTATAAACCTCCATAATTGTAACACTCATCATGTTGAACTGCTAAAACACTTCACTTATGGCTTGGAGTGTACTAACTCTAGGTAAATTTATTCAAAGGTGCAGCTTTTTTGGTATTGAAATGTCAATCTATTATATCACTTTTCTTGGCCGTCTCCATTTGATGCCTGCTGGAGCTTATACCAATGCAGAAAATAGTTGCAACTTGCAAGTCTTGGTATTACAACTTGCAAACATGCAAATCTGTTTTTATGCTTTTGATTTGTTTAGCCTCCTGTGCATACTATGTCGCATGTTAATCCATTTTAGATTAATATTAAAAAAATGATGGGTAACATCTTCATCATGAAAAACACATGTGAAGAAAACAAATTGGTTAGGTGTCAGTGGCGATGCCACTGGGCACACTTTACACCTTGCGTCTCCCTTCCCAACTCTTGTGTGCATTTGATTTGTTTGGGGCCTAAACGCAGTGTCTGCCACTACAGCAGAATCCAAAGCCACTGAGATCAGGAAAAATCTTGTAGGTCAGCAATTTGAATGAAAATTAAAGCCCTTACAAAAGTTGTATCCTGATCTGTTGATACTGTAGATCGGCTCTTTTTATACTGCAGGGTGGATTCCATTCCACTGGCAGCAGTGCATAAACTGCAGATTCGTATTTTGAAAGTTGTTACTACGACTTTGATTCCTGGCAGACAGACCTTCCCCATTGGCTGTGAAAGACAGGTGTGAAAACCAGGAAACAATGGTGGCATGCACTGTTATTTACAGTTTCCAGTCAGTGGTACTGCTGTTTTTGGAGAACAGCTAAACACAGTCTCTTGAGATGATTCTTTGCTCCTCATGTCTTCCTTGCCATCTCATTAATGTTGCAGTGCTGTATCCGAAGGAGCTGCCATCTGTGGTATTGTTATAATATAAAGGAGACATTATGCCATATTTATGCTGGGGATAACTGTTCAAAAGAATCCCCTGCTGGTTTGTGCAAGCCATTTTATTCTTTGAGTGGTTTGAAGAGTGAGGAGAGGCGAGGAGAGGCAAGGAGGATATTGTTGGAACTGATTTTCCTGATCTTGCACTGCAGTGATTTTAAATAGTAAGTAAATTATAAACCTGCACAGCTTTGTGTGGTTGTTTTATAATCACTATATTTAGTGATTGGTAAGTTTACAGAGATGGGAGGAGAAACTGCTGTGAAGGGGATGGCTGGTAATAAGCCTTTTGGGGAAAAAATAAGCAATGGAACTTCTGTGGGCTTATTTGAACACGATTTGAATTGCGTCCAGATTGCGACCACCTCTTCAGGTACATTTCCTAAACATCAATACAGTTTTAACCTTGATTTGTATCATAGCAATAACCAGAAGTCACATTTTCATGAGATTAAGCTCCCAATTGAAGGTGTAGCGTTGTATAAAATGTTTTGAGTACTAGGTGCATTCTACTGGGAAATTTTATTATTCGATATTTTTACAAAAAAGTCACCTGATCCACTTGGAGGGCGGGGAGATGGGGAGGTATATTGGACGGTGGGCTGAATGTCTTCTCTCTGGCTGACCCTTTTAAGTCCTTAAGCTTAATTCACAAAACTACAGAGCTATAGAATTATGATACAGTCATGAAGGAACCCATTTGGCCCATCATGCCTCTGCTGGCACTTTTAGAGAGCTATCGAATTATTCCCACTCTTCTGCTGTTTCGCCAAAGCCCTGTAAATATTTTTCCTTCAAGTCTTTGTTAAATTGAATCTATAGCCCATCACCCTTTTATGCAGTGTGTTCCAGATCACAACAACCTAGTGTGTTTAAGAGAAAATGTTTTCTCGTATCGCCTCTAGTCCCTTTGCCAGTCACATTAAATCTGTGTACTCTGTTTGCCAACCTTTTTGCCATTGCAAACCGTTTCTTATTTACTCTCAAAACTGTTGATGATTTTAAACATCCTATCAGCTATCCTCTTAACCTTTCCTAGTCTAAGAAGAACAACCCTGGCGTCTCCAGTCTTTCCAAATAACTGAAGCCCTTTCATCCTATGGGCTTTAACTTTGCTAACAAGTCTGTTATGTGGCATATTGTCAAAAGCCTTATTAGCAGCACCGACCTCCATCAACCCTCTTGTTATTTAATCAAAGAACTCGATCTAAATCCGTGCTGACTTTCACTTTTAACCTCTTTTTCTAAATACCCAATTAATTTTGGGTTATTGTCTCTAAGAATTTCCCTTCCACTGACATTTGACTGACTGGCCTGTAATTGTTGGATTTGATCGCCTCCCCTATTTTAAGCAGGGGTGTAACATTTGCAATCATTCAGTGCTTTGGAACTGCTCACATATCTAAGGAGGATTGGATTGTGGCTAGAGCCTCTGCAGTTTCCACTTTTGCTTCCTTCATTAATCAAGGATGCATCTCATCCAGAGTGGGTAACTTTCTTACTTTGAGATTGACAATCTTTTAAGTACCTCTGTATCTATTTTAATTTTATCCAATCCCCTTCTTTACTGCTACATTGGTAGTTCTCTATTGAAGACTGATGCATTGTACTCATTTGGTACCTCAGTCTCCATAAGAATATCTCAATTTTGGTCTCTAATTGGCCCCACCCTTTCCTTGACTACCATTTTACTGTTGAGTTGTGGGTTCCTTTTTATGTTAACTGCTTATCCTCGTATAGCTCAATATATCCTCAATAGCTATTCTAAACCTGATGTGATGACCACTGTTCCCCAAATGCTCTCCCATTGCAACATGTTCCACTTAACCCACTTTAGTCACCAGAACTAAATCCAGCACTGCTTTCCTCCTTGTTCCTCCAACTCAGCTCTGAAGAAGAGTCATATGGACTTGAAACATTAACCCTGTTTTTCTCTCCCCACAGATGCTGCCGGACTTGCTGAGTTTTTCCAGCATTTTTTGTTTTTATTTCTGCTTTCTTCCTTGTTTGGCTGGAAACACACTGATCAAGAAAGTTTTCTTATGCACATTTCAGGAATTCCTCCCCTCTTTTGTCCTTTACATGTTACTATCCCAGTCTGTTTTAGGTTGAATGAAGACCCCTATTACTACTCTGTAGTTCTTGTATCTTTCTGTAATTTGCCTGCAAATTTGTTCTATCTCTTCCCACAGTTTGATGGCCAGTAGTTTGCACCCAATAATGTGATAGTTCATCGTGTTAATTTTAACCAAATATACTCTGTCTTTGACCCCTCAACCACGTTTCTCAGTGCTTTAATAGTTTATTTGATCAATACTGCCAACTGGTTTCTTTTTATTTTTCCTGAATATCTTATAGCCAGGAATATTACATTTCCAAGCTTTTCCTTCTTTGAGTCAGGTATCTGTTGCCACTGTTGCAGTCCCTTGGGGCAATTTGTGGCTGCAGATCACCAGCCTCATTTACCATGCTACATACATTTTTGTGCATGTATTCCAAACTCATGTTAAATTGCCTTGTGTTTATCCATCTGATCCTTTCTATTTCTGAGCTATTATTTGGTATTGTTTTCCTCTTTCAGTCCTCTGTGCACCCGTCTCTTTTCTAATGTTTTATCCTGGTGCCCTCCCTCCTGTTAAATTAATTTAAACCCTCCCCTTTGTACTTATTAACCTTCTGGAGATTACATTGGTCCCACTTCTCAACCCATCCACCTTCAACCGTTCTCTCTTGCCTCAGAACTGGTCCTAATGCCCCAGGAACCTGAAACCATGCCTCTGTGCGTTAACTTGTTTTATCCTATTTCTGTCCTCATCAGCATGTGGCACTGGGAGTAATCCAGAGATGACTGAGAGATTTTTGAGTTCCTGCTTTTTAACTTCATTCCTAGCTTCTGAAACTTCTAACTGCAGGATCTCAATCCATTTCCTTCCTCGTCATTGGTTCCTACATGGATCAGGCCATCTGGCTGTTCTCTTTCTCCCCACTTTCCCCTGCCCACCCCCAAAATGTGTGTGCTTTCTTAGTGGTGTCCTTTTACCCTGACCTCAGGGAGGCACACACTATGCAGGGTTTACTTTTGCAGAATGTATGTCTACTACACTGACCATTGAATGTCCAATGACCACTCCATTTCTGTGCCTTCTGTGCACCCCCCCCCTCCCGAGACTGCATTCCCCTAAGATGTTGTCATACCACTGTTAGTATTCTGCAGTGAGGACTGCTTTGAGACTGCCGCACTCCTCGTGTATTCCTACACCCCCTGACTCTGCTTACTCAGCTAGATGGCTATCCATTTGCTATCCTTCTAAACCCTCTTTCACTGCGGGATTACTACCTGCTGGAACGTGACCCTGGCAGATTCTCAGTCTCCCATATACCCTGCAGTGACTCCAGTCACATGTGAAGCTCAGAAATGCCAATTTGAGTAGCTGGAGATAGGACACAAATGTGTCTTGGAGATCCCACATGGTGCAGGCAATGGGTTTCGGGTGTTCCACATTCTAATCAGTTTTTTTTGTTAAAGTTTTGTTAAGATCAGGTGAGGAGGGCTTTCTTTCCCCACTCCTCATTTGATCACAAAAGGGTTTTTTTTAAGGATATGTTTACCAATTCCATGAGTATTTAACTGTTTACATGCTGTGACTGTAAAATACACACACAGGCAGGTTTCCTTGCAAGTTTTTAAAGAAAGAGAATGATATTTATTGTACATGACACCCAGTCTCTTGCTCGGGCTCTGGCCTCTGCCTCTCGCTCTATGTGGTGCCGCTACACCCACAATGCTGTTAGGGAAAGAGTTCAAGGGTTTTCACCCAGCAACAGCGAAGGAATGGAGATATAAGTAGCTGCTTGGTTATACTAAACTTGAATATTGCTGCAAATGGAGACATGTTGCCAAATTGTGTGTTAGGCAAAGTATCAAAATTTGAACAAGTTAAGCTAGCTGTTTCACATTACTGCTTGCTGAACAATCCCAAATACACTTGTAGCTACACTGAAAACCAACTTAAGCTAATCAGTTGTGCTCATAACATGGCTCATTTATGCTTGCTAGAAGTGGCAACATTCCTATGCAGGGACCGTTCCTCTGCAAACAAATTGAATATGTTCAAGCCTTGTGCCTTTTTTGAATTACCTGAAATCATGGGGAGCATATCGTACCCCCCCACCCCCTGCTTTCTCCATGGCAATGCCTTGGCCAATCAGAGTTGACTCGCCAACCAATCAGCACCCATTTTCCCCTTAGCATAAATTGTTGTGACCATTTGAAATTTGGCTTTCTTGTGTTTGTCCTGATTAGTGCAAGACAAACAACTTCGGCAATATTTTCAACAATGGCAATATATTTTCAAGTCAGATGGTGTATGACTTGGAGGGGGTCTTGCATGTGGTGGTGTTCCCATGCATCTGCTGCCTTTGTTCTTCTCGGCATTAGAGGTCACTGGTTTAGAAAGTGCTGTTGAAAGAGTCTTGGTGAGTTGCTGCAACTCATCTTGTAATTGATGGGCACTACTGCCACTGTGTGCAAGTGGAGGAGGGAATGAATGTCTAAACTTCTTGAGCGTTGTTGAAGCTGCACAGATCCAGGCAAGTGGAGAGTATTCCATTACACTCCTAACTTATGCCCTGTGGATGGTGGACAAGCTTTGGAAATCAGCAGGTGAGTTACTTGTTGCAGAATTCCAAGCTACTGACCTGCTACTTGTAACTACAGTATTTAAATCGCAGATCCAATTCAGTTTCTGTTCAGTGGCAGCCCTTCCAGGATATTGATGGTGGGATTCAGTGATGGTAATATCATTGAATGTCAAGGGGAAGTGGTAGTTACTATCTTATTGGAGATTATAATTGTCTGAAACTTGCATGGTATGAATGTCACTTGACACTTAGCCCAAGCCTGAATGTTGTCCAGGCCTTGCTGTCTGTAGGCATGGAATGCATCAATATCTGAGAAGTTACAAATAGAATTAACACCATGCAATCATCAGTGAAAATCCCTACTTCTGACCTTTATAATGGAGGGAAGGTCATTAAAGCAGTTGAAGATGGTTGGGCCAAGGACACTGCCCTGAGGAACTTGTGTAGTTACATCATGGGGACTCCAGCAGCTATTTTCTCCTGTGCAAGTTTTCCCTTCTGCTCCCACTGTCTTTAAATTTATGAGGGCTCCTTGATGTCACGTTTGGCCAAATGCTGCCTTGATGTCAAGGGCACCTCATCTCACCCCTGGAATTCAGTTCTTTTGTCCTTGCTTGGACCAAAGTTATAATGAGGTATGGGGCCGCATGGTCCTGCGGAACGCAAGTGAGCAGCTTATTGGTGAGTAAGTAATGCTTGATAGCACTGTGCATTACACCTTTCAACACTTTGCCAATGATTGAGTGTAGACTTGGCTGTAATTGACTGGATTGATTTTGTCCTGCATTTTGTGGACACGGCGTACCTGGGCAATTTTCCACTTTGTTGGGTAGGTTCCAATGTTTCAGTTGACCGGAACAGCTTGGCTAGTGGCATGACTAGTCCTGGAGCAAAGGCTTCCACACTACAGCCAGGGCCTATAGCCTTTTGTGTATCCAGCATTCAGCTGTTTCTTACTATCACTTGGAGTGAATTGAATTGGCTGTAGACTGGCATCTCTGATTCTGGGATCCTCAGGTGGAGGCTGAGATGAATCATCCACTCAACAATTCTGACTGAAGGTGTTTGTAGCTGCTTCAGCCTTTTGCACTCGTGCGCTGGGCATTATTATTAAGGATGGGGATATTTGTGGAATCTCTTCCTCCTACTAGTTGTTCACTTGTCCACCACCATTCGCACTTGGATGTGTTAGGACTGCAGAATTTTGCTCTCATCTGTTTGTGGGATTGTTCAGCTCTGTCTGTTGCATGCTGCTTCTGCTGTTTAGCATGCATTTAATCTTATGTTGCAACTTCACCAGGTTGCCACCTGGGGCTGCTCCTGGCATGCTCACCTGCACCCTTCATTGAACCAGGGTTGATCCCCTGGCTTGATGATAATGGTAGCGTGATGAATATGCAGAACCATGAGTTTACAGGTTGTGTTGGAATACAATTCTGTTGCTATTGATGGCCCACAGTGCCTCATGGATGTGCAGTTTTGAATTGCTAGAGTTGTTCGGAATCCATCTCATTTAACATGGTGGTAGTACCACACAATACGATGGAGTGTGTTCCCCAGTGTGAACCTGGGACTTTGTCTCTACAGGTATTGTGAGGTGGTCACTCTTACAAACACTGTCATAATAAAAATGAAACTTGATACAAAAGAGATCTTGGGTGAAGTGGCCAAAATCCCAGTATGAGAGTTTGGATTTCAAGTGGAGAGATGGTGAGGTTTAGGGAGTGAATTTCAGCAAGGTAGCTGAAAGAACAGTCATCAATAGTGGATCGAAGGTAGGGGCGGAAGTGAGCATATTATGGAAGTGCAAATGGTGAATATTAATGTAAAGTAGGAAACCGTCTGGTCTAGCATGTTTCAGTTATTGTGATTGGAGAGAGAGATAAGGGTCATTGGGATCACAATCCATGCATCCTCACCAGTGTTTTGTTGAAGGAAGTTATGGTTCATCCGAGAATGCCGGTCTGACAGTACTAATGAGAGGTTGACAGGTAAAGCTGGGGGTCATCATGTGGAATCTTATGTCTACCTTTTGCCCTTTCACTCTCATCCTACCCTCCACCCCCCACCTTTTCTTGCTCTTCTCTCATCCACTCCCATGTGCCTTTCTACCCTCCTGCATGTATCTATCCCTTTTCCTCTCTCTCTTCACCTGCCTGAAATTTTGTCTTATCATTTCTGTTATTGCTTTGCCTCCTTTCTCACTGTCTTTCTGTAAAACCCTTTACAATAGCTGAAAGTCAGGACTGATGATGCAGTGACTGCAAGCATCTGCCCACTCTCCATTAAGGGAGTTGGCGAGGATGGGAACGTGTGGATTCCCTGAAAGGAAGTTATCCAGGGACAGTTGAGCTAAATGAAACACCAACAATTAGTGGCCACATTTATAGGCCTGAATGACCGTTTCAAAAGTAAGAACAGAAGTTACATTTGTCTAGCAATCAGCCTGTGGATTATTTTGTAATATTGTCACTGTTATGTTGACAGTTGTGACAGCCAAGTTGTGCACAGTCAGATCTCGCAAATAGCAGTGAGGTAAATGATCATTTAACCTGTTTTTGTGGTGTTGGCTGATGGATAAATGTTGACTACAACACCAGCAGACTCCTTCATTTCTTTTTGAATAGCATCATGAGACCTTTTACATCCATCTGAACAGAAAGCACCTTGGTTAATGTCTAATGTGAAAGACAGTACTTCACCAGAATATCAATTTAGATTACTTGCTTAGGTCTTGAATTGGGCCTTGAACCCTTGATAATCTGACTGTGAAGCATAAGTGCTACCACTGAGCCAGGCTGGTGGATCAATATAAGTTTGAGCGACGACAAAATGCTGTCGCTATTTTAGCAGTGTGCTGCAAAGTGTTAATTGTTAAAATTAATACTTAATATAAGAGATTACCATCATACAGTAAAGAATAAATATGAAATATGAAGTAGCTTATGAAATGTAAGCTTGCAGAATGCTATGTGCCATATATTACATAATGTTTCTATTTAGTAATTTTGGTTAAATTTCTCTAATGTAACTTGCCTTTAACAAATCTATGCTTGATTACCTTTATTATCTTTCCAATTTGATTTCGAATTGTGGGTTCTGAGTGCACTTGTTTTAGACTAACTAGTTGATAGTTACCCATTTTATCCTTCTATCCCTTCTTGAAAAGAGGTGCACACCAATTACCCTCTAGTCCCCTGGCACCACTTGCCTTTTATAAGGAAGATTGAAAAATTGCTGTACAGTTTTCTGTTATATTGTCTCTGACTTCCTTTCACAGTCCAGGATCAATGACATCAAAACTTAGTGACTTAATTGCTTTTGAGTCCCGCTCATTTTGTTCGGTAGTATTTCTTCTTTTACAGTTATCTCGAAAAACTTCATATCTTCTACATTCTGATTTCCACAGTACTATTGAATGATGAATGCTTGCTAGAGTATAACTTTGAGAGAAAGGACTAGTGACTTCTTTGAGAGTAGAGCTGTGATATATTTCCTCATTGTAACCATGCATTAAATAAAGACGTGAATGTAAGCAGGTGTTCCATAATTGACCTTGGTACATCAAGTAAGGAGTTAATTGTTAGGTGTAAAACTTAGTTGGAGCAGGACCTTTTACTGCCCATTTTTTTGAGTGGAGCCTAGTTGCATGGTATTTTTTGTGTTTGCAACCTATAGATGCCGTTTTTAATTTTTTGAAAACTTCGTGGTACAGAAGTTTTTTTTTAATCAAACCATAAAAATAAAGCACAAAATTTAAAAATGACACCAATTAGTTAATAAAGGAGATGATGCCTTATAATTCCTAATTTAGCTATTTTATTAATTTGAATAATTTCATAGGTTATGCAAATAACTATCACTAGAGGAAAAAGTACTAGGGAAACTAATGGGGCTAAAGGCTGTTCAGTCACCTGGACCTGATGGGTTGCATCCTAGGATATTAAAGGAAATAGCTGCAGAGATAGTGGGTGCACTGGTAGTAATCTTCCAAGAATCCTTAGATTCTGGAAAAGTTCCAGAGGATTGGAAAACTGCCAATGTAACACCCTTATTCAAAAAGGGAGAGAGACGAAAAACAGGTAACTGTAGGCCCGTTAGCTTAACATCTGTCATTGGGAAAATGTTAGAGTCTTATTATAAAGGATGTAATAGCAGAGCATTTACAAATGCATAATATAATCAAGCAGAGTCAGCATGACTTCATGAAGGGGAAATCATGCCTAACAAATTTATTAGGATTCTTTAAGGAGGTAACAAGCAAGATAGATAAAGGGGAACCAGTGGGTGTAATATATTTAGATTTCCAAAAGGCGTTCGATAAGGCACCACACTTAAGGCTACTTAATAAGATAAGAACCCATGGTGTTGGGGGTAGTACATTAGTATGGATAGAGGGCTGGTTAACTAATAGAAGACAAAGCCTTGGGATAAGGGGGGCATTTTCAGGATGGCAACCTGTAACTAGTGGAGTGCCATGGGTCAGTGCTGAGGCCACAATTATTTACAATATATGTTAATGACTTGGATGAGGGAAATGAATGTACTATCACCAAGTTTGCGGATGACACAAAAATAGGTGGGAAGGCAAGTGGTGAGGATGACACAAAGAGTACAGAGGGATATAGACAGGTTAAGTGAGTGGGCAAAAACATGGCAGATGGAATATAATGTGGGAAAATGTGAGGTTATGCACTTTGGCAGGAAGGATAGAGGAACTGAATATTACTTAAATGGAGAAAGACTGAAGAAAGCTGCAACACAGAGGGATTTGGGGGTCCTCATTCATGAATCACAAAAAGCTAGCATACAAGTTCAGCAGATAATAGGTAAGGCAAATGGACGTTGGCCTTTTATTCAAAGGGAATGGAGTATAAAAAATGGGGGAGTCTTGCTAAAACTATACAAGGCATTAGTTAGACCACACCTAGAATACTGTGAACAGTTTTGGTCCCTTATGTAAGTAAAGATATACTAGCATTGGAGGCAGTCCAGAGAAGGTTCACTAGGTTGATCCCGGGGATGGAGGGATTTTCTTATGGTAATGGTCGATGGATGGCCCTTGCAAATGGAAAGTTGTCTCAAGTGGTGTTCCACAGGGCTCGGTGTTGGGACCCTTGCTGTTTGTGTTATATATTAACGATTTGGCCGTGAACGTGGGGGGCACGGTTGGGAAATTTGCAGATGACACAAAGATTGGCCGAGTAGTGGATAGTGTAGGGGATAGCCATAATCTCCAAAACGATATAGATGGGTTGGTGGAGTGGGTGGTAAAGGGACAGATGGATTTTAACATAGAGAAGCGTGAGGTCATACATTTAGGGAGGTCAAACAGTTACAGGGATTACACAATAAATGGGAATATACTAAGAGGGGTAGATGAAGTGAGAGATCTTGGCGTACACTACACAGGTCCCTGACGGCAGCAGTTCAAGTAGACAAGGTTGTAAAGAAGGCATATGGAATGTTCTCCTGCATTGGCAGAGGTATAGAATATAGAAGTAAGGATATAATGTTGGAATTGTATAAAACACTGGTGAGGCCACAACTGGAGTATTGTGTGCAGTTCTGGTCACCACATTACAGGAAAGACGTAATAGCTCTGGAGAGAGTGCAGAGGAGGTTTACAAGAATGTTGCCAGGGTTAGAAAAGTGTAGCTACGAGGAGAGATTAGATAGGTTGGGGTTATTTTCCTTAGCTACGAGGAGAGATTGGATAGGTTGGGGTTATTTTCCTTAGAACAAAGAAGGCTGAGAGGTGACTTGATTGAGGTGTACAAAATTATGAGGGGAATAGATAGAGTGGACAGGATAAAATTGTTTCCCTTGGTGGAGAATTCTAGAACCAGGGGACATAGATTCAAGATAAGTGGCAGAAGGTGTAGGGGGACATGAGGAAGAACTTTTTTATGCAGAGGGTACTGGGTCTGGAATTCGCTGGCCAAGTTGGTGGTAGAGGCAGAAACTTTAAACTCTTTTAAAAAGTACCTGGATCTGCACCTAAAGTGCTATAAGCTGCAGGGCTATGGGCTGGGTGCAGGAAGGTGGGATTAGAAAGGGCACCTGGGTGTCCTCAGGTTGGCATAGACAAGATAGGCTGAATGGCTTCCTTCTGTGCTGTAACTTTTCTATGGTTCTATGAGGAGAGGTTGAGTAGGTTGGGCTTGCACTCATTGGAGCTCAGAAGAATGAGAGGCGACCTTATTGAAACATATAAGATTCTTAGGGGGCTTGACAGGGTAGATGCTGAGAAGTTGTTTCCCCTTGTGGGAGAGTCTAGGATCAGAGGGCATAATCTCAGAGTAAGGGGGTGCCCATTTAAAACAAGAGATGAGGAGGAATTTCTTCTCTCAGCGGGTAGTTAATCTATGGAATTCTTTACCGCAGAGGGCTGTAGAGGCTGGGTCATTAAGTATATTCAAGGTTGAAATAGACAGATTTTTTATCAGTAAGGGAATCAAGGGATATGGGGAAAAGGCAGGAAAGTGGAGTTGAGGATTATCAGATCAGCCATGATCTCATTGAATGGTGGAGCAGACTTAATGGGCTGAATGGCCTACTTCTGCTCCTATGTCTTATGGTCTATGGTCTTGTGGTCTAAAGTCAAAACATAATAAGTGAACAGTGGGTCCGTGCCTGCTATTGCCCAGATAGTGAATTATTGGTCTCAGCCATGACAATGTGAGGAGATGTCTAGCACAGATCCCACAAAAGCAACAGAAAAGCACAAAGAGGAAGTCCTGATGGCCAGGCACAGAATGGCAGCATGTGGCTTGCAATCTTGGCTAGGGATAGTGGGAGGTATAGATGTATTAATATAAAGCAAGAGATAAAAATCAAATGCAGTTTAAAAAAAAAAGTAGTCATTGGACTCTATGTCAGTTGAGAGCTTAGGCTAGTGACTAGTGACTACTGGATTTGTTGTCCTGAGTTCATGTTGAATAGCATTAGTTTTCATCCCCTCCTTTCTCCTGGAACAAAATCAACAAAACAAATTTTGGCAGAATAAGTTATGGGGCTTTTCAAATTTGCGGGACAGTGCATAGTGTGTTACAGTGATGCTTTAGTCAATGTTCCACACGTGTGTTCACTTCCTTTAAATAATTTAACAGATTGTAGGTCAGAAGTTTTTGTGTACTAAGTAAACATGAGGCCTTTAATATGCATTGTGCTATTGTCTATATAGATTATAGAATTAAACACCTGAATATGAAACTTAGATTACTTTTCAGAATGCCACCTTGCCTCATGGATACGATTTATTTGGTAATGATTGTATGCCCAGAGAATTAAGTCATATAATTTCATTCTCTCTCTTTTTGTGTCTGTTGACTGTTGCAAATACTGTGACAGTGAGTGGCTAATCATGACATTGTTCAGGAAGTAGTAAGGTTATTGATGTGTACCATGTACTAAATGAAATGAGACAGTAAGTGCTACTGAATGTGAAATAACCTTTTTGAAGCATATTGCTATTGTATTTAGAATATTGAGGAAGTCTAATGTTATGACTAATGTTGCAATAAATTCACTTGCTGTGGTGCTAGTGATTTTTCTTTTTGAGAAGGCCAATGCTGTCTTCTGTTTGAAAACTAGTGACTGACCAGATGTAGAAACATTAATACTGTAATAGGTAAAATGCACTGATGTGAAGTATTGATCTTTGAGATCAGAAAGCTTCCGGTTCGATTCCTGGTCTCATCTCAGGGGACCACTCTGGGTATAAACATTGGGCTTGGGAGATAACAAAATATCAGCAAGGGTTCCCATCCTAATTTTTAATTCTGTGACTCCTGGAAAGTGGGTATTGGGTTGAGGACAGAATTCTGCTACAGTTGCCCACTGCAGGGCTCAAATATGGGAATACTTCTGTAAAGCACTTAATCATGACTGATTTTTAGTACTGGAGAAATAGTTCAAGTCACAGTTTATTATATGTGAAATGAAGTAGAATTATTTTAAAATCAATTGGAACGCCTGTGGCATTGTTCACTGTGCCAGTATTTGGGTACAGACATTTTAAGTAGCTAAGTATTTTGGATAGCAACAAATCACTTACCCTGCAGAATATTGATTCTGATTCTGTTTTTATTTTTAGAAATGGAAATATTAGCATTAAGAAAATCTGCAGATGTAACAGCTATGCAGTTGCTTGAAATTTACATTCCCACTCTGAACAGGTCACTTTAGGTGACTAAGATCTCCTGGTCTCAATTAGAAATCGGTCAAGTACAAAGCGCTTGTAATGAGAGGGAGGTAGGTTGAGGGTAGGGATGAAGGGAATAGCCAAGATAGAGGCAAGGCAGGCAATGAAAGTCGGATTGTGCAGGATGTGCTTACCGCTTCAATGCATTTTTGTTGGATGTTAGACTGAACTCTTAATTCTGTGGAAGTAAAAGCTTTACATATTTTAGAAGCCATTCGTCGAACATGCACCAGGCTTATTGGCCCCTGAAAAAAATGTAAATGATGTTGGGTGATCTAACATCAGTGCAGGTTTACTCCAAATGGTTGTGGGCAGCCTACTTCCACAAGAACAGAGCTAATGGGTGCATTTGGTATTAGCATTGAATGTGAAGTGCAGTTTTTTTTATGCCTAGCCTACAGCTGGTATGAAATGAGAAATACAGGACATCTTAACAAGCTCAAGAGACACAGTAAGTGAGTGGGAAAAAAAATGCCGTATTTTTGTGTGAAAGGAAATCATGGCACCCATTTGCTGCCGGGTTTTGTGTGCCCACCATGGTTTTGACATTGTGCTTCAGGCAGCTAGAGGTATTTTGCCGTTAAGTGCAGTTGATGATTTTTGTTACCTGGAGCTAGACATTTGCAAACACCATCTTCTGCAACTGTTTCCTCACTAAATAATTAAGCTGATTGGTGTCAGACTATGTTTATTTACAGAAATTAGACTTTGACCTTAAACAGAACCATTTAAAGCCAGAACCACCTTGGCTATGTTATCATACATTGAGTTGAAAGGCATAATGCTTCTGCCATAAAAATCATATCTAATTGGCTGTGAGCAATGCAAAGGACAATGAATATATACTAATTCGACATTTATGGAACTAATAACAGTTACTGATTTTGCCCCTCTACAATACCAGCAATTCGTTGTTACTGAATTTCAAAATGTTGCCTCTACATAATGCACCCAACAGTTTAGTGGAAGTTTTTCCAGTTTAAAATCCAGCTTAAAACATGTATTTAAAACTTGGGTAAAAATAAAAAATTCTCTTATGAATGAGTTGGAGAAAAAAGCCACAAACAGGCTGTAGGAACAGAAGAATATACATGATGTCAAAGAACCATTCTAGTTCAACTAGCAAATGCCAATGTTTTTAAAAAAAATTCAACTGCTTTTATTTATAAAATTTTCCTTGCACCAGAAAAATATTCAAGTGTTTTATAGAGAAAGCAAGAAAAGAACAGATAGAAAAGAGTTTGGGTCAGGCTTGAAATGAGCAGTTCCAAAGTCTTGTCGCCCTTTACATATTTGTAACCATGTCTCTGTCCTGCAGCCATGGTTAAATGGAAATACTGCTCAAGATTAACCTTTCTAAACCATTCTGTATCTTTTGTATGTGTCTATAAAGTTCTCTTTCTCTTGGATGACTACATTCAACTGATACTCCACTGATTTAGCAATGTTGGTTAATTTTTATCACTGTTGTCAAGAAGTTGAGGCTCAGGGCATTAATGATTGACCTAAATATGTTAACCATGAATGGAAGTTGCACTGCCCCACCTCTCTCACTTTTCAGGAGTGTCTGGTCTGTCCAGATTTGGTGTCTCATGTGAGAAAAAAGTCCCTTTGCCATTATCTTAGGTGACACCTTAACTATGATCCCTTTCGATGCAATGGTCATATGTTATTCTCTTATGTAAGTTGCCATATGATCTTGTGCTACTGCCAGAAACTCATGATAAGTTGAAAATGGGAAACGAGGCTGATTTTTCACGCCCACTCAACCTACCCTGAGTGTGCTGAGACTTGTTGTAACACCTCAATTGCCATCTTGACTGAAATCAGATAACTCCACGCAAACCAAAACAAACTTCAAACTTTGATTTGCTCCCTTGGCTGAGATCATCTAACCCAGCATGGACCTCTAATGAAACCTGACCTGTGAAATGTAGGAACCAACCAAAGCGTTTGTATGCATGCCTTACGGTATTCTAGCGACAGCAAGAGTTCCACTTGTTTACTGCTGACAGAAAGCTATCAATAAACCTTGCAGTGGCACTGAAAGCCTATTTTAGCAGTGAAGATTTATTGCCAAGTGAGTGCGAAATTCCAGTTGATGTATTTTAAACTCATTAATTGGATTCACTGTGTACACCCTGAACCCTCACAACTGGCATAAAGTTAACAAAAGTGTTATCAAATGACCCCGACTGCATTGATCCACCACAGACCCACATTACTCTCATCTACTTCTCAGATTCACTGAGTGAAGATTTCATCTTGCCTGCTCTTGCTCCACTGTTGATATTTTTCTTACTGTGGATTGGAGGGCAGCACAAAAAATAGTTACGTTCATGAGACTATTACAGTGTTGCTAATAGAGTCATTAGGATTTTCCGTACCTCCTAAGGAACTTTTTTCCATATCCATACACTATTGTAGCATGAAACGCATGGAATTTCATTAATAAAATTATATTTTTAGATTACAGCATATCAGTAATTTGAGACGTGGCATATAATTGTAGCATGCATGGGAGGAACGTGACCTTGCATTAATGGTTCCCAAAGCTTTCCATCACTGGGAGATTCCTTGTCTCTTGTCTGGGTCTATTATAGACTGACTGACAGATTTTGCCATAATTTTCTACAACAGTGACTACATTTCAAAAGTATTTCATTGGCTGTAAAATGCTTTGAGATGCCCAGAGGTTGTGAAAAACACTGTGTATGCACAAGATTAATTCCCTATTATAATTAGTCAACAACACTATTATCATTATATCATGTGACTACCAGGATGTTAGAAGGTGAATTAGATGGACCATGGCCTGCCTGCCTGCCTTGCCTGAATACTGTGGCCATCATTATTTCCAATAACTTCATAAACTTAGAATTCATTGTTTAATTTATGTACTTGTAACTTGTAGATATTGGAAAGCCATTTAATGGTTGAGAGGTGAAGCACTCATCACAGAGTACTCAGCCTTTATCTTGCTCTAATACCTGTGATGCTAATTATAGTAACTTTTATCCTGTTTGAGCTGTAATAGTTTTAAAGTAGCATAGATGCCAAGCTTCACAAAACCCATACCCAGCTTACTGGTAGAGTTTTTATGATATCCGAGTACCCATTCGTGATAGTTATGGAATTCTCCATTCGTGATTTGTAAAGTTTCTGGCACAAAATTTGCAGGGACAGTCTTCAGATTCATAAAGTCTGTTCTGTATGGGATGGTACACAATGTCCTCTTGTGCACCAGTGATTTGTTTTCTTTTCACTGGACCAGCCAGAAGATGGAAAGTTAGTCAATCATTAGATTTTTCACTATTTATTACTCTGAATTAGAATAATTCACTTATTCTGTCTCCTATCATCAATAGAAAATCTAGCTTCCACAGATGGTTTTGACACTGTAACTGTAGAAAATAATTTTGGGCCAAAGCCTGGCTTTAAAAATGTGTTCTGCAAGCATCAAAAGAGGATTGACTCTTTAGCCCCTTGAGCCTTCTCTGCCATTCAACTAGATCATAGCTGGTGTATATTGCATCTCCATTTACCTGCCTTTTGTTCCATATCCTTTGAAATCCTTACCTAATTTAAAAAATCTTCAATCTATCCAGTTTGGTCTTGACAATTTCAGTTGTCCCAAACTCCACTGCCTTTTGGTGGAAGGATAGGGGGAGGAGAGAGAGAGAGAGAGAGAGATTGTGTTCCAGATTCAAACTATTATTTTTGTGTGTGAAAAAATGCTTTCTGATTTCATTTCTAAATTTCCTAGCTCTAATTTTAAGATTATCCCCTTCTTCTGGATTCTCTTGCCAGACAAAATTGTTTCTCTGGTATGTATCCTTTGGTTAGGTCATCCCTCAATCACCTAAAATTGAGGCAATACAAACCAACTTGTTGCAACCTGTCATAATTTTAACACTTTAAGTATTGGAACCATTGTGGTGAAACTGTATTGTACTCTTTCCAAGGCCAATATATCCACTTTATCTTTCCTGCAATTTGGCACTCAAAGCTGCACACAGTACTCCGGTGGGGTTTGACTGAGACTGTGCAACTGAAGCATCACTATCTCACTTTGATATTAAAATTCCCTCGAACAAAGGCTAATATTTCATTAGCCTTGTTGATTTTTTTTGCATCTAGTACATTAGCGTTTTGTGATCTATGCATGTGGATGGCAACTTTCTTTAATCCTGCACTCACTGTTAAGAGAATATTCTCATTTGTCTTTACTTGATCCAAAGTGGATGACTTTACACTTCCCCACGTAGAACTCCATTTGCCATAGCCTGCCTGGAACCCTTCGGAACTTCCTGCTCTTAATTAAGTAACTTATTCACTCCAAACTGTCATCTGCAAAGCTAGATATACAACTTGCTATTTCTCTTACCGTATTAACATATTTGATGAAAAGCTGAGCCCCCAGTGCAGATTTCTGGCCAGATGGTGCTCCCCAAACAGAATATTCCCTTTATTTCAGCTCTTTATTTCTTACCTCCCAATTAATTACCAACTCATGTCACTAAGTTGCTTCCAGTTCTGTGTGTTTTCATTTATACTAATAACTTCTTCCATAGAACCTTATCAAATGCCTTCTGGAAATCCATGTTGACAAAATCCATCAATGCTGCCATATCCACTAGTGACCAATTCAAAATATTCAACTCGACTCGTTAGACATGACCTACCTTTCACAAGAGCTGACTCGCTTTGATCAGCTCATTCAGCAGCAACTTGTGCATGTTCTCTTCTTTGGTAGTGACCTATGATAAGGGGTCAATATAATGTGGTGGTCCTATCGGCTGTCCCTGTGTGTTGGAAAATAGAGAATTCTTGCAGGTGTTACGATAAATCATTTTTCTCTGAAACAGTGGGTTGTTTTCAAACAATAGTTTTTGTAATGAAATGGCTTGCTAGCGTTCAGAGGGCATTACGAGTCAACCTCATGGTGTGGACTGGGGCCCTGTATCTGCCAGATTGGGGAAAAATGGTGGGTTCTTTTCCCTGAAGGATATTGGTGAAGCAGTAGGGTTTTTATAGTAATTGGCAGCTTTTATGGTCACTTCTCTTTCCTGTTGCGAGCACATTCCAGATTTATTGATTCAGTTTCACAATTTGCTGTGGTGGAATTTGTTCGCAAGAAGTCTTGACTTGCCGCTATTATAATTACGGCACTACTGTACCCTTCTGTTACTGATTTACAGATGGTCATGGAAATCAATCATGAGCACATTCTGGTTAATGAAATGTTGGTGAAGTCAAAGAGAAGTGCTGTAATTTCTCAATCAATAGACTGTTTTGGCCAGCATTAAAACTGTATGATTCAGTAGGTCTGGCGTTCTTTATGGAGGTCTGGACCCTCATAAAGTCTGTTTGCAAATTCTGTGTTCATTACAGAGAGCTTTAAATTGTCTATTATTGATGTAGATGGTCAGGCATAGCCCAATGTCAAGTCATCTTTTTCCATAAGAGTAGCAATAAATTTAAATTCTATTATTTCATACTTTTCTGATATATGCCAGTTTTGTATTGGTTTCCCTCCTTGGAAAGCCCCTAAAAAGCCTCATTGTTTCTTTGCCCCCTCCCGTTGTTAACTTCTTTGGCTAGAATTCACTTTGCCTGGGTTTGTTTGAGGAGGAGTTTTACAGTGTGGGTTGGTATATATGTTAGATACACCACCATTGTAAAAGTTTTAGCTGTACCCCACTGGAGATGCTGATTTTCCTTGGAATGTTCCCATGTCTGACATCCCTGAACTGCTATAAATTTACAACATTAATTCTGGTACAATTGCCAAATTTATAGACAGGAGTGCAGTTTGGTATTTCATGCTAAGTCTTCTTCGTTGCTTTGATTTAATGGGTCACAAAAGTTTTCTGAACTGTGCAGTCATGGAGTGGACAATATGGGTAGAGAGTTGGTTTCTAGTTCGAATTAGCTTTGGATAAAGCCATTCACCCCTTTCTAGATATGAAAAGATTTGAGAAATTATCCAGGCACCTCCCATCTGTGTGCTTTTCTTACATGTTGACACGTAATTCAGCCAGTCATGATTGGGAGACTACGCTTCTTATCCTTTTCCTGTGTTTGCAAGAACAGTGACTGCCAAACTGACAGTTCCTAAACTTCCTGTCAGTGGCTGATGTGTATCTCGTTCCCAGTTTAGTTTGTCTGATAGTTAGATTTCTCATTGACATACTTTTGTCACAGGGCTCCCCCAGTTCGTCATTGATTTTAATTCCCAGCCTGAAGCAGCTAGGTCCTGATGCCAAAATTTACATTTTCTCCTTTGAGTGCGGGAGTTATGTTTCAATTTCCTCTTGGCTACTTGCTTGACCTTATCCTTTCTCTGAGATGGAATGTCTCCACCAAGCATAACAATAAGATTAAACAATTCTAAAAAGAATCAGTTACAGCTTCAGCTGTGTGCAGTGCCAAGGAAGCCACTCATACAATGATGGTTGAAATTCAAATCCAAGCAACTAAGAATCCAAACTATTTATTAATGGGGTATATTTACTCATTCCCAACCCCAACTGCCAATCTAGATTAGTTACATAGGTATGACAACACTTCCTACACTCCATACTTTGAATACTTTCACTTATTAACTGTAATTTTTCAGCCTACAATGCTTTTAATATTTTCTCCAAACACCAGTTGTTTTTTTATAAATCAAGACTTTGAAAATTTGATAGTCGCCTGCTGTACCTGGAATAGGAAGAATCCTTTGTCTTGTATTACACATGCAAAGACATGATGGTTTGGATTTTACAGTCAACAGTGAAGGGATGGGGTTCACCACTGACCTCAAAGAAAATGGCCTACAAAGATTTAGCCAGCTCTAGAGCATTGATTTTCCCCTATTCCCCTCACCTCCAACAGTAAACGAGGAACCCATGGATTCTTTTGTCACTAAGATTGAGACCATCAGAACAACTACCTCCCCAACTATCCCACCTGGCCAGATTTATCGTAAAATTATCACCTCCCCCACTCCCAACCAACCCCTGTCCCAGTTGTGAAGTCATATCTTCTCCAGTTTCTCTCCTTTCTTCTTCTCTCAGCTCATTTTGTTCATGAGACTCACCACCTTGATCCTATTCTCACTAAACTGCTGGTCACCCAACTTTCCCACCTGGCCCCCATGATAGCTGATATTGTTAATGGTTCTCAATTCTTCAGTTGTTGTCTCTCCCTCATTTTAGATCTGCCATCACCACCCCTCCCCTCAAAAAAACAAATCTTGACCCACCATCCTTGCCAACCATCCCATCTCCAACCTCCCTTTCCTCACACATCCTTGAAGGGGTTGTCGCCTCCAAAATCTGTTCCCATTCCAGAACACCGTGTCTGAATGTCTCCAATTAGATTTCAACCACTGCCATAGTGCTGAAATGGCTCTTGTCAAAGTCACAAATGACATCCTATGTGACTGTGACAAAGGTAAACATTACCCCCTCATCCGTCTTGACCTATCTGCAGCAATTGACCAAACCATCTTCCTCCAGTGCCTGTCTACTGTCATCTAGCTGGGTGGGACTGCTCTCATCTGGTTCCATTTTTGTTTATTTAATTGTAGCCAGAGAGCAACATGCAATGGCTTCTCTTGCTCCTGCAGTTAACTCCAGCATGCCCCACGAGTATATCCTTGGCCTCCCCTCCTATTTCTCCTCGATGGCACTATCCAAAGGCTGATGGCACCCAACTTTATTTCACCATCATCTCTCATGGCTCCTCCACTATTGCTACATTTTCAGACCTTTTATCTGAAATCGATTATTGGATGAGCTGAAATTACCTTCAGTTAAAATGGAGAAGACTAGTTTTTGGTCCTTGCTGAAAACTCTGTTCCCTTGTTATTGACTCCATCCCTCTCTCTGGCAACAGCCTGAGATTAAGCCAGCCTGTTCACAAAGTTGGCGTCACGTTTTACCCTGAGATGAGCTCCCAAACTCACTCATGCCATTGCTAAGACAGCCTATTTCTACCTCGGTAACATCACCCAACTTTGCCCCTGCCTCAGCTTATCTGTTGGTGAACCTCTTATTCATGTTTTGTTACTTCTAGACTTAACTATTTCAGTGCACTTCTTGGCTCCCTCTAAACTTGAGCCCATCCAAAACTTTGCTGTCCGTGTCTTAACTCATACCAAGCCCCATTCACCTAACATCCCTGTGCTCGCTGACCTACATTGGCTCCCAGTTAAGCAACATCTTGGTTTTCACAGCCATCAAACCAGGAATTGTAAAGCATGGATTATAAATCACTTTATAATCATTTTACAGAGAGCAAAATAAAAATTGGGACATAGACATGAGATTAAGGTAGAAGATGAAGCATTCTATAATCTTCTCCAGTCCGGAATGCGTGTTGGGACCAAGTAATTTTTGGATTTCAGAATTTTCTGTATTATAGAATGACATTAGAACGCCTAACCACAAGTGTGTGAACTGGAAAACGCTGTAGATATAAATATTTACCTCAGGTATAAAATAGTGATAAAACATTATAAAGCAGTAATAAAAATTGTTTTGCTTCTCCAAATACTGTATCTTCCATGTTTCCACTTGTAAAGTACTGCATTAAAATGATGCCGAGAGTTGCTTGGGTCTGCTCAAAAAATTTCTAGACAACTGGTGTTTCTGAACAAAAGATTTACAGGCTGGAGAAGTTGCAGTGCATCATAAACTTTTTTTAAAAAATAGACAGGATTTTAAAAAATTTTAAAAGTCACAGAATGGAAAGAATGACATCCCACAGTTATAAAATGAGTTTTTCAGGGCCTGAGATGTTGTTCTGCAGCAATTATGACTTGATATGTCTTTTAAAATTCAGTTATACCTCAATTTTTTTTCAGCCAGCGCAGATTTGTTGAAGGCAAATTGTGTTTAACTAGCTTGATGAAGTTTTTAAAGAGATAACAGAGCGTTGATGAGGAGATGCTGTTGACATACTGTACATGGACTTCCAAAATGCACTTGATACAGTGCCACACAACAGACTTGTGAGCAAAGGTATAGCTCATGGAATAAATGGGACAGTATATATATATAAAATTTGCGGATGATACAAAATTTGGAAGCATTTTGAACTGTGAGAATAGTGTATAACTTCAAAAGGGCATAGACAAGCTGGTGGAATGGGCGGACAAGTGGCAGATGAAGTTCAATGCAGAGCAGTGTGAAGTGATTAATTTTGGTTGGAAGGTGTTATAGACTTGATTTTTTAGACCGGTTTCTCATAAGAAATAGCGAACTTTATTTACAGGGCTTTAGCAGCAGTTACATGCTTCCATCAAGATCCAAAAATAGACACAAACTCCTCCCCTGAGGTTCTTCGCGCTTAGGACTGATTTGTTCACACTGTCATGTGATACTACACAGTACAATAAGTCTCACAGCTACAGTCACTACATTGCTTAAAACCTACAGTTACTACAGTCCTCCCTTTTAAATTTTTTTTTGCAATTTGTATTTACAAGAACAACTACATTCATGACATTATAAATATATACACAGGTGGTGAAATTATAAGTTCAGTGTCTCAGGTGGTTTCCTGATCCAGATGGAACGTTGTAGCTCCATGACTTTAGAATCTTACTGAATCTTTATTTCCTGGAACCACAGCAACATTAGGTACCTCCTTGGCACAGGCAGTTCACTGTTATCCACTCGAAAAGAGTCACCTGGTGTGTCTATCCTTGGTTGATCAATTATAACGGGGACCACAGGTTCTACAGCGGTTACAGGTGGAACATCAGCTTGTTGGAGTATCTCCCTTCTCAAATGATTCATGTGATCTGACCCTCCATTTCTACATGGTACGACAACAGTCCGGTCACACAAACTGTTACACCAGGCAACCAACTCGATCAACCACCAAAGTTTAGTACAAATACTGTGTCACCGACACTAAATTCTTGCTCTCGACTATGCAAGTCAAGAGTCACTTTTTGATTCCCTTAACTGTTCTCTACCTCCTCCTCCAAACTGGGGAGTACCAAGCTTAATCTCGTACGAAAGCGCTTCATAATTAATTCTGAAGGTGTTGAACTTGTGGGGGTCATTCTACAGTGAAACAGACAATATGAAAGTTTAGTTTTCCAATGATCCAATATTTTTTTCATTCCAACTTTAAAAGTTTGTGCTGCTCTCTTGGCCAATCCATTAGATGAAGGATGATATGGTGCTGTCTTTACATGTTTGATACCATTTAGGCTCACAAATCTTTGAAATTCACTAGTAAATGCAGTACCATTGTCTGAGGCAATGACTTCTGGTAATCCGTCTTTGGGAAAACTTTGGCTTAACCTTTCTATAGTTGCACCTGATATTGGTGATCTAACTTCGTACACGTCTAACCATTTTCAATGTGCATCAATTATTCTTGGAAACATGATGCCTAGAAATGGGCCTACACAATGTATATGCAGTCTCACCCAGGGTCAACCAGGCCATTCCCATCGGTGCAGTTGGGCTGCAACAGGCAACTTCTGTAGTTGCTGGCACTGGAGACAGTTTTTAACCATTTTTTTTATATCACTGCCTGTACCTGGCCACCCAATATAGCTCCTTGCAAGCATTTTCATTTTGGAAATTCCGGGATGTGCACTATGCAACTTATTTAAGATTAGTTCTCTTCCTTGTGAAGGTACTCGTGTACCCCATAATAGGATACCATCCTGACTACTCAATTTATTCCTTTGAGTGAAGAATGGCTTCAATTCTACGGGGACTGGTTCCTGGGATTATCCTTTCAATACTTGGTCTCGTAATCTAGACAAGACTGGATCACCGTTCGTCCAGTTTCTTATTTGTCTTGCGCAGACTGCCGAAGAATCCAGGAAATTCTTCACTAATACAATCTCTTGGTGAGTTGGAGCATGTTCAATGCTCTCCTGCAAAGGAAAGCGGATTAGAGCATCTGCATTGGTTATATGCATCTCTGGCCTGTGCATAAAAGGTATATTCGTATGCTGAGGAAATCAGATCCCATCTTTGAAGTCTTGTGGAAGCTTTGGGAGGGATAGTTTTTTCTTTGCTAAACAGACCCCCAAAACGGTTTGTGATAAGATACTGTAGTAAAGTGTTGGCCATGTACATACTGATGGAATTTTTTAACTCCAAAAATAATCAATAATCCTTCTTTCTCGATTTGTGAATAACCTTTTTCGGCCATAGAGAGGCTTCTGGATACATAGTCTATTGGCCTTTCTGAACCGTCGTCCATCTTGAGATAGTACCGCTCCCATGCCATAGGTGGATGCGTCGCAAGTTAGCACCAATTCTTTTGCTGGGTCATAGTGTACTAATTTCGAAAAGTGCAAGAGCTGTTTAACTTTTGTTATGTATGTTGCTGTGGTTGTCCCCGGGCTCCTGTTCTTGAATTAAATTTGAACCTCTGCATGATTATGGAGGGTTTGGGCTGAAAATGGCAGTTTACAAGCTTTACCAATTTGCTGAAGGTCTTCGAATCGGGAGCGTTCGAGGCCATCAAACTACGGATTAAATTGTGTTTTACTCCCGCAAGCGCTTAGAAGAGTTGCTTTCCTTTTTTCCTCCACCGTTATTTCGTTTGCTTGGAAAAATAAACTGAGGCGCTCTATATATTCACTCCGATCCTCTGTGGATGAGTGGAAAGGGTCGATTCTGCCAAAAAGTGGCATACCTGGTGAGTATATTTTCCCTTTGCTCACATTCACTAGGCGAGGGACAGCGCCGGAACCAATTTACCCTCGTCGCCAGTTATGGACTTGATTTTCCAGACAGGTTTCTCTTCTGAAAGAGTGAACTTTATTTACAGGGCTTCAGCGCAGTTACATGCTTCCATCAAGATACACAACTAGATACCAACACCCCCTAAGGTTCCCCGCACTAAGGGCTGATTCGTTTGCACTGTCACATGACACTACACAGCACAATAAGTCTTAAAGCCACAGTCACTACATTCCTTAAAGCTACAGTTACTACAGAAGTACACGGGGAGACAATATAAACTAAAGGTTACAGCACCAGGGGGACCTGGATGTATATGTGTATAAGTCATTTAAGGTGGTAGGACAGGTTGAGAGAGCAGTTAATAAAGCATACAGTATCCTAGGCTTTATTAATAGGGACATAGAGCTCAAGAGTATGCAGGTTATGTTGAACTTGTATAAGACATTAGTTTGGCCTCAGCTAGAGTATTGCGTCCAGTTCTGGGCACCACACTTTAGGAAAAATATGTTGGCAGTAGAGTGCCAAAAAGATTCATGAGAATAGTGCCAGGGTTGGGGGAGGTGATGGCGTCGTGATATTGTTACTGGATTAGTAATCCAGAGACCAGGGTAATGCTCTGGGGACCCGGGTTTGAA
This sequence comes from Cetorhinus maximus, assembly GCF_964194155.1. NCBI lineage: Eukaryota > Metazoa > Chordata > Chondrichthyes > Lamniformes > Cetorhinidae > Cetorhinus > Cetorhinus maximus. The sequence goes on along the minus strand of NC_135897.1, from coordinate 51,804,543 downwards.
TCTCGCCATGGCAGATGATGGGAAGGTGGAATTTCAATTTAATAAAAATCTGGAATTAAAATAACGATGATCATGGAACCAGTGTCGATTGTTGTAAAAGCCCATCTGGTTTACTAATACCCTTTAGGGAAGGAAATCTGTCGTCCTTACCTGGTCTAGCCTACACATGATTCCAGATCTACAGTGATGTGGTTGATTCCTACAGGCCCTCTGAAATGGCCTGGCAAGCCACTCTGTTGTAACAAACCGCTACAAAGTCACAAAAAAGGAACGAACCGGACAGACCACCCAGCATCGACCTAGGCACTGGAAACGACAACGGCACTCTCAGCCTTATAGACCCTGCAAGTCCTTCTTACTAACATCTGGGGGCTAGTGCCAAAATTGAGAGAGCTGTCTCATAGACTAGTCAAGCAACAGTCTGACATAGTCATCCTCATGGAATCATACCTTACAGATAATGTCCCAGACATCACCATCATCATCCCTGGGTATGTCTTGTCCCACTGGCAGGACAGGCCCAGCAGAGGTGGCGGCACAGTGGTATACAGTCAGGAGGGAGTTGCCCTGGGAGTCCTCAACATCGACTCTGGACCCCATTAAGTCTCATGGCATCAGGTCAATCATAGACAAGGAAACCTTCTGCTGATTACCACGTACCGTCCTCTCTCAGCTGATGAATCAGTGCTCCTCCATGTTGAACACCACTTGGAAGAAACATTGCGGGTGGCAAGGGCACAGAATATACTCTGGGTGGGGGACTTGAATGTCCATCACCAAGAGTGGCTTGGTGGCACCACTATTGACGGAGTTGGCTGAGTCCTAAATGACATAGCTGCTAGACTGGGTCTGCTGTAGGTGGCGAGGGAACCATCGAGGGAAAAACATACTTGACCTCATCCTCACCAACTGGCCTGCCGCAGGTGCATCTGTCCATGACAATATTGGTAGGAGTGACCACCGCACAGCCATTGTGGAGACGAAGTCCCGCCTTCACACTGAGGATACCCTCCATCGTGTTGTGTGGCACTACCACTGTGCTTAATGGGATAGATTTGAAACAGATCTAGCAACTCAAGACTGGGCATCCATGAGGCGCTGTGGGCCGTCAGCAACAGCAGAATTGTACTCGAACACAATCTGTAACCTCATGGCCCAGCATATCCTGGTTCAATGAAGAGTGCAGGAGGGCATGCCAGGAGCAGCAACAGGCATACCTAAAAATGAGGTGTCGACTTGGTGAAGCCATAAACACAGGACGACTTGTGTGCCAAACAGCATAAGCAGCAAGTAATAGACAGGGCTAAGCGATCCCACAACCAACGGATCAGATCTAAGCTCTGCAGTCCTGTCACATCCAGTCGTGAATGGTGTTGGACAATTAAACAACTCACTGGAGGAGGAGGCTCCACAAATATCTCCATCCTCAATGATGGAGGAGCTCAGCACATCAGTGCAAAAGATAAGGCTGAAGTATTTGCTACAATCTTCAACCAGAAGTGCAGAGTGGATGATCCATCTTGGCCTCCTCCGGAGGTCCCTAGCATCATAGATGCCAGTCTTCAGCCAATGCGATTCACTCCACGTGATATAAAGAAGCGTCTGAAGATACTGGATACTGCAAAGGCTATGGGCCCTGACAACATTCCGGCAATAGTACTGAAGACTTGTGCTCCAGAACTCACTGAGCCCCTAAGCTGTTCCGGTACAGCTACAACACTGGCATCTACCTGGCTATGTGGAAAATTGCCCAGGTGTGTCCTGTACATAAAAGACAGGACAAATCAAACCCGGCCAATTACCGCCCCATCAGCCTACTCTCGATTCTCAGTAAAGTAATGGAAAAGGTCATCAACAGTGCTATCAAGTGGCACTTGCTTAGCAATAACCTGTTCACTGATGCCCAGTTTGGGTTCCGCCATGGCCACTCAGCTCCTGACCTCATTACAGTTTTGGTTCAAACATGGACAAAAGAGCTGAACTCCCGAGGTAAGGTGAGAGTGACATCTAGATGCCTTTGACATCCAGGCCACATTTGACAGAGTGTGGCACCAAGGAGCCCTAGCAAAACTGGAGTCAATAGGAAACAGGAGGAAAACTCTCCACTGGTTGAAGTCAAACCAGCACAAAGGAAGATGGTTGTGGTTGTTAGAGGTCAGTCATTTCAGCTCCAGGACATCACCATAAGAATTCCTCAGGGTAGTGTCCTTGGCCCAACCATCTTCAGCTGCTTCATCAATGACCTCCCTCCCATCATCGTCAGGTCAGAAGTGGGCATGTTCACTGATGATTTCACTATGGTTAGCACCATTCACGACCCCTCAGATAATGAAACAGTCCATATCCAAATGCAGCAAGACCTGGACAATATTCAGGCTTGGGCTGACAAATGGCAAGTAACATTCGTGTCACACAAGTGCCTGGCCTTGACCATCTCCAACAAGAGAAAATCCAACTATCATCCCTTGATGTTCAATGGCATTACCATCATTGAATTCCCCACTATCAACATCCTGGGGGTTACCATTGACCAGAAACTGAACTGGACTAGCCATATAAAAATACTGTGGCTACGAGAGCAGGTCAGAGGCTAGGAATCATGTGATGAATAACCCACCAGACTCCCCAAAGCCTGTCCACCATCTACAAGGCACAAGTCAGAAGTGTGGTGGAATACGCCCTACTTGCCTGGATGAGTGCAGCTCCCACAACATTGAAGAAGCTGGGCACCATCCAGGATAAAGCAGCCCGCTTGATTGGCACCACATCCACAAACATTCACTCCCTCTACCACGGAAGCACAGTAGCAGCAGTGTATACCGCCTACAAGATGCACTGCAGGAACTCACCAAAGCTCCTTCGACAGCACCTTCCAAACCCACAACCGCTACCATCTAGAAGGACAAGGGCAGCAGATAGATGGGAACACCACTACCTCGAAGTTCCCCTCCATTCTGACTTGGAAATATATCACCGTTCCTTTATTGTCGATGGATCACAATCCTGGAACTCCCTAACAGCACTGTGGGTGTACCTATACCACATGGACTGCAGGGGTTCAAGAAGGCAGCTCACCACCACCACCTCAAGGGCAACTAGGGATGGGCAATAAATGCTGGCCCAGCCAGCGAAGCACACATCTCATGAATGAAAAAAAAAACATCAGTTACATAGCTGGATAGGAGAAGTTGGACTGGTTTTCTTGGAGAAGAAACGGTTGAGAGGACATTTGATAGTGGTATTCAAAATCATGAAGGCTGTGGACAGAGTAGATAGGGAAAAAATGTTGGCACTGGTGGAAGAATTGAGAATGAAAGGGCACAGATTTAAGGTAATTGGCAAATAGTCATTTGGTAGTACAGAACTTGAGTATTGCTGGAAAAAAAAGCATATCTAAGCTTTTCGTCTTGCACTCATCAGGACACTCACAAGAATACCAAAATACCAAAAGAAGACAATTAATACTGTATGTGAAGAGAGTGTTGATTGGTTGACAAATAACGTTGCCATGGAGAATGCACCACTGATGGTAACTGACAGTTAACTGCCAAGCGTTGTTTGAAATTTAAATCGGATAGCTTGACCCCGATTGGTCAAAGCATTGCCCTGAGGAATGAGCTAACGAATGGCTGTCACTTATTTTGTTTAGCTGAAACAGACGCAATGTATGTACATGTTTTTTCTGCCTGCAAAGAACAGGGCCCTGTGTATTAATATATGTAGCTCCAGTATATGCAAATGCACCACACTGGCAAGCCCGATTGACAATCTTAAATTGGTTGTCAGCATAATTCTTAGCACATTGAGCATTATTCAGCAAATGTTGTCCAGTCGCGGATTCTCTTCTAATGTTGGACACTGTTTTGAGTTTTGCAAGCATGAGCTGGTTGGGTATGGTCTGTACCCTGCCCATTGCGATCAGCAGCTGGGACATACTTTTTGATACGATCCGCCAGTCTTTGCGACCTACAGCCTACATACCAACATCACACTGGCACTGAAATTCATATATCACCTTACTTATTTGTATGATGCACAGCACCATTAGTGGCGAATACCACTAATGTTGCTGCTGCGTAGTAGCTGCTTGAAGTAGCTAGCTTCATCTGTTCAAAGCTTTGAGGTGCCTTTCCCTTCCAGGGTAATCTGAGGTAGACTGGGCACCTTTCAGAGCCAAAAGTGATAGCCTTAGGCCATTTCATGAGCTTGTGTGATACACAGCGCAAAATGACCTGATCGGTAGCCATTATCCTGCAGGATGCCTTTGATGCGCCCTATTCCAGCATTAGGCTTGCATGGTGAGCAAAGACTCGGGCCCTATTTACAAGGCTGTTGATAAGACCAATCTTACAGCGCATGGAACTGTAAGAATCCAAACACCTACACTGACTATTGAAGATAGACTTGCGGTAGACCATGGTAGCGAATGTCCTGGCAGATTTCTCAACTAGTATGTCAAGGAAGGGGAGTTAATTTGACTGCTTCATTTCATAGGTGAATTTGAGCGCAGGATAGAGCCCATTAAGATATGTAAGGAAATTGTTACTTGGAACTGTGGATTTAAATACAGCAAATGTATCATCCACATGTTTTAGTTGACGGGCAATATGATCGGCGCAGGCTTAGAGGGCTGAAGGGCCTGTTCCTGTGCTGTACTTTTCTTTGTTCTTTGTTCTTATATCGGAAATACGTGAAAGGTAGGTTAGGGGTCATTCCATTGAAGACATGTTTCTCATGGAACCCAACAAAGATGTTTGCAAGACCTGGGCCAAGAGGGGATCCGATGGCAACACCATCCATTTGGGCATACATAGTGTAATTAAAACTGAACTCATGAACACGGCAACTTGCGCAGTTAAGTTCAATGAATACTGATTCATGCAATGGTGGCAGGTCTAGATCGCCATGATATAGTGCTACAGTGCAAATATCTATGGCTTCCTTAAGTGGGACATTGGTGAATAGGTTAGCAATGTCAAATGAGCACATGGACACAGCATTGCTATTGATATGCAAGCCCTGAATGGCCTTTACAAATGTGAAGGAATCTTTCATCGTGTATGCAGAAAACTTGGTCAAACAATTCGCCCAGCCATTTGGCCAATTAATGTTGTGCAGAACCGGTCATAGATAAGATGGGGCGCAGATGGACATACATACATGGACGCAGCAAACAGTGAGCACGAGCTCTGCCTTATACATCACGCTGTGGCTCACCGCTCTTGCACAAGTCCAGCAAGCATTTTCTTTAGCTTACTTTCGAGCAAAGCTGTCCGGTCATGTTGAGCCCAATGCATATGAATTTGGACTTATCATTAAGAATGGCATGCATTTCATTGATATAGTTACGCTTATTAAGGATGACTATTCCTGTCCCTCTGTCTGGTTTACTGATATGTATGTCCGAGTTGGTCTTAAGGCCTTGCAACACCATAAGAGATTTGCGTTGCATGTGTAAGTTGGACAGATTGTTCGGAATCCTGCAATATGTGTGCGCTAGATCAGCTAGCTGCGCTTTCAAGGATTCAGCGTCTTCAGTCGATGCTGGCTTGTGGTGGGATTGTTGGGAGTAGCTGAGTTTAAACTCAGCTAATACCTCTTCCTGTTTTGATTTGGGATTGGGGCATGCCAAAATTGGAACCATGCGCAAGAACAAACTCCTCACTTTCTGAGAGTACATAGTCAGAAAGATTTGTTACTTGTTTAATGGCATAATTAATTGCATTGCCAGATCGCTGTGTCCGCGTATGAATGGGCTGCCCAAGACACACAAAAGTGATGTCCCTCAGCGCATCATCTTATCTATGACCGGTTCTGTGCAACAGGAATTGGCCAAATGGCTGGGCGAATTGTTACAGCCAGCTTTGACCAAGTTTTCCACATACACGGTGAAAGATTCCTTCACATTTGTAAGGGCCATACAGGACTTGCATATTGATAGCAATGCTGTGTCCATGTGCTCATTTGACATTGCTAACCTATTCACCAATGTCCCACTTAAGGAAGCCATAGATATTTGCACTGTAGCACTATATCATGGCGATCTAGACCTGCCACCATTGCGTGAATCAGTATTCATTGAACTTAACTGCGCGAGTTGCCGTGTTCATGAGTTCAGTTTTAATTACACCATGTATGCCCAAATGGATGGTATTGCCATTGAATCCCCTCTAAGCCCAGCTCTTGCAAACACCTTTGTTGGGCTCCATGAGAAATGTGTCTTCAATAGAATGACACCTAACCTCCTACCTCGCATATTTCCGATATGTGGATGATACGTTTGCTATGTTTAAATCCGCAGCTGCAGGTAACAATTTCCTTACATGTCTTAATGGGTTCCATCCTGTGCTTAAATTCACCTATGAAATGGAGCAGTCAAATTAACCCTCCTTCCTTGATGCACTAGTTGAGCAATCTGCCAGGAGATTCTCTATCATGGTTTACTGCAAGTCTGCCTTCACTGGTCAGTATAAGTGTTGGGATTCTTACAGTTCCATGCGCTCTAAGATTGGTCTTATCAGCAACTTTGTAAATAGGGCCCAGGCTATTTGCTCACCGTGCAAGCTTCAGGCTGAAATAGGGCACATCAAAGGCATCCTGCAGGATAATGACTACCCTGATCAGATCATTTTGCACTGTGTATCACACACGATCTTGAACGGGCCTAATGCCATCAATTTCGGCTCTGAAAAGTGCCCAGTCTACCTCGGATTACCCTGGAAGGAAAAGGTATCTCAAAACTTTGAACAACAGGTGAAGCTAGCTATTTCACACCGCTACTATGCAGTAGCAACATGAGGGGTATTCGCCACTGACATTGTGCTGCCGTCAAGCCAAAAAGACGTTCTGCCTATCACAGTAATGTGATATGTGAAATTCAGCGTCAGTGTGATGCTAGGCACGTAGGCTGTACGGCCAAAATACTGGTGGATCGTATCAAAAACATGTCCCGGCCGTTGTTTGCAACAGGCAGGGTACAGACCGTACCCAACCAGCCCATACTTGCAAAACTCAAAACACAGTGTCCAATGTTAGATGTGAATCTGTGATTGGACAACATTTGCTGAATAATCCTCAATGTGCGAAGAATTATGCTAATGACCAATTTAAGATTGTCAGTCGGTCTCAGTGTAGCGCATTTGTGTCTACTGGAAGCTACGTATGTTAATAAACAGGGCCCTGCTTTTTTGCAGACAGAACATGTTCATACATTGCATCTGTTACAGCTAAACAAAATAAGTGACAACCATTTGCTGGCTCATTCCTCAGCAATGCCTTGACCAATCGGTTCTCAATTTCAAACAATGCTTGGCAGTTAACTGTCAGCCACTGTCAGTGGTGCATTCTCCATGGCAATGCCATTTGCCAACCAATCAGCATTCTCTTCACATACAGGATAAATTGTTGTCTTCCCCTTATTTTGGTATTCTTGAGAGTGCCCTGATGAGTGCAAGACGAAAAGCTTAGACATGTCTCTTTTTTCAGCAATTGGCAAAAGAAGCAATGGAGGTATGAGGAGAAACTTTTTCACGTGGCGAGTGGTTAAAATCTGGAATGAACTGTCTGAGAGAGTGGTGGAGGTAGGTTCAAAATAAGGAATTGGATTATCATCTGGAAAGGAAGAATGTGCAAGGATAATGAAATTGCTCATTTGGAGAGCCAGCGCTGAATGGCTTTCTTCTTTGCTTTAACAAATCTTTGAAGTTGAGGCCACTGCTCAGCCTTCCTCTGGTGCGTTTATTCTTTGGCTTTTTTTTTTGTAGTTTATTGGATATCTTTCTCCAGTCTCCAAATATTTTCTCCAAAACAACCACTTCTGCAAATTGTTAATAATCTTGGCAAATGATACAACTTTCATTTTAAATTGCATACTTGTTATTCTTCCCCAAAAGCATTGTAATAGATCAGGTGGTACACATTAGTCTTGTTGCTTGGCTGAGAGATTGCCGCTAAAATTAGTGGAGGGAAAACGTAAAGATATTTGTGTGTAATTCTAAATTAATGAACTGTTGTAATTAACGGTAAGTAATAACCACAGCATTTTGAACCCTGAAAAACTTGAGTCAACATTTTCATGAGGTATGTGAAAAATTCAGTTCGTTTAGGCCAAAGGTCAAATATATGTGGTAGTAACAATGATGCAAGCCAAGAACTGGAATGTCACTTTTTTTCTCTCTTTCTCCTTTGGGAGAAGCTGAGGAGCTTCAAGTAAAAACTTTAAAAGCATTAAAGGGCATAGACAATTTAAGAAACAAACATAATCCTGTTATCATGAAATATGTAATTTTATTTGTTGAAATCCCTATTTTGGCTACAAATTTCAGTTACACAATGAAAAATGTTTGGGTGCGGGGAAGAAAGCAATTTAGTTAATCAGACTGGGGGTTCATGAAAAAAAACAATTGTCTAAGTTAACCTAGCAAAATTGAATGGAAAATGTACTAGGAATCTACAATAGAAAAAATGGGCATGTAAGTGTGAACAAAGCTAATCACATTAGGAAGTGCACATTCTAAATAGGAATTTAATATATTTTATTTAAAGATTATAGATAATGATACCGCTTTATTGTAAGTTCTTCCTTTCTAATTTCTTGATGTGTTAACCACTGTTTATGTGCATTTATCTATTATGTTCTCACATTATTTAGATGCAAATGTTCACAGGTCAGCAGTTAGATGAGGAACTCTTCTTTGTAGACACAATTCTCATTTTTGGTGAAAATTGAAAAGCGAAGTACTTGCAAGTTTAAATGGGTTTATTAAACTACAGTATGTGCAAACAAAATATCAATATGCAGTGAAAACTCAGGTTTCTAGGTATGGCTAAATTTTCCTTTCTCTTGGTGATGATAAGTAGAGCAATATGATATTGCAAAATGTTTAAAAACGCTTCAAAAGTTGAAGTGTGGTTTGTTTAGCATCATCCTTTTATAAGATGGATATCATCAAATATTGCAAAGCTTCTGCAGCTACAGCTGTGTGGTTGGCAACATTCTCATGCTTTTTGTCAATTCTCTTGGGTAGGAAATTAAGCTTTCCTTATGTGTCATTTGGTAGTTTTTTTTTAGGAGGGGGTGGTAGGGATATTTGATGTTTTTGTTCATGAAATTTGAGATGTTACATTCTCCTGGGCACCACTCCAGATATTGTGCTGTTTTGCCTCGCCTTCCACGCAATCTTTTGAAACTTGATACTTCTGGTTTATTCATGTATGGTTAACTTCAATAGTACACAATCGTACCTTCTGCAGGCTCTTGTCAGCAAAATAGATCCAATCACAATACCCAACACTAGAGAGATGGCAAGTATGCCTAGCTATTTGTGTTGAATCCTATAGAGAATTAACATATGAGAAAACAAACATAATCATGTTATTGTGAAATATGTAATTTTTTTGTTGAAATTCCTATTTTGGCTAAAAATTTCAGTTATGTGATGAAAATTGTTTGAATAAAACAATTGAATTAATCATACTGGGGGTCCATGAAAAAATCAGAATCGTGAAAGTTGACCTAGCAAAATTGAATGGAAAATGTGCTGGGAATCTCTAATGGAAAAAATGGACTAAGGCACAAAATGGACTGAATGGCCTTGTGTGCTGTAGAATTGTAGGACATTGTAGCCAATTCTAACTCAATCTTCACTTGATGCCTGCTAATACAGACTTCCAAGAGGGATCTGTTTGAGAATGCTGACTGAATAATGCATTCAGCTTAAATCTATATGTCCAGTGAAGATCACTAACCGAACAATTCATCACGTCCAGGTTGCTGTTAAATGATGAACGATTAACTACTAAATCTACCGTAGTATCTTGCTTCACAAGTTATGTTAGGCAGCAACTGATCATTTATCTCTATGAAATTGGTGTTTCAACCTGTCCTTTGTTGGTTTTCCTTAATCTGTCCAGTTTACCTCTGGGATATTGAAATCCTTTATCGATATCACATTAGAATTCTCTGTAGCCTCAGACTTGCCTAACAGCTTACTGTTTATTCGATTACCATGAACTGACAACTGATAGAACCAATTACTGTATTATTGTTGCCTCACTAATTTCTACTTATGTTTCACTTGTAGCAATATTTACGTTGTATCTAAAAATAGTTAATATCTTCACTAGGGGTATGTATTTTATATAATGCCATTAGTTCATTATTGATTTGAAGCAGTAGTTAATGCTCGTGTGTTCTGGAATACTAGCATTATGCCCAAATGAATATTCTTCATGTAGACACCTATATAGTGAGTGATGGCAGAGTATTCGTGGGAACCTGATTTCATATCTGAGGCTAATCTTGCTCTTGTTTGCTGCCATTGGACTTTTCAGGAAGAGCCATTGATTAGTGGTTTAGTAGGTGCCCTGGCTGATTTATTGCCCTTTTGTTTACAAGCTTGGGGGAACAATTATTGTACAAATAGACTCAGACTCATAGACACTCAGACATTTACAGCATAGAAGGCGGCCATTCGGCCCATGGTGTCTGCGGCAGTCAACAAAGATCTGACTACACTAATCGCATTTTTCAGCGCTTGGCCCATAGCCCTGGAGGCTATGGCAATGCAAGTGAATATCTAAATACTTTTTAAATGTTACGAGAGTTTCTGACTCAACCACCCTTTCAGGCAGTGAGTTCCAGACTCCCACCACCCTCTGGGTGAAAAAAATTCTCCTCAACTCCCCTCTAAGCCTTCTACCTCTTACCTTAAATCTATGCCCTCTGGTTATTGACCCCTCTACTAATGGAAAAAGTGCCTTCCTATCCATCCTATCTATGCCCCTCATAATCTTATACACCTCTATCAGGTCCCCTCTCAAGCTTCGTTGTTCCTAGGAAAACAATATCAGCCTATCCAATCTTTCCTCATAGATCAGACCCTCCAGCGTAGGCAGCATCCTGGTAAATCTCCTATAATGTGGTGACCAGAACTGCATGCGGTACTCCAGTTGTGGCCTAACCAGCGTTTTATACAGTTCCAACATACCTCCCTGCTCTTGTGTTCTATGCCTTGGCTCATAAAGGCAAGTACCCATATGACTTCTTTAACCACCTTATCTACTTGCTCTGCTACCTTCAGGGATCTATGGATATGCACACTAAAGTCCCTCTGACCTTCAGTACTTTCCAGGGTCCTACCATTCATTGTGTAATCCCTTGCCTTGTTTGCCCTCCCCAAGTGCATTACCTCACACTTTTTTCCGGGTTGAATTCCATTTGCCACTGCTCTGCCCACCTGACTAGGCCATTGATATCCTCCTACAGTTTACGGATATTTACCACCCTACCAATTTTCGTGTCATCCGTGAACTTCTTGATCGTAACCCTTCCATTTAAGTCCAAATCATTTATGTACACCACAAACAGAAAGGACCCCAGCACCGAGCCCTGTGGAACCCCACTGGAAACAGACTTCCAGTCAGAGAAACATCCCTCTACCATCACCCTCTGCTTCCTGCCTCTCAGCCAATTTTGGGTCCAACGTGCCACTTTGCATTGGATCCCATGGGCTCTTACTTTCTTGACTAGTCTGCCATGAGGGACCTTATCAAAAGCCTTGCTAAAGTCCATGTAGACCACATCAAATGCATTACCTTCAACACTCCTGGTTACCTCCTCAAATAATTCGGTCAAATTTGTCAAACATGACCTTCCCTTAACAAATCCATGCTGATTATCCCTGATTAATTTGTGTCTTTCCAAGTGCAGATATATTCTGTCCCTCAGAATCCTTTCTAGTAACTTCCCCACCACTGAGGTTAGACTGACTGGCCTGTAATTTCCTGGTCTATTCCTTCCTCCTTTTTTTAATAATGGGACAACGTTAGCAGTCCCCTGGCACCTCACCTGTGGCCAGAGAATATTTGAAAATCACTGTCAGGGCCCCTGATATCTCTTCCCTTGCCTCCCTCAACAGCCTGGGATACATCTTATCTGGGCCTGTGGATTTATCCACTTTTAAGGCCGCTAAACCTGCTAGTACCTCCTCTCTATCTTAATTTCCTCTAATATTTCACAGTCCCCCACCCTGATGTCTATATCTGCGTTGTCCTTTTCCATTGTGAAGACCAACGCAAAGTATTCATTGAGGACTGTACCCACGTCTTCTGGGTCCACACACAGGTTACCTCTGTGGTCCCTAATTGGCCCTACTCTTTCCCTAGTTATTCTCTTGCTCTTTATATATTTAAAAAAACCCTTTGAGCTTTCCTTTATTCTACCCACCAATGCTTTCTCATGCACCCTCTTACTTTCCTAATTTCTTTTATAAGCTTCCCCCCCCTGCACTCTTTATACTCCTCCTAGGGACTCTGCCATACTGAGCCCTTACCATAAGCTTCTCTTTTTTTTCTTAATCCTAACCTGTATGTCCCTTGACATCCGGGGTCTCCGGACTTGGTTCCCCACTTTGTCTTTACGGGAACATATTTGCCCTATACTCTCGCTATTTCCTCCTTGAATGCCTCCCACTGCTCTGCCACAGTTTTATCTGCAATTAGCTGCTCCCAGTCCACTTGGGCCAAATCACATCTCATCTTAGTAAAATTAGCCTTTCCCCAGTTTAGAACTTTTATTTCCGGCCTAGCTTTATCCTTTTCCACATCTATCCTAAATCTAACTGAGTTATGGTCACGATCTCCAAAATGGGCCCCTACTGATATGCCTTCCACCTGCCCGGGCTCATTTCCGAATATTAGGTCCAGAACTGCCCCCTCCCTCGTTGGGCTTTGAACGTACTGGCTAAAAAAGTTCTCCTGGCTGCAACTTAAGAATTTTGCTCCCTCCCTCCCTACCTTGCACACTAAAACTATCCCAGTTAATATTTGGGTAGTTAAAATCTCCAACTATTACTGCCCTATTATTCTTACAATTCTCTGAAATTTGATTACATATTTGATCCTTTATCTCTTCCTGTTTGGGGCCTATTGTACACACCCAACAGCGTGTTTTTTACTTCTACCCATATGGCTTCATTTGATGATCCTCCCAAAATATCATCCCTCCTCACTGCTATAATTGATTCCTTGATCAATATTGCAACCCCCCTCCTCTTCTATCCCGTTCTCTGCCTCGTCTGAATACCCTATAACCAGGAATGTTGAGCTGCCAATCCTGCCCTTTTAGCCAAATCTTGGTCATAGCTGTGATATCACACTCCCACGTGCCTATCTGTGCCCTCGGCTCATCTGTCTTATTCCTCAGGCTCCTTGCATTAAAATATATTCCATTTAACCTTGCTAAACTCACTTCTTTCTTATCTAGCCTATGTTTTTTCTGCCTTCCAGACTCACTAGCATTTTAACTTCTAATTCTCTATCCCCTCTGAATTACTTTTCAGGATCCCATCCCCCTGCCAATTTAGTTAAATCCGTCGCAACAGCATTGGCAAGCTTCCCCGCGAGGATGTTGAGATGTTCCTGTTTAGATGTAACCCGTCCAACTTGTACAGGTCCTCCCTCCCCCAGAAAAGGTCCCAATGCCCCAGGAATCTAAAGCCCTCCCTCCTGCACCATCTCTCCAGCCACGCATTCATTTGCTCTATCCTTCTGTTCCTTTCCTCACTACCGTGTGGCACCCGGAATAATCTGGAGATTACTACCTTTGACGTCCTGCTTTTCAATTTCCTACCTAACTCCCTAAAGTCTACTTGCAGGGCCTCATTTCTCTTTCTTCCTATGTCATTGGTCCCATATGGACCACAACCTCTGGCTATTCACCCTCCTGCTTCAGAATGTCCTGCAGCATTTCCTTAACATCCTTGACCCTGGCACCCAGGAGGCAACGTACTTTCTGGAGTCATGTCTATGGCTGCAGAAACACCTGCCTACTCCCTGGAATCCCCTCCACTATTGCCCTTCCACACTTCTTCCTCCCGTCCTGAGCAGCTGGACCACCCGCAGCGCCGTGGCCTTTGATCTGGTTGGCCTCCACAGAGGAACCGTCACTCTCACTGTTCTCCAAGGCCGAAAAATAGTTTGCGAGCAAGATGCACTTGGGGGATTCCCTCACTACCTGCCTGGTCCCCTCCTTCTGTCTGGCGGTTACCCATTCCCTCTCTGCTTGCACTTCCTTAAGCTGCGGGGTGACCACGTCCTGAAACATGCTATCCAGGACCCTCTTAGCCTTATAAATGCACCGTAGTGCCCTCAGCTGCCGTTCAAGCTCCAAAACCCAGAGCTTGAGTCGCTCCAGTCAGAGGCACCTCCTGCACACATGGTCAGCCAGGAGTGCCTAGGATTTCCCGCATGTTGCAGGATGTGCAAAGCACGGGACTGAGCTCCCCAGATACCAAATCTTGATATCATGGTTGAGATCAGCTAACTCATTTTGAGGATTAAACTCAAGACCATCTAGTTCCATGTAGATCACTATTAATGCATCTATGCATGTAGCTACAGGGGGAGCTGTACAATTGCCTGGCAAGTTTGTCATTACTGAGACTTCAGCAATTTTGGTAGCCATGAAGATTTTCCAGCCTTTCTACTTCAAATGCAGAAAAAAACCTGTTCAAGCTGCTCAACCTGTTTGCATTTGGCAAGTGCAAATGACTTAACAGCCAGTCTAAGTGCACCTTCTGTTCTGTGCATAATCAGGTTTTGGAAACTACAAATTCTGTGTGGAACAGGTTTGTTGTAAAGTAACTAAGCTAAAGTTATTTCATCCACCACACTAACTCCTCACCCACCAATTGCCCTCACCTTTAGGAATTTGAAATAAAAGATTACTTCAGTGATATGTGGCATTGGAAGGTTAGATGACGATTCACGTCATCTGATTTATTTGGATCAGTTGAAGATGAGTTAATTTCGACTGCTTTCCAATGTTGCTCATGCTAATGGAGAAATCTAAATAGTTTCTTGGTTCTTAACATACTTGGTTGATTAAATATAGGGGGTTCCGGGTTTAAGTGATAAAACCAGATTAACAGCTGAATGTAATATTTTGAAGTCTGTATTATTTTAGTAACATTATGCCCTGGCAATGTGCATAAAAATATTCAGATGGTTGGCTGTATTTCCACAATTTATTTCATGAGGAGCTTTTCGCAAGTCTGTTAACCTGATCCAAACATTTTTTAATTTAAATTACAGATTTTTAATGTTGGAGAATGGTGCAAGCTAGGGCTTTGAGTCTTCAATTTTGTGGCACTGCACACTATTGAAATTTGATGTCACCTTGGGTATTTCTGATGATCACTATGGTGTTTGAGGTGGAAAGGTGACATTAATTTGTACAAAAATCTGTGTTGAAGTTACAGTTTGTGGCTTGCAGATGTTTGATTTTACATTTATGAAACCAACGGTGCATAGCATATGTTTTAAATCTATTTCCACCAGTTTTTATAGAAACTTGGGGCTGAATTTTTAAATGAAGACTGGGTTCAGATTGCAGGCAGATGGGCCTTTGTGCCAGTTCGCCGCCACCTGCCACTATTCCAACACTGGGCTATTTGAGAGAGGGATGCTTGGGGGATGGCCAGTCACCAATAAATAGATGTAACTAAGGGGCCTATTAAGGCCCTGTTCCCATCCGACTAGGATTTCCAATGTGGTAGGCTTAGGGTAGGTAGGGGTAGGGACACAATGGATCAAGCGACGGACTCCTCCTCCACCCCCAACCTATAATGTCTGTGGGGCCACAGCTGCAGCTGTCCCCTGGAGAGGTTACTTCCCTGGGATCATAGCCAGGCAACTGTGGCATTTTAAAAAGGAAATAAATGACCTGCCCTTGTCCCTCCATTGTCTGCATCCTTACATTGGCAGCTCCCACCTTGGTTGTTGATTTCTGAATGCTGGAGGACCTCCCATTGGCTATCCAGCATTGGGAGCTCATACAAACATATGAATTAGGAGCAAGAGTAGGCCATTTGGCCCCTTAAGCCTGTTCCACCATTCAATAAGTTCATGGCTGATCTAATTGTGGCCTCAACTCCACATTCCGCCTACCCCCGATAGCCTTTGACTCCCTTGTTAGTCAAGAATCTATCTATCTCTGACTTAAAAATATTCATTGATCCTGCCTCCACTGCTCTCTGGGGGAGACAATTCATTTGCTGTCCTTGATTGGATGATGAGCCCGCCCCCAGCCCTTGATTGGCTGAAGCTTTCAAAATTGCAGAAAGCATGTCTAACGCATGCTGTGCAAGGTCGGGATATGAAACTAGCCCCCAGGTCTGGTTCCTGATCCCTGATTGTTAATTCTGGCCCTTGAACTTGTAAGAATACAGGGCAAACGATAAATTAAAATTCCCTATACTATATCTTTTTGCATTTTTCTCCTGAGGTTAATGCTCTACGTGGTTATGTAACAGCGAATCCATTAAAATCTAATCTAATTTACATGCGTGCACCTTCAGTTGCTACTGTACAAAGGGAATTAATTTGTAAAAGAGTCTAATGAAATTTGTCAGAAATAACGGAAGCATCAATCCATAGAATTTAAGAGTAATATAATACCTTCATTTAGTGGGTTGGCTAATGTCCAAAGGTACAGCATTTCTTTTTATAATTGAGTGAATAGTACTTGCTACTAAACTTCAAGAGCTTAGAAATAGGTGGAGTGCCTTAATATGGATTAATACTATTGATATAAATGGTGGAATGAAGATCTTTCTTAATCATTGGTAATTGGCCAGCACACTACTGCTTGAACTTCCAATTCATCAATGCCCCATTATTAGATTAACTGTAAAAGTATCTTGGCTTCTTATGTGACTAATTATAATATTTCACTAATGATCAGTCAAAATACATCTTACTAATAATAAAATTAACCATTCTTTTGTGTGTCTGGAGCCTGCATAGTTTTGATACATGGTAGAACATTTGGCTTTTCAAAATTATATTGAATTGCCAAGGAAGCACGATCACACGATTATTCATAGATGTGTGGATGCACACATTTTGCAATGTGTGTATAGAAATATATATGTCGTTATTTTAAATTTTTGATTGAATTGTGGTTGAAGGAGGAATACAGTGATGCATTTCTTTTTTACTGTTTAGGACTGTCTGCAGCTCTCAGCCTTGATCCTTTTCTTTTTACTTTCTTGTTTCCTTCATCCCCAATATTTAATTTCCTACGACCAGGTAGCTGCATCCCCCCGCTGCCACACCCACCATTAATGTTCCATTAATACCTCTTTGTTCCTGTAGAACCTTGCCACTCCTATTCATGTTCCCTGAAGCTGCCCACCATGGTTGCTGTTAAAGTCCACAGCCTTCTGCAGCAAGTCACCTCGTGTTTCACTACCGTTGCCATTGTTGTCTTTTGACTTGGGTGGCAACTGTATAGGGTACGATACCAATCGAGCTGCATGTTCCTGAGGTCTTGAATGACGTCAGAGGAATAGATGGTTGGAGGATGAAAGGAATAATTTCTCTGAACAGCAATATTTGGAAGAGTCTGGGCTGCAGGACACATCTATGGTGGGATGTGGCTAACAGGAGCTGAAGTGCATAAGCAGTATATAAGGGGAGCGGATGCAGCAGTCTCACCAAAGGACATATGATGAGTGTTCAGGGAAGATAGGAAAGGAAGAAAAGGGGGAGTGGCGGCGGTATTGATTAAGGAGAGCATTGTAGAGCTGGAGAAAGAGGATGTCCCAGAGGGGTCAAGGACAGAATCTATTTGGCTAGAGCTAAGGAACAAAAAAGGTGAGGTACAGTCTATCGGCAGCCAACTAGCGGGAAGGATGTAGAGGAACAAATTTGCAAGGAAATCGCAGAGAGCTGCGAGTAGTTATAATGGGGGACTTTAATTACCCAAATATAGACTGGGTTAGGGGTAGTGTAATGGGCAGACAGGACCAAGAGTTCCCAGAGTGTGTTCAAGAAAATTTCCACAGCAGTATGTTTCTAGTCCAGTGAGAAAGAAGGCACTGCTAGACTTGGTTCTTAGGAATGAGATGGGCCAAGTGGATCAAGTGACAGTAAACATTTAAAGGACAGTGATCATTGTGTCATAACATTTAGGCTGACTATTGATAATGACAAAGAACAATCCATAGTAAAAATAATTAACTGGGAGAAAGCCATCTTCAATGGAGTAAGAAAGGATCTGGGCCGAATAAACTGGGGTCAAAGGTTGGCAGGAAAAACGTTAACTGAACAAAGAAGAGAGAATTCAGGCACAGTTAAGGTATATTCCCTTGAAAGGGAAAGATAGGGCAAACAAATCCAGAGCTCCTGGATGACAAAGAAGATAGAAATTAAGATAAGGGAGAAAAAGTATCCTTATCATGAATGTCATGTAGAAAATATAGTTGAGAACCAGGCTGAACATAGAAAGGTCAGAGGGGAGGTGAAACCATATAAGGGAAACCTAGAGGAAGTATGTAAAAAGAGTGGCAGATAACATTAAAGGGAATCCCAAAGTCCTCTGTAGGCATATAAATAATAGGGTGGTGAAAGGTGGAGTAGGGCCGATTCGGGACCAAAAAGGGATTTATGCATTGGGGCAGATGACACATCTAAGGTATTAAATGAATACTTTGCATCTGTCTTTACCAAGGAAGAATATGCTACCAGACCATTGTAAAAGAGGAGGTAATTCAAACACTGTAAGACACTAAAATTGATAAGGAGGTGATATTGGATAGGCTGCTGTACTTAAGTTGATAATGCACCAGGACCGGATGAGATGCATCTAAGGATACTGAGGGAAGTGAGAGTGGGAATTACGGAGACGCTGGCCATAATTTCCCCGTCTTCCTTAGACTCAGGGGTGGTGCCAGAGGACTGGAGATTTGCAAGTGTTACACCGTGTTCAAAAAAGGGTCTTAAGATAAGCCCAGGAACTACTGGCCACCTAGTTTAACTTCGGTGGTGGGGAAACTTCTAGAAACAATAATTTGGGACAAAATTAATAGTCACATGAACAAGTGCAGATTAATTAAAGAAAGCCAGCATGCATTTATTAAGGGAAAATCATATTTAACTAACTTGCTAGAGTTTTTTGAAGAGATGACAGCGAGTGTTGATGAGGGCAATGCTGTTGAAGTACCTTACATGGACTTCCAAACAGCAGTTGATATAGTGCCGCACAACAGACTTGTGAGCAATGTTATAGCTCGTGGAATAAAAGGGAAAGTAGAGACATAGATTTGAAGTTGGCTGAGTGACATGAAACAGTGAGTAGTAGTGGTTAATGACTGTCTTTGGGCTGGAGGAATGTTTGTAGTGGAGTTCCCCAGAGGTCAGTGTTGGGACCCTTGCTTTTCCTGAAATATGACCTTCGTGTTCACTGCACAATTTTAAAATTTACGGATGGTACAAAACTGTGAGGAGGAATAGTGTAGAACTTCGAAAGGACGTAGACAAGCTGGTGGGATGGGCAGACAGATGGCAGATGAAGTTCAAAGCGGAGAAATGTGAAGTGATTCATTTTGGTAGGAAGAACATGGAAAGGCAATATAAAATAAAGGGTACAATTCTAAAGGGGTTGCAGGAACAGAGGAATCTAGATTTGTGTATGTATAAGTGATTGAAGATGGCAGGGCAGGTTGCAAAAATGTTTTTAAAAAAACATACAGTTTCCTAAGCTTTATTAATAGGGGAACAGTGTATAAGAGCAAGGAGGTTATGTTGAACTTATATAAGACATAAGTTTGGCCTCAGCTGGAGTATTGCGTCTGGGTGCTGCACTTTAGGAAAGATGTGAAGGTGCCAAGAGAGAGTGCAGGAAAGATTCACGAGAATGGTTCCTGAGATGAGAAACTTCGGTTATGAAGATGGATTGGAGAAGCTGGGACTATTTTCCTTGGAGAAAAGAAGGCTGAGAAGGGATTTGATAGTGGTATACAAAATCATGAGGAGCCTGGACCAAGTAGATAAGAAGAAACTGTTCTCATTCATGAAAGGATTGAGAACGAGAGGGTATAGATTTGCAAAAGAAGCAAAAGTGATATGAGAAAAAACTTTTGTGCAGCGAGTGGTTATGGTCTGGAATGCACTGCTTGAGAGTGTGGTAGAGGCAGGTTCAGTCGAAGCATTCAGAAGGGAATTAAATTTTTATTTGAAAAGGTACAACATGCAGGGTTATGGGGAGAATGGCATTAACCTAAGTTGCTCATTCGGAGAGACGGTGCAGACAAGATGGGCCTAATGGCCTCCTGAGTTGTAAAAGCTCTGTGAAATTCTGTGATCCTGAGTGGAGTGAGCTGCATGATAACCCGTGAGGCAGCAGCCAGGTTACAAGCAGTACCAAACAAAAAATTGAAATATACCACGTCACACTGAGATGCGTGAAAATCAATGTCAATTTAAAAAAGGAATTGCTGATAGTCTTTTAAAAAAGAAATTGCCACTGGTAATGAGAGTAATTTTAAAAAGTAAAATCAGGACGAGGCAACCACGGCTGACGAGGGAAGTCAGGGACAGCATAAAAGCTAAAGAGAAAGCATACAATGCGGCGAAGAGCAGTGGGAAACCAGGGGATTGGGAAGCCTACAAAGACCAACAGAGGACAACTAAAAAAGAAATAAGGAGGGAGAAGATTAAATATGAAGGTAAACTAGCCAGTAATATAAAAGAAGATTGCAAGAGTTTTTTTTAAGATATATAAAGGGTAAGAGAGAGGCAAAAGTGGACATTGGGCCGCTGGAAAATGACGCTGAAGAAGTAGTAGCAGGGAACAAAGAAATGGCGGAGGAACTGAATAGGTACTTTGCGTCAGTCTTCACGGTGGAAGACACGAGTAACATCCCCAAAGTTCAAGAGATTCGGGGGGCAGAGGTGAGCATGGTGGCCATTACCAAGGAGAAGATGCCAGGAAAACTGAAAGGTCTGAAGGTGGATAAATCACCTGGACCAGATGGATTACACCCCAGAGTTCTGAAGGAGATAGCTGAAGAGATAATGGAGGCGTTAGTGGTGATCTTTCAGGAATCACTGGAGTCAGGGAGGGTCCCGGAGGACTGGAAAATCACTAATGTAACCTCCCTGTTTAAGAAGGGAGTGAGGCAGAAGATGGGAAATTACAGGCCGATTAGCCTGACCTCAGTCGTTGGTAAGATTTTAGAGTCCATTATTAAGGATGAGATTTCAGAATACTTGGAAGTGCATGGTAAAATAGGGCAAAGTCAGCATGGTTTCATCAAGGGGAGGTGATGCCTGACAAATCTGTTAGAATTCTTTGAGGAGGTAACGAGTAGGTTAGACAAAGGAGAGCCAATTCCAGAAGGCCTTTGACAAGGTGCCGCACAGGAGGCTGCTCAGTAAGATAAGAGCCCATGGTGTTAGAGGCAAGGTACTAGCATGGATAGAAGATTGGCTGTCTGGCAGGAGGCAGAGAGTAGAGATAAGTGGGTCCTTCTCAGGATGGCGGCCAGTGACTAGTGGAGTTCCGCAGGGGTCAGTGTTGGGACCACAACTTTTCACTTTATACATTAATGATCTAGATGAAGGAACTGAGGGCATCTTGGCTAAGTTTGCAGATGATACAGATAGGTGGAGGGACAGGTAGTATTGAGGAGGCGGGGAGGCTGTAGAAGGATTTGGACAGGTTAGGAGAATGGGCAAAGAAGTGGCAGATGGAATACAACGTGGGGAAGTGTGAGGTCATGCGCTTTGGTAGGAAGAATAGAGGCATAAACTATTTTCTAAATGGGGAGAGAATTCAGAAATCTGGAGTGCAAAGGGACTTGGGAGTCCTAGTCCAGGATTGTCTTAAGGTTAACTTGCAGGTTGAGTCGGTAGTTAGGAAGGCAAATGCAATGTTGGCATTTATTTCGAGAGGACTAGAATATAAAAGTAGGGTTGTGCTGCTGAGGCTTTATCAGGCTCTGGTCAGACCACATTTAGAATATTGTGAGCAATTTTGGGCCCCGTATCTCAGGAAGGATGTTCTGGCCCTGGAGAGAGTCCAGAGGTTCACGAGAACGATCCCAGGAATGAAAGGCTTAACATATGAGGAACATTTGAGGACTCTGGGTCTATACTCGATGGAGTTTAGAAGGATGAGGGGGGATCTGATTGAAACTTACAGAGTACTGAAATAGAGTGGATGTGGGGAAGATGTTTCCATTAGTAGTAGAGACTAGGACCTGAGGGCACAGCCTCAGAGTAAAGGGCAAGACCTTTTAGAACAGAGATGAGGAGAAACTTCTTTAGCCAGAGAGTGGTGAATCTATGGAATTCATTGCCACAGAAGGCTGTGGAGGCCAGGTCATTGAGTGAGATAGATAGGTTCTTGATTGGTATGGGGATCAAAGGCTACAGGGAGAAGGTGGGAGAATGGGTTTGAGAAACTTATCAGCCATGATTGAATGGCGGAGCAGACTCGATGGGCCGAATGGCCTAATTTCTGCTCCTATGTCTTATGGTAATATCTCGGTGTCAGCTGTGGCTCAGTTCATTCAAACTACAGCACCTCCAACTGGCACATTCATACTATCTTATTGGCTCTGCAGCTTTCTTGATCTTCCTTTTAAGAGTTTGACACAGTTTTCTCTGTTGGATACTCTTTCTCTACAAGTTTCCAGCTTGATGCCTAAATTAACAACTTGAATGGTTTCTTTGTGATGTGGCTCAGGGATTTAAATTTTTTTTTGCTGATTGACCAGTCCCTTACAGTACAATGACTTCCATCTAATCTTACCATGTTAATCTTCATGCATTTTAAGCAGTGTGAACAAACTTATTTCCTGACTGTCAGGTCTAACTGCTGTAGAGCAGTATTGTCCAATAGGATTTTGATGCTTGCCAAACTGGTGGCAATCAGGTCACGATATTTGCAATTTACAAATTTGCAAAATATGTGCAATCTTTTTTAACTGGTTCTGAGGGTTTTAAGCGTCAGCAATCAAGATTGATACACTCACTGTCAGAGCCAGGAGAACAACTCCAAAAGGGTTTTGCAATGCAACTGTTCTGCAAAGCAAGCCTGCTGTATGCACACTCAAGCGGTAGTAACAATCTGTTAACTGAAGGGTTCTGTTTCAAACAGTGTGCACCAGTTCATTTCAAAAATGCTATCAAAATAAACCTGACTTTTGTGTCCTCATTGCATTGAGGCTGCTGCAGATGAGTGAAGGATGAACACAGGCTCCTGCAGGTACTTTACGAAGGTACAAAGGGTTAAAATACTGGATGTGAAGCCGTCTGGTACTGGACAGTGACCAGACTGGCTAAAAACTAGTCTGTTCAGTACAAAACTGGATGTTGGGCCACCTGTTGCTAAAACTGCACATTTCAACCCTCATAGGCAGCCATGCAGCACTGTCTGTCATTCACAGACCTTGACTGTTTTGTGAAAATTGTTAGGTACCAGCTGAGCAAAACCAAGATCACAGATTAGCGTCCCCTGTGCCAACAAGTTTCCCAAGAATATTTCCAGAGAAATTGGAAAATTGGCCCTGCTTCCACAGTGCTTCACAGGGCAATCCCACAGATTTAAATGTATCGTCGTTTAGAGGCACCCATAGAGAAGGGGAACAGAGAAGGTAACAAACGGCAGACTTTTTCTTGTTTCATTGAGCAAGTAGCCTTTCAGCTTTCAGGTCACTAGAAACCTGACAACTGAGCTGTATTCTGATAAACACAGGTGTGGTCTGATCAACACGTGATTCCTGTCCAACAGAAATCGGGTGATTCTTCCTCAATTAGGGACTGATGGCAAATGGCAGTTTAGCGAGTGGCAATCATACTCACACCTACCGATTCAGCTTTATCACAAATCAGTTTTGTGTGGCTCTAAAAATAAACATCATCAATTTACCACATGTCTGTGGTTGATTTGCCACATGTGGCAAGCATATTGGACAATGCTGACCTAGAGGACAGATGGACTTGAACCTTGAGTTCAGATATTAGATGGCAGCATAAAAGCACCAACAAATTTTGTGATTAGTTTAGAAGTACTTCGTTTTCTATTGTGCTCTCAAGATAGATTGAAGGATTCATTTCTTCTAGTGGCTTCTCCTGTAGTCTTAAAATTTCCTTGTTGACAAGCAGCTTCCATGGTATGTCTTATTGGTAAGAAGTAACACTCCAATGTAGTTGTATTGTAGCTAGTCCTTGCAAATACTGGTAGTTTCTTAGTATGGGTGTTTTCAGTAAAATTTGAGATTTCTCAGCTTGATGTTTAATCATTTTATCCTGATGGCTTTTGCCTTTCAAATCTGAAATTGTTCAGTGGAGAAGTGATAGAATGAAAGTTTGTCTACCCTGTAATTTAAAAGCTTTTGGTGTTTCCAGCCTAATGTTTGTGATCTTTTGTAGAGGTTCTTATTTTTGATTGAATGCCAAGATCATTCATGCAGGGAATTCTGGTGAGACATCCGATGAGCTTCTTCAAATACTTTTGCAACGTGCAAGAATTTCACATTTAGTGGCTTCTAAAATTCAAGATCTCTAAATTATCCTATTCCAGATGGGGATCTTTGGAATTGAAATCCATATTCTTTCTAAGTGCATTTCAAGTACAATAATTACCCTTTCTTTGCCTATTACCATCACATGACTTTAGAGATTGAGCAGGACTGGAATTACAGATCATAATTGTGTTGTCAAATGGTCAAATGAGAAAACATAGCAAAACAACTTGAAGCAAACTCCAAAATTTTAATTTGATAAGAAAAAGATCTGTCACAATTGATTTGGCCTCAGTTGCCCTTTTGTGTGTGTTACCCAACTTCACTCTTGAATAAGCTTTGCCCTGTGGTTGATAGGGCCCTCTACTGTGTCTGTTCCATTTCTTGCAATACTGCTTACACCCCTTGCTCTTCCCGGAACCACAACAGGGTTTTCCTTGGTTTGCACCACCAGCCTCCACATTCAGCACATCATCTTTCGCCAGCTCCAGCATGATGCCATCAGCAAACACAAACCCCCCCGCCACCCCTCCCCTTTCAGCATTCTGAAGGGATTGTTCCCTCCATGACACCCAATTCCACCCCTTTATCACCTCCAACACCCTTTCCCCTTTCCATAGAATCTTCCCATGCAAGCATAGGAGAAGCAACACCTCTTTTACCTTCTGCCTTCTTACTGTCTAAGATTGCAAACATTCCATCCAGGTGAAACAGTGATTTACATGCAATTCTTTCAATTTAGTATATTGTATTCTCTGCGCACAATATGATGATCTCTACATTGCAGAGACCAAATGCAGATTGGGCGCCCACTTTGTGCAACAACTCCATTCAGTACGCAGGCATGGCCCTTGCACCAGCGTTCCTTTTGTCATTTAATTTCTACTGCCTTTCACCTCATCACAGGCCCTCCCCTTTTGCTTTACCCCATTCCCACTTTCCCTGCCTCTGTACTTGCTAAAACCTGTTGCATCCTTAACTTTTCTTAGTTCTGACAGAAGGTCATTGACCCATTAAGTTAATGCTGCTTCACTCTCCACATGTGTTCTCTGACTTGTTGAGCATTTCCAACATTTTCTATTTTTATTTCAATCCTGACAGGCCTGGCTCTAATTCTTAGACCATGCTCCCTAGCTCTAAATTCCCCAACCAGCAGAAATTGTTTCTCTCTCTATTTCTATCTACCCTACTGGTTTCCATTAATATCTCAAAAATTTTGATCAAATCACTTTCAACCTTCTATAATCTGGGAATAGAACCCCAATTTGTGTAAACTCTTCATAATTTAACCCTTCCAACCAACCCCCCTAAGATCTGGTGCCCAGAGTTACTCCCAGTTCTCCAGGTGTGGCCTAACCATTGCTTTGTATGTTTATCGTTTTGTTCTTTCAATTCTTTGCTTGCAATAGAATTCACCAAACAACCTGCCTTTTTTAATTTTAAAATATAACTTCATTGAAAGTGATCAAGATCTTTTTGATAAAATGTAAAAGCAATAATTGAAATTTCCTACCCATGTATTTTCTTCTAGGTCAACCATCAATTTTCAGTTTGTTTCTGGGCATTGTCATAAGACTGGAGTTTTTGTCCATAAGCCAATATTGTGCATATTAAAATAAAACTGTTTTTGTATTTGACTGTGAAACTACATGCTCTTCATTGTTGTGTTCTTTATAGGATTTTCAACATTGTATCCCTCCTTATGTTAATCACTGCAGTTAACTATGAATATTTCATTTTTTAAAATTCATTAATGGGATGTGGGTGTTGCTGGCCAGGTCAGCATTTATTACGCACCCCCTAGTTCAGAGGGCATTTAAGAGTCAACCACATTGCTGTGGGTCTGATCTCTCATGTAGGCCAGACCAGGTAAGGACAGTGGATTTCCTTCCCTAAACGACATCAGTGAACCAGATGGTTTTTTACAACAATCGACAATGGTTTCATGGTCATCATCAGACTTTTAATTCAGGATTTTTATTGAATTCAAATTCCACCATCTGCTATGGCAGGACTCAAACCTGGGTACCCAGAGCATTACCCTGGGTCTCTGGATTACTAGTGCAGTGACAATACCACTCCGCCATAGGATAGTGGCTGAGAAGACCTTATTTTTTGCTTGCACTTCCTAGCTTTGGTTTTGGCAAATCTGGCTGTGTAAGACCTAAATGTTTTGTGAGCTGATAATGCAACATGGCAGTACAAATATGCTCCCATTTTTGATTGTTCCAATACTAATCATTTACCTAATTGAACCTACGTATAGTGTCACTCCTATATCTGATGTTAGTACCTATATCTGATGTTAGTACATTGAATTTTATTTGACGCCTATGTTTATTTGACGTTTAGGCAAATTGCCTAAAAGGCCTAAATCTTATTGAATCTGCTTGTAATTTTGCTACTATTTACCCAAGATCAATTCTGTGCAAACGTAAGGTTCCTTGGGTATCTTGACCACCGAAGCACAAACCAATGTCTCACAAAGTGGAAGGTTGCCAGGGACCTTTTTCATAACCCTTTCTGGTTGTCACAAAAACTTTGAGGCGTATTCTTAACAATCACCTGATACTGTGCTTCTTAACCAACTTCAAAGGTTTCCATTTATAGCTATCCTATTTTTGAGCCAATTTTCCATCCAATGTTATCCTATCGCCCGTAAATTTTAACTTGGATAATTAAACAATAATGTATAATCTTGCCTAAAGTTTTTGAACATTAATTAAATTACATCCACTGTGTTCTCCCCCATTTACCATGGCAGTAGCTTTTAAAGAAAGTCCCAGGTTATTTTGAGCATGGCATCCTTTTCTGAATCCTTGGCTTTTCTTCTTCAAGTTGCGGGTTTTCATAAGTGCCCTCACAAGATCCTTTAAAGTCCTTGCAAAGTTTATTTTCTCTTTCAATTGATGAATAGACTTTTTATATGTTTCTGTACATGTATGTTTTTTTTCTTTTAAAAAAAAAGTAATTGCCATTTTCTAATCCTTGGGAGCCTCCTGTTTTTCGTGAATTTTTACAAATCTGGGTTCAGGCTTTGGTCATTTTTATACCTTTCCCTTAACATACAAGAGGGTATCTAACCATCCCCCTTGCCAGTCACCTGCAAATTTCCCTCCAAGGCACAACAACACCATAGTGACTTGGAACTATATCACCATTCCTTCACTGTGGCTGTGACAGAATGCTGGAACTCCCTTCCTAACAGCACTTTTGGTGTACCGACAATCAATGGACTGCAGTGGTTCAAGAAGGTTGCTCACTATCACCTTCTGGAGGGCAGTTTGGATGGGCAGCAAACTGTGCCAGTGATACTTGCATTCAATGGTAGATTTTAAAAAGTGTAGATGTTCACTGATGATTGCAAAGTATTCAGTACCATCCTTAGATAATGAAGCAGTCTGTGCTCACATTCAGCAAGACCTGGACAAAATTCATGCTTGAGCTGATGTGTGGCACAAATATTGCCACTTAAGTGCCAGGCAATGACCATCTCCAACAAGAGAGAATCTAACCATCACCCTCGACATTCAACGGCATTACCATCACTGAATCTTTCACTATCAGCATCCTGGGGGATACCATTAATCAGAAACT
Organism: Cetorhinus maximus; assembly: GCF_964194155.1. Classification (NCBI taxonomy): domain Eukaryota; kingdom Metazoa; phylum Chordata; class Chondrichthyes; order Lamniformes; family Cetorhinidae; genus Cetorhinus; species Cetorhinus maximus. The sequence continues at coordinate 51,776,632 of NC_135897.1, read as the reverse complement.
GAACTGGATCTGCCAGATAAATGATGTGGCTACAAGGAGCAGGTCAGAGGCTGAAATGCAGTGTGTGTTTCACCTCCTGACTCCCCAAAACATGTACACCATCTACAAGGCTCAAGTCAGGAGTATGATAGAATACTCTCCACTTGCCTGGATGAGTGTAGCTCCCACAACACTCAAAGCTTGACACCGCCCAGGATAAAGCAGCCAAGCTGATTGGCATCACCTTTAAACATTCACTGTCTCCACCATTGGTGCATAGTGGCAGCAGTGTGCACCATTTATAAGAAGCACTGCAGCAACTCCCCAAGCCCTCCACGGCAGCACCTAGACTGACAAGGACAGAAGACGCATTGGAACACCACCACCTGCAATCCATCTGGACTTGATTATCATTATTCCATCACTGTTGCTGAGTCAAACTCCTGGAACTCTTTTCCTAACAGTACCCCCACTTGGTTCAGTTGTCAGCGTCTTGAAGCCCCTGGGACAATCCAACCCATGGTTGCAAGATGGCCGGCACTGGGAGCTAAATATATCAGGTTACGAAGTTGATGGGGAGGATTGGGGGGAAAATGGTAGAGGGGGAGGAATAACTTTGGTGATTAGGGATGAAGTCACTTCAACAATCGAGAGGATGCGACAGAGATAAACAGGCTGTGGAGACTTTGTGGGGAGAATTAAGAAATAGAAAAGGACAGGAGACTGCTTTGGGAGTTGTGCATAGGCTCCCTGGTAGCAGATTTGAAGTGGTAGAATTTACAAATGTAAAAATTGCACTAGTATGTAGGAAAGGCAGAGTGATTTTATGCAATTGGGATAAGCAGACTAGTTCATGTCAGAGAGGTAGTGAATTTCCTGTGTGTGTCTGAGGTAGTTTTCTATAATAATCATCATCATCATTCATGTGACTGGGTATAGAGCAAAAACTATAATTTTACATCAAGGTGGTCGAGCCAGGATCTTAGTTGGGAGTGGTGGTGTGTATCGCTGTAATATTCCTTCATATTTATGAGTTGGGCATTGAGTCGTTGTGTGTTCCATGGTCTGTTCTGGGTGACCACAGTCGCACCCAGAGTTTTCATGTGCATCAGGAACCCACACCTGCCATCGTTTGTACAGAGGCAACTTAGGGATGCCCATGAGCATTGTGGGAGGTTGAAACCAGGGACCTTCTGTGTTGGGTCTTTCACGAGGCGTTTGTTTGTGACTTTTTGTGAGGACCATTCATTTTTTCAAGCTTCTTCAGGGTTGAAATCACATTGCCTGAGGTTGTGAGCATGGGTCCAAAAAGGCTTACGTGACCTTAAGCAGAGGTGAACGAGGTTGGTGAAGTTCTGGTGGCTGGACCTGGTTTTCTGCAATGATATGTCCTATCACCAACAAGGACCAGGCCATATTAGATTTAGTAATAAGTAGTGAAACAGATTTTAGTTAACAGCCTAATGATGTGTGAACGTTTACGTAATACCAATTATAATATGATTGAGTTCAAAGTAGTGTTTGAAAGGGAAAAATGCTAAATCACAGTGCAGAAGAGACCCTTCGGCCCATCGAGTCTACACCGACACATGGGAAACACCTGACCTACCTACCTAATCCCATTTACCAGCACTTGGCCTTGGGTGTTATGACGTGTCAAGTGCTCATCCAGGTACTTTTTAAAGGATGTGAGGCAACCCACCCCCTCCACCCTCCCAGGCAGTGCATTCCAGACCGTCACCGCCCTCTGGGTAAAAAAGTTTTTCCTCACATCTGCCCTAAACCTCCTGCCCCTCACCTTGAACTTATGTCCCCTTGTGACTGACCCTTCAACTAAGGGGAATTGCTGCTCCTTATCCACCCTGTCCATGCCCTCATAATCTTATACACCTTGATCAGGTTGCCCCTCAGTCTTCTCTGCTCCAGTGAAAACAACCCAAGTCTATCCAACCTCTCTTCATAACTGTTTCATCCCAGGCAACATCCTGGTGAATCTCCTCTGCACCCTCTCCAATGCAATCACATCCTTCCTATAATGTGGCGACCAGAACTGCACACAGTACTCCAGCTGTGGCCTCACCAAGGTTCTATACAACTCCAACATGACCTCCCTACTTTTGTAACCTATGCCTCGATTGATAAAGGCAAGTGTTCCATATGCCTTTTTCACCACCCCACTAACATGCCCCTCTGCCTTCAGAGATCTATGGACACACACGCCAAGGTCCCTTTGTTCCTCAGAACTTCCTCGTGTCATGCAGTTCATGGAGTACTTCCTTGTCAAATTACTCCTTCCAAAGTGTATCACCTCACTTTTCAGGGTTAAATTCCATCTGCCACTTATCTGCCCATTTGACCATCCCATCTATATCTTCCTATAGCTCAAGACACTCAACCTCACTGTTAACCACCCGGCCAATCTTTGTGTCATCCGCAAACTTACTAATCCTACATAGTCATCTATGTCGTTTATATAAATGACAAATAATAGGGGACCCAGCACAGATCCCTGTGGTACACCACTGGACACTGGCTTCCAGTCACTAAAGCATCCTTCTGTCATCACCTTCTGTCTCCTACAACTATGCCAATTTTGAATCCATCTTATCAAATTACCCAGTATCCCATGTGCATTTGCCTTCTTTATAAGTCTCCCACGTGGGACCTTGTCAGAAGGCTTTGCTGAAATCCATATAAGTTACATCAACTGCACTACCCTCATCTACACACCTGGTCACCTCCTCAAAAAATTCAATCCAATTTGTTAGGCATGACCTCCCCCTGACAAAGCCATGCTGACTATCCCTGATCAAACCTTGCCTCTCCAAGTGGAGATAGATTCTCTCCTTCAGAATTTTCTCCAATAGTTTCCCTACCACTGACGTGAGACTCACTGGTCTGTAGTTCCCTGGCTTCTCTCTACAACCCTTCTTAAATAGCAGAACCACATTAGCTGTTCTCCAGTCCTCTGGCAGCTCCCCCGTGGCCAGAGGGGAATCAAAAATTTGGGTCAGAGCCCCTGCAATCCCCTCCCTTTCCTCCCTCAGCAGCCTGGGACACAAATCATCTGGACCTGGAGATTTATCCACTTTTAAGCCTGCCAACACCTCCAATACCTTGTCACTCCCTATATCAATTTGCTTAAGAACCTCGCAGTCTCTCTCCCAGATTCTCATCCTCATTCTCTTGGGTGAAGACGGATGTGAAGTATTCATTCAACACTCTAGCGATGTCATCTGGCTCCACCCATAGATTGGCCCCTTGGTCCCTTATGGGCTCTACTCTTTCCCTGGTTATCCTCTTCCCATTGATATACTTATAGAATATCTTGGGATTTTCCCTACTTTTACCAGCCAGAGCTTTCTCATATCCCCTCTTTGCTCTCCTAATTGCTTTCTTAAGCTCCACCCTGCACTGTCTGTACTCCACTAATGCCTCTGCTGATTTGCTTCCCTTGTACCTGCTAAAAGCCTCTCTTTTCCTTCTCATCGTAACCTGAATATCTCTGATCATCCATGGTTCTCTGGGCTTGTTACTCCTACCTATCACCCTAGAGGGAACATGTTGAGCCTGTACCCTCCCCATTTCCTTTTTGAACACTCCCCACTGTTCCTCTGTAGATTTCCCCACAAGTAACTGTCCCCAGTCTACCTTGGCCAGATCCTGCCTTATTTTACCAAAATCCGCTTTCCCCCAATCCAAAACATTTTTTTGCAACTTGTCTATTTCTTGTCCATAACAAACTTAAACTGTACTATGTTGTGGTTGCTAAATAGCTATTAAGAGTCTAGATTTAGGCAAGGATGACTTCAATGTGATGAGGCAGAGACTCTCCACAGGAAACAGGGTGAAGCTGTTAATGGGGAAAATGACAAAAGATCAATGGGAGGTGTTCAACAATTTAATCTGATATAGGACCAGTTTATATCCCCACTCGTGGATTGTAGAGGTAAAAACCAACATAAAACTAAAAGAAAAAACATATAAAAATGTAAAAAAAAGCACAGATCCTGGCAATTGGGAGAGATATAAAGAACAGGAAAAGCAGACAAAATAGATGCTAAGAGCTACAAAAAAGGATTAGGAGCAGAAATTTGGAAGGGATATCAAAATTAGCGCACAATTTTTACAGCTAAAAAAGACGCTGGTTGGGTGCAATGTGGTTCCCAAGAAAGCTGAGCATGCTGATATCAATGAAAATGAAGAAACGGCAGGCATGTTAAAATAATTACTTTGCATCAGTATTTACAGTAGAGAAAGATGTCAATTTAAAAAAAAATTATTTCACTGGATATGGCCATTCATGGTTAGGCCAGCATTTATTGCCAATCCCTAATCACCCTTGAGAAGTTGGTGGTGGGCTGGCTTCTTGAACTGCTGCAGTCCATGTATAGGTACACACACACTGCTGTTAAGAAAGAGTTCCAGGATTTTGACCTAGCAACACTGAAGGAAAGGTGATATATTTCCAAGTCAGATGGTGTGTGGCTTGGAGGGGAACTTTCCAGTTATCACTCCAAGCCTGAATGTTGTCCTGGACTTGCTGCATACGGATGCGGACTGCTTCAGTATCTGCGGAGTTGCAAATGGTGCTGAACATTGTGTAGTCATCAACGAACGTCCCCACTTATGATCTTATAATGGAGGGAAGGTCAGTGATGAAGCAGCTGAAGATGGTTAGGCCTAGGATGCTACCCTGTAGGACTGAGATCATTGACCTCCAACAACCACAGTCATCATCTTTTGTGTTAGGTAGGACTCCAACCAGTGGAGAGTTTTCTCACTGATTCCCATTGACTTCAGTTTTACTAGGGCATCTTGACGCCATACTTGGTCAAATGCTGCCTTGATTTCAGGAGCAGTCATTCTCACCTCTCCTCTTGCTTTAAGTTCTTTTTACCTTGTTTGGACTAAGGCTGTAATGAGGTCAGGAGTGGAGTGCCCCGGCAGAACACAAACTGAACATCAGTGAGCAGGTTGTTGCTCAGTAAATGCTGCTTGATAGCACTGTTGACAACTTCTTCTGTCACTTTGCTGATGATCAAAAGTAAACTGATGGGGTGGCAATTGGCCGGGTTGGATTTGTCCTGCTTTTTGTGGGCATCCCAAAGAAACTAATATTAAACTAAGGTAGGGTGTTCAACAAAACTGTTATAAGTAAAATAGCAGTAGTGAAGAAAATGATGGCACTACAGAGTGACAAACTCCCAGGACCACATGCTTCCCATTCCATGGTTTTAAAGGAAATGTTTAAGCATATTGCACTTAACTATAATTTTCCAAAATTCTGGCAATTTGGGAACATTCCTTTATTTGCATGCAGCTCTGTTATTTAAGAAAGGCAAGGGGAAACTAGGCAATTATAGACCAGTTAGTCTAGCATATATTGGGAAATTGCTAGAGTCAATAATTAAGGATAAAGTGAATGAACACCTTGAAAATTTTCAGCTGATCAGAGAGAGCCAACAAGGATTTGTTAAGGGTAGGTCATGCCTGACTGATCTGATTTGAATTTTTGTATGTGTGGACTAAAGTAGCAGACAGAGGAATGTCTGTGAATGTTATTTATATGGTCTTCCAGAAGGGATTTGATAAAGTTCCTAGTAAGAAACTGTTAACTAATTAAAGATAAATTATTGACTTGGTTAGGAATTCGGATGAAAGGTGATGGTTCAATGAGAAGGCTCACCATCAACTTTGAGGACAATAGGGGTGAACAATAAATGCCAATGTTACTCACGTTGATGGGACATTGTACTACTGAGCGTATTCATTTCTGGCTTTAAGAAGGGTTATTGCTTGGTGGAATTCTCATTTTTTAATGTATTCATTTATGGGATATGGGAATCACTGGCTAAGCCAGCATTTATTGCCCATTCCTAATTGCCCTTGAGAAGGTGGTGGTGAGCTGCCTTCTTGAACCACTGCAGTCCATGCGGTATAGATACACTCACAGTGCTGTTAGGAAGGGAGTTCCAGGATTTTAACCCAGTGACAGTCAAGGAACGGCGATATATTTCCAAGTCAGGATGGTGAATGACTTGGAGGGGAACTTCCAGGTATTGGTGCTCCCATCTATCTGCTGCCCTTGTCCTTCTAGATTGGAGTGGTCCTGGGTTTAGAAGGTGCTGTCTAAGGAGACTTGGTGAGTTTCTGCAGTGCATCTTGTAGATGGTACACACTGCTGCCACTGTTCATCAGTGGTGGAGGGAGCAAATGTTTGTGGAAGGGGTGCCAATCAAGTGGGCTGCTTTGTCCTGGATGGTGTCAAGCTTCTTGAGTGTTGTTGGAGCTGCGCTCATCCAGGCAAGTGGAGAGTATTCCATCACACTCCTGCTTCGTACCTTATAGATGGTGGACAGGCTTTGGGGAGTCAGGAGGTGAGTTAATCGTCACAGGATTCCTAGCCTCTGACTTGCTCTTGTAGCCACCGTATTTATATGGCTACTCCAGTTCCGTTTCTGGTCAGTGGCAACCCCAGGATGTTGTTAGTCCGGGATTCCGCCATTGAATGTCAAGGGGCAATGGTTAGATTCTCTCAGAGCATTCCCCTGGGCCTCTGGATTACCAGTCCAGTGACAATACCACTATGCCATTGCCTACCCCTAGACATTTAGAGGTTTGCTAAGTTTGTTATGGTAAGACTGTTCAGATCTATATCTCTCTTTCATGTTAAGAAAGATCATTAAGGAAATGTGACTCCAAATATAGGAGTAATGTTAGATACAGTTGTGGCACTAAATATACCCAGATCAAACTAGGTATTGGGTTTTTCTGCCTGGATTTGTTTTTTCAAAAAAAAACCTTGGAAAGACCTTTGAGAGTTTCCAGTGGTGTATTTATGTTCTGTCTCCCATTATATTACACGTGCAGTAGGAACCAAAGTATTTACCCTCATATTATCTACATACTGGGTCATGTTTTTCAAAAAAGCCCAAAAGCAAAGTGTCGCAAGTATCAGGAATTAAAAAAAGACAAATGTAAGTTTTGGATAGGTAAGTAAACCTTTTAGTAAAGTTAGAAAAAGTACAACATGGAGAGCAGATGCGCAGGTATTGAAATTACAGAGAGGAAGTTAATGGGTCAATAACCTGTCCAATAGAAAAGCAAAAAATTGTTAGATTATGTAAAAGATCATTTTTGTGACATAATGGAAGTATGTTAAGAAAATAGCTAAGATAGTAAAAAATCCAATCTTCATACAAGGAAAAAGGCAGGAAAATGCAAAGAATAGAGGGGAGTAAGTCAGCAGTTGCAAGAAATCCATAGTTAAACCAGGAATACTGAAAGAATACTCTCTTCCAGCCTTGCAGAGAAAAAAGAACGCCAATTTGTGTGCATTTACGTTAATTGTTTGCTATTGCTCCCAATTTGGTGTTATTTGAAAATGTGGGCATTTTGAACACTGTCTTTTAAATTAATAAAAAATTAAACCCAACAGTGGCCCAACAATAAGCCTTGTGGAACTCCACTGGTTACTGGCTGCCAGCTCCGTAACTGTCTATTACATAGGAATTGCACTGTACTAGGATATACAGCACAGAACCAGGCCATTTGGCCCAAGCAGTCCATGTCTGTGTTTATGTAGATGATTGGTCAATAATCTATTACAATGTTGTATTTTTCAGTTGACATTTATATCCATTTAATCTTTATTGAATATCTGTTCCGTGCTATATTCTTGGTTTAAAAGTGTTTGAGTAAGGGTGGGGTTAGAATTTTTTCCTTAAAAGTAAGATCCAAACTTTTCTATTAATAGCTGCTGAATTTAAATCTGAGTGGCAACTGTGTGACTCCTGTTTCTCTTCAATACCGCTGAGAACAAATACGACCCCATTATGCGTAAATTTTGTACACAATGGTGAAGTTTGCATGGATTCAATTTGCCTAAACCTTTCATAATTTTAAACGTGACTATCATGCCCCACTCAATCTTCTAATTTCAAGAGAGAAAAGATGCAGAATATTTCATCATTCCTCAAACATCATTTCCTTATGTTCTGGGATCAACTGTGTAACCCTTCTCCAATGCCTCTAATAACTAAATATCCTGTTTGAAATAAGGACACCAAAACTGCATGCAGTATTCCAGATGTGGTTCCACCAGGGCCAGAACTAGTTTAAAAATGACTTCTATTGATATAAATATTGTGTTCCTTGCTATGCATCAGCCTAATGACATTGTGCTGATGGGTTTAGTGGCCTGTCCACTCAAACACCATGATTTCTATCCTCCAGTAAATTCCCATTTAGCACATTTTCCGCATAACCTTCCATCTGCCCAATCATTCATATTTTCTGTATTGAATTGTATCTGCCACTTCACTTATTGAGCTTGTTAAGAATTGTTTCGGTTTATGTGCTTTTACATTATTTGTTTGCCATTGCTGCCAAATTATTTATTTGTGTTATTTGAAAATGTGGGCATTTTGAACACCGTTCTTTCTTCTAAATTAATAGAAAATTAAACCTAATGGTGGCCCAACAATGAGCCTTGTGGAACTCCACTGGTTACTGGCTGCCAGCCATGTAACTCTATTACATAGGAATTGCATAGGATATGCAGCACAGAGCCAGGCCATTTGGCCCAAGCAGTCCATGCCTGTGTTTATGTAGATGATTGGTCAGTATTTTTCAGTTGATATTTATGTCCATTTATTCTTTACTGAATATCTGTTCTGTGCTATATTCTTGGTTTAAAAGTGTTTGAGTAAGGGTGGGGTTAGAATTTTTGTCCTTAAAAGTAGGAAGCAAACTTTTCTATTAATAGTTGCTGAATTTAAATTTGAGGGCTGCACATGAAGCACTTTCCTGGCTGATACATGTTTGAATGTAAGTTGAAATAGTTTTTGAACCATCTAAGTATATCTATTAAGCTACTTTTGCCATGTTCTAAGCTAAACTTGAATGACATTGCCACCCACTTAACGTGGATACTATACCATGGCTGGAATGTAAATCATGTACGTGATTTTTCCATAAGTCTGTAGGATGGTAGGTAGCATTACAGGGGGAGGCAGTGGCATAGTGGTATTGTCACTGCACTCTGTAATCCAGAGATCTAGGGTGATGCTCTGGGGACCTGGGTTCAAATCCCACCACGGCAGATGGTGGTGAATGGGGTGGACAATTAAACAACTCACTGGAGGAGAATCCTCAATGATTGAGGAGCCCAGCACATCACCGAAACATTCATAGCAGTTTTCAGACAGACGTGCCATGGCGGCTTTGCGCCCCCACCACCCCCCGCCAGAAATCCCTAGTAACACAAATGCCAATCTTCAGCAAATTTGATTCACTCCACATTATATCAAGAAACTGACAATATTCTGGCAATAGGACTGACTTGTGTTCCAGAACTTGCTGCGCCCCTAGCCAAGCTGTTCCAGTACAGCTACAACGCTGGCATCTACCCGGCAATCTGAAATATTGGCTGTGAAATAATGCTATACACAAAAAGCAGGACAAATCCAACCCAACCAATTACCGCTCCTCGGTCTACTCTTCCTCATCATTAAAGTGATGGAAGGGGTCATCAATCATGCTATCAATAAGTTGCCCACTGACACTCAGTTTGCTGTTTATGCTAAAAGCAAAATACTGCCGATGTTGGAAATCTGAAACAAAAATAAAAATAGCTGGAAAAACTCAGCAGGCTTGACAGCATTTATTTTTCCTCAGCTCTGATGATGAGTCATACGGACTCGAAATGTTAACTGTATTCCTCTCCGCAGATGCTGTCAGACCTGCTGAGTTTTTCCAGCTATTTTTATTTTTGCTGTTTATGCTGTTTGGTATGCAAGTAGTCCTGTGTTATAGCTTCACCAGGTTGAACCTCATTTTTAGGTATCCCTGGTGCTGCTCCTGGCATCCCCTCCTCCACACTTCATTGAACCAGGGTTGATCATCTGGCTTGATAGTAATGGTAGAGTGAGGGATATGCTGGGCCATGAGGTTACAGATTGTGTTCGAGCACAGTGCTGCTGCTGATGGCCCACAGCGCCTCATGGATGCCCAGTCTTGAATTGCTAGATCTGTTTGAAATCTATCCCATTTAGCATGGTGGTAGTGCCACACAACACGATGGAGGGTATCCTCAATGCTAAGACGCGACTTCGTTCCACAACGACTGTGCGTTGGCCTCTTCTACTGATACTGTCGTGGACAGATGTGTCTGTGGCAGGCAGGTTGGTGAGGATGAGGTCGAGTATGTTTTTTCCCTCTTGTCGGTTCCCTCACCACCTGCTGCAGACCCAATCTAGTTGCTTTGTGCTTTAGGACTTGGCCAGCTCAGTCAGTAGTGGTGCTCCTGAGCCACTCTTGGTGATGGACATTGAAGTCCCCCACTCAGAGTGCATTCTGTGCCCTTGCCACCCTCAGTGCTTCCTCCAAGTGGTGTTCAACATGGAGGAGTACTGATTCATCAGCTGAGGGAGGGCAGTATGTGGTAATCAGCAGGAGGTTTCCTTGCCCATGTTTGACCTGATGCCATGAAACTTCATGGAGTCCGGAGTCGATGTTGAGGACTCCCAGGGCAACTCCCACCTGACTGTATATCACTGTGCCACCACCTCTGCTGGGCCTATCCTGCTATTGGGACAGGACATACCCAGGGATGGTGATGGTGGTGCCTGGGATATTATCTGTAAGATATGATTCCATGAGGATGACTATGTCAGGCTGTTGCTTGACTAGTCTGTGAGACAGCTCTCCCAATTTTGGCACTAGACCTCAGAAGTTAGTAAGGAGGACTTGCAGGGCTAATTTTGCCATTGTCGTTACCGGTGCATTGGTCGATGCCGGGTTGGGGACCCGGGTTCAAATCCTGCCACGGCAGATGGTGGAATTTGAATTCCATAAAAATCTGGAATTAAAAGTCTAATGATGACCATGAAGCCATTGTTAATTGTTGGAGGTGCTAAAGCTATTCCATTGTGGAAGGTACATTTAAAGGGTAAGTGGAAAACAGGTGAGGTGATTGTTGGAGTAGTGGAAACATTGCAGGGGTTCAATTTATTTTAGGTAATGATGTAGCTGGGTCCCAGATGTCGGTGATGCCTATGATAGTGGGGAAGCCTGTAGAGGTGTCTTCAACAGAAGTGTTCCAGAGAGAGTATCCTGGATTGTTTCCAGATTGTGTGAGAACAAGATCACAGGCTCACAGGTTCAAGCAGGAAGATCAGGAAGTTAAAAGGCAGGGTGAAGGTGTGGAAGAACAATTAGCTGACACTGGTTTTGATAACATTGTTCAAGAAGAAAGAATGGAAGAGAATGCAGCTGAGGTATTTAGCTCAAGGCAGTTGGTAGAGTTACAGAAAAAGGATATGCAAATAAGGCGGTTATATCAAATGGCGTTCTCAGAAACAGAGATAGAATGCATTCCAGAATGTTATTACGTTAAGGGTAATGTTTTAATGGGAATATGGCGGCCGTATCATGGAAGCTGGAGGGAAGTGCGTGAGATTGAAGTGCAATGAGATATCCATTTGGATATAGAAATGACATCCTGAGGATAGCTCATGAAATTTCAATTGGGTGACATTTAAGAATTAGAAAGATACAGGTGAAAATACAAAAACATTTTTATTGGCCTGGATTGCATAGAGATGTAGTCAAATTCTGTAGAGCATGTCACACATCTCAGGTGATAGGGAAACTACAAGCAGTGATTAAGCCAGCACCTTTAATTTCAAATTCAGCATTTGAAGAACCTTTTAGTGGGGTCATCATTGATTGTGTAGGACCCCTCCCTAAGACTAAAAATGGAAGTCAGTACTTACTGACAATGATGGATGTGCCTACAAGGTTCCCTGAAGTGATACCTTTGAGAAATATTACAACAAAGAGAATTGTGGAAGAGTTGAACAAGATATGGTTTACCAAAGGAAATACAAATCTGATCAGGGTTCAAATTTCATGTCACAGCTGTTTAAGGAAGTAATGAACAGTTTGGGGATAAAACAGTTTAAATCAACAGCTTACCATCCTGAGTCACAAGGGGCTTTGGAAAGATGGCATCAAACTTTAAAAACTATGATGAGGACGTATAGTCATGATTATCCACAGATAGAGGTAAGGGGATAGGGGAATTCCATTCCTGTTATTTGCTGTTAGGGATGCTCCTAATGCATCAACTGGTTTTAGTCCTTTTGAACTTGTTTATGGCCATGAGGTAAAGGAATCACTGAAATTGATTCATGAAAAATTGGTGGGTTAAAATTCAGAAACTACTCTCCTGGATTATGTATCAAACTTCATAGAAAGATTGGACAGAGCATGTGAGTTAGCTAGGGAACATTTAAAGATATCACAGCAAGTGATGAAAGTGAAGGCAGACAGGAAAGCTACAGCTCGTAGTTCTGTTGCTGGAGGAAAAGTGCTAGTTCTGTTACCAGTACTGGGTGAGTCGTTAAAGGCAAGGTTTAGTGGGCCTTACAGGTTTGAAAAGAAGCAGAATGAAGTAAATTATTTAATAAATACTCCAGATAGAAGAAAGAAGCAGAGGGTGTGTCATGTAAATATGTTTTGAAAAGTACTTTTGACAGGCAAAAGGACCAAAAGGAGGTGTTAGTGGTGGTAGAGAAAGAGGTAGAAATGTAGGATTCTGAAATTGATTTTCCTCTAATCAAATTGGATAATGAAGGGGTACTTGAAAATTTAAATGCAATATTGAGTTACCTTCCAGACAAGTGTCAAAGTGATTTGGAGAAGCTATTGCACAGTCACACAAAGCTATTTGTGGAAATAAGCAGGGGAGGACAAATTTAGCTATACATGATGTGTGTGTAGAAGTTTCATCTTCGATAAGGCAACACCCTATAGATTAAATCTGGCAAAATTTTCACAAGTACAGAAAGAAATTGAATTTGTGCTTCAAAATGACATCATTGAGTCTAGTTGCAGTAACTGGAGCTCACCTATTGTGCTGGTACCGAAACCGGATGGAACATAAAGACCATGTGTTGACTATCGAAAGGTGAATGTGGTGACAAAAGCAGATTCATATCCTATACCATGGTTGGAAGATTATCCCACTTTCTCAATGCAATCAAAATTTATCACAAAGATTGACTTGCTAAGGGGATATTGGCAAGTACCGTTATTGGAATAAGCAAAGGAGATATTGGCTTTTGTGACGCCAGTGGACTATATCAGTTTAAAGTCATGCCATTTGGTATGAAAAATGCACCTGCAACACTTCAAAGACTGACTGACAAATTAATTGGGGATTGAGCAATTGTGTTGTTTATATTGATGATTTGATAGTTTTCGTCAGACGTCGGAGGAGCACTTACAACATTTGGAAGAATTGTTTTGTCGATTACAAGAAGCTAATTTGGTGACGAACTTGGCTAAAAGTGCATTTGCAAAAGCGTAGGTTACGTATCTAGGCCATACCATTGGACATGGTAACATGGCTCCAAGAGATGTGAAAGTCAAGGCTATCGTGGATTTCTCTGTGCCTACAACAAAACGAGAAGTTTTGAGATTTCTGGGCATGAGTGGGTTTCACCGGAAATTTGTACCAAATTTTAGCAGTGTGGTTGCTCCATTAACTGAACTATTAAAAAAGAACAAGAAGTTTCAATGGACACAGGAGTGTCAGAAGGCATTTGACATGTTGAAAACTGAATTGGCCACAAACCAGATTTGGAGTACCCAATTATGCCAAGCAATTTAAGTTAGCTGTTGACGCAAGCGATGTAGGCATTGGGACCATATTGTTGCAAGATGCTGATACTGGAATTGAGAAACTGATAGGGTACTTTTCATGGAAGTTGAATGTGCAGTAGAGAGGATATTCAACGATTGAAAAGGAGATATTGGGTCTGGTGTTAGCATTGTGGCATTTTGAGATTTACATTGCAAACAATTTGTCAGAAACAATTGTTTATACAGACTACAATCCTTTAAAGTTTCTGGACAAATTTTGAGACAAAAGTGCAAGGCTGTTCAGATGGAATTTATTACTGCAACGATTTAATCTACAGATTATAACTGTGGCTGGTCGAGAAAATCTAATTACAGATGCATTGTTAAGCGTTTGAAGCTGAAAAGGGAAAATTGGACATTTAAAAACATGGACACTGGACTGGAATGATTTCTGTTGATACCAAGGATTTGTGTATATATATTATGTTAATGCATGCAGCTGGTAATGTAATAGTGTGAGTATATAGATAAATATATGAGATAATGTAAGATGGGTTAAGAAAATGAAGCCGTCTTTTTAAATAATGACAGTTCATTTTCCAGGAAGGAGGGGGTTGTCATGAAAATATATTAATTTTGATATTGTGATTTATTGTAGAGGTAGGTTAATAGTGAGGTTTGGATTAGTTTCTCTGATGTGAGGTTGTGTGTGGGGGTGTGGTTTAATTGAATTGCAGACAGCTGGTTTGGAGCTTTTCAGTTATCAAAAGTGAAACTAGGATGCATTTTGTATTGCTGCTAAAACGTGGACACTTTATATTTTGTGTGCTATCTTCTGTATACCAATTGTCATGATACATGACATTTGCAGATTATATCTAAGGAAAGATTAGAGACAATGTTTTTCTTTTCCTCCCCTTTCCTCAGTGTTCTATTTCCTCAATTTTTTCCCATTGCCAAGATGCTGACTCTCTTTTTCTAAGCACTGGTAGTACTGTAAGCAATTCTCTGTGGCCAAAATTTGTTCCATTGTTCTTCTCTGTATTAAATAGTAGACCTGGTTCGGTTAACAAAAGTTAAGTTAAAGTTTATTATTTTTAGAGCAAGCCAAATTTATAAAATTCTTTTATCTTTGTACAGGTGCTGCAGAGTTGTTAAGTACTGACATCATTACACCCTTTGCTGGACCTGAGATTTCGCACAGTCAGCGTTTGAAGCTAGTAAGTTTGTATTTTTGCATTATTTTCTTACAATAGCTACTGCAGTAGCCCACCATAAGGTGATCTTTGAGAACACTCATGTACTAATTTAAAGTCCTTGTACTATCATGATTTAAAATCAAAAGCTGGTGGTTCATTGACCCAAACTTGACAAGGGTGTGTCTACAATGGAATATTGCCCACATTAAAAGAATCAACCAAAGTCTAAAGCACATAAAGTGTGTCTTTGCCGCATTAATCTTTAGCATTGTCTTTTTATTTAGGATTGTAGATTCCCCATTAAAAATGTAATAAAATTATTTTTGCTTTAATGTTTTTAAATAGCTAGTGAAACCTTATAAGTAATAAGTCATTAAAATTGTACTTTTTTTTTTTAACAACCATTAACCAACCACCTCTCTTGGTGCCAGAGTCTTGAACTGTTTCAAGTAAGTAATAAGGACCAACTACTTTAATACATAATGAAAAGTCAAAGCAATTATTTGATGTGACCAAAAGTTTTGCTGCATGGGTTTATTTGTTAAGCGCTGGCCAACAGGAAAAGCCTAGAGTAGTTTGTTTAGTATGTTATGCTCTAGTTTTCAAATAACAACTGCTTTCAAAAATATAGCAACACTGGGGAAAATTGGATCATCAACACTTTCTTGTTAGAAGCCAAGTATAAAAAGAAACCAGTTTCACTTATTCTAACTATGAAATACACAAATTCTGTAGGTGATTATTGACTGAAGTTTGAAGATTGTATGATTTCATATTTTAAACAGCATTTACTGTACAAAAATTAAACAAAACAAGTACTATTAACCATCTTCAGCTGCTTCATCAGTGACTTTCCTTCTATCGTAAAGTCAGAAGTGGGGATGTTTGCTGATTGCACAGTGTTCCGTTCGATTTGCAATGAGTCATAGTGAACATTGGAAATAGGAGCAGGAATATGCCATTCGGCCCCTCGAGCCTGAAGCAATCCATGTCCATAGGCAGCAAAACCTGGGCACCAGTCAGGCTTGAGCTGATAAGTGGCAAGTAACATTCGTGCCACACAAGTGCCAGGCAATCACCACCTCCAACAAGAGAGAATCTAACTATCTCACCATGACATTCAATGGCAATGCCATTGATTAATCCCTCACTAACAACATCCTGGGGGTTACCATTGACCAAAAATTGAACTGACCAGCTGTATAACTACTGTGGCTAGGAATTGTGCAGCGAGCAACTCGCCTCCTGCCCCGCCCCCCACAAAGCCTGTCCACCATTTATAAGGCACAAGTGAGGAGTGTGATGGTAAACTCTCCATTTGCCTGGATGAATGCAGCTCCAACAACACTCAAGAAGCTCAACAGCATCCAGGACAAAGTAGCCAGCTTGATTGGCACCCAATATAAATATTAGTTCCCTCCCCCAATGACGCACCATCTGCAGCAACTCGTCAAGCCTCCTTTGACAGCACCTTCCAAACCTTGACCTCTACCACGTGGAAGGGCAAGGGCAGCATGGGAACACCACCTGTAAGTTCCCCTCCAAGCCACACACCATCCTTATTTGGAACTATACCACCGTTTCTCCACCATCGCTGTGTCAAAATCCTGAACTCCCTAACAGCGCTATGGGTGTGCCAACACCATGTGGATTGCAGTGGCTCAAGGTGGTGGCTCACCACCTCAAGGGCAATTAAGGGTGGGCAACAAATGCTGGTCCTAGCCAGCGACGTCCACATCATGTGAAAGAATAAAAGAATCTATGACATTGCACACAGAAAATCATGACTAAATGTAGTTTTCTGGTGTCTGGGAAGAGGGATAATTCAGACTTCATTTTACATTCTGTCCTACTGTTAAATAAGATTTTGATTTTATATTTATTAAATAACAGAACTGAACAATTTGTGCTGCAGAGAGCTGGAATTAGTTTGACCAAGAGTGCTTCTGTGTAATACAAGTTGAAGAGCAAAGAAATTCAGAACTGAGGTGCTACAATGCCCCTACTGACAAGAGGGTGCAATTACAGTGCAGCAAGGTTATGTAGACGGCTTTCATTTTAAACAGGGACATTTATAATGGAGGAAGTTGACAACAGAAAGCAAGATTTTGTAAACGGGAAGTGTGTGCATAAATTTGAGGGTTTTTTTTATACAGATAGATCAGAGAACTTGGGGGATTCTTGGTAATGTTTTCCATTGTGATAATGCCTATGCAGAACAGCAATATAATTGTTGGAGTACTAAATATCTAGAGCACACAAACACACTTTTGGAGTATTTAGATGCTATGAATCTTGGAGTTTCTGGTGTCCCACATGGCACACTTACACTAGATTTAACAGTTGCAAATACTCTGCCAAATGGCCTAGTGATGAGCACTTAATTTACTTTAGTACAATGAAGTGATTGGCCAGAAGTTAACGTAACTATGAGCAATTAAGCAATAGCTCTTGATGTTATCTCCTTTGTTGGAAAAACCATAAATCATGTCAAATTCCCATAATTGAGGGTTGTAGCTATAACTCGCGTTCCCAGCAATGCACTGACAGGCTGTATCTATCATGATTTGAAACTTGAATTATATGCATCTTTTGGGAGTAACATTCACAAGATCAACATTTGCCTTTTTGCTGTGATAATTTACACTGGAGGATGCATACCCTGCCCATTGTGCATTTCCATTCACTCCGAAATAGGAAATCACCATCAAACATTCAAGCTAACCCCAGTTGTCAAATTTATTTGTATGGCTTTTAATAACAGAAAATAGAAGCAGAAGAAATAAAACAGTATTTGCTTTATTATTTTTTTTAAAGTTCTCAAAAATAATGGTGCTCAAAATCTTGATTCAAAACCTTATCTCTCAGGTTTTGGTTAACACAACAGTGGCGCTGCTTTTCTTCCCTGATCTTGTCTCATTATTACAATGGAAAGAAAAAGCTGAAGCAGGGAAATTGCAGGTTAGCTGGCTGACAACATTTCTGATCAAATCAGTTCTTTTGCAATAGGCAGACAATCATGTTGCTATTTTTATCACCTCATATAGATCTCAGACTTCCGGTTTTCTGCTAGATTGGCTTTGACACATGAGTTGCATATCAAGTAGCTAGGCTGTTCTCAATGGATAGCTTGACACCAGTGTAGTAATGCAAGGATCATCTCAAAGTATGAGAGAAGTGCTGATTCAATTAACTTGTGTCTATGCTTTCAATAGCATTGTAGGAAACTGGCTGTTGGCTGCTTCCTAAAACCCTATCTCTAGACAGGTTTCCATATTATCTTTCTTCTTTAAGCAAAGTAATCCTTTTCCGAATAGGCCAAGTGCTCTATTTTAAATTAAATTAAATAATATATTGTGATTTCTAAAATTTGATGTGAAAAATATATAATCTGTAGATTTTAAGAATTGAAGTAACACAAGGCTCTGCTTACGTGATGGCTAAACCAGACCAAAAGCACACCCGCTTACCTTCCCCTCTTAGCCCACCCCCCCGCCCCACAGCAGTTGGCAGGCAGCCGCTGCAAGCATTGCATGTAAGAATGACATTGCTCCACAATTACTATTGTTGTGGAGCTTAGTGACATGGATCAGTCCTGTTTCCATGTTTACAAAACTGAACTACTCAACATAGTAATTAGGGAAGGTCAGCAATAATGCGTTACGCTAGGGCTAAGGAATATTGAACCATGGACAATGTTGATTGCAGCACACTGGGCTTGATATGCTCTGGAGGTTTGGTAAGTAACAAGTATGAAATGTTTTCAATATGCTCAGAAAATGCCATTCGGAATTACTGCCTTTAAACTTTTATCAAATTTAAATGCTTGAGATTGGTAATGGGCAGTGTGATTTGAATAATTATGATCACTAAGCAATGATCTGCTTAAAAAGGTCATTTGGTTTGAAAGGTCACACAATAGCTGTTAGCTAAGATTGCTCAAAAGGCATGGAAAAGTCTTAAAAGAATATATAATGCTTCCTGGCTTTATTGAATACATTGTACATGCATGTACACTTAGTGCCTTTGCAAATGAAAGTGGACGTAAGTGTAGTGGTGTAATATAAAATTAACCTCAGTCAATAACTAGTTCTTTCCATTTTTATGTAACACAAATCTTACAACACTCTTAGTTTTTATTATTTTTCAGCACTTAGGGCTAGAGTAGACCATTCAGCACTGCAAACCTGTTCCACCATTCGATTCAATCCTGGCTGATCTGCACTTTACTCCATTTACCCATCATCACTCCATATCTCTTAATCTCCTTGCCTAACAAAAATCTGTCTATCTCAATTTTGAATCTCTCAAATGACCTAACCCAACAGCTTTTGAGTGAGAGAATGTTCCAGGTTTCCATTACCCTTTCTGTGAATGACTTGGTTTTAATTCTAATGTTAAGCCCTATTGTATAATTGTTAAATAAATATGTAACATCATTATAGTTTTCACAATCAATATGTGGCAATGCAGTGAGCCAAAAATTTAATCCCTCAATATATAGCACGTTTGTCCAGAAAATGTTACAAGGCACTACAAATCACTGAGCAGTGGTCGGGAGAGATGACTGATAGCATGGCCAAAAAGTTTGGAGGAGGCTTTTAAAAATTGGAGAGTAGCAATGTAGAGATGGTTAAGGGAGAAGTTTCAGAAAGTAACACCAGGATATCTGATTCTGTGACCGTTCTGCCATTGGAAATATATTGAACAGTTGTTAGGCGGAGTGACCACCTGGGTGGCTAGAGATATAAGGGAAGGCTTTTGAAGCTGGAGAAAATGTTGCACTCTTGAGTTCATGAAATAAATGTCAGACCATAAAAATTGTGAGCCATTTGGCACTGATGTGATTGTTCAGTTTTTGGTTTATGATTTGAGCTGGAAACTATTATGCTTATTTCAGCTCTGTAAAGCATAAACTTTCAAATGGAAGAGTGCATTGAATTTGTACGTGGATTTCCTGAGATCGTTTTATGGTATATGTGTTACCATTATTTATCATCCACTGTAAATTACAAAACATTACAAGCTCCTCTATTAACAATTGTTAAAAATATTCCTAAAGTGGATAGAACTGTATCTATTTTCAACTGTTGAGAGCAAGTAATGTGAAGGGATTTAATAAAAAAAATTATTTTCAATTTGGGCATTAATTATAGTGTAAATTTAGTGAAATCTTTGTCACCATGACAAGTTGGCAAGCCATTACAGTCTTTTGTGGGAGCTCAAAGTCTACCAATTTTATAAGACATTGTCCATTTACAGATGTCTTCAACAATGCTCAGCTGTTGACCTCTATTCAAGTACTAAAATAAATCAGAGCTGGATCTTGCCAAGAGATTTGATTTGTTTTGTTACAATTAAACTTATTCACCTTATAACCCTTGACTTTTGTCCACACACTATCACATTTACGGTACTTGACTATAAATTCGTGACAAAATACACTTAAAATACTTAGTGAACATTGCTTTTTTCTTGTGAATATTCTTCCTGCCATGCACGAAACCCTCTTCTTGACAGTTGCTGGATGATCTTCAGTATCTCGATCAAATGGCTGCAGTTAGGCTAAGGGGCTTAATATTTAGCTTTTGGTTATTCATCATGAAAGATATTCGAGTCAAGCCTGATCCTGCGCTCATCTGAAGCCTCCATGTGCACATTCTAGCAAGAGTCCCTGGATTGCGATCAAGATTGGGAAGCTTGTCTGATACCCTAAAAATGTATTAACAATTAACCTGATCGATAGATAATATTTTGTTGTAGATGAATTTTGATAGGATAAAAACTGGCATTCAAAGCCAGTGAAAACAATTCCCTTCCCCCAAAAGCAATTGCTGCTACCTCCAAAATTAACTGACGGACAAAAAAAATTAGTTATTTTTTTTCCAGGAGAGTAAAGGTTAGAAAATAGAGATTAAATAGGGAAAGCTTTTGAGTTTTTTAAAAAAAATTCAGACTGGGAAAAGAGAGGGGAACTGGTCACTGGACACCACTGGTATTTTAAATCTTTTTTAAAAATCCATCTTCTTATCATCATTGACTTTTAAAACGTATTGGGCTACACATAGTGCACTGAAGATAGGTGGCTTTATACACTTCAAATGGTCCTATATCTGGATTTTTGAATAGCAAACAACAGCATGTTTTGTTGAATAGTTTGTAAGTAAAAGGGTTTTTCTTGGCATGGTCTGTGAAATTCAAAGGCCCCTCCTTGGGTGGCAGCCACCTAGTATATGCTTGGTAAACACTGCTTACTTTTAGAGAAATTGTGCTGTTATTTTAGGAGATTACTTTTAAATAGCTTTATGACTTTAACTATTTCACCCACTGAGGATTAGGGTGAAAATCTTAAACTAGTTGACCCATGGAGATGGGAGTTTCTCTGGCCATGCTAATAGCCTGGGACTATTTTCCTAACTACAGTTAATCATAAAATACAAATACTATTAGAATACATTGAACAGTTAATGGGAAATAATATATAGTAGTAGTACTTGCACATTGTGATGCATTTCATCTTGTAGGGACCCACCATTTCCACTTTCATCTAGCATCAATGAGAAACCAACTCAGACTTCAGTGAGTTTGGACTGACTGGCAGCACTGGGCTCAGCAATCTATTTTGACTAATTTACATAATCTCATGTGGTTTAGGATTGATGTCCAGTCTAGTTAGTAGATCTCTGTAGGATACTAGAATCCAAAACATCAGAGAGGTTGTTTTGTGAATTCAATGCAAATAGACCCCCTTGGTGGTGAAAATGAATTATAAAATCAAAAATCAGTCCTAAGGGTAAGAGATATATTTACATAATTTTAAAAAATGTTGTATTGTGACTTGTTAAATTGAATGTACTCCTGTTGGCACATTCTTTCTCCCTTTATTAATCCAGTGTATCTCGGTCTGAGCAGGTGGATCAAATGCTGCATTTTCCTAAGCTGCATTGATGTACTTTACTGTTTTGTGAATGAGTGTTATGGTTTATCATTTCATGTCTTGAAAGGGCAGTGACAATGTGAACTATAACTGACCTTAGTATTCGGAAACCAGAAAGTAAATAACAGATAGGTTTGTGCTTGCAAATGACTTTGTTTTCATGTGGGAAATTTGAGGGTCCAGTCTCAATGTAGGTTGTAATACATAAGTTGATCAATAAAAGTAGTTCCCTACATGTTTTGGGGTCCAAGGCAATTCACTGAGTGAAATTTTTTGTGCAGGCATCTATTGCCACACACTTCATCTATAGCCACACACTTCATCTATACTAGGAATATCTGCACTAGCTATTCATCACTGAAGCTGCAGCCTTTCCTAATGTCATGAAAAGGCCTATATAGGCCAATACTAGTATCCCCAGTTTAATAATAAAAGCAAAATACTGCAGATGCTGGAAATCTGAAATAAAATCATAAAATGCTGGAAAAATTCAGCAGGTCGGGCAGCGTCTGTGGAGAGTGAAACAGAGCTAATGTTTCAAGTCTATATGACTCTTCTAAAGTGTGTTCTAATAGTGGGTTTTCATTTTAGTATGGTCGGTGAATTAAGGAAGTTCCCTGAATAGCACTGCCTCCATTTTTGTTTTAGTGTGGCTACTGTGCATACTCAATCCTTTTTCTAAAGCAAACCACTGCTTTGCTTGCTGCCTTTCCCCGTTCTCTCACTCCCTGCTGCTTGCCCCTTTCTGCCTCCCCCAACCATCCTGCTCTTTGCTTCCCTCTCCTAAACCTTTGCTTCACCCTATTCGCTGCCTTGCTCGCTGTTCCCCTCCTGAGGCCTTCTGAGCAAGAGGGGCGGTGAGTGAGATGGAGTGAGTAAGGGAGTAAGCGAGGCGGCAAGAGGGAAGCTGCGAGCAAGGGAGTTGGGAGAGAAAAACCAGTGAGCAGGAGGTGGGAAGCAGTGAGCAGGATGTAAGTAGTAAGTTGGTAAGAGTTAGTAATTTAGTAAGAGGATTTTTGGACAAGTTGGGTTCAAGGCAGCCAGTAGGTTTCTAATGTAAAAATTATTAGTCAGGGACTTAACCCACCCTTATTACATGTTTTCTTAGTACTTTTTCTTTAATACGCCATTTTTTTTAAGAACACATTAGGAGTGCTAAATGTGGTATAGCTGTAATGGCAAGAGCACAAAGGAAAGTATCAGCTAGATTCAACTCTTGAGTGCAAAGACCCACAGCAGGACGGAGCATATAATCTAATGTCGATATTTCAGTACTGAAGAAGTGCCGCATTGTTGGAGATGCAACTTTCGGCTGAGACTTTAAATTGAGTCCCTGTCTGCCTGTTCAAATGGATGTGAAAAATCTATGACAATTGTTCATGGCCAACACTTATCCTTCAACCAATGCCACCAGAACAGACTAATTGGCCATTTGTTCTCTTTTGTTATTTGTAGGACCTTTAGTATGCAAATTGGCTGATGCATTTGAATAACTTCAAAAGTTATTCATTAATTGTGAAGTCCTGAGGACTACAGAAGGTGCTGTGTAAATGAAGGTTATTTGTTTCTTTGTGGATATGCTGGGAGCTCAGTCAAGCTGTGAACATAAAATGGTGAATCTTCTACAAGTGACGGTAGTGGCAGCTTTTTTCCATTGCTCTTGATGGCATTGAGGGAAATACAAGTCCTACAGTTTTTTTGATACTTCAAATATTACTGCATTTGGGTCATTTACACAACAAGGTTGTCATTGAGTGTGCTGTAGGCATCAGAAGTAACCTGAAAACAAAGAGGCATAACTTTGCACAGTTTGGATATCAGTAAGAATATATGAAATTCTATACCACTGTCTTTTCCTTTTTAAAAAGATTTTTAGATCCCTAAATTTTGGCTGAGCCGTTGGAAAACGAGAAGGAATTAAGAAAATTAAATTTGTTCTTTTTCTTTGGAATGTAAACTGTTCGAATCATTTATGGCGTGCTTTCATTTTGATTTAATGCAAAAGGCCCACCACCACAGTCTTGCCTACAGTTGTTGAAACATTTTTTTTATGGCCCTATGGAAATGTGCCAACCAGGTTGGGACCATGTGCTTTCTTCTTTTGGGGCTTAAAGGTGAAATCAAGAGTGCAATACTAGTGCCTTTGCATCAAACACGTAAGAATGACATGCTAACCTGACGAAAGGCTGGATGAATAAAAGAGCTTTTATTTAGCATTTCCTCTCTGTTAGCTTGATGCTCGGAACTCATACTAGTGCTTGCTTCTAACCTGCATCTACATGGCAGAACCTGAGCTGAAGTACAGGATGTTTTGATTCAGGTGGTTAGATAAGAAATTTTCCCTAGATTTAAATTTTCATTCAGTATTAGATTTGGTGCTATTTTTAGAATGGCAAAAAATGAAGTGGTAAGAGGTTGTTATGCAAAGTGTGCTTTTATAAGAGAGTATGCAGTAGTTTTACAATTGTAAAGCTGCTACTGATGTTTGAATAACTTCATTTATTTCAGCATCACAGTGCGTAACTGCAGCCAAACTTTCAACTCGCATACCAGCCATTTTAATAATTTATAGTTCTTTTCCTAGAGCAATCTTGTGTGACTAGCATTTATGCTTGCTAATATGAACAAGTTTTATGTCCTGATGAATGTCTTTCCTGTCGATCTAGTGTAAAGTCACACCTTGTTTTTGTATAAACACAATGCTTTGTGCCTTCATTTATAGTACATCAGTTTCTATGAGTAGTTTGTGTTCAACAATCTCATGTCATATTCTTTTCTCATTTGATCCTAGACTGGGTGTAATATCTAGCCCATAGCATATATTTAAAACCCCTTTTTAAAAAAAAACAAATTGAAAAAATGCTCTTGTTGGAGATACTAAAAATGTTTAAAAGGAGGATGCATTCTGGCTCGGGACTTTATTAAGTATGATTTTGCAGCCAGTTACTGAGTTTTTATAAACCAGATTTGATGCCCCACCAAATTAATGGTCCAGGTGGTGTCAAAAACACAATGATGAGAAACTATTCCCTCCAGGGTGTATCAGTCCATTTCATCCTGGGACCAGCAAATCCTGATACCACAGTAATTTAGCGTCTGTGCACAGTTTTCACCAATACTAAATCTGCAGTGTGAAAGTATCTTAAATATATTGTTTTAGTTCACATATCGCAGTAGTCTACATTTTTTTTTCTTGCAGTGTGATTGAAGCTGTTTTTGCAGTACACCCTGACTGTTGTACAAGAATAGGGGTTCTTTATGGATGAGCCCCTAACCTGCTGATGTAATCCTTCCCAGAACTAATGGCTTTGACCTAGTTCTTGTCATAGGGAGGTCCTTGTGATTCATGGTGTGAGGGCTGATCAAAGCAGGGATTATGGTGACAGTTAAGTCTTGGGGCTGGATTGTTAATTGTACAATCAGTGTCTGATGTTCTGCAAAACTTCTTTTGGTGCATTAGAGGCCAGGGGTGTAATGCTTTTGTATGAATTGAGGCAGAATTGTTCAGTCAGGTAACTCTAATCAACACTGGTCCTCAAGGGAATAAAGTGAAAAAAATATTTAATGTGTGTTTGACCTTTTAAGGCCAGTTAGAATTTTTTTCCTTGAAATTAATTTGATTCTGGAAAAGTTTGAAAACTAATATATAGTCAAGTTTACTTTGTATCAAGAACATTTTTTTGAAAAACATCAATATTTTGTTCATTATTTGCTTAAAAAAATTGAAGGGTAGTAACATTTTTCTATAAATTTGCTTATGTTTATATTCCAGAATCGAAAGCAGAAATATGTTGGCTAATAGGCATTTTGCTGCAAATACCTTTTTTGTCTTGCATGTGCAAGAGTGGAGCATCTGATGAATAGAGTGTCTAAATAAGTTAAATTCTGTCTTTCTGGGGATCATATTCAGCAATACAGCACAAAAACTGCAAACTAGTGACCTTGCCAATGATCAATGCCTACACTCTCAGGATTTTTGTTTCCCAGTGCCCAGAAGGGGTGGGGAGGTAAGGCAGGCAGGAGGAGGGCAAACAAACCTAGTATATGACATGGTGAGGAGGGCAGTGACTGGCTGCATTGGGAGTGGCTAGAGGCTAGGCAGAAACAACTCTCTCTCTTTAGCAGTCCCTCAAAGTGAGGAGGATACTACGGAGCAAGCCAGTGGCAAGAGCTTGTGTGTGGAGTCTTTTAATGTAGAGAGGTTGTTGTGCTGCAGCTACAACAAGGTACTGGCTGACTAGGAAACTCTGCTGCTCCGATCTAGGCACATTAGAAGGAACTTCTTTACAGGATCTTCTGGTTCTGAGGGAGCATGATGCTGAGCCAGGCTCAGTTACCAGGGCACAGGATAGGAAATTGCAGAACCCACTATTGTAATGGAGAAAATGAGAGATGATATTTTTCAGGTGTAAAAAGTTTAAGTTGAATTCACATTAAATGTATGGTTTCCTCATTTATTATTTCAAATTTGCGCTCTCGTGCATTTACCAATATGGGGACCACTGCTGGAGACTAATAATTTTAGGCCATTTCACACTAGCACCTGATGACCAGAGCAATTAGTTTTTTTTAAAAATGCGAACAGTTTATTTTTTTTAATCCTGTCTCCTAATTGATTTTATAGCATGGGTGTGACTAGCATTGACTTAAGATTTAACATAATCACAACATTATCTACACGCTGACAGATATTACAAGTAATATGTCATGGGAAAATGTCACAAAAACGATTTTGACTTGAAGGCTTTCAGTGCATCTTTAAATGGAATTTTGAGACCTATCTACCATTTTAACAGGTAGTGCAAACATGCAAAAATACTGAGCAGGAAAAGACCAACTGGTTTGAACCAACATGGTTGCAGTGCTTTTGGATTGGGAAGAGTGGGGAGAGGAGGAACTGGATGGGGAAGAATCAGGAGGAAGTTGAAGGATTGTGTCATGTCCATAAGATATGAAAAAGACCATAAACTGTTTAAATCAAACCTTCCTTCTGCTTCTTTAAAAACGTACTTTGCTGGACCAAAAACATGGCTGCTACAGGTCACATATTTGCAAGTTGGCTACAATTCTGGAAACTTCCAACCCGTAATTACAGGACAAAGCTCAACCTCACCCTTCTGCAATCTCACACCTATCATTGTGTGGACCCACTACAATCACTAAAACAAGGGAGCAGTAGATAGTCTCACCAGCCTGGACTTGTAACAAAGGGAGAGCCATCAAAACTCATTATACCTGCAGTGGCATTAATAGCCACCACCCATCTCCTAAGGTGAACAATGGATTTGAACCAGAGACAATTTTTTAAAAATTCATTCACGGGATGTGGGCTTTGCTGTCTGGGCCAGCATTTATTGCCCATCCCTAGTTGTCCTCAAGTAGGTAGTAGTGAGCTGCCTTCTTGAACTGCTGCATAGAAATTGATTGAACCTGAACCTGAAACTGACTTGTCAATGGGCATCACCACGTGACCTAAGCTCCTCTGGTCTTTGGAAAATTCTAATGTTACCTTCCTGGACTCCCAGGGCAGCCTACTGTTAAACATCCAGCCTATCAACACCAAAGCTGGACCCCAGGCTGACGACAAAGCCTGTCTCAAGTCTGAACCTCCTCAAACCCTGGTTCTCTGGAAGATCCCTGCCATCGCCTGTAGAATGGACCAAGCGTCTGTATACCTCTTGCTGCGTCCTCAACTTTAAAGGAATTCTGAAACTCCTGCTTAACCCGTGTGAACTTTAACTCCTACGTGACAGAACCCTGACTGGACTCGGACATTCACTTGAATTAATATCCATATCTTTTGCTTCTTTGTTTTAAGATATTCCTAGTTGTAAAACTTGCGTGTGTGTATGTGTGTGCGTGTGTAGGTATGTGTGTGCGTGTGTGGTTGTGTAGGTATGTGTGTGCTTGTGTGGTTGTGACGACCATTCCCCGGGTTTGAATGTATGAATAAACAATTCCTCTGAGTTAACCCTAAAGAGTGTTTGTCTAGAATCACTTTAAGTTGACTTTACCAACAGAGAGTTTGGGGAAACATGCCACACCTCTGCTCACAGGCAGATGGCGAGAAAAATAAAGGAGTTCAGTTTGCCACTCTCCCCTCTCTGGAGCTGTGTGAGGAATATGAGAATGTAGAAAAGAAGAAAGACTTGCATTTATATAGCCCCTTTCACAATCTTGGGACGTCCCAAAGTGCTTTGCAGCCAGTGAAATATTTTTTGAAGTGTAGTCACTGTTGTAATGTAAGAAATCTGGCTGCCAATTCGCGTGCAGCAAACGTCCACAAACAGCAATATTATAATGATTGGATAATCTCTGTTTTTCGTGGTGATTGAGGGATAAGTATTAGCTAGGACACCAGAAATAAACTCACTTGCTCTTCTTCGAAATAGTGCCTCGGATCTCTTACATCAACCTGAGATGAAGCCTTCGTTTTAACATCTCACCCAAAAGATGGCACCTCCAACATTGCAGCACCCCCTTAGTATTGCATTGGAGTGTCAGCCCAGACTTTTGTACTCAAGTCCTGGTAGAGCATGGTAGGTGGGAGAAGCTGGAGGAAGGGGAAGAGGAGGAGCAAGTAATTGGGTCGTTGAAAGAGATTGGAGAGAGGGAAGAGCACTGGCAGATAGGTTGTGGAGGACAAGCAGAGTGGGAAAAGATGACATTAGGAAGTGGAGATGATGGTGATGGGGACAGAGAGGAAAAGAGGGCAGGGTAGTTTAAAATATAAATATAACGGATAAAAATGTATTAAACGTGAATTTAAAACAGGCTTTCATAGAGTCACTGTACCGAATAAGTAACAAAGAAAATAGATAACAGTGGGGGGAAATAATTAAATAAGTTGGATAAATATGACATTAATAAATTAAAAAGACTTGGACACATCAAGGCCTAGGCTTCAGTCCATAAAATAAATTAAACATCAGGATAACTCAGAGTAAGAGGAAGTGCGTTGAATTAATCAAATAAAGGTTGTGGATTCATGAAAAATGAAATAAAGATGCGGCTTATTCTGGGGCTAACTAAATGCAGTATGAGCTTATCGAGAAGTTGACTGGCAGAGACCGGAAGTTGGTACAGGGCTTTTAGGGTAGAGGTGTGGTGGCAGTGAGTGATAGTCACAGTACAGGAAGACTAGATGGTGGACCAGCGAGTGAGAGCAATCAAGCCAGCAACAGATAATTTTGCAAACTGTGCAGGATCGGATTGGGGGGGGGGGGGGGTGGGGTTGCAGTTTGGTGAAAAAGCGCATCAATGGCGGTGTTGTGGGCAAGGACTAGCATGTGAATTCGACTCCAGGAATGGAACCCATGGTACTCAGAAAAACAGGAGTAGGGAACATAAAACCGCACTGTGCACCAAGATGAGATGAGGAAAATAGAATTGTCTTCACTCTTGGCAAGCTGTCTGAAATTCTTGAGGAATGCACTGATACAGCACCACCCTTTGGTGAATGTTAAGCATTGCAGTTACGATTGCAAAATAGTTTGAGTTCAATTGATTAACAGTTACACAATGTTAGCTGGCATAACGTTTCGCACACATTGTGATAGACCATTAAAATAATTGCCCGAATATTCCGAGGAGTGGGAATTACCATTGGATTGCCGTTCCGCTCTGCCACAACGGAGCTCCGCATTTCTGGCTGGGTCTTTCAGTCCCGGTTTTTTCAGAAATGCGAAGTGGTCTTCTATTGAACTGCTTCCTCGTGGTGCTGGATCGCCAAGGGACCACAAGCTAGGCCCCTTTTTACATCATTAACTGCATATTCTGGTAAGTGTTCACTAAAATACTGAAAAGCTTTAGAGCATTTAAACAGCTTTTCGGTATGTTAATGAGTGAATGTGTTGATGGGTGAATGTGTAGGTGTGTAAGTGGATAGGGTGGGTGAGGTAAGTGGGTGGTAGGGTGGGTTTGGGGTAGTCTGGTCGGGAGAGATTGTCAGGTCGGGGGTCAGTTGTGCCTGGTCGGCGGGGGTACAGTAGTTGGGTAGTGGGGGGTTAGTCAGGTCGGGTCGGGGTGGGCAGTCAGCTGACGGGCTAGTTGGGGCTCGGGGTTAGTTGGGTGCTGGGGGCTAGTTAGATTGGGTTGGGGAGAGTCGGGCTGGGGGCTCGAAGCGGGGAGTCAGGGAGGGATGTCAGTTGCATAGCTACCCGGGAGTTAGACTAGGATTTTTCTGTCTAACATTTCGTGGGTGACTATTCAATTAAATAGAGTAAGAGGCTTCAGATGGCTACGACTTAACTCTGAGTCTGAGATTTTTTCGGAGGGTCCCTGCGAGTCAGGGATTTGCCCATTGGAAGTTCAAACTTCCCAAGCAATTCCCACAGAGTAATTCCGTCAGGACTTCTCCAGAGTCCTGAAGCTCATCTTGGGTATGTCTGGTCTCTGACGATCCAGAGACCGGAAGACCTGGGCCAATGAAACTGCTTTCTGTTTTTAATATATGAGAGATTTGTAGTTGACATATGTTACCTGAATACATTACCAAGTGAGCTAGAATTTATTCAGCTTAGTGTTCATATATCATCCTACAAAATGGTAAAGTAGAGTTTTTGTATCTCGATTAATAGTTCATAACATAAAAAATAATTGGTGTAGCACTGAATTAGTTTTCTGTCCTACAGACAAATGGCTCAAGTCAACTGGGCAGTTACGTCTTGCTATTTCGGTTAGTTATAGTTCATTGATTTATTAGTTAAGTTTGTATCAAAACATAGTAAAAAAACCACGCTAATTGTATGAAGTTTGCCTCAAAAGTGATTTCTCTGTAAATTGAATTTTGATGTACTCCAATGTTTAATGACTCTCTTGGAGATATACAGTACTGTTGAAGTATGAGGAAAGTTAGAATGATAGCTGCTCCTAGTGTAAGAAAATCTAGTAATTTAGCCCAAAGGAAATATTAATGTGGTGAATTCTATAAATTGTATTTTTACATATGAGCTTGTTTATTTTGGTTGAATTCCAGCATCCGTGCATCAGCTCCTCTGTTTACACTGCTAAAACCTGATTTCTTGGCTGAAGAGGCTATGGCCTCTCTTCCATGGCCTGTGCCCAGGTGGCTCTGGAGAAGGGAGCATGCAGTGTCCACCAGTACGGATGATACCTTTCACCACCAGTGGGGACCTCAGGTTACACTGTCTCAGAGACACTGGTAACAGCATTCTGGTTTAGTTGGGACTTTGTTGCTGATTTTTGCTACTTTTAGTTTGAATAGACAACATATTTAGGGAAACGAGAGGAAAAAGTGTTCCATAAAAGCTAGAATTGTCTATTCTAAGGGGTAGGGGATAGTAGGGAAAACTGGCATAGAGGTAGATGTTCAGCCATGATCTGTTTGAATGGAGGAGCAGGCTCAAAGGGCCAAATGGCCTACTCCTCCCCTGTTCCTATGTTCCTAATCATAGATTCACTTTTGGGATCTGTAAGGTTCTGCTGCCAATATAAGTGGGTTAGATTTACCAGTGAGCTAGTCCATCAGTACCTGTTTTGCATGATTAATTAACCCAGGCCAATGCCAAAATTGCCCAAAGTTTAGCTTTCCAACTTTCCCTATTTGCTAGGCACTTTTTTATAGAGTTCATGTAATTTAATTTGATGTAACCCGATCATGAAATAGTGAGTAGATAGGTGATAATATAATTTTGTTCAGTGCTACACAATTGTGACAATGACCCAGGTTTTGTGGTCTGCAGTGAATGAAAAGCACTTCCTCTCCAATATGTTTACAGATGCCCACAGACTTTTGGTGGGCATTTGCATAGTAATTTATGAGAATTGTTTTTTCTTTATTCTTTCATGAGATGTTGACATTGCTGACAAGGCCAGTATTTGTTGCCCCCCTAATTGCCAATGAACTGAATGACTAGGCCATTTCAGGGGGCAGTTAAGAGTCAACCACATTGCTGTGGGCCTGGAGTCACATGTAGGCCAGACCAGGTAAGGATGGCAGATTTCCCTCCCTAAACGGTATGAGCGAACCAGATGGGTTTTTACAACAATCAATGATAGTTCCATGGTCACCGTTACTGAGACTAGCCTTGAATTCCCAATTTATTAATTGAATTTAAATTCCACCAGCTGCTGGGGATTTGAACCCATGTTCCCAGCACATTATCTTGGGCTTCTGCATTACTAGTCCAGTGACATTACCACAACGTCATCGTCTCCCTGTTAGAGCCATTTGCTACCTGATTTATCCCTTAATAACAGTGAGTACTGATGGCCTCATTGCTAACTCTACTGCAAAATAAGGGCCAATATGTTGGTACGTTTTGAGCTCTGATGATGTGCTGTGCTTTTTTTGTTGTTGTTCTTTCAACCAGTGAAAAGTATTTGACAATTCAGCAAGTATTTAAGAACAAACGTATATTGTGAAAACGCCATGCTTACTAATGGCAGCCCCCCAAAAATCTGCTGTTTTGTCGTCATAATGTGTTAAAATAGAAGAAGTACCAGGTGCCACAGGTAACCCTGCCAATGGGATTATTGAGGGGGGAAAATCTTAAGATTTAATTGGATGATACCAGAACTCGCAGTTATTCCTATCAAGAAAGGGTGAACAGGCTGGGTCTTTTTTCTCTTGAAGAGAGGTGACTTGATGAAGACCCTTAAAGTTTTGAAAGGTTTTTAAACATATTGAAAAAAAATTTCTAGCCTACTCTTGGTGCCTTCTTCTTAGGATTCTTCTTAAGCAGTCCCTCAGGATTTCAATACGAGCACAGGTGAATTGAATTCAGCAGTATAAGGAATCCTCCCTTTGCCCCACTGCTATGGCACTGAGCATTGAACACGCCAATGAATATACCGATATTTTGAAATCAAGAAGTTGCATAAAAGAAAGAAATTGCGTTTAAATAATGTGCCTGATTAGGTTGGCAGTCTATTCCTAGTCAATTCTGTTATACAGGCAAACGTAGCAATTAAATTGTGCACAACAAAGTCCCAGAAACAACAACTGAAGTGGATGATTGGTTTGCACTTATTTTTGATTGCGAGAGAAAGAAATGTTAGCTAGGACACGGGGAGAATTTGCTCTTCTTTGAATAATGCCCAGAATCTTTTATGTCTACTGGAGCAGGTAAACCATCTTCATTTTAATGTCTCACCCAAGTAACAGCATCTGCTCAGTGCTTCAGTAAAGTGTAGCCTGCTCCTGGCGTGGGATTTGAATCAGCAGCCTTCTGATTCAGAAGGTGTGGAGCCAAGGCAATGCTGAACCAAGTTGTTTTAAACTTTCAACTATCTAAAAGCTGCAAAGATACTTCTTTATGCAACAGGCAATGAGAGGTGATCTTGTATATATGATAAATGATACATCAACATATATAACCCTGAGGGGAATTGACAAGATGGATGCTGAGAGGATGTTCCCCCTTGTGGGAGAGATTAGGACTAAGGGACCCATTTTAAAAATAAGGGGGTTTCCCATTTAAGGCAGAGATGAGGAGAAATTTTTTTCTCTCAGAGGATGATTGGTCTGTGAAATTCTCTTCCCAAAGAACAGTGGAGCAGGGTCATTGGAAATTTTTAAGGTTGAGTTGGATAGATTATTGACTAACAAGGGAGTTATAGGGTATAGGGGGCAGACAGGAAAGTGGGGTTGAGGCCGCAATCAGAATAGAGTAGACGCAGAGGCTAACAATTTATGATAACCACCATGAAATCAAATAGGGAATACTGAAGAAACTTCTTTACCCAGACAGTGGTGAGAATACGGAGCTCCTGACAACAGGGCAAATAGTATGGATGCATTTAAAGGAAAGCTATATGAGGGAGAATGGACTGGAGGACCAGGATGAGAGGAGGTTCGAGTGGACCATAAACGCTAACATGGACTGGTGGGGCTGAATGGCCTGTTTCTGTACTTTACAATCTATATAACTCTGAAATTCATATAAAATCTGTGTTTGCTGTTAGGGAAGGAAATAGTTAACTGTCAAGGAGTGTTTAAGCAATAATTGTAAGTTAATAAGCTAAGTACTTGATGTGTATGTAAAGGGAAAACCGATGAGACAATGTATCTGTGGAGTTTTATGCATCAGAATAAAACTCTGGGCAGAACCTTCTGCCTGTCGGGTGGGCGGGCCCGACCCAATCTCAGGCGGGTGGGGAGCTGATCCCCGCCGGAGAAGCGGGCTGCACCGCCATTTTATGCGGGCCGGCCAATTAAGGCCTGTCCGGCGGGAAGCGCTGTGCGCTTCCTGTGCGGGTGGGGGGGATTCCCCAAAAGCAAGAGTGCGCTCTTTCGCGCATGCGCACGTAAGATCTCACATCTCCCTGAGGCAAAATGCAGCTTCAGGGAGATCGCTTCCACTTTGAAAAATATTAAGAATAGAGAAAAAAATTTCCCTAACATGTCCCCCTCATGTGAGATGGGACATATTCATAATTTACACTATAACTTTATTAAACTTTTTAAAACCCTGCATGAAACTTCATCCCGCCGGTGGATGAGGTTTCATGTTTTTTCTATTTGCCGCTGGGACTCCTGGCCTGCCCACCAACTTTAAGGTTGGACGGGCAGGTCCTTTAATTGTTTAAATGATCCTGTCAATGGCCTCAATTGACCATTGACAGGTCGGTGGGCCCACAGCTGATTTTGCTGCGCCCCACCTTCCTGAAAATTTAAATGGGGCGGGATGATGTCGAGGGTTCCACCCGGTGTCATCCCTCGTCATTTTACGCTTTGGCAAGCGGGCCCCACCCTCTGCTTGCCGACGGCAAAATTCTGCCCTCTGTTTGGAGAAGTCAGTCGTGGTCTCTATATTTGTTATCAAGCAGCTATTGGAACTTTAACAGTGGTAGCAGATGATGTGCGCTGCTTGTAAGTAAAAGATTGGAAACTGAACTTCAGACAAAAGACTATTTGGTGTTAACTTTAAGAGCAGAGTGGTTTGGAGTAACTCTGGAGAATGGCTGAATCAAAATGTAGAGTTTTGGGGCATGATTACCCAGCGATGTTTTTTGAGAGTGAACCCTACGAGCAATGGAAGAATTAAGTAATTATGTGGACACTGGTTACATCTTTGCCGAAGAGAAAAAGCAAGGAATGGCCTTGGCACATTTGTTACCATACAAAAGCAAAATGAGATGCAAAGTATTTTCTGAGCTGGAGCCTGAGTATTTGAACATGGATGATGGTTTGGGAACGTTATTAGATTTTATGGATAAGATCTATCAAAAAGATGACTTATTAAGTGCTTACAAAGCATAGTCAGATTTTGATAAATTTAGAAAATTGGAGGATAGTTCCATAGAAGATTACATAATGGAATTCAGTAGACTATAAGCAAGATTGGGGAATTTCTAGATGGAATTTTTGCAATCAGTGCTGGCATTTAAGTTACTAGACTGTGCCAATGTATTGAATATGGACAGACTTCTAGTTTTGACAGGAGTTAAATTTGCAGAAAGACACACATTACTAGAACAGAAGCTCTTTTTAAAAAAAAAAATTCTGGGAAAACATTCCTTTCCAGCAGCGTTCATGGCACAAATGAGCCATTGGAGGATGGAGGATACACTGCTAACGGGATGGCGAGATCGTTTAGAAACAGGACGCAGGCTTCAGTATGAAAGGAGATTTGTAACTAGAAACAATGGGAACAGAAACACCTTTGACAATTAAGGCAAGAGAAAAGAATTGCAGAATTACAACAAAAAATGAACCCCAGAAATGCCCAGGGTCAATCGGTGTTTTGGGTGTGATACAAAATACCATTATGCAATGAGCTGTCCTAAACGATATAATACGATGTTCAAAATTAAACAGACTCGGAAGAAGAAGATAGAGACCAAAGGGAGGGCATTGTATTAGTTACAAGAAGTTTCAGCCCAGTGATGAATGTCTAGATTGCAGAATCCTTCAGTTGTGTGACGCTAGATAGCGGATGCATGTATACAGTGTGTGGAATAGACTGGTTAAAATGCTACCTGGACTCCTTAAATGACAAGGACCAGAATAAAGTTAAGGAATTTGAGAGTTCCACCTGTTTCAGATTTGGAGATGACAATACCCATAATATTTTAAAAGAGCAGTGATTCCCTGTAAGATAGCTGGAGTCAGCACGGACATAGTGTCTAGTGAAATACCGTTAACTGTAGAGCAAGCCATCTATGAATAAAGCACAAATGAAGCTGGACATGGAAAGCGACAAGGCCGTTGTATTGAGAAAACCTGTGGATTTACAATTTTTGCAATCTGGATACTATTGTATCCTTTTAATGAAACCTAACTTTTCTACTAAGGAAATTAAAGAAGTGCTTTTAGCATCAGGGGATAGGAATTTAGAGGACAAAAAGCTAATTGTGTTAAAGTTACATCGGCAGCTTCCCACCCCTCTTCCCAAAGATTAAAAATTTTGTCAAGGGATACAGGGATAAGGGATGGAGAGTACACTAAACTTAGAGGAGATAAGCGATAGATGTGATATATATAAGAAATACAGAAGGACACCACCCCAGCCCACGGTGAGTCTACCCTTAGCGAGGGATTTCAATGAAGTTGTGGCGATGGAATTAAAGGTGTGAGATAAAGAAAACATTTTCATTTTACATTTTGTAAAATGGGGGCGGGAGCGGAATTTGGCAACGATGAGTTTCGGGATATGTGCGAAAATATGAATATAATACTTATGAATGCAGGCGCAGAAAGCTCTTTAAGTAGTGAGGTGTGTGAAACGAATCACGTGGTGATAGATGAGATGCTTCGTAAAATTTTGGCAGATAGACCAAGCTGTAAAATAACGTCTGCTCTAGCACGACGCACGTGCCAAGAATTCACTGTAGATGGTTGAGGGCTATAGTCCATTTCAGTTGGTTTTTTGTAGAAATCCAAAAATTCCCTCAGTCCTGAGTAATCACCCCCCAGCTTGGGAGGGAACGACAATTGGCTCTACCTTTTCTGAGCATTTAAATGCACTACATGTGGGCAGAAGAGCATTCCTTAAAGCCAACGTTTCAGAAAGAATTCGTCAAGCTTTAAGATACTATGTACGACCATCAGAAACTATTTTCAATTAGGGAGACATGGTATACTATAAAAGAGAAGGACTTAACAAGTGGAAAGGCTCGGGAAAGGTTATAGGTAAAAATGGTAAAACACTAATTTTACAGCATGGGAACCAGGCTTTTGGGTAAACTCATTGAGGTTAGTCGGAGTGGATTACCAATTTTGCGGGCCCAGAAAGGGTTATAGGAAGTGATGAGGAACCATGTACTTCTCATACCCATATGTTGCACGATTGTGCAGACTGGATTGCTGAGGTTGACAAGGGTATTTGAAGATGGACATGGTAATTCGGACGAACAAGATGAGGTGATTTGTCCCAGAGGACAACTGCCAAAAGCTGGCACCAAAGTTACATACTTTCCAGAAGGGGCCAGTCAATGGAGGGATGTGACAATTGTAGGTAGAGTAGGAAAGGCCACCGGAAAATATAAAAACTGGTTAAATGTACGAGATAAAGGGCAGGAGGTTAAGCCCATAGATTGGAAACATGAAGTACAAAAATGGAAGGCACAAAACGTAGTGTCAGTTTGGACAGTGGGCCTGGGAGTGAACATGCCTCTAGGAAGAGGTTGCGAACTGTTGAATGAACATCTATTTATAGGAGAGGAAGATCAAACAGTGACAGTCCGGTGAGAGATAGAAGGCACGATAAAGGACATTGCTCAAACAGGTCAAGGGATATAGCACAGACTAGTATTGCAACAAGGAGCAGAAGCCCATGTGATTGAGAAATCTTAGTAGCTTCAAACAAATTAGATGACAAATTTAATAAAGGATGCCAAACAGCAAGGACTGCATAGTTGAAAAGAATTTGGAGTATACACAGAGGTGCCAGATAGGGGACAACCAGCTCTGTCACATTGATGGATATGCACGGAAAAGGTGCTTCCTGATGGGACTTATAAAGTTAAAGCCAGGCTAGTGGCACGAGATTTTGCAGAAAAATTGGGTGACCAGGATATGAGTAGATTCACCTATGACAGGAAAAGCTATTCTAAAGATCTTCTCTCTGTTAGCTACGAATGCTTGGGAATGCAAGTCAATTGATCTTAAAGCTGCTTTTTGCAGGGACACCAACTTCAAAGGGAAGGCTTTCTCCATCCATTGAAAGAGGTGCCAAATGCAGAAGGGACACTCTGGAAGTTAAATAAATGGCATATGGTTTAAATGATGCCTCTAGAGTTTGGTAGTTCTCAGTGAGGTCAGCTTTGTTAAATTTGGGCTGTCTTCAGTTGGAAGCAATGCTTTATTGGCATCATGGAGGGAAACTTTCAGGCATCTTTATGATACATATAGATGATTTTTTTGTGGGATGGTAGTAGAGTTTGAAATGGTTGTCATTAATGGGCTCAGAACGGAGTTCAAGATCAGAAGTCAGGCTTCTGGTGCATTTGATTGAAAATCAGGCAGAGTGGATCGCACGTCACTTTACATCAGCAACCCTACTTAGAGAATTTCAATCCTGTTGCAATTAGACATGATAGGGCCTCCCAAAAAGATACAGCGGCTTCTAAAATGGAAAAGAGGAACTCTAGTCTAATCGGGCAACTGAATTGGTTAGGCAAACAAACAAGGCTAGAAGCCAGGTTAGACGTTTTAGAATTGAGCACTAAAATGAACGATCCCAAAGTTAAAGAAATTATTCGAGCAAATTAAACATTGACAAAATTAAAAATGGAGCATTTTAGCTTTGAAATTCCCATCTTTGGGTGATGTTAGAAAAATGAAACTGATTGTGTGTGCAGTAACATGTCTTATGCAAATCTATGTGATGGGTTTTCAAGTGCAGGAGAATTTATAATATGTTGCCCTTTGGCATGGGAAGCTAAAAAGATCTGAAGAGTTGTAAAAAGTACTTTGGCAGTGGAGACTCTCACTTTTGTTGAGGTAATGGATATGGCATTCTTCATATCAAAGATGCTGGTAGAAATTTTAAATGGAAAAGGGTATTCTGGAATGGTACTATTGAATGCCATATAGATATGTCATTTTGGGGAAAGTGTTCACTCTAGGAAGTGCATTAATAAAAAGAGATTGTGAATTGACATTGCAAGCTTAAAATATGACCGAGAATGAAGAGATTGCCATGATCAAATGGGTTGATAGCAGCTACCGATTGTCTGACTGCTTCATGAAAAGGGGAAGCAAGATCCTCAAAGAGGGATATCTTTTCCTATGAGAAGACAAAAAGGAATTTTTTTTTGTGGACATTTCTGTACATTTTTTTTTCCAAGAAGGGGGAATAAGGAGGATTTATTGAATTAAGAAAAATATATTGATGTTTATGTTTTTTTTTTGATATATATATTTAAGGGCTACTTTCATTTTAAGAAGAGGGAAATATGTTAGGGAAGGATACAGTTAACTGTTAAGGAATGTTTAAGTGGTAATTATAAGTTAACAAGCTAAGTACTTCATTTGGTGTGTATACAAAGGGAAAACAGGTGAGACAATGTTTCGGTGGAGTTTTATACATCAGAATAAAACTCATTTTGAAGTCAGTCTTGGTCTCTGTCTTTGTTATCAAGCACTTATTAGAACGTTAACATTTGTAGATGGCACGATCACCCACCCATGTTCCCAAGCCAAAGCCTTCCTCCCATCCCTTCCCTCACTTAAGATGTGCCAGTCATGACTTAATTGGTAGCATTCTCACCTCTTGAGTCAAAAAGTTGTGGGCTCAAATCCCACTTCAGACTTGCTTACAAAAATCAAAGCTGACATTCCAGTGCAGTACTGAGAGAATACTGTGCTGTCAGAGGTACTGTCTTCGAATGAGATTAAGCTGAGACCCCGTCTCTCTCCTCAGTGTAAAAGATATAAAAGATCCTATGGTGCTATTTTGATGAAGAACAGATGATTTATCCCTGGTGCTATGGCAAAAAAAACCAGATCACCTGATTATTATCACATTGCTAGTTGTGGGAGCTTGCTTTGTGAAATTGGCTGCTGCATTTCCTGTATTGCAACAACAGGAACAACACTTCAGAAGTATTTAATTGTCTATAAAGCGGTTTGTGAAGCCCTGTGGTAATGACAGGCGCTATACGAATATAAATTTGTCTGTCTTTCTAGCATTTTATGGAAATGGCCTTTTCTGTAATGTTACATTCCCTACCCATTGGAGTTAGAAGATAAAATGTTTTAGAACAATCAGTTTTCTGTGTAACTTATCGGCATCACTGCTGTATGAAAAAAATTGCGTTCTGTTTTTACTGCATGGGTTCTCAAATTTTAAAATGTCTTGGGATCAAATTTCCTGATTGCCCATTTTTCATGAAAACCAAAATGAGTGGCTTTGATTATTGTTGCATGTTATTTCACCTATGCTCAAAAGGCCCATACCCATTGCCCTCAGTCCAAGTGCCTACTGCTCTTCTACCCTGAATTTGCCTTGTTTCTTAAGTGTTCACTTTCCCAGTTCTCTTGCATGCTCCCATCCACACTCCTGAGCCCTCAAAAGCATAACTGCCCCTGCCCCGAGTGTTTGTAGATTGTAACCCAATCCCCACTCCTGAATGCTTCTAGATTGTAACCCCACTGAGCACTCTCTCCTCACATTCTCTACTTATTCCTATTGTACTCTAATCCCTGTTTTGGATCTCCATGCATGATTGGCATGTTCTAATTGGGTATCCCTTACTTGTCTAGCCCGATCAACATAACCCTCTCTCTTCTGCTTCAGGCTTATCTAATCTCCCCTTTAAATGCATGAATGTTATAGCAAGTTCCTAGACTGCCTGGCCCAGCCAATTTATGGCTTGGAATTTGTGGTCACCAGCGAAGCTACAGTGCTTTGTGCTAGCCACACACTACTGACCTCTAAGAAAGCTACCAGCAAAGATCTAGTGGTCTCTGTGGAGTGGTTTTCCCTTTTCCCGACGGCAACTTAAACCTGGTATCAAGTAAAGGAAATCTCTTTGTGTACATCATCGGTGATGTCTGCAAGCATGTAATCAGCCAAATTGAAGTATTCACCAGGAATTTAAAAGTACTTAATAACCCTCACTGTTAATTTAAATTAATGGTTATGATTGGATTAAAATAGAAGCTAAAGTAAAGATACACAAACTTAAAAAACAATCTAAAAAACGTGGATTTTTTTCATCATATAGTGGCTCCAACTCCAGCCAGTTATTGGCTATGATCTTAAATTGGCCAGTGTTAGAATATGTTTAATTCATTGTGGCAAAACAGCATGACTAAACAATTTGAAAAGAATGGTTGTATTAGGTGTTAGAAAAAAAAGTGCTACTTTTTTTCATATAAATTTCATAACTGGTATAACTATATTTATCAATGCACGAACAATAACAGAAAATGCTGGAAAAACTCAGCAGCTCTAGCAGCATCTGTGGAGAGCGATGCAGAGTTAACGTTTCGAGTCCGTATGACCCTTCTTCAGAACTCTGTTTCCCTCTCCACAGATGCTGCTAGACCTGCTGAGTTTTTCCAGCATTTTCTGTTTTTGTTTCAGATTTCCAGCGTCCACAGTGTTTTGCTTTTATCAATGCACGTATCTACGGTAATTTAATGCAGTATTTAGAATGGGTTTGTGCTGATCCTGAACTGGGTGGTGCCTGCTAAACAGAACTACTCATTCCTCTTGGGTGTGGACAAGTTCTTGGCATTAACTGTGTTTATTTCTTGGTGCCCAGGTACAATACTAATTTATCCTGCGTGCCATTTTTGCCCAGTATCTCCAGCATAGGATGTCGTGGGTAGTTTTAAAGTGTCTTCACTAAACAGTGGAGTTATGCCTTTTAAAAATGCTGTGGACCTCTTATATCACAGCTAATGATTTGAAATTGGTACCTGTTTTAGAACAGTATGAATTAGAAACATTCTTTTATTTTGGTTGGTACACATTGCTCCCTGATGAGGGAAAGTGGATCTCTGCTCATGAAAGTGTGCACTGCAATCATAGGAATCTGAAAGCAGATTAAATTTTTCAATGTTTCTGACCTGCATCACTGGTCACACAAATTATTTAAAATTTTTATTGTGGGGGTTGGACACTGGATATGAAATTGCAAGAGACTGGAATACCTGCCATTTTAAATACCAGGAGCTCCCAGTTAAAATGGAGTCCAGTTAGGTGCATAGTATAACTCCGTTTGTTCTGCCTTAACATTTCACATAGAACCTCATGGACAACTGATGGAGCAGATTTTTTACTGGTTGAGATTTGAATCAAGTTGAAAGGCCAATGTTTAATCCACTGCAGCACCCAATTCTCTTGAATAAAGATTTAAGTGTAACTGCTTGCTTTGCACTACTTTCACTGTAAGATGCAAAGCTGAAGTAATGAGGCTATCTCATTGAGGTGCACTTGTCAGCATTTGATGTAATCAGCTTGGTGACTTGAATCTGCAGCCATCTTTTCAGATTTTGTCAATTCAGTATGAAAACTTCCATTCAAGCAAAAACTAGTGTACTGGATTTGATTCCCTCGCATATTGTCCTAACAAAGAAAACATGCTGTTGTTATGACCAGGTGAGGAGTGATGAAATGACTCCCTTATTGTCCCACTCCTCGTTTGACCATAACAGGGTTTTTTCCGAAGAATTTAGAGAGAATGTGCTTTGCTAATTCTGTATATGTCCTATGATTTGCGTGTCAAGTTTGTAGAGAATTACTCAGACAGGTTTTCTTAGCTTAAACAAAAAATAAGGTAAAAACAAAAAGTTACTGCGGATGCTGGAAATCCAAAACAAAAACAGAATTACCTGGAAAAACTCAGCAGGTCTGGCAGCATCGGTGGAGAAGAAAAGAGTTGACGTTTTGAGTCCAACATGACCCTTCAACAGAACTGTTCTGTTGAAGGGTCATGTTGGACTCGAAACGTCAACTCTTTTCTTCTCCACCGATGCTGCCAGATCTGCCGAGTTTTTCCAAAAAATAAGGTAAGTTTATTGAAATTGTACCCGAGCTAAAAAAAAAAGGAAAACACAACACCATTCATACGGTCACATACAATCGCCTGGGCCTACGCACATACAAGTACAGATGGCAGAGTAAGAGGATAGACTTGTAAGGATTTGAAAGTCCATGAAAGAAAAAAGAAAGCATATGGTTAGCTGTCCCTTGAGTGGTCACGATGTGGTGATTCAACGTTCCAGCCATTTAGCTTAGGCATTCTCCTGGTTACAGATGTAAGGAGCAGATTTCCATGTTTTGAAAGACCTCGGTTCGCAGTCGTTTTCTTCTCGGGGACTTTACAAACCGGATGCAGTACTTCCACCGAGAGGGCGAGAGAAGGCACACACCTCCAACAGCCTGTTTCAATACAGCATTGTCCTTTTCGCTTCTTCCTCTCTTCTGTTTGACAAGGGGTTCCCTTGAAATGCCTTGCTGGTTGTATATTCCAGAAAGGCTTGATTGGTTCATGTCTGTTGCAGTTATTGTTTCATAAAAGGTAACTGAATTTTGATGTCTCATCTCAGAAACGTTTGCAGTCTCAGCGTGGTGTGAATAGTCAGGAGATGGGGTCTTTCACGCTCCCCAGGGAGTTAATTGCCTGTTTTCATTCTAACTATGTGGAATGCAAAATTGTGTTTTGTAGCAGCTTGGCCTGTCTGGGCTGTTTCTTTTTTAAAAACACGATTGCCTGTATAGAGTTTCACTTTAAAATCCAGCCAATGAAAAAATCAGAAATCCTATCTTCAAAAAGCACATCCTCATGACACTGTAAACAGTTGTTGAAATGCTATGCAAAATATCTGTAGGCTAAAAATATCGATAAACTCACTTTAATGTGCTTAATTTAAGCACTAACATGTGCCAATTGCAAGATTAAAGTTTTAACTTCATCATTGGTCTAAAGTTAAGTAGTTGCTAATTTACTTGCCCTAATAACCTGCCTTTGTTGTTCTTCTATTTAACGTAAATTGTATATGCTGCTTTAACTCTGCATTGATGTTGTCCAGTCGTCTTTCACAGATCGCAAATGCTTAAGTCTTCCATATGTTGTGACTACATAACATTGCTGAAATACTGAGGTTTCAATTTGCACAGTTAAGCAAGCAAGTATTCTTAATTGCTGAAAAAGTAGTTGTGGCTTTGACAGTAAAGGAAATGAGAGAAATAAGCCATTGCTTTACCTGAGTTACTAAAGCTGGAGAAACTGCAACTAACAATTCTATTCCAATAATATGTTTTTAGTCCATATTTAAAACTTTGAGTGTTTCACCACTC
This sequence comes from Cetorhinus maximus, assembly GCF_964194155.1. Lineage (NCBI taxonomy): Eukaryota > Metazoa > Chordata > Chondrichthyes > Lamniformes > Cetorhinidae > Cetorhinus > Cetorhinus maximus. The sequence continues at coordinate 51,732,644 of NC_135897.1, read as the reverse complement.
TGCTTGTTGTCTGTTTCCATATCAGAATCAAAGAAGAACTTTTCAAAAGGTTGATGGTTTTTAATGAGCGTTATTTGATAGCTTGCAACCATCGCTTTAGAAGAGTAGTAAAGGCCTGTTCTCTTTATTATCTATAATTAATGAAATGGAAATGAGTATAGTTGTGGAAGTCAAACACCAAAGTAAATTCTCCCATTAATCTAACAAAAGGGTTATCTCAAAATAATTGAGATGCCTTATGAATGCTAAGAAGGTTGAAACTGGATAACCTGATCTGAAAATAAGTTAACGTACTAAATGATTACTTTCTGGCAGGTTCATTTGACACGGCAGTAGTAGTGTGCCATCTAGCATAGAAAGCTCTACAGGTAAAGTTAATGATTCTGAAATAAAAGCTGAAAACACTGGCAATATTCAGCAGGCCTGGCAGCATCTTTGGAGAGAAAAACCACGAGTTAATGGGTGGAATCTTCTGGTCCCGCCAGCAGCAGGAAACTTGGCAGGCAAGGGAACTTAATTTGGCATGAGGCCAAAAATCAGTTTCCAGATGGCGGGATGAACTTTAGGAATTAATTTCTTGGGACTTTAAAGGAGGATCAAGCTTCCATTCGAACAATATCGAGAAGTTTGCATTCATTAGCGAGTTATGCACGCTCATTAAAAGACCACCTCACTGGAATTAAGTTCCCTGCCAGTGAGAAATTAGAATGTTCACTCTTACGATTGCACATAAGTGGCATGCACCTGGCAAGGCAGACTTCTTCCATGATTAACGGTGAGTTGCTGCTGCATTATCCTCTTTGGGGAGTGTCTGTAAATACCAACCTATGTTTGAGACTGGGTGGAGGCAGTGCAAGTTACATAGAGGATGACCAAGGAAGAGTTAGTGGGGAAGGGTGGAGCAGTGGCAGGGCAAAGGTGGAAGGGACAGTGCAGGCTGTCTGGTGCCCTTTACATATGGCGTTCGGGCCTTCAGCCCCATGAGGTAATGATGGGGACGGCGACTTCCTGCCTGTCCTCACTGTGAGAAGCAGCGAGCTCTCGCGGATGCATATTTAATGAGCCCAACAGTGCAAGAATGCATGTGGTCAGCCGCCTCTCCCCTCAGCAGGGATCACTCCCATTTCCATGCCTGCCATCAAACTTGGACTTCAGAATGGAAGATTCCAGCCATTTTGGATCATGTTTCAGGATAGGCTGTTCTTCAGAATGACTTTGATATCACTTATAAAAGTGGCCTAGACATTGTTCAAGGGCTGAAGACCATTCAGTCCCCTGGGAATGGCACCCAAGGAAACTAAGTGAGATTAGATATAAAATTTGCCAAGTGCTAAAAGTTATTACAAGATGATCAATGGGATGTTTCACTAATTTGGAAGTGAGCCAGGTTAGAACTTTTTTTCAGGAAAGGTAATTAAAGTAATCAAGCAAACTACAGACTAATTCGTTTCATACAGGTAATTGACAGAATAATGAAGGTAATCATTATAAACAAGGTTGACCTCCTCACCTGGCTCCAACTTTAGTAATTTTGTATTGTTCCTTTGTATCCTGTCCCTCACTAAGTCTCCCTTTCCCATTGTTCCTGACACAATAAATTCGGAATTATTGTCCTCATTTCAAATCTCCATGGCCAGGCCTCACCTAACTCTACCTCACTGGCTTCACAGCCTTCCGGTTCTCCAACTCTGACTATTCGTGTCAGGGCCATCAGCCAGCTCAACTTTATTTTTGTAATCACTTCCATAAATTGTTCTGCCACTGTACTTCCCTTCCTTCAAACCCATGTCACCCACCAAGCTTTTGGTTACATCTCTTAACTTTCCTTTTGTAGCTTGGTGTTTGTTTTATCTTCCTTACTAAAACACCTTGGGATGTTTTTCTGTGTTACTGATGCAAGTTGTTGTTCTCTTTGTGAAATGCCCAAATGGCATCACCCTCGGAATGTCATACAAGAGTGTTATGAACAGTAAGCCTCTTGAATTTAAAGTTAAAAGCTTGAAATCTACAGTTTTAAGAAATGCTAATAAAGCAGCTGATATACAAATGTATTCTAATTTTATTAAAGAATTTTATTCCACTGAATAATTTGTATTCGTGTTTCTTTAAATAGAGCTTCATAATTTTTAGGAATATGAAAACTTAGAATCCAAAGTAAAATTTATAGATGTACTTGGCCTTGGATTTTATGTTGCTTAGCCAAAGTCAGTAACATGAGAGCATTCCAAAACACAAGAACTTATAGTTCAGGCTGTGAATTATATTGAAGCTTTTGGAGAAGCTTTTGGCTCCAGTAGTGCATATTTTGTCCATTTTCCTTCAACTATATAAGCAAGCATGTGGACAGCATTCGTTCTTCAGTATATTTAACTTTTAATTTCTTCTACAAAACTAAACCTTGATTTTTAAAATGCAAACATTTATGGTAGTATGATCCATGCTTTATCTTATTTTTTCAGATTTAGTTAGAATTTTCAGCATTTCTCAATATTTTAAAGGCTTGAATTGTCTGCTTTACTAGTGACTAAAATTGTGCTGTCTGAATTCAGTCACACTGCTATTTTCACAAGTAAATATCTTAGAATATGTTGTTCAGGTTAATGCAAATCCACAGAACTCAGCTAAACACAGTAAACTGTTATTGACAAAAGTTGGCACCCAGCTAAGTTTTAGGCTTTATCTGCCTTTTGGGGAAATAATTAAAAAGATTTTGTTAAGTAAACATGGGAAATAGAAATCTCCAATTGTGAATGATAATTATAGAACACTTAACAAACAAGCTATCAGTTGCATTGAGATTTATAGCAAGACTGAACTTTCAATGAGTTATTTTATTTGTCTATTTGGCTAGTTTTACAAGAGCAGATGACAAAACTGTATCAAGTAGTTTAAAAAATACTATTTGTTTCCAGTGTATTTAAAAGGGGCATTCATTTATTAACGGTCATTCATACATGATGGTATCAAAAATGCAATTGTATAAGGAATGCAATTAATTATTTTGCTAGTTGAAATAATTCAATTATTAAAATTTGTTGATATGTTCCTAGTTAAGTGGTAGAAATTGTATTCATGTACGTGAGATCTAGCTATGGCTAGATTTCTATAGAATTTGGTATTGAAGAGAAAACTTCAGCCAATAATGAATTGCTTAGCTGGAGTTACTGTGTACCTCCAGCAGGATGTAATTATTTCCAATTTATTCGTGGTAAATAGCAATCTGCCTAGGATTACAATGGTCTCGAGCTTTCTTCTGGAGCTTTTTGAAGATTGTGTAATAATTAGGAGTCAAATAAATAGATCATATGCATAAATCAAGGGAGTGAGATGAGTACATACAAACACTGCACAGCTGTGGCTTGTACAAATGAAATTAATCTGGCATTGAACTAAATCGCATATAAAATGAGCGACATGAGATTTTCTAGAATAATAACCGTTTGTAGTTTCTTGTATAAAATCTATTTTTAATAACACTATATAATTTAAAGATGCAAAGTTTCATAAACTTTAGTTTTAACATTTTAATTAAAATACTTGTCTTATTGAAAGTTGATTTTTTTTCCCCTTTAATGTACTTTCCTTTAAATAAACCTGCACTTTTTAGTGGAAGATCAATATATTTTCAATGCATTATTTGTGCAGTGCTTGGCCCAACTCTTGATTTTATGAAACTAATAATTCAAAACTGATGGCACAAGTAACTTGGAAGGTTCTAAAAAGAAATTTGGGTGCTTCAAGCTTTGTTCATGGTGTGATTTTGAAGCTCATATCTCCTGCTTGAATTAATGAATGTAAAATGGTTTGTATGGATCATGAGTAATTTGAAGCTTTAAAATGGGAAACATTCTAAATATAATTAATGTAATTTAATAACTACCTTTAATGAACTTCAAAATTTTGTGAAACAGCTTTAATAGTCAACATAAGTGAAAAATATTTTGGTATTTCATTTTTAGAGTAGAATATAATGTATTTGGGAACTGCATAAGAAACTCTGGGATGCCCATTTTGATTGCTGTGTTTTTAAAAATCAAGTTTTATTACTCACATCCTAAATGTCCTACAACTTCCATACTTGGCCATAGTATTCAGTGTAAATCTGTCATTTATCCCTCCCACCCACCTGGTGGCTTTCTGTGACACTGAGCCAAAATTCATCTATGTTCTGTTATCTGATCTCTGCTATCGAATTAAACCTCACCATCTGGGTGAGGGTTGGGGCATGTGTTGGGCATATTTTGTTCTCTACTACTGCTTAAATGAGGATATAGATGTTGGGTAAGGACTTGGTGATGATGATCTTGGCATTTCAACTCACCAATATTAATTTCATTGAGGTACCAGACAACTGTTGCCTATGGTACACAAAGGAAGGGGTAGAAATTTTTGGTATTCATTCAGAAGAAATTTGTAATGTTGGAGTTAACATTCAATGCTGATAAGAAAATGAAAATTGATGAAAGGAAGCTACTCCTGTTTACAGCAAGGTCCAACTGTATGATAAGACCATCCTTATCAATAAGTGTGTGATATCAAGAGATAAGTAGAGAAACAGCTGTAGGTACAGATAAATACATAGAACTTAAAACTCCAAACATACCATTCAGCCCAGCCAGTCTGTATCCACTTTTGCCTTCCAAAAGAACATATGTTCCTAATTGCACTATTCCACCCTGTTCCCATATCCCTTAAGCATTCACTCCCTCCAACAGCATTGTGTGCCATTGTATACCCCTCAAAATCCTGGAACACCTTTCCTAATATTACTGTGGGTATGCCTACAACACCAAGATTGCAGCAGTTCAAGAAGACAGGTCACCACCAAATTCTTGAAGTAAATTAGGAATGAGCAATAATTGCTCACATTTCCATTGAAGTCTGCACCCTATGAATGCATTAGAAAACGCTTTACCTTCATTCTCTAACTAATGTTCAATGTTGATATGGATTCTGCCTTGACACTAGCCGTAGAATTGAATTCCACAGTCTTTCAGCTCTCCCTGCAAAAGAAATGTAACCTGCTCTTTTAAATCTCTTATAATTATTTTTGTATTTATGGCACCTCATATTGCTGCTGTGTAATAGCATTTGTGGCAATAACCACAATATTCATTTCTATCATTAATGATTCCATTATCAAAAAAAATTAAAATTCTTTCGTTCTCATTTTCATGCTCTTGCTGTAGCTGAGCACAGAAAGCTTAAAGCAGAAGGAAAGCTGAGGAATGTGCTCTACCCACCTTCTTTGCACTTCATGAAATCCTGACTATTAAAAACATCAAATAGGATTTATGTAAGTGTCTACAGATTTCCCCTCCCTCTCTATAAAGTTTAGAATGGGAAATTCATGAATAAAAAGTGCTTCTCATAGGACATAATTTTTAGCTTGGTGTGTGGGCATGTGCCCGACCAACTCGAGCGTAAAATAGCATGTGATGACGTTGGGCGAGTGTCCCGACGTCATCCCATGCTTGTGTGAGATTTGCCTAACGTCATCCTGTGCTCGCACAAGATTTTGGTCGGCGGGCGGCATGAGTGAAAGTCAGAAGCATGCCTGCTGACAATTAAGAAGGCAATCAAGCCCATTAAGTTCCAATTGTCCCCAATTTTTCGTGGTCTGTCCAACCTTAACAGTTGGCGGACAGGCAAATCTGCCAGGCAGACTTTGCATTTTTGATGAAACCTCATCCAACAGCGGGATGAGATTTGTTATTAAATTTTTAAAAATGTGTTTGGACAGAATTATCATTATCTATATGTTCAGGTGACTGATTCTGATGCGTGGAAGTTATTGTCTGGATTTTAAAGTCTTTATTGATTGCTTTTAAATTCTTCAGCCCCCTGAGTCAGCTCTCTGCCTTCAGGGAGCTTTCATCCAGCACTCCCCTGCATCCGTGCTTATGTCAGCACCCATAATCCTCCCATCCCCACCCCGGCAGTGCTGGGCAATTTCAGTGTGCGTTTCACGCTGGCCGTTCTTTTCCAGCCAGCGTGAAGTTGCGGTTGGGGGCCGATCGCGATTGGCAGTCTGTTCCTTGGCCTGCTGATTGTGCGTGCCCGCCTAACTAAAAATCCTGCCCATAGACTATCCTTCCTCTGAGTCCCTTGCTCCCCACACCCTCTGCTAAAGGCATAGCTTTATTCTGCAATGTGATTCATATGTCAGCTGCTGTCTGGTAACTTGCCCAAGTGTAAGTCTAAACTGTACCTATCAACAGGGCATTTGACCATAAAGCAGTCATACCCAAGTTTGATCCTCCCCTTGGCTTCAGCTGACTTCTCCACATGTACTTGTCAATAAGAATTACTATTTACGATACTATGGGCAATTTCTTCCATTCATCCCCATTAGCTAATTTAGCACAAACCAGATCTGGGACCTTCCTGGCTTGTGTTAAACTGAACATAAGTGTACTGAATGGATTACTTACTGTATGTGGTCTGTACTTGCTGACACAGTGGTTCTCAAACTTTCTTAGTTGAAGGACCCCTTTTCAAATGGATTATTAATCCATGACACCCCCCCCATTTTAAATTTTATTACCATATAATACTCATAACATGAAAGTGCTGCATGTAAATAATATTTTAATACTTTTAAGAAAACAGGTATTTACTTACAGGTGTCAATGAGATAGGTGTGCCTGTTTTTCACAGCAGAATCAGTCAGTCTTTGGCAGTAGCACAGAGGAAGCAAAGCCTGGGGAAAATGGAGCATGGAGAAAGCATTAGGGGAGCAGGAGCCTGTCATGAGCAATGGATGGCAGGAGGAGACCGTGCCTCTGGCTGCCATGGCACTTTCACATTATTTCACAAACTTCCTGGAAAGTCTCTTCAGAGTTCCAGGGGCCCACAAACCCCATTTTGAGAACAACTACATTAGCATATTTTATAAAAATTCAGTCTGAAAAGTGTAGAACTTGAAACTTTGACCATCACCATATCGGATGTGACTGTTAAACACGCACCCCCAAGTGTCCAATGAGAAAGAAATTAGAAACATTGAAGGAACAAGTGAAGAGGGCACTCGGAGCGCATACCTTCGCCACGCTGTGTTAACTCAGCGTTGTGCAGCTCTTCCTTGAGGTTGTTCCCTGCCTGGGTGATGCTCTATAGGTACAAAGCTTAAAAAAAAATATTTTTATTAAGAGCTTCCATCTGACTGAGGAGGTTTCAGCCCAATCCATATCTAACAGCCTGCTCTTAAAAACTCTGCTCACATTTTGACAGTTGTGACAGATTGCAGCATAGCAGCTTAGACAATCCACAACACTAAAATAATCAACAACATTCTGAAAGAAAAAGCAATTTGTCCTAACTCCCCACGTTAACGGATGGATCCTTTAAAAAGAATTCCAGAATCCAGATCCCCAGATCTGTATCTTTGCCAAAAGGTTTCATTAAAATCTGTTCATTAGTTTTTGAGATATAGGGCCGCAACTTCCAAGCTCCAGTGCAGTGTAAGTGGGGAGGTATCCCAAAGATGCACTGGGATTCTCTCCCCACCACCCCCCCCCAACCCCCAGAAGTTTCCAGGTAAGGTTTGCCCAGCAATTACCTGGAAAATGCAAACTTCCGGTGGGCAATTGTCCTAGACTGGGAACCATCCAAAAACACAATTTAAATTGCAAACTTTGGATGGTTCTGACTGTCTTACATCAGTAATTACCTAGAAAAAGTTAGAAGAATTAAAATTAGCTTCTGGGTAACTATTGTACAGACCCACACAAACAACCCCACCCCGCCGGAGCTCATTTCCCCCCCTCAACCCCCAACTACCCCCATAGAAAAGCTATGCATAAACCTGTAAGTGATGGTTTAGACAGAATGTTGATGGAGTGGAGGAGTGAGAGGATGCCATTGACTGGGCCGATGTTGATTAAACAAGCCAAGATTTCCCACGATGAAATGAATATTTCAGCTCCATGCACTTACATTTCAAGTTGGCTAACCAAATTTAAAAGGCATCATGGAATAAGACAACTAAAAGTGTGTGGAGGTAAAGCTTCGGCAGATAATGAGGCAGCTGAAAATTACATGGATGAGCTCGCCAAGTTAATTGCTGGTGTAAACCTTTCTGTTGAGCAAATCTAAAATGCTGATGAAACATCCCTATATTGGCGTTACATACCAGAGAAAACCTTGGGGACGGCTGTTGAAAAGGCACCAACAGGTATAAAAAACGCAAAACATAGGTTCTCCTAATGTGGCTGAGATACATCAGTAAAAGCCGATAGTTATCGGGAAAAAACAGCATCCAGCATGTTTCGAGGCAGTAAGCATATTTCCAGTTCATTATTATGCCAACATGCTCTCTTGTTGGCATAATAATGAACTGGAAATATTCTCTCCCACTTCAGGGATAACCAGGCAAATTTGTTTAGACTGGTTTGAGAAGCACTTTGTTTCCAAGGCTCACCCTCGCTGTAATTCATTTGGGCTTTATGAAAAGTGTAAGATATTGTTGTTGCTTGACAATTACTCGGCACATCCTGATGCTGAACTTCTCATGAAGGACGATTTGTTTGGCATATATGTATACCCCTGAGTGTAATATCAATGATACAGACAATTGATATGCCATCCGGGCTGCTGCACACATGTGGGGTCAAGTGACTAAAGACACCATGGCTCAAGCTTGACACAACCTGTGGCCAACAACTATGTTCGATGCTGATTAAATTGCTGATGCTAATTTTGAAAGATTTTGTGTATCTATTGAAAAGAAAATGATCTTGGAACTGTTAAGTGCATGTGAAGGAGTTTTCTTCTCAAGCTGCATAATCGTTGGATGAACAAGGCATCGAAGAAGTTATGAGCATAGACTATGGTGCTCCCATTGTTCCACAATTTCCACAAGTGTGTGAAATGGTTTTACGTCCAGAGGAGAAAGATAAAATCAGTGAGGATGACTCTGATGATCAAGTAGAAGAAGTGTCCATGGGCAAATATATAAATATGTTTGAAGATTTAATTAATGCTTGAGAGCAATGTAGCTTCATAACAGAGCAAGAGTTAATGCAGTTTACAAGTTTAAAGAAAAACTAATCAAAGAGAAACGTAAGTTCATGAAACAAATTAAATTAGCTGATCTCTGCATCTGAGCACAGTGCTATTGATCTGACTTCAACTTCAAATGCAGTTTCCACACTGGAAAATCCTGTTGCTGGCCCATCCTCAACATCCGAGGTGAGCTCTCTCCCTCAAGCTTTCCTCAAGCTCAGCCATCAGCCAGATGTAAATAACCCCATATTTGTTTTTGTGCATCTTACTTTAGAAACTGATAACAGGAAGAATATTTGGTTAGCACAAAAATAACTATTTATTCTTTTTCAAACTTTATAAATTACTATTTAATCTTTTTCATACTTTATTTCATGTATCCTTTATTCATTGAATTTTGTCTAGGATAGACTACCTGATTCAATTGTCTGAAATCCGGCATGGTCTCGGACCCAAGGGTGACGGATTTTGGACATCTAACCTGTATTGTAAAAACATTACGTAGTGTTTTGAAAAATTGAAGTTCCTGTTCCATTTCTATTTTCACTTTCTATTTCAGACTGGAGAAACAGGACATGAACTGAGCAGCCATTGAGAAGTTGTTTAGATTTTCATCATGTAATGTTTTCATTTATATTTGACTTTATAGCTGTAACTATAATCAGAACTCTTCACAAATGAAATTTCAACATTTCATCATAAAAATAAAGGGCTCTTTTGCAAAATATTTCTATTTTCTGACGTTACTAAATCTTTTGGTAAGCACATGCAACAGGCAATGGTTCTAGTGTTTTTATAACCTGTATTATTCAGAACTGAGCTAACAAATTACTGGCAGTCATGTGTCATGAAAAGCAGACATATGACATATCTGAATTGAAGTTATTTGTTACTCCTATTGGCTGCAAGTAACCTTGTTCTGCTCTGCTGTCAATTTAAAATTCATAGCTCAATAAGGGGTCCGAGATATCCTACCTACACTACATTGCTTTTTATAGTGGGAAATGAAGGTCCAGTTCACCTAATTGAGCAGGTGTGTAAATCCTTCTCAAGCAACTCTTAATGTGTGCCAGTGTTAACTGGCACAGACTTGAGACTAATTGTCAACTCGAATAAAAGTAAATAACCAACATGCTTGTATCAGGGTAAATGGAGAACTGTTTGGGGGAAAATAGTAGTGGGTTGAAGGAAAAGAATAGTTTGTCTACCAACAGAATAACTTGACACAAGTGAATGACAGCAATATTTTACACTGCTCCATAATTACTACAGATTTCCAAGTGTGTTGAAATTATTATAATTTAATCTTGTATTATGATCTTGTAGACCAGTTCATTGTAAGAAACTGTGTACAGTACTAAAAATACAACCCTTGGTAGCAGCATAAAGGAAAGATAACTTTACCTTTATTTTTGCCCAACTGCTTCCCCTACCCCCTCATTTTCTGTTGTTTCCTTGGTGTACCTGGGCACCCAGCAATTTGAAATACTTAGCTAGCACTAAATAGCCTCAACTTAGACGCTTCCATACAAACTGGGATGAGTTTTTTTTGAATTGGGACCTGAATAGTGGTTTGCCACGTTAGGGGAAATAACTTGCTACAATGATTCATTGATCTATTAAGTGCGATAGTTAAATTAGAGATGAGGGAGTTCCTTAAAGACTGAAAGTGCTCTGTAGGATTTTCTTAGTTAACTGTCTAACGTTCTCAACTAGAATCTGAATGTGCTTTTTGGATCAAGAATTGCCACAGATTGCACAGGATATTGAACTGTTTGTGATCACAAAAAAAATTATTACATTTTTCTCTCCATACTGTTAGGAAATAGAGATAGTTTAAGTAAGTTCTTTGTGTATTTGGGTCTGTTAAGGATAATACCTTTAAGTTAAGTTTAATTTGCATTTCTGTATTTGTGTGTTAAGAGAAGGAGAAGCCAGTTTTAGTTTCACTTTAAAAGGTGCCTGCATTCTAATGAGATTTTTATGCCTCTTGAAGGGAACTTAAAACAAAGTAAAAAAAAGAACTGTGCTGTTGCCTAGCAACAGGGGTCCAGAGAGGGACACACGCGCACACACACACAAATACAAATTGAAAGCAGTTTGAGTCCACTTGGAAGCGGCTGCCAGCAAGAGCAGCCTAGCAGAGGGTCAGATAGCAATTCCCAAACTAAAGTTGAAGACAGCTGAGAAGAGAGGCTGGACAGGAGAGGAAACTGCAGAAGCAGCTCCAGGAACTAAGGAAGAAAGTTCCTAAATCCAGGGGAGTGGAACAGGAAAGATCCCACTAGAATATTCTAGTCAAAGGGAGGAGAAGTGTCCAGAAAAGGCCCTGTTCTGTGGAAGTGACGGTATGGAGCAGAGAGGAAGGCTCCAAGCTTCAAGCTTAGAAAGACAAAAGCTGCAGGAAACAGATTTAAAGTGATACAGGCATCCGAGAAGCTAGAAGGCCCGAGGAGACAGCTGAAGGTCTGTAACTCTTTGCTATGGGCATGTGAAGCAGTGGTGTACTCAGATGGCTGAGTTGGTGAGAGAGAGTGCGTGGAAGAAAGCTTGAATACATGTGGTGACCCAAGGGAGAGGAACACTGGAAGGAGAGTTCACCCTGGAGGTGAACCCTTGCAGAAGGCGTTTGAGAGAAAGCGTAGGTTTGGGAGAAGATTTCGGAGCGAGTTCTTGGAGAGTGGAGATTGGAAACCCTCATGTGAAAGACGTAGTTCAGTGAGACTGGTTGGCTCACGGTGAGAGAAGCGTCTGGGGAGGAGTTGAGGAAAGATCCATAGCAGCTGTTTGGGGTGGCATCTGTCACTTGGTTTCAGAGTGTGGTGTGTCTGAGCACAGGTCACTTGTTGGTTTACATGGACTGTGTACTTACTGTGAATATTAGAGTATAAGATAGCTTTTGTAACTTGTGTTATCCTTACAAATATCTGTGAAGGCATAGAAGGCGCAGACTTGATGGGCCAAAGGGCCTTTTTCTGTGCTGTAGACCTCTATGACTATGACTTATGAGTTGTATTGAAGGAGTATTGTAATATAGTTCATTTTTTTCTTGTTTAATAAGTGTTTTGTTCTTTTGTTAAAAGTTCATCAGCTGACTTTGTGCAGTAGCCCCTCTCCACGTATCTAAACAAAAATTAAAAGTTAAGATCTATCAAGCCAGGTTCTGCTCTGAGATTTGGCTTGTCCAGTAGTAACACCAGCTAGGATCATAACAATATCTACTCTTGGATTACCTTCCGGGTCTGTCCTGTCCCTTGACACACCCTCCTGCATGTTTTACTTTAATCCCCTCTGCTCAGAGTGCCTGTTTCAATAATTGTAAATGTTATCTATTACATTTATAGCCTTGAAAATAGCATTCTATTCAAGAATATTTCATAATATTTTTGTTGGTGAAAATTGAGCCAGTAACACCGTGAGCTATAACAGTGTGTGCTATTTAAGACTTCTTTCATCTGTTTTGAATTTATTTTTCTTCCCTAACCCACACATTCCATGAACTGCACCCAGTCTGGTACACTTTCAGAGCTATAGATGTCCTTGAGTAACCTTTAATATTTTCCAAGTACACTGTGTGTGATTTCAACAAATTGGCATAAAGATGCAATATTTGTAGTTCTGCACCAAAAAAAGATTTTAGTGTTCAGGCTTATTCAAACATTTTCTCTCGTATTTACAACTTGGCTACAGTTTCCATGGGTAGCCCTGCCCATATTTTCCAGCATATATGGATTTACTTGTCTAGGTTTACCAGTTAACCCCTAATTGCAGGTTATTGTAGCCTATACAGAATATCCATTATCCAGTAACCTCTGAATGTGGAAAAGAATGATACCAAATTAAAACCACTTAGTCAGGCTTATTTACAGATATAGAATCAAAAAGACACAGCAAGACGCAATATGTAAACTCAATTGACTCTTTAAAAACAGAAGGAACACAGTATCAAATCCTCTTGTGTGTCTCAGTGAGATCTTAATTTTCTTTTTATGTGTGTGATGTTCATGCCTCTAGTCCCTGAAGCATGGGTCTCAATCAGCTGGTAATAGCCCCAACATTAATTTCTCCCTTTGTTCTGGCTAGCATTTGTACCTCAACACCACCAAAAATAGATTAACTGATCATTTATCTCATTTGCTGTTTGTAAGGCCTTACTATGTGAAAATTGGTTATGGGAACAACGATTGCTGCATTTGCCTACGGAGCGATGACTACACTTCAAAGTAATGTATTGGGTATAAAGCACTTAGGATATTCCAGAGGATGTGAAAGGCACAATATGTAAATTCAAGCCTCCTTTTTTTCCTTGTCCCTTTTTGCATCCAAGTGTTTTTTGAACAATTCAAATATAGATTTTATGGATACTGGAAATGATCATAAGCTTGTTTTAATTAACAAAAGTGATACCATCTCTTGAGTAGACATCTTCTGTAAACCATCTGCCCCTCCCCGAGACTCTATTTCCACTTTTTTTTGTATAGATATACAGTAGTTTGCTATATGGTTACAGTTATCACTTGCTCATACAGCAGTTTTTTTTAAAACCTAAGGTTATACTATGACTACGCCATTTACCACCCCCACCCCCAAGCCCGATCCAAAGATAACTTTATGCAAATGCATGGGAAACCCCTGGGGCAAATTCTTACGTCCATATGATAAGCAATTAGTAAAGTAAACTGTCTACTGTAAAGAATAAAATGCCAGTGTCAATAGCAGCAAACATCCTTTCTTTCTCTCCACTGGTGCCGATCTAATAAATTTCTCATTTCAATCTATATTCTTTAATTTGCTGCATGTGAAGGGTGCTCCTCTCCATTAGGCTGCACTTGCTTTTTAAAATATCTACAAATCTAATGTACTATTTCATTGCAAAGAGGGTTTCAAGTTTTTTTTATATAAGAGCATGAATTTACTAACTGCCTGCATCAGCAAATGTGATTTATGTGCAAAATACACAAATTGATGTGTACCAACTGGTATGATTAGCTTGCTATCTCTTTTTGACATCTGAAGTATAACAAAATTCCTGAAGCTCCGACACACTTTGAAACAGAGTAGGAGAATGTATTCAAATAAATGTTGGCTGAGTATTTCCTCTGTGAGCACAACCTGGAAGTTAAACCATAAAAAAGCATCCATTCGGCTAATATTCAAGTTATGCTCAAATTTCTTGTGAATCCCACTAGAACCACCAACAAATGTTAAAAAGCATAATGTCAGTAGAAATTGGTGAAACTATCATGCTCAAGGAAAGTGCCCAAATCTCACCATTGTTTTTGTATGATAAAAGTTTCAACTCATTTGACCATTATTCATGCACATTAGGCACAGTCTGCTTATGAACCTGTAATTGGGGAAGCTTTTCAATTTTTAATGTGACTTATATTTGTGTTGTAAAAATGAATTCCGAGAAATAAGTGTCACTGAGGATAATTAAAAAAAACTCTATTGTAACTCTAAGGATGCAATAAAACACCAAAAAACTACTTTGTTTCCTGCTGTGCCTGAAAATGTGGTCATAATTTGAAGAGCGCCTCTGAGAAAGCACAATTGCAGGAAACATGCGTGTAAGGCTCTGTAACTTGGGGCCGGGGCTATTTGTAATGAAGGGAGAAGAGGTTAGAGGTTGAGCGAGAGGGATCAATATCAGTAAAACATTGAGGGGATTTGTGTGTATTATGCTTACAGCCATCACATCTGAAATTAAGACAAAGCATCCATTTATATTTGTTTCTCAGCAGTTGGCCCAAGACAGAAGGAACGTTTAATGCTGAGTTCAATGTCTGATAAGTATAAATGACAATTTTAATACAGCATAGCCAGAGGGGTGTAACTTGTGTACGGCCAAAATTCCACAATCTTTTAGACTGTCTATTTGAGTTGCACCCATTTTGTATGTGCCTTTGAGTGCAAATATGCAGGAAATTGCAAGTCATTGTCTTTTTGGGGTGGTCTCGGTCTTGCAGTGCCTTCTTTCGACCGTCTCACGACATATCATGTGTGAATTTGATTTTTAATCTGTAAAATAAAACTGTAAAATCAACTAGTGATTCAAGTTGAGTTTTTAGAAAGTATTTTATTGGAGTATTTCTTTTCACTGGCAGCTGGCTTTGGCTATTGTCCATAATTGGTGCAATAATTGCTTGTTTGGATGTGAGAGTTGTCATAAGCAGCTCAAGTTTAAAGTACCAAGTTCTAAAAGCTACAATGACTTCCCCCTGGATATGCTGTATTAAAATTTTCATTTTCAGTTATCAGACATGGGGTCAGCATTAAAAGTTTCACCAATCTTGACCAAATTACTGAATATAGTAACTATAAAAAGAAGGCTTTGTCTTAATTACAGATACTATGACTGGAAGCCCTTAGTGCAGAAATGTCATGTTCATTTCTAATGATGCCCAGTTTATTATTGTATAGTTGTATTCAAGAGCCAACTGATCAGAAGGTTGTTTAGCATTGTAAAAATTTTATAATTTTATCAATAACACAAATGAAGTGCTAGTAGATCTTGTTTGCTGTTAAAGTATATAGATTATATAAATTTGTTTAATGGCATTTTCTATTATGTTTCTGGTATCATTTAAAAAAAACCAGCAACATAAGTGCCATCATCTGACCCGTCTGCGAGCATTGAATGTTTTACGAATTGGTGTAGACTGTGATCGGATAATGTTTGGCAGTCTGTAGTAGGCTTTGAACTACCTTATGCAATATTTAAGGTTATTTTTGTGTCTATTTTCTGACTACATTTCTGCTACTGCTTTAGCTGTGTCAACATCACAGACTAAAATCTGTATTCCGCCAACATTTATATGAGTAGCACTAGCTAATCTAGGCATGACCTGCTGAGATGGTAGCCCTGATAATGAAATATTTATAAATAGAAATAATATAGGCCAGAATTTCACGCTCCCCCACTGGCATGGGGTGGGCGGTGAGGGGGTGGTGGGGGGGGTGCGTGACATTGAAGGAACGAGATTCCCTCCAGATTCTCACCCGCCCCAACCACACAACAATTTTACGCTGGGAAGTTCAAGACCTTGGATGGGAAGCATGTCCTTGCCCCATTTGAGGCCCTTGAGAGCCGTTTACTGCCCAGCCTCAATTTTTAGGCTAGCAGGAGGATTGACTTTGTGTGAGGGAAGCCTGAAAATCAATGGACTAAAGATCTCAGGCAGGTGGGGGTGCCTCCATCAGAAGCCTCCTTCTGAGTTGGGCGCTCCCCCACTTCCTCTTCAGCCTACTGCAGCTCTTGTCACAGCAGGGATTGGAGAGCTGGCTAGCAACTCTCTAAGGCAGGGCTTCCTCCCGAGTGATGGCGGAGGTCCCGTCTGCAACTATTTAACACTCATTCGAGTGTGAAATGGATGCGGGGCACTGTGAGTCGGTGGGGATGTTTTCCCTGTGAACTCTTCGGATGGCAGGAAGCGCGACTCTACCATCTGAAAAATTCAGGCCATTGAGATGATTCTTGAAGAAGTGATGGGGCTGTGACTGACTATTTCCTTTGGCAGCTTGTTCCATTATGGGGTTTCCCTTAGGAAGAAGGAATGTTGATACACTGTCTTGGAAACAAATAGCCTTTGTAAAAACAAAAAGCTAAAAGCTACTCCGGATGCTGGAAATCCAAAACAAAAACAGAATTACCTGGAAAAACTCAGCAGGTCTGGCAGCATTGGCGGAGAAGAAATTAGTACTGATTTCTTCTCCGCCGATGCTGCCAGACCTGCTAAATAGCCCTTGTAGTTTGTGTGGATGGCTACCTCGTGTTTTGTCATTACTGGAGGGCACCAGGTGCTTGTTTCTGTCAATTCCCTCCAGTCCATTCCATATTTTACAGAACACGGTCAGTCTATTTTTCTCCCTCTTTTGCTGTAATGATTCTCATTCCAAATCTTTGATCAAGGATGTAATGCTGGTGCATTTCCCACCCTGATTTGTCCAGAATCATGCAGCACACCTTTGGATCGCTTCAATCTTATTTCTATGTCTCATCGTATAAGGATCCCAAAGACCAACTTGCATACTCCAGGATTTTGGATGTAATCAAGAGTTCTCACTAAATGGGCTTTGCAACTCTGAATTGTTGCTTAAGAACTGCATTCAAGTAAGAGTTATTAAAGTGTTTTTTTTTACTTACATATCTTTGGATGTAACTTTTTTTTTCTTGCTAGTCGGGTTGTAATCTTTATCATGCATTATATTTTGTAGAGTGCAATTTGTACTGCAACTTATTGATATCTTTATGTACCACTGGCTTATTTCACTATTTTGTATGTGCATATTGAAGTGTACCAGAAGTCATAGATGTGGTCTAGGAAAATAACTGTGTAAGCTTGCAACATTGAAGTTTCAGCCTTTATTTCCCCTAACATAACACAAGTAAATGTTTGTACTGCAATCTTTAATGCACCTGGACAAGAGAACAATCTATTAATCCAGGATTCCTCATTTTGATACAGGAAATGTTCTGGAATTCTGTTTCTCAATGCTGTCATTCTTTTACTCAGTTTTATAGCACTTTTGCTCTTGTGTGCTTTACTTTTCACATCATCCTTTTTTGATCTTGTATTCATTCATCTATTTTTCCTCATGTTGTCTGTTTATAGTACTACATTTATTGACATGTAACCTCTGTCGAGTCTTCTGTTGATGTGCTAACCAATTGCTCGCAGTGGGCCAAGAATCAGATTTTAATTTTCCTCCTTCCTGCTCAGTTTCAGGAATGTAATTTTCTTGGATTAGAATATCTGCAATACCATTCCACATTAACTTGGCTGGTATGGGTTTTTCTCCTGACATTATGCTTGGTAGAAACCTGAAAACTAATGAAAGTTAAGGTCACAATAGGGAAGTTTAGGAGTCCGCTTTGAACGGGTGCTTGGTGACTTTTATGGATGTTGCACGGCGTCCTTTGCCAGGACGGGCGGATCTTTAGCCCTTTTTTTATTTATTACTGTTTAAGATTGTGTGCGTAGCTTCACCGATGGAATGTCAATCGTTCCTTTGGAGTTTTCCTTTCTCCCATGGTTTTTCTGCATTTATGTTTTCCAATCAGACAAAAATAAAACTTCTGTGTTTGACCTAAATTAATTTAATTGGATCTTGGTTGGGGGAATAAAGATAGGAACATGGGAAAGCACTGGACCAAAAAAGACTGCAATCCCTAATACTCCCTTAAATATAAGAAGGCCAAGCCAGTACAGGCAGTAAACTTAGATGGCCTGTCACCTTTGTGCTTTTGGAAACAGAGCCTGATCCTCCAATTTAAAAGTAGGTACACTACCAAAAAGTGAGTGTGCTCTTTAAAAATTAAACAGTGTTTGTACATATTACACTATAACACCCAACTTGGATATTTCCGATTTCTTGGTTTCCCATGCTGCTTCCCACCTGTGGCATTCTGCTGCTTCCTTGCAATGTTGGTGCTGCGCACTTTCTTCAGCTCCAATTTTCAGTATTCCATTCCAGACTTTGCTGGGGCTAGAGTTTGTCATCGTTGTCATCTGATCCTGAATATTTTCTCTGGCAGGCAGTGTCCTGTGCTTTGGGTGAAGAGTGGATCATGAGTTTCGTCGCTGTCTAGAGCTGCTGTCAAGTACTAAGGTTTGTAGTTGTTGGGTCCGTCCCTTCCATTTAGCAGAGGAAATTGTGGCTGCTGGAGGAGGTCAGGAGATAAGCACCAGGATAATTGAGCCCGGTCAACATGCATTAATTTGAACTTGAATTGCACAGAAAATAGCCATTTTTCCCCCCTATAAGCTGATGGAAATGCTGAAGTACACAGTAAAATGTTCTTGTTTAAACAGTGATTTTTTTTTTCTCTTTTCAAATTATGCTTTTTTCTTAATCTAATTTTGTTCTTGAGCCTGCGACTGTGTGACTGCTAATAACATTTCCAGAAATAAAAACAGAAAATACTGGAAGCACTCAGCAGGTCAGGTAGCACCAGTGGGGAGAGAGATGGTCAATGTTTCAGGTGGATGCCTTTCATCAGAACTGATGAGTACTTCCAACATTTTCTGATTTTATTTCCAGCATCTGTGTTATTTTGCTTTGTAACATAATTCCATGTACATGTATGTTGTATGTGTATTTGATTCCAAATGCCACTAATTCACTAATTCTCTAGGTATTCCTTGCAACATTAAAAATACGTGTTGGCCAGCGAATTCTCCCTTAATGTCAAGTAGCCAGCAAAAAAGCAAAGATGGGCAAAAAAATTCAAGGAAGGTCGCCCCCCATACATATTACCTTACATTATGGTTCCTCTATGGTCCAAATGGGGCTGAACAATTGCAGATGCAGGCTTCTGGAAGTGGAAAAAACAATGCAGAGTTTGATTGGAGGAGCAGCAAGCTGGGAGAGACAGAATCTGTGGAGCTGCTCCTCCAATCACAGATTCTGTCTCTCCCACGTTGGCTGCTCCAGCTCCTTCAATCACTCATCTCTTCCTGTTACAACGCCACCCTATTCCAATATAAAAGAAAATAATAAATATTTGGGTCTCGGCGCCATCGTCAGTGCATCTGGAGGGGGGAGGCCAGGCTCTGACTTTGTCTGAGAGCGTGTGCATGTGGGAGGAAGACACTGAGGAAGGAGAGCAGAAACTGTGGCGAGAAGGAGGCCTTTCAGGGTGAGAGAGAGGGCTTGTGGAACAGGCAACATTGCTCACTTTCACACTTACAGCTTATTTTATTTATTTATGTATATGATTCCCCAACTTCTTAAAAAAAAATCTTTATTTTTCCTTCTAAAACCCTCCTCTTGGGTCTGGCTTTCAAATTTACAAACTATTGCTGGAACAACAATAACCAAACAAACACAAAAAAGTTTAATCCTTTCCTCTTCTATATTAGTCCAACAAATTATTTTCTGAGTAAAGTTTAAAGTAGAGATATCTTGGGTAGAGGGAGAAAAATATTGCAGGGGAAATCCAGTTTTCTTTGTTCCCCTTGGGTGTTTTTGTAAATGCTTCCGCTATAGAAGTGTTTCTCTGTATTAAAGCTCTTTGGTTGTTGTACATGTGTTTCTTTTTTTGTAAAAAAAAAGTCTTGATGTGTACAAAAAGTTGGGAGTCCAGTTGATCCAGAAGAGCACGTTCTTCCAGGCCTTGAGTTTGCTTTAATATCAGCTACTGGATGAATATTACAGGGTGGAGGGGTTGAGTGAATGAAGGAAAGCTGTTTAATTGTGGTTGGATTCTTGGCTGCCTGCCCAGCACCAAGTCTCTCGTTTCTTTAATATCCTTTAATGGAGGTGTAGAGTGAGTTTGCAAATTCCTGCTTCGAGAGAAATTTGATTTCTAACTTAAAACTTTGGATCTGCCTCCAAGAAGCCCTGACGATCAAAAAGCAGCTCTCAAGAAAATCTCATAAAGAGCCCTCGAAAAAATTGACTCCTAATTCCATGTGACCTTTTTGATATACCAGTTTTGATTTGTGCTGATTAATTACAACTTGACAGTAAATGGTATTCTGTGTTCTTAGTTTTGAATGAAATTGCAAAGCTAGAACCTGGTAATCTGTAAACCAAACATCATAGCTTTCTACATTTGGACTTGAAACCGGAGCAGTGCACTCCTCTTTAGTTTGATACTGGCAGGTTTCTTCCTGAGGGTAGACTGTATATTCAGTTAACCTTCCCATTGCCCAATTTGAAGTTTAATCTCAGACATAATTGACAACTGGTTACCCAGACCTGTCGTTCCAGGAGTCAAGGTTGGGAAGAAGAGAATGAAAACTATGCAATATGAAAGCTGCTGGTCAGTCCATTCAAAACTATCATGGAATTTGAATTGGGTAAAAATACTGAAATGCAAACTGAGTTTACAATTTGTCATCCAGTCTTCCAAGTATGTTAATAGCCTTGTAATGTTTTCCTACTTGTCTGGTATTCAGAATGTATTGCACTCTGAGCATTCTATTTACTAGAGAATTGTGGCTGAAGTCATGTTTTGTAGATGCATTATAAATTTAAAATATGAATGAGAAATAAGTGCTTTTCTCAGCTCAGCAATTTTCACGGAGACTCCAGTGCTTCTATTTACTGTGTTTAAAGATCATTGCAATTCATTGTCATACAGTGATGAGTGAAGATAATTTTTATTGATCATGATCTTTATAGGGAGAATTTTGGTTAACTCATGCAAGCTTTGCCAAGTCCTTAAACCTTTGTAAACTTTGTAAGACCAGCGGGAGGATAAAAGAAAGGCCCTAAGATGAGAGCACAATGAGACTAGGGGAAGGGTAAAAGAGCAGACCACAGAGCAAAAGCACAGCAAGAGAATAAAAGAACAGGCCTCAGATTGAGAGCACAGCAAGACTGGCGAAAGGTCGAAAGAGCAGGCTAGAGGGCAAGAGCGCAGGAGACTGGTGAGAGAATAAAAGGACAGGGTATAGAGCAGGAGCACAGGAGACTGGCGGGAGAATAAAAGGACAGGGTATAGAGCAGGAGCACAGGAGACTGGCGAGAGAATAAAAGGACAGGGTATAGAGCAGGAGCACAGGAGACTGGCGGGAGATTAAAAGGACAGGGTATAGAGCAGGAGCACAGGAGACTGGCGAGAGAATAAAAGGACAGGGTATAGAGCAGGAGCACAGGAGACTGGCGAGAGAATTAAAGGACAGGGTATAGAGCAGGAGCACAGGAGACTGGCGGGAGAATAAAAGGACAGGGTATAGACCAGGAGCACAGGAGACTGGCGAGAGAATAAAAGGACAGGGTATAGATCAGGAGCACAGGAGACTGGCGAGAGAATAAAAGGACAGGGTATAGAGCAAGAGCATAGGAGACTGGCTAGAGAATAAAAGGACAGGGTATAGAGCAGGAGCACAGGAGACTGTCGAGAGAATAAAAGGACAGGGTATAGAGCAGGAGCACAGGAGACTGGCGGGAGAATAAAAGGACAGGGTATAGAGCAGGAGCACAGGAGACTGGCGAGAGAATAAAAGGACAGGGTATAGAGCAGGAGCACAGGAGACTGGCGGGAGAATAAAAGGACAGGGTATAGAGCAGGAGCACAGGAGACTGGCGGGAGAATAAAAGGACAGGGTATAGAGCAGGAGCACAGGAGACTGACGGGAGAATAAAAGGACAGGGTATAGAGCAAGAGCATAGGAGACTGTTGAGATGATAAGAGTTAGTGGGTTCAGAGCACAAAAGACCTGCGGCAGGATAAAGAGCAGGGCTGAGACTGAGAGCACAGCGAGAGTTTAAAAGAACAGGCCTGAGACCGAAAGCACAGGAGACTGACGAGAGGATAAAAAGGTTAGTGGATTCAGATTGCACAGAAGACCAGCGAGAGGATAGAAGAGTTAGTGGTTCAAAAACCAGAGAGAGGATAAGGACCGTGTTCCAAAAAATTGAAGCATAACATCACAGGAAAGCAGATAAGTGACTAGTTAGTGAGTATTTCTCTCTTTCTCTCTCTCATTTGTTCAAACTAGGAGCCGGGAAATTATTTTTTCCTTTCATAGAACGTGGGTGTCGCTGGCTAGGCTAATGGAAGTTAAAAATGACGACCTCAAAGATAGTACTCTAGATTACTCCCAGAGCCGTGCACCAGCCAGAGTAGAACTAAGAAGATGGGGAGGATCAATGCATGTCTTGATGCATGGTGCAGGAGGGAGGGCTCCACACTCTTGGGGCATTGGGACCAGTTCTGGAGCAAGAAGTACCTATTCAAAAGAGACATGTTGCACCTCAACAGAATGAGTTCCAATGACCTCACAGGGAAGTTCATTAATGTGGTTGGGGAGGATTAAACTAGAGGGCACATATAGAAATGCACATCACTGATCCATCTGGAGGAGTGAAAAACTTGTTAAAGGCGGCAAAACATTTGTTCAACATTCATTACAACTAAAAGGAAATGTAGTCTTTATCCTCTGGTTGTATCTACTAAGACATTGTTCACCTTTCAAGTTTTGAAGCAGTTGGGCTCTTGCTGTTTCAGCTATCTTTGTGTTGTTGCTTCTGTCTGTTTGTCTCTCCTTTTTATTTTATGCTTGTATGATCCCAGTTGATGTTACTACTGGACAAGTCAGATCCCTGGGAGGAACCTGGCTTGATAGATTCTAACTTTTATTTTTTTGTTTAGAAATGTTGAGGGTGGCCACAACAGAGTCACAGTCTGCTGATGAACTTTTAACAAAAGAATAAAACATTTATTAATCAAGAACAGATTAACTATATTACACTACTCCTTCATCCACACCTATACCTTTACAGATATATACAGATTCGTAAGGATAACACAAGTTACAACATCTACCTTACACTCTAATGTTCACAGTAAGTAGTCAGTCCATGTAAACCAATAGGCAACCTGTGGTCGGACACCCCACACACTGAAACCAAGTGACAGATGTCACCCAAAGCAGATGCTATGGATCTCTCATCAGCTCTCCCCAGATGCTTGTCACACTGTGAACAAACCAGTCTTACTGAACTCCGTCATTCTCCTGAGGGTTTCCAATCTCAATGCTCAAAGTACTCACCCTGGAAACTTCACCCAAACGACGCTTTCACTTGGATGTCTTCAACAAGGATCCACTTCCAAGGGTTTGAATTCTCCTTCCGATATTCTCCTCCCCTGGATCTCTACATGCATTCAGGCTTCACCCTCCACACAGACACGCAGATATTCGGCTGTGCTAAGCAGGACACCACTGCTTCACAGGCCTGTAGTAAGTCACCCACCTTTGGCTGTCTCGCCGGATCTTCTGGCTTCTCGCAAGCCCACTTCTGCCTTGATTCAGCTCACTGCAGCTTTCTGTCTTTAAATCAGAGCCCTTTCCTCTGCTCCTTACTTTAACTTCGTTGAACAGGATCTGTTCCAGATTCCTGTCCTTGTTCTTTGACTTAACTGTCTTCTTGGGACCTTTTCCTGTACCACTCCCTGGTTTTGGGACTTCCTTCTTTGCTCTTTGGAACCTGTTTCCTGCAGTTCCCTCTCCTATGTCCAGCTCCTTCTGGGATCTGCTTCCAACTGAAGTCAAACTGCTTTGCTGTTTCTCCCTGCATCTCTGTAGGTCTCCTGTCACTAGGCAACAGCACCTGTTTTTTTCTCTACAATGTTTTAACCTCCCATAACCACTAACCTCCTTGGTAACACAGCTTTTCACTTCCAAGGGTTGTAAAACCTCATTAAAATACAGGGCTTCAGACTTTGCTGACTCCATCTCACAGAGGAGAACCTCTAAATGAAACTAGACTGAGGCTTCACCCTTTTTAACGCAAGATTTAAAAAAAAATTAAAACTTAAAGCTATATCTTGTTCCTAACACCTACAAATACAAATACAACTTACTTAAAACTATCTCTAGTTCCTAACTATGCTTCTCTATGCTGCTCTGCTTTCTTTCTTTTCCAGGCGGGAAGTGGTGTGCCGTGGCAAAGAAGAGGGCTGTCTCAGACTGCGTTTTCCAGCCTTTGGGCTGGTCAGATGGGGAAGGGATTTGTGCAGGGCCATAAATCTTATTTTAGACTGGAGACACATGATACAGGAGCAATCAGGCCTGGGTTGCTTTGGATTCGGTGATAGAAGTAAAGGAATTTATATAACTATTTCCACGACACCAGGTCATCCCAAATCCCTTTATAGCCAATGTAGAATTTTTGAAGTATAGTTGCTGTTGGGTGTGGCAAGTGATTCTGCTGGGTTGATCAGTCAGATTTTGGATTCTGTGTCAGGGGAAAGAGTAAGGGATCTGACTATGGCTGCAGGCGTGTTTTGGGGAAAGGGAATCTGTGCAGGATGCAATACATCTTCTCTACAATCCTTTTCATTGTCCCATCAATGATATTGTCTTCCGTAACCTCTCCAATCACCCTCTTGCTCGTTGTAACCTCTATGCCACTTGTTACCTTAGCTTTTACCCTCAAGTATATTGTCTTTCCTTCACCACCATCTTTGCACGTTCTCTAATCTTTTCCATTGCTCTTCATTCCCACCACTCCCATTGTTTCACATTAAGGTTGATTTGATTGATGTTTTCAGGATATTTAAGGGAATAAGTAAGGTAAATTGGGATAAACTGTTTCTGTTAGTTGGACAATCCAGTGATAGGGGGCATGGTTTAAAAATTAGTTACCTTTCGGAAGTGAAATTATGAAGCATTTCTACATTCAAAGGGTGGTAGAAGTTTGGAACTCCCTTTCGCAAACAAAATTGATGCAAGATCAATTGTTAATTTTAAAACTGAGATTGATATATTTTTGTTTGCCCCATATCTCTTAATGCCTTTGGCTAAGGTGAGTGTAAGGAGTTAGGTTGCAGATCAATCATGATCTCAATGACTGGCAGAACAGGCTCGAGGGGTTAAATGGCCTACTCCTGTTCCTGTGTTCATAGCCTATCTTCTTTTGTTATCACTCCCACACATTTCTGCCATGCATTTTCTTGTTCCCTGCTCCAATCCCTCTCTCATTCTTGCCATATTACCACTGAGCCCTTACTGATCCCATACATCTTCTGAACCCCTCCCTTCTCATCTGCATTCCCTTTGACCACCCAAACATTTTCCCCTGAACCTTGCTCCTCATCTTCACTTCCAGTACTTTTCTCTGCATCCATTGTCTCCTTCCTCTTTCCTGCCCATCCATCTTGAATGGAAAGAGCAGATATCATGGAGCCTGGCAAGTAGGCAAACAGCTCCAGCAGGCTAACTGTGAACAGGATAGATCAATGTTTGATGCAAGCTCTGGGTTGGGGGTGGACCAAAGAGCAGTCAGTATGTAGAAAAAGTAAGCCTGTAATGGCAGTGAGAGCTGAGTAAATTGAGTGAAACAAAAGTAAAATACTGTGGATGCTGAAAATGCTGGAAATATTCAGCAGGTTATGCAGCTTATGTGAGGAGAGTAACAGAGTTAATGTTTCAGGTTGCTGACCTTTCACCAGAACCTAATAATTAAGTTTTAATACTGTAGTCATTGTACACTCCAAGAGATAAGATTAAGTGATTAAGTTAGTCATCACTCTACTATGAATTGTCCCCATTTGTATGCAATAGTTTTACTTTCAAATCCTGCATACTGTCAGGCTCATGCAATACAAACTTCTGAGCTATAAATGTGAACTTATGAAGTATAAACCCAAAATGGACACTTTCCTGTAAAACAAAAGGAGCTAAGTTGTCAGTTGACCCTTTCTTTCCTGCAAATACACATGGGGCTGCAAGAACTCTGGGCTAATCTTCATGTCTGCAAGTCTTGACATAGTCATTAAAATTCAAATGACCTTCCTGAACATATCTATGAGAAGTAATTAAAATGCAAACAACCCTTACTGTGATAATGGCTGCATTTCTCCAAATAATTAAAAAAAAACTGGATTCACAGTATTGTTGAATACTCTTTTGAGTCCAGGCTTGAAATCTGGAAAATGGGTGTATAAAGCTCCATCTTATTGAGATGATATGTCGATGAGTGATACCCAAACTCCAATGGCTGACAATAGCCTAACCATAAGAAATATGAGGACAATGGAAAGAGAGGCTCTGGTCACATGACAGAAATTATGTTTCTGATAAGCGGTTTTATAAGGCATATTTGATTCAGACAGGATCAGAAACATTTAAGCCGACAAAGGGAAGAGATCCTGTCTAAGGTCACCAACTTCAAACTACATGTAGGCAGAGACTCAAGTTGGCCTTGATCTCTCTCTACCTGAGGAATGTTTCGGGGCTTCGCTATTGCACCTTGACTAGGGCGGAATAAAAATAATCTGCTCTGACAAACGTAAAACAACAGCAAATCCATCCTCCTAAACCTCCAGAGCTTTTCTTCAGTGGACAAAAAAGGATCCCAGGCCTGCATCATTTCAAGTCTTCACCCCAGGGAAAAGCAAACGTAACAAAGAACTCTTGAAATCCTAAGACCTAAATTCATGCTACTTTGTTAATCACAATCTTTTTTGTATCTGTATGAGAGTGTGGGTGTAGTTATGTATATCTGGGTGTTAAAAAAATAAATATCTTTTAAAACTTGCGATAGGATTTGTCATTTGTCTGTTCCTGATAGTCATAGCATTCGGGTTGAAATACTTTTTAAAATATGCTGTCTTCAGTCGCTCAAGAGGTGGAAAAAAGGGAGCCATCCTTATCATATCTTCCCTGCCCATAACAATATGCAGAGGCTGCCTAGGCGAATTAACCAGGAAAAATGACATGGGAGACAGAACTTGGAGAAACTGGAATTACCTGGCTTTGGCAGTAATGATGGTTGGGTATAACGGCAAGTAGACATGCTTGTCTCTCTATTCAGTCTAAAATTAATATATAGGTATGACGGGGAGGAATGATAAGTGACATATGATAAAGCGTAAATGCAGCCAAAATGCTTGCTATCTGATAAACTTTCAATATACTGGTTAATCTGCGAAACTGCATAGCCTCACCCATCCCTCGCCCCTCACCCCACCCCACCCCAACAGTGCTCTCCTTCCTCTTCCTTCCCTAACAGTGCTCACCACGCCCCCCCCCTCCCCCAAGCCCCCAACAATGCTCACCCTGTCCCTCACCCCCTGCCGTTTTTCATCCTCTCCCTCACTCTGACAATGCTCAGTCCCCGACAATGCTCATGCACCCCCCAACAGTGCTGACTCTTCTGATGTCAGCTGGACCGCAGCCTGGGATTCCGCAATGTGAGTTAGGTGGGGAGTGAGCATTCTTAGGTGTGGGTGGAGGGAGCTGAACATTGCCGGGAAGTGCTGATGAGCATTGTTCAAACAGACTGGTGAGCAATGTCGGGAGGCCAGGATGAATGTTGCCAGGAGAAGATGGTGAGCATTGTTAAGGGGGGAATGGGTGGTGAACGTTTTCTGGGGGTTCGGGTGAGCATCATCGGGGTTATTGTGTATTGCTTTGACACCTGAGCTGATTAACTTCAATTTGCTTTCCCCAGCAGACTTTTCACCTGCTAGGAAAAGCTGTAAGTAAATCTGTGTAAAAACCAGGGTAAGTTTGGTGCAAAAAGCTCAAGTCTCCCTACTGTCGTAGGAATTCATGCAGTAATCTGGGAGGGCTAAAACTGGTAATTGGAAGTTTAAACTTCCCGCATAAAAGGTTTATCTACTTCTTCATGTTAAACATATGGATGGGCACTGCTATCCGTGTATTTGCGCGTGAAGGGACTTCGCCAGTGTCCTGCTGCTTATCATCGACTTGAGTCATTTGCAGTTCCCCATCTTCGAAGATTCAGGCCTGTAAGAATTACATTATGTTATATTCCTTCAGACAAACATCATTGGATGCCAAATAATTTTCCTGTTAATCCCCTGCTTTACTGGCTTGGACAATTGTCTTGTTTTACATTAAGGGTAGCTTTTGCAATTTGTAATTAGGAGAAAATATGGCTACTACCTTGAGATGCATCTGGACTTCTCTAGTCAACTTGAGTTTCCGCTTTGAATTTTCCCTCTTTATGTTGACTGCAACTTAGGATCAAGCTGACCTCCAGTTTAAAAGCAGGACAAGTATTCCCAAATGCAATGTGTACAGATGTTAACATTATACAATCCTGATGTAGGGTTTTTCTTTTTTGCTATTTGTAATGTAGAGGCCATGGGCTGTGGGAGGTCAGGAATTGTCTCACCAGCTTCTGGTTAACTCCAATGGGTATAGGACCAACTTGTTCAACCATTCTTCATAGGATAAGCCCTTCAACCTTTCTTCATAGGATAAGCCCTTCAACCTAGGAAAGAATCGAGTGAACCTTCTCTTTACTGCTTCTAACACAATTATTTGTTTTTTCAAATAAGGAGAACAAAACTGTACACGGTATTCCAGATGTGGTCTCACCAAGGCCCTGTACAACTGCAGTAAAACTTCCCTACTTTTATATTCCATTCCCCTTGTGATAAACACCAGCATTTAATTTGCCCTCCCAATCACTTGCTGTACCTGCATATTGACTTTCTGTGATTCATGTACCAGGACACTCAGATCCCAATGTACCACTCAGTTCTGTAATTTCCCCCCATTTAAATAGTTACAATGCTTTTCTATTCTTCCTATCAAATTGGGCAAGTTCACATTTTCCCACATTGCACTCCATCTGCCAAATTTTTGCCCACCCATTTAAACTGTCTCTATCCCTTTGCAGACTGTCTACCTCCTCTTGACAACTTATTTCCTACCTACCTTGGTGTCGTCAGCAAATTTAGCTACCGTACATTCGGTCCTATCATCCAAATCGTTGATGCAGGTTATAAATAGTTGAGGCCCAAGCACTGACCCCTGTGACACTTCACTTGTTACAGCTTACCAACCCAAAAAAGACTCATTTATCCCTACTCTCTGCTTCCTGTTGGCCAACCAATTCATTATCCATGCAATATGTTGCTCCCTACACCATATTGTCTTATTTTGTGTAGTCATCTTTGATGTGGCACCTTATCAAAAATGCCTTTTGGAAATCCAAGCACACCACATCTACAGGTTCCCCTTTATCCACCTTGCTTATTACTTTTTCAAAAAAACTCTAATTAATTAGTTAAACACAATTTCCCTTTACCAAAGCCATGTTGACTCTGCCTGATCACATTATGATTTTCTAAGTATCCTGCTATAACCTCTTTAATAATGGATTCTAGTAATTTCCCTATGAGAGATGCTAGGCTAACTGTAGTTTCCTGCTTTCTCTCTCCCTCCCTTTTCAGATAAAGGTGTTACATTAGCTATTACCCAATCTACTGGAACCCTTCCAGAATCTAAGCAGTTTTGGAAGATTGTAACCAATGCATTCACTATCTCACAGCCACTTCTTTTAAGACCTAGGATGCAGATCATCTGGTGCTGGGGACTTATCAACCTTTAGGTCTAATAGTTTTCCCAGCACCTTTTCCTTAGTGATGGCGATTGTTTTAAGTTTAGAGTCACAGAGACATAGAGGTCTACAGCGCAGAAAAGGCCCTCGGCCCATCGAGTCTGCGCCGGTCAAACAAGTGCCTAAATATTCTAATCCCATTTTCCAGTGCTAGGCCCATAGCCTTGTATGCCATGGCATCGCAAGTGCACATCCAAATACTTCTTCAATGTTATGAGGGTTTCTGCCTCTACCACCCTTTCAGGCAGTGAGTTCCAGATTCCCACCACCCTCTAGGTGAAAAAATTCTTCCTCACATCCCCTCTAAACCTCCTGTCCCTTACCTTAAATCTATGCCCCCTGGTTATTGATCCTTCCACCAAGGGGAAAATTTCCTTCCTGCCTACCCTATCTATGTCCCTCATAATTTTATACACCTCAATCATGTCCCCCCTCAATCTCCTCTGCTCCAGGGAAAATAACCCCAGTCTATCCAATCTCTCCTCATAACTAAAACTCTCCAGCCCAGGCAACACCCTGGTAAATCTCCTCTGCACTCTCTCTAGTGCAATCACATCCTTCCTATAATACGGATTCCAGAACTGCACACAATACTCTAGCTGTGGCCTAACCAGCGTTTTATACAGTTCCAGCATAACCTCCTTGCTCTTATATTCTATGCCTCGGCTAATAAAAAAGAGTTAAATGTGAGAACAGATTGCAGGAACTTATGTTGTGGTCCCTTGAGTTTAGAAAGTTGAAGGTTGATCATAGAGGTCCAAAAAATTATAAAGGGTGTCAATAGGGTAAATGCAGAACTATTCCCTCTGGTGAGGGAATTCAGGACAAGGGGGCATTATCTTAAATATAGAGCTAGGCCATTTAGGACAAAAATTGGAAGCACCCTCCCATTCATCTTTTGAATTTCAAGTATCTTTGGGAAGTTTTCTAAGTCACCTAGTGAAGACAGGCACAAAATACCTGTTTAATGCCTATACCTTTTCCTTGTTTTTCATTATCAATTCCTCAGATTCACTCTTTAGAGGATCAACGTTAGCTTTAGTTATTCTTTTCCTATTTAAATACTTGTAGAAATTCTTCTCTGTTTTTACATTACCAGCTAGCTTTCTCTCATACTCCACTTTCTTCTTCATTTTTGTTTAGTCATTCTTTGGTCAGATATTAAGAACCTTTAATCTTCTAATCTTTGCAGATTTGTACAGTGTTACTTTCAACTTGATTCAATCTTTAACTTCTTTATTAAGCCACAGATAATGCATCCTTCTCGGAGAGTTTGTTTCTCAACTGGGACAAATCTTTGAAGAGAGTTATTTAATATCTCCTTAAAGGTCTGCCATTGCATCTCTGTTGTCCTACCTTTTAACCTGGTTTCCCAGTTCACTTTGGCTAGCCCTCTGCCTTCATACCCACACTCCATCCCTTCAAACTGAACATGAAATTCTATCATGTTATGAGCATTGTCATCTAACCGTGAGGTTATTGATTAATCCTTTCTGATTGCTCATTACCAGGTCTAGAATAGTCTGCTCCCTGATTGGTTCTAGAAAGTACTGTTCTAAGAAATCGTCCCAAGTACACTCTATGAACTCATCTTCCAGGCTACCTTTACCAATCTGATTGATCCAATCTACATGTAGATTAAAGTCACCCATGATTATTGCAGTACCTTCCCTACATGCCTCATTTATTTCTCCCTATATACTCTGCCCTCGTGTAACTACTGTTAGGGGGCCTATAAACTACTTCCACAAGTGACCTTTTACACTTACTATTTCTTATCTCTACCCAAACTGATTCTACATCTTGGTCTTTCGAGTTAAGGTCATCTCTCACTACTGTACTAATGACATCCTTAATTAACAGAGCTATCCCACGACCCTTTCCTAGCCTCCCATCTTTTCGAAATGTCAAATACCTTTCAAAATGCAGGTCCCAGCCTTGGTCACTCTGCAACCATGTCCACATGATGGCTGTCAGGTCATACATATTTATTTCCATCTGTGCTAACAATTTATCTATTTTGTTATGAATGCTTTATACATGCTGGACACAAAGAGCCTTTAACTCTGTCTTTTTACTATTTTTGCAATCTCTGGCCTTAACTGCTGGTGCACTCAAGTTTGTATCTCTGTCCCTTCCTGGCACACTCAGGTTATCTTTACCCAAATTGTTACCCTGCTCTAGTAGCTCATTGTTACCCTTTGATTTACAACATCACTGCTTGCTTATTCCTACAACCACCCCACCCTCAACTTCTCTCTCCCCCCGCCCCCCACCTTAGACCAGCTTATATTTCACCTTTCTCCTAACTATACTTCAGTTCTGCCGAAGGGTCATGAGGACTCGAAACGTCAACTGTTATCTTCTCCACCGATGCTGCCAAACCTGCTGAGTTTTTCCAGGTAGTTCTGTTTTTGTTTTGGATCTCCTCTCACACGATCCCTTTTCCCCCACTATTTAATTTAAAGCCCTCTCTAACATCCTAGTTATATGGCTGGCCAGAACACTGATTCCAGCACGGTTCAGGTGAAGCCTGCCCCACTGTATAGCTCCCACTTTCCCCAGTACTGATGCCAGTGCCCCATGAATTGAAAACCATTTCTCCCACACCAATCTTTGAGCCACACATTCATCTCTCTAATCTTATTTACCCAACGCCATTTGGCATGTGGCTCAGCGTAATCTCTGAATTATAACCTGACAACCGATTTAAGATTGTCAGTCAGGCTCACAGAACATGTACACACATTGCATCTGTTTCAGCTATACACCAATAAGTGATAGCCATTCGCTGGCTCATTCCCTAGGGCAATGTCTTGACCAATCAGAGTCAAGCTGCCTGGTTTAAATTTCAAACAATGCTTGGCAATAAACTGTCAATCGCCATCAACTGGTGTATTCTCCATGACAATGACTCTAACAATCAGAGTCCACTCAGTGATGAGCTGCTGTCTTTGTGCTTGCTTACTAATTACTGGCATGATTCCAACTCTCTAGCTGCTCTGAACAGAATACCACTACTCACAGGCTTTTCTTTGCTCCCACCTGCCAGCTTCACTTCAGCTTCACTGAGCTGAGAACTGCTCTTGGGCATCTCTGAATTCCAGTCTCTCCAGTTGCACCGAGCAACTACTGATCCTGGCCTTCTCTTATTCCCAGCTGCAGGGAGCTAACAACAACACTTCAGCTGCATGGAGTGAGCAACTTTCTGCTGCCTCCTCAGCTCCAGACTTAAAACTGTTCATGTGGCCTCACTTTTCATGTTGCCAAAAACTCTGTCACCTGGTCACATTTTTCATGCCAAAATCCCAGTTCTGTGGTCAGGATTTTACTTTTTTAAAAAAAAATGGCTTCAGACATCTTTCGTGCCTACATGGCCTGTCTCCCCGCCGCTCTTTGCGCTGGAGCCCCAGGCATGCTGGGAGGTGTTGTCCTTGGCATCAGCCTCAGCCATCTCCCAACGGTGTATCGTAACACTCCCCTCTGCGCCCTGCAGTTCCTCCAACAGCATGACCCAGAGTGGCAGGTAGCATTGTTAGATTACCTCGCATCCTGCCTACAATACACAGCAATCCCAGCCCTTAGTCTTGATTGAGAGGATACAAGGGTTTGTCTGGTGCAGAAGCTGCTGGACTAGGATAGGTGGGAGGAGCAGAATGGATGGAGAGCAGGAGGAAAAGATGGGAAACGGGAAGACAAGCAGAAAGACCCCTTCCTTTCCTCCATCTCTCCTACCTTTGATTATCCTCTTAACCCCCCCCCCCTTTGATCCTCCTACCCTTAACTTGCTTATACACAAAACTATATCCTATAATGGTATGTGTAATCTGTGTGATATATTTGTCTATGTATGCATGTTTAGGCAATGCTTTTTCCCCTAATCTGTAGTGAATCCGTTGTGTTTACAAGTGAGGCGTAATTTTACTGGGTAATGGAATTTTTAAACTTTACTTCAAAATTGCTTTCATTACTCACAGCTCAAATGTAGCATATCCTGCTTTAAAATAAAGGCATTTTATCATTACAATACTACAGATGGCAGAGCTTAATTTGACACCAGAATTGAGGTTAAATGAGATGGCTTAGTTTGTTTTGGAGGTGCCCTTTTTCTACCTAAAGAATTGATTTTCCTCGATCTTTGGAAGAAACTGTGCTGCTGTCAGCAAGTTAAAATTACTGTTCCAGCTGCTATTTTTTCTTGCCACGTGAAGGCTAAACAAGCACATTAGCAACATAGTGCATTTGCAAATTTACTTGTGCTGAACTGTTTCTCAATTTCTCAGGTACTATGGAATAAATAGTATAGATTCCATGGCATTTGGAATTTAATATTTATAATTTAATCTGTTAAACTACTTCTTAACCCCCTCCCAAATGAAGTGTCCTAATCCTAGCTTCAGAAGTGTGAATTTCAGTATTTCATACAGCTATTGCGTTGGCCACTCTGTTAGTTTAGTGTTAGATTATGGACCATTTTGAGTTGTGGCCTGCAGCTACTTAGAATTGAGTTGAAACTTCCCAAGCTTGTTAAAGGAGATTTTGTCCTACTTGTCTGAATTGAACTCCACTAGCACGCTACATAGGACTCCACCTAAATCCTGAAGTTGAAAATAGTTTGCTAATCTCCCTTACACTGTCAGCAGTCTTTGCCAGAAAGAACAGGCTATTTCATATGATTTTCTTGAAACATAGGAGAATGTGTAGTTCAGAGAGCAGCACTCTTCCATTTGCCTACATTTGGACAATTTAAAATTAACTCAGTTCACATTAAGTGATGAAAATCCCACCATCAATCTTCTCTACGGCAATAATCAAAACTGAATAGTGCTTGTAGCTGTGTTGTGGAAATAAACACCAGTAACTTGAATATTTGCTCTAAATTAGAAAGGTTATCCAATCAATAGCTGTTCACACAGACCAAGAAATGCCCAAGTTTGATCCCAAGGGTTGTGCTGAGGGTAACTGTAAAGGTGTAGGTGTCTGACTGAACAAGTGGAAAATTGGCCAGTATTCCTGCTCTGGATGGCTGCTGTTGGAAATGGGCTTCTGTGGACATCAGGTGAGAAGAGTGTTGGGTTTGACTGATGAGCTTCACAGGCAAATAGCTTGCCAACTGTCACTGTTTAATCTGACATGTGAAGGTAGCAATTGTATGATGATCTGTTTAAAATATGTAATCCTGTGCCAGAGGATGACATTCGTGCAACCAGCAATTGGTCAATTCGTTCATGAGGTGGCATGAGGGGATAGTTGTGAAGCTGCATCTAACTCTGCTGCCTATCAAGTACTTGGGGTGATTATATATTTAAAATAACAGTTGTACTGATGCTTAACAAAAAATATATGATTTCTCTTTTTTCTTTGTCTTTTTAAGCCTTTCCTGTGTCAAGCATATTCTCTAGTTGATTGAGTTGGCAGGCAATCTGCTTTCGGATCTGTTAGCAATTGTGGAAGTGTGGCACAGATTGACTCACCCCCTTGAGTGCATCACTTCTGCTTGATGCCTTTGTCCCACTAGGTCGGGGGAGCCCAGCTAAAATTCAGAGTATTCTGCCATATGCTACCACGCTGAGGCATGCAACCTTCATTTTTCTTTTTTAAGAAAAAAGGGTTTTGCAACAAGTACAGAATGTCATTGCATATTGTTAGAATATGAATAACAGCACAACCGAGTACCGTTTTTAAAAAAAAGAAAATTGCAAGTCAAGACTGAACCACATGTTGGTAAAAGTAAACTTGAACAGGTAAAGCTTTGAACTTGCTCAACGTGTTTGAGAAGTTGCATAATGGTAAAATAGAATTTAGTTTGAATTCTTGATCTAGGACATTTCAGTTTGGATTGATTTATGATGATTGGAATACTAAGCTACGATGGATGTAATAAAAATAAAGATTTTCTTAAACTTGTTCTGTTTCTTGATATTTCTGAAAGCGTTGTTTAATTGCAGTTGTGTTCTGCTTACTTAAAAGGCATTTATCATTTTAGAATACCAGCATTTAGACATCAATAATAGGATTATTTCTACTGGAGCAGGGGCAGATAGGAAGGAGAATCGATAGAGATTTTTAAAATTGACGGATTTTGATAGGGTAAATCCAGAAGGTTTGTTTCCTTTGAGTGAGCGTTAATAACTGGGGTCAACAGTTTAAAATTATTTGAAGAAACGAGAGCTGTTAAGAGTTTGCTCCTGTTATAAAGCTTTTCAGCTGGTATAAGGACCCTTTCAACTTTTAAGGGAGAAGTAATTAGAATATATGGCACAGAAACAGGCCATTTGACCCAATCAGTTCATGCTGGTGTTTATGCTCCACTCGAATCTCCTCATCTAGATCTATATCACCCTCTAGCTTCTTCTCCCTCATATGTTTGTCTAGCTTCCCCTTGAATGCATCTATACCAATAGCTTCAAACACTCCATATTCTCACCACTCTTTGGGTAAAGAAGTTTCTTGTGGATATTTTTAGTGACTACCGTAGACTGATGGCCTCTAGTTATGCTCTTCCTGAGAACAGGAAACATTCTTTCTGCATCCACTCCATCAAAACCTTTCATAAAAAGATCTCTATTAGGTCACCCCTAAGCTTGCTTTCTTCAAGCGAAGAAATATCAATCCTTTCTTGATATGTTTATCCAGGCATTTTTTGATATCATCTTTGTAAATCTCCTCTGCACCCTCTCTATATCCTTTTTACAATATGGTGACCAGAACTGCATGAAATACTCTCAAATATGGACCAATCAAGGTTTAGCATAACTTTCCTACTTTTCAATTCTTTCCCTCTAGAAATAAAGCCTAGTGCTTAGTTTACTTTTTTAATGGCCTTGCTAACCTGTGGCACAACTTTGTGATTTGTGCATTTGTACTCCGAGATCCTTTTGCTCCCCCATCCCAACTAGACTTGCACCTTCCAAGTGATAAGTGACCTCCCTATTCTTCCTACCAAAATGTACTACGTCTCATTCATCTGTGTTGAATTTCATTTGCCAATTATTTGCCCATTCTGTAAGTTTATTAATGTAGATAAATAACCATTTGAAGTAGAGGAAGATACAGGACTCTCGGGAAAGACCAGGGATCAACAGGATTAGTTTTAGTTTTGGATTGCAAAGAGCTGGTATGGACTGGATAGGCCATTTGTCCGCCTACTATGCTGTTAGCCTTTGTGGTTAAGGTGAACATTCAACAGGATAAGAAAACAATACATAATATGCTTCACAAAATTTCACATGGTTATGCATAAAACTTTATTATAATGACCCCGTTGGAATGGCAAACAGGAACACTCATGTCTTGCCACATATTACTGTTCACTAGCTGATGTTATCCTGTATTCATGTTTACATTTACCATTGTATATTTCATTAATTTACCAGTAAGTAAAACCTCTGGCTTGTTGTCCAGGGAAGTAATTAGTTAAAAGCTTTAATCTGGAAAATCTAACAGATTTCCAAATGAGATTTTAACCGTAAGATTTATGTGTATATGATCTG
Source organism: Cetorhinus maximus (assembly GCF_964194155.1). Classification (NCBI taxonomy): domain Eukaryota; kingdom Metazoa; phylum Chordata; class Chondrichthyes; order Lamniformes; family Cetorhinidae; genus Cetorhinus; species Cetorhinus maximus. The sequence continues at coordinate 51,695,310 of NC_135897.1, read as the reverse complement.
CAGTTAATCATGTTTAAACTCTGAATCACAGAATTAGAATAAAAATAATAGTCTGAAATGCATTAAAAGTTCTTATTCCTGTGTTGCCTGAGAGTAAATATATAACATATGTTAGGCAGTGACCGTTTCGTCATGTGAACTTGGGTTCAAACTCAGGCCACGCTTTTGGAATAAAACAAATTTTCTCTGGGTCCTAAGTCCTTGTACAAACTCAACCACTTCACAGAACACCAAGCTGCCCAGAAAATCTTAGTCAAAGACTACAGATTGGTAAGAGAAAAAGAATGATGCCAAGCATGCTCCTGTTAGTACTTAAAAGATGTACAGGCATTGATGTACATGCCTCTTTTGATTTTTCTTTTTACAAAAACTGTGCACAATGTTAGCAAGCACTTTTGTTTGTTTTGTCTTTCTAGCTATACCACATGCCCAGTGATCTAAGGTGACGTGATACAACCATCCTTAATTGGTCCTGAGGGTTCAAAATGTGTTAATAGCCTATTCATGAAAGGTAAGATTTAACTCCCTTCTTTCAAAAGAACACACAGGTATTGATTTTCTGAATTTGTTTGTCTTAGTTTAAGATGATTTTTCTAATTTTGCGATGTGTTTACAGGTTACTTCACTTGAAAGCATTTAGTTTAAAGGCAATTTATTGCATGTACTAAATTTGTTAAGTAACAAAAAAGGTGAATTACTGACAATTACCTTGGAGGGGTGTAGGGAAAGCCCATTTTAAATAATATTGCAGCTGTTTTTTTTAAAAGTGAAATCAATAGATGCAAGATGAAACCAAATCCCCTTCATATCTAAGTTTTGCTGATCGTAGGCCTGTATAAACTTATAATATGAACCTTGCCTTCAAAGTTAAATAAAACGTATAGATATTTTGGTTACAAACCTACAATGGCATTTGGGAAACAAATATACTCAGCATTTCTGGGACAAATGAACATATGAATTAGAAGCAGAAGTAAACCACTCGGCCCCTCAAGCCTGCTCTGCCATTCAATAAGATCATGGCTGATCGGATTGTAACCTCAACTCAGCATTCCCATTTATCCCCCGATAACCTTTCATCCCTGGCTTATCAAGAATCGATCTAGCTCTGCCTTAAAAATATTCAAGGAGTCTGCATCTACCGCCTTCTGAGGAAGAGTATTCCAAAGACTCTCAACCCTCTGAGAGAAAAAACTTCTCTTCATCGCTGTCTTAAATGGGCAACCCCTTATTTTTAAACAGTGCCCCCTAGCTCTGGATTCTCCCACAAGAGGAAGCATCCTTTCCACATCTACCCTGTCAATACCCCTCAGCACCTTGTATGTTTCAATCAAGTTGCCTCTTGCTGCCTAAGCTCCAGCCGATACAAGCCTAGCCTGTCCACCCTTTCCTCAAGACAGTCCTCCCATTCCAGTTGTTAATCTAATAAACCTTCTTTGAACTGCCTCTGGACTAAATGGATTAAAAAGACCTGTTACAATATGGGTTAATTTTCAATTTTTATTGTAGCCATTTTCAACACGAAGGCCAGTTTCCATAGCAGGCACTTCTGGTAAACTAAATTTTAATTGTATGTACAAAACACTTAGAATGATGGCCTTCTAAATGAATAGCAAACCCTTTTGCTTCTCTTTAACTCCTCAGAATCAACAGAAAATGTCAACACAGCCAAGAGTGTATAGTTCAAACCAAAATCATAATGGCTTGGATTTTGTGGTCAGCAGCGAAATGGTACCATTGTTGTTGACTGCACAGAGAAATACAAGCTGGTTTGTTGGCTGCAGCAAGAGTACTGAGAGAAAAAGTGAAGTCTTCCAGCATGTCAAATTGCTGGTGAAGCCGTGCCCCTTGGTGACATCACGAGCTGATGACCTGCCCCTTGAGGTTAGCCCAGCTCAACAGCAGAGAGACATACACCAGACCCAGAGAGAGTTGAATGAGATGCAGACAGGCAAACACATACACAAAGGGAGAGAGACTTTTTAAACACCAGATAGAGAGAGAAAGGGAAAGAAACCCCCAGATCTAAGAAGAGAAAAACATAGACCGTGTGGGTTGAGGCAGAGACAGAGAGACAGACAGACACGTAATCAGATGGAGGGACTGAAGCCCCAGTCCTGGAGGGAGAGACTGAAGCCCTGGTCCCATAATGTAATTGTGCTGAATATCCCAGGGAGGCTCTATGACCGCTAATATCAGCTTTAAGAAAGTAGACATGAAAATCATCGTAATTGGTAGGCAGTAAGCCCAAATTCCTGAAGTGGCCCAGTGGGACCATTGGCGTTTGCATTATTGGGACTGTAAAATCTGCTAATTAGTTTTGATTAAGGACATGTAACCTAGAAAGAAAATTATTGTTGAACAGAATGAATGCAATAAAAGTCTGATAACTTATTGTTTTTGAATTGTTTTAGAGATGAAAACTAGCAGCCCTCAAATGTAACTTTCATAAATTTGACCATGTGCCTTTGATAAAAAGATTTTATGTGGGAGACACTTAGTGAGTCCCTGTAGCCTATGATAAAGGTCATAAAGAACCTTGGCTTTAAAGCTGATGATATGCATCTTTTGGAAATTTGATTGTATTTTTGTGGCATGTAGTATTTTGAATATATAACAATTGTTCTTACATCAGTGATTTACTGTGCCAAAATGTGCCCTTGTACAATATGTAAATGTTTTGGCTGAAGAACTTTGAATCCTGAATTGTGTCAGATCTGTAACATTGTTGGCTTTTATTATTCATTCATGGGATGTGGGTGTCGCTGGCTTGACCAGCATTAATTGCCCAACCCTAATTGCCCTTGAGCTGGTGGTGAGCTGCCTCCTTGAAATGCTGCAGCCCATGTAGTGTAGGTACACCCACAGTGCTGTTAGGGAGGGAGTTCCAGGATTTTGACCAAGCAACAGTGAAGGAGCGACGATATATTTCCAAATCAGAGTGGTGTGTGGCTTGCAGGGGAACTTATAGGTGGTGGTGTTCCCATGCATCTGCTGCACTTGTACTTATAGATAGCAGCGGTAGTGGGTTTGGAAGGTACTGTCTAAGGAGCCTTGGTGAGTTTCTGCGGTGCATCCTGTGGATGATACACACTGCTGCCACGGTGTTGCTGGTGGAGGGAGTGAATTTTTGTGGATGGGGTGCCGATCAAGAGGGCTACTTTGTCCTGGATGGTGTTAAGCTTCTTCAGTGTTGTTGGAGCTGCACTCATCCAGATAAGCGGAGAGTATTCCATCACACTCCTGACTTGTGTCTTTGAGGAGTTGGACAGGCTTTGAGGAGTCTGGGGTAAGTCATCGTCTACAGGATTCCTAGCCTCCGACCTGCTCTTGTAGCCAAAGTATTTATATGGCTAGTCCAGCTCAGTTTCTGAGCAATGGTAACCACCCCCCACCCCCGGCTGTTGATAGTGGGGGATTCAGCGATTGTAATGTCAATGGGCAATGGCTAGATTCTCTCTTGTTGGAGATGGTCATTGCCTGGCACTTGTGTGGCGCGAATGTTACTTGCCACTTGTCAGCCCAAGCCTAAATGTTGTCCAGGTCTTGCTGCATTTGGACATTGACTGCTTCAGTATCTGAAGAGCTGTGAATGGTGCTGAACATTGTGCAATCATCAGCGAACATTCCCACTTCTGACCTTATGATGGAAGGAAATTCAATGATGAAGCAGCTGAAGATGGTTGGACCTAAGACACTACCCTGAGGAATTCCTGCAGTAGTACCCTGGAACTGAGATGATTGACCTCCAACAACCACAATCATCCAACCATCTCCCTTTGTGCTAGGTATGACTCCAACCAGCGGAGAGTTTTCACCCTGATTCTTGTTGACTTCAGTTTTGCTAGGGCCCCATGATGCCACACTTAGGCAAATGCTGCCTTGATGTCAAGAGCAGTCACTCTCACCTCACCTCTGGAGTTTAGCTATTTTGTCCATGTTTGAACCAATGCTGTAATGAAGTCAGGAGCTGTGTGATCCTGAGGGAACTCAAGCTTAGCGTCAGTGAACAGGTTATTGCTAAGCAGGTGCCACTTTATAGCACTGTTGATGGCCCCACCCATCACTCTCCTGATGATCGAGAGTAGACTGATGGGATGGTAATTGGCTGGGTTGGATTTGTCCTGCTTTTTGTGTACAGGACATACCTAGGCAATTTTTCACATTGCTGAGTAGGTGCCAGTGTTGTAGCTGTACTGGAAAAGCTTGGCTAGGTGCGCAGTAAGTTCTTCAGTACCATTAGCGGAATATTGTCAGGGCCGTTAGCCTTTGCACTATCCAGTGCCTTCAACCATTTCTTGATATCACGTGCCATGAATCAAATTGGCTGAAGACTGGCGTCTGTGATGCTGGGGACACCCGGAGGGGGCTGAGATGGATCATCCACTCGGCACTTCTGGCTGAAGATTGTAGCAAATGCTTCAGCCTTTTCTTGTTGCACTGATGTGCTGGGCTCCCCCATCATTGAGGATGGGGATATTTGTGGAGCCGCCTCCTCCTGTGAGCTGTTTAATAGTCCATCACCATTCACGACTGGGTGTGGCAGGACTGCAGAGCTTAGATCTGATCTGTTGGTTGTGGAATCGCCTAGCTCTGTCTATTGCATAGTGCTTATGCTGTTTGGCAAGCAAGTCGTCCTGAGTTTTAGCTGCACCAGGTTGACACCTCATTTTTAGGTATGCCTGGTGCTGCCCCTGGCATGCCCTTGTGCACTCTTTATCGAATCAGTGTTCGAGTACAATTCTGCTGTTGCTGACGGCCCACAGCCCCTCATGGATGCCCAGTCTTGAGTTGCTATATCTGTTTGAAATCTATCCCATTTAGCACGTGCAATACAACACGATGGAGGATATCCTCAAAGTGAAGACGTGACTTTGACTCCACAATAACTGTGCGGTGGTCGCTCCTATACCGATAGTGTCATGGACAGATGCATCTGTGACAGGCAGATTAGTGAGGATGAGGTCAAGTATGGTTTTCCCTCTTATTGGCTCCCTTGCAACCTGCCGCAGACCCAGTCAAGCAGCTATGTCATTTCAGATTCAGTCAGCTCAGTCAGTAGTGGCGCTACCGAGCCACTCTTGGTGTTGGACATTGAAGTCCCCCACCCAGAGTACATTCTGCTCTCTTGCCACCCTCAGTACTTCCTCTAAGTGATGTTCAACATGGAGGAGCACTGATTCATCAGCTGAGTGGGATGGTACGTGGTAATCAGCAGGAGGTTTTCGTGCACATGCTTGACCTGATTCCATGAGACTTCATGGGGTCTGGAGTCGCTGTTGAGGACTCCCAGGGCAACTCCCTCCCAACTGTATACCACTGTGTCATCACCTCTGCTGGATTTGTGCTGCCGGTGGGATAGGACATCCGCAGGGATGGTGATGGTGGTGTCTGGGACATGATCTGTAAGGTATGATTCCATGCATTTGACTATGTCAGGCTGTTGCTTGTCTAATCTGTGGGACAGCTCTCCCAATTTTGACACAACCCCCCAGATGTTAGTAAGGAGACTTTGCAGGGCCGACAGGGCTGAGTTTGCTGTTGTCATTTCCGATGCCTAAGTTGATGCCGGGTGGTCATCAGGTTTCATTCCTTATAGACTTTTTTTTATCCATTCACGGGATGTGGGCTTCGCTGCCAGCATTTATTGCCCATCCCTAGTTGTCCTTGAGAAGGTGGTGGTAAGCTGCCATCTTGAACCGATGCAGTCCATGTGGCGTGGGTACACCCACAGTGTTGTTAGGAAAGCAGTTCCAGGATTTTGACCCAGTGACAGTGAAGGAACTGCGATATATTTACAAGTCAGGATGGTGAATGACTTGGAGGGGAACTTCCAGGTGGTGGTGTTTCCATCTATCTGCTGCCCATGTCCTTCTAAATGGTAATGGCCGTGGGTTTGGAAGGTGCTATCTAAGGAGCCTCGGTAAATTCCTGCAGTGCACCTTATAGATGGTACACACTGCTGCTACTGTGTTTTGGTGGTGGAGGGAGCGAATGTTTGTGAATGTGGTGCCAATCAAGTGGGCTGCTTTGTCCTGAGCAGTGTCAAGCTTCTTGAGTGTTGTGAGAGCTGCACTCATCCAGGCAAGTGGGGAGTATTCCATCACACTCCTGACTTGTTTCTTGCCGATGGTGGACAGGCTTTGGGGAGTCAGGAGGTGAGTTATTCACCGCAGGATTCCTAGCCTCTGACCTGCTCTTGTAGCCACATTATTTAGATGGCTAGTCCTGTTCAGTTTCTGGTCAATGGTAACCCCCAGGATGTTGATAGTGGGGGATTCAGTGAAGATAATGCCATTGAATGTCAAGAGGTGATGGTTAGATTCTGTCTTGTTGGAGATGGTCATTGCCTGGCACTTGTGTGGCATGAATGTTACTTGCCACTTGTCAGCCCAGGTCTTGCTGCATTTGGACATGAATTGCTTCAGTATCTGAGGAGTCGTGAACGGTGCTGAACATCGTGCAATCATCAGCGAACATCCCCACTTCTGACCTTATAATAGAAGGAACGTCATTGATGTAGCAGCTGAAAGTGGTTTGATGCAACTGAGTGGCTTGCTAAGCTATTTCAGAGGGCATTTATGAATGAACTATGTTGCTATGGGCCTGGAGCCACATGTAGACCGGAGCAGGTAAGTATGGCAGATTTCCTTCCCTAAAGGCCATTAGTGAACCAGATAGGTTTTATGGCAATCGACAGTGGTTTCATGGTCATCATTGGACTTTTGATTCCAGATTGTAATTCCAAGTTGATAGCCAACTGTTCCACCAATGTTCTGAAAGCACTGTGTGATTATATGAAATGGCTAATAAACAGTCTAAAATTCATCATGTGGATATTTTAACTTTGAAGTCGAAGCTCTGGCGTGCAATTTTGACAGGAAAAAATTGAGGAAATTATAATAACTGAGCAATTCAAATTTCATTTGTATTTGATTGATTTGCAGCAACTATTAATGTTCAGGGTATTGTAATTGATCCTGAACCCTAATATAATGATTAATTAAGGAACAATCTTTTTGCACATTAGTCAAGTGAAAAATAACAGTGAAATTCTTCTTTGCAAACTTAATTTTCTAATAGTGCATGTACCAAATGATTTTATGACTCATACCTTTTTTTATATATATATATATAGGCTTACCCTGTAATGACCTCATGGTTTAAGTGGGACTGAAGATGAGTATTAGCAGTGATGAGGTCAACTTTCTGGTATATAGATATTTACAGGAGTCTGGTAAGTATATCAAATATTCAAACAAGGCTTTTAAATGTTTGAATTATTCCTAGCTGTAATCCTGGCAGTAGAAAAGATGGATGGCGATGTGGTGGGATATGGAGGTCAAGGGTAATGGAGGGGCGGGGTTTGGGACAAGGAATAGGGACCAGAGCCTGAGGTTGGGTGCCAGAGCAAGGGAGGAGAATTGTTGGAGCCTTAGGCTGGCATAGATCAGAGTGGTGCATTGCAGTGGGTAACTTCTAGCTTTATTTGGTAGGTGATGTTTACAGTTAGTTTCCCTGAATGCAGTTAGCACTGACTTGCTCGGAGGTGAACTGAAGTAGGTGTTAGGTCTCTTGTTTTCATATGTAAAGGATCGATGCCTGTTTCAGGCAAGGGTAAAAGGCCCCTCTTGTTTGTCCTTACCCAATATGGCATGTTATTTTGTGCACCTATGTGGCTGTGGTAGCATCTGAAAAACAAGCACTCTGTAACCCAATTTCTAGGTCTTTGTATACTTACCACATGCACTTTTTAAGACAATTGTAAACTTTTGAAATAAGACATGAACAGTGTGAGCAGCAATGTGATTTCACAACTGCTTAATTTTGTCACCTCAGCACCACCACCCACCCCCCACCCCTCAACTCCACTGTTCTATTTCAGTGTTTAAAATTAGATTATTGTTGATTTATATGTAGATGTGGATATTGAAATAGGGTCTGAGGGTGCTGTTGTCCGCAAAGGAGCTTCAGGGTCTGGGAGCATTGGAAGTGTTGGAGTTACAGGCGCGTTGGAGGAGGAGGTTTGGAGAAAATAGGATTAGGGAGAATTGGGTAGGGATGGGGAAGTTCTTGGGTTCTGGGAGTACTGGGACTGGCCCTACGATCGGGGAACACTGGAAATGTGGTGTAAGGGCTTGTTAGCCTTCCATTCCAGTTTTGTGTTCGAGCAGTTCATAAGGCGGGCAGGATTATTGAATGACTTGCTTGAAGTAAAGCTTTGAGAAAGCTACTTTGTAGTCATTTGCGGTGGGCGGGGGCCGAAAACAAACTTTTGAATTTAACACAATTAAGAGATACACCTTTCTATCCTTCAAATTCTGTTGATGTACATGTTACTTTCTTGAAAGATACAGAAAACAATTCAGTGGCTAAATTTAATCACATTGAGAAGCAATTAATTTTTAATTTGATTTTGTTTGAAACCGCCTCAGAATTCTTTTTACCTCAAAAGACATTTTCAATGTTTTGGTTCATCAGCAAACCATGATGGGCGACTGTTTACATTATAAATGTTGACATGAAACGTGTTACAGCAGAGAATGTTTATAAACAGGGCATGCGCTCCATATCCAGGATTTTCAGTACGTAGATGAGGTCTGAAGCCATGTGATCGCTAAGTAATTAATCTCGTATTCCTTAAGTACTTGATGCCAGTGAAACAAAGCATAATTGATTATTTGTTAATAACCTGTTTACTACTTTGTGTGAAATGCATATTGTTTAAGCTATCATAAATCATTTTTTTTAAAGGTTTTTCCCATTCAGCGTTCACATTTGGTATAGAGAGTCACATCAGTCAGTCCAATATTAATGGTGCCCTGGTGCCACCAGCAGCTCTCATCTCGATCATACAGAAAGGTTTGCAGTATGTGGAGGCTGAAGTCAGTATCAATGAGGTTCGTATCCAGCAAACTTGGGAGGGGATGATTGGAATTGTGGGATAGGCAAAATTAAGACTATATAAGTTACACATTTCATTAGACTTTATTGTAATAATTCTAGGGTTTTTTTTAAATCTAAAGTTTTTTGACTGAAAATTTCCATGCTAACTTTGGTCACTTCGTAGACATATTTTAGTCTACTCTTATGGAATTGCCTGAAACGAAATAAATTTAAGTACTCAAAAATGTTGACCGAAACCTATAAACCAAAAGAAATTCATTGGGATGGAAGATTATATACACTCATTTGTCTGAATTTTTCTGCCGTTTTTTTGGAAAAAGATGGATCAGTTATGTGCAGTAGTCACTCATGTTAGTAGGAGGCAGGTTTAGTTAGCTATTTTAGTTTAAGTGTGTTTTCTTTAGTTAGGAAAATATGTTTTACTGTTGTGTGATTGTATTGTGTAGTCTGATCTTTTGATCATTTATCTTGGATCTAGTTTAGACTATACTATCTTTTAATTCCTTTTATAGGACCATTACTAATTCTAAACCATGTATGATGTGCCAGAACAAGAGTTTGTACTTCAAAGAAAAATGATTTTTTGTTTTATTGGCCAAATGTTTTATTTGATTTTTTTCTTTGTTGAAGCTGTATGATCAGCTTTACCTCATTTGTTTTTGAGTGACTGCTTTATTTTGTTTTTAGTTCAAAATCTTAAATACCATTGCTAATCTTTAATAGATATTTTATCTGGCGAGGTATATTTTAGATTTAATCCAAATTTTTAATCTGTTTAAAATTTGACTAAATTGTAATCGAGTGTGTAATACTTTAGGTTACTATTAAAATCAAAAATATGACCGCCTTTGTCAGCAATGTCATGCATGGCTCATCTTGGCATTGTCAGAAACATGGGTAACAGGTTGACGCCTAAACTTCCTTACCTGCTCACACATTCCTTCACTTAGATCATCCAAATAGCCAAGGTGGCGATGGAACCATCATTGCCAAATACTTTTTGATCTGTTCCCCATTCCATTGCACCTAAGGTAACGGCTTCTCTTTCTACATTGTAAAAGCCTGAATCTCCAAGGACCGATTCCCAGTCTCATCCTTTTTCTCATGTACATACTGCCTTGGTTACATCAGCCATAAACATAAACTCCATTTCCTTATTATTGCAGTTAATCTCCACATGTACCCCTCTGCCACTTCTCTTGATCCCACATCCACCTCCAAGCTATGAGAATGCCTGTCTGACATGTCCTGGTTGAGTCGCAACTCCTTCCAATGAAATATTAGGAAAACTGAAGCTATTGTTTATGACCCTTGCCATAAACTAAGTTCTCTTGCCACTGATTCCATCCCTCTCAGCTATTTGCTCAGGCTTAATCAGAGTCCAAAACATTGCTGCCAGCCTATTAACTAAAGAGGTGAACTTCAAACTTATTACCCAATCCAGCACCAATCTCACTTCCTTCTGACATTTCAGCATTGCCTGTCTCTGCTCCCTATCCAAGCAGCATTAGGTGCAGCACTTATGCATGCTTTTGTCACCTCTAGCCTCAACATTTCAATATTCTCCTTGTTGTCCTCCCATCCTTTACGTATATAAACTTTAAGTTGTCCAATATTCAGCTACCTAGATCATGTCCCATTTGTCCATTTCCTCTCTCCTTGCTGACCTACATTAACTTGATATGCCCAGTATATAAAATTTAAAATCCTTATACTCATTTCCCCACAATTTTGCCTATCTCTTTGCAACCCCCTTTAGAATTATACCAGCACATCCCCATTTAGTCTTCTGAAATGGCCTATTGCACAATACACCCTTTCCTAGCCCCATCTTTCAGCTTCTTGTGCTCTCTTTTCTGGAATTGCCTCCCTAAATTCCTGTGCCATTCCACTTCTTATTATAGCTCAGTGTTCATTCCTGGAATTTTTGTAAAAGAGCAACATAAATGCAAGCTTTTGGGAACTAACTCCTTTATTGGTGTGCTTTAGCATTGCAGAAAATCTAACTGCTTTACAGCGTTTACTCTAGAACTTTGTCTAGAACCATTAATATCCTGTTTCTATAATTAATAGATCAGAATTTGTTTAGTTTCTGGCAAAATTAAAATACTAAAATCTTATGCTATAGAATAAAAAGGGTGGCCATGTCATTTGTCCAAATAATTTCAGTGTTAGAGTTTTACATCTTTTTAAATGTTTTATCAGTGTCGACTGGTCATAGTTGCTAAGCTATTTTGACTTGTTTTGGTGGGATGGCGATTTTTATTTTTTTCTAAAATGCCTTATTTCTTAAATGCAATTCTGAATTTGGCACATTTGGCTCACCTACTCAATAGCTGTGTCATCTGGTGTCTCAGTCTGCGAACTTAAATTTGCAAACAATTGCATGCCAGAGTGAGTGATTTTTCACACTAAACTATATTGCAATTTAATGTATCATTAAGCAATTTGTCAAAGAGTAGCTTTTAAATTAATTTAAAACAGCCTATCCGCATTGGCTTGTTGATAAACCCTGAAATATGGCTTTAACAGTAAATTTGAAAATGCGAAAGGCCCCACAATTTAATTCTGCGATAGATCTTTAAATGCACATGATATTGTTGTCATAGAACTCTCTTAAATTTCAATGTTTTCCTTCTCTGTCCTTGTTTTGTGCTATTTCTTTCCTCTTCTTAACTTCACCAAAATAAATATTTGCATCTCAAAATGCTTCCCAGCCTGGCTGCTAGCAGTTTCAAAATGACTTGAAGTAATTTGCTGTCCAGAAGGCTAATATTCGACTTGATTGTTATTTGTCCTGTATTAGAATGATCACTGCTCAATGTAAATTGCAAACAACTACATGCTTACTCTTCAGTTCATGAAAATTATCAGCACTGCATCCCATGGTAATCACGAATACAATGTGGCTAGCCAAATAGAAAAAAATATCTAAATTCCGACTATGTATTTCTTCTGGAGCCCTTTAGAGGTAGCTTTTTGTTATGCAACCACCTAGTCTGATATCCAATTCAAAACCGTAATGGTGAAATGTGCCATTTTACATGTTAAGGACATACAAGATCTGAGTCATAGCTCTTTGTTCTAGGATGGCACACTATTTGATGGGAGGCCCATTGAGTCCCTTTCTTTAATTGACGCTGTAATGCCTGACGTGGTGCAGACAAGACAACAAGCTTATAGAGACAAGTTGCAGCAACAACAAGCAGCAGCAGCTGCAGCTGCTGCTGCAGTTAGTCAACAAGGGTCTACAAAGAATGGGGAGAATACTGCAAATGGAGAGGAGAATGGAGGACACACAGTTACGAGTAAGTATAAATGAGAACAAGAAGAAACATTTTCTGTTCTGGTTTTTCCATGGATGTCGTGTATCTTAAGGGAAAAGAGTGCATATTTAAATCTAACATCTAACACCTATTTCAGGCTCCTTTGAGAAGTAGGACTGTGACCGACTACAGCATGCATGGTGCGCATTGCAGTCAGTTTCTTCAGGTATCTGAAGTCAAGCTAGTGGTCCTTAAAGGGATCACGGGAGGCTGCCACCTGAAGGATAGATTTAAGTTTTTTGCTTACCATATTAGTGAGCCAGGCGGGGCAGAAGTGCTCCTCCTGGCTTCGTATTAAAACCAGAAACTGCTACCCTCCACTGCTCACCTTTTTACTGATTGTCCCACCCTTCCCTTCCAGTCTTCTCTGATGTCCTCAGCTGGCAGCCTAGCATCCCCACCCAGCAAGCTACCTCAGGATCTGTCAAAGGTGCCCATTGCTGACTGGTTCTATTCACAGTTTGGGCACAGTCCAATTTCTAGGTCCTTGTGTCCTGTGCCCCATTATCTATGAAGCACATTGTCTGCCATTCTACTTGAAAGTGAACTTTTTCTTAGGTTAGGAGTTAAAATACTTTTGGTCCCTGAGCTCAGTATTCAAAACGTTCTCCTGCAGCTTCCCTATTCATTGAATATCTCTTTCTGGCATCACTTGAAATCTTACAGACCTTTCTCTATTCAGACCTACTGTTAAAACCATTGGGCTTGATATAAGGGTGATGTGTGAAGCTTGAGGCAACACAAGTAAACCAATTACTTCAAGTTGAAAAGGAAAGGGATTTGACGTGAAACGTCAACTGACTGTCTGACTTCTGCTTCTCCACAGAAGCTTCCTGACCTGAATATTTTCAGCTTTTTGATTTTTGTTGCTTTCAGGTTTCCAGTGTTTGCATTGTTTAGCTTTTTGTTTAAAGTGAGGCAGTGTTGTTCATTGTATTTTGCATTGGATTTGTAAGGTGAGCAAAAGTGAGAAGATCTGAATTTGACATGCCCTTTTAAGGTATATTTACCTTGGAGAATGCATAAAATATGGTTCATTTCAAACCAAAAAGTAATTGTTTCCGAATAAAATTCCAGGAAAGAAAAACATTTTGTTCCATGTTGGAAATAAAACAAACCTGACATTTTTACATTGCAAAGAAAGCTGAAAAGGAATGGTTTTAAAGATATTCCATCATGATGTATAATAATTCTTATTACTATTTTGTGATAAATGTTTGGCCCTGGTTCAGCTATATTGTCCATAATTAATTTTAAGATACTTTTGACTATTAGAAACTTGAATCAAGCTTGTTTTTTTTAAATTTTGCTGGAATGTCACTATTGATTCACAGACCTAGGCATGATTCAAATAATCTATTTCAGAACATCCAATAGATATTCAGTCTCGTAGTGTGTTTTTCCTTTGTGATTACTCAGCACATTTCAATTCTTTCATTTTTTTTTTTGAAAACAAATAGATAATCATACAGATATGATGGAAGTTGATGTAGATGTGGATATTCCATCCAATAAAGCTATGGTATTGCGCGGCCATGAATCAGAGGTTTTCATATGTGCCTGGAATCCAGTCAGTGACCTCTTGGCATCTGGGTGAGCTTTCTCCAGCAATAGCAACTGTGTCGTAACATAAATCTGGAATAAAATAATATTTTTAAAATTGTTGATCTAGTTAGTTTACATATTCACGGCTAAACCTTATCAAGATGTTTGTAACAGGGTAGATTGTTTTCAGTAATTTTCAAATGCATCAAATCTGTATAAAATATCAACCTTGTTTGTTGTTCTTTGCCCAAGTTTGAGAAAAAATTATTCAGAGTAAATCATCTTTAGTTATCACACTTGAGACAGCATTCTGCAGAAATTTGTAACTTGCAGTTTAAATGTGATTTTTTTTTTCAAATTTAATCCCCAGATCGGGAGACTCAACAGCGCGGATATGGAATCTTAGTGAAAATAGTAGTGGTGGCCCCACCCAGCTAGTACTTAGACACTGCATAAGGGAAGGAGGACAAGATGTACCAAGCAACAAAGATGTTACATCTTTAGACTGGAATGTAAGTGGCAAACCTATCCAATCCGTACTAACTTAAATTGCCAAAGATTTAATTAATTCTGTTTTAAACATGTATATATATATATATGTACAATTTATAAAATCCAACAATTATGATGATTAGATATTCTTTGTCAGAAAGATTCCTTCATGCCCACAGATTGTGGCTTTTCTATCAGAGGTTGGGAAATTTGTACACTTCAAATTTTACAAAGGACATTTTTTCCAATATTTCCTATCACAAACTGGATTGAACCTCTCTACATGTTCTTTTACCCTTGAAGCTCTTAATACTGCATATGCAACACTATTTTTGTATCAGTGTGTTTCTGTGGTCATATCTTTAATTACGCTCCTTTGTCATTGACAAAAATAGTTTTGCACACAATTTGCTAAAGTGGCCACTAAACTAGTTTCTGTAATGCATTTGGTACACAGGGAATTAAATACCAGCTCATGCACAAAAATTATGGGCTGGATTATATGCTGAGGGTGGGCTCCCAGCACCCCAACATAAATGTCGGGGTTGAGCCCACCTCTGCTCACCCCATTTTATTTCTTCGGGTGACAGCCTTTAATTAGCATGAAGTGGGAATTCCATCTCCTCCAGGAAGAGGTTCCGCCTCATAGAGCTGCTGACCGATTGAAGGCCAGTAGCTGGACACAATGACAGCCCTACTGTTGGCCATAGGTGACCAGTGTCGGTACTGTAGGTAGGTCAAGGATGTGGCATTCAGCGATGAACCCAGGCATTCAGGTATATCTGGGATCTTGTTCAGGATAGGCTGACAGGCCCCAGTGAGAGAAGGTGGGGCAGCGTGGGGTGGGGTTGGTGTGGAAGGTGGACGTGGGGAGGCAAAACTGCAGGCAGGGACATCTGATCGGCACTTGGGGCCTGGCAAAAGGCACCCGCGCCTTTAACTGACCAGCAGCCCACAGGGTTAAACCTTCTGGGCTGCACGTTAAGCGTCATCCTCTCCCAAAATCTGTTAAATCAGAGCATGGCGGGATGAGGCCCTTATCTGGGCATTAATTTCCCTCTTAAGAGCCTTAATTGGGTCACGGGTGGGCAACCTACCGACGTTCACTAAATTGTGGTGGGGGCATGTCGGCAGGCACGCTGCCAATGTCATGGCACCCTAATTTACAGGTCTACCCGCCTGCTTTTCTGCCTGCAGGTGGCCGCATAACTCGGCCCCATATCTCTGCTTAGCCATAACCCAATATTGTTAAAGATTTTAGTCGGTTTGCATGTGCCCAGTAAGGATTATACAAATTTGTCCGAATGGCAACATTTTTTGAATTTAGCAGTTATTTCATTCTGAATAAAACCTTACGCAATTGGTTAATGTTCATCTCTGAATTGACAATGATGGCTATTTACCCATAGTGGGCTTCAGGACAGAGCCCAAACTTGACTACCTGATGCCCAAGCACATGCACTTCTAGCTAGGGTCACTGGATAGTGTTTAGGAGTGAAAACGATGAGACTTCTTTTTTCTCCAACCCGATGGCGCTGAGCTCGGCTGTAGATTTTAGCTGCAATTACCTAACTTTAATAGAATTAGTGATTAGGGCTCAGCTACTTGCTGAATATGTACTTTGTTACTAGCTTAATTTTCCATTGTCTTAGAGTGAAGGCACACTTCTAGCAACAGGTTCGTATGATGGATTTGCAAGAATATGGACAAAAGATGGTGAGTTTTATTCCTGTATATTTACTTGAGCCATCTTTATTTAATCCAGTTTTATTTCCTGCCATGCATTGTGCTACATAGAATATAGATGTAGTCTGCTCCTAGGCCTCATCAATGGTTACTCACGAAGTGCCTTCTAGGCAGGGTAAAACCCAGCCCAGGAATATTTACATGTTGTGTTTTTCCCTTTTCATGCCTACTGAGGAAATCCTTTACTTTTATTTCTTTTTGTATCTATCTATGACCTTGCAGTATAATCTGTAACTGTGTAGGAAGAATCTCACTACCAGTGATATGTTTATCCCATCAGATTCCATTAATAACCCAGAATGATTGCCCAACCATGAGCGATGGGATCTCCTTTGGACTTCAGTATCTGATCATCCAAGCTTATCATAGGAGTGTATCAACTATGGAACTAAAGCCCCGCTTTCTCCTCTTTTCTTCTCCACCCACCCCAACCCCAAGTGACCACATGCACACGTACATGCAAAGAGGCTATTTACAGATATGCTAGTACATGTTTCTCACCCTCCCAATAATGCTCTCTGTATTTACCAATTCTGAGTCTCCTTTTCTTTATTCTTTCATGGGATGTGTTTTGCTTTCAAGGCTAATGTTTGTTACCCATCCCTAGTTGCCCTCGAGATGGTTGTGGTGACCCACCTTGAACTGTTGTAGTCCATGTGGTGTAGGTACACCTACTGTTAAGAAAGGTGTGTCAGGATTTTGACCCAATGACAGTGAAGAAATATTTACAGCCAGGATGGTATGTGGTTTGGAGGGGAGCTTGCAGATGGTGGTGTTTCCATGTACCTGCTGCCCTTGTCCTTCGAGGGGGTAGAGGTCGTAGGTTTGGAAGGCTGAAGGAACCTTGATGAGTTGTTGTAGTACATCTTGTGTATAGTATACACTGCTGCCAATGTGCGTTGGTAGTGGAGGAAGTGAATGTTTAGGTTCGTGGATGGACTGCTGATCAAGTAGGCTGTTGTCCTGGATGATGTCGAGCTACTTGATTGTCTTTGGAGCCACACCCGTCCAGGCAAGTGTTCCATCACTCTCTCCTGACTTGTGCCTTGTAGATGGTGGACAGGCTTTGGGGAGTCAGGTTACTTGCTTCAGAATTCCCAACCTCTGACTTGCTCCTGTAGCTACAGTATTTATATGGGGCTGGTCCAGTTCAGTTTCCGGTCGATGGTAACCCCCAGGATGTTGATAGTTGGAGTTATGGTGGGGGTTACCAGTGATGATAATGTCATTGAATGTCCCTTTTTGGACCAAGGTTGCAATGAGATTATGAGCTGAGTGGCTCTGGCAGAAACCAAACTGAGCATTAGTGAGCATTAGTGTGTAAGTGCCGCTTGATAGCACTGTCGATAACACCTGATGATCGAGAGGAGGTTGATGGGGCGGTAATTGGTCGGATTGGATTTGTCCTGCTTTTTGTGAACAGGACATCCTGCATAATTTTTCACATTGTCGGGTAGATGCCAGCATTGTCACCATACTGGATTACAGCTGGTTCTGGAGCATGAGGCAGCTCACCACCACCTTCTCAAGGGAAATTAGGGATGGGCAGTAAACGGTGGCCTAGCCAGCGATGCCCACATCCCATGAATGAATTTTTTAAAAATGAGCCTGCAGTGCTATTGCCGGGATGCTGTCAGGGTTCATAGCCTTTGCAGTGTCCAGTGCCTTCAGCCATTTCTTGATATATGCTAGGCATTTATCATCAGTGTGACAGATTGTTCTACAGAGGAGAGCTGGATTTGATTTTTTCCAAACACCTAAAACTATTGGTCTCACTTATACCCAACAGATTATATCATTACAGCCTGGACAGTAGACTGGCCTTGCAATTGTCCCTACTTTATGCCACGCCTGTTATGTAAAGAAAGTCAGCTCTTGTTTAACTGCTTATGAGTTCTGAAAACAAATGCAGTACTCATCAACTCAAGTGGACAGTTGATTGTCCAATTTCATTATAAAAGTAACTAAGTCTGATTCATTTCCAATTTTTCCTTCCATTGCAATGTGGCTTTGCCAACATTTCAGTAGTATAAATGCATCACTACCAAATATATACTCTATAATATACCTTTGTGCAAAAAGGTTCCGTTATTTCAGATGCTAAAGCCCAAGGAAAGATCTGTAGTTGTTAAGAAATTTGAATTGCTGACTTTTAATTATCCTGCATAGCGTCACAAACGTAGTTCCTCTGTAGAGTAATTAATGTTAATGCCAATTTGCCCATTAACCTTTGATTATATAGATTGTTCCTTTCACTGTAGTAGTTCTCAGTGGAGATCTGGTAACTAATTTTTTATTGTCTTCATTTTTTTAATGTAGTCTTTGTCATTCTTTAAGGTAACCTTGCTAGTACGTTGGGTCAACATAAAGGACCGATATTTGCATTAAAATGGAACAAGAAAGGAAATTTTATCCTTAGTGCAGGAGTGGACAAGGTAGATCTGAAATAATTTCATTACTTTAACATAAGTATTACTTTTATTACTTCCCAGTAATGAATTCATTTTTGTATCTGCTTCACGCTACTAATACTTTGATTTTGTTTCATGAAGACAACAATTATTTGGGACGCGCATACCGGAGAGGCCAAACAGCAGTTCCCTTTCCACTCTGGTAAGCTTTTTGAAAATTTATAAATTGTTTAGAACTATCTGATTTAAATTTGTTTTTTTTTTTGACTAGGAACTGTATTAGCACAGAATGTGCTTAAGAGCTGTTTGATCCTTTCCCAATTTGCTGAATTAATTTAACTTGTCATTTTTGCATGGATTGCTGGGGATTCTCATTAACTTTGGTTGACGGCCCTAACCCCAAGCAGTGACTTGCTGAAGACTGCTGATTGTCAGTCAGCAGGATTCTGTTGAAGTGTATAGGTGGGAATAACCCAACATTGCACATTACGGCTTCAAATTGCTTGCTTGTCTTCTTCAAAAAGATGTTTTAAGAAATTTACAGACTTTCTTTCAGTTATTTGCTTTATTGTTACTACATTTGTTAATTTCAGCATGTTTAAATAAATCTCTTCAATAATAGGAAAACAAAGTCAGGAAATTAATTCCGTAAATGAAAAAAATGTTCAAAAACATACGAGCAGTGATAGAGAAAGTAAAATGGTGTAAATACAAATAAGAATCAAGAGACAGGATGAAATTGCATTAAATGGGCAAATTAATTAGTTAGAGAAAGATGTTTTTAAATAATATAGATACTTCCTTACCTACAATGTTAGTGACCTCTTAGAGTCATAGAAGACACAGAAGGAGGCCATTTGACCCATCGGGTTTATGCCAGCTCTCCGTAGAGCAATCCTGTCAGTCCCATTCCCCGGCTCTTTCCCTGTAGCCCTGCAAGTTTATTTCCTTAAGTGCTCCTCCAGTTTCCTTTTGAAATCATTGATCATCTCAGCTTCCACCGCCCATGTGGCACTCATTTAAAAAAAAATTCAACTAGGCTAGTTAAACATAACTTACCCTTTTTAAATCCATGCTGGCTGTCTCTGATCTGTCCATATTGCTCAGTAACTCTGTCTTTAATTACAGATTCCAGTACTTCCCCACCACAGATGTTAAACTAATAGATCTATAATTTCCTGGTTTCTCTCTTCCACCCTACCCTTCTTGAATAATGGAGTGATTTTGGCAATTTTTCAATCTAAGAGGACAAAATCAAGAGAGCTTTGAAAGATCACCGCCTAAGCATCACCAATTTCCTCACCTGCTTAATTCCCTGGTGGGAAACAAACAAATCCTAGGCCTGGATTTTTTGTTCATCGGGTGCGCGCGATGCGCGGGCCCAGAAGCAGATGGGAAATGGGCCTCTGGCCGTGATCGGCCCCCGACCGCGATTTCACGCTGGCTAGTCAATTAACGACCAGCCAACGCGAAATGCATGCTGAAAAATGCTCAGCGCTGCTGGGGTGGGTGGGGACGGGAAGAGGGTGGGCGCTGACTTAACTGAAGGCGCGGATGAGGGCTTCTAGTGAGCTCCCTGAAGGCAGACAGCTGCCCCAGGGAGCAGCATACCTCCAGAGAATAAAGAAAGCAACAAAAATGCTGCAAAATATGTCCATGCAGCTCAATCAATCGCCTGAAAGCATACCTCATTAAAAAACCAGCCTCCAGATATCTCTGGAAAAACTCAGCAGGTCTGGCAGCATCGGTGGAGAAGAAATCAGTTGACGTTTCGAGTCCTCACGACCCTTCGGCAGAACTGAAGTATAGTTAGGAGAGAGGTAAAATATAAGCTGGTCTAAGGTGGGGGGCGGGGGGAGAGAGAAGTTGAGGGTGGGGTGGTTGTGGGGATAAGCAAGCAGTGATAGGAGAAGATAATCAAAAGATGCCACAGACAAAAGGATCAAAGAGGTGTTGAAGGTGGTGATATTATCTAAGACCGCTTAATTGTTGATGGGCATGCTTCCGACTGCCGTGCATTCCTGCCAAGCGAAATATCGTGCGAGTGCGCGATGACGTTGGGACGCTCGCCCGACATCATCTCGTGCTATTTCATGTCCGTTCGGGTTGGGCGTGCACCTGCCCTCGGGATTTAAAATTCCAGACCTAGAGATTTGTCAGTCTTCAATTGCATTATTTCCTCCATTTCGAATTTTAAAACTGGTATTAATCTAATGAGTAGCTCTCCCTAATTTATTTCTCTTGTTCTTTTTATCCCTGGAACTTTATCCTCTTTCTTTATTGTGGCAAACATTTACCAAATCTGCCATTTTCCTACAAGATTACCTACATCTGTCTTTAAGGTTTCTGTATGACTGTAGCCACCCTCTTTCTCTTAAGATAGTTGTGAAAACTTTTGGTGTTGTCCTTGATACTATTGCTTTTTTTCTCTTGCATTCTTTTTTTTGCACCTTTTACTACTTTCTTTGTATCTTTTTTGCTATTCGCGACTCCTCAGATACTGAAGCAGTCCATGTCCAAATGCAGCAAAACCTGGACAATGTTCAGGCTTGGGCTGACAAGTGGCAAGTAACATTTGTGTCACACAAGGGCTAGGCAATGACCATCTCCAACAAGAGAGAACCTAAACATTGCCCCTTGACATTCAATGGCATTACCATCATTGAATCCCCCACTATCAACATCCTGGGGGTTACCATTGACCAGAAACTAGCCATATAAATATTGTGGCTAAAAGAGCAAGTTAGACGGTAGGAATCCTGCGGCGAGTAACTTGCCTCCTGACTCCCCAAAGCTGCCCACGATCTACAAGGCACAGTCAAGAATGTGATGGAATACTTGCCACTTGCCTGGATGAGTGCAGCTCCAACAACACTCGAGAAGCTTGACACCATCCAGGACAAAGCAGGCTGCTTGATTGGCACCCCATCCACAAACAGTGAAGGAACGACGATATATTTCCAAGTCAGGATGGTGAGCGTCTTGGAGGACAAGGGCAGCAGATACATGGGAACACCACCACCTGGAGGTTCTCCTCCAAGCCGCTCACCATCCTGACTTGGAAAAATATCGCCGTTCCTTTACTGTCGCTGGGTCAAAATCCTGGAACTCCCTCCCTAACAGCACTGTGGGTGTACCTACACCACAGGGACTGCAGTGGTTCAAGAAGGCAGCTCACCACCACCCCCTGAAGGGCATTTAGAGATGGGCAATAAATACTGGCCTAGCCAGCGATGCCCACATCCCGCAAATGAATTTAAAAAAAGAGTTCTTTACATCTGTCTTAGCCCTAGTCAGCAGGTTCTTCAATATCTTTGCAATTGTGTATGCCCATTCTTTTATTTTTATGTTATCTTTCATCACTTTTATTGACCAATGCTGTTTAATTACACAAGTAGATCTCTTCGCCCTATAGGGCTACGTACAGGTCTTGTACCAGATTGTTACTTTAACACCTTCCAGTGCTCATCTATATTTTGCTCATTTAAGTTTCATCCAGTTTATTAGGGTCAGTTTCTGCTACATCTCTTCAAAGTCAGCCATACCTAAATTTAAAACCTTAATTTTTGACTCACCTTTTCCCCTCTTAAGCCATTATTGAATTCAGTTGTTTGGGTCACGTTAGTTAGATGTTCCCTTAACTCCATATTGTTGACAGTGCTCAGTTGTTTTATTACCGAGTTCCGTTCTGTTTTGTTATGCCACTGGGACAGCCGTGATGATGAATCACATTATAATTTGTCCTTGATTTTAGAGTTATCAGGAATTTGTGTAAAATAACCTGCTACATGACGATGATTATCTAAACACAAAATTTCATCATAAATAAGCAAAGCTTTATTGGTGAATGAATAACAAGTGCAAATATTCATCTGCATTTATAAAGTTTTTAACCTTGATTGTATCTAACAGTTGCTTATGAATAAGTTTAATACTCATGTTGTCAGACATCTAGAAACAAAATATTGCAAAAATAACACAATATGTTTGAAAAATAAAACTGGGCAAAAATTGTTTTTTTGCTTTGTTGTGTCTCTAAAATTGATTTTATTTTAGTCAGCAGTTGTTTCAATATTTATTTTACAGCGACCGATTTTCAATTTGCTTCCATTGTTTGTAATGTGAGATTGTGTAAATAGCATTATCAATTTCCTATTTAAATCCAATAATTTATTGAATTTAAAGATTAAGGGCAATCAGTACAGGATCTTTTGTAGCTACCATATATATGTGTGGAATTAAATAGTTTTGAATTAGTTGCTTGCCAAAGATAATTGCTGTATGTCAAAATTAACATGGACCCTAAATGAATTCAGGACGTTGTAAAGCCTTCGAAGGGCATTGATTGGTATAGGCTTAAATAAATATTCTTAACTATAACCAAATAAGCTCCATCCAATTTTAGACTAATAGGCAGTTATTTTTTGGGAGAAACATTATAATTGATATAATCAAATGCATTTAATCATATAAACAACAGCAGCAGTTTCTGAAAGAGCAGTCTGATTTAAGGTTGATTAATTGGCTGTGCTGCACAATATATATTTCAATACATTAATTTTCGATTTGCCTTTAGAGCAAATCATGTTAGTGCAAGGCCAGGTGTATTTTTTAACTGTAATTATCAGTAATGGTGATTTGGATCAAGTTATCCCGTCAGGGAGACATAAATGCCTAGCCTCCAGAGGAAAGAGCTTCAGATCATTTTTTTGGTTGGGTTGGTAATTAGATGAAATTTCAACATTTAAAAGCTCTGAACTATTTGTTAAGAGACGTTTCCAATTTCAGTTTGAATCACCAAATGAATAGTTGACTAACGTTAATGTGTATGAAATCTTGTTTACATTTCTGTAATTCACTTCCTCAAATATCTTCCATATTCTTCTTGTGGGGCAATTAGATATTTGAGAGAATGGCAATTGGGGTGTGTTAATTTGGCTAGATAGACTTCAGAGTCTTTTCTACCCCTGTAATTTTATTTGTTCAAAATACTACTACTGGGAATTATGAGCATTGCTGCTTTTCTAGTACAAATCCAGTTTTTATTTGATATATCTGCTTTTGAAAACAATTTCATCATTTGAATTATGATCGATTGTGCAAAAATGTTCTTCTGTTGGGATTGCAGTGCATACTAATTATCAAGAGCTAAAAATTTTCCATTTCTCTATTTTGCATTTACAGCTCCAGCACTAGATGTTGACTGGCAAAGCAACAACACGTTTGCCTCTTGCAGCACAGACATGTGCATCCATGTGTGTAAACTAGGTGCAGACAGGCCCATCAAGACATTCCAGGGACACACGGTAATGACTATCCAGAACCGGGCAGCTTTAATTATTGATCATTGATCATTGTTGTTCCTGATAACACAGTGTGTAACTGATGTTGTATTGATCCAATTAGCCCAGGAGGTTTTGGTTTGATCTCTCATCCATGCAGAGGTAGCTGATCTTAGCCCAAGTGGCACAAGGGGTACTGCAGCTTTCATCAGCATGAGGACTGGAGTGGGGGAGAATCACTGCTATCCAGTGATTCCTTCCTGAATGAATGTGTGAGTGAGTTGAGGATGAGATTAGGCTTGGAATTTATCTCCCAAATTTGCCATTGCTTGCTACCTTGTGCCAAATGTAAGGTACTGAGGAATTGCTAAAACTCATTAAACTGTTCTTAAAGACCAGTTGGTGCCTTATGAGGGACAGAGAGTGAATGGGGGTGGAAAAATTGGAACTAGTGAGCACCACCGCCTTTTCAAGTGTTACCCATTTTCTGTTTTTTTTTTAAAGATCTGGCTTGCAACAGATTGTCAGATTGATAATTTGCCATTTGCGTTCTGATGGATCATTGAAAATCAATTTTATTTTTTTCCCTTTGAGTGGCTCATTTTCTCCAGCCATGTGAGGCCCCTGTATCCACTGCCTTCAAGTTGACAAGGTGGAGTGATCATGTGCAAAGATTCCATCTACACCATTTGCTGAGATTGGCAAACTTAATTTCTAAGCAAAACTTGAATGCTGGTGTCAGTCAAGGCTAAGATTAAAGTTTTAGTTTCCCAGTTAAAAGCTGTAGCGGTTTTACATTGCACTTTCCAGACACCCCTTTCTTTCTCTAATGTAAAATGAGAATAAAGATGTTAAATTGATTAAAGCATTAATTTTTGTACTCCTGAAGTAAATTTAACCCCCTCCTAAGTAATAGCCACAACACTATACTAATGTAAGGATTCCCTTTCATTTAATATACACAGCAAGTCTTTGCTTTAAGTTGTCCCGTTTTAAGCCACTTCGGTTTGACGTCGTATTTTTAATGGGGCTGGTATTCTTATTTAGTGCTGAGGATTCTAATTAAATTTGTTTCATGCCAGGTGTAAGGTCACGTGACACAATTGGTGCCATTTTAGTGTCCTCTCCTGCTCGCTGCCAACCTTCCTACTCCTGACCCTCCCACTTGCTGCCCACCCTCCTGCTCCCAACCCTCTTGTTTGCTGCCAACCCTCCCGTTTGCCTCATCTCTAGCTTGCGGCTTGCCTCTACAACCCTGTAACTTGAAGCTGCTCTCGCTCTGTTGGTTGCTTCATGCCTCTTCCTACCCGTCTGCTGAGCTTTGCTGGCAATGACGGTTTGGGAGAGTGACGTGGCCAGCAGGAGGGTCGGGACTGGGAGGATTGGGGAGCACGATTGGCAGTGAGCCAGATGGGCAAGGAGCGAGCGAGGCGGTGAGTGCGAGAGACGGCAAGTGGAATTTAAGTAGAAAGAGTTGGCATATTTCTTTTTTATTTTTAAAATTTATTTTATTTTGAAAGTTATTTTGTTTATGACTATAATAATTTAGCAATGTACAGTACTTAAACCTATAGGGTACAATGTTTTACTGTGTTTTTTTTTCCTGACTGGAAAAGTTCTACAAAGCCTAACTAAAGCCTTTACATTGGTTGCAATGGGAAAATCTGATTCGCTTAACATTTCATTTAAAGCTGCAGTTCTCAGGAATGCAATTACAATGTTAAATTAGGAATTACTGTATGGCCTCCTACTTCCTTGGTATTTTCAGGCACACAATGGAATCAAAATTTAAAATGATTGATTTTTGAATTTTCTTTGAGTTAATAAGTTTAGGTCATATTATTAAAGCACAATTCATTTATTCAAAGGAAAGAGTTTTATTTTGGTGGTTCAGCAGCATATAGATGATTTTGTCATGAAGGAAAGGTTTCCACCCACTATTTCGCATACAGTAAATCCACAATCTTAAATTATGAGGTCTGGTGCCAATTGGCAGAAGTCAGCAATAGATTGCCTTTCATGCTTTCATAATTACAAAATATTAAGTGTCACAGGGGATATCAGAGATGAAACAAAGTGGGGAAAGAAATTGTGTTGCAAGAGTAAATTATGTTTTTGTCTAAATCCTACGAAGTAATTTCAAACTTGATTAGATTTTATACTTCACAGATTTCTGTTATTCCTTTTCTTTCAAATGTGTGTATTTGTAACCTCAAGAAAATGTTTACCTATGAATCTTCACCAAATTTAGCAAGTGACACACTTGAAATATGTTATGCATGTAAAACAGAATGAATATCTTGTACTTGGACTAAACTGCTCATCTCAATAACACAAACCTAGTTTTATTGAATGTTTATCAAACTCGATGAGCAATTTTTCTCATATTCTTGATTCCTTTGAATATTGGTACTTCAAACTTTAACTTTGTAAAGTTACGAAACAGGAAACATTGACTTGTTGGCTCAGGTTGAAAAGTGTTGATGCATTTAAATTAATATTAAAAAAAAACACTTCTAAAAACTTTTAAAGTTTCATGATTTATCCTCTTGAACATTGTCATAAATTTGTACCAATCCAAAAATGCCCAATTGTGTTGTTTTAGTGTGTATTTAAAAATGGTGTGCAGCCACTTACATAGCAAATATAATTTGTATTGGATAAAACAAGAAGATTACAATTGTTTTTGAGGCACATTTTAGCAAATGGTTCCTTTTTGCTTTGATGTTTGCATGCTTGTTCATGTATTTTAAATTTTTTGCTACATTTTCAAATTACTTAAATGATGTTTGTCAACAGGATTTTTTTAAAGAAAATGTGTAAGCCCTTTTTTCAATTTAGAAGGCCGTTACATTTTAACGTCAGTTTTAAATCTTGACTACAGTATCTTGATTGGCCTTCTCCTTTAGCTAAGACTTCAGTAGCATATTTCTACTTTTTCCCTTTTGTATGCTTCAGAATTGATGCTATAATTTTGTGTTAATATTGATTTGGCATTTGAAATAAGCAAAGTAAAATACTAATGAATAATTTGTTTCCAGTGCTGACAGCCCTGTAGTTTAAGGCTTGATATTTCTTGTTGATATCCTAACATGCAGGAACATATTCTGTTTATGTTGAATGTCAAGAGCTTGCTCTTGCTGCTTATATGAAGGGGATATCTTGTTTATTCATAATGCCTCGGTTCTGTTTTCAGAACGAAGTGAATGCAATCAAGTGGGATCCAACTGGGAATCTACTCGCATCTTGTTCTGATGACATGACTCTAAAGGTAATTAATGTTGCACTTTTGCTGTTGTTGCATAGAATTTGTTGTGAATTAAACACTATTAAAAATTCTGTCAAAGCTGAAAAAGTGAAGGTTTAGTATAGAAACCAAAAAGGCAGGGGCAACTATAATGATGGCAGATGTCTCATAGATTTGACCTTGGTGACTGGGGAGAGCTGATGAAAAAAATGTAAACAAATGAAATCAGATGAGGAAGGGCAAGACTCAGATTTCCTAAAGCCTAATTGCTCTAACAATTAATATCTGTATTTCGACTTCTGTGTACAAGACGTGAGTTTCAGGCATTGACCTTATTTGTGAGAGTTGCTTAAATAATATTACAGAAATTTATGGTAGAATGAGACCATTCAGCCCATCGTGTCTGTATCAGCTGAAAAAGAGCTATCTAGTCTAATCCCACTTTCCAGCTGTTGGTCCATAGCTTTCTATGGCATTTCAAGCATATATCCAAGTACTTTTTAAATGGGATATGAGTTTCTGCCTCCACCTCCCTTTCAGACAGTGAGTTCTAGACATCCACCACCATCTGAGTAAAAAAAAATTCTCCTCAACTCCCAACTAATCCTTCTCCCTATTACTTTAAATCTATGTGTTTTCAGTAATTGACCTCTCTGCTAAGGGAAATAGGCCCTACCCATCATCTCTATCTTGGCCCTTCATAACTTTGTGCACCTCCCCTTTAAGACATAGCGTTGTCAGTGTCATGGTTCAGAAATGGAACCATTCTCTTCCTTGTGGGAATTTCGGTCAATACCCTTAATGTGTTATGTGGATTATATATGCCATGGTATCCAAGCATCATTGGGAATCTTGGCTTGTGGATACAGTTCAACAGCTTAGAACATTGAAAGACTAAAGTTAGATTAACTGCTTTACAGTTGCATTGTCTACCTCCACAGCACTCTACTTTTGTGCTTCTGTTCATATCTGCCCCAGTGATTTAACACATTGCATTAGTTTCTGTTCTTGTCCCCATGCAATTACCTTTTGTTATTCGTTAATGCATTGTTGGCAAGGCCAGTATTTGTTGCCCATCCCTAATTGCCCTTGAGAAGGTGGTGGTCAGCCCATGAATTCTTGAATAGATGCTCCTTGTGTAGGTACACCCACAAGTGCTGTTATGATGAGAATCTCTAGGATGTCCAATGCTGTACACTTGGTTTCCCCCATATTTATAGTTCACACTGTCCCTCAGCTAGATTTTTGGCAACCACAGACCAACCTTCCATTTGTATACTGATAATGCCAATGCTGCCTCCGCTGCAGACTCCAAGGTGTTGCTATCATGTATCTAACATAAGGGCTCTGAATGATCCACAATTTCCTTCAACTCAAGATTGACAAAATTGAAGTTGTACATTCAACTCCCATCAGCACTTTTTCTTTCTGACCAGGGGAGGCGGTGGCATAGTGGTATTCTCACTAGACTAGTATTCCAGAGACCCTAGGTAAAGTTCTGGGGAGCTGTTGTTTGAATTGTTGAATTTGAATTCAACAGAAGTCTGGAATTAAAAAGTCTGATGATGACCATGAAACCACTGCCGATTGATGTAAAAACCCATCTGGTTCACTGATGTCTTTTAGGGAAGGAAATCTGCCGTCCTCACCTGGCCCATAGCCATGTGGTAGTCTCTTAAATGCCCACTGAACAAGGGTAATTAGGGATGAGCACTAAATGCTGGCGTAGCCAGTTGTGCCGACATCCCATGAATGAATAAATTTTTAAAAATTCGGGCTGCTTCCGGAGGCTAAATCAGGAGGTCCTGTTTGATCTCAAGCTAAGATGCTTTCTCTACATGTGCACATTGACAAGACCACTTTCTTCCACCTTTGTAGCATAGCCTACCAGCACCCATACCTTTTCAGTGCTATGCCTGTGCCTTCGTCTTTAAATTGTCTCCTGACTGGCCTCTGCCCAGTCTTTCATAGACTTAGTAATACAGAATTCTAGCCTGTGCTTTTTGCTGTATGTTTATTATCGATGGGCTGAATTTTCCCCCTGTCGGGGGGGTTGTGCGGGGGTGGGTAGGAGCAATTAAGGCCCGCCCAGTGTGACGCACGCCCAGAAACGCTATGCGCTCCCTGTGCGGGTGGGGGGATTCTCTGAGTCGGGTCCTGTGCTCTTTCGCGCGTGCTCGAAGTTTAAGTTCTGGAAAATTTTTAAAAGGTGAAAAAAAATTTTAAGGATATGTCCCCTCATGTGAAACTGTCATGTCCATTAATTTTTTCAAATATTTTTATTTAATTAATAAACCGTTCATGAAACATCATCCCGCCCCTGGATGAGGTTTCAAGAAAAATGCGAAGGCCGCCTGAGCTCTTCGCCTGCCCGCCAACCTTAAGGTTAGACAGGCAGCATTCTTAACTTTAATTACTTTGTTAATGGCTTTAATAGGCCTTTGACAGTTCGGCGGGCATGCAGCCGACATGGTTGCGCATTCGCCGAACTGACTACAAATGACGCGCGGTGACGTCGGGATGCCTGCCCAACGTCACCAAGCGTCATTTTATGTGTCGCCGAGCGGGCCCCACCCCCGCTCGCCAACGGGCAAGTTCTTCCCCATGTCTTTGTAAACTCCACTGATTTTCTGCCTCCTTAACAAATATTTGGTCTCCTCTTTAAATTCTTTCACATTCTTGTTTAACCTATCTGAACAATCTTTACCAGCCATTGGCCCCTGCAGGTGCCCTCGGCTTTACTAACACCAAAGTCCTTCCTATGATCCACCATTAGAGGAAAATCTTTCATTGCCAATAACTCCCCAGAACCACTTTGCCTTGCTACTCCCCTCTCTACCTTCAAAAGCCTTCTTAAAACTTTCTTTTAGATCTTGCTTTTAGTTGTTCCCCATCTGAGTTCCCACCCTCCTTCTGATTAGTGCATGTTTTTGCAGCTTGTGTACTCTGATATTTTATTTTGCTTGAAGAGAACTATATAAATCAATGTTGTGCAGCACCTTTTAAGAAAAATGGGCTTTTTACAACAAATTGCAAGAATATATATAGACCTCCTTCATTTGTGGAATTTAACTGGTTGTAGAGTTAAGCAAGTCAGATTGCAATATTGTATCCTGGAGTTCTCAAAGGTTAGTTTGGGAGTGGCAAGGTTAAAGTTTATACAAATTTATTCTGGAAATTTAACTTTTGGGTAGGCATCTCCCTCAAGTGATAAATGGGAAAATTATACATGAGCTATAGAGAGGATGGGCTTTATGCGGAATGGCCTTTTCTTTATTTTAGTTAAATGCATAGTAAACAATGTATTTCAGTAGATCTTCCCTTTAAAATATTATCCATTAATGTACTTATTAAGATGCAGTGTTGAGCTTAGAGGTGTAGATGAGTTTGTAGATGAGTATTTCCTTTTGTTGGTTTTCATGCAATTTTGTTTTTAATATAGATCTGGAGCATGAAACAAGATACATGTGTTCATGATTTACAAGCGCACAACAAAGAAATCTATACCATCAAGTGGAGTCCAACAGGACCTGGTACTAACAATCCAACCGCCAATCTTATGTTAGCAAGGTATGGAAGAATCTTATCTATATAATTAGAAGTCCTGAATCTCTGAATATCTGTCAATTCTTTCTAAGGTGTTCCACCTGAAAATGCATCATATCTCAACAGAAAAAAACAGGAAAAAAAATGCTTAAGTAAACATTAATCATTTAAGTTTCTACTAAAATAGGTGACTAAATGTGAACAAATCATAAAGTGGGAAATGTGTAACCGTCAGAAAGCCAAGCAATTAAATCCCCGAGTGCTTTTTTCAGGCCACCCTTTACTAACCAGGAAATACTACAAAACCCACCAGAGTGCTGAAGTTAATTCTTCGATTACTGGATAAGTAGTTTTGATGCCGTTCCTGTGGAATTACAGTTCCCAGAATATACTATGACAAACAAGATACAAAATTTGTTAACAGCTATGAGGTATGAGTTGGAAGGGAGATTTCTTTCGCATATTATACGGTTAAGCCAATAACACAAATGTCTACACTTTACAGGGCATTTTGGCAAGATTTGCTTTTCATTGAGGTTACGGCGGATGCACATGAAGCACTTTGATGCTACTGTGGGCGGCGAGCCAGGCAGAGCTAGCAGTGGCCACCTGTTTAGAGGCTGCCTACTGAAGCCTCACAATAGGAATTTTTCTCTCCCTTCCCAACTACCAATTACTGTTTCAGGAACTACAAATTGGGGAAGAAGAATATGTTTATAAACAAAAGAAGATAGAGAAGACTAAAGATTTTGATGAAGGAGCAGAGTGCAATAAATGAAGCACTTGCATCTTAAAAAAAACAATCGCTGCCAATCAGTGGGATATGGGAAAAAAATGATAAACTATATAACTGGAATAAAAGAGTTTTGAAAGAATAGAACACAGGCAACAAGCGGTTACAAATATGAATTCACTAGGCCTATTCACTAGGCACTACTAACAGTAGTGAGACATACAAGATTCTGAAGGGGCTTAACAGGATAGACACTGAGAGGCCGTTTCCGCTGTCAGGGGAATCTAGAACAAGGGGGGCACAGTTTCAGGATAAGGGGCTGATTACTTAGGACTGAGGTGAGAAATTTTTTCATTCAATCGGTTGTGAATCTTTGAAATTCTCTACCCCAGAGGATTGTGGATGCCCCATTGTTGAAAATATTTAAGGCTGAGATGGATAGGTTTTTGATATCTCAAGGGATCAAGGAATATGGGGAACAGGTGGGAAATTGGAGTTGAAGTACAAAATCGGCCATGATTGTATTGAATGGCAGAGCAGGCTGTTTCAATGGGCCATAGGGTCTACTCTTACTCCTATCTCTTATGTTCTTGTGTTCAATATTTTTAAATTTGTATCAGTCACGTATTGTATTGCTTTAGTAAATTTGCTATATGGTAGTGAGAGGCAAAACACTGACATATAAGCTGCAGGGGGGTGTTGAGGCAAATGTTTAAAAAAAAATCATGTGCATGTCAGGTCCCAGGCTACATTTGGGAAAGCTGCTAATTATTTAATGAAACTAAGTTGTTTATAGGGAAGGTCCTGGGCCCAACCACCTTCAGCTGCTTCATCAATGACCTTCCCTTCATCATAAGGTTAGAAGCGGGGATGTCTGCTGACAATTGCATTCACAACTTATCAGATACTGGAACAGTCCATGTCCGTATGCAGCAAGACCTGGATAACATTGAAGCTTGAGCGCATAAGTAGCGAGTAACATTCGTGCCACACAAGTGCCAGACCAACCACCAACTCCAATAAAAGAATCTAACCATCTCCCTTTGATATTTAATGGCATCACCATCGCTGAATTCCCCACTATCAACAGCCTGTAGGTTACCATTGACCAGAAACTGAACTGGACCAGTCATATAAATACTATAGCTACAAGAGCAGGTCAGGGGCTGGGAACTCTTTGGTAAGTAACTCACCTCATGACTCCCTAAAGTCTGTCCACCATCTACAAGGCACAAGTCAGGAGTGTGATGGAATACTCTCCACTTTCCTGGATGAGTGCAGCTCCAATAATACTCAAGAAATTCAACACCATCCAAGACAAAGCAGCCAGCTCGATTCACATCCAATCCATCACCTTCAACATTCAGTCCCTCCACCACATTTACACAGTGGCAGAAGTGTGTACTATCTATGAGATGCACAGCAACAAATCACCAAGGCACCTCCCAAACCCTTGACCATCTAAAACAACGGTGCAGGTTGATACATGGGAACACCACCACCTTCAAGCTTCCCCTCCAAGCCACACATCAACCTGATTTGGAAGTATAACTGTTCCTTCACTGTCACTGGGTCAAAATCCTGGAACTCACTTCCTAACAGTATTGTGGATCTACCTACACCACATTGTCTGCTGCAGTTCAAGAGAGTGGCTCCCCATCACCTTCTCGAGGGAAATTAGGGATGGGCAATAAATGCTGGCTCAGCCAGCGACGCCCACACCTCAACCAATAAATATATTTTAAAAATTGCAAGAGCACCAGATCTCAAAGGGAACAATCTATATTGCATGAAAAGAGGGTGCTGATTGGTTGGCAAGTGGACCCTAATTGGTAGAGGCATTGCCATGGAGAATGCACCAGGGAACAGTTAACTGCCAAGATTTTGTTTAAGTTAAAACCAGGCAGGTCAACTCTGGTCATGGCATTGCCCAGGGGAATGAACCAGGGAATAGCTGTCCCCCAAGTTTTTGTTTAATTGAAAAAGGCGCAATGCATGGACATGTTCTTTCTGTTTGCAAAGGACAGGGCCCTGTGTGTGAATATTTGTGACTTCTAGCACGTGTAAGCGAGCTACATTGTGAGCCCAACTGATGATCTCAAATTGGTTATCAGTGTAATTTTTATCACAATCAGGATTGTTTAGCACGTGATGTACAATTGGGGAATCACATCTAACATTGAACACTGTCCTGAGTTTTGCAAACTTGGTCTGGTTGAGTACGGTCAGTACTTTGCCTGTTGTGAATAGCTGAAGGGACGTGCTGTTTGATATGATCCTCCAGTTGTTGGGATGTATGGCCTGAATAACTGGCATCACGCCAGCACCGAAATTCATATACCCCATTACTCATTTGTGTGGTAGGCAGAATGTTTTTTGGCATACCGCTCGTGTTACTACTGCGTTGTAGCAGGGTGAAATGGCTATCTTCATCTGTTGTTCAAATTTTTGAGACATCTTACCCTTCCAGGATAATCTGGGCCAGGATTTTTCAGTTGGCTACAACTTAAAAAGTTAATATGAAAGATAAAAACATGTCCCATCTCGTGTGACATAATCACAAGAGGAGACATGTTTCATTAAAATTTTAATGCCTGTAAAATTTTTTTTTAAAAACCACTTCAATCTTCCTGAGGCAGCTCCATGCCTCAGGGAGATTGAAGTGCACACGAAAGAGCGCTGGCCCCGATTCTCCCTCCTTCCCCCTGCCCGCTCAGGCAGCACTGAGCGCTACTGCTCGCATCATATGCTGGGCGGGCCTTAATCGGCCCACCCGTGTAAAATGGCAGTGCGGAGCCGATCGCGGGCGGCAGTCAGCTCCACAGCTGCCCCCGTCCACTCCCGCTGAGCCCGCCTGATGCGGGGAAAAGTTCAGGCCTTGAAGTAGACTCTGCACTTTTCAGGGTAGAAAGTGATGGCCTTAGGCTCATTCACGAGTTAGCGCGATATACAGTGAGCAATGATCCAGATAACTTTGATGCACTCTATTTCGGCATCAAGCTTGCATTTTAAAAAATTCATTCTTGGGATGCGGGCGCCGCTGACTAGGCCAGCATTTATTGCCCTTCCCTAATTGCCCTTGTTCAGAGGGCATTTAAGAGTCAACCACATTGCTGTGGGTCTGGAGTCACATGTAGGTCAGACCAGGTAAGGATGACAGATTTCCTTCTCTAAAGGACATTAGTGAACCAGATGGGTTTTTACAACAATCGACAATGGTTTCATGGTCACCATTAGACTTTTGATTCCAGATTTTTATTGAATTCAAATTCTACCACCTGACGTGGCACGGTAAGCAAATGGCCTGGGCCCTATTTACAAAGTTGCCAATAAGGCCAATCTTATAGCGTGTGTAACTATAGGAATCCCAGCGCAAATATTTACCAGTGAAAGTGGGCTTACAGTCGTTAGTAGTAGAGAATCCATTGGCTGATTTCTCAACTAACACATCGAGGAAATGGAGTTTATTTGACAGCTCCATTTCAAGGGTGAATTTGAGCACGGGATGGAGCCCATTAAGCTGTATAAAGGAAATTCTTACATGCAACTGCAGATTCAAAAATATAGCAAACGTATCATCTATGTATTGTAAATATTCAAGGGGTAGTAGGTTAGGGGTCATTTCATCAAAGACACACTTCTAGTGAAAACCAACAAAGATGTTGGCAAGAGCTGGGCCTAGAGAGAATCCCATGCTTTTAAATTTCACCAGTTGCCATGGTGGGATTTGAATTCGTGTCCCAGAGCATTAGCCTGGGCCTCTGGATTACTAGTTCATTGATATTACCACTACACCAAAGCCTCCCCCGATAAAAGTAATGTTAGTATTCTTATTTATAAAGTATGTCTGTGCTTTTGAGATTTTTTATAGTAGATTGCATAAACTTAATAGGTTAAGTAACCATTAATCATTTGAGTTTCTTGTATGCGCTAGATATTATTGTTTTCTGGCAATCAAAGGCAAATTTTTGTTCAGTAAACTCTAATTACAATATAGCTATTGGTGCTTCAGTGGGAATTGCTACTGGCAAAAAGAGAAGTCTTGAGTAAAGATTCGGTAAGTGAGAGTGGAAACTGCAGAGGCACCAGTGATAATCTTCAGTCTTCCTTAGACACAGGGGAGGTGCCAGAGGACTGGAGAACTGGAAATGTTACACCCTTGTTCAAAATGGGGTGCAAGGATAAAGTTGGCCCGTCAGTTTGACCTCAGTAGTAGGGAAACTTATGGAAACTATAGTACGGGATAAAATGAATAATCACTTAGACAAGTGTAGGATAATTAAGGAAAGCCAGCATGGATTCATCAAGGGAAAATCATGTTTAACTTGCTGGAGTTTTTCGAGGAGGTAATAGAGAAGGTTGATAAGTGAAACGCTGTTGATGTGGTGTATATGGATTTTCAAAAGACATTTGATACAGTGCCACACAATAGACTTTGTGGGCAAAATTCTAGCTCATGGAATAAAAGGGAAAGTAGGCACTTGGATAAGAAATTGGCTGAGTAACAGGAAACAGAGGGTAGTGATAAATGGTTATTTTTCAGATTGGAGGAAGGTTTGTAGTGGAGTTCCTCAGGGGTCAATGTTGGGACTCTTGCTCTTCCTGATATATATTAATGACCTAGACTGTGATGTGCGGGCATGATTGCTAAATTTACGGATGATACAAAGATTGGAAATGTTGTCAACTGTGATGAGGATAGTCTTGAACTTCAAAAGGACATAGACAATTTGGTGGATTGGGCAGACAAGTGGCAGATGAAGTTTAATGCAGAGAACTGTCAGGTGATTTGTTTGGGCAGGAAAGATATGGTGAGACAGTATAAAATAAAGGGAGAGCCTCTAAATGGAGGTGCAGGAACAGAGGGACCTCGTTGTATATGTACATAAGTCATCGAAGATGGCAGGGCATGTTGAGAGAGCAGTTAATAAAGCATATAGTATCTTAGGCTTTATTAATAGGGGCATTGAGTACAAGAGTAAGGAGGTCATGTTGAACTTGTATAAGACACTAGTTAGGCTTCATCTGGAGTACTGCGTCCAGAACTGGGCCCCATAGTTAAGGAAGACTGTGAAGGCATTGGAGAGAGTACAGAGGAGATTCACAAGAATGATTCCTGGGATTAAGAACTGTAGCTATGAAGATAGATTGGAGAGGTTGGAACTGTTTTCCATGGAGAAAAGAAGGCTGAAAGGAGACTTGATAGAGGTATTCCAGATCCTGAGGGATATGGACAGGGTAAATAGTGAGAAACTGTTCCCACTCAAGAGAACTTCAAGAATTGAAGGGCACAGATTCACAATAATTGGCAAAAAGAGTAAATGTGATGTAAGGAAAACATTTTTCACCCAGAGGGTGTTTGGAGTCTGGAACAAACTTCCTGAAAGGGTGGTGGAGGCAGGTTTGATTGAGGTATTCAAAAGGGAATTCGATTGCTACCTGAAAAGAGAGAATGTGCAAGGTTATGGGGATAAGGCAGGGGAGTGGAACTAGGTGGAATGCTCTTTCAGAGAGCCAGTGCAGACTCGATGGGCCGAATTGTAAAGATACTGTGATATTGTGAAGTTGTTAAAAACCTGGAATGATTCAAGGTTATAATAAATGCACACTACCAATATGGTATTGAGTTTTGCAGCTTGATGTTGGCTGTTGATCAGGACCCAGATCAAAAAAGGCATCCGTCGGTCTGAATCGCATGGAGCTATTTGTTAATGACTATTTTTTAAAAATTGGTTGGAGAGGGTACTTTACATTGAACGTATTTTTAGACTTCTGATAAAAGCTGTTATGGGTGCTGCTGGTGGGATTTTTGAACTACGTTCTTAGACTTTGGAATTTTTTTCTACAGTGCATCATTTGATTCTACTGTACGACTATGGGATGTGGACCGAGGTATCTGTATCCACACTTTGACCAAACACCAGGAACCTGTATACAGCGTAGCGTTCAGCCCAGATGGCAGGTACCTGGCTAGTGGCTCTTTTGACAAGTGTGTTCACATCTGGAACACTCAGGTAAGTTCTAAGTGCTTTCATCTGTTGAAGACATGTTAAATTTTCTTTTTTTCAATCTTATTGTTTGTTTATACCATAGAAGCACATTGGAAGGCTGTTTATAACATACATAAACAATGCTTCTGTATGTATGACTGCCCTGTTATATTTATTATCACAGAAAATGGTGGCTGTGCCATTCCGCCCCGACCCCCTGACTCCGCAATCTGTTAGTGCAAGTGTACAGTTGAATTGCATTTTAAAAGCATACACACTGCACCATATGGACTCTTCACAGTCACTCATCATTGTATTCAAATTGTCGATATTGTCTATCTCTGATAATTGAAGTGAAATGGTTTGTTTACAGACAGGTGCTCTTGTCCATAGCTACAGGGGAACAGGAGGAATCTTTGAAGTGTGTTGGAATGCAGCTGGGGATAAAGTGGGTGCAAGTGCATCAGATGGTTCAGTAAGTACCACAAATGACATGCATCTGTATATTAGCAGAATTTAGGGTTAATGAAATTAGAATATATATTATGAAACTAATTTAGACCAATTTTCAAACACTTCCTAGAGTTGTCTCAAAATCAGATTATATTTTCCCTCATTTTTAAAAACACAATCTTTTAAATGAATAGCCTATGGACTTGTCTGGAATATAGTAAAGATCTTACTGTCAACTTTTTCCAATATAAATTCCTGTTTTCAAATTATAATGATAACTGCTAATGTAAGCACATCACACTATAATTATATACCTCTGCCCCTGGAATTACTACCTCAGCTCCTCACCTATACTACAGAGAAACCCTGTTTCCCAAGTCATTGTCCATGTAGTTAGAATATTTATACAAAAAAAGGATAGCATGTATGACTATAAGAGGGGACCATATTGTATCTGTGCATCCTGGTCCAGTTGTTCTCTTTGCTCTAATCTGCTCTCAGCTAAAAGCTGCATTTGGTCTTCATTCAGATCAACTAAATCAACTAGTATATACTGTACAAAAAGAATGAGTAATTAAATTTGAGTTCAATATTAGAAATTGATTGATTTACATACTAAATTTAACTGCATAAGAATAGAAAGAACTTCTTTGGTTCCTCCGTCTGTATAATTTGTACAGTTTACAACTAAATAATGCTTTTTTAAGTACAGTGTCTCCATCTACTGACTATTCTTGAAGTTCATATTTATGTTATTCAAATTGAAAACTAGTCTGAAAGCCTTCTTTCTTCCCATTCTTAAATTTATCCTAAGAGTTCGAAAGAATCCTTCTTTTACAGGCAGATTAGTAAAGGAAATAAAATTGTCAGACAATATTAAAAGCCAGAAAAACGTTCAGATTTGTGTTGGCCTGCGTAACTTGATGAGGATTTCAAGCTATATATTTGGGTAAAATTGGTTTGTTGTGCTGCATTTGAAAAATCCTTCTAATAATTTGCAAGCCAAATATCCAACTTACAATATGTTAGGATGAAACTATGTAGAATGTTAAATCAGGAATATGTTCTCCACTTGTTTGATGCTGGAATGTTAAAGATAAATTGCTGTGTTCTGTTTTGCTATTAGCATACAAGAATTCAAGCAAATGGAATCTGCATTAAGAAAGGATTAGAGACCCTCATACACCATAGGTGTTTTAGTCACTAAACCACCAGGGAATTGGGGCAAATCAGGGACCCAGTGCCTTTGCCCAGTAAACTGTCAGGGACTTAGCAAGACCAGGAATCGATGCATTTACCCAATAAATCATTAGGGAATCAGTGAACCCAGAGATAGACACATGTCTTTTTTTAAAAGAAAGGGCAACTGTAGTCTTTCTGTGCGGATTGCTTTAGTATTTGGTGAGGTGATTCATCCAGTGATATTTTACGTCTGTGGGCTGACAGTTGGCTAATTAGATGTAGCATTTTATTGTAACACTAAGGCACTGAGTATAATTTTTGATCCATTCAATACAAGGCAGATAGAGTAAGGAAGAAACTCTCCTTACCACCAAGAAATCTCACTTCTAATTTCTGCCCATGTAATCCGCCCATTCACAGAGGGATGAATCTTACCTATGTGGGGCAGGCTGGGTGGGGACGGGCACGGAGCGGATCGCTATCTACGATCGGCTGCGTGCCGCCGTTTTACCCAGGTGGGCCATTTAAGGCCCGCCCAGCGTAATAGCGTTCCGTAGCGCTCGGCGCTACCTGTACGGGTGGGGGGAGGAGGGAGAGTCGGGGCCTGTGCTTATGAAGGATGAAAGCCACTGAATTCAGAAGACAATGAGCTCTGAGATCAAGAGGCTGATGGAGAAAAGGCCTGAGCTGGGACATGTTTGTGAAGTAACGAAAATGTACTTATTTATTTTATACAAGCTTCAGGAAACCTCATCCCGCCCGTGGATGAGGTTCCCTGAAAAACGTGAAGGTCGCTTGGGCTCTTCGCCTGTCCGTCAACCTTAAGGTTGGACTGGCAGCATTGTTAACAACTTTAATTGCTTTTTTAATGCCCTTAATAGGCTGTTGACAGTTCGGCGGGCACGCAGCCCCCTTCAGCCCGCTGAATGAAATATCAAAATGACGCAAGGACACACGCCCGACGTCATCGCGCGTCATTTTATGCATCAGCATGTCAGGCCCGCCCCTGTACACCGACGACAATATTCTGCCCATAATGATCTTGCCTGTTGTACTGGACCTGAGCCAATTACTCCTGTCTTCCAGTTTTGTCTCTTGATCTGTCTGACCTATTTCCTCCCTGTCCAGTCATGTCACCTTTCATTTCCCCCCTTTTGGTTACCTTTGTCCATGGCCCACTCTGCTTCTCTGACTTCATACTCTCCTGCTTCAGGCTTAAATTTTCCTTGCATAAGCCCTCAGCTACCATCTGTGCCTCTCTTGGCATTCTCCTAAAGGGCCATCGAACACCTGTCAATTATGAGCAACCCCAACTACCTGTCGTCGTCCTCCATCGACGATCTCACCCAGGACACCTTCTGGAGCCTAACCTCGCCAGCAAAATTTTCCATCTTGCTCACCCCATCTGCCACGAAAACCTCA
This sequence comes from Cetorhinus maximus, assembly GCF_964194155.1. Classification (NCBI taxonomy): domain Eukaryota; kingdom Metazoa; phylum Chordata; class Chondrichthyes; order Lamniformes; family Cetorhinidae; genus Cetorhinus; species Cetorhinus maximus. Next base: position 51,655,028 of record NC_135897.1, on the reverse strand, counting down.
TATTCTACCAGAGATTCTTTGCAGAATTTCCCTTCACTTGTGTGGACAAAATCCATGTGACGCATAATTTTATTGTACGCCGACATCTTGACTGACTGAAAATTGACTATGAGTGGTGATACCATGTACCTTACCATAGTTTTCCCAACTGACTATATATGCCACCACGTACCCTGTCAAAACTGCCATGGTAAGTGATGTGGCCCTTACTGACCAAGCCGCACCTTGTTCACTCCACTGCGCCCCTCCTTTGACAGCATTGTCTGGCTCCACTCCTGAAAGCTCTCCTTTAATAGTTTCATTGTTTACCATGCCCCAAGCATCAACCTGATTTTCCATTCAAGATATTTTTCCTTTTCTCCATCAGCCTCTTTTTCTCAGAGCTCATTGTCCTCTGAATTCAACGGCTCTCATCCTTCATAAGCTATCTATCCGTACAAGGTCTAGATTAATTGCAATCCTGTCATTGTTGATATCTTCCGAATCTCTCTACATCCAGCCTTGATCACTGACAGGACTGTGTACAACTACTTCCTTTATCCCTCAGCACCCGCATTCCTTATTCCAATTCAGTCTTTGGGAAAAGAAAGTCTTGCTCCAACTCATTTACAACTGAGCTTTCAAACTCCCAACTCACAAGCCTCTAATCTTTCAATCACCACGATACATGTGTAGCTGAATTTGCTGTATCAGTCTCTCACCTCTGTTTGTTCCTAGCAATCCTTTACTCTCTCCCATCCTTGCCCTTCTGCCTGGTATAGCCCTGTTTTTACTCCTCTAAGTCCAAAGGGTGCATTTGACATAAAACTGGTTTAGCTTCCTATCATCCGACCTGGCTGGGCCATTTCCAGCACTGTCAAAACCACCTACTACGCCAGAATCATCTCGGAGAGCACATCTCCATTACCAGCCTTCTCTGATAACCCCACTGCCCTGCCTACTCCATCACCATCTAAAACAAGTGAGGAACTCGAGAACCTCTCTATCAAGAAGTTTGATGTGATACCCTCAGCTACCTCTTTTACTTTCTGAGCCAAACCTGCTCCCATACTACACCCTTTCGAAGCCCTGAACCTGTATCTCCATTCATTTTCTCTCCCATGTCTCCTCATTTATCTGGTCCATGAAACCCATCTCAAGATCTCTTGACCCTAATTGCATTAAACTGGTGAACATCTCAATTTCTAATCCTACCCCCCGTTCTAGCTGGCAGTGTAAACGGTTCCTTTGCCTGAGGTGCTCTTTTTTTTTTAAAGCTCTACTTACATCCTCAATCTTATATAAACTCCAGCTTGTACAATACTCTTCTGCTTACACTGTCCTGATCCAAGCCTTACTTGCCCATCACCACTGTCCTCAGTGACTATCTTGGCCTCTGATCTCCCACTGCTTTAAATGTATAGTTCTGGTTCTTGTGCTTCAGTTCCTTAATTGCATCAGACCCATCTCTTTAGCCCACCATTGACAGCTACAACTTTAGCCATCTAGGTCCCGCATCTGGAATTCCCTCCCTATATTTCTTGCCTTTTAAGGACCTTCTTAAAAGTCACCTCTTCAATCAAATTTTGCAGCTCTTAACATCTGTTCTTTTGACTCAGCATTGATTTTCCTCCCATCCCTCTGAACTGTCTTGATATTTATTTTCACTGTTAAAGTCACCATATATATGCAAATTGTTAATGCAATGATAGCAGAAAAAAGCATTAGAGCTAGTGATGAACTGAATTCACTATTTTGCTCCCTTCTGATCCTCAAGCAAGGGTGGTGCTGAAGTTGACACCTTTATTTTAAAATCTCTTGCTGCTTAAGACTTTTTTTTAAAAATCGAGCTTTCGGAGAAATATGCAGCACCTTTTCTGCTGGAAAAACTGAAATAGACAGGTAGGAGTTAGTTTGCCTGCTGAGTTGGAGTTATTGATCATATTTTAGCTGTATTTGTTCGACATGAATTTTGCTGCAAATGTTACATTCACTCATTCAGTGCTGCTTTTGGGAAGATCAAGCTCCATTGGAGATTAAATCACCAACTCTTTCTAGTGTGTGGCCTACAATGACACTTCAATCAGTTGAATAACTCTGAACTCAAATGCACTTAAATTAGATAAGCAACACACTTGAAATTCCTAATGGCTGGTCAGCTGTAGATTTCATTTCTCCCTGGAAAATCAAAATCTAAGGGTTGGATACTTAAATCATTAGAAATGGGGAAAGAAAGGCCTCAAATGTTCAAGATATTAATATAAATGTGTTTTGATATAACACATGATGAATACAATTTCACAAGATAGAATTGTAGCTTGTTTTTTCTGATTACATTGAAAACTCAAATTGTTTACACTTGGCAAAGTAAATATTTATATTCTAATGCCATGACCTTTAAACCAACTTCCCAAAATCCAAGATTGGCTGTGTCATTGGATCAAGCGTGCAATTTTGTTGCTGTATCTAATTTCCTAGAATTCCCTGATGGCCAAAATTGGATTAATATCCTTGCCCATTATTTAACCAAGTGCCTGTTTAACCAGTAGAGGAACAGAAACTGAACATTGGTGTGTCTGAGTCTTGGCTGGACAGGTTTTGTTTTGCTGGTAAGGTGAAAATCCTATACAATGAATTTACCTAGGAGAACAATGAAGTAATTATCTCTTTTTTGCCATGAAAATAAACACAATGCAAGATTAAAACTTCACTGCTGGGCTGGCACTGAACCATTCCGGCTGGCTCTCACCCTGCCTGAGATGCTCTCCTGCTACTAAATGATATCCATCCTATTGCTTTCTGTTTCCCATGGCTGTCGACTACATTGCTGCACCCTTTCTTCAGACAGCGGCCGTCACTTTGTACAGGGTTGGACTTGTTCCTCAGGCTTTTTGATTTTGTATGCTCTTTGCTGCATTACAGATGTTACTTGGACCCAATCCCTTGGTCATTAATTGATGTTATTCCCAGTTGACTCCACTCTATTGATAAATGGACCATCTCATTACAGCCTCCTAGCCCATGGAATTTAACTTTTGTTGTTTCCCTTTTACCCACAGTTTACGACTATGCCAGTTTATCTCCCGTTGTTATTTTGGGCCCATCTCCCTTTTTCCCCTCATTCCATTTCTCCCCTCTGTTACTTCACTATTCTTGGGCCCTACCCCAACCCAACACTATTCCTCAGTTTGCCTACACTTCCTGCTTCCATACTGATTTGAGTACCCCATGAACAATCCCCTGGCTACCCTCCGAGCACCTCTCATTGCTCTCCAAAGGACACATTGCCCCGTTTTCCTCTCTTCCTGATTTTCCTGATCACATGTTCACTGAAGGCTAACTTCATCAACTTGTTCTTCATTCTGCTCACACCACCCACAGCAGCAGATTCAGGCTCTGTACTGCCCTTGGCTTTCCATTGCAACAATACCTCTGAAGCTGTTGATTTGCTCAACCATTTATTTGTCTCAACTTTTAATGCCTTGCCTTCCCTGTAAAACCTTCACTGTCTCCCATCCTGGTCATTCCCCTGGCATGGCCCCAGCCTTGGTCCCCTGTTCAAGTAGTGCAAATTTAAGCATGATGATGCTCACCTGGTTTAGCCATTCATCGCTAATATTGATCCATTATTTTGCCCCTCCTCTTCCTCAGCCATATGCTGCCCTTTGGGAACATTATCTGAAGTGTTCCACATCTCTACCTTTCTCAACCCTTTCATTGCCTCTATGATGTCAGACTGCTGATCCGACATCTTAGATATGACATAATATCTTGCAGCTAAGTGGAGAAAATTTCCTTTGACTTCACCATAAATTCCATTCTCTTCCCAACAAGTCATCCCTTTCCCTGACCAGAGTTGCAAGCTGAACCAGACTGTTCACAGCCTTCATGTCCTGTTCAACTCCAAGCTAAGCTCCCAAGTTCAAATTCTCTGTCATAATCCCCACCTATTTCCATCTCCCCCTTCCTCTGCCGTTGCTTCAGCCTATCTGCCACTGAAACCCTAATTCATGCTGTTATCCCCCGCAGACTTGATTACTCCAGCTCTTCTAACCAGCCTCCAATACACCGGCCTCTTAACTTCACAGTCAAACTATCATAACTTTCCTCAATGACCTGCATTGGCACTCAGTTCCCCAGCACCTCAAATTTATTATCTTATCCTTGTGTTTGAAACCTTTCATGGCTTCATCAATTCTGAGATCCCACTGTCTGAAATTCCTTCCTAAACTTCGCTATCAAGTGCCAAAATCAAGTACTTATGGCCAGGTACCAAATAAAATGTGCTTTAACTCTCCATGATAATTTCCAATTAGCAGTCATACATTTGACCTTTCTGTTTGGGATTCTCGTGTATAGGTGGTTTTGTGCTTTGGACCCCACCCATGTGGTTGGAAGTGGGTTGAGATTGCACAACCCCAGCTCATGTCAGACTGCTGCACTTGGTAGAGAGAAAATTGGGACTTATCAGTCTAGGCTGGATTTCAACTCGGGTCCATGTGTGTTGGACTCGCTTCAATCACGTCTTATTTTAATAGTGAAAGAAGTTTCACTCATAAGTTATTTAGATTTATAAATGCATATTTGTTAATATATTTAAAAGTGTTTGGTGGGTGTTTCTACAAATAAAAATCTCAATCATAGGGCATATGTGCTAAAAGAGAATGTGTAGTGATTTAATAAAACTGCAGAGTGAATTTACATTATACATTTTCTCTTAAAGGTTTGTGTGTTAGACCTCCGGAAATAGCGCTGCTAGCTGGAAGCCATGGACCGACAATGAATGTGTACATAGCCAAAACGACTGTCCCTGCCCCATGCACTGCTACAGTCTCACTTGAACCATGGCCAGTCCACTACAGCCAAAACAAGTCAGAATGCAAAACCCAGGACAACTGAGCCCTGATGTGAAGAGTACCCTGACTGCTTAATGCTGGAAGCTCCACCCACAAAGAAAAGTCGACCTTTCTTGAAGGTTTAAAACAACTTGAAATAAGACTTGACATGAGACCATATGTGTACCAAAATGGAAAGATAATATCAGAGGACAAAAATATCTTTTATTTTTTTGGTCCAGAGTCTATGTAGAATGAGTTATCTTGTCAGCAGTTCAGCAGATCTGTGTGCAGACATATCAGCTTCTTTCAATCAGCAGCAAATAGTTTGTTCCCTTGTTTTAAACATTGTTTTATCACTTTAGTTTACAGTTGCATGATGTAGGAGAGTGACTGTATCTTGTTTATCTTGTTTTTTTTCCTACTGACACTTAACACACAACTAGAAAAAAACTTTTTTATGGATACTATAAGCAAAATAACTGTATTTGGTATGTTTTTGGTACATTTTGTGGCTCAACAAACTAATATGTGGGGAAATATGAAACCGCTCCAAAATTCAACATAAAATTAGTTTCATTCTACATCAGTCATAGGTAACAAGCTGTGGTTTACAGGTGATGTGGCTAAAATGTAGTAGTTTCTTAATGGGGACATGATTCTGCCGATTTATGAGAATTAAACAAATGGGCACAAAGAAAGAGAATCGATGCAGGGATGCATCCCATTGCTTTAAGACCATAGTTTGCATATGGTTGGATTGTGCACTATTGATAGAGCAGCTTATAGAATTTTGAAAGATAACTTTTCTGGACAGAGAATTATTACTGTTACTCTACTTATTCTTTGGTAGAACTACAGGCATAAATTTCACAGCAAGGTTCCAGTATTAAGGACTGATGTCTCGTAAGCAATGTTTTTAAAAACCTATCCAGTGCAATGAGATAAACCTCCCTCCCCCTCCCTCTGCCATTGGGCAGAAATCATGCAGGCATATGTTTTACGTTAATGCTAAGATAAGGGTTGACTTTGCTTTAATTTTCTTTCCTTGGTGCTCATGTATTACACATGGGTTCATCTTGGCTCAGCCCTCTAAAGTACTTGCACTTGCTGTATTGTTCAGTAAAGTACAGGTAGTATAATTGCAATAGCTTTTTTTAGAATAAAAGTATATTCTATAAAGTATAGCATATCTGAGCTTTTAAACCTCAGGGGACCCTTCTTCAGATGATGAAGTGGTTAAACAAATATTTCTGCTACAAGATGCTCAATTACTTTTTCACACGAAGAAATGACGTTTGAGGTTTCAAATCCTTAGATTTAATGCATTGTAAAATGTTAGTCTAAAAAAGGTATTCTTCTATTTCCCATATCCCATGCAACAACAGATCAATGAAATGAGGTTACTGTTGCAAAGACTTTATACCACCACTTCAAACTTGATCTGTTTTCCAACTCATTAAAAATGCAAGGTCAGTTGCTTTTTTGTTTAAATAGAAATATGAGTAAGAATAATTTCTGCACAAATGTTGGATTTTTTGTCCTTGGAGTAAAGTCTGTTGTTAATCTGAATCTAATCTAATCATTTAGAACTGATTATAGGTAACGTGGTGTAATCAAATAGCTGCTATTCCAGATATTCCAGTGTCTGCATCACTGAAGTTGACCAACAAGTTCAGAATAGCTCCTAGATGTTCATTATGGGCTATTTGTCAAATGTAGATAAATTATTAGGCAGCTTTATCACATTTGTAAGAAAAAACCCATTGGTTATGTTATTTACTAGCCTTTTGTTAAATTGCGTCATATTAAGGTGATGAATGAGACTGGTTTTATCATTCTTTCAAGCTCTGCCCTTTGTAAGTTTGTTGCGAAGTCCAAGTTAAATTAAAAACCCTTGCATTCCCCTCCAATTAAAAAGGACGCATAAAGCATCTGCTACTATATGTTGACCTAAAGAACTAATGCTTGGATAGGTGAGCCCTAGCCAGTTTTTAAATGAGCAGTTAAAACCTTTCATTTAAATCTTTTAAAAAGTATACATCGATGGCACAACATTTGAGAGCTCACAAATACAGTGGTAAACAGACCAGAAGCAATTTTTTAAAAAAAAATGAAAACAAGATATAAGTAGCTTTCCAACTGCTGTTTTTTGACACTGCCAAGGGTAGAGGTGTAAGAGCAATTTTGATTACCTAATTTAATTATCTAACTTCACATTTTGGATTGGAAAATTAAAAAAAAGTTGGCAGTCATTTAAATGTGATAGTCCAAAAATGGGGTAGCAGTAGAGCCTCTCGCCTGAAGGTGAAGATTTATCTGAATGGGTGTTTACAGCAGCCAGATATTGTATGGATGGCAACACTTTCTTTTCAAAAATAGGTCTGTTCTTACCAATTGTTCTAAGGGCATCCATACTTTAATGATCTGAGGCTCCTATTCACATCTGCTAGAACTTTGGGAAACTCATAACAGCAAAGTCATCACAATAAATTATACACACAACATTGTTTGAACTAACTAAAGTCAGACATTATTACACATAAAACATTGATCAAATGCATAACCATTTCCAATAATATGAATTAAAAGCTGCTTCCCTTGCTCAAGTCAATATTGATTGAATACTCTGATAAAACTGTTGCTCATTTGTTCCATTGCAAGTGCTGTTTTAGGAAGGGCTGCAAATGAAACTAGATAGTTGAAGCAAGTGAAGTATTTAGGTTGGTGAAGACAGCATTAGGTGCATTCAGTGCTCAAGAATGACTAGCATAAAAGGATGATTTCAGGGGCTAGCGTTACAACTCTAGCACTGGATTTACATGTCTGCATCATTTCTACAGTTCTCACAAATTAAGATTTTAAAAATTGTGAACCTGTAAACCAGGCCATGAAAGTTTTTTTCTACTCTTTGAACTCTTTATTGTTCTGTTTTTATTTGTACCTGTTAAAAAGACTGATTTTTGATGTACCATACTGTCCTGGACCATGTAAATATCACCTGATAATGTATTTAGGTTCCACATTACATTAATAATTTTCCCTTTTCCACCCTCCCAACCCTCCTTCCACCACCTCACCTTACAAGTATCACCACCAAGGCACATCTTCTGTTGCAGCTTCCCTTTGCATCGTATTGATCTGACAACCATAATTTGCATCAGATCTGAAAGAGGTCCAGAATAAAATATATTTTGATATTACATTATTGTTGTCTTTTTGGGCTTCGTATATTTAGCTTTTGGTTAGTAAAATTAAAATTAACTCTTGCATGTTAAAAGGCCTCAATGGTAAAATAATTTAACAGTAAATGTTGCTGTTAGTCCTTTGAGGAATGCTAAAATAGAAGAATATGTTTGGCAATTCTGATTTGAGGCTATAAACTTTTTTATGATCCTTTTTTATTAATATGGAGATTGTTAAAATAACTCTACCTGCCTGTTCAGCTCCTTTGTGATGCAATCAAAAGGGCGCTTTCTATTTGGCTACTAGAATTCATTGGAGTCACTGCTTTGAAGCTGTCTAACCCTGGGAAATCATGTTACCATCTAGGAATATTTGATGTTCAGAGAGACTTGGCTATGCTGGTACAAGGAACTCAGATTACATCAAGCAATTAGGAAGGCAAATGGTATGTTGGTCTTTGTTGCAATATGATTGGTGTATAAGAATTAAGAAGTCTTGCTACAATGGTACAGAGCTTTGGGAGAACACATCTGGAGTACTTTGTGCTGTTTTGGTTTCCATATTTAAGAAAGGATATACTTGCATTGGAGGCAGTACAGCGAAGGTTCATTGGATTGGTGTCTGGGATGAGAGGGTTGTCCTGTGATGAGGGTGAGTAAATTGGGTCATGTTCTCTGGAGCTTGGAAGAGTGAATGGTGATCTCATTGAAACCTACAAAATTCTGAAGGGCTTGACAGGATAAACGCTGAGTTTTTGTTTCCACTGGCTGGGGAATCTACATCACGGGGGCACAGTCTCAGGATAAAGGGTTTATCATTTTTTAAATTCATTCACGGGATGTGGGCTTTACTGGCAGGGCTAGCATTTATTGCCTACCCCTAGTTACCCTTGAGAGGGTGGTGCTGAGCTGCCGCCTTGAACTAACCTGTGGTGTAGGTACACCCACAGTGCTGTTAGGAAGTGAGTTCCAGGATCTTGACCCAGCGATAGTGAAGGAGCAGCAATATATTTCCAAGTCAGGATGGTCACTGACTTGGAGGGGAACTTGCAGGTGGTGGTGTTCCTATCTATCTGCTGCCCTTGTTATTCTAGATGGTAGTGGTCGTGGGTTTGGAAGGTGCTGTCTAAGAAGCCTCGGTGAATTCCTGCAATGCATCTTGTAGATGGTACACACTGCTGCTACTGTGCATCGGTGGTGGAGGGAGTGATTGTTTGTGGATGTGGTGCCAATCAAGCAGGCTGCTTTGTCCTGGACGGTGTCAAGCTTCTTGAGCGTTGTGGGAGTTGCACTCATCCAGGCAAGTGGGGAGTATTCCATCACACTCCTGACTTGTGCCTTGTAGATGGCGGACAGGCTTTGGGGAGTCAGGAGGTGAGTTACTCGCCACAGGATTCCAAGCCTCTGACCTGCTCTTGTAGCCACAGTATTAATATGGCTGACCCAGTTCAGTTTCTGGTCAATGATAACCCCCCAGGATGTTGAAAGTGGGAGATTCAGTGATGGTAATGCCATTGAATGTCAAGGGGTGATGGTTAGATTCTCTCTTGTTGGAGATGGTCATTGCCTGGCACTTGTGTGGCAAGAATGTTATTTGCCACTTGTCAGCCCAAGCCTGGATATTGTCCAGGTCTTGCTGCGTTTGGACATGGACTGCTTCAGTATCTGAGTCGTCGCAAATGGTGCTGAGCATTGTGCAATCATCAACTAAAATCCCACTTCTGACCTTATGATGATGGAAGCAGCTGAAGATGGTTGTGCCTAGGACACTACCCAGAGGAACTACTGCAGTGATGTCCAGGAGCTGAAATGACTGACCTCAAACAACCATAACCATCTTCCTTCGTGCTAGGCATGACTCCAACCAGTGGAGAGTTTTCCCCTGATTCTCATTGACTCCAGTTTTGTTAAGGCTCCTTGATGCCACACTCAGTCAAATGCGGCCTTGATGTCAAGGGCAGTCGCTCTCACATCACCTCAGGAGTTCAGATCTTTTGTCCATGGTTGAACCAATGCTGTCAGGAGCTGAGTGACCCTGGCGGAACCCAAACTGGGCGTCAATGAGCAGGTTATAGCTAAGCAAATGCCGCTTGATAGCACTGTTAATGACCCCTTCCATTACTTTACTAATGATCGAGAGTAGAATGATAGGGCAGTAATTGGCTGGGTTGGATTTGTCCTGCTTTTTGTATACAGGACATACCTAGGCAATTTTCCACATAGCCAGGTAGATGCCAGTGTTGTAGCTGTACTGGAACAGCTTGGCTAGGGGCGTGGCAAGTTCTGGAGCATAAGTCTTCAGTACTATTGCTGAATATTGTCAGGGCCCATAGCCACTTCTTGATCTCACATGGAGTGAATCGTACTGACTGAAGACTGGCATCTGTGACGCTGGTGACCTCTGGTGGAGACAGAAATGTATCATCCACTCGGCACTTCTGGCTGAAGATTGTAGCAAATGCTGCAGCCTTATCTTTTGCACTGATGTGCTGGGCTCCCCCATCATTGAGGATGGGGATATTTATGGAGCCACCTCCTCCAGTAAGTTGTTTAATTGTCCACCACCATTCATGACTGGATGTGGCAGGACTGCAGAGCTTAGATCTGATTCGTTGGTTATGGAATCATTTAGCTTTGTCTATCATTTGCTGCTTATGCTGTTTGGCATGCAAGTAGCCCTGTGTTATAGCTTCACCAGGCTGACACCTCATTTTTAGGTATGCCTGTTGCTGCTCCTGGCACTTTTTATTGAAGCAGGGTTGATCCCCTGGCTTGGTGGTAATGGTAGATTGGGGGATATGCTGGGCCATGAGGTTACAGATTGTGTTCGAGTACAATTCTGCTGCTGCTGATGGTCCACATCGCTCATGAATGCCCAGACTTGAGTTGCTAGACCTGTTCGAAACCTATCCCATTTAGCGGAGTGGTAGTGCCACACACACGGTGGAGGGTATCCTCAATGTGAAGGCGGGACTGAGATGAGAAATCCCTTCATTCAAAGGGTTGTGAATGTTTGGAATTCTCTTCCTCAGAGGGTTTTGGATGCCCTGTTGTTGACTATATTTAAGGGTGGGGGTAGACAGGTAATCAAGGAATATGGGGCTACGGGTGGCAAAGTGGAGTTGAAGCCCAAGATTAACCATGATTGTATTGAATGGCGGAGCAGATTTGATGGGCCATATGGTCTACTTCTGCTCCTATTTCGTGTTCTTGTGGAATACGCAAATAATTTACAGGTAAAGATCTTGAGTGACGGGAAATTGTAAATTAACAATCAATTACTCATACTACAGGAACATCATGCAGTATGAGGGTATAATAAGTATTGTGTAAAGTGAGGCACCCCTTTACCTTTCTATATGATTTTCAGAGTTTCTGTGTCACTCCAGGCATCACAGCTTGCATGAAGTGACAGTTGAGCCAACCCTTAAGATAGTGATAATTCCACAGGCCCCAGACACCCTCTGGAACTTTGTCAAGTGACCATTCTTAATGTATGAGATTAAATTGGAGATATTACAGGCTATTTATTTGACCATAGCCAAATTGTGCTCTCTCCTCATGTGACCTCTGCACATATATGTTGTAGCAGGGATACTTGCCATGTCTTTGATCTCTGGTCCAGAAGTTAACAACGGTAATTGTAGTGTCCTAGCTGCCCTAGTTGAAAACAACAAATTCATCATATACCAGCAATCAAACCAGCAACATTCTTGGTCCATATTGCTTAGGTTCATGCAAGTAGGCAATGCAATTACCAACTGAGCTATGTAGAACTCTGCAATTACTGAATATTTCTCCAGCTATTATACGTAATTCTGCTTATATAACTTAGACACTGAGTTGCAGATTTTGGAAACATGGGCCTGAATTTTCAGCTTGGCAGGTAGGCGCGATTGGCTGGGAAATGGACCGCCGACTGCGATAGGCCCCCTACTGCGATTTCACGCTGGCTGGCCAATTAACGGCCAGCCAGCATGAAATGCACACTGATAAGCTCAGCACTGCCAGGGTGGAGGTGGGCAGAGGGTGGGCGATGATGTCAACGTGGGTGTGGGTCAGCACTGACAGCTCCCTGAAGGCAGAGAACTGCCTCGGAGCCGAAGACCTGAAAAGGCAAAAATAAAGGTTTCCAAAACTGATAAAAGTGTCCATGCATCATAATCAATCACCTGAAAATATAGCTAATGAAAATGCTGTCCGTAGAAATTTATTTATATTTTATTTCATCATGGAAATCTCATCCCGCCCATGGATGAGGTTTGATGTTAAATGTGAAGGCCATCTGGCCAATTGGCCCATCTGCCAACTATTAGGTTGGACGGGCAATGAAAAAGCGGAGTCAATTGTGCCATTAATGGGCTTTATTGCCCTCTTAATTGTTGACGGGCGTGCTTCTGACTTTTGCATGTGCCCACCGACTGAAATATCGCCCGAGCATGGGATGACATCATCTCGCGCTATTTGACACCCAATCGGGCCGGGCATGAACCCACCAGCGAGGTGTACAATTCAGCCCATGTTATCAGCATAGGCTAACTATATAAGTTAATTTAACCAGAATAGAGATATAATGCATTTTCGGATTTTGAAGCCCAGATTAAGCCAGGAAAATGTCACCTGGAGGATTTCTGTTAGTTATTTGAAACCATATACGTGTTGAGGAACTTGCATCATTTTGATTTAGAGTCTGAAAATGTAATGGCATCCTTTATTCTTATGCAAGTGCAGAAAGTTTGTGATAATTAAAAAAAATTGCTAGGTTGCTATATGGTGACTATGGTATAAAAATGAAGCATTCCATTACTTTTGCTCAAAATTAATGTTGCTATAATTAGCATTGTATTTTCTTGCCACTCATTTGTCAAAACTACTGTACATGTTGCTTTTTCAAAGCAATTTGTCCTTGACTATATATTCTCCCTATGTCATAGCTGTGGGAAATGATTCATATTTTCAGTAACCAAAGCTTTACCGCCCAACACCACTCATGGGAAGACCATAATGATAATTAATCGTATTTTATAGGGAGATCATGTTTACAGCTTAAGGTTGCCTTACTGACTTCTTGTAGCGCAATCTGTCCTGACCCAAATATTACTTGCCTTAATTGAGTTTTTAGACAAAGTAAAGTATTTGTTGCAACTTATTCAACCATATGTAGTATAATTACATTGTGCTGGATTACTGCCAGTAGTAAAATGCACATTGAACATTTCCGCATTTAGACAAATTCAGGCAAGATTTGGAAAATTGTAGATGCAATTCTATATGTGGCGTCACCATTGAGTTCTAAAGCGTTAAAACAGCTTTATAAATAACTGCCATTTGTTGTCTAGATACATCCCAACAGATTTTGACCTCGTTGATGATAGTCTCAGGGTGACTGAATTATTTTGCTCCAAGATCAATAATGACAAAATGTTTACTTTCTACCTTCGTCATTGACAATATGTATATTATTGATATATTTTTGCATTTCTGATGACAAACTTGCATTTCTCCAGTACTTCTTAATTCATCAATCCTTTAGAACTTTACTAGAAGTATTCTTTCAACATATATATTTAAGAATAGTGTTAAAAGCAGAAGATTAGAGAAAAGCTCCCTGAATGTTGCTGATTTACACCACCTCCCCTGCCCCCACCCCCACCAAAAAGAACACCAGAGTCTTAACCATTTAACACATTGCCTTTTATTTATTGGCCAATTTTCAGCTATTTTGTTAATTCCATGAGCCCAATTCTTCCTTTATAATGTTTTCTGAAGATCCAATTATTTTTGATTCATTTAATTATCCCATTACATACATTAGAATATTTGTAAGACCCTCATAATTTATTTTTGTTCTGAAGCAATGAAAACGTTCTACACATTTTAGATAAACATTAGGCATGCTTCCAAATTTCAGCATTTTTCACTGATCTTTTAACTTCCATATTCCTGTGTTTCATTTTTGATTATTGGAACTCTTTATTATTCTTCATTTGTGTACATCTCCTATATTTGGTAAGTTTAGGAAGAGCTACAGATCTTTAATTATCTCTCAACTTTCCTTGGGGATTACTTTGGTCCCAGAAGACCTTTAATGCTTTCCTCTTCATTTACAATTGAATGCATGATAGACATCATTACCATAACCAGTTTATTGCTGCCAGTTCTAGATAACCAATAATATTTCTACCCATCCTAAAGGATTCATCTGCATACATAACTAAAGTAATTTTATCCTATTTGGCATTACTATGTTCTTTGTTATCTCTTCCCTCTACTAATTAATTAGTTTCTTCACTGTAACATATTCACCATAGTTCCTCATCATGAACTGTTTTTGAGATTTATTGTCTACATCTAGAAGTTATGGATGTCTCATTTTGGCTCACCCAAAATTCAGTGCATGAATCGGTCGAGTTTATTTTCATATTTACACCACCAAAACTAACATCTCTTTAGGATAAGTAATGCACTCAAAATTAGGGGCATTTAAGTATGTGAAATGCAAGTTATCTAGTTAAATGTTGTTAATTGGCAGAATTATTCATTGAGATTACATGGAATTGTACATTGCACAGAAATGGACCATTTAACTACCATGTGCTGGTGTTTATACTCCACACGATTCTTCAGCCATTCTATCTACTCATTTCAGCCTTGCAGCATATCTTTCTATTCCCCTTTCTCTCGTGTAGTTGCCTAATTTCATTTTGAAAGCCTCCAAACTATTTGCCTCATCCACTTCCTATGGTAGTGAGTTCCACATTAGTAACTATTTTGTACTTATGGACCCTAGTTCTGTCTTCGCTAAGGAGGGGGATTATGCAGGTATTCTAGTTAAGAGGATTGTGAAATATTAGATACAATAAGCAAAAATGAGAGAAGTAGCATGGGAGGGACTGACCTTCTTGAAGCTGGATAAATCAGAAGGACCGATGGTTTGTATCCCAGACTGTTAAAGGAAGCCAGGGAGGAAATATCAGATGCTCTGAGAATCATTTTCCAATCCTCACTAACTACAGGCAAGGTACCAGAGGATTGGCGGTTTCCAAACGTAGTACCATTATTTAAAATGGGTGCCAGAAAATTATAGGCCAGTCAGCCTGACATCAGTGGTGGGCAAATAATTGGAATCAATTCTAAGAGCCAGGATAAACTGTCACTTAGGCACGGATTGATCAGTCAGCATGGTTTTGTTAGGGGAAGATCGTGTCTTACTAACTTAATCAAATTTTTTGAGGAAGTAACATAGAGGATTGACGAGGGCAGTGGATGTGGTCTACATGGATTTTAGTAAGGCATTTGACAAAGTCCTACGTGGCAGACTGGTCAGAAAAGTGAGATCCTATGGAATACAGGGGAAGGTGGCGAGTTGGATCCAAAATTGGCTCAGCGACGGGAAACAGAGGGTAATGGTTAATGTATATTTTTGCAAATAGAGATAAGTTTCCAGTGGCGTTCCACAGGGCTCAGTGTTGGGGCCCTTGTTGTTTGTTGTATGTATTAATGATTTGGACTTAAATGTGGGAGGTGTGATTGAGAAATTGCAGCTGACACAAAAATGGGCTGTCTGGTTGATAGTGAAGAGGATATCTGTTGTCTCCAGAATGATATCAATTGTTTGGTTGAGTGGGTGGAAAAGTGGCAAATGGAATTCAATCCAGAAAAGTGTGAGGTAACGCATTTGGGGAGGGCAAACAAGCAAAGGAATACTCAATAAACGGGAGGATATTGAGAGGGCTTGAGGAAGTGAGTGCCAGTCCACAGGTCCCTGAAGGTGGCAGGACAGGTGGAAAAGATGGTAAAGAAAGCATATGGAAGGATTTCCTTTATTGGACGTGATATTGAATACAAAAGCAGGGATATAATGCTGGAACTGTATAAAGCAATGGTTAGGTCGCATTACAGGAAGGACATAATTGTCTTGGCTTGAGTACAAAGGAGGTTTGCAAGAATGTTGCCAGGGCTTGAACCTTGCAGTTATGAGGAAAGATTGGATAGGCTAGGGTTGTTTTCCTTAGAACAGAGGTGGCTGAGGGGTGACCTAATTGAGGTGTACAAAATTATGAGGGGGCCTAAATAAGAAAATACCTAATTCCCCTAACTGAGGGATCAATTACCAAGAGGCATAGGTTTAAGATGATTGGTAGAAGGATTAGAGGGGACATGAGGAAAAACACTTTCACCCAGAGGGTGGTGGGCTCTGGAATTCACTGCCTGGATTGGTGGTTGAGGCTGAAATGCTCGACTCATTTAAAAGGTACCTGGATCTGTGCCTGAAGTGATGTAACCTGCAAGGCTATGGACCAAGTACTGGAAAGTGGGATTAAAATGAATGGCTAGTTTCTTTTTTGGCCAGCGCAGACACGATGGGCTGAATGGCCTCTTTCTGTGCCATAACATTACTATGGTTCTAGTTTTGGATTGTAGGAGGTCTTGTGGCACAGTGGGTAGGGTCCCTTCCTCTGAACCAGAAGCTCCAGGATCAAGCTCCACTCTAGGACTTCATGGCCAAGGAAGTTGCGTTCATAATACAGTGAGAGCATGAGAGACTCCTGGTCAGCTATGTGATGGAAAGAAATTGGAGCCTCTACCATCAGTATCCTTAGCTCTAGACTACAACATGCATGTAAAAGTGTATGTTGCCACAGCAACTTGGACTCCTCAAAGGGCTGGAAGCTCAGGTGTCTGGACAGCCAATGTGGATCTGATTGGTGCCAACAGCATGGGGTGGTTTTGAGACATGCCTCCTTGCCCTACCTGTGGTGGAGATCATGGCACTGAGGGTCAGGCTTGCCTTCAGGCATAGAACTCAAAAAGAAGCAGTAGTTTTAAATTCTTCCACAAATGGTAACATCTACCTTGTACAGCCCATTTATAATTTTAAAAATGTATCAAGTCTCCCCTAAATCTCTTTCCTAAAGAAAAATGCCCCAGCATGTTCCACCTTTCGTGACATCTATGGTCTCTGAGTTCTGGTACCAATCTTAGATTTTTTTTTACATTTTCTCCAGTGCTTCACTATCTTTTTTACAGAATGAAAACTAGAGCTGTTGATAGTACTCTTAAGTGTGGCCTGACCAGGCTTCTCTGCATGTTTAACATAACTTCATTTTCTTTGAGTTCTGTATCCCTAGAAATAAATCCCAGTGCTTTTTGTGCACTTTTAATTGCTTTGCTGACCTGCAGTGCTGTTTTTTTTAATTTGCTTACCTATATACCTAGATCTCTTTGCTCTTCTACCCCTCTCAGTTTCTTATTCTGTAAGGTGTAGGTGATGTTTCTGTTTTTCCTACCTCCATGGATCACCTTACATTTCTGCTCAAGTTAATTTACCACTTAACTGCCCAGTCTGCAAGTTTTTAATGTCTTGTATTATGTTGCATTTTTCAAATATGTCATAGTAAGTGAGCATCAAATAGCTTCACTTAGCTCATGAGCTGCTTTATAGTAATCCATGCTGTGATGTATGCTAAGAAAATTACTGTTTTGGATGGAATTGCACTTAATACTAGATTTTAAAAAATACTATATCAGGACAAATGTCTGCCTTAATGGTGCAATAATATGCAAGTTGTGGACTGTGTATGTTTCCTATTGACTGTAATGATAAATTTATTGAAGTCTCGCTAGTCTTTGTTTGATTATGTAGTGACAAGATGCATCATTTCCAACTAATTAAAAAAGGAATGAAAACTGGAAATACTATACATATACAGTCTACTCTTGTTAATTCAGGGTAGATAGAAGAAGGCTGTTTTCAGTAGTTGATGGGTGAAGAATGAGAGGCAACGGTATCCAATAATATGCCAGAAATTTACAATGATGGAAAGAATCTTCTTTACACAGAATTATGAAAGAGTGAAATTCATATATGGACAAGAGGCTGTCAGCATTACTGTAAATTGATGTGACGTTCAATATCTGAGCTTGATACAGTCAGTTTTATTAGTAATAAAAATAGCAAATGCTGGAAATATTCAGCAAGTCAGGGCGCATCTGCGGAGAAAGTGATTTAATATTTCAGGTCAATGACCTTTCATCAGCTTTATTAGTTTATGCTTACACTTTTTGAAGAAAATCAACAGATTTAGATACCAAGTCTATTGGATATATTAAACATCTCACTAGCTTATTACTGGTAGTCTTGTAATTTTAGCAATGATTGAGCAGAATTTACATCCTTTTCCTTTTGAGTTAGTGTAGAGTTGGCTGCTTTGCTGTCTTTTGGGATGTTGGCAGTGAACCTTTGTCCATAAGTGTTGTTATCTGGCCTCCCTCTTGGATTTTCTTGTTTTTCTGGGTCGATCCACCTTGCATGTCAATAGCTATATTTAGACTGCATCTAGCTCAAATATTTTCCTTTTCAGAGAAATTTCTCATGTATCCCAGTGACGCACTTAAAACAATCTTTCTGGATCTGATTTGTTTAGTTCTTAAAGCTACTTTCAATCTCTAGACTGTTTATTTGTTTTCCCTCTGCTGCCTTCATCTGACATTGGCGTTTTTGTTGTGCTTGTCATTTTTTGTCTCAAGCACCATATTTCATACTTTTGATTCTCTAATGAACCTCTTGATTTAATCTTTTGAGTGACACATACTGCAAGAGTTCAGCTCTTAGCAGTCACCTATCAAGGAACTGTAATGACTCAAGGTCAACTATGAAGCAAAAACTCAGACCTGTAAGGTGCAGGATTACTTACCTAATTTCTCAACCTCAAATAACAAAAAAGAAACTGCACAGTTCCAGATAAAAATGGCATTTCTTCAGAACCCCAGTTTGTTACCTCCTAAATTGGACCGTGACATCTTGGTCTACCAATTTTGCAAAAAGTTCCTTCAGATAAGCATCTATTAGCATTAACTATGTTTCCCAGACACTATTTTGAGGGTATGCTATGATCATTGCAAGCCACTTTCACTGCAAGCCAAATGCCTAAATTGGATTCAGGTGATGCTACGAGCCCACTAAGGATATTACATTCCTAACTTTCAAGATATGGAATTCTCTGCAATGTAGATTTGTTTTTTAAATTGTCTTTAAAAAGTGGTCACTGCTGCAAAGATGGCTGCTGAGGGTCAGGTGACCTTTTATGATTTCCAGAAAGACACAGGATTATCTTATGTCTGAACATGCTTCTGGAAAGTTCTTAAAATGGAAATGACCATGGGTGGAGTGGCCCCTTTGAATGGACACACCAAAATGAAAACCATCTGTGGAATTAACACCTTTTATTGTTTGTGGCCTTATTCAAAACTCAAAAGTCAATGGACTTCCAGATGCACTATCTTTGAACTCAGTACTTAACAAAAGAGAACTGCAGAAACCAGTTAATAATGCGCAGAATTTTGCCCTTGGCGTGCAGGCTCGGCGGGGGTGGATGGTAAGCCAACCGCCACTCGCGATTGGGCCCAGAAGGCAATTAAGGCCTGCCCAGCGTGAAACGCGAGCAGCAGCGCTGAGCACTGCTTGTGCGGGCAGGGGGAGGAGTGTGAGCTGGCCGAGTGTGACCTTCATGCAGGCGTGCACTACATCATCTCCCTGACGCAGAGAGTTGCCTCAGGGAGTTGAAGATATACGAAAAAATTTAATGAAAAAAATAAATATGTAATGAAACATGTCCCCTTATGTGACTCTGTCACATGAGCAGGGACATGTTATTAATGAAAAAATGAAGTTTTTATTTGCTTTTGGAAACCTCATCCCACCACTGGATGAGGTTTCCAAGAAAGTGCAAATCGCTTGGCCTTTTTGCCTGCCCAACCATGAGGTTGGATAGGCAGTGAAAAAATTATTTTAATTAACTTGTTAATGGCCTTAATACGCCTTTTAATTGTCAGCGGGTGCGCTGCCGACTCCAGCGCATGCCCATTGACTGAAATATTGTGCGAGATGAAGTCGGGATGCATGCTCGACATCATCGCGTGTTATTCTATGCTCCATCGGTTTGGGTGCGCGATTGCCCGCCAAGCTAAAAATTTTATCCCATGAGTGTATGCGAGTAACCCATCCATTTCCCCATTGTGTAGCAATGGCTTTGCCCCTCCAAACCATTCTGGGTAGACAGTAGAAGTATTGATCATGTGATTGAAACTGTCTTCAGATACCATATCTTTTACTCCCAAGCATCAGGGTGGAACCAGATCAGTTTGGAAACCATTTCTCTAGCCAGGAGAACAGAGTCCTGCCTAATAACCAGTTAATTCAGGCAGCGGGGCTAAATTGTTTTCACTTGCGAAGATTCGCTCTAAAGAAACTTGGCCACAACCTCGTCTGTAAATCCAGAGACTTCCAACTTCAATTCATCTCCAAAGAACCATGAGAGAGAACCCATCCAGTCTTGCAAGTTTGCATCTTTGACCTGAGTGTGATTTGCTTCTTGCATTCTGTTAAAATTCTAACTGCATGCTTTGTTCTCTAGAATCCATCTTTACTTGTTGTGTGTGTGGCCATGTGCATGAGAGAGAGTGTGTTTTTCATTGTGTTTACATTTTGGGGTGTGTGAATAAACATATTTTCTTCTGATTTAAACTTATGTGAAAGCCTGCACCGTGTCTATTACTAAAAGTCACAACACTTAAAAAGGTAAAACACTCCATTTAAACACAAATCTTGTGTAGACACCTGAGAGGTAAGGAGAAAGGGGAAAAGTTAGCTCATCACCTCTATCCCCGTCCATAACATATGTTTGTGCATACAAGCTGAGAATAGGACATCAAGTCCCGGCATTCAGCTGAAAATTACTGCGCTAATCACCTCCTCGATCAAACTCTTGGGAGGGACAAAATAGATGGGTAGCTAGTTCTGGAGTTAGCTAAACTCCTCTCCAACCCCACACAGGTGATCCAATAATATTATTTTCCTTATTCCATGATTGTTTTCCAGAAATACAACTAATGCCGCCTTGAAGGACTACAGCTAAATTGGTTCACTATCAGCTCTAATATCCTAGTTAAAAGTAAGTAGCAGGTTTGTGTAGTATTCCTAAAAGCTGCTGTAGATGGAGGTATTTTGGAGAAATTGACATAAAAGACAGAGGAAAAAGCATTGGTTTGCTTGAATAATAGAATAAGCTTGCTTTGAAGCTGCCTTTTTTGGGACTGTTTTGGAACATGATGATGGTGCTCGATCTTCCAGAGCACAGCTGTCTCTCCACAAGCTTGAGATTTCTTAATGGTCCCCAAAAACAATTGAGGAATCTTGTTGATACCACTGACTCAGATGTTTCATCAGTTTTTCACAGCACTGGAATTGGATCAACAAGCAGCAAGCTTGAGTTCATACTCATGAAGAAATATGCAGAATAGGTTAAACTTAATTCAAAATTGAGGCTCAAGGAAACCCACCTGCTTTTTATAGTTTTTTTTTAAAGGCATGCTCTTGTACTTCACACAGCTCTTAAGAAGCTAGAAGTTATGGAGCACAAATCTTGATTTTAGCAAGAATGTGTAGTTCAATTCAGAAATCCATATAAAGGTGCATGGGAAACATATTGAGCTTGTCTCTTTCAAATGCGAGGTAAAATTGTTCACTGTTTTATCCCCATTTGGTGTCTTTATTAATGTATGTGAAACATCTTAAGGGACACTCCTTTTCCAAATTGTGGCACTCCTTTTTTTCAGATGATTACTGCCAGACTCGACTGTGTATCTACGTTTATTTCTGCCAACTAAAGAATGTGTGAACCAGTTGCATATATTGATCAGTGTCCTAAGTGCAGTTAAAGAGGAGAGCTATTGATTGAAGGATGCGATTCTGTTCAACGAGGACATGGTCTTTTGAGACTATGCTGAGTAGTTGTCTTTAATATTACAGTGTATCCTTAATGTCAAAATCAGCTGCCATAAATAAGTGTAAAATATTGATCCTTAAGCAATATTTTGCACATGACAGCAGCCTATTGTTTGAATCAAGCAATATCTTACTCTGTTTTACCTCAAGGTAAACCCTTAGATTAGATTTTAAAATAAAATTCTCTTCCTGTTTACAAGCATTAATTCAGAAAAACAAAAGCATTACATTCTTAGTGCTTTAAAAAAAAATTTGCTTGGCAAAAATAATGCAAGCTGTATCATTCACAGCAAGATTTATCAATAATTAATAAGTTTATTTATATTTCATTGATATGAGTGACCAAGTAATGACTACTATACATATTTTGGAAAGAAATGTCATTCAGCAAAATACAACAGAATCATTAACAATGCATTGAGTAACAGTTGAACTCTAGATCCATGATCTAATTTTATGGATTATGTTCAATTTACTGGCTTCTTTAATTGTGGTACTTCGGTGCGAAACAATTTCATGAATAGTACTTGCAGTTACTACCTTTTCTGTAGCAGTTCCTGTGGAAGATTTTTAAAACATTTTTACGCATAACCTTTGTAAAGTATATACTTAAGTGCAATGAGAAAGTACTAAAGTTATGAGTATCAATTAAATATATAAGGTTGAAACTATAATTGTAAATTGAGAGTTGACAGCCCGACCCAGATTGACCTGGAGACTCCAGGAATTAAAACATTAGCATGGTAGTTTATTCTTCTTGTCACTTCTGATTTTGTATCTTGTTCAATCATTTGTCATTTGAAATAATTTACTGAAAGTGACATTAATTTTAATATTTGAAGTCAAACATTTGGTATAAAGTGAACTTTCTGGACAATTTAAAAACAAGAAATCTATGGAATATTTTATCTGTACTTTACATAAGATGCATAAAATAGAAATCTTCCAATGAGTGGAAGAAGCGACCTTGAAGGATATACTGGAAAATCTTGTCATTTTTATTTGTACAAGTAATACCCAATTTTTCAGTAGTTCTTAAAAATCTCCTGAGTGTAATATGTTAAAACATTAACATCCCTAATCCCACTTTACATCTAACAGGAAAGGTGGACTATAATTACAAGCTACACATCCACAGTATTTCAAACCATGTAAATTGTGAATTAAGATTAAGCATACACCTTTGGATGAAATTATTAAATTCCTATTGATTTGATCTTGGTTTGAACATCATGCAAATGGGAGTTCCTTTCAATGCATTGAATGCAGTATGTTGAAAAATCTTGTACATGTAAAAGCATAGAATTTCATAGCAGAGGAGGCTGCTAGTTGGCCACCATACCTGTGCTGGCTCTCTGAGAAAGCTACCTAGTAGTAGCAAATTCCCCACACTATTTGTAAATTATTTTTCAAATATTTCTTAATTCCTTTTAAAAAGCAATAATGAATTCTGCCTCCACTACTCTTGGTAGGGTATTGCATACTGAGGTACTAACAAAAACCCTGTGTATGTGTTAAAAAAAAATCTTCTAACCACAGAGATAAAAGCAAAGAACTGCGGATGCTGGAAATCCAAAACAAAAACAGAAACAGAAATACCTGGAAAAACTCAGCAGGTCTGGCAGCATCGGCGGAGAAGAGCACAGTTGATGTTTCGAGTCCTCATGACCCTTCAACAGAACTAAGTAAAAATAGGAAAGGGGTGAAATATATATTTGGAGAGACCAAATGCAGACTGGGTGACCGCTTTGTAGAACACCTTCGGTCTGTCCACAAGCATTACCCAGACCTCCCTGTCGCTTGCCATTTCAACACTCCACCCTGCTCTCATGCCCACGTCTGTCCTTGGCTTGCTGCATTGTTCCAGTGCAGCTCAACGCAAACTAGAGGAACAGCACCCCATCTTCTGACTAGGCACTTTACAGCCTTTTGGACTGAATATTGAGTTCAACAATTTTAAATCATGAACTCTCTCCTCCATCCCCACCCCCTTTCCGTTTCTTCTCCCTCCTTTTTTTTTCCTATAATTTATATAGATTTTTCTTTTCCCACCTATTTCCATTCTTTTTAAATGTATTTCCACCCATTGTTTATCTCTACCTTTTAGCCTTTTTAGATTCCTTCCCCCCACCCCACCAGGTCTATCTGTACCTTGTTTGTTCTGCTTTCTACTCTTAATTAGCACATTCCTTTAGATAATATCACCACCTTCAACACCTCTTTGTCCTTTTGTCTGTGACATCTTTTGATTATCTCCACCTACTACTGGCTTCTTGCCCCAACAACATCCCCCCACCCCTCCCCCCACCACCCCCCCGCCCACCCCCACATCAGCTTATATTTCACCCCTTTCCTATTTTTACTTAGTTCTGTTGAAGGGTCATGAGGACTCGTAACGTCAACTGTGCTCTTCTCCTCCGATGCTGCCAGACCTGCTGAGTTTTTCCAGGTATTTCTGTTTCTGTTTTTATCTTCTAACCACTCTTTGTTTCTTTGGTGGTGATCTTAAATTCATCCCTTTGAGTTACTGACTTGCAAACCAATGCTAATAGTTTCCCAACTTACTTTATCAAAAACATATGCTTTCCAACATCTCTCCCCTAAAGCATATTGTTGAACTTTTCTTAAGTGTTTGTGCCCTAGTTTCAGTTTTTCTCGTCTCATGGTATCGTGGTAGAAAATCTTTTCTGCAGTGTCCTGCCATCCTTCTGACAGAAGAGTGCCTGACAGTAGACACAATATCCAAATGTGGTTAATCAAAGATTAGTGCAGGTTGAGGATGCCACACTTGTTTTTGTACCAGAAATCAGAGCCACCCATAGGCCTTTTTGTTTTACAGCTTTATCAACTTGTCCCCCAAGTTTTAAAGATTTCTGTATCTGAACAGTTTCTAATCCAGTGGCTTATATGAATGGATGTGATAGCATAGATATAACTTCAAGTTCTTTTCTTTCACAGGAATGTTATGTTTGTATGTACTAGCAATTGACATAAATAACATAGCGGAGTCTGTTTTGACGATTATTGGAGCTAGAACTTTGCAGACTCTTCAAGGCTTCTAAGAATACAATACTTCCAACTTCTCAAGTTGGAAGTTGCTACACAACTCACTTTCCATTTTCCCCAGTATAGCTGGAAATTAATTACACAAGTAATTGGAGTGAACTGACTGCCAATGCTCACAATCTATACACATATAGCCAGTCATTAACTCAAGTTCTGGGTTACAATATATTGTAAAATGAACAGCGAAGATAATAAATATAAAATGGAAATTGCACAGGATTACATAGATAGACATTATCTTTGATTTGCCATATGCTTAGCTCTAAAGAAGTGCATAATTATTTCATACTTTTTCTGTTAACAATAACAGCATAAAAATTAGACAAAATATACCTGCAGTAAAATTCCAGCTTAAACGTTTTTCTTTTTCAAAATCTTAGCAACCAAAATTAGTTTGTGCAAGCTTCCTTTTCCAGGCATTTGTTGAAGTGTTGCAGATTGTCAGACTGTACCATTACCTGATAGCGAATATGAGTGATGCGAATCATGTGCTAAAGTTTGATAGATGTCATATCCCACAGCAAATAGGAAATAAACAGGGAGAAGCCAATGCAATAAAAAGATCCTTGGACTCATGGGCAAAGGCACTTTAAGAAGCCTAAAAAAGTAAATAATGTGATCAACATTTTAGAATGATTTGGCAGAATATGCATATGCCTCAAAACCTGTTTTGCAACTTGAGGTCATTTTACAATTGTAATCATTTCCATTACATTTGTGATATCTAAAGTTTCAAATCTTACTCTATTTCATACGCTAGAGAGGAGAACTATAGATAGCCTGCCTAAATGAGCTATTATATTGGCATGTTTTTGATTGCAGTTTTAAATTAATAATTTAAGTAGGCTAAAACTTTTAGCAGTACTGATCCAAGATCGTTTAAATGTGTATATCCAACAGGGGATAAAAAGAATAAGATTTCCAATATTTGTATATTTTAATAAAATAAGAATGATGCACATATACAGCTGATTTGTTAGCTCCTGAAATAATTAGCTAATATTCTGAAGGTCAAGCCTTCATCGCAATGAAATATTGCGGCTAAAAACAAGTGAGAGGAGAGAACAACACGCAAGAGTAAAATTTTGATGCAAATGATTCAACTAAACCTCTGCAGTTTCATTTAAAGCTATCAACAGAAAAACATGTTGCACTTCTTGATACTATTACAAGGCAACACATGGGTTTAATAGCCAGTGATCCAGCTGCCCTAATGTTCTCATCTACTCTTCATCCCAAATAAATTAAGCTAGTCTGCTGCCCATATCCTAACTCACACCAAGTCCCATTCATTCAGCACACTTGGCTCCTGAGTCAGCAATACTTCAATTTTAAACTTCTCATCTTTGTTTTTAGATTTCTCCAAGACTTCATCCCTCCCCATCTTTACCTCCTGCAGCCTGACAACGCTGAGGTATCGGCACTCTTCCAGTTCTACTCCCTTGTATCTCCCCAATTTTAATCACCCCACCATTGGTGACCAAACCTTCACTACCCATTGCCTAAGCTCTGGCCGAAGCCAGAGCTTAGGCAAATTCCTTGCATAAACCTCACCAACTGTCTACCCCTTCTCCTTTAAGATACTCCTTAAAACCTACCTTTATCTGGGCTTGGCTTCAAATTTTGTTTGTCTTTGGACATTATATGACATTAAAGATGCTATGTAAATGGAAGTTGTTGTTACAGTACTCTCCCTCCTTTCTTGGCTTCACTTTCTATCAGGCTTGCCTCCACATCCATCTGATTATTTGCCATCAACAAAACTATAACTCCATCCAGATATCATCTTGGCTCCTTGCTACTCAGAGAAAACATTACCATTGCAATATTTCATTTAGTCTTCCATCACCACAATTGGCACATTCTTATGCAACTGTAGCAGATGAAATGCTTGACCAATTGCCATTTCTTGCACCACTGTTAAAGGTTCCAATCTTTTAATGTAAAACAGTAATTTATTTATTGCGGAAAATAAAAGCTCATGGTGTAGGGAGCAACATATTAGCATGGATAGAAGATTGGCTAGCTAACAGGAGACAGAGAGTAGGGATAAATGGGCCATTTTCTTGTTGGCGGGATGTAATGAGTGGTGTGCTACAGGGATCAGTGCTGGGGCCTCAACTCTTTATAATTTATATAAATGACTTGGATGAAGAGACCGAAGGTATGATTGTGAGATTTGCTGACGACACAAGGATAGGTAGGAAAGTTAGCTGTGACAAGGACATAAGGAGGCTACAAAGTGACATAGATAAGTGAGTGGGCAAAGACCTGGCAAATGGAAAACTGTCCATTTTGGCAGGAAGAATAAAAAAGTATATTATCTAAATGGTGAGAGATTGCAGAGCTATGAGATGCGGAGGGATCTGGGTGTCCTTGTGCATAAATTGCAAAAGGCTAGTATGCAGGTACAGCAGGTAATTAGGAAAGTTAATAGAATGTTATCATTTATTGTGTGGGGGATGATTACAAAAGTAGGGAGGTTACCCTTCAGTTATACAAGGCACTGGTGAGACCACATCTGGAGTATTGTGTACAGTATTGGTCTCCTTATTGAAGGAAAGATGTAAATGCATTAGAAACGGCTCAGAGAAGGTTTACTAGACTAACACCTGGAATGGGTGAGTTGCTTTATGAGGAAAGGTTGGACAGGGTAGGCTTGTATCCACTGGAGTTTCAAAGAGTAAGAGATTACTTGATTGTGGCCTTTAAGATCCTTATGGTATTGACAGATGTGGAGAGGATGTTTAGTCTTGTGGGAGAATCTATAACTGGGGTCATGGTTAAAAATGGTTGCTCATTTAAGACAGAGATAAGGAGAAATTTTTTCTTTAAGAGAGTCGTAAGTGTTTGGAGCTCTGTTCCTCAAAGGTCACTGGAAGTAGAGTATTTGAATACTTTTAAGGCAGAGCTAGATAGTTTCTTGATTAACGAGGGGATGAAAGGTTATCGGGGGTAGGCAAGAATGTGGAGTGGTGGTTACAATCAGATCAGCCATGATCTTAATGAATGGTGGAACAGGCTCAAAGGGCCGAGTGGCCTACTCCTGCTCCTAATTCGTATATACTCCCTGCACTCTAGTGTGCTCTCTATTAATTGTTAATGGGAACCTCTACAATGGGCATATAAAATGCAGGTGGATAACAAGTATGAACCTGACCTTCCTGTAGCTTAATGCTTAAGTGCCCCATTCCATTTCCATTTTAAAACTTACATATTTATTCTGCAAAATTATGACCAAGCTCAATCCAAATCCAGCTTCTTCTTTGGCATATGCCTTGCAATAAGATTGAGCTTTAACAACTCAAACAAGTCTACTCCTTTTAGTTTTGTACTTCATTTAATAAGCAATATTCCTAAGAACCCTATTTGATTTCCCTAAACTGCCTAAAGCTCCCAAATTACTTGTGAATCTTCAGTGAACAGTCAATGACACTGCAAACCCTTTTTTCACTTTTAAATGGCAGCCATGGGTGGATGTGGCATGCCCTGTGTTGCCTTGCCTCACAGGCCTAACATATTACCTCTCCACTTTAATGGGCATCTGCAAGAGTCCCGATCACAAATTGGCACAACTTTAAAGGAGGTGCAGGAATAGAGAGACCTAGAGATTTATGTAAGAAATCTTTTAAGGTGGCAGGACAAGTTGATTAACCTGCTTTAAAAAGCATATGGGATCCACAGATTTATAAATAAAGTTCTAGAGCTAAAAAGAAAGAAGTTATACTAAACCTTTATAAATTACTGGCTAGGCTTTAGCTGTATTCAGTTATAGACACCACACTTGGGAAAGACGTCAAAGACCAGGATAGAATGGAGAGAAGATTTACTAGAATGGGACCAGGGATGAGGGATTTCAGTTATGGTATGTGGTGAGAAAAGTTAAACTGTAATTGTCTCCTTGGAGCAGAGAAGGTTTCAGGAGGGATTTGATAGAGGCATTCAAAACCTTGAATTGATTTTTAATAGACTAAATAAGGAGAAGCCCTTCCCTCACAGAAGAATCAGCAACTGGAGCATCCAGATTTAAGGTGAATGGCAAATGAGTCTGAGGGAAAAGGAGAAAGTTTTTATGCTTTGTTTTATTTTGATCTGCAATGCAATGACTGGTGGAAGCAGTTTCAGTTGTAACTTTCATAAGATAATTGGATAAATACTTGAAGGGGAAGGAATTTGAGTGTGATGACAAAAGGACGGAGCAGTGGGACTAAATGGTTAGTTCTTTCAAAGAACCAGCTGAGCTGAATTATCTCCTTCCGTGCTGTAAAGTTCTAAGATTTACATACCTAGATGAGCTTGCAACTTAATCCTCTTATTCCCAACCTTTGCATACATTTTATAGCATCTGAGCATCTAATTGATTTTTGTTACCCTATTAATTAATAATAATGAAGACCCAGCACGGATACTAATTTGATTCCTTAATAATCATTCTTTGTTACAGAATTTCGTGCAACCGTTAATTTATTCCACAATTTTCCTGACAATACAGTTAGCATTTTCTAATAGTCAACTATGCAGAACGTTGCCTTGTTCTCTAGAAATAAAAGTAGATGAATGTCTACTGGGCTCCCTTTATCCATTGAAAAGTTAGGTTGCAGAAAGAAGCCATCGTGTCTGCGTCGGCTGAAAAAAAACTAGCCGCTCAATTTCAATGCCACTTTCCAACACCTGGTCCATTTCTTGGAGGTTACAGCATTTCAGGTGCAGATCCGGGTACCTTTTAAATGAGTTGAACGTTTCAGCCTCAACCACCAATTTAGGCAGTGAATTCCAGAGGCCAATTAGCCTCTAGGTGAAAAAGTTTTTTCTCTACCATTTCTATCCTTCTACCAATCACCTTAAATCTATGCCCCTGGTAACTGACCCCTCAGCTAGAGGAAACAAGTCTTTCCTGTCTATTCTGTCTAGGCATCTCAAAATTTTGTACACCTCAATCAGGTCACCCCTCAGCCTCCTCTGTTCTAAGGAAAACAACCCCAGCCAACCAATCTTTCCTCATAGTTCCAAGTTTCCAGCTTGGCAACATTTTTGTAAATCTCCTCTGTGCTCGCTCCAGAGCAATTATGTTCTTCTTGTAATGTGGTGACCAGAACAAAATTATGGGGGGCCTAGATAGGTCCATCACTGAATTGAAGACATCTTGGCCAAACAAACCTTCTGAACAAAGGTCAAGCATAGTCCCTTCATATAAATCTTAAAAAGGGAATTTTTTAAACCTCAGTGGACTACTCCATCTTTGAAATTCATAGAAATTAACTTCATTTCTCTCCTTTGAACAGCACTTTGTTGACTTATATAAACAATTAATATACGGACTTACTTATATGGCTCTGATCGAGCATTTCTCAGCATCAGGAAAATGAATAGACCAGCTTCAAGATTTAAAGCAAATGAGGTGACTTTATCAAGCACAACAACAAATCCCTGCAGAAAACAACAGAAATAATGAAATATAAAAATATCATGGCAAATTATTCTACAGTTTTTGAGACAGAGGAGAGGAATGATATTTTGAGCTTTCCTTGTGATGGAGCGAGAGGTTTTTGAAGTAATGTGACAATTTTCATTAGCAAGGGGTTAGGTGATGTTCTAGTTGTGAAATCTGAGAGAATTCTTTGCTTCTTCGGCCAAATATTTGGTAAACTTGATTATTAAAACTGAACATAGAAGTGGTTATACACAGATTCACTGGAGACATGTTACATTCCATTCCCATGTCTATAAGTATTAAATGCAAAAAATCTCACTTTCAAAAACTAAAGCAAATACGGTGCAAAAAAATTAGTCATAGAGGTCTACAGCACAGAAAAAATCCCTTCGGCCCATCGAGTCTGTGCCGGTCAAATAAGTACCTAACTATTCTAATCCCATTTTCCAGCACTAGGCCCATAGCCTTGTATGCCATGGCATCGCAAGTGCACATCCAAATACTTCTTCAATGTTATGAGGGTTTCTGCCTCTACCACCCTTTCAGGCAGTGAGTTCCAGATTCCCACCACCTTCTGGGTGAAGAAATTCTTCCTCACATCCCCTCTAAACCTCCTGCCCCTTACCTTAAATCTATGCCCCTGGTTATTGATCCCTCCACCAAGGGGAAAAGTTCCTTCCTGTTTACTCTATTTATGCCCCTCATAATTTTATACACCTCAATCATGTCCCCCCTCATCCCCTCTGCTCCAGGGAAAATAACCTAGTCTATACAATCTTTCCTCGTAACTAAAACTCTCCAGCCCAGGCAACATCCTGGTAAATCTCCTCTGCGCTCTCTCTCTAGTGCAATCACATCCTTCCTATAATGCGGATTCCAGAACTACACGCAACACTCTAGTTGTGGCCTAACCAGCGTTTTATACAGCTCCAGCATAACCTCCCTGCTCTTATATTTTATGCCTCGGCTAATAAAGGCAAGCATTCCATATGCCTTCTTAACCACCTTATCCTGTACCTGTCCTGCTACCTTAAGGGACCGGTGGACATGCACACCAAGGTCCCTCTGATTCTCGGTACTTCCCAGGGTCCTACCATTCATTGTATGTTCCCATGCCTTGTTTGCCCTGCCAAAGTGCATCACCTCACACTTGTCCTGATTAAATTTCATTTGCCACTGATCAGCCCATCTGACCAGCCCATCTATATCCTCCTGTAATCTAAGGCTATCCTCCTCACTATTTACCACCCCACCAACTGTCGTGTCATCCGCAAACTTACTGATCAACCCTCCTACATTCAAGTCTGAATTGTTTATATATAGCACAAACAGCAAGAGACCCAACACTGATCCCTGTGGAACCCCACTGGACACAGGCATCCAGTCACAAAAACACCCCTCGAACATCATCCTCTGCTTCCTGCCACTCAGCCAATTCTGGATCCAATTTGCCTTGGATCCCATGGGCTCTTACCTTCGTTATCAGTCTCCTATGCGGGATCTTATCAAAAACCTTGCTGAAGTCCAAGTAGACTATGTCAAATACATTGCCCTCATCTACACACCTGGTCACCTCTTCGAAAAATTCAATCAAGTTGGTCAGAAATGGCCTCCCCTTAACAAAACCATGCTGACTGTCCTTGATTAATCCCTGCCACTCCAAGTGTAGATTAATTCTGTCCCTCAGAATTGTCATGAATGTACTTTGTGTGCTAAAGCAAATTGCCAGTTGTGCATACCAATTACAAGGTGTAGATTTGCAGTGGTATTGATGCCAAACTGCCTGTGTTATAAGAACACGAGAAATAGAAACAGGAGTAGACCATATGGCCCATTGAGCCTGCTCCGCTATTGAATACAATTGTGGCTGATCTTGGGCTTCAGCTCCATTTTCTACCCATTCCCCATATCTCTTAATTTCTTGAGGGACCAAAAATATGTCTATCCCAGCCTTAAATGTATTCAACATGGAGCATCCACAACCCACTGGGGTAGAGAATTCCAAAGATTCACAACCCTTTGAGTGAAGTAATTTCCCCAGGTGTATTACCTGACTGAAACTGACGATAAGTTTTGGAGTGTACACATGCGCAGAACAACACGGAAATCCAGAAGTTGCTGTCAGTGATTCTATACTTTGCTAGAGGCTGTGGTGTTGAGGCACCCACCCCGCCCCCCAACTCCCAAAACAACCAGGAAATGTACGCAATCTGCCATCAATGGCAGATTGATGAATTGACAAAAACTTCCACTCTTTCGTGGTAAGTCTCACCGTAAAAAACCATTGAAAAAGCTGCAGTTTGTTGAATGCGGTGTAACTGAGTTTTCAATGACTTATTAACTTAATATTTACTGCTAAGCAACAGTAGCAGAAAAGCTAAATTATATATATTTAGAATATCAAACCTCTCCATTAAGATAAAAATTCTACATTTTAATTTTTTTAAAGTTTGCTTGCATTGATGTTTTGGCTTATGTCTAGATCCAGACATCATTTATTTTGCTCTCTGAAAATTTCAATGAGAAGCATAAGGTTTCTGGTTTGTAGGCTGAGAGAATAATTTGCTGTGATTGGCTGTCAGGGTTTTATCGCTATCTGTCTAATTGGTGGCTCAAAATTTGTAGGAGAGTGGTATTTGTTAACGTGTCATGTTTTGCTGTTCACAAGGAAATATTTTGTCTTCTTCGGGCAGACTGGCCCTGGGAACCGTTCAGTGTTGATAATTCAATTCAGTGTGCGTGATTATAAAATCCACTTTCGGTCACTCTCCCAGATGTGGTCATTGTCAGGTTTCTTCATTAGGTTCTGAAATATGGTCCTAACCTTTCTCTCCCTTCCCCTGAATTTAAATTGCTTACTTTAGTTATGCATCCTGGCCTGAATTCCCAAAAAGGATAATACATTTTATTTAATTTTCAGACCTGATGGGTAAATGAGTGTTTCCAAGGTGGTTGGGGAGTTTGCAGCCTCCCAGTCCACTATCCTCCCACTTTGCGCCCACCATGTGGTCAGTCAACAGGTAGATTTCTGACCTCTCGCCTACAGTAAGCACCCTAAATGTGTCCCTAGTGGCACATTGTCTCTGTGTATTTAAATTAGGTATCTCCCCTGAGTCCATACAATTGAGTCAGATCTACAGTGGGCAAGCGCTAGCAGTTAGACAGATCAAAGGCTTCAGAATTTTAGTCTCCTAGAAGCTGCTGAAATTATAGGGTTGAATTGAAAATACACTATTATGGCATAATGTATTTACAGGATTTTCTTATTCATTTCATTAATATAAATTCTTCATGCCTAACTTACCTTTGGATTAGACATAGCCACCATAAAAATAATACCAAATCCCAGCAGGCAAACTAATCCTCGAGTCACACTGCAGAGCAAAGCAATTATATTGGTATTTAGATTAGTGAAGATATATTTTCTAATGCAAACAATATCACACAAAAGAACAACTTACTTATAGCAGCTTTGACATAAGACATTCAAATTATTTTATAGAAGTAGAAATTAAGCTGAGATTAAGAAATGGAGGACAAAAAATAACAGGTGCTTACTGAGACCCAGACTAAAGAGTCAGAGGAGGTTTTTGAAATATGGGAGAGGGAGAAAAGCAAACATCTTTAGTTAAGTGTTGCAGAGTGTTGCTCTACTGTGCCTGAGGTTCCTATTCAGAGTGTTCCTTTGTACATTTTTAATAATCTTG
Source organism: Cetorhinus maximus (assembly GCF_964194155.1). Classification (NCBI taxonomy): domain Eukaryota; kingdom Metazoa; phylum Chordata; class Chondrichthyes; order Lamniformes; family Cetorhinidae; genus Cetorhinus; species Cetorhinus maximus. The sequence continues at coordinate 51,621,039 of NC_135897.1, read as the reverse complement.
AATCCCATTTATTGACAAGCTTTCCAGTTCCATCCTGAAGCCCACTAAGGTGTCTTGTTCCACTATCTGTGCCAGTACTCTATGTTCTATGCACATACTACTCTTTCAGTAAAATGTTTTCCTCTACATTCCCTATTTTTTGTTGACTTCTCGATTGTCAACATTCTTGCTCTTCGTGGCTTCACATTAAAACTGCAGCCCACTGACACTCTTTCCTGAACTCTTCCACTTCCCAGACTCACTGTTGGTCCGATATTGGCACCCTCACCATCTGATCTTTGTCGCCTTTGCGACTGGTGTACTGGCTCTTGAAGTGCAACTTGAGTGCCCTGAAGACACAAGAAGACCAACTTTGTGTGGTTCTCTTGCATACCAGTTACTGCCAACCAATTTGTGGTTGTCATTGGATTTGTGCCTGAAGACAGGCAAGACCCAATTTCTAGGCCCATGTGCCTGACTTTTTAAAAAAAATAACGTAATTAGCCATTTCCTAGGACAGGATTTTCCCCCTGGTTGGGGGCGAAGTTGAAGTGTGGGTGCGCAGACACACGCCTCCGATTGGGCGCGCCGCCATTTTATGTTGACCCACCCAGCGTGATGTCCACACGGAAGCACTGTACGTCCCGCGGGCGGGGGGGAATCCCTAAACCCGAGAGTGCGCTCTTTCGAGCATGCGCACTCATTTCCCTGAGGCTAAGTGCTGCCTCAGGCAGATCGCCTCTACTGTCAAAAATATTAAAAATAGAGAAAAAAAAATATCTGACTTGTCCCCTCATGTGACACTGTCACATGAGTTCGGACATGTCCATAATTATTTTAAAAACTTCAATTAAATTTTTAAAAACCTACATGAAACCTCATCCTGCCCATGGATGAGGTTTCATGCTTTTTCTAATTCCCGCCAGGGCTCCTGGCCTGCCCGCCAACCTTAAGGTTGCACGGGCAGGTCTATTGATTAGTTCAATGACTCTGTCATGGCCTCAATTGGCCATTGACAGGTTGGTGGGCGCACAGCTGATTTTGCTGAGCCCCCGCCTACCTGAAAATTTAAATGGGGCGCGGTGACGTCAGGAGTTCCGCCCGACGTCACTGCGCATCATTTTATGCGTCGGCAAATGGGCCCCGTCCCCCGCTCGCCGATGGGAAAATCTTGCTCCTGGTCTTCTGGTCTTACTCCTGTATTTAATTAGCTGTGAAAAATGTTCGCACTTTTATTTATTTAGTGTTATGCCATTCAAGATGTGAGATTGCTCCCCAAACTGCAGAGTGGAGGTGCTCCCATGTTCATTAATGTGCCTTAGTTCCAACTTCAGAAGTGCACCCGCTATTGTAACAGTTTGAATTTTTCCAATTCCCACACCAACCATCCCACGGCCTGATTAAGACTGTCAATCGATGTTGAATTATGAGAAATTCTGTACTCTGGATTCCAGTTTTTTTAAAATCACCATTTTATTTCTAACCTTTATTTTCACTATATAATTAAGTGTACCATCAAACATTCTATCAGACAATGTTTATCATTTTCTGTTGCAAAAAGTATTTTAAAACTATTTCCAATACATAATTTTGATTCCCTATTACTATTATAGTAACTAATTTGTTCTTAAACATCTTGCTTGCTGCAAAGAAATTCTACCTTATCTTTTATTATTCACTTTCAAATTCTTCCAATTTCTTTTACTAATTGGTTATCAGATTTCAGAAAGCAGCATTAGGTAAAATGACATGTCCTGTGGACTAGATATCAATCATATATCCATGAGTGGTGGAGCTAAGTTTTAGATCATAGGAGAAATGGTGATTAGTAATGAAATGGTGATTACACAGCTGAAGTCCACAGCACATTTTCACAGCATGAGCTTTTTTTTCTACATCTATTGACAGGACTATAAATTCTGATGGATTTATCAAATATCTTAAATGAGCAGTTTTATTAAATAATGCCAAATACAGTTTAAAATTTAATCCGTGTAACTTTTCGGTCAGAAAGAAATCAACTGACTTTCATATACATATATTTGGATCACTGATATTTAGCTCGAATGTAATAAAAATCAAAAACCAATTTATTCCAAGGTGAATAGCTGTGTGAAATTTTCATTTATAGTCACAAGATGAAAACGAATGAAGAAACCATTTGAGAAGATCGTCTATTTTCAATATATTTTACTTTGTGCTTTCTATAGTGGTTTTACTTCTAATGAAAAATCGATGGGTGGGATTTTCTTGGCTCCAGGGTGGTGGGCTTGTAGGCGGGGGAGCAGGAAAATATCGGAACCTGTATTGGGCAGCTCCCCAGGAGGAGTACCCAGCAGCAGGACCGATTGCAGAACTGCCTTATTAAGGATTATTTTTCCAGTGGCGAGTGCCCCCAACCACGTGCGGAAGCCTCCATCTTCATGGAGGTAGCCTTCCTACAGCTGTCCAGAGAGCCATTGGAGCTGGAGGGGCCCACAGGAGAGAAGACCATCCCTACGGCCCCATTGGGTCACCAAGAGGTGCCTGCCTGGCGCCTCTGATTTTATTTTATTTTTTTACTTAGCTCTCCAAGGGCGCCTCCATGTTCCGGTGAACCCCTCCCCCTCTCGATCTCCAACCTGCCTTAGCAGCCCCCACCTGGGCTAGCAGCATCTAAATCATGCCTGCATCCATACCGAGCTCGTCCCGCTGCTGGCAAATACAGGCTCGGGATCCACATCTGGTCCTGATGCTGAGTCCTGAAGCCTTTGGTAAAATCCTGCACAATAATCATGGCTCTGATGGTTGAGAGCATGAGTTATGATGTTGTATTGCCTTAGCCATCTGATGTTTTGTGAACCAGTATCAGGCAATTTTTCATCACAATTTGAAGCAGTTACTTTTTATGATTGTAACTTAGGGTTGAACTTTCCTTTACCTTTTTAAGCTGCCAATCTTAATTAATTGCAGGTAAGATGTTTCACACCGTTCAGAAGCCTTCTCACATTTCCTGTTCCAGAAGGAATCCACCCAGCCTTCCACTGCAGGGAAAAGATCAGGTGAAAGGTGGAACGAAAAAATGGCTTGCTTCAATTGTGCAGGTAAATACCACAAGAATTTCAGATTTTAACTTGTAATCACAATCAGTGATCACTTGCATTACTACTTTACAAGTCAAACAAATGAACATTTCTAATGTAGTAACTGGAGGAAAGTGGCTTATGTCTGAAGCATGTTATGTAATTTAGCTCCAATAGTGAAACAAACTGGTATCACATAGCCAGGAATTTTCTGAAAGATGCAAGATTAGACATATACACCATTATTCCAGCACAGAAGTTCCAAGACATTCTGGTGGAAATGAGTTAAGCTAGATTTTACATCACACCAATATTTCTTGGACGATTTACCAAAACCCTCGTGAACAATTAAAAATTCATGATAATAGCTCCATCCCCACTGAAACAACAGTAATCAGAAGTTTCCTTGCTTCATACTAGTTTTATTTGCCACCTGCAGGCACAATGATGAAGAATGGCACAGGAGGACCTTGGATCAACACATTAGTAAGTTTGTATTGCTAAAATAAAACTAGATTTGATTGTTATAGAAATGATCAGATTATCAAGACCTGACCAATAATTTATTGCTCTTGAGACGCAATAAATTTTCTGGTGATTTAGCAGTAATTTTGTTTGAGATAATATTGTTTGCTATTATTCATGGAAAAATGTTCACATGACCTTTTGTAGGAAAAGCTTGAGGTCTCCTGAACAGAATTGATAAATAAGCCAAGAAGTTGAAGTGTCCAATTGAGGTGCTACTGAGCTTACCTTGGATTAAGCGCTTGACCTGAAGCATTACTGGGAGAGAAATGTATGTTGCAATAATTTTCTGTCTACCTATAGCGCAGAAGTTTGAGAAAATTATTGTGCATGCGACTTATGGCATTACTTATATCATTCCATAATTTCTTGGGAACATTTTGCGTTACCCTCACTGAATTTAATTACCATAACTTCACCTACCATTAAAATCAATGATAATCATGAATTTCCTGAATTAACACCTGTTTTTTGTCACTGCCACCCAGAGGGAAAAATAATGGCACTAGAGTTGTGCCAGCAGTGTGATTTATTCACTTTAAATGCATTCACTGATTTCATTTAAATGACAAGCATTCTGTTTGATTGGGACTTGTTCAAAGACAGGTTCTTAAACCATTACATTGTCTCGTCAATAAAAATGTATTAGTAACCATGCTTTTAAGTTATTTTTAAAATGTTTCCTTTTAAGCATTAATCATTGTTCATCTGTTACTTCACAAGTCTAATTGGCTAAAAGGTCCCTCAAGAATAAATAAATGCCAAAAAGCCAATTCAACAATTGTGTATTAATGTTTATACAAAGTATGTTTAATCCACAGTAGGCAAACCATATGTCAATTGGGCTGGAAAGGATAGTAAAAGTTCTTTAGAATATTTGTCCCTAAGCAAAGTTGAAAGATTCTTAGCTGACACTGGCTCATCTTTTCTTTCATATTTAGATTAGAATATTCTGTTGTAAATTCTACATTGTTCATTCAGGGCACACAATGGTCTAACTTATGACCAATATCCCCGACGCAGGAAATTACAGGTGAATATTTTACACCAACACCTGTATAAAAATTCTGGCGATTATTTCATTACCATCAGCATTACCGTTATTCTAATTGTGAATTGTGTAATTAGATATGTAAGCAGACCCTAATTAAAATCTGATCACTAAATAATTCCTGTACTTCTACAAAGAATGTGATTGATCCAAGTTATGCATTTAACATTTTAAATAGGACATTGTGTGTAATTATAACTATTAATTCTGGAAGGATCATCTGGGAACTTCTGAATTTGTTCACTAAATTCAGGAACAAAAAGGATACGAATTATACTCCTACATCTATTTTCCTAGATTCTATAATGCTGATGTGGAACCAATTCACTGTTATGACATCCTGAGTTCTGACTGAACTAAGTAGTGGTAAATATATATTTTGAGTTGCTCCCCAAAAACATAACTGATTATTTTGGGCATGGTGATGGTAAGTCATAAGGCTCAGCATAATGCTAATAATACGCTGTTTACAGTTTACATTAAATATTCCAACTCACTAATAGACCATTTATTAATTGAATCTACAGCCAAAATTTGCGAACAGAGGTTTTTTATCTGAGCTTAGTTGCTCTTAAAGGCTAGGGGTTAATTTTCCCAGTTCCATGGAGGCAGTTTAGGATACGGGACTGGCAGCAAAATGGAGCCGCCTTCGACCAACCTTGCCAGAGGCAGGGTGAACGTGACAGAGGCAACAGTGGGCAGCCAATTAGGGCCATTACTGGGTCAAATGGGGGAAGAGATGCCACCATCACCTGTTGGTGACTGGTTCCCCACCCCCCACAACCTCCCTGCTGAGGCTGGAGCCCATCATTTAACTTGAGGTTGCCTCCCAGCGGCAGATCAAGGGTGCCATCAACGCCTACTCTGCGTCACCACAACACAGACCTGCTGGGATATGACAGCCACAGCTGCAGGCCAACCTGTGAAGGGCTTCCCCCACCACACTGATGGTCTGGCAGCTGTGGCCATGGAAGATTTTTAATTAGTTACAATGCTGCAGAGAGTGCCTCTGTTTTGAGGTGCCCTTGCAGTCTCCTGCCTGCCTCAACCTCACCCCCTCTTCTGATGGGACCGTTGATTGGACGTCGCTGCGGGACTTCCTATTGGGCTTCCTGCTTCCTTGGTCCACCCACCGTTGTTAATTGGCAGGTCTCCTAGAGGTGAATTGGCCACTTCTGGGAAGATCATGAGCAACGTCTTGGCACAGCCACTTCTGAGTTCCTGACCCAGAATTGAGGCTGACCTTGGGATCATGACCCAACAGGAAAACCCAACCCTATATGTGGGTTTAGTAATTAATGACACTCATTGTCTAATTGGGAGAGTTAGACCTTTTAAGCTTGTGTACCAAATTTGCATTCATTGCTACAGTGGAATAATTTATTCTTCCAGTGACTTGTGACGAATACTATTGGAATATGTTTGATATGATTAGTGTTTTAATATTGTCAAGATATTATTATTAATGAGCAAGCTATTCTATCTACAATCTGTTGCTAATTTTCTGATGGGGATGAATCAAAATAACAAGAGAAAGAGAACTCTACTCTGCTCATTGTTCTGGAGTTAGTCGACAGATTGACATTTTGTACTTTTCATGCCTTTGGTGTATTATTCCTTTGTGTTCTGCAATCTATTCTCAGTGCGAAATCCATCTGGATCTTCACACAGAACAAAGCTGAGAGCAATGTAATAATATGCAACAACTTGGTGATTAATCTTAAATATTAAATTTATATATTCTCCACTTCAACTTTTTATGTTATTTCATCACACCTCCAAACCCAAAACAATATACTTCAGTTAAAAATTAGCTCTGAAGTTGTGCAAAGAAACAATCATGATGTGGTGCCCGAGGTGACCTTGGACTGCATGGGGCTAGGCAGAGATCTATTTGCTCTGCATGCTAATTTTTAAAAAACTTATCAAGCATGACATTTTTTTTTTGAAGATGCTTCTCACAGCTTTGTCCTTTTTCTAAAACTCGGTCTTTATCTAATATCTAATATGCTACAAAACTGTTTATTACAACAGGTATGTTGGAGTTTTAATGTAGACAGATGTAGACATAAGTGTAGCCAAAAAACTACTTTAAAAAATGCCATAAAAATTACCTATGAGATAAACTGATTAATTAAACTGTATCCTGAATTGAGAGTTTAAAATATATATGATAAATAATTTTTTGCCAACTATTACTAAATTCCTGAGCAATTAAATTCAATAATATCTAGAAAAGTTGACTTACATGTATGCTTCATTGCAGATCCAAGCACCAGGAAAGAAACAGTAATGCTGACAGTGATGAAAATCTCTGTAAACCAGGCCACCCAGGCAAATCTTCTGTACTGTTCCATTATAATCTGTCAAAAAAGAGGTGAATTCTAACATGTTTGACAAGTAAAGGAACAACATCATCTCTCAGGATTTTAATGCAAAGTTATGAAAGGCAATGGTTTGAGCCCCAAGGTTCCCTGTTATTTAAACTTGTACCAAGGAGCCATCTCTGATTGGTTTACCAATGGATCCTCTCGCTATTCCAAGACATGTTTTGCTCCAGTATTTTTCCTGTGAACTGACCCAAGGTAGCTCCAGAGCAACCTACAGTTCAAATCTTCCTGAGCAGTTGGCTGAAGGAAGCTGCCTTTTTAAAAATATGCTCTTGGGATGTGGGGAGCACTGATAAGACTACGTTTATTACCTATCACAAGTTTCCTTTAAATAGTGATGGTGAGCTTTCTCCTTGAATTGCCTTGTGATATTAAGTGAGGAATTCCAGAACAATAAACCCAACAATGAGTATGGAAAGGTGATATAGGGGGGGGGCGGTTTGTAATCCTACCTGTCCAGCAAAAATCAAGCTGGTAAGCAGTTGAAAGCAACCCGGTGACTTTTCTGCTGAGGTGTCTCGATTTGAACTTGTTCTTCTGATTGGGTGGCAGTGCACCTGCTTTAACCTAGTGGGACTTATATTCAGGTCAGGATGCAATGATCTCATTGAGCCCGATACACTATTTAATCTCCGATCTGAGTAAGGAAGCCGAGTCTAGTAAACACTAGTCAGAAGAGGATAAAAAGCAGAGGAGTCCATTCCAAGTATGGCTTTTACTTTCCTTTGTAGGGTCTGGAGGAACATTCCAGAGTAAATTAACATCAGACAACAGGACCCGGGTGGGAAATTGGCAGCTAAGGCACCTAGTCGATTTTAACTGTTTACCTGCCGGCTTTCTGCTGGGTGTGAAAGGTTCAAATTAACCCTTATAAGGCACTCCTCTTCCTGGTCCCATGAGGAAAATTTATTTCGCCCCTAACCCGGACTCCCCCAGTTTCCATCTGTCCCCATGATTGCCTTGGTGCCAGCAGCCTGCTAAGGGCTGCCCAGAATTCTGTAGGCAAGCAGCTGCATCCCACCCATTTCCTACCAATTCTAGAAGGAAGTCAGCCAATAGCCGGTTAATAAGGCTAGCACTGAAAATTACCATGGCTTCATTCAGCTAGGGTGAGTGAGATTCCAACTAAAATTAACAGATTCCACTAAAAATTTTACCTGCTACTTGTCCACCCAAATTTGGATGGTATCCTGGCCCTCCTGTGAGTTGGCATGAGCTGCTTAATTATCTGACAATAATTGGGAGATTGGAGCTGAATAGTTGTGTAGTTGTCACTGAACAACCACATTCCTCACCTTTTGACGGAGAAAAGGTCATTGATGAAGCAACTGAAAATAACTGGGCTGAGGACACTATATTGAAGCATTCCTATGGTGATATCCTGTGTGGCCTCCGATAACCACATCCATATCCCTTTGTGATAGGCATAACTCCAAAGATTTTTGCTTTGACCGTCCACTGAGCAATTCTGCTAGGGCTCCTTGGTTGAATGCTGCCTTGATGTAGAAGACAGCGACTCTCAGCTCTCTTTAGTCATCAAGGCTGCATATGAGCTTTTTTCTATTCATTCATGGGATGTGTGCTTTGCTGGCTGGGTCAGCATTTATTGCCCATCCCTAACTGCCCTTAAGAAGGTGGTGGTGAGCTACCTTCTTGAACCGCTGCAGTCCATGTGGTGTAGGTACACCCAGAGTGCTGTTAGGAAGGGTGTTCCAGGTATTTGACCCAGCAACAGTGAAGGAATGGCGATATATTTCCAAGTCAGGAATGTGTGTGGCCTGGAGGGGAACATTCCAGGTTTTGGTGTTCTTCCCATGTGTCTGCTGCCCTTGTCCTTCTAGATGGTAACGGTCATAGGTTTGGAAGGTGCTGCCTATGGAGTCTTGGTGAGTTCCTGCTGTGCATCTTGTAGATGGTACACACTGCTGCCACTGCATCAGTAGTAGAGGAAGTGAATGTTTGTGGATGGGGTGCCGATCAAGTGGGCTGCTTTGTCCTGGATGGTGTTGAGCTTCTTGAGTGTTGTTGGAGCTGCACTCATCCAGGCAAGTGGAGAATATCACACTCCTGACTTGTGCCTTGTAAATGGTGGACAGGCTTTGGGGAGTCAGGACCTGAGTTACTTGCTGCAAGATTCCTAGCCTCTGACCTGCTCTTGTAGCCACAGAATATAAATGGCTAGTCCAGTTCAGCTTCTGGTCAATGGTAACCCCCAGGATGTTGATAGTGGGGGATTCAGCAATGGTAATAGTAATGCCATTGAATGTCAAGGGGCAATGCTTAGATTCTCTCTTGTTGGGGATGGTTATTGTCTGGCACTTGTATGGCAGGAATCTTACTTGCCACTTGTCAGTTCAAGCCTGGATACTGGCTGCTTCAGTATCTGAGAGGTCGCAAATGGTGCAGAACATTGTGCAATCATTAGCGAACATCCCTACTTCTGACCTTATGATGGAAGGAAGGTCATTGATGAAGCAGCTGAAGATGATTGGGCCTAGGACACTATCCTGAGGAACTCCTGCAGTGATGTCCTGGAACTAAGATGATTGACCTCCAACAACCACAACCATCTTCCTTTGTGCTAGGCATGACTCCAACCAGCAGAGAGTTTTCTCCCTCCATTGACTCCAGTTTTGCTAGGGTTCCCTAATGCCACACTCAGTCAAATGCTGCCTTGACTGAGCCACTTTTGGTGATGGACATTGAAGTTCCCCACCCAGAATACATTCTGTGCCCTTGCCACCCTCAGTGCTTCCTCCAAGTGGCGTTCAACATGGAGGAGCACTGATTCATCAGCTGAGGAGGATGGTACGTGATAATCAGCAGGAGGTTTCCTTGCCCATGATTGACCTGATGCCATGAGATTTCATGGGGTCCCAAGCTGATGTTGAGGACTCCCAGGGCAACACTCTCCCGACTGTATACCACTGTGCCATCAGCTCTGCGGGGGCTGTCCTGCCAGTGGGACAGGACAAACCCAGGGATGGTGATTGAGGTGTCTGGGACATTATCTGTAAGGTATGATTCCATGAGTATGACTATGTCAGGCTTTTGCTTGACTAGTCTGTGAGACAGCTCTTTAAATTTTGGCACTAGCCCCCAGGTGTTAGTAAGGAGGACTTTGCAGGGTCGACAGGGCTGAGTTTTCTGTTGTCATTTCCGATGCCTAGGTCGATGCCAGGTGGCCCATCCAGTTTCATTCTGACTTCAAACTGACTTGTTTGATACAACTGAGTTGCTTGCTAGGCCAATTCAGTGGGCATTTAAGGATCAACCACATTGCTGTGGGTCTGGAGTCACATGTAGGCCAGAACAGGGAATGTAGCAGATTTTCTTCCCTAAAGGACATTACTGAGCCAGGTGGATTTTTATGACAATCAGCATGGTTTCCGGGTCATCAGTAGACTTTTAATTTCAGGTACTTTATTGAATTTAAATTCCACCATCTGTCATGTTGGGATTCAAACCCAGGTCCCCAGAGCATTACCCTGGGTCACTGGATTACTAGTCCAGTGACAATACCACTACACCTTTGCCTCCCCTCCTACATCACTGCCTCCCCTTGTCCACAGTTCTGGCAGAACATGAACTGATCATTAATGAGCAGGTTATTGGTGAGTGGTGTTGTTCGATGGCAATACCGATGACTCTTTCCATCACTTTTTTGGCAATTGGGAGCAGAGTACCAGGGCAGCAATTGACCAGATTAGATTTGTTCTTTTTTTTTTGTGAATGGAATATGCCTGGGCAATTTTCCACATTGTTGGGTAGATGTCAGTGTTGTTGATTGATATGTGAAATAACTAACTCTGGTGTACAGGTCTTGACAACACTACTGTTGTCAGGGCTCATAGCCTTTGCTTTGCCCAATGGACTCAGCTGCTTTTAATGTCATATGGTGTGAACCAAACTAACAGGACACTTATCTATAATGGTGCTATCTCACAATGTTTCCCGACTGTTTAAATGTGCTTTCCCAGAAGCCTGGCATATGCTATATCTTTTAAAACAACCTTATGGCAGCCAATTCCAGTCACCCGGATTCATGTTCTGAGTGACCATTTATCGGCAAGCGGGGTGGTCGATCACAACCTACAATGTAGCTGCCATACTCCCTATTGATCTCTGCAATGAAAAGCTTCCCTAATGATGTTGTTTAGAAGCTTGTAAACCAAATCATGACCATTGTCATATGCCGCATGTTAGAAAAGTGACCTCCGTGTCTGTACATGTATATATATATATATATATATATATATATATATATGATGTTCAATGGACATCCTTCTTTTCATCGCAAGACCCAGCAGCTCTGAATCCATAGCCTCCTTAGCCAAGGGAAGGCACCTCTGCATATATAAGAGCAAAGTAGTGTGGATGCTGGAAATCTAAAATCTAAACAAAGTGCTGGAAATACTCAGCACGTCTGGCAGCATCTATGGAAAGAGAGAGAAAGAGTTAACATTTCAAGTTGAATATCACTCTGCTTCAGAATCTTCTGAAGAAGATTCTTTTTTTGAAGAAGATTCTTTTTTTGAAGAAGATTCTTCTTTTGAAGAAGTCATATTTGACTTGAAATGTTAACTCTGTTTCACTCGCTGCCAGGCATCTCTGTAACCTTATTAACAATTCAGCTCTTGTAGCTGGACTGACTTGAAGAGAATAGTTTCAAAGATAAGCCAGTCTAGAAATTCCATATCACCTGAAATCAAGCAGGTGCTACATGCCTCTGGTCATGGACATTTCTTTAAATTAATGCTAGGACCTCTTTAAAATGAGTCAGGTGTGCAGCCAATGCTAACTGGTTGCAGAGTTATTAATTAATCATTGCCTGCAATTCCACGTTTTCTTGCTGGCTGTACATTAAAAAATGCAGTGAACTCTGCTAAGTATGCTGGGAACTGTAGTCCATTTACGCACTTAAAACTAAGAAGGCTTCTCAGATAACTCCTACTTTTCATGAGTGTGTCTAACCCATGTCTCTCCAGAGGCAGGCCCTTCCATTGAAGATAGCTGCCAACCTTCAACTGTGAAGACAAACTTTTTCTACCATGTTTCAATGGAGAGAGAGACAGGAGTAGAATGGTTGTAAAAAAAAAATAGTTGTGGAATAAGAGGAAAAATAGCAGCGATAGTTCCCCTTCCTTTACATTGAAAAGATCCAAAGACGAGTCGCCGGAGGTTACGTAGAACCAGGGCTTTTATATTTTATTAACAATAATAAGACTGACTTTTTTTTGTTTTGCAGGCTGGGTTTTAAAATGTATTTTTTTGGGGGGGGGAAAGAGAGATCCAGAGACAACAGGCCTTAAACAGACAGGACAAAATTCCTGAATAACTGACAACCCCTTCAGATCTTTCATTTACTTGTCTCCCTCTCTCCATGTGTCTCTCAAAATTTAAATTTTATGAAGCCCGTAATTCAAAAGCAGTCTCTAGAAATTTCATGGTTATGGAATACTTCCTTGAAATAGGAGGCTGGCTAGTTTTGATGATGAATACATAATTTGGAGGCAGCTGATCTATTTATGAACAATAACTTCCATTTATATAATCTGTATTTAATCTGTAGTTTAGCCTGTAATTTTAAAAAAATATCCCAAGGTGCTTCTTGGAAGGCACCTGGAAACCAATCATGGACCAGAAAGGGGCAGATTTGGACAGGTGATGAAATGCTTGGTCAAAAAGATGGGTTTTGTAATGGTGTTTTAAAAGAAAGATAAATAGGATCAGGCAGGGAAATTCAGAGAGTAGGATGAAGGTAATTGTTAATATTCTGAAAGTGCTGTGAAATTTTAAGTAATCTCAGATTTACCTTTTTAAAACTACCATTACATTACATACAAGCCTTACATTCAAGGGGTGCTAAATGATTCTGAAAATGTTCCTCTTGTATTTCAAAGGGTTAACAAGACAGTTTTGCATCTTGATCTACTGCTGTTTCTTTTCACAAAAAGGAGTAATTTTGCCACATGAAGATAATAAAGAATAACCCAACATTTTTTTTTACATACAGGCCTGTGATTAAAAAAAAAGGTTACTGGTATTGCCTGGCAAGTGCTACCAATAGAGAATAGTCTTAAGGCACAGGAGCAGCAATACATCTAATTGCTATTGTCTGCTGACAGGAAAATCAATCAAATAATATTTGGATCTTAGAAATGCAAAGAATGTACATGAAGGAAAATACACTTTATAGAAAGCTGTATAGAAAATTAAATGCCAATTAAGCAAATAATTTAAAAGTTTAATTTTGAAAATTATGGTAAAACCTAGATTGTCCCATGTTTTGAAATAGCAAAAATTATAACATATAAAAAAAACATCTGTACTAACATAAAGTCACTTATCATTACACTTAAAAATTACTTTTATGCTCGCTGTTATTAAATGTGATTGTAAGAGTTACTGTGGAGCTAGATGAATATGTGTGTAAAATACATTAGTATTATGTATGGCACCAATACACTCATCAAAAATTAGCTCTCTACAAGAAAATATTTTAATTTTAGTACATAACTCTCATTTGTACTTATTGCCTCAATATTCAAAATGTAGACAGACTGTTGGGAAAGAAAAAAGCACAAAATATCAAATCTAGGAACTGACAAAGAATAAATAATAGCTATGTTGTCATCTCTGCAGCAAAATTAATAGAATTATGTTACTGACATGCTAACCTTGCAGAAGTTTAATGAAACAAAGGCCATTTTTGCCCACCACAACCATTGAGGCGTCATAAAATATTCCTGTACAAGTTGGTTTCTGCCCTGAAGCTCTATAACTGACTAATTTGGAAATGCTGCAATTTAACAGTAGGGGGCACTCACACACCATACATTAATTCATATATTTGGTGGTGGGGGGATACATTTGGAAATGTAAATAGGTCACATGCTTTCACTACTGGTTGATTTATAGGATCAGATGCAAGATTTTGTTAATAAATATTCAAAAAAAGCAATGAATCATTGGAACGACTACTTCAACAGATGCTCCATATGTACATCATTAAAATCAGATTAGCACGAGACTGATAAGAAAATCTCCAATTTCTCTTGTCATGAGCAACCAAGGAAATATGCTAATTTGTTTCTGCTAAAATGACTACCAGAAAATGGGTAGTGTCATATTTAAAATGATATGATGTTTACAGAAATTCAGGACAATACTATCCACGGTACAAATGTTGTAAGTGGCAGTTGTGCTTTTAATTAATTGCATTAATCTTTGGACCAAGCTACCAAACATTTTTTTAATCGAAAAATCTACCCTGGTTATATGTACTAAGCCGTAGGAGGTTTATTGATCCCTATAATCTCTGTAAAATGTAACTGCCTTCTCTGGCAGCACTGTCAAAGAACATTAGCACTGTCCAATTTTTGATAGTTTTGCACTTTATTATTGATTTAGGTAATGAAAATGATCGTAAATCTTTTCCTGCAAGTCTTATTCATGGCTATCCAGAGTGTTACAGGCCTTATAGGGTTTACAAATAGTGTGGTGTAAAGTGAATGAACCCTCTGCCTCCGGAGCCTTACTCCCTGGCTCAGGGGTTGGGGGTGGTGATTTTAAAATATAATAGTGTATAAGCAGACATTGAAATTTATAAGACACACCTGTTTATTATAAACAAACTGTGCACTTTTGCACTTGAACTTGGGTCTTTGGCATACTTAGAATCATTAGACTTTCTGCTTAATAGTATACTACTAGATGTATGTTGCAAATAGATGAAGTATAAATTGGGGTTACTGTGACAGTCCTTAGACGACAGAATACAGAAATACTTACACTGAAGGGCCTCTGAATGTTAAGAGAATTGACAGATTTGCTAGCCTTGTTGCTGCTCAAGTGGAACTGGCAAATTCAGATTCTGAACCTCACTCAATACATCTTTTTCAATATCTTCATGATCCTCCCCTTGTCTGCCCTTACAGGGTGGTTCCTCTTCAGAAAGCAACATTTTGCAGAATACAGAAGATCTATTTAGGGCTGTACAGTAGCCTTCTCTCCCCTGAATCAATCTAAACAGTAGATTCAACTGTCCAAATGTGTGTTCTATACATCTCATTTTCTTTCAACCACAGTTACATAGTGCACAGGATTTACAGCACAGAAACAGGCCATTCAGCCCAACAGGCCGATGCCAAGTGTTTATTCTCTACAAGAGCCTCCTCCCACTCTGCTCCTTTTCTGCACAGTACTTATCTAGCTTCACTTCAAATCCATCTATGCTAGTCGCCTCAACTACTCATTGCAGTAGCAAGTTCCACATTCTAATTGCTCTCTCGGTAAAGACATTTTTCCTGAACTCTATTAGATTTTTGCTTATGGACCGTAGTTCTAGTCTCCCCCTCAAGAATGCTGAATGTTTAAAAATTAGAATTTTATGTTAATTAATCTTGACCTCTCTTCATGATGAAGTTGAACTTCTATTCTAAATCCGAAAACGCTGGGAAAACTCAGCAGGTCTGACAGCATCTGTGGAGAGAGAAACAGAGTTAATGTTTTGAGTCCGTATGACCCTTCTCTGCTCTGGGCTCTGAAGAAGAGTCATACGGACTCGAAACGTTAACTCTGTTTCTTTCTCCACAGATGCTGTCAGACCTGCTGAGTTTTTCCAACATTTTCTGTTTTTCTTTCAGATTTCCAGCACCTGCAGTATTTTGCTTCTATTCTAAATTTAATGGTTTTCAGAAATCTTGTGATAAAATTGTATGTTTACAGTTGTACTGTACAATTGTAACAGCAGAAGTTCCACACAAAATTAAAAGAACTACCTGACAGTAGATGCACATACTGGTAAGGCCTGCAAGTGATTCAGATGCATTTAAAAAAATCTTTCATGGGATGTGGGCATCGTTGGCTAGCCCAGCATTTATAGCCCATCCCTAATTGCAGTTGAGAAGGTGGTGGTGAGCTGCCTTCCTGAGCTGCTACAGTCCATGTGGTGTAGGTACATCCACAGTGCTGTTAGGGAGAGAGTTCCAGGGTTTTGACCTAGCGACAGTGAAGAAACAGTGTATATATTTCCAAGTCAGAATGGTGAGTGATTTGGAGGGGAACTTGCAGGTGGTGGTGTTTGAGCTGTCCAATGGTGTGTGTTCAGAAAAAGGTCAGGAAAATAACTGAGGAATATTTTTCACAATCATGGTAAGGCCGAATTCTAACAAGATGATAGATTATTCTAAGGAGAACAATATTTGTGCATCTCCAATGTTGGCCATGTTTCTGCAGAAACTCCTGAGCAACTTTTGAACTGAAGTAACCTGAGCTCAGTCACTGGCCTGAGCTGGCTGGAATCAGTTTGAATTAGCAAAGACAAAGGGAATGTGATGAGACACAAGTCCTTATTTAGAAAAGGAGTAATGAGGTTATGCTACCTCAGTTCTTTGGACAGAGTCAATGAGGAGATGCCACAGACTAGGCGAGCAAGCCTAAACCAACGGGAGAGAGACTGCACAGCTTGAAGATATAAGATTCGGAATAAGAATGGAGAATCTCGGGTGTGCAGCCAGCAAGAACTCTGGAGACCAACCATCGCAGAAGCGGAAGAACCGACGTCAGCAACGTAGGGACGACATCGAAAGAGAGAGAGAACGGAACACCTGGCCAGCATCAGCTCTCCTTTTCGGGTATTAGCTTTTATATTCTGTGACCACTCAGGGTGTGTCAGAGAAACCTAGTGGGTGTGCGTTTAGATCCTAGTTTGGGTATAAAACTGTATAACCTGCTGTAATGTAAACTGCATGTCTATATTTAACCAGACGTATAACCTATATGTAGATGATCTAACGACGTGAATAAAGCGAATTGAGAGTTAAGAGAGAATTGACTCTTCTCCTCTTTGTACTAAGCCAATAACCGTTACTGGTGACCTCTGGCAACACCAAGCATCCATCCCTTTCTTTTCCCCTCTTAGTTTTCTCACGCTGAACCAACTTTCTTCTTACGCCTGTATTACCATTTGCATTTTTCTTACCAATTCGTCTAAAACTCACATAATCTTTTCCTTTTTATTGCTATTTTCTGTGTTCTTTTTATCCCTTTAAAAGTAACTTATAAGGTCACAGGAGGTGAAATTCATGATGTTACAGCGGAAGAAGACCATTTGAAAAAAACTTTCTGGCATAAGACAAAGTACAAAGAGTCACCACTGGTGTGTTGATAACATTTAAGACTATGCAGCAAATTTTTAAGAATTTAATTCACCCCACTGGAAGCAATAGGCTCAAGGCAACCAAGGCCTTTTAATTTTTACTTTTACGTGTAAATTTACATTCTCATTTTTCCTTACACTCTTTGGAGAAATCCCATGCTGCTTTTTTTTACATTTTCATAGGCCGTAAAAAAGATTAAAGTTCTGATCAATTTTTAATAAACTGCTCTGTACAAAAGAAGTATATATTTAGTAAACACATCCTACACTTGGAAACTATCTACACACAGTAATTCCAATATCACAATCCTGTGATGAGAGAAATTGGAATACCCAACTGCTGTTTATAATGGTTTTATGTCAATCATTGAGTTTAAACCCTCAGGGGGGGGAAGAAATAACATGAATTTGTGTAGTGCCTCATCACATCCTCAATGCTTCAACTGTCAGGGAAGGAGGAACAAATATTAAATAACAGCACAGGAAAGCTATAGCCAGTATTAGAATAAAAGGATATTGGATAATTGTACTGATAGTAAAACTGAGAAAAGCTTTGCAAGGAATTGGTTCTTGGAGAAATTTGTCAGGACAGATTAGGCATAAAGGTAGAGTTTTTTTGCTTCTGTTTTTTCCTTTGATGATACAGTTTGCCAAATATTATAGATGAGTGTGTAGCCAAAATTATTCCATCAGAAGTAGCTGCAGGAATTGTTTCCCAGCCTTGCTTTGGGAAATTAGATCTTGCTCCACTGACCTTAATTACTTCTTTGAGCAAGTGACCAGAATATGGATAGGTTTTTAAAAATATCATGTAAGGTTGGCGGGCAGGCCAGGAGCCCCGGCGGCAAATAGAAAAAACATGAAACTTCATCCACCGGCGGGATGAGGTTTCATGCAGGAACTTAAAAAAGTTTAATAAAGTTTTAGTGTAATTTATGAACATGTCCTATCTCATGTGACATTGTCACATAAGGGGGACATGTTAAGGATTTTCTTTTCTATTTTTAATGTTTTTAAAAGTGTCAGCGATCTCCCTGAGGCAGCACTTAGCCTCAGGGATATGTGCGCTCTTTCGTGAGCATGCGTGAAAGAGCGCACTCTTGCTTTTGGGGAATCCCCCCCCCCCCCCACCCCGCCCACACAGGAAGCGCATAGCGCTTCCCGCCGGGCGTCACACTGGGTGGGCCTTAATTGGCCCACCCACGTAAAATTGCGGTGGGGCCCACTTCTCCGGCAGGGATTGGCTCCCCGCCCGCCGGAGATTGGGTCGGGCCCGCCCACGCAGCAGACAGAAAATTCTGCCCATGAAATGGCACCAATAACACCCACCCCCCTCCAATCTCTTGTACAATGCACCTTGGCGCTGGTGGCCTGGCTCCAGGGCCAGAATCTTTTGTTCGGTGTGCGGGGGTGGGGCCTGCTCACCGATGCGTAAAATGATGCACGGTGACGTTGGGCATGCGTCCCGACGTCACAGCGCATCTTTCCGATTTTCAGTTCGGGTGCACACCGGAGTCGGCTGTGCGCCCGCCGAACTGTCAAAGGCCAAAGGTATCTGCAGCATAACCCTAACAGTGAAAGGCAGTTCTGGGATTAGAAGTTACCTGGCTGGAACAGTGAAAAGGAAGCAAGCCATTGGGAGCTGAGAATAATTTTAGACTGGTTTCCGGAGGATAAAGTGTCCACTTAAGAGATAGTGTATCATATAACCATAGCAGGAGATTTTTGGCCATGGTATAAGTCAAATGGAGAATCTCTTTTCTGTAGTTTAAAGTAAAAGTTGCCTACAGAAAGAAAATAGTGTTTAGTCAATAAGGTTTTAGTCACTTGTTACAATAAAAGTTTTAAAATGTGAAATCTTGATGTATCATTCTTTCATCTATTAACTGGAAGTTTGAATTTCTCTTTAAAAGTTATTTATCTCTATGGAGATTGTAACAATGTGACCAGGCCATTAAGCACCTGAAGCTTGTCATGGACAGCTTAGGCTGAACGGCCATTGGCTCTTCTGACTTCCTGTCTGGGAGTTAAAAGCCATCTTCATTTCTATGTTAAGCCATTTACCATTTACATTTGGTTTTGACAATGACCTGGGAATCTTCGATTTCTGCAGGCATTCTGGAAAGCATTGCAAATATCAAAATAAAGCCTTCACTTTTGACTGACAATACTAATTTCAAGCAGTCAATATGAGCTTCACAATGAAATGGAAGTTAGGAAGGACTGTATATTTGGAATAGTTAAAGCAGTATTAAAGATCAGGTAAATGCTAAACAGCAGAAGGTCCAATACAGAAGTTTAAAAAAAAGCAGAAAATGGCTCCTTTGATCGCCTTACTTGCTTTTAGTTAGAGATGCCATTGTGAGCATCATTTGTGTTTTGTACTTTAACTTGAAAGAGAAGGTTTAGAGGCTATCTCGATATAAGGCTATAAGATGATATTACCAAGAACAGGAAACAATGTGCTACAAAAATAAAAATTGCTGAAAAAACTCAGCCGGTCTGACAGCATCTGTGGAGAGAAAGAGTTAACGTTTCGAGTACAGATGACTTCTTCAGAACTCAGGAAACAATGTGCATTTGTTCCCAAAAGGAGTTAACCTAACTAATGTAGGACTTTATCAAAGTGTTGAGTGAATTCTCGCTATAGGAGTGTGAAGATCAGTGTTTTTAGTTCCCTTGAGGAAAATCTACATGCTTCACTGCTTCTAAATTAAACCATATATTTTCTGCTTGATGGAGGTGTCTAGATGCTGACCCTGGAGGTAAAGATCTGTACAAATTGCACTTTTAATATCCTGTGCCTACCATCCCATTGAAAGATGTCTACACACTCAGGCACACACAGTTACACTCAGGTATTGAAAGTGCTCAGCCAATGCTCCAGGATTATACAGGGAACAATAATTGGGCGAGCAGAGTAACAAGGTCACTTTCATTTAAAATAAAGTATCTGTACAGTAATGTAACTTTTTTCCTATTGTCCAAAAGATCCTCTGCATCTGAATGGTTCACCAAGTATACATAAATTTTAAACAGAGGAGTTCCTACTCCAGGCATTCTTTGTAGGGGGATTGTTACCCACAGAAACAGGCGGCAATAGAACAGACACAGAGTTAACGAATCTTGCAAAGATGAATTGCTTTGTTCCTACTTGATTCTCACTTTCTGCCATCTTAACTGGGCCTTGTTTTTTAATAACAGACAGCTTAAGTACCTGGGTGCCTCGTTAATATATGTTAATCTGGATCCCAGATGTCCATTGACTTGTTGCAAGATTTAGATCTTCTCAAATCAATGTAAATAAATTATCTTGTGTGTTTTTTTAATTAAATGATTATCACTACTGACCCCAGTGTTTATGCCAGGGTCATGCCTGATGCAACTATCCAGTTCTGACTCCATCAGAGTTTGCAGAATTATCAGATTTTTATTTTAAATCACTTTCTTTGGTTACGCAGTATGCTCAGCTGGGCTGAACATCGCCAAAGGCCCCACATATGCCCTTGGAGAAGCCAATCTGCTTCACCTAATCTGATATAATGGTCTCCAATGATACTCTGGTCTGTAGACCAGCTTAAAGAGTGGGAACTCCTGGCATCACAATTTCCTGCTCATGGCTTCATCTTGTTGTGTTCATTTGTCTGATAAGGAGTGGGGAGAGATCCTGTCCCTTATGTGCTGACCGGAAACATCCGGAAATAGCTTGTGTCCCAGATGAACAAGACACTGCTGTTTTTCTGAGTGCTCCACCCCTCTCCTCTCAGAATATTTGAAAAATGTGACCAAAATGTCAGGATTATTTTAGATTGTGAGGTAACCATGGCTACAAAAATGTTTCCCTCTTCCTTGTCCAGGCACTGGACAAATGCAAAAAGCCGAAAACACGCTCCATCTGTCTAGGCATCAGTATGCTTGATTTTTGGTGTGGGCCCACCTTCTGACTTCACTAAAAAAAAAAGAGGTAAGAATATAAGAGCAGCTGCTGGACTAGGTAATGACCTTTGGGCTTTCTGATTGTTGCTGCTGTTAGAGATCAGCAGCCAGGAAGCTTTCAGGGCTGAAGGTATGGTGGGACGCTGCAAACAAATTAGATTGTTTAAACAAAAGCAAAATACTGCGGATGCTGGAAATCTGAAATAAGAACAGAAAGTGCTGAAAAATCTCAGCAGGTCTGGCATCATCTGTGGAGAGATACACAAAGTTAACGTTTCGAGTCAGATGGCTCTTCTTTGATCCAAAGTGGGCTCAACGTTAACTGATTCTCCCTCCACAGATGCTGCCAAGCACGTTGTCTTAATTATAGACTGTTGGGGCTGCGTTAACAAGGCACATTCATCTTACAGGGAGTCAACACTTCATGGGGCAGAAGACACAACTTCAGTCCATCATATCAAGCCACAGAAGCCCAGGGACTGTCCAACTCAGGTAAACCATCCATGAACCACCCTGCCGAATGACCTTCCAGCTCTGTGGTGCAAAGCACCTGCACAGGAAAGACCAATGTCCTGAGAGTACTGCCCAGTGCTTTCATTGTCCAGGCAGGGACATTTTGGTAAGCTCTGCAAGCCCCAACACCGCAAAGACAGCCCGAAAGCCACCTACAAGGTCGAGGCCAGTGACCTAGAAGACACACAGCTGTTCTTCTTGGATGAGATGAAAGGGTGCAGCTCTTTGCTCTGGAATGTGGATTTCATGGTGAATGGCCATCAAACCAATTTTAAGTTGTACCCAGGTTCCATGGTTGAAAGACCACCAGCTTCAACTGATGACACTTCACTCCAGGCAGTGGGAGCTCTACCTGCTGGTAAAAGGCACTCTGCAGGCTACTCTGTAATACGGGAGTAACAATTCAACCAGCCCCCTTCGTAGTCCCCAACCAGGACACTCACTGCTAAGCCTCAATGCCTGTATTGTTTGTTAGTACGAGATGAAATAGGTATGATAGCAGGAAATGATCTTGGATTGGAAGATGTAGAATCCATATGGGTGGAGGTAAGAAATAACAAAGGGAAAAGACACTCGTGGGAGTAGTTTATATCCCTCCCCAACAGTAGCTATACTGTAGGAAAGAGAATAAATCAGGAGATAATGAGGGCATGTAAAAAAGGCAGTACATTAATCATGCGTGACTTTAATCTTCACGTAGTTTGGGAAAATCAAATTGGCAGAGGCAGCCATGAGAAAGAATTCATAGGGCAGAATTTTACGGCCCCTTTTTGGTGGGGACAGGGCCGTAAAATTGTTCTAGGAAACTGTCTTGAATACGCTCTATGGACAGAATTTTATGGCAGTGGGATTTTATGTTGCCTGTGCAGCCTGGCACAAAGCTGGAGGAGCCGCGAGCAATACGCGATGTAAGATTGGCGAACGTACCTCGAAGTCATGAGTGAAGTGCAGTTAGCCAGCTGCACGTCCCTTATATCCGATCGTGAATGACGCTGGTCTAAATCGACACCAGCGTGGCCATATCACCCAGCGTGGGAGAGTGATTACGGTGAGCTACTTTCATTATGAGCATTCATGATATTCAAATATATTCAAATGCTATTCCCAACATGACACAGTGTGAAATGCACACTGCCATTGAAGTCCGGAGTGGATGATCACGCTGTTTTCATGCTGATGTAAAGCGAGCCATTATGAACCCCATTGACTTCAGTGGGAACATAAAATCCCACTGCCATAAAATTCTGTCCATAGAGCGTATTCAAGACAGTTTCCTAGAACAATATGTTGTGGATCCAACCAGGGATCAGGCTATTTCAGATCTGGTAATGTGTAATGCAGCAGGTTTAATAAATGATCTCAGAGTAAAAGATCCCCTAGGAAACAGTGACCATAACATGGTTGAATTTAGCATTCAGTTTTAGAGTGAGAAACTTGGGTTGGAAACAACTGTGCTAAACTTAAATAAGGGTAATTACAAAGGAACGAGGGCAGAGTTGGCTGGAGTGGGCCAGAGTTTAGGAGAAAAGATGGTTGATGAACAATGGCAGATATTTAAGAAAATAGTTCATGACTCACAACAAAGATATATCCCAGTGAGAAAAGAGAATTCAAGGAGGAGGATAATCCAACCATGGTTAACCAAGGAAGTTAAGGACAGTATCAAATTGAAAGATAAACATACAATGTGGCAAAGATCAGTGTTAAGCCAGAGAATTGGGAAAGTTTTAAAAACCAACAAAAGGTGACCAAAAAAAAAGGGAGAAAATAAACTTTGAGGGTAAACTAGCAAGTAATATAAAAATGGACAGTAACAGCTTCTTTAAATATATAAAAAAGAAGAGAGAGGCCAAAGTGAACATAGGCCCCTTAGAGAACGAGGCTGGGGAAATAATAATGGGGAACTAAGAAATGGCAGTAGAGTTGAATAAATACTTTGCATCAATCTTCATGGTAGAAGACACTAATAGCATTCCAAAAATACTAAATAATCAAGGGGCAAAAGGGGTGGAGGAAATAAATACAGTAACTATCACTAGAGAAAAAGTCCTAGGGAAACTAATGGGGCTAAAGACTGATTAGTCTCTTGGACCTGATGGGTTGCATCCTAGGATATTAAAGGAAATAGCTACAGAGATAGTGGATGCACTGGTAATAATCTTCCAAAAATCCTTAGATTCTGGAAAAGTCTCAGAAGATTGGAAAACTGCCAATATAACACCATTATTCAAAAAGGGAGAGAGACAAAAAACAGGTTAAAAACAAAAAATAGGCCAGTTAGCTTAACATCCGTCATTGGGAAAATGTTGGAATCTATTATAAAGGATGTAATAGCAGAGCATTGAGAAATGCATAATATAATCAAGCAGAGTCAGCATGGCTTCATGAAGGGGAATCATGCCTGACAAATTTATTAGAATTCTTTGAGGAGGTAACAAGCAGGATAGATGAAGGGGAACCAGTAGATGTAACATATTTGGATTTCCAGAAGGTGTTTGATAAGGTCCCACACATAAGGCTACTTAATAAGATAAGAGCCCGTGGTTTTGGGGGTAGTATATTAGCATGGATAGAAAATTGGCTAACTAATAGAAGACAGGGAGTTGAGGTAAGGGGCATTTTCAGGGTGGCAACCTGTAACTAGTGGAGTGCCAGAGGGATCAATGCTGAGGCCACAAGTATTTACAATATATATTGACTTTGATGAGGGAAATGAATGTACTATCACCAATTTTTCAGACGACACAAAAATAGGTGAGGAGGCAAGCGGTGAGGATGACACAGAGTCTACAGAGGGATATAGGCAGATTAAGTGAGTGGGCAAAAACTTGGCAGATAGAATATAATGTGGGAAAAATGTGAGGTTATACATTTTTGGCAGGAAGAATAGAGGAGCTGAATATTATTTAAATGGAGAAAGACTGCAGAAAGCTACAGCACAGAGGGATTTGGGAGCCCTCGTGCATGTATCCCAAAAAGCTA
The DNA here is from genome assembly GCF_964194155.1 of Cetorhinus maximus. Classification (NCBI taxonomy): domain Eukaryota; kingdom Metazoa; phylum Chordata; class Chondrichthyes; order Lamniformes; family Cetorhinidae; genus Cetorhinus; species Cetorhinus maximus. Next base: position 51,596,439 of record NC_135897.1, on the reverse strand, counting down.
ACATACAAGTTCAGCAGGTAATAGGGAAGACAAATGAAATGTTGGCCTTTATTTCAAAGGGAATGGAGTATAAGAATAGAGAAGTCTTGCTAAAACTATACAAGGTACCCGTTAGACCACACCTAGAATACTGTGAACAGTTTTGGTCTCTTTATCTAAAGGAAAGATATACTGGCATTGGAGGCAGTCCAGGGAAGGTTCACTAGGTTGATCCTGGATATGGAGGGATTTCCTTATGAGGAGAGGTTGAGTAGATTGGGCCTGTACTCATTGGAGTTTAGAAGAATGAGAGGTGACTTTATTGAAACATATAAGATTCTTAGGGGGCTTGACAGGGTAGATGTTGAAAGGCTGTTTCCCCATGTGGGAGAGTCTAGGATCAGAGGCCATAATCTCAGAATAAGGGGTCACCCATTTAAGACAGAGATGATGAGGAATTTCTTCTCTCAGAGGGTAGTGAATCTGTGGAATTCTTTACTACAAAGTGCTGTAGAGGCTGGGTCATTAAGTATATTCAAGGTTGAGATAGATTTTTAATTAGTAAGGGAATCAAGGGTTATGGGGAAAAGGCTGGAAAGTGGAGTTCAGGATTATCAGATCAGCCATGATCTCATTGAATGGCGGAGCAACCTCGATGGGCTGAATGGTGTACTTCTGCTTCTACGTCTTATGGTCTTAAATTGGATCATTTGCCTTCTTTGAGCCTTCTTCATCTTAATGCCTCACCTCTCCATCACTCTGAACTGAAAGGTGCAAGGCCCATTATCAACTTCTATATTTGGCACCCTTTGGTCTCACGCAGATGCAAGTGAGGCAGTACTAGCAGTGTCTCCTTGTACCTCATTTCCATGGATACACTTATCCTGTCTCTATTGCAGACACAGATCCACTGACTTGTGGAAGACTTGAAATCCTGGCCAATCCAGGAGGCACAGACTTGGTCCCCTTCTATAATAATCAGGAGGTAGGCACACTTCAGGCACTATGGAGGGCAATTTCTGGGTTAACATATCTTCCACAAAGCAGTTTGTGTCTAATTAACTTCTCCAAAAAGGAACCGGGTCAGAGGTGGAGCTGGGATTCAGGCAGCTGTTACTCAGGGCTTTTGAGATTTGATAGCCATTAGGCAAATTGATCAGGCACAAACAGGTCCAGGTTCCAATTCAATGACGTTAGTTAGAGTTGACCTGTATGAGTCCATTGTTTGTCAGGATAGTAACATGCCAAGAATCTTTTTTTAAACATGGAACCATAAATGCCATATGGGTGGTGACCCAGGCAAAACAATAAAGATGCTTCTTTAAGAACCCTATAGTTCTCTCAAATAACAACCGTTGAAGCTTGTGCTTCATGGTAGCATCTTCTGTTAGTGTTCTTGCAGAGGGATTATGATACTTTTTTTTAAACACTGTAGTTATAATGATCTAGATTGCACTAGCTGAATGGATGCTGTAAGCAGATCTAATGGTAACTTACAAAAAGCAATTAGATAACTACTTCATAATGAAAAAATTTCAGGGCTAAGGCACAATGGGCTGAATGATCTCTTTCTGTGCTGCATGATTCTATGGCAGCAGAGGTACACATTGTCACCCATGGCTATCAGTTACTTAATTTTTTTCCTTTAAGAGATCAGGGAGTATAGAACTCCTGAGAACAAAACATCACGGTAACTTCCTTCAAATCAGGCACTGACGTGCATAATTTTTTGCATCTGGTCACACAATCTCTACATTCATCAAATGGAAGCTCTTTCTATTCAGGGAGTTTAAAGGATTAACTATAGGGAGCTCACAATGTTATGAGTGTCATCTATTGAATCCCGTACTTTGGACAACCCAGCAACTTGGTGAAAATGTATGGCTGTATCACATCTCTGCAAAGTGAATGAATTCCCCATCTCTGGAGAAAACATTGTCAGTGACTGATGATTGGGTGCTCAGATACATAGGTCCCTTGTGTCTACTTGAAATAGGATAGTGGCATAAAAGATGAGAACATGGTAACTTTTACAGTTATAGGCAGAGGGCAGAATCATCCCAGATTTGTACTAAGTATGGTAGTGGGTAGTTAAATGAAGGGAGGAAAAGGTGGTGGGGTGACTCTGTTAGTTAATGATGGTATTAGCACAATAGAGAGGGATGACCTAAGTTCAGGAAAGCAGGATGTGGAAACAGTTTGGGTAGAGGTGAGAAATGGTAAAAGCAAGAAGTCACTTGTGGAAGTTGTGTAAATGCCCCCTAACAGAAACCACATGGTAGGGTTGAGCATAAAGGAAGAAATAATTGGAGCTTGTCAGAAAGGCATGGCGATAATCATGGGAGATTTTAATTTACATACAGACTGGAAAAGTCAGGTGGGCAATGATAGCCTAGATGAGGAGTGCATTGAATGTATTCGGGATAGTTTCTTAGAACAGCATTTTCTGGAGCTAACCAGAGAGCAGGTTATACTAGACCCGGTATTGTGAAATGAGATGGGAGTAATTAATGATCTCATAGTGAAGGTGCCCCTAGGTAGCAGTGGCCATAATATGATTGAATTTTACATTCAGTTTGCGGGAGAGAGGAGTGAGTCTGAGACTAAGTTTTTAAACTTAATTACGGGCAATTATGAGGGCATGAAAACTGACCTGGCAAAAGTGAATTGGCAAATTGAGTTAAGGGATAGGTCAGTGGAGATGCAGTGGCTAATATTTAAGGGGATATTTTGGAATGCACAGAATAGATACATTCCAACGAGTAACAAAAAGGCTAAGGGACGGACACACCATCTGTGGTTAACTAGAAAGGTTAAAGATAGTATCAAGCTTAAAGAAAAAGCATAGAATTGTGCAAAGATAGGTGGAAGGCCAGAAGATTGGACAGAATATAAGGAACAGCAAAGAATGACTAAAAGACTAATAAGGAGGGAAAAGTTAGAGTATGAGAGAAAGTTAGCCAGAAACATAAAAACAGTAAGAGTGTTTATAAATATTTTAAAAAGAGTTAACAATGTGAGCGTTGGTCCTATAGAAAGTGAATCTTGCGAATTGATAATGGAAAACAAGGAGATGGTAGGTGAATTGAACAGGTTTTTGCATCAGTTTTCACTATAGAGGATACAAGTAACATCCCAGAAGCAGCTATAAACCAGGAAACAGAAGTGGGGAAGGAAGTCGGGAAAATTAGTCGCCAGAGAAGTGGTACTGAGTAAATTGTTGGAGCTGTGGGCTGACAAGAGCCCGGGTCCTCATGGACTTCATCCTAGTGTCTTAAAAGAAACGGCTAGTGAGATAGCTGATGCATTGCTTTTAATTTTCCAAAACCCCCTAGATTCGGGAAGGTCCCATTAGATTGGAAGGTAGCAAATGGAACTCTATTATTCAAAAAGGGAGGGAGATCGAAAGCGGGAAACCACAGGCCAGTTAGCTTAACATCTGTCGTCGGGAAAATGTTAGAAGCTATTATTAAAGAAGGTATGGCAGGGGACTTGGATAAGTTCAAGGTCATCAGGCAGAGTCAACATGGTTTTGTGAAAGGGGAATTGTGTTTAACCAACTTATTGGGGTTCTTTCAGGAAGTAACGTGTTGTGGATAAAGGGGAACTGGAGGATGTACTGTACTTAGATTTCTAGAAGGCATTTGATAAAGTGCCACATCAAAGGTTATTGCTGAAAATAAAAGCTCATGGTATAGAGGGTAACATATTGACAATGGGAAGAAGATTGGCTGGCTAAAAGGGTCGTGAGTCTTTGGAACTCTCTTCCTGAAAAGGTGCTGGAAGCAGAGTATTCGAATATTTTTAAGGTAGAGGCAGATAGACTCTTGGTAAGCAAGGGGGTGATAGGTTATTGGTGGTAGGTGGGATGAAGATTTCAGGTTGCTATCAGATCAGCAATGATCTTATTAAATGGTGGAGCAGGCTTGAGGGGCTGAATGGCCTACTCCTGCTCCTTGTTCGAATGTTTTACCCACTGGCTGCAATGGCAGCTTTTCACACCATATTGTCCCAAACCTGCTGCATTAATTATGCATTCATGGGAAACACGCTGTTTCCAAGGTGGGAAGGTTCTCATTTGCCTGCCATGCCAGCACCGTGGTGCTTCAGCTCGCTGGGCACCATATTTACAGTGCAGCCCTGCGTACACCTCTGTGCTTCCAGCCCATGACTGCTGCATAGGAGACAGGGTAGCTCTGAAAGGCAAAAAGACTGCAACTCCCAGGTTTAGTGACACGTCCCTCGAGTGCCTTTTGGACGCTGTGGAGGCCTACCGTGATGTCATCTATCCTGACTTTGGCCGCAGGAGGGCAGCAACATTACCACTCCAGCTTGGTAGGCGATGGCAGTCGTGATCAATGCCAATGCTGCACAGAGGAGGTTGGGTATCCAATGCAGATAGAGGATGAATGATCTCACCCGTGCCACTAGGGTAAGACTACGATCTCATCACTCTAAACTCTCACACTCAAGACCATTATACTACATTCACTGGCATCTCTCTCATTGCCAGCTCAAGGGACATCATCACTCATTCTTTCACGCACACCCTCGCATCTCTATCTGGCCTCATCTGCTCTGGAGACTGCTTCCTCAGCCCTCACCATCTTAAGGCCACTTGCACAGATCAACTTATGCCCCCACACAAACCCTGGGATATCCCCCCTTCCCCAGTACTGCTCTCGCGCTGCAGCCAAACAAAGCCACCCCTGCCTTATGGCTGGTCTGGTAGGTAGAGACCTGCCCGTAAGCCACCTCCCCCTCAAAGTGATGTGGTGCCATCTGCGAAGCCTGGTGCTGATCACTGTGAGTGCTGCCCAATACAAGGTAGGCAAACAAACCTTAAAGTCCCGAGAGAAGTGCAGCTCGCCTGGTGCATGTCGCTTATGTGCTGTATAAGGTGAACAATCCAGCGTAGGGGGATGAGTGCGACGGGCTAGCCTTTTAAGATATGCAGATGTATTACAATGTGGTCCCTGATGTCCGATGGCAGGCGATGCAACCCGCCATCGACAGGCTGAGTGGATGATCGCAAACTGGTTTCACAACATCAGGAAACCGATTTTTGGCCTTCTAGCCATATTGTCCACTTGTGCCACTGAACACGCCAGACGCCAGTGGGCACAGATGATTCTGCCCAAAGCTATCCAGGCAGGTGGTCATGCAGCCTGAAATGAAAAGAGAAAATGCTGGAAATAATCAGCAGGTCAGGCAGCATCTTTGGAGAGAAATAAAGTTAACATTTCAGGTTAGTGACCCTTCATCAGAACTTCATGCAACCTATTTGGTAAGGATACTGTTTTGGCAGAATGCCTTACTGAAGTCGTTGTAAGATTTATTTAGTGGGTAATATCATGCGGTGTACATACCCCATCCTTATTCTTTCCTTTTTATTATTATAATAGAAGAGGATCCATGCAAAGAAAGGAATGCGTGCTAGGAATCCTGTAGCTCAGAACTTCTTAACATGGGGATAGAAACATTTCCTGGTGGTGTCACATCCTCAGACTATCAGAGGCAGGGTCAGTTTGGTCCTGGTAGGCAACAAAAAAATCATCCTTTAAATTCAACAATAATGTTTTAAGTTTCTCCAGGCTGGTAGCTCCAAGGAAAGCATTTCTGTTGACGAGAGATGTGCCTCTTTTGTCTCGTGAATATTACTCTTGGTGTAACAGGGATGCCAATCATGGCAATCCTATGACATTCAAGGTCATTTCAATTTATTTGGAGCACTTGCACCATCAGCTTGCACCAGGTCTTGCTAGTGCAGGGCAGAAGCCAGTGCAAATGGGATCTGACCTAATTTGTAGACCTCAATGAGAACATCACCATTCTAATCAAAGAAGCACTGGGAAAATGGAACAAACTCAGAGCTAAGGTATTAGTTGGACAGAATGGAGTGGTTAAAGGTGTTTCTAAAGGAAGGTGCTATGTTTGTGACAGTTTGTCAAGGATAATGAACAGAAAACCTCTTTAAATATCCAGCTACTGATCTGTAAGGATTAGCCTCATCTTTGAAAACAGCACAATAACACTAACTGTTCTTGTTATAGGCTCTAAGTGTCAAATAGATATATTGAAAAACTGACAATAAAGGAAATCTAATATTTTAGCAGGTCTCTCATGGCATGATAAATTGGAGGATGTTTTATAACAATTGATGTATTTATACCATGCAACGAATAACACAGACGCACAAATTTACAGTCACTAAATAAATAAAAAGCATTTGTATTGGGGTCAGATGGTCTAGAAACAGAATGGTGCTGCACCTGTTTTTCAGGTGCTACACAGGTGCCTACATGATTGGCAGGAAGAGCATGCTCATTATTAGCTGGAAATGCATTGCCCACTATGTTGGCCAAGGCAGAAAAAAAAGGTGTCCAGGGCATTTGGCTAAAACATGCATTTGGCCCTTTGTATGTTTAAATAAGGGACCTGCTTGAGTCACCCTCTGCAATTTTGGGTTGCTGTGAAAGCAATCAGCACTGGCTGCTTTTCGGAAAATCAGTTTAACATGCAACCACAGCTAAGCATTTAAATTTCCGATCCCTGACAATACTTGCCCGCCCCGCCCGACGCCCGCCCGCTCCCGGCCGACGCCCGCCCGCCCCCGGCCGACGCCCGCCCGCCCCCGGCCGACGCCTGCCTCCCCCCGGCCGACGCCTGCCTCCCCCCGGCCGACGCTCGCTCGCCCGCCCCGCCCGATCCCGGCCGACGCTTGCCCAAAACCCAGTTGTTACCCACCCTTATCAATCCTATCCATCACTAGATCTGACAGATTTTCACCTCACACAACTTCTTCATTGAATATCGCTATTATTTCTACTGGATAGAAAAGAATAAGAGGAGACTTATGAAAGTTTGTTTTTAAATTATGAATGGTTCAGCTAGGGTGAATACAGACCAACACTATGTTGAACCCTACAGGGAAGTGTGATGGAATACTGTCCAATTGCTTGGATGATTGCAGCTCCAACACTCGAAGCTTGACACCATTCAAGACAAAGCAGGCCGCTTGATTGGCACCGCATCCACAAACATTCACTCCTTCCACCACCGCCGCACAGTAGCAGCAGTGTGTACCATCTACAAGATGCACTGCAGGGATTTACCAAGGCTCTTTAGTCAGCACCTTCCAAACCCACAACCGCTACCATCTAGAAAGACAAGGGCAGCAGATGCATGGGAATACCACCACCTGGAAGTTCCCCTCCAAGCCACTCACCATCCTGACTTGGAAATATATCACCGTTCCTTCATTGTCACTGGGTCAAAATCCTAGAACTCCCTCCTTAACAGCACTGTGGGTGTACACCACATGGACTGCAGCGGTTCAAGAAGGCAGCTCACCACCACCTTCTCAAGGGCATTTTAGAGATGGGCAATAAATGCTGGCCTAGCCAGCAAAGCTGAATGAATAAAAAAAAAACAATGCTCAGTTTGGGTAGTCAGCAATAAGGGATCATCAGTTTCAAATTGAAACCATAAGAGTGATGTCATGATCCTAGACCAGCGGATATCCCCAAGTTTTTGGTAAGATCCGGTTAGGGACCAGTAATGTTTTGTTTAAAGTCGACAAAGTTTGAGGTTCAAGACACTTGCTAAGAGAATAAAGCCACACGATTCCAGAGTTTTGAACAAATAAAAATTATCTTTACTATATAGAGTCAAAGATAAAACAATATCTATCTCATACTCTAACATTCAGGGTTAATATGAGGTGCATGTGAATCAGCAGACAAACTGTGGTCAAACACACCACACTGTACAATGAATAGCTAATGCGCCCAAAATAGATTTCCCCCAGATTTCTCAGCAGTCCATCCAGACATCAGTATACACTGTGAGTCAACCAATCTCGTTCAAACTCTGTCTCCCTCACGAGAGACGCCAAACTTTTCACTTTTGAAGATCAAGCCTTTGAATTCCCTCAAAGCCGCTCCAACTTGAACTGCCTCACCTCCCAGGGCTTCAGTCTCGTCTCCTGGGACTCCATTCCCTTGGATTTCAGAGCCTGCAATCCGGCCTCGACTTAGTGGTGCAATTTAAGCTCTTTGACAGCCAGCTAGCTTCACTGGGCTGGCACTGTCCCTGGATTTCACCAAGCTCCAATCTTCCCAGCTGCACCAAGCTATACATGGCTCCCTAACCCTTTCGAGCACAGAGCCAGTGACCAGCTCCCCAGGAATTCTGTTGAGCCCCAACTACAGAGATCCAGCTACCAGGAACACTTTTGCTGCCTGGAGCCTGTTAACAGCAGCAACTTTTACTGTATGGTATTCTACCCTACTGCAGAACATTCGCTTCCCCAGCAAAATTGAGGCCCTAGAACTTTAAGCTCCACATATCTCCATGACAATGTTGCCTTCCAGGGCTCACTGCATGCTTTTAAACTAATTGTAGCTTTAACTCGCAAAAGAAAACAACTTTTTGGGCTGCATTTCTTTGCAAGCAGTGTAGACACCTTGTCTCCAATTCTCCAGCTAAGTAAGCCCTCCTGCTGTTTTATGATCTTACCTTTCTAGATGTTAACCCCTTAAGTCAACATGTCCCCAACCTTTTAAGTCTGAAAGGACCTGAACTTCCACAGAGTGGCAGTCAGAGTCTGATTGTCACTCTGCTCCCAATTCCTTACCTTGGAATATTTTCGAACCTGTCTCACCTGACCGGGTGAGAACTGAACAGTGCAACGTGCTCCTGAGTTTTCAGTCGAGAGCTGCTGAGTCAGATGGAAGGAGGCCACACCCATTTTTTAAACAGCACTGGCTGCCGTATATCAAGTGAGTTTAAAGGTCCAGCCACTTTCAAGGCAAGAAGAAGATAGGTTTTGCAGATAAGTGGTTTGAATTTGGGGTGGGGCTGACCAGTTGTCGGACTATTGGAATACTTGGGAACAGAATATAATTAAGACACAGACCATTGCATCTTTTAAGGGAAAAGTTAATAAGTACTTGAAACAGAAGAATAAGCAGGGCCATGGGAGAGAGCTGGGCAATGGGGTTAGTTTGGGATCACTAACAAATAGTGAGTATATAGCGACCAAATGGCCGTGCTGTAAATTATTACTGTTCTATTGAAATTGTCCTTTTCAAAAATCTCCTGAATATTTCCCTTAGAAAATTATTTTGTATTTTCAAATGTAGCTACTCATGAGAATGGGATATCAGGCTGAGCATAATGCCATCCTTTCTACAACACTGAAAAGTTTCATGATTTATTAAATTCAGAAATTAAAATAATAATTGAGTTGTTACTTATCTGCCATTACTTTTACAGAGCTGTAATTTTTATTTTAAAAAATGTCAAAATTACTGTAGTAACCAGAGCCAACCACACCTTGCTGAAATTGTGGCCTGCAAAAATCATAGTGCAATATTTTGTTAAAGTCTGTTATTAATCTATTTGCTACATTTTGAAAATGCTAGGTTACTGAAGGTAAACATTTTGAAGATAAGTGGCTGGATATCACTCTCAGTGTTAAATGAACAATGCCAGACTCTCATGAGCTTTTGCACTATAAGTTAACTTATAGTTAACAGCTAACTATCAAAAAGTCACAGCACCGTTGCCAGAGTATATGAGACCTGACCTGTGTGAACGTGGCAAGCTGATGTGTATCTCTTTAACCAATCAGATTGAAAAACTGTTAATCAGCAGTGTAGAATCTGAACCAAGAGGTGTCCATTATAATATTTAATTCAATGTCAAATTAAGCACAGAAAGTGAAATAGAAGGAAAGAAATGTTGGATTGAGCAAGAGAGATAAAAGAGATAGAAGGAAAAGTTTAGAAAAATGTTTAATTTTTATAAGTCTCCAACAATAAATAAAATCTGAAGGAATGAGACTCCATTCTTGTTAAAGTTAATTTTCATTGCCATAGAGACTTTGTCAGTAACTCAGACTTGTCAGACTGTTAAAAGTTATTTACAGTAGAATGGATACACCCTAACTTTTTCTGGTTAATTTAGTGCATATTTGTGGTAACTACAGAATCTCATGATGTTGAATTTATTTGCATGGTATAGTTTTTGGTTTCATGCATTTCTAGAGGAGCAGGAAATCTCAGCTAACAACTTCCAGATTTCCGGGTCTAACTATGCAAGTGCCGCCACTGGAAATTACTGTTTGATGTACTCTTCAATAACAGTGGTTGTTGTTAGCCTCATCATTATTTTTTACTGCAAATCCGACCAGTTACATTCACCAAAAGTGGACAAGTCAGTTGAAATAATATGGAAATTTTACAGATTAATAGATCCTAAAATTAGTGTTTGCCAATAAAAGGGCAACAAACCTTGCCATAAAAGCATACCAAGAGACCGATGCTCATGTTTACTTCAAATTGTACCTGTAATATTTTCCAGTCAAAGCTGCCATCTTTATATTAATGGTTAGTTTATTTAAGGTTTAAATCACAGTTAACCTCTCAGTTGTTTATGGATTTATACAGGGTTATCATGATAGCACAAAATGTAAATTAAGTCAAAGTTATTGTGTATTATTGCAATTTTCCAATGAGTATATATTTTAAGGTTTAACCTTTTGAAAAATAAGGCAGAGTCAAAAAAAAGGTAAGTAAAATTCAGTCATTGACAGGCATCTCATTCCTTTGACAATAAAGTATGGACCACGACAACAGCAAAAGAATTCATTTTTCAACTATGACACTGCGATGCTCCAACGAATAAGAGATTGAAGTCATTTTTCATATGCTCCCAGTCCTGAAAGCATCCAGAGAGAGTTTGCTTTATTCCTTTATCAATTCTAAGCTGGCAAAGTTTCTTTATTTTAAATTATAACAGCACAGAATGAGTAAATGGATCAATTGGTTTGGCTCCATAAGTAATCTTAATAGATAAACGTTGTTGAAGCACTTATAGCAAAATTGGTGAATATATTATCTTGGGTTACGACTTTGCTGGTAAAATAGATTTCCTACATCTTTAAGCCTTCCAATATCATGCAATATCTTGGCAAAGTTTTAGTTAACCTCAACGAAGATTTGGTTGCCAACAAACCTCTACTTGATGAAGGATAGAGCAGGTTGGACCTTCAGTCATAGTAATAAAATGATCTGCTTTTTTATAAGTGCGTCTTTGAAAAGATAGCATTAGTTTAAACTGATTAGTTTTCACTAACATTAGAATGTACAGTTTGCTGAGGATGATTTTTTAAAGGACAGCTGGCTCAAATGAAATAATACGGAGGAGCCTCAAAACCATTTTCCTTATGACTTTTCATTTGTACAATCCTAGGTATGCTGGAAACTGTATGTTGCTATTAAATATGCATTTATATTCTTATCTAACAGTTGAATAGACTGAAGCTAGTCCAAAGCAAGTTGAAAACACCCCCCTAAAATGCTAAGGAACTTGCAATTCATCCTGAGAACCAAAGGGTAAGATCTCAGATGTATGCCAAATGTATGGCAGATGTACTGCAATAACAGGAAAGTAGTCATCAAGAGAGGACACAGAACAATTGGGAAAGGGCGACTGGAATGGAGAGGGGCAATTGGGAAAGGAGCATAATCCATTGGGAGATAGAAGGAGGGAGTTGGCCATAAGGGAAAACAGGCAGGAGAGGGGGTAATGCAGGGTTGAAAAGAGGACAAGACAGTGATAAGGAGTGGATTAGAAGGAGGGAGGCAGAGATCCAGAGGGAGAGTGGGGCAACTGGGAGGAGGTAAGCAACAGCTGGCAGCAGCCCATGGAGCCAGGAGGAGTAATCCTGCACCACCCAGCAATACATTCAGTTAAGTATTGTTTTTTAAACCTTAACCTTATTAATGCTGGCCTGCAGTCGTCAATGAAGGACCACTTGAGCTGCTGCATGTAGACCACGTTTTTCTGAAAGTAGCCAGTCTGGTGTCGCCTACTTTCATGGAAGCCCTATTTGACTAAGAGGGCTTCATAACCAGTATTAAGCACCCCCCATCATCACCCCCTTCCACCATATGCAGATACAAACCGCTACACCAGTTTGAGGCATGGACCCTAGACACATCTTTTGATACCAATACCAATATTGCATGTAGCACAGCTTCAGTTCAGAACCTGGACGCCACGGTGGATGCATCTGCACCTGTTGTACACCTGTAACATGGACACGGAGTCATCCAAATTTAGTGTTATCTGCTCATGCACTGTATTAGAAGCAGGCTTTCTGGAAATAAGCTATCCAAACTGGGTCAAACTGGGTTTTCTTAATATCTGAACTTTGGACTACTGCAGAGCAATCTGGTTTTGGAACTTATTTTAGCCTGGCTGATATATTTCTATGCCTCGGATGTTTTGTGAGAACTGGTTAGAGTAATGAATTAGAATACTACCTTTACACCTGTGGGAATTGTGTTGAAATCTAGGTCAAACTGAGGAGATGAATGTCTCTATTTTCTTCTAGCTACAAAGGTCCTAAATGATTCACATCCATGTATGCAAAATCAGGAATATTAACTTATACTAGCGGCCTCAGAGATGGTGCAAAGCCTGGTGTTAGAATCAGAAAATGGACAAGTTGAATTCACAAAATATTTTTAATCCCAATTTCAGAGGCACAGCTGTTCTTCTGAAATTGAGATAAAACATGCTGTTGGGCCGGAATAAGGACTGCTTCATTCTAAATCTGATTTTCCTGAGTTCTTGATGCTGACAAAAGAAACTTGAATTCTCAGCCTGTTATCTTCCACTTTGATAAGCTTAAAACTTGACAGTGCACGGAAAAAACAATGCTGTTAGAAACAAAATGTTTATATCTTAAGTACATTCTACACAAAGCGAGGAGTATTACTGAAACCATTTACCACTGCTTTGCAACAATTTTTTTGTTCTATACTGTTACAATTACGCTATTAACTTGTTCAGTATTCCTGCTGCAATTTATTACACAGCCTCTAAGAACAGGGCTGTAACAGCTGGAGCCAATGCAATGCAAACAGACTGAACTTGCCTTCATTATTTTCAGAAGACAAACCCCAGTCAAGCCAGCAGACTCATGCTGGGAATGAGATTGATGTGACTGTGGCTAGGAGATCAGGCACATATACTAAGCACTGCTATTTCACGTCTAACAAGAATCACCACTGTGTTTCTGCACCACTTCAGTCACTCAGCAGTGATGCTGCTACATTGCACTTATAAAGTAACAGGAACAGAAACTTAATCACAAGCCCACTAATCTCTGGTTCACAGTGAAGGCAGTGTTATGAAGCCCATGGAGACCGATAACTTTTAAAAAGAGATATGAATTTCCCAGTGACCGATTCCAAGGATCACATAACAAGATTTCACATTTTAAGACTTTAACTGTAACAAGCACACTTAAATCAATATGGGCTAAACAATGGGCAACTAATACACTAAACGACAGAAATGGTGTTCCCTAGTAACTTCTTAAGATAACTGAAAATCTCGTGTCGGGTTTACACATTACACCACATTCTCTTTGGCATATAGTCTTGAGCTTAAAGTCTGAAGCTCCTCCTGGCTCTAACAGGATCTCTTCTCCCTGCTTCACCAAGGTAAATCTTTCAGTGTCTTTTTAAACAAAGTCCCTTTCACTCAACCTTTTGAGCTAATTGACAGGACTTCCAGTTACAAGGTACCCTCTGGTGATTTTGTGGTCTTTTAATTCTTCACAATCATGTTTCCTCAAACATGGGTTCAATCCTCACCCGCTCTTCATCTGGTGGTTAACCCAAAAGCAGTCCTTTTCTTCTGCCTGTCATTAGAAGCACCAGTGTGAGTCTTTGTACCCAAAACTCTCACTCTGACTGCCTCTGAGAGTCTGAGCCTATAAGCAGCAAGAACAGCTGCTTTTTCCATTGCATCCAGGTGTTAAAGCTTGCAAATTACTCAACAGGTTTTGATCTGGGCCCATGTCCTCATGGCAACTAGGTCACATGGGCTTGGCTCCAGGCAGAACATCCCCCCCTCTCCAAATTGCTCCATTTTACCTTGAATTAAAGGGGATAGTTTAAAACATAACCATTTTACAAGGTCCAGCAGTCATAACAACAGCAATTCAAACAAATAAGCATCTTAATTTATTGGGTGGTAAATTAAAATATTTAATTAGATGCAGCAGGGACTTTTATATTTATGCCCAATATGTACATGTACATATCTTAAGATTTTACTTTTAAATCACATTGCCACTCCCACTGTGAATAATAGGTAAAGGAAAAATGGATGTGGTATTGATGATATGGATTTTGTGGTGGGAATTACATAGGCTCATGCTGGCAGAGCGTTCGGGGTCTGCCATCATTGCTTCTCTGAAAATGACAGCAACTTCAGGAGTCCACACATGCAATTAAATGTGGAATTCCAGAAAGGGTTGTCAGTTTTTAAAATTAATTTTATTATTGGGATGTGAGCATCACCAACAAGACCAATCTTGAACTGCCACAGTCCATAGGGTGTAGGTACAAGCACATTGTTGTTACGAGGGAAATGCAGTGACAGTTTAAGGAATGGTGAAGATTGTTCCAAGTCAAGGTAGTGTAGCAACTTGTAGATGTTTGTATTCCTATGCATCTGCTGCCCTTGTTCTTTCAGGAGGGAGAGGTAAGTGGGTTTGGAAGGCGGTCTTGAAGAAGCCTTGGCAAGTTGCTGAAGTGTATCTTGTAGAAGGTACATACTGCTGCCACCGCACTCTGCTGGCGGTGGGAATGAATGTTTAAGGTTATAGATGAGGTGCTGATCAAGAGGGCCAATGGATGGTTATGGATGGTGTCGAGCTTCTTGAGTGTTGTTGCAGTTGCATTCATCCAGTAAGTGGAGAGTATTTCATCACACTCCTCACTTGTGCCTTGTTGATGGTGGACAGGCTTTGGGAAGTCAGGAAACTATTCTTGTCACAGAATTCCCAGTCTCTGATCTGCTCTTGTAGCCACAATATTTATATGGCTGGTTCAGTTCAGTTTCTGGTCAATGGTGACTCCCAGTGTGTTGATGTTGGGAGATTCAGTCATGATAATGCCATGGAACATCAAGGGAAATGGTTATATTCTCTTTAGTTGAAAGTTGTCTGGCACTTATGCGGCACGAATGTTACTCACCACTTATCAGCCTAAATGGGCATCGACTGCTTCAGCATCTGATTATTCTACGCTTCTCCATAGGGTGTGTTGTTGATGTCCACCCAGACTGCAATCTCAATTATGCTATTTGGATTAAAGCGATGATATTTCTTTTTGCTGAACTATTTCAGATATCTTTTTAAAACAGTCCCAAACCATTACAACTGCAGTATGTGGGCCTATGAACTGGAAAACATCCTACTTCTTATCCAAACATTTAGGTGAGACTGTTAGGTAGGTTGTGATTGTAACATTATGTTTAGCTATTGCAGCCTGCTCAAGGAATGTTTTCTTGGATGATACAAATCAAAACTTAATGCATAATAGGCTCAATTTCTAAAACATATTTGAAAAGACTATTTCAACTGCTATATATTATTGATATAATGCATTGTTTTGTTTCTCAAAGTTTTATAGAAATGGGGGCAATCATACACAACGACTTGTTGGATAAGCTTATGTCAACCATTGTGCATGATAAGCAAAATCAGCAGAAGTATAAGGACTAATCAAACAACCCACAGTACACAGAACTGCCCCATCACACTATTCAGCTTTAATGAAGACACATTTCTATATCATGTGGCTCGCCTGTTCTTTGCAGATTGGAGCCAGAGTGGAAGTATGGGTGACATGAATCTGTAATGCAGACCTCCTCCTGATAATACCAGGTTTGTTTAGCGGGAGTTGCAGATCCTTTTCTTTAATCTCAACAATGTTAACTTGACAGCATCAGGTGTGTAAGTGGGGAAGTTACTGGAGCCAAGGCAGCTGCAAACAGCAAAGCAACATTGAAACTTGGATCAATTTTCTTCTCTGTCCCTATCTGCAGCCACATTGGGCAGGACTTTAGGTTGGGACCCAAAGGTCAGCTTCAAATGGGAGCCCCGACCCCACACTGGGCAGGGAACAGTCACCAGGCAGTGATTTTCCCTGAATTGGCCAATTAGTGGCCAGAGGGCACGCTCACCCTCCGATTAAGGATGGCGGGCTGGCTCTTGAAGTTGGCGGGATTAGGAGGCTCTCCATCTTGGAAAGTGCTGCAGCCTGCCATTTCAGGTAAGAGAGGGAGTGCACCTCCATGTTGAGGCACCCTCTCAGCGTTTTAAAAACTTTTCAATTTAAAATTGGCCACAGCAGTTGTGCCACTATTGTGGAGGCAGGTGGCCTGGTCCCAACTTTACAGTGTCCCACCGAGGAAAATGGTCCGGGTGGGATGGTGCAGGCAAATGGGCATGCCAGCTAGCGGCGTGAATTTATGCACCTGCCCACCCCATATTACAACAAATGTTCTGCCCTTTGTTTCTTTTAGATTTTTATACATTCACATACAGATTTGGTAGCCCGGGAACAAAGAAGCCTTATGGGGTCTTATAACTTTATATATTTGTATTATAAGATATTTGTATTTGCAATTCAGAACGATGAGCTGAGTTCAATACCCACTCAAAGGATTTAATTTCTGTACTGATCTCTGTACAACTATTCTCCTGCTTAAAGTATTCTCATTAAATAAATTACTTTCAGTTTGAAAAGTAAAATTACAGTAGGCCTAAAAATACTAGAAAATAAAGTGATAAAATTATAGTTACATTTCTGATTTCCAGAATCTCCAGTATTTTTTGCTTATTGAAAAGACATTTATATTTCATAGAAGTTATATTTTACAAATAAAGCAACATCCTCTCTCCCCTTAGTGGCATATCTTTATGGAGCTTCATGTAACCTTTAAATTGCACTTTCAATCTATCACTGTTATCCAACCACAATTCAGAGACCTCAATCACATGTAAATTCTCTATGTAAGTATATGCCTGTAGTTCCAGCCTTTTATTCCCAATACCTTTAGTATTGGCATCAAAAGACAAATTCTACGCATTTCTTATGAAGTTCACCCTATGAAACCTACCTTAATCCCTGGTCACGAAAGTACGGAGAAGTATCAAAAGGAACTGGGGATACCTCAAGCTAAGGAATGTCAAAATGACATTAGCGGAACAAAAAGGCACAGTGGACCGCTGCAGTATTAAAGGCAAGGTTTCTCAGCTTTGCAAAAATCAGTCAGTTACTGATTCCTGTCAGGACAGGATATGTATGAAAATAAAAAAAATGGTCAATGAGCTTCATATTGATTTTCACTTCTGAAGCCAATGGCATGGTGCCAGTGTAACTGGATAGTTGTGTAGCTATAATTGCTTCATTAGTAGTAAACATGAAAATGGACTTACTTAAGATTATTGCATTTAAGATTGATAGTGATATAGGACCAGAAAGCATTCATCCCTAGGTGTTCAGGAAAATGGCTGAAATTGTGTTTAAGGCAGTCCTATTAAGGTTTGCATTGGTATTCACAGAATGGAGATGGTTCAAGTGGCTCTATCTTTTAAAACGTGTGAAATTAGACATTGGAAAGAGGCCTATCAGTCTGATTTCACTAGCAGGGAAGCTGCTGGAAACCATTAAATGGAATGTAATACATGAGCAATTGAAATGTTTGGTGCTCTTAATGATATCCAACACAACTTTAGGAGACATCTGCTGATCATCTTAGCTTGTACCCAAAAATGGTGCTAAAACGAACAGTCTGTACCAGCTGCCATTCAAGGCAAATTCATCTTTGGGCCTCATTTAAATGCTAGCATGCCAAAAGGGCACCCCAATGCAGTTTGCCAGTCAGGGAGGACAGGATATTGGTTGGTTTCTATATGAACTTGTCAGCAGGTCGAATTTGGAGCGGTAGTGATGTGATCTGGGGGCGGGCCAGATAATTTTTGTGCATTACTGTTTCTCTAGTACTATGTATAACTGAAAGACTCCTTTACCTGGGTATGGATTAAAAAAAAAGACTGAAAGGGTAGGAAATAATGTGTACTCAGTAAAAGAATTAGATTGATGTGATGGAAAATATTGACTGGGATACTTCAAGGCTAGTTGCTGGGACCACAACAATTTTTAATTTACATATAAAGACCTTGATCTGGATTTCTGTGTACGTTCAGGAGAACACGACTTGCGCACTATTGTGGCTTTTGAACTGCACACCTGACATGTGTGACCTTCCTGGGACTTTTGTTTTTTAACACAGGGTTTGAATTCGCAAGGTGAGCTGTGATTGAGTATGGGAGGACTGTGGGTGCAGAGGCAGGCTGGTTAAATGCCCACCTCTATTCTCCAACACAGTAGCCAAGTTCTCAACACTGTTTAAAGGCCCCCTAAACCTCCCACCCTTCAAGCCCCCACCCTCCACCATGTCACTCCATGTCTTGCCATCTACATGCCACCTCCATACCCCCTCAGATCACCCATACTCCCATGTATCCTCCAAAATCACTCACCAGTGTCCACGATGTACATTCCTTTTGAAGCATACAATAGCAATGGGAATTATTTTAAATACAGGTGTAAAAAATAAACCTGTGATAATGTAATAAAACTCTCATTTGAAGTTTGTCATTGATACTTCAAAAAAGCCCGTTTTCCAGTGAAAAATTTGTTTATCTTTTAAGTGGCCATTAAGTTGTGTAAATAAAAAACATGTACTCAGAAACCACGTCAAAGGCAGAAGATGTTATTACAACCTCATAAAACTGTCAGTCATTCCCCTGAACAGCTTTGTCAACAGAACTGAGTACTCCACGAGTTTTTGGAACTCACCCAGAATTCATAATGGCCACAGCAATCAAAACATTGGCTTTAACTCCAAACCCTGAAATTGAATGAACAAATGGTATCTTCTCCATTTCACAGAAGATTGCCTGTCAATCAATGAGGGGAGCAGGTGCTTAGTTTTTTTTAAATCTTTCAAAAGCAGGGGATTTTTTTCAGTCAAAGGAGTCTGTATATTTGAATTCCACCACCAAACATGACAAGATGAGTTTGCCAATACATCTTTTCCTAATTTTTAATGCATTATGGCACTTTCTCCAAAGGAAAAAGTACTGTAATGCATGTCAATACTTACAAAATGGTGATCAATGCAATGGTTAACTTACTTTTGCAGGGTAGAGCCTTATGATGATTCACTGCACTAAAAACATACCTACATTGCAACACAACATCCAATAGTGACATTTGAAGGTGTGAAAATATTTTATGCTTATCTTTCAGAATGTTCACGACTCCTTAGCACGAAAAATAGAAGATTAAATTTATCGCAGATGTTTCCCTGGGTCCCCAACAGCAGCCTTCAGCCACTGGAATTTCACAATTGCACATCGGTCATGAAATATACAGTAATTATCCCTTTATTTAAAATAATCAAATGGCACATGACCTGATATGGTGACATCGGAAACAAATAATTTCAGTAAAGAGAGCCATCTCCATTTTTGTTGAGCAGTAAAGAACATAATAGCTTCTGGTGACAAGTTACTATTTCTGATCTGCAATGAGTGATGTTGACATGAATGTCAAAGGTAAAAATGCGCTACATTTCCCAGTTCTGACATCCCTCAAATCACACGTATCCAATAGATATATATTCAGAATACAAACAAAGGGCTGGAAAAAGTCTTAGTAGGTATTCCAGCATCTATCGAGTGGAATGTTTCAAGTCCAATATGACTCTTCTTCAGAACAACTCCACACTGTGTGGGGATGTCATCCGACAGCAATTGTCCCCGAACTGGCCAGTTAGTGGCCACAAGGCTGGTTTGCCATCCACTTGTCATGGGTGGGTTCTCAAAGCTAGAGCGTCAAAAAGGAGGTACAGAACCAATAGAGAGAGAGAGGGAGAGAGAGGAGAGTTGGAGAGCTAGTAGAGAGACAGAGAGAGAGAGAGAGACCAAGACAAACAGACTAGTGCTATTGTTTCTGGGAGAATAATTCATATTCCAGGACTAATGCAGCAGAGCCATGGCAGCTGGTGGAATTTAAATTCAATCAATTAATAAATCTGGAATAAAATGCTCGTTTTAGTAATAATGACCATTGTCGTAAGAACTCATCTGCTTCACTAATGTTTTTCAGGGAAGGAAATCTGCTGTCCTTACCCGATCAGCAGAGCGATGGAAGGTGTCATTGACAGTGCTTTCAAGCGGCACTTATACAGCAATAACCTGCTCACCAGTGCTCAGTTTGTGTTCTGCCAGGGCAACTCAGATTCAGACCTCATTACAGCCTTTCTCCAAACACAGACTAAAGAACTGAATTAGAGAGGCGAGTTGAGAGTGACTGTCCCTGACATCAAGGCAGCATTTGATTAAGTATGACATCAAGGAGCCCTAGCAAAATTGAAGTTAATGGCAATCAGGGAGAAAACTCTCCACTGGTTGGAGTCATACCTAGCATGAAGGAAGATGGCTGTGATTGTTGGAGGCCAATCATCTCAGCCTCAGGACATTGCTGTAGGAGTTCCTCAGGGTAGTGTCATAGGCCCAGCCATCTTCATCTGCTTGATCAATGACTTTTCCTCTATCATAAGGTTGGAAGTGGGGATGTTCGCTGATGAGTGCACAATGTTCAGTATCATTCATGACTCCTCAGTATCTGAAGAAGTCCATGCCCAGCTCAGGGTCAGGGAGAGAAATCATGGGCCCTGGTGCTTCGCCTGTTTCTGGACCCCTTATCCACACCCCCACCAGCCACCTTTAACCCTCCTCCAGCACCCCCAAGACTCCTTCCATCCCCCAGACTCCTTCCACCCCTCCCCCAGACTCCTTCCATCACCACCGCCCGCACCCCAGACTCCTATTCCCCGTTTCACCCCCACTCTTCCCGGACTTCTTCCTCCAGCACCCCCCGGATCCCTTTCACCAACCCAGACTCCTTCTATTCCCCGCTCCACCCCTCACAAACCGGACTCCTTCCTCCACCCCCACCCTTCCGGGACTCCTTCCTCCAGCACCCCCCCGGACCTCTTTCACCACCCTGGACTCCTTCCACCACCCTGGACTCCTTCCCCCCTTGGGACTCCTTCACCTACACCTTCCTCCCCCCATACTGCTACCTCCCCAGTTGCCATATTCTCCCCCATTTCCCCCATAACCTCACTTCTCTGACACCTTTGTTCCCCCCTCCCAACCTCACCCCCCCAACACCTTCATTCCCCCCTCCCAACCTCATCTCCCCCGAGACACCTTTGTTCCCCCTTCATCACCTCCGTTCCCACCCCCCAAAACTCACCCCGCCGTCACACCTTCCTCTCCCACTCACAGCTGGACCTTCCTCTCCACCCCCTCGATGATCATCTGTTCCAGACCATGGCCAAGGCACTGAGCAGAGCCTCAATGGTGATTTTCCACCTTCCGTGAGCTGCTTCATGGCAGAGCCATGACCATGAGAATCCACAAAGCGTGCGATACACGTGTTCCTCCAGGATCCCATTACTGTCGGGCTCCATCACCTTCTGCTCCTCGGATGTCCACGATGTGAGCAAAACCCTGACGGTAAGTCCCAACATCTGCACATCACACTTGTCAAGACATGTTGTGCACCAGCATGTTTACTTGCCGACGTGGGCAGTAAATTCGTTGGGGGTGGGGGGTGATTCTGGCGAGCTGGGATTCTAATAATATGCAGATGTATTACAATGAAGTTCCCAATGTTGAACGGTAGAAACCGCAGCCCACTATTGACGGGCAGAGCAGATGATTGCAAACTGGTTTCACAATGTTGTGAAACTGATTTTTAGCCTTCTTGCCATGTTGTCCGCTTATGCAGCCAAATGTGATCGAGGCCAACGGACATGGAAAGTTCTGCGCTCTGTTTCTCTCTGCACAGATGCTGCCCGACATGCTGAATATTTCCAACACTTCTGTTGCTATTGGAGCAAAAATAACCCCTTTTACCAGCCCTCCAAAAAGCAATCAGACTTCTTGTGAGCCTCTCATTCCCCTTCAGCAAGAAACACAGCTGCCTGAGATCTGGTTTGGCACAACGTTGAACATGAATTTCAAACAAAAATGTTAAACTATGAAGAAAACATAAACAACTTGCTGAGCAAAAAAAAATGTCAAAGCAATAAATTGATAATTAAAAAAAATTAGTAATTAATAAAAATGCACATTAAAAAGCGCCAAGCAGCAGAGCTAATTAATAATACTTATTTTTGCCTTCTCCCTTAAGAAACAGAACTAGAGAGAGGCAGGCCAGGTCCCAAGTCTTGGTCACCAGGGTAGGGGCAGGGGACTGGGGTGGAGCTAAGGAGCTGGGTTTAACTAACATTGACCTTGTTTCACCTTTGCTGGTGCACACTCCAAGCTGGCCTCAGCGAAAGTCATATGAAAATGGGGGTCAGAATCAAATTGCCTTTCAGCCTGCGTGTCCTCCTCTCTCGACCCGGTGTGTGGATAGGTTTTTTAGGGATGGAGGGAGGAAGGGGAGAGACTGAATGAGAGTGAGTGAGTTTGTGTGTATCTCACTCCCAGTCTCAGGGCTCTCTCTCTCACTCAGGGTCACTCATTCTCACACACATTCGTTTTCCCACATTTTATCACTGAGGAGGAATTCGGGACAGTTGTGAAGTTGGCAAGATACACTTCATCTCCACCCTGTCTAACAATCCAGGTGGCTTGGGTCTTGCCACTCCTTCTGGCCTCCCCGGCCTGCTCCGCCATCTTGACTCCTGTAGTTCTTTAGGGAGCTGGTGCTTGCATGGAAGGACAGACTATGGCCAAGGACAGACTACATCACCCAGAATGCACATTGGCTGTCAAAACAAATGGCTACGCGAACTAAGGATCTCGTTCTAATGATCCCCTTATACTACAGAACTTTGTACCCGAGCAGTGCGCCCACCATGCACTTGTTTGCCAGCACACTGAGACATAAGGCTGGGATTTCTGCAGTAACTCACCCCTGATCCTTCAAAGCCTGCCCACCAAGTACAAGGCACAAGTCAGGAGTGTGATGGAATACTCTCCATTTGCTTGGACGACTGCAGCTCCCACAACACTCAAGAAGCTTGACAGCATCCAGGGCAAAACAGCTTACTTGATTGGTGCACCATCATTCACTCCCTCCATTATCGATGCACATAGCAGCAGCAGATGCACTGCAGCAACTCGCCAAGGCTCCTTTGACAACACCTTCCAAACCCACGACCTTTACCACCTAAAAGGACGAGGGCAGCAGAGCCATGGGAACATCACCACCTACAAGTTCCCCTCCAAACCACATGCCATCCTGACTTGGAACTATATCACCGTTCCTTCACTGTTAATGGGGCAAAATCCTGGAACTCCATCCCTAATAGCACTGTGGGTGTGCCTACACCAGATGGATTGCAGTGGTTCAAGTAGGCAGCTTCGCCACCACCTTCACAAGGGAAGTTAGTGATGGGAAACAAATCCTGGCTTTACCAGCAATGCTCACATCCCATAAATGGAAAAAAAATACAAATCACTAAAATTTGTGTTGCAGGTTAGAGACAAACCAGGCACTAGGGATTTTTTCTTAAGGGATGGAATTAAAAGTAGAAAACTTTTGCTAAACTTGTATCGAACCTTGATTAAACCACACTTGGGAGTACTGTGTACAGTTCTGGTTGCCATATTATATAAAGGGTGCAGAGACACACTGGAGTGTGTGCAAAATAGATTTACAAGGATGCTAACAGAACTGCAAGGTTATACCTATCAGGGGATGATGGATAGGCCGGATGTCTTTTCTCCTGAAAAGCAATGGCTGAGGGGGTGACCTAATAGAGGTCTTTAAAATTATGAAAGATTCTATTTGATAAGCAGAAAATTGCTCTGCTTCTACTGTGTAGAAAGAACAAAACTAGAGGCCGTGAATATGAGAATATCATTAGGAAATCAAATAGGGAATTTAGATGAAAATTCTTTGAGTGGTAAGAATATGGAACTTGTTACTGTACTGACAGTTGATTGCTTTGTTGTTTTGATAGCATGTATTTCTATGGTCAGCCTGGGAAATTTTGCCTGTATGCTTCATGCAATTTGACTGCAGTAAACTATTTTACATGGAAAGTGTTATCTACGTGCATTAATCATTTATTTGCTATGATTATCGTTGAGCTAGTATCTCAGTTGGATTCTGTGTTCTTCCTTGCATCTTTCCCATAGCAACTGACCACACATATGATGTAAAATACATATTTTTTGTACAAGCATCTTGAGTTGAATTCATTGTGCACTTTGGGAACAAAGTATGTCTTTGGGATTTTATTTCAACATCTATCATTCTTTTTTGTTATAATTTTGGAAATTTAAAGATCATAATGACATTTCAACAGGAAATAATGTTGGACAATTTTTGGGATGTTCTGATATTTTGCTTCCCCCTACTGTTTTAACTGGCAATGTAGAACATTCCAATGAGACAGATTATTGTATGGAATTGCAGCACTGCACTCAATCATTTCAGCAGCCTACTGTGTTTCACTTTAATCATGTCCTTGCCAGTAACAGACCATTTATTAGTCACACTTTTTCTTCCCTTTGTTTCAATTTTACAATAATAAGCTTCCGTTTTAAAGATTAAGAATATGGATATTACAGCATCTCACAATGCTCTTTCATCTTCTATTAACAATTACAGGAGCTTTTTATTTGTCTATGGGATGTGGGTATCACTGGCAAGGCCAACATTTATTGCTCATCCCCAATTGCCCTTGTGAGGGTGGTGATGAATCAAACTCTTGAACCGCTGCAGTCCATGTGGTGTAGGTGCTCTCACAGTGCTGTTAAATAACCAACTCCAGTTTACGATCGTCCGCTCAGTTCATTGATGGTGGGCTGCGTTTCCTGCCATCGGACATTGGGAATCCCATTGTAATACATCAGCATATCATTATAAGGCTCGCCCACTGAACTCATCCACTCTGCCACCGCCCCCCGCCCACTGGATTGTCCGCTCACGTCAGCGTGATTGCACGTCGACGTGTTTCACAACAGCATAAATAAGGCATGCACTTCACAGGCTGCACTTTGATGGGAACTCAGAGGTGAGTGCACAGCAATGTTGGCACTCGCAAGGGATATCTGTTGAACTTCAAGGTTGAGGCGTGTTGGGGCAGGGGGGGCAAAGGTTGCCCTGTGGTTGAGGCAATTTTGGGGAATGGGGGACAAAGGCAGCCCTGCAGTTGAGGCGACTTTGGGTTGGGGGGGGGCAAAGGCTGTCCTGCGGTTGAAGGTAGTGCGGGTGGGGGATGGGTGAGGGAAGCAGCCACGTATTAAGGACACGTTGTATGAAGTGACCATTCCTCTGCAGCTGAGACAGTACAGGCTCAGCCATATTGATATGATTGGAGTTGGGCCTCTAGATTATCTGCCCACTCAAGCACCCCAGAGACACGAAAGTGCCACTAAGTGCTCCAGAGCTTTTCACCCCTTGTGCACACATTAATGAGCATTTTAATGGACTGCAGAATAGTTGGATGGCTGGGCTCGTTGTACAATCTCCTTGCTAAAGCTGCCCATGGAGCAGTCACTGGCGAAGGCATACTCAGCCCATTGCAATGTCATCATCCTGGTTTGGACTAGGCTCCCCCACGGTTCAAGCTAACATTGCAGCTTTGCAGTGCAGGTTAGGAGAATGCCTGCGCCTGAGCTGAGAGCACAGCATGCAGTCCAAAGGGCAATGCTGCCGCCAATCAGCCAGGTGGAATGGGGCGGAAGGTGGTGGGGTTTCGGGCAGCCATGCAGCACACTAATCTCTGACCATCCAAGTGATGGCCAGCACTCTCCAGGATGCGTTAAGGGGGCTTCAGGCTTAACCAAGAGAGGATCTTAGTATACCCATGCTAACCCACATGCCACTCTCTTTCATCCTGCAGGAAGAGTACATCAGGGTCATGGAGCCTAGTGAACTAGCTGTACGCCTCGTGGCGAACAGAGAGCGAAGACAACGGAGAAGAAAGCGACTGAGGCACCTGGCTACGCAGAGAGAAGAACAGCACCCTCTGGAAGGAGGGGTGGCTGGGGCTCCCACACAGATTGCCGAAGAGCTACAGTGAGCTGTCGCTGGTTGGTGCCTAGCCAGACCCAGGGTCTATAGACGCCTCCTTTCATTCCTGCAGATGACCGAGAACCAGTGTCACCGAACACTGCACATGTCCAGGGAACTGATCGGCCACATCTGCCAACTACTGCAAGATTTGGCATCATGTAGACATGGCAGGCATCCACTGCCAGTGGCCATGAAAGTGACATGGGTGCTCAATTTCTACACCAGTGGCTCCTTTCAGGGCTCCACAAGTGACCACTGTGGGATATCACAAGCCTCCACCCACAAATGCATCCATGAGGTCACAGATGCCATCTTCGAGAGGGCACATAACTTTGTGCATTTTGCCTGGGACCAGGAGAGCCAGGATGCAAGAGCAATTGGATTTGCCCTGAACACAGGTTTCCTACAGGTGCAGGGTGCGATTGACTGCACTCAGATGGCGCTCAGATCTCCGTCGCAACACTAGGTCAACTATGTCAACTGCAAGCACTTCCATTTGCTGAATGTGCAGCTGGTATACGGCCACCACAAATGCATACTGCAGGTCTGCGCACAGTTTCCAGGGATTATGCACGACTCCTACATTTTTAGTCGCTCATAGATTGCGGAAGTCTTCCAGGGTCCACAGAGGCTGCAGGGAGGCCCTCGGGGACAAGGGCTACCCGCAGTGGAAGTGGCTGATGACACCCGTGCAGTGGCTTCAGACTGCAACAGAGTGAAGGTATAATGAGGCTCATGCTGCAACTTGCAACTTGATGGGGTAGACCATCAGGATGCTGAAAATGAGGTTCCAGTGCCTAGACTGATCTGGTGGAGCCCTGCAATATAGTCCACAGAGGGTGTCATGCACCATTTGCCTGCTGCGCCCTTTACCTGGTGCTGCAATGGGAAGAGGAGCTGACTGAGGGGGAGATGCAGGAGCTGGAGGTCTCCTCTGATGAGGAGAATATCAATGGGGATGAGGGTAAGGAGGTCCTCAAAGGCAATGATAATGGCAATGAGGACCTTGCACAGGGCAGATGAGGCAGGCACGCTTGGGAGGCCCTCATAGCTGTTAGATTTGTGGAGGATGATGAAGACATGCAGTGAGGAGACACCATAAGATCCTCACATTGCATCTATGAACGTTTGACTCCAGTCTGGTTTATGGCAGTGCACATACCCTCTGTGATAATGTTCCTGTCATAGAGACAAGTGGAGGACTTAACAGTCGCTCGATACCAGGAGGATGATGACGACATGCACTGGGGACACTCCATAGATCTTCCCATAGCCTCTGAGAATGTCTGACTCCTGTCTGGCTGAGGGCAGCTCTCTTGCGCTCTGTGATCAGGGTCATATCATGGAGATGCAGCCATGAAACTTTAAAAGGATCCGATCCTTTGTCCGCCTTCAGCACCTGACCCCTTCAGGAGCACAGCGTCACTGGTCACAGATGCTGAAGAGATGGGGGACAGCCCCACCTTAAAGGTGCTGAGAGCACACAGAGAGGATGACAGTACTCTGTAATGCCTGCGACAACATTGTGGCAGCAATGACAAGCACTGTTGGAGTGCAGGCATCAGTAATGTATCCAGGGAGTGTGAGGCCAGACCATCACTTTGGACTGAAGGCTGAACAAAGCACAGGGAAGAGGCCATGGACTGAGACACTTGCCTTTATTTTGTGATCTTTATTTTGTGACATCTGAGTGACATGAACATTGCTCATCTGAACAAGGAGCCATAGGCAGGGAGACATTCTTGGGAGTTTATTGATAATAGTGAACATTATGTACAAGTGATTCACACCCATGCCCAGGCTGTGCAACTACATCTTAACTTTCCTACACCTGTCGTTATGTCTTGGTGCTGCCAGACATCCACAGTGAAGTTGGAGGCAGCCTCTGACTGCTACATCTTGTCTGTGATGACCTTGAAGGGCTGAGACCTGTTGGGTCCTGGCCTGCTTTCGGGGTCCTGTTGTGTGACAGTGGCACCCTCCTTGGCCTGTGGAGCTGCAGCTGCTGGGGTCAGAGGAAGAGCGGATTCGGATTGGCCGGACACTCTCAGAATCACCTGGCTGGATGGGCCTGGAGTGTGCACCTGCGGATCCTCTTTCCTATGGGTGTCCGGGGGCCCCAGGCTGACTCCTTGAGGAGCAAGCGTAGCTGGAGTGAGACTGAGTTGCCCTGCACCCCTCTCACATACACACTGTTGGAGGCCAACTATGGCTCCTGCGATGGAGCTCAGCCCGCACAGCGGTGCAAGAGTAACATCCTGGACCAAGGTCTCCATGGTGGCCACCATCCTTACCAGTGTTGACCTTAGTGCATTGGCATGCTTACTCTATCACCTCAGCCTGAAGGCAGACGGACTCCTCCATCATGCCTTGCAATCTGAGGGGTGCAGTGGACATCCCTTCCTGATGTTCCCGAGCTTGCCTTTGCAGCTCCAGCAACTGTGACATGACCAAGTCCAGAGGTTCGTCATCTGACTTGGACTCAGCAAATTTCTGGCCTCCAGCAGTCCTCCGAGTGCAGGACACCTAGGAAGTCCCTGTTGCTGCCTGCTGTGGATCAGAAAGTGCGATGTGCTTGTCAGGTCGTGATCCCGAGGCTACTCTAAAGCTAGGTCCCACCGAGGTATGTGTCTCCACACTGGTGGAGGGTGTGTGAGCACTGTGGCAGAACTTCAAGGAGAGTGCCTTCAGATTCCTCTTCAGAGGTTTCATCGGAGCTTGATTGGAGGTCCTGGGTCGTGGACTCTGTCGGCCGTTTGGCAGATGTGCCTGTGAAAACAAGGAAAGATAATTAATGCATGGCAGTGCCCTGTGAAACAGAACACATCACTCACGGCATGGTTGTTTGATGGATGTTGCGCTGCTGGATCCTCACTGTTACAGCACCGCTCACCTCATGGTCAGCACAGGAATGGTCCAGGTCCACGATGGCCAGCTGGATGGCTCTGTTTTCAAAGTCTGTGAGGACCTGAGCGATCTCTCCCTCGTGATCCAGCTTGTCCTCCATAAATAGAGATGGGGAGAGTGTAAGCAGGATGCCTGCCAGGCCAGATGATAAGTATGCCTGGCATGTGTGGGTGGTGAGTGTCCCCATGGCTGCAATGAGGACAATGAAAGGGTGTGTGGCGTGTGTGTGTGTGGCGTGTGTGTGTGCGCGCGTGTGTATGATGAGAAAAGTGACTTTCCATGGCAGAATGAAGGAGATCATTCATCCTCTTGTGGCACTGGGTGGATGTCCTCCTCTGCAGGGCACTGGCGCTGACCACCGCTACCACCGCCTCCCAAGTCAGATTAGTGATACTGCTGCCCATCCTGCAGCCAAAGCTAGGGTAGAAGACATTACGGCGAGCCTCCACTATGTCATTGGACCTGGGGGCTGCAGTCTTCTTGCCTTTCAGGGCCATGTTTTCTGTGCAGCAGTCCTGGGCTGGAAACACAGAGGTATGCGCGTGCTGCACTTTAAATATGGCACTTGGAATGAGGCAGCAACGAGGTGTCCGCCATGGAAACGGCGTGTTTCCCGGGAATGCAATCCAATTCACTTTTGAATACCTCGATCAAACCTGCCTCCATTGACCTTTCAGGAAGTTTGTTCCAGACTTCAACCACCCTCCGGGCAAAAATCTTTTCCTCACATCATATTACTCCTTTTGCCTCTAATTCTTGATGTTCTCGAGTGGAAACAGTTTCTCACTGTTTACCCTGTCCATTCCCCTCAGGATCTTGAATACCTCTATCAAGTCTCCTTTCAGCCTTCTTTTTTCCAAGGAAAATGGTTCCAACCTCTCCAGTCTATCCTCATAGCTACTGTTCTTCCTCCCAGGAATCATTCGTGTGAATCTCCTCTGTACTCTCTCCAATGTATTCACATCCTTCCTCGAGTATGGTGCCCAAAACTGGATGCAGCACTCCAGATGAGGCCTAACCAGTGCCTTATACAAGTTCAACATGACCTCTTTATTCTTGTACTCAATGCCCCTATTAATAAAGCCTAAGATACTATATGCTTTATTAACTGCTCTCTCAACATGCCCTGCCATCGTCAATGAGCTATGTACGTGTACACCGAGGTCCCTCCGTTCCTGCATATCCATTTAGAGGCTCTCCCTTTATTTTATACTGTCTCATCATATCTTTCCTGCTAGAATGAATCACCTCACAGTTCTCTACATTGAATTTTGTCTGCCACTTGTCTGCCAATCCACCACATGTCTATGTCCTTTTGAAGTTCAAGACTATCCCCTTCACAGCTGACAACATTTCCAATCTTCGTATCATCTGCAAATTTTGAAATCATGCCCTGCACACCACAGTCTAGCTCATTAATATATATCAGGAAGAGCAAGGGTCCCAACACTGACCCCTGAGGAACTCCATTACAAACCTTCCTCCAATCCGAAAAACAACTATTTATCACTACACTCTGTTTCCTGTCACTCAGCCAATTTCTTATCCAAGTGCCTACTTCCCCTTTTATTCCATGACCTAGAATTTTGCTCACTAGTGCATTGTGTGGCACATTGTCAAATGCCTTTTGAAAATCTTTATACACCACATCAACGGTGTTTCCTTTATCAACCCTCTTTTACCTCCTCAAAAAATTCCAGCAAGTTAGTTAAACATGATTTTCCCTTGACGAATCTATGTTGGCTTTCCTTAATTATCCTGCACTTGTGTATGTGATTATTGATTTTATCCCGTACTATAGTTTCCAGACATCTCCCTACCACTGAGGTCAAACTGTCTGGCCTATAGTTGCCAGCTTCACCCTTGCACCCGTTTTTGAACAAGGGTGCAACATTTTCAGTTCTCCAGCCCTCTTGCACCTCCCCTGTGTCTAAGGAAGACTGGAAGATGATCACTAGTACCTCTGCAATTTCCACTCTCACTTCCCTCAGTACTCTCGGATGCATCTAATCCAGTTCTGGTACCTTATCTGTTTTAAGTAAAGATAGCCTTTCCAACACCTCCTTCCTCTTCTAGTGTACCAGTTACCTCCTCTCTCACCTCGGCCTGGGTAGCAAGCTCTTCCTTTGTAAAGACAGATGCAAAATACTCATTCAACACCTCCGCTATTTCTCCAGCCTCCTCATGCAAGTCCCCTTTTTATCCCTAATCGGTCCTACTCTTTCTTTTACCACCCTTTTAATATTTGCATGCTTATAGAAGACCTTTGGATTCCCTTTTGTGTTCGCTGCCAGCCTCTTTTCATGCTCTCTCCTTGCTTTTCTTATTAGTTTCTTCACTTCCCCTCTGGTCCTTCTATATTCAGCCTGATTCTCCATTGTATTTTCTACCTGACATCTGTCATACACGCAATTCTTCCTTGTCAACTTTACGTCTATCTCTCTTGTCATCCAGGGCGTTCTGGATTTATTTGTCCTACCTTTCCCCTTCAAGGGAATATGCCTTGACATTGCCTGCAATACTTTTCTTTGAAGGTGACCCGTTGTTCAGCCACCGTCTTTTCTGCCAACGTTTGATTCCAACTCAATTGACTCAGATGCATTCTCATCCCATCGAAGTTGGCTTTCTCCCAACTAATTATCCCTGCTCTGAATTGTTTTCTGTCCTTTTCCATGATTAACCTAAACCTTATGATACAATGGTCACTGTACCCTAGAGGCCCTCCATTGATAATTGATCAGCTTGGGCCAACTCATTCCCCAGCACCAGGTCCAAAAGTGCACGTCCTCTCATTGGACTTGAAAAACACTGTTGTAGCAAATTATCTTGAACACATTCTACGAACTCTCACCCCTCTTGTCCTTTTGTACTATTCCTATCCCAGTCTATATTTGGATCACTGAAGTCCCTCATTATGATTATTCTATAACTCTTGCACCTCTTCGTAATTTCTTTGCAAATTTGTTTCTCCACGTCTAGTTGGTGGTCTATATAGTACACCAATCAAGGTTATTACATCTTTCCCATTCCTTACCTCTAGCCAGAGAGATTCTGTCTTTGAACCCTTTGGAACCTCCTCTCTCTCCAGTACAGTAATGCCATCTTTAATGAATATTGCCACTGCACGCCGCCCCCCACCACCCTCTTTTCTTCCTTTCCTGTCTCTCCTAAACACCTTGTACCCAGGAATATTTAATGCCCAGTTCTGTCCTTCTTTGAGCCAGGTACCTGTTATAGCAATAATATCTTAATTCCATTTGTCAACCTGTGCCTGCAGTTCACCAATCTTATTAATCACACTCCATGCATGCACATTCGTCCTGATTTAGGCGTTTTTACCTTCCCACTTATTCTGACCCCATCTATTGACATATTGTCATTACTCTAATTCTATCAAAATCTCCAGGTATTCTATCTACTTTGATACTACTCTCTGATATATCCTCGTTATCAGTTGATACTTTACTACTTCCCACTGCCAATTTTTCTCCTCTGCACTCTGAATTTCCCCCCCAGGTTCCCTTCCCTGCCAATCTAGTTTGAACCCTTCCCAACAGCATGAGCAAACCTAACCATGAGGACATTAGTCCCAGTCCTGTTAAGGTGTAACCCATCCTTCTTGTACAGATTCCACCTGCCCCAGAACTGATTCCAATGCCTCAGAAATCTAAAGCCCTCCCTTTCTCCAGCCACGTGTTGAACCGCACAATCTTCCTATTCTTATGTTCACTAGCACATGGCACTGGGAGTAATCCTGAGATTACTGCTTTTGAGGTCCTGCTTTTTAATTCCCTTCCTAACTCCCTAAAATCTGCTTTCAGGACCTCATCCCTTTTCCTACCCATGTCATTTGTCCCAATATGGACCACAACCTCTGGCTGTTCACCCTTCCCCCAAAAGAATGTCTTGCAGCTGCACTGTGACCTCCTTGACCCTGGCACCAGGGAGGCAACATACCATCCTGGAGTCATGTCTACAGCCGCAGAAATGCCTGTCCGCTCCCCAAACTATGGAATCCCCGACTATAGCACTTCCACTCCTCCTCCTCCCCTCCTGAGCAACTGAGCAACCTGTGGTGCTAATGGACTTGGCTCTTGCTACAGTCCTCCGAGGAACCATCTCGCTCACCAGTATCCAAAATGGAAAAGTGATTAGAGAGCAAGATAGCCTCATGGGATTCCTGCACAACCTGCCTGTTTCTCTTAGATACTCTTGGTGGTCACCCATTCCCTCTCTGCGTGTGTACTTCTTAGCTGTGGTGTGACCACCTCTTTAAATGTGCTATCCATGTAATGCTCAGCCTTCCGGATGCACCACAGTGACTCCAGCCACTGCTCAAGCTCCGCAACTCAGAGCTCAAGTTTCTGCAGCTGGTGACACTTCCTGCAGATGTAGTCATCGAGGGCACTTTGTGCCTGCATGACTTTCCACATTCCGCAAGATGCACATGACCAAGCTGCAGTGACATACCTTATACTTTATATAAAGTGTTTACTACAGTATTTACTAATTTATTTTAATTATTATCTTAATTTATAATAATTCCTATGTATTCTATAATTGACTGTCTCACCCCTTCTCGCGCTCTTTTAACACTCCGGATCTGCTCTCAGTCTCATGAGCAACAATATTAGAGGTCTCCTAATTAAATGGTGATTTGTTGTTTGCTGAAGATGGAATATCATCAAACCAACTGTGGGAAATAGGTTACATGATATCTGTTAATATTAGAAGAGATTATGTTGGGGGGCGAGTCATTCAGTGGATGAGCCGGCAAAACCCCAGAAAATATGAACTTTGCTTACATTATTTTCCTAGGATTTCTGCAGCTCTCCTGAACAATATTTCATCTCATTTTCACAAAGCTTACTTCATGCAGGCTGTATTCAGTAATGAAAAATGGCAGGTTGCCAGTAATTGCAGCTAATAACCTTATGCTAAAATAGGCTTTTATAAGTTTATTGCACAAATTATGTTCTTTGAAGACTGAAACCCTCAATCAAAGGAAACGTAAGTATATCATGAGCTGCAACACAAGTTAAATAATTGTAATCTAATATCCAGGGAGCACAGCAATAAATCTCCAATATTGCAATTATACTTATGTCAGATAAAAATAAGGATTTTCAAGCTATGCTGTCCCACTCAGACAAGTTATACTCTAAATACATTGAAATCCTGGGTTCCTTTGAAATGTACAGAAAATTGATCAGGAACAAGCACATTAGGTTTGTATGTTTTGCATTAATCCACTGCACACACACGTTGAAGGACAGTAGAGTGACCCGGTTGTGCAGCCCATTTCAACTAGCCACACATGCATAAAATACTTTGAGTAATATAGGCCTACTGAACTGAAGCATCAGGTAATGCCAACTAGTAGATAAAAATAGTTGAATAAGTATCATATTATTGTGACATCATGCACAATAGATTTTGAGGTGTTTCGTTAACTCAAAGTGTGACCCCGGAGCCAGCGTGTTACTATTGCACTGTCAAATTATTTTTTTGGTAGATTTGAAAAGAGCCGAGGTAGCCAAATTGGAGTGGCAATCAACTGCTCTGCACTCTGATTTTTGAATTGAATTTACAGCATAGCACTGTAAAGATGTTGCTCTGTTAGCATGACACCCATTTGATAAGTCTCAATGGAGACAGCATAGCCAAACATGAGTAAGATTTTGTTATTCTGCGAAATGCATTTTTAATTGAAGTCATATTCCTTTTGCTCTTACCTCACTCTGAGACAATCTTCCGTCTTTCCTCCTCACTCTAGAAACTGCTTTCCCCAGCCGATGTACTGAATTGCCCCATTCTGTAGTTTTGAAATGTTGAGCTTGTGTGATGTTACTTGGAGACACCTCCCACAGACATGACTGTCCAAGTCAACGTCTAATGTTTACAACTCCAATATCCAGCTGCACCTTTCTCTCTTGATCTTCCAACTCGGGCCGGGTGAGAATGGTGCAGCGCAGAGGGATCCCGAGACCTTCTGTAGAGTACAGTAGCGTCAGGGCAAAGGAAGCCACGCCCCTTTTTACAGCATGAGCTGTTGCAAAGCAGGTAAATTTAAAGGTCTGAGCCATTTTGAGCCAGGGAGAGGGTAAGTGTGTAAGGTAAGTGAGTATCAAGTGGAGGGGGTGTAGATGGGTCGGGTCGGCTTGTCAGTGGGGTAGGGTGTGGGGGTAGAGGTTTGGGTGGTCAGTCGGGGAAGTTGGGAGGGTAGCCGGGGAGGGGTTGAGAGGGGGTAGGGAGCTTGTCAGGGGGTTGGGAGGGTAGTCAGGGGAGCTTGGGGGGGTCAGTACTATAGTTACCCAAGAGTTAGAAGCGGTTTTAATTTTGCTAACATTTCCTGAGGAACTATTCTGTTAAGACAGTCGGAACCATCCACAGTCTCCAATTTAAGTCAGAATATTGGATGATTCCCAGTGCACGGTAATTGCCCATCAGAAGTTTAAACTTCCCAGGCAATTCCTGTGCAGTCCTTGTGTAGGGACTTCCCGGGGAGGGCCTCGAGAGCATCTTTTGGGGTAACTCCGGGGTACGATCCTCCGGAGATCTGAAGTTACGGGCTGATAAAAGAACTCACATGAAGAGGCTCTTTGCATAGATTTCAAGAAGACACAGGGATAGAACAGAGAAGAGGCACCATGAGCCATTCATGCCCCTAGTGCGGTGGGAAGCAAGAACCACCTAAACTAGGATACTGACAGTCTTCACTTGTCAAGTATAACTTTTGTCGCTTAATAAATTGTCCTAATACCACTACATTAAGCGTCTCCTCGTCCAAAATTTATTGTCTGGTCTCAAAATCTTTTACAAAACAGGGGCTCTTACTCCAGAATAAGGCCTGCCGATGACCTCTGCTGCTGACCCTGCCAGAAAATACAGGGTCAGAGGGAGGTCACCTAATTTGTGAACTCACAATGGTTGGTTGTGTCAATAAGGTTACATCTAGGGCACTTGTATTGTGTAGGATGGCACAAACTGTGCTAAGGTGGTCTGGCTTGAAGGTGAGGGGGAAAGTTGGGGCCCTCAGAGATGTTTACTGACTGTGCCACTGTGCATCTTTGACAAGGGGCAAATAGAAACCCTACAAAAAGAAAATGAGGAACTGACCTTTGATATATTTTTCAAAATTACACTGCCTCCCTTTTGTGCATCCAGGCCTGAACCCCAGCCTGGGCCTCCACACGGATCCCACACTGCCAATGGGTTCCATTGACTTCACATGGAAAGGGAAATCAGGATGGATATAATGGGTGGTCGATTTGTAGGAAAGTGGCTAATTTCTTATACAGTATTAATTTTTAACTTTGGGGGAGGCAACGGCGCAGTGGTACTTTCGTTGGACTAGTAATCCAGAGACCCAGGGTAATGCTCTGAGGACCTGGGTTCGAATCCCGCCACGGCAAGTGGTGGAATTTGAATTCAATAAAAATCATTATCAATTGTTGTAAAAACCCATCTGGTTCACTAATGTCCTTTAGGGAAGGAAATCTGGCCTACATGTGACTCCAGACACACAGCAATGTAGTTGACCCTTAAATGCCCTCTGAAATGGCCTAGCAAGCCACTCAGTTGTATCAAGCCGCTACAAAGTCACAAAAAAGGAACGAAATCAGACGGAGCACCTGGCATCAACCAGCATCGGCACTGGAAATGGCAATCTCAGCTCTGTCAACCCTGCAAAGTCCTCCTTACTAACATCTGGGGGTTAGTGCCAAAATTGGGAGAACTGTCTCACAGACTAGTCAAGCAACCGCCTGACATAGTCATCCTCATGGAATCATATCTTACAGACCCAGCAGAGGTGGTGGCACAGTGATATACAGCTGGGAGGGAGTTGCCCTGGGAGTCCTCAACATCACCTCCGAAGCCCATGAAGTCTCATAGCATCAGGTCAAACGTGGGCACAGAAGCCTCCTGCTGATTACCATGGACTGCCCTCCCTCAGCTGATGAATCAGTGCTCCTCCGTGTTATATACCACTTGGAGGAAGCACTAAGGGTAGCAAGGGCGCAGAATGTACTCTGGGTGGGAGATTTCAATGTCCATCACCAAGAATGGCTCAGTAGCACCACTACTGACTAAACTGGCTGAGTCCTAAACGACATAGCTACAAGATTGGATCTGCAGCAGGTGGTGAGGGAACCAACAAGAGGGAAAAACATACTTGACCTAATCCTCACCAACCTGCCTGCCGCAGATGCATTTGTCCATGACAGTATCGGTAGGAGTGACTAATGCACATTCACTGTGTAGACGAAGTCCCACCTTCACCCTCCACCGTGTTAAATGGGATAGATTTTGAACAGATCTAGCAACTCAAGACTGGACATGAGGCGCTATGGGCCATTGTACTCGAACACAATCTGTAACCTCATGGCCTGGCATATACCCCACTCTACCATTACCATCAAGCCAGGGGGTCAACCCTGCTTTAATGAAGGGTGCAGGAGGGCATGCCAGGAGCAGCACCAGGCATATCTAAAAATAAGGTGTCAACCTGGTGAAGTTGTAACACAGGGCTACTTGCAAACAGCATAGGCAGCAAGTGATAGACAAAGCTAAGCGATCCCACAACCAACGGATCAGATCTAAGCTTTGCAGTTCTGCCACATTCAGTCATGAATGGTGGTGGACAATTAAACAACTTACCGGGGGAGGAGGCTCCACAAATATCCCCATCCTCCAAGACGGAGGAGCCCAGCACATCAGTGCAAAAGATAAGGCTGAAGCATTTGCTACAATGATCAGCCAGAAGTGCCGAGAGGATGATCCAGCGAGGCCTCCTCTGGAAGTCCCCAACATCATAGATGCCAGTCTTTAGCCAATTCAATTCACTCCCACACAATATTAAGAAATGGCTGAAGGCACTAGTTATTGCAAGGGCTATGGGCCCTGACAATATTCCGGCAATAGTACTGAAGACCTGTGCTCCAGAACTTGCCGCGCCCCCTAGCCAAGCTGTTCCAGTACAGCTACAACACTGGCATCTACCCAGCTATGTGGAAAATTGCTCAGGTATGTCCTGTATACAAAAAGCAGGACAAATTGAACCCAGCCAATTACTGCCCCATCAGTTTACTCTCAATCATCAGTAAAGTAATGGAAGGGGTCATCAACAGTGATATCAAGCGGCACTTGTTTAGCAATATCCTGCTCACTGACGTCCAGTTTGGGTTTCACCAGGGCCACTCAGCTCCTGACTTTATTACAGCCTTGGTTCAAACATGAACAAAAAAGCTGAACTCCCAAGGTGTGGTGAGAGTGACTGCCCTTGACATCAAGGCCACATTTGACCGAGTGTGGCATCAAGGAGCCCTAGCAAAACTGGAGTCAATGTGAATCAGGGGAAAACTCTCCGCTGGTTGGAGTCATACCTAGCACAAAGGAAGATGGTTGTGGTTGTTGGAGGTCAGTCATCTCAGCTTCAGGACATCACTGGAGGAGTTCCTCAGGGTGGCGTCCTCAGCCCAACCATCTTCAGCTGCCTCATCAATGACCTTCCTTCTATCATAAGGTCAGAAGTGGGGATGTTTGCTGATGAGTGCACAATGTTCTGCACCATTCACCACTCCTCACATACTGAAGCAGTCTATGTCCAAATGCAGCAAGGCCTGGACGATATCCAGGCTTGGGCTGACAAGTGTCAGGCAATGACCATCTCCAACAAGAGAGAATCCAACTATAGTCCCTTGATGTTCAATGGCATTACCATCATTGAATCCCCCACTAACAACATCCAGGGTGTTAACATTAACCAGAAACTGAACTGGACTAGACATATAAATACTGTGGCTACAAGAGCAGGTCAGAGGCTTGGAGTGATGTGGCGAGTAACTCACCTCCTGACTCCCCAAAGCCTGTCCACCATCTACAAGGCACAAGTCAGGAGTGTGACAGAATACTCCCCAGTTGCTTTGATGAGTGCAGCTCCCACAATACCCAAGAAGTTTGATACCACAGTAGAAGCAGTATGTACCATCTACAAGATGCACTGCAGGAATTCACCAAGGCTCCTTCGACTGTACCTTCCAAACCCACGACCACTACCATCTAGAAGGGCAAGGGCGACAGATGGATGGGAACACCAGCACCTGCAAGTTCCTCTCCAAGTGACTCACCATCCCAACTTGAAAATATATTGCCGTTCCTTCACTGTCGCTGGGTCAGAATCCTGGAACTCCCTTCTTAACAGCACTGTGTGTACCTACACCACATGGATTGCAGTGGTTCAAGAATACAGCTCACCCCCTCTTCTGAAGGGCAAGTAAGGATTGGCAATAAATGCTGGCCCTGCCAGTGAAGCCCACATCCCATGAATGAATTTTTTAAAAACTGTGTATTTTAGTCATATTCAGTTACTCTGTAGGAATTGGAAGTTACCAGAGAGATGTTGAGCTGATAAAATGTTCAGGCACAGGTTGACTTTATCCTGGCCCAATAGTTAACAGGAATGCCAGGAGTGATAGCTCAGAAATGAACGAGGCCTGATCAGCCATTAGTCCCACCCCTCAGTCTGCAAAACGGTCAACATGTTGGGCCAGTTAATTCCAGTGAACTCACATTGCTGTAAGTGTGGTCTTAAGTATATGTCTAGTTATTATTTATAATAGTTATCTTGTGTGCATAATTTCTATCATTACCAATAAATGCTTCTGAACTCTACTATCTTGACAAATAATGAAAATACTTAAAAGAACATTCTTAACATATTTGCTATCACCAGTTTTCAGCCTGGTGGCAAAAAAAAATTCTTACTCCACTGCCACCCTCTTCCCCTCAACTTTGTTGTTCAGCTTTGCTGCATGCAGTATAATGTAGTAAGAATTCATTCCATAATGATAATAAAGCAGTTTATAAACTGCAAATAATAGCTTACCACTAAACTTGTAGTGAAGGAACAAATTACTCTTAATTAGTTTAATTAGTATAAAATTGCCTAAGAACAATCAATTTTTGTCACAAAAGTCACTACAGGTAAGGTAATTAACCATAGTCTGCAAAAGACCATCGGGATCTCTGTCCATTAGAGAGAGACAATTGGTTATATATAGTTTGAGGGGCACCATTCCACAAGTGTGAGGCAAGCCTCCATGAATTACCACAGCTGGTACAGGAATTGAACCTGCACCATTGGCATCATTCTACATCACACTCTAGCCATCTAGCCAACTGGGCTAACTGACCCCAAAAAAATCATCGCAAATTCCCAATATGTATGACCTATGTAACTAGTAGGGAAGGAGAAAAGTCCTGGTGGTTTGAAATACCATAATGCCAACCAATAACTAAACAGTAGCATACAAGGTGTTCAAAGCTTGGCATAATGACATTTGGAGTACAGTTTTTTGTCAGTGATACTTATCATCAGGCAACCTTTTTAGCTTTTGTCTCTGCCAGTGATGTACTGCTAATTTACAATTCTATATTAGATTGTGGAGATCATGCTGTTTGCTGTAATAGACAAGATCCTAGAGAGCAAAGAAGCTAATCTAACTGAGTACCATTATGCACATTTGAACTATGCTGACAAACTATCGGGTTCCATTGGTAGATTAAAATAATGACTGCCTGGGAAACTAATTTTTAAATAGGCTTAACAATCATAACACTGCATCTAGATATCAAAAGAAAATCATTAAAATTGTAGGGTCATCAGTTTTTACAGAAAAAATGTCACTTGACTGAAAAGCCAAGATCATTATTCAACTTCTGTGGAAACAATAGTGACAAATGGTAATGGAAAAATGGCAGGTCTTATACACAGCATTATGATTAGTTTAAACTAAAAAGAAATGTACATTATGTGCTCATGGCAAAAAGTTGATCTATTATAATCTGAAGCCATGGTTAATTAAACACATCATTCAAGTTTCATTTACCCAGTTCAGACAGACATACAGCACAGAAGGAGGTCACTTGGCTACCATTTCTGTGCTGGTCATTGAAAGAGCTATCTAATTAGTTCCATTCACCAGCTGCCCCACTGTTACGCAGGGTTGAAGCACATGGAATGCATGGATGTTCCTGCACAGTGGTCCTTTATTCCACCAGCATCAATCCTATAAGTACATTAATGATAAAGCTTAACTTGAAGAAATGAACTTTTTACATTAGGTGACTGCAGCACTTCAGATGCACAAAAGGAAACTTTCAGGAGCTCAACTCCTAGTCTCAAATCAGCCACGTTGCAGACTTGCTTGTTGAACTGTGGGAGCCCGGATGCCTGGTGTTCAGCAGGAGCGACAGTGATCCCGAACCTTCCACTTCCTACTATGATTCCCACTCTTTGCAACAGGGGTTTGGTTTATAACTGAATTTGTAGCGAAGCAACAAAGTTGAAAGCCAGTGCTCTTGTGGAACTCTTATTGCTATTTCCCCTCGAACTTGTGTGCCTGATTACTTGGTCATCCAGGCTACGATGGATATCTCCTGCACCTTAGGGCTTCTCAGACTCAGGGGGTTCTGTGCTGTCTAAACTGCCCCAACCAAGGCTTGAGGCTGCCCTCTTGGAGCTCCTACACCTTCTCCCTGCTGCTGCTGCTCCACATGGGTTCTACCTCTGCTCACCGCTTCAGCCCACATTTAGAGCTTTTGGCTCTGTCCCCTCATCAACCCGCGCTCAGGGCTTCTGGCTCTTAAATCAGTGTCCTCTGGTTAATGATACACCAAACAGTGGAAACAATTTTCCTTATTCACTCTTTCAAAAGCTCTCAATCGATTTGATCACCTCTATTAAATCTCTCCTTAACTTTCTCTAGAAAAACAATTCCAGCTTCTCCAGTTTCTCCACATAACTGAAGTTGCTCATCACTGGCATCATTCTAATAAATCTCCCACACATTCTCTCCAAAGCCTTGACATCTTGCTGGCAGCCTGGTGCCCAGAATTGGACACAATACTGAGGGTTAACCGGTAATGTACACTAGTACAACCAGTACACTAACCAATAATGTACGCCACTCTTCTGTTTATAAAAACAAGGATCTTTTACAAAAGCGTTTTCAATGTGTCATGCCACTTTCAAAGATATGGATATGCGAACTCGTCTTTTTTTTCCTGCATCCCCTTTAAATCTGTACCATTTAATTTATATTCTCTCTCCTTCACTTCACAGTTCTCTATATTAAATTTCATATGTCATTTGTCTGTCCATTTCACCAGTTTACCTATATCCTTGTTAGATCTGCTACTCTTTACTACATTAATATATTGTTAGCTATTACTAGAGTGGCATTAGATACTTGGCTCGCTTACAGGAATTCCCACTAGCACTGTACCTGAGTTAACACCAACACAAAATTGTATGTATTTACCCATGACAGGATAATTGGTTTGTCTAGTAAGTTTGCAAGTCTTATGTACATATTAACATGGTTAGTAACATGTACAGAGCCAAGTTGCTCCAGGTCTCTCCATTGGATGCATTTCTCAAGGCCCTCCTGATCTGACTGCCTAAACTCCTGGTTCTCTAGACCATCAGATTCTGATCCAATTGATTCTCCAGCCTTTCTGTCAGCATGCATCAAGACTTCATAAAACATCAATGGCCTTGGACATACAGGACAAGTCAGGTCTGCATTGTTAGGTCTACTATAAACCACTTACACTGTTCATGGACTGACTTTCATACTTCAGTAGGTTATTGTGAAATCACATCAGAAGCCATGGGCGGATCGTCCCAGATTTGCACTAAGTGCAGTAACGGGCAGGTAAAATGACGTTTTTTTCAGACTGTACCATCCCAAACCCGCCGCATTAATTATGCATTCCCGGGAAACACGCCGTTTCTATGGCGGGCGGGCTCCGATTGGCCCGCCATGCCATCACCTCGCCACTTCATCACACCAGGCGCCATATTTAAAGTGCAGCCTCGCGCACACATCTCAGTGCTTCCAGTCCACGACTGCTGCACAGAAGATAGGGTCCTGAAAGGCAAGAAGACTGCAGCCCCCAGGTTCAATGGCACGTCACTTGAGTGCCTTTTGAATGCAGTGAAGGCCCTCTGTGATGCCTTCTACACCCGCTCTGGCCGCAGGATGAGCAGCACCATCACTATTCCAGCTTGGGAGGTGGGGGCAGTAGTGGTCAGTGCCAATGCTCGGCAAAAGAGGACAGCCACCCGGTGCCGCAAGAGGATGAATGGCTTCCTTCGTTCTGCCAGGGTAAGTCACTCTTCTCAACACTCTTAACTCACGCACTCTCAAACCCACAGGGCCCTCACTCACTGCTGGATCAAGGGACATCACCATTCACTCTCTCACATAAACCTTTACTGCCCTCATCCCGTCTATGGGACTGCTCACCGCCCACACATGCCAGGCATACTTATCATCTGGCCTGGGAGGCGTCCTGCTTACATTCTCTCCATCTCCATTCATGCAGGACAAGCTGGCACACAAGAGGGAGAGGTCGCAGACTGGTGGGGGAATGCCTGAAATCAAGGTCCTCATGG
Source organism: Cetorhinus maximus (assembly GCF_964194155.1). Classification (NCBI taxonomy): domain Eukaryota; kingdom Metazoa; phylum Chordata; class Chondrichthyes; order Lamniformes; family Cetorhinidae; genus Cetorhinus; species Cetorhinus maximus. The sequence goes on along the minus strand of NC_135897.1, from coordinate 51,553,092 downwards.
ACTTTGAAAACAGTGCCACCCAGCTGGTAAGCTAGGATCTTGACCATTCCTATGGTGACGGTGAGGTCGATGTGGCTCTACCAAGTGAGGATCCAGCAGTGCAACATCCATCAGATAACCACGCTGAGTGATGTGTCCTGTTTCACAGGCCACTGTCATGCTCTAATTATCTCTCCTTGCTTTCACAGGCACATCTGCCAAACATCTGACAGAGTCCATGACCCAGGGCCTCCAATCCAGCTCCGAGGGAAGTTCAGAAGAGGAATCCGCTGAAACCCTCCCTGAAGTCCTGTCACAGCCACTCACCCACACCCTCCACCAGCGCAGAGAGACACAACACGGTGAGACCAAGCTTTAGAATAACCTTGGGGTCACAATCCGGTGAACTCATTGCACTTTCTGATTCACAGCAGGCAGCAGCAAGGACTCCCCTGGTGTCCGTAACTCGGAGGACTGCTGGAGGCCAGAAAATTGTTGAGTCCAAGTCAGATGATGAGCCTCTGGACTCGGGCATGTCACAGTTGCTGGAGCTGCAAAGGCAAGCTCGGGAACATCAGGAAGGGATGTCCGCTGCACTCCTCAGATTGCATGGCACAATGGTGGAGTCCGTCTGCCTTCAGGCTGAGCTGATGGCGCCGGTATGCCAACACTGGTAGGATGGCAGCTGCTATGGAGACCTTGGTCCAGGACATTGCTCCTGCACTGCTGCTTAGGCTGAGCTTCATTGCTGACACCATAGTTGGCCTCCAACAGTGTGTACGTGAGGGGAGTGCGGGGCAGTTCGATCTCACTCCAGCTACCCCTTCTCCTCAAGGAGTCAGCCAGGGGCAGAGGCTATGTGAAGATCAATGGAGTGTCCTTACTGCATGTCGTCATCAGCCTCCTGCAATCGAGCAACTATTAGAGCCTCCACTGCGCCTCCATGACAGGAGTATTATCACAGAGGGTAAGTGTCTTAAACCAGACTGGAGTCAAACGTTCATAGATGCAATCTGAGGATCTTGTGGTGTCCCCTGACTGCATGTCATCATCATCCTCCACAAATTTAACAGCTATGAGGGCCTCTCGAGTGCACCTGCCTCATCTTGGTAGTGTGAGGGCCTCATCGCCATCACTGTCATCTTCGAGGGCCTCCTCAGCCTCATCGGAGACCTCCAGCTCCTGCATCTCCTCCTCAGCAAGCTCCTCTCCCCATTACAACCTGGCGCTGCAAAGGGCGCATAGGTGACGATGTTGCGTGACACCTTCCATGGACTGTACTGCAGGGCTCCATAAGACCCATCCAGGCACTGGACCCTCTTTTTCTGCATCCTAATGGTTTGCTCCATCAAGTTGCGAGTTGCAGCAACAGCTTTATTACACCCTTGCTCTGCTGCAGTCTTAGGCCGCTGCATGGGTGTCATCAGCCACGGCCTCTTCGGGTAGCCCTTGTCCCAGAGAAGCCATCCCTGCATCTGTGGACCCTGGAAGACACCAGGGATCTGTGACCAACTGAGGATGTAGGCGTCATGGACACTCTCTGGAAACTGTGCACAGACCTGCAGGATGCGTTTGTGGTGGTCGAACACCAGCTGCACATTCAGCAAACGGAATCCCTTGTGGTTGACTGCGTATTGCAACAGAAATCTGAGCGCCATGTGAGTGCAGTCGATGGCATCCTGCATCTGTGGGAAACCCGAGGTTTGGACAAATCCAATCGCTCCTGCATTCTGGCTCTCCTGGTCCCACGCGAAATGCACAAAGTTGTGTGCCCTCGCAAAGATGTGACCTCATGGATGCATTTGTGCGTGGAAGCTTGTGAGATCCCACAGAGGTCACTTGTGGAGCTCTGAAAGGGCCACTGGTGTAGAAATTGAGTGCCGCTGTCACTTTCATGGCCACTGGCAGTGGATGCCCTCCATGTCCCTGTGGCGCCAAATCCTGCAGTATCTGACAGATATGACTGATCAGTTCCCTAGACAGGCACAGTTTTCGGTGACACTGTTTCTCGGTCATATGCAGGAATAGAGGGTGGCATCCATAGACCCTGGGTGTCGCTATGCACCGACCAGCGATGGCTCGCTGTGGTTCTTCAGTGGTGTGTGTGAGCCCCAGCCACCCCTTCTTCCAGAGGGTGCTGCTCCTCCCTCTGTACAGCGAGAAACCTCAGTCGCTCTCTTCTTCATCATCTTCGCTCTTTGTACGCCATGAGGCAGACAGCGAGTTCACTAGGCTCCATGATCCTAATGTACTCCTCCTGCAGGATGAAAGAGGTGCGAGGGTTAGCAAGGGTGTACTAAGAACCTCTCTTAGTTAAGTCTGTAGGCCTCTTCACGCTTCCCGGAGACTGCTGGCCACCACTTGGATGGCCAGAGTTTAGTGCGCTACATGGCTGCCCAAAATTCCACCTTCCTCCGCCCCACTCCACCTGACTGATTTGCGGCAGCTTTGCCCTTTGGAGCAGGCATTCTCCTAACCCACACTGCAAGGCTGCACTGTTAGCTTGAACTATGGGGGAGACTGGTCCAAACCGGTTTGCTGAAATTGCAAGGGACTGTGAGCGCCTCCACCAGTGACTGCTCCATGGCCCAGCTTTAGCGAGGGGGTTGTACAACATGCCCAGTTATCCAACTGTTCTGCAGTACTAAAACGCTCATTAGTTTGCAGTCTGTGCCTGAGGGGTGAAAAGCTTTGGAGCACTTGGTGTCACTTTCATGCTCCTGTGCTGCTTGAGTGGGCAGATAAGCTAGAGGCCCCACTCCAATCATATCAATATGGCTGAGCCTGTACTGTCTCAGCTGCAGAGGAATGGTCACTTTATATAAGGTGTCCCTAATGTGTGGCTGCTTCCCTCGCCCAACGCTTTCCCCCACCCCACCCCACCCGTGCTTCTGTGCTACTTTCAACCGCAGGGCAGCCTTTGCCCCTCCCCACAACCCCACTAAAGGTGCCTCAACCACAGGGCAGCCTTTGCTTCCCCGCTCCATGTGCCTCAACCCTAATGTCCAACAGACACTCCGCAACATTATTGTGTGCTCACCTCCAAGTTCCTCTCGAAGTGCAGCCCGCCAGGTGCACGCCTTTTATATGCTGTTGTGAAACACATCACTGGGATTAGGGCAGACATTCTAGCTGGGAGGAGGGTGGGGGGATGAGTCCGGTGGGCTAGCCTTATAATGATATGCTGATATATTACAATGAGATTCCCAACGTCCGATGGCGGGAAGTGTGGCCCGCCATCGTCGGGCTGAGCGGATGATTGCAAACTGGTTTCACGATGCCATGAAACCGATTTTTGACTTTCTTGCCATAATGCCCGTTCATGCTACCAGACACACCCAACGGCAGCGAGCACTGACGATTCCACCCTTTAAAACAAACCTAAGATGCTTTGCTGGCTATGACATAAGCATATCTTATTTATATTTATACACCCATGAGTATTGCTACTAGTGTGAGGTATATGATTATTATGGTTTAGGACTATTTATTCTGGTTTATGAGATTATCACAAATTGGGACTGTATCTTTAAATGTAGATTAAATGAAAGAAGTCACGGGGCCTCTGCTGGAGTCTGTCTGACAGTAAACCTGGGTGGTTTAGATCTTAGGTTAAAAGGACAATCATCTTGTGTTATTGAAAGGGACGTGCTATATGTTAACATCTGGGGATAATGACAGCTGTTTCTGAGTCCACAATGTGAAGACTCTAAATTTCAAAGATTGTGAGGAGTTAAACAAGGCTGGAGGGTTCACCTAGCCGACGCTAGGGGGAAAACTCACTGTGGACCATAGTATTGGGAAAGGAAAAGAACAGAAGTAATACCCTTACAAGCTGCAAAACAGCTTGGATTGGTTCCAGAAGTGAATGTCTACTCAAGAGGCTGAGTAACATAACAAATTTGGGGTTTTCATTTGTCAGTAAAAGCACAAAGGGCTCTGTCAGTTGTTTAAGGTAGAAGTTGCCTACGAAAGGGAAATAGTATTTAATTAATAGTGTTTGCCATTAGTCATTAACATAGTAAAATTTCTTTTCAAACATGAAATCTTGACATGTCGTCCTTTTCAGCTAATAATTGGAAGCTCAAATTTCTCTTTAAACTGTTATCAGTCTTTACGGAGGTCGTAACAGTACATGTGCACTTTATTTGTGCAATTTTATTTGGAAAAATTCATGAGATTAAATTTTACTGATTTTATTGATGTTGTATGTAAGAAGGAAAACTGGTTGGTGTGTTGTACATACATATTTTGTGAAAACCTCCCGCAGAGTATTATCCTCTACTGGAGATTTCCAGCTTTCCCTTGATCTATTGCAGATCCTACCATTTGCAGAAACTGGGTAAGTGGGCATTTAAAACCAACAGTGGGGCTCACCCATCATCATCCCACAGTGATCCTATAGGTTTCAATTTTATTTCACTCTTCTGAGCAAGCGAAAGGGATGCCAGTTGGAATACATAGATCAGGCTCTGAAGAGGACATAAGAGCTTGACTGCTATTTTAACTGTGTTCCTGAACAGGGAATTGGTTATGGGTTTGCTGCCAGATCCAGTGGTCAGGGCCAGGAGAGTTGCTATGTTCTACTACGGGGTCGTTTTGCTCACGAACCGGTTGCACGCTTATCTGTCAGCAGGTGAGTCGATTACAATATACGGCAGACACAGAGACCAATATGAAATGCAGCACATGCTATTTATTTACATAGACAACAGAGCACTAACATGATTTGTGCTTCTCCAGCCCAACCCTACTCTAGACTAACATTAACATGGTAGCCTGCGCCACACAGTTATTGGGTCTTATAGTCACGTGGTCAATCGGCTCACATTGTCTTAAAGGTGTATTACACCTCAGATTACCACATCCCTTCCTCTTTTCTTGAAAGTACATTTTACAATATATTAACTATTTACAAAAATTAACTATTTACAAATTTAGTCTCTCAGGAGGCTTTTTCAAACGTATCGACTGTCGTAGTTCTTCAACTTCGGATGGTTTATCTGAGGCCTCCCTCTTAGGAGTTATCTGTCCACTAGGCTTCCCAGTAGGAACATGCAAGTTTGCCTCTTAGACTCTCTCAGGCTCAAGGGGTCCTATAGGTACTTCCAAAACAAGAGGAGTTACATCTACCTGTGGTGTAGGCTCCAACGGGAATGTTTGGTGTACATTTTCTTGTGGATCGGTTTCCCTTTTCCTGAGGTGATCTACATGTCAGCTGATTATCCAACCTTCAACCGAGATATGGTAGGACAGGGGTCCTGTGCACTGACTTCACCTGATAGTCATTTGGGTCCATCTCCAAAGCTCTTTGCAAAAACTGCTTCTCCTGCAGTGAAGCTTCTTTCACGACTGTGGTAATCGTGTTCATTTTTCTGGGCCTCCTGACTCTTCTCTATCCTCCCCCCTAAATTCGGCCTTGTGAAGCTCAAACGTGTCCTGAGATGTCTCTTCATTAATAACTCTGTGGGGACAATACCGATGGTCATATGTGACGTAGTCCTATAGCTGAGCAGAAAATATGATAACTTCGTTGCTATAGAGTCCCCATCTAGTTTTTTTCATTCCGTCCTTGAAGGTCTGGACTGCCCTCTCGGCTAGCCCATTGCTAAACAGGGTGGTGTGGCGAGGTCATGACATTTGTTATGCCATTGAGACTTGTAAAACTTTGGAATTCCCCGTGAATGAATGCCGTTCCATTATCAGACACTATTAGCTCTGGTACACCGTGTATCGCCAAACTCTGATGCAATCTATGGTGGTGACAGATGTGGGTGATCTCACCTCATATACATCCATCCATTTGGAGTGAGCGTCGATAAGTAAGAGGAACATGGTGCCAAAAAAGGCCCCACGTAGTCAATGTGGAGGCGGACCCATGGCCTTTATGGCCATTCCCAAGGATGCACTGGAGCAGGAGGAGGCAATTTCTGGACTGTTGGCACTGCATGCAGCTCTTCATTGATTGGATACAATGGTGAAATGGCAACTGAGTTTTCCAGCTTTAGCGAGTGGCCTCCTCCATTCAAATACTTAATTGTGTGTTCCCCTGTGACTGTGGTGGATGTGCCTGTATCCGCCTCCATTCGAATGTTTTCTGTTGACTTCTACTGTCACAAAGATTGGCTCTGTTTTACCCATATTTAAGTTGTGTAGCGACTAAATATCTGACTCTTGTTTCTTCTGGTTCCTCCATTTTATAAATTTCACGACTTCTGCCTTTTTGTTTTAAATTTTGCCTCAATCTTTCTTTACAATATCGCATAATGTGCCCATTACAATGGCAGTAGAAACATTCAGTTTTTCTAAATTGTCATTCGTTTGCAGGCTGTCTGGTTTAATTCTGCTATTATTAACATGGTTTTTATCCTTTGCCGTTTGCTGGTCTGTTAATGGTGGCTGTTTCCCGCCTTTCCACGGAGCCTTACACTTCCGCGCCATTTCCAGCCAGTGCCATCCTCCCAATGTGAAGAACGGCGCCATTTTGTGCTCCCTTGATTTCTTGAGTCCCTGACTGCGCTTTCCATTGCGAGCGCCAACTCCAGCGCCTTGTTGAAATCTAAATTTGTTTCTGACAACCACCTTTTTTTTGAATGGTGTTTTCATTAATTCCACATACTAATCGGTCTTATAGTGCTCTGTCAGTTGTTTTACGGCTGCTACATAAGAAGTGACTGTCTCTTCAGGGGCGCGCCATCTTGAATTGAATTTTAAAAGCTGCATTGTTACCGAGGGTTTCGGTTGAAGGTGGCTTTTCACAAGATTCACCAACTCATCAAAGCTCTTGGAATCTGGGGTGTTGGGTGCCGTTAGACTACTAATTACGCTGTATGCTTTACTGCCACATGTCGATAAGAGGATTGCCCGCCTCTTCTCCTCCTCCAATATGTCATTGGCCAAAAAGAAAAACACGAGGCATTCAATATAATGTGACTAGTCATCGGCGATCTGATCAAACGGATCGATGTGGCCAAATTGTGGCATACTGGAGGGCAATAACTTCCACGACTATGGTGAGGGCTTACAATTGTAATGTACTTACAATCGGCCTGCAAGGCGAGGCTGATTCACTACAGTTGAGTTTTCGTGGCTTCCTTGGTCTCGTCGACAGGTCATGTTTTGCCTTGTCGGCAGTTGTTATGTTTTAATATGGGGTTGCTTTGCTTGCGAACCGGTTGCACACTTATCTGTCGGCAGGTGAATAGATTACAATATACGGCAGATGCAGAGACCAATATGAAATGAAGCACATGCTATTTATTTACATAGACAACAGAGCACTAACATGATGTGTGCTTCTCCAACCAGACCCTACTCTAGACTAACATTAACATGGTGGCCCGCGCTATACAGCTTTTGGGTTTTACAGTCACGTGGTCAATCTGCTCACATTGTCTTAAAGGTGTATTACACCTCAGATTACCACAAGAATCACAGTAAGATAAGTCTGTGATTTTTGTTATGAAGCCAGCGAGAAGCAAAATGTCCTGCCTTGGTGGCCAGCCTTCCCGATCGACTTACTTGAATGGCCAGGGTCATTTCTTCAGCCCCATGGTGGAAACTTTCTCCTGCTTGATACAGTACTGTGCTCCAATCGACCAGCCAGCTGCCTGCCTGCCCAATTCATGTTCCAAGTAATTATCTTCTCACTCATTAATTGCAGTTAGAGAATTACTTCTCACTGTGGTGTTATAACTGCATTCATTTAGTTTCTCTTTTTATAAAATAAAACAAAACTCTTTGAAGAGTATAACATAGCCATGCATGTTAAATTGATATACTTCCATGTAGCAAGTATTAATATGATGAAAAACAATTATTTAAAACATTCCATGAATGTTGCATTTAGTTTCAAAACCTTCCATTTTATAATATAGTGCATCTTTAATGTCACCCTAGAGTATTAATTGTAGAAAGTTATACTGTAGCCTCTTGCTCAGTGAACTGCCAAGGGACTGAAAATGTAATGCTTGATGCCACAGTACTGATGCTGATTGGGTGAAGATTCTATATCATCAGGTCTGCTATGCAATTTTGGTGCACAATTAATATGGTGCAGATATGCCTTTGATGCTAAGGATCTGAATTGCACTTCAGCACTAATATAACATGGGAATTGCTCCAAAGGAATGCCCGTCTTATCAGCAAAAGATAGCCTAAACATTTTGACCTTTAATGAGCTTTATATATTCTAGTAGCATTGGCTTCTTCAGCATCCAGCACCTGTTGTCAGTGCATTTTTGTCACTCCTACTCAATCCTGAATTTGCTGCCATCTCTTCTTAGCACATGCACGAGCCACTACCTCATTAAAATAGAATATTTTCCTTATAGTTCCAGACATGTTCTTCTGCACCAGGAACTAAATTCTGAATAACTGGCTTCACTGGTGAAATTTTGTTAAAAAGGACAAAAAAATTTCAAGTTAACGATGTGGCAAATCAATATTTATGGGTGTGCATGTAATCACTTTTGACCGATACCAACATTTAACAAAAGGATATAATATAAAGTCTGGTTCATACAAATATACAGACAATGATGGACAAGTTGAAAACCCTCTGGTTCATCCAGCATGATCCATACAATTGTGGATCTCAATATATGAAATCTCCACCCACCCAAAGCCACGTGATCTTCTGAGAGAGGCAAAAATCCCAGGCCAATTTAGAGGGAAAAGATCTGGGAGAGAAAGAAGCAGGAAATGTTTGAGTAAAATATTAGAGCAGGAGGACAGTTTAGTGTGGCCAAAATTAGCATTCTGTATACAAACACATGAAGGAACAAACTGAATAAACTGCAAGCACAAATTCAACTTAGAGAGTATGGCATGGTAGTCATTATGGCTCGACAAGAAGGGAAAGAAAAATAGGAGAGACAGGGAGGAGTATGCTTAATGATTAACGAAGAAATCACTTCAATGATAAGGGAGGATATAACGAGAGGTAAGCAGGCAGTGGAGACTTTATGGTTGGAATTAAGAAATAGAAAACCATTCAAGACCGTAGCGGGCATTGTGCATAGGCTCCCTGGTAATAGTTACAAAGTCATAACTTGTATAAAAGGAGAGATTAAACAAGCATGTAGTAAAGGCATGGTGGTTTTAATGGATAAATTTTATCTAGATTGGGATAAGTAGACGAACATATGTCAGAAAGTGGGTGTGTCCAGGATAGTTTTTGAAACAATGGGCAGTATTTAATGCAGGTGACAGGGGTCTCACCAGCGAGATGGAGAGCTGGCGAAAGTCCTGCATCGTCTCTTTTGCTGCAGGCCCGCCAATATTAAGTGCCCCTCAGGCTTTTAAGCGGCCAGCAGCAGGCATTCCCCAGATCAAGGATCCGAGGGGGTGGAATTCCCACCTGCCGAGGATTGCCGGCCAATCAGAGGCCAACAGTTCACTGCAGGCAGCACCAGCGGGATCAGTGGCAGCTGTCGGCAATACACCCAGTGAGAGACCTAGGATCGCTGAGGGACCCACGCCACAAGTCAGTAAGGGCAGGGTGGGGGTTTTGGGAGAGGGGGGGTGGGGTGTCAGCAGCACTTCCCAATGTCGGCTTCTTCGATCAGGCACAGAGTGCCTTTGAATGAGGGATTCCTTCCACAGAAGCCTGCAGGTAAACACTATAAGGTTTGCTTTTCAGGCTTTCCGTGTGGTGACTGCCCTGCCTGCTGCGGGTTAACTAACACTTCAGGGCCTCAATTGGCTGTGGGAGGGGGAGTCACCCATGAGCCTTCACACCCCAGACTTAATCAGGGCAGAGGCAGGAAAGCAATGGGGTTTCCAACCACCACGCTCCCGCACGATTAAATGCCCCCAAGCCTTCAGACTTGCTTTGGGGGAGGACATTAAATTCTTTCCAATATGTCCTAGATTAAGGCTACAGGCCATATTTGATTTAGTAATGAGTAATGAGCCAGATTCAATTAACAGTCTATGGGTGCATGAAAATTTAACTAAAAGCAATCACGATGTGATCATGCTTAATGTGGTGTTTGAAAGGGAGAAACATGAAACAGCTAAGATTCTAGATTTAGATAAGACTGACTCATTGGATGAGACAGAAACTGCCCACAGTAAACTGGGAAAATTTGTTAATGGGTAAAATTGCGGGAGGTATTCAAAAAAGAATTTAACATACAGTTTATACACCTAAAGGGCAAGAGCTGAACTTGCCAAAAAGACAGCCACGGATAACTAAACAAATGAGAAGCAATGTAAAACTAAAAGAAAAAAAAAATGCAAAACTAGCTCAGAAGCTGGCAAATGGGGAAGGTACAAAGAGCAGCAAAGGCTGACAAAGCAGATAGTAAGAGCTGCAAAAATATAAGCTTTAAAAGAAATTTGCAAGAGATATCAAAATCAATCAGTAAAACATTTACAATTATATTAGGAAAAGAGAGGGTGATCAGAAGCAATGTGGGTCATTTGGAAATTGATAATGGTGATGTAGTCAATGATAATAAGGAAATGGTGGACATACTGAATTATTTGCATCAAATATTTACGGTAGAGGAAGAGGTGTGTATGCCAGGCATCCCAAAGAAACTATGATTGAATCAGGGACAGGGACTCACCAAAATTATCATTAACAAGATAGTAGTAATGCAGAACTTAATGGTTCTAAAGAGGCAAATCCCATGACCAAATGATTTCCATCCCAGGATTTTAAAGTCAGTGAGAAGGTTGCAGATATCTTAACAATAATCTAAATTTCTCTTTGGGATTGTTTCTTTAGATTGGAAAATTGTACATGTCAGTCCTCTATTTAAGAAAGGTGAGAGTGGAAAACCAGGGCCTTTATAGGCCAGTTAGCCTGACATCTGTTGTCAGGGAATTGCTAGAATCTATAATTAAGGAGTGGGTAACTGAACACCTTGAAAATTTTCAACTGATCAGAAAGAGCCAGGATTTGTAAAGGGTAGGTAAAAGCTAATGAATCTGATTGAAGTTTTTGAAGAAGGCACTAAAAAATGGATAGCGAAATGTCTATGGTCGTTAAATGTATGAACTTCCAGAAGGCATTTAATAAATTTCCTCATTATAGGCTATTGGCTAAGTTGAAGCACAAGAAATTGAGCGCAAATTATTGACCTGGTTCAGAAATTGGCTGGACGGCAGGATAGAAGGAGTAGGGACAACGGGAAGATACCCTAATTGGCAGATGTGTCTAGTGGTGTCCCACAGGATCTATCTTGGGGTCTCGACTGTTCACTGTGTTCATTAATAACTTAGGTGATGGGATAGAGGGCCACATTTCCAAATTTGCCGATGACACAATGAAAGGTAGTATGTTAAGTAATGGAGATGGAAGTGTAAAATTACAAGGAGATAGTGATAGATTAGGAATATGGGCAAAACTGTGGCAAATGGGTTTTAATAGGCAAATTTGAGGTCATTCATTTTGGACCTAAAAAAGGTGGAATAGGGTACTTTCTAAATGGTGAATGCCAGAAACAGTAGAGGTCCAAAGAGGTCCAGGTACACAGATCATCAAAATGTCATGAACAGGTACAGAAAATAATCAAAAATGCCAATGGAACGATCGCCATTACACTTGGAGGACTAGGATACAAGTGGGTAGAAGTCATGCTTTAGCTATAGAAAGTTCTGGTTAGACTACACCTGGAGTACAGCAAGCAGTTCTTGTGCACCACGTCTTAGGAAGCCTCTATTGGCCTTGGAGGAATTGCAATGTACATTTACTAGTATGATATCTGGACTCCAAAGTTTAAGCTACGAGGGCAGATTAAACAAACAAGGGTTTTATTGTTGGTGATTCTGATGAAAGTTCACAGACTTGAAACATTAGCTTTGTTTCTCTCTCCACAATGCTGCCAGATCTGCTGAGTATTCCCAGCATTTTCTGTTTTAAATTCCAGATTTCCAGCATCCACATTATTTTGCTTTTCTGTTGTTATGGGTTGCATTCCTTGGAATTTAGAAGGTTAAGGGGTGATTCACTTGATGTTTTAAAGATGTTAAGAAGGACAGGTAAAGTGGATTGGAAGAAATTATTTCCCACGAGGCGGCGAGACTAAGACTAGAGATATAGTTCAAAAATTAGAGCCAGTCCTTTCAGGAGTGAAATTAGGAGACACATCTTCACACAGAGGGTGATAAAAGTTTGGAACTCTCTTCTGCAAATGGCAATTGATGCTAGAACAATTGTTGATTTTAAAACCGAGATCGATAGATTTTTGTTAGCTGAAGTATTAAGGAATATGGGACAATGGTGGGTATATGGAATTAGGTTGCTGATTGCCATGATGTCCTTGAATGGCATAACAGGTTCAAAGAGCTAAATAGCCTAGTCCTGCTACAATGTTCCGAAAAATGTCCTCAAAATTAGCAACCAAAACTATTCCAGATGATCGTTATGGTTCTGTATTCCTTAAGGACCCAGTTTTTGTAAGATGTGATGTCAGCCCCAGCCAGAAAAAGGGCAGCACGTGCTTGGACATATTCAGTAAATCAGTATCCAACACACAAGCCAGCAGCCTATCCCAAAGTCCACTATTCTCTGGGAAAAGAACCACCTCCTGACATCCAACCTAGATCTGTCCTTATACAAATTAAAATTGTGACCCCTTGTCCTCCCTAACCTATTTAATTGGAACAACTGTCAACCAGAACACAATCTATTCCCTTCATCAGCTTATAAAACCTGATCAGATCATCTTTAAGTCTACATTTCTTTAATATTTAGTCACAAGTCTTTCAGCCTGTCTTGCTAACTAGGATGGTTTACACTGGGAATTAGTCTAATGGCCCTCCTTTGTACCCTTTCCAAAGGCCTGATACCACCCTCCATGTGAGGAAATCAAAACTAAGCACAATATTCCAAGTGAGACTTGGCCAGGGTCTTTTATAAGGTTCAATTGCATTGCAGCATCGTAGATTGTAAGGGGTCATTCACAAATATAACAATGCAAAATAGAAACCTATTGTTACGTTCAAATGTTTTAAAGTTTGTTACTGTGGTTTATGGCTGTAGAAGTCCTCAATTTGATAACTGTTTTAGTGACTCAAATGTAACCATTATTGTACTGTCTATATAATTTATGGCTGCAGCTGTAAAGCTATATTTTGTATAATTAAATCATTTATATGTTATTTCTGAATGACTCATTGACCGCTAACACAATTTTAAATAAAAAAAGTACATCACTGTTTAATGTAATTAAATTCATTAACAGTAGTAGCATGGCAATGTATTTAAATTAAAAATCTGATTTTATGAACTAAGTGAAAATGATTACTGTTATAAAACTATTCATTTGGAACATCTCTTAAAATTGCGTATCCTCACAAAAAATGGCTCTTGAGCTACCCATCTTTTGTCGAGAGATGGCAATACATGAAAAAGCAGCTACGGAAAAGGAATTCGAAGTGTGTGGCCTGAATTTTCACTTCCGGGTCAGGAGCGCAGAGCCTACACAATAGCTGTCTCCGCAAACTGGACTGGGGAAAAGTGCCCCGGAAGTTCAGATTTTCGGTCCGGGAGGGTGGGTGAAAAGGGTGGGGGGTCGTGGCAGGTGGCCCCTGAAAGAGTTCAGCGGTTTCCAGGTGTGGTGGCAGGCTAGAAGAAGGCTTGCCTTGATGCTCTGGCATGTGGTTGAAGATACCAAAAAATGAGTAAAACAAATAATATCCCTTTGCCCTCACCTCTCACATCCCTCATTTACCCTCACCCACTCCCCATGTCCCATTCATGTCAACTTATGCCACCTCATACACTCCACCCACCCATGGCCCCTCATGCCTTCCATGCCAACCTCTAGCCCTCACCTACCCCCATTGCACCTCATATCCTCCATGCCAACTTACACTCCTCCACCCACTCCCATGGTCCTTTATAGCCCCTGTGCAAACTTATTGCCATATCATACCAACCCATGCCTCCCACCCACCATCCTTTGCCCTCATACCTACCAGGCCAACCTACACAGGATCCAGCATGGGCAGACCTCGGGACCCATGCTGAGATTAAATAAAGTTCTTAAGTGTCTATTGATGAATTCACTATTTTTTTTTTAAACACACTCTCATTGATAAAAACCCATTCACTATATTTAAATTCATCAACCATATAATCCCTTATATCAACAAGCATATTCAATTCATAACAATTCATAGTCCCACTTCAAAGACTTCATAAGCATTTGGAGCTATCAATCAAACTGTGAACTGACAGGCACCTTACTGTGATAATAATAGGTTGTGAAATCAGTCCTGCAGCACTAATTCTGTATGGTAACCTTCAGGCTTATGTCAACAGACAGAGTGAATTAGCAAGCATTGACTTTTTTTCTGCACAGCAGGCTGTTTTTTCTAATAGTTAAAGAACAGGGCACTGAAATGGATTGGCAGCTTGACAGTTCACTTGACAGTTCCAATGAGCTTGACCATTCCAATTAGTTTATGCAATTTTTACACACATTCATGTCTAATTTTAACAATCCTAAAGGGCACCTTATCTCTCCCAAAAACCACCTGACTTTTCCCAAAGGTGTCCCAGGACCATATCCAAAAGAGCACCTTACCTTGCCAAAAAGGGTGCCCTACCTCTTGTTAGGAACTAGTTTTAATTAGTTATATTTGTATCTGTGGGTGTTAAGAATAAGCTATAGCTCTAAGTTTAATTTACATATTTTTTATTTTGTGTGTTAAAAAGGGGAAACCTGAGGCCCTGTTTGCATGCCTGCATTTAAATGAGGTTTTATGGCTTTTGAAGTGAAGAGCTGGGTTACCAAGGGGTTTGTAGTATAGAAAAGTTAAAACAAACACAAGGTAAAAAAACTGTGCTGTTGCCTAGCAACAAAGATCCAGAGAGAGAGACAGGGCGAAAAAGAAAGCAGTTTTAATTCAGTTGCTATTTGGATGACCCAGGGTGAAGGCAGAAAGGTCTCAGGACAAAGAAGAAAGGTCCCAAAACCAGGGAGTGGGACAGAAAGGGGGTTCCAAGAAGACCTTCTAGTCAAAGGAAAAGAACAGGAATCTGGAAACGGCCCTGTTAAGTGAAGGTCAGAGTGAGGAACAGAGGAAAAGGCTCCAAGTTAAAAGATGGAGCTGCAGGGAACAGACTTGGAACAAAGTTGCCTTACGAGAAGCCAGCAGATCCGAGGAGACAGCCAAAGGTTGGTGACTCCTTACTACGGGTCTGTGAAGCAGCTGTTGGCACAGCTGAGTATCTGAGATATTGCGTGGAAGGCGAAGCTTGAATGCATGTGGTGATCCAGGGGAGAGGAACATCGGAAGGAGAGGTTAAAACCCTGGAGCTCGATCCTTGTTAAAGACATCTGAGAGGAATGTCGTTTGGGAAAAGATTCCAAGGCGAGTTCTTTGAGTGAAGATTAGAAACCTTCATGTGAAAGATAGAGTTTCTGTGAGGCCGGTTGGCTCACAGTGTGATGAGTGTCTGGGGAGTTGATGAAAAACCCATAGCATCTGCTTTGGGTGGCATCTGTCACAGGTTGCCTATTGGTTTTCATAGACTGAAACTCTAATGTTCACAGTAAGTATAAACATAGATTTTGTAACTTATGTTATCTTTACGAATCTGTATATATTTGTAAAAGTAGAGTTGTGGAGGAAGGAGTAGTGTAATATAGTCCACCTTTTTCTTGTTTAGTAAATGTTTTATTCTTTTGTTAAAAGTTCATCAGCAGACCCCTATGACTCTGTTCAGTAGTTGTCCTCCACGTTTCTAAACAAAAATCAAAAGTTAGGATCAAATAAGCCAGGTTCTACCCTGGGACCTGACTTGTCCAGTAGTAAAATCGACTGGGATCATAACACTCTCCAAAGAACTTTGGCAGCTTTAGACTTTCTTCTACCAGGTCTAAAGTGTTCAAGTCATGCTTTGGACATTCCACTAACCAAAATCAGATTTCACTAAGGCAGCTGCAAATAAACATGCCCAGTTGCCTCCATGAACCACATATATGCACCTTAGAAGCCGCCCCCAATCCCCCCCTCACGACACCTTCTGCAAAAATGTGAAGGCCGGGTTCAGGAGTGGGATTTCCAGGTCTGGGCCTCCGCCACCATTTTCGCAAAGGAGAGCCTCTGCACCTGCGTGAAAATTCTGGTCTGTGTTTGTGGTGTAATCAAGAGACAGCCAAGACTTGGTTTCAATAATCTGATCTAATCAGATCATTCTTTGCTGATGGGCAAATAACATTATAGATCATAATTGCATGTTGCTAAGCAAATAATGCAACAGTCTGGTTCATTTTCCTATCAATTATGCTTGATAATGAGCATCAAGCGGAGCACACAAAACTATTAAACCAGATATTCCTTCATTTTGGACCCTACTTAATTTTTTTGGTCTGGTTTTGTACTGGTGCCAGAAAAAGACACCAGCTTGCATTCAATTATATGGAAAATGAGCCACAGATGAAATAATTTAGAATTCCACTTAAATCCCTGGTATTTAGTCCTGTATAGCATTCAATCATTTACCCACTCATCAAATTGGTGTCTAAAGTTGATAGGGTGTATTGTTTATGGAAATG
This sequence comes from Cetorhinus maximus, assembly GCF_964194155.1. Lineage (NCBI taxonomy): Eukaryota > Metazoa > Chordata > Chondrichthyes > Lamniformes > Cetorhinidae > Cetorhinus > Cetorhinus maximus. The sequence continues at coordinate 51,536,590 of NC_135897.1, read as the reverse complement.
TATTTAAAGAGTCCTAGAGGTAAAATGTTAGCTGCATTTCAAAGCTTTATGCACACCATTTTCAGTTTTTTTCTCTGTTTTTAGTCATGAAGTTTTGTGCCCAGTGCTCTGGCATTGCCATTTTTTGGTATGTTTTTTAAATAAAAGAGGAGCCATAAAGGTCAGTTATGTTTGGTATTCTAGCACAATACCCCTTACCCACCCCACCCTCAACTCTAGAAGTATCAGTGTAGCATTCCCAGGAGGAGTTTTCGATTTTTCCATTTACACCTCCTCTGGACCCATTTCTTTACTTGCCCATTATCATCTCCTTTTGCCTGACAACACCATTCCTTTTCTTATTTAATTGCTTCTGTCTATCACAGACATTCCCTTCTGATCTAACCCCACCCCCCTCCCCACCACCACCACCACTCTTCTTCCCCTGAGTCTGTACTTGTTTAAAACTTGTTACATCTCTAACTTTTTCCAATTGTGACATAAAGTCATCAACCTGAAACGTAGGGCTAGATTTTGTGGTCAATGGTGAATCTGAAGAAAGCTGTCCACAAATATCCAGTGATGTCTGTGATGGGGATTTTGCCTTATTCCAACAGTAGTTTAAAATCTGGTGCCAAATCAAAGGAATCATCAGGGGTTCAGCACCAGTGATGTCTGCAAATAGGGCAAACAGCCAATCACATTGAAGTATTCTCATAGGCAGCAAACAAGGAAGTTAAAAGCATTGAATCATTTTACTTATAATTTAAATTTTCAGATAGTGATAAACAAATATGATTGGATTAAGAGAGAAGCTAAAATAAAGATAAAAAAACATAAAAATGTTACATTTTAAATTTCTTTTATAATGGAGATATGCATATTGCACAGATATCAAATTTTCAGGGCCAGTAAAGATGTTTTGCACTGAACTATGAACATAGTACGCTGTTTAAAAACTCAGCTGTACCTCATTTAACAAGGTGCAACTTTTTCAAGGATTTTTACTGCAAGAAGTAACAGCATAAAAGCGGAAGTTTTCATCAATTCACTGATTGCTTAGGAATTGCAGTCTGCAGGACCTCAACAACACACCCTCTGATAATACATAGAATCACTGATGGCAGCTTCTAGATTCCCACACTATTTTATGCACATGTGAACTTCCAGAGTTACTGTCAGTTTTAGTAATGACAGCGAATGTGGACAGTTTCACCATCATTACCACTGCAAACTTCAGGCTAATAGCTCTCTCTCCACAGATGCTGCCTGACCTACTGAGTATTTCCAGCATATACTGTTCTTATTTCCAGTCCGAGAATTCAGTCATGGTACATGACAACAACTGCAGCTCGCATAGTGCTTTTAGGAACATAGGAAATAGGAGCAGGAGTAGGCCATTCTGCCCCTTGAGCTATTCAACTAGATCATGGCTGATTTTTCTACCTCAATACCATTTTTCCACACTACCCCTATATCCCTTGGAATCTTTAATATATAAAAATCTGTCCATCTCTGTCTTGAACATAAATGACCGAGCCTCCACAGCCCTCTGGGATAGAGAATTCAAAGAGTATTTAATGCAGTAAACTGTCCCAAAGCTTCACAGGGCCGTTACTAGACAAAACTGGAAAACAAATATCCTACATGGCCTCCCCCTCCCTATCTCTCTAATCTCCTCCAGTTTTACAACAGCCCTCTGTAATAGCTGCACCCTTATTTCAGGTTTCTTAAGCCGCCTGATGTTAATTGCTCCACCCTGGATGGCCATGCTTTCAGCTTCCTGGGCCCTAAGCTCTGGAATTCTCTCCCAAAACCTCTCTGCCTCTCTTTTCCCCTTAAGATGCTCCTTAAAAGCTACCTCAAGATTTTGGTCAACTGCCCTAATAACTTGTCACTCAGTGTGAAATTTTGTTTGATAATACTCTTCTGAAATGCTTGGGGTGGCTTTGCTGTGTTAAAAGTGCTATATAAATTAATGCTGTTGTTTGTTCTTATGCGACAAATTCTCCATTCAAAGTAATGAAGCAAAAGTAGCACCCATGATAAACTGAGATAGCTTATTCATAGTAAGTAAGGCAGTAGAGTAGAGAAACAGAAACAATCTTCAAGCTCCAAAATCCTTTGGAACCACCCTAAGCACAATAGCATACAAATTACAATGATTTGAATGCCCCTTTGAATAGTCTTTCTAGCAGGTCAGCCAGTACCTGAAGCCAATCCTGTGAGCTTCTACGCAGCAACCTGTATGGTCTGAGGGGCTTCACATTAGTCCACCAAATTAAAACCAGATTGGGGTCTTAATTATATTATACCATCTTAATTTGCATGCATTCATGAGACACAAACCTGATTCTGGCAAATCCTGCAGCCTTCTAACTAATCTGAGCATGTAAATGGAGGCCAGCACGATTATAAATCAAATTAAGTCAATGTTAACAGCTCACCTGCTCTGCTCCCACAGGATGAGGGGTGTTAAAATTGATACCTTCATTTTATCTTCAGTACAACTGCCATCTCTCCTTTTCCAACTGTTTTAAATGTATTATTTTAATTTAATTTTATATGCCCATATAACCATAAAGACTAAATACTAATCTGACATGTTGATTATGATAATAAAAGATAATCGATAAAATTACAGATATTAGTATTGTTTACACTGTTAAAAGTTCTCAACATACAAAACACTACCAATAAATCCAATCTGACCATAAGAAAATACATAATACAAACATGGGCAAGAAAATCTACTGATTACCACCCCCTCAGAGTACTGATGAATCAGTACTGCTCCATGTAGAAAACCAACTGGAGGAAGCACTGAAGGTGGCAAGGGCATAGAATATACTCTGGACTTCAATGTCCATTACCAAGATGGCTCGGGAGCACCACCACTGACTGAGTCCTAAAGAACATGGCAGCTAGACTGGGTCGGCAGCAGGTGGTGAGAGAACTAAAAGGAGGGAAAATCCTACTTAATGTCGTCCTCACCAATTGACCTGTCACAGATGCCACTGTCCATGACAGTATCGGTAGGAGTGACCACCTTGCGGAGACAAAGTCCTGTCTTCACTTTGAGGATACCCTCCATTGTGCTGTGTGACACTCCACAATGCTAAATGGGATAGATTTTGAACAGATCTAGCATCTCAAAACTGGGCATCTATGAGGCGCTGTGGACCATCAGCAGCAGCAGAATTGTACACAACCCCAATCTGTAACCTCATGGTCTGGCATCCCCCCACTCTACCATTACCATCAAGCCAGGGGACCAACCCTGGTTCAAAGTAGTGTACAGGAGGGTATGCCAGGAACAGCACCAGGCATAATGAAAAATGAGGCGTCAACCTGGTGAAGCTACAACACAGGAGTATTTCTGTGCCAAACAGTATAAGCAGCAAGTGATAGACAGAGCTAAGAAATCCCACAACCAACTGATCAGATCTAAGCTCCGCAGTGTTGTCACATCCAGTCATGAATTGTGATGGACAATTAAACAACCCACTGGAGGAGGAGGCTCCACAAATATCCCCATCCTCAATGATGGGGGAGCCCAGCACATTAGTGCAAAGCTGAAGCATTTGCAACCATTTTCAATCAGAAGTGCCAAGTGGATGACCAATCACAGCCTCCTCTGGAGGTCCCCAGCATCACAGATGCCAGTCTTCAGCCAATTCAATTCACTCCACGCGATATCAAGAAACAGCTGAAGGCAGTGGGTACTGCAAAGGCTATGGGCCCTGACAACATTCTGGCAATAGTACTGAAGGTGTGTGCTTCAGAACTAGCTGCACTACTAGCAAAGCTGTTCCAGTACAGCTAAAACACTGGCATCTTCCTGGCAATGTGGAAAATTGCCCAGGTATTCCTGTCCACAAAAAACAGGACAAACCCAAACCGACCAATTACTCCCCCATCAGTCTACTTGATCCTCAGCAAAGGATGGCTGGCGTTGTCGATGGTACTATCAAGTGGCACTTACTCAGAAATAACCTGCTCACTGATGCTCAGTTTGGGTCACTCAGCTCCTGACCACATTACAGCCTTGGTCCAAATATAGACAAATGAGCTGAACTCAAGTGGTAAGGAGAGAGATACTGCCCTTGACGTCAATGCAACATTTGACTGAGTGTGGCATCAAGGCACCCTAGCACAACTGGAGTAAATGGGAATCGGGGGGGAAACTCTCTACTTGTTATACTTAGTACAAAGAAAGATGGTTTGGTTGTTGGAGGTCAATCATCTCAGTCCTGGGACATCACTGTAGGAGTTCCACAGGGTCATGTCCTAGGCCCAAACATATTTAGCTGCTTCATTAATAACCTTCCCTCCATCATAAGGTCAGAAGTGGGGATGTTTGTTGAAGATTGCACAATGTTCGTCACTATAGTAATTATGGTTTTGTTTAGTCTGTCATGTACCTTTAAGAATAATACTTATAAGGAAGATCACATGATCTGTAGTAACCAATAGTAGAGTGGTGCGGGCTACCTCAGCAGACAGTGTAGAGATAGAGTTGGAGTTGAAAGCACATGTGTAGTAGCTGCTGTGTATGTTATAAATAAACTTTATGTTTCTATCCAAAGAGTGTCTGAAGATCAACTCTATCAGCTATAGTTGCAACTCGGCCACCCCTACAACAAACTGGCAATGAGGACAAAACAGGAGTGAACAGAAGAAACCAAGTTTGAAGGAAATCGGCACTGTGCCTCTCACAGTGATTATAAGTAGCAAGCTTTGTTAGAATTGAAGTAATTCCCTCTCAAAATACCACAATTCAGCAAAATTGATCCTTTTGAACCAACTACAAATGATTGGTCTCATTACATAGAAAGCCTCATGTTCTTTTTTCAAGCGAACTAGATTACAGGGGAAGAGAAGAGGCAAGCGATCCTCTTGAGTACTGGTGGGAGCAAAACCTACAGTCTGAATTGAAGTTTGATGGCACCCACTGCCCCAGATTCGAAGAAATTCAATGCATTGGTGGAGCTCGTGAAGGGTCATTTTCAACCAAAGCCCTAAGTCATGATACACAGGTTCAGGTTTATTTCGTGAAATAGAGCCACGGGTGAGACTATTGCATGCTATGTGGCAAATATGAAGCAGCTAACGGAACATTGTGAGTTCAGTATGATTCTAAACAACATGCCCAGAGATCATTTAATGTGTGGTGTGAATGAGGACACTATTCAGGAAAGATTATTGTCCAAAGTGAATCTGGATTTGAAGAAGACACTAGAGATAGCACTGGCCATAGAAAGCACAGTAAGAGATTCAAAAGCAAAACAAGGTGAGCAAAACGGTGCCGTCCTCCACATCGGGTGGTAAACCCCAGCTGAAAAGGGTGTGAAAATGCAAGCCCCTGCTGAGAAGCGGGAAACAGCCTCCGCTAGCCGAAGAATAAAGAAAAATAACCTAGCAGCGAAATCTAAAAATAATTTTAATAGAGGTGAAAACAATCAGTCTTTCAGTGATTGGCAGTTTTTTAAAAATTGAATGCTACTATTGTCATAGAAATGGACATATGATGAGGCAATGCAACAACAATTTCAAGCAGGCTTGTAAACAAAAGAAAAGCCCTATGAAATCTACAAAGTAGAAACAACAAATTCAGACATTTCAGTTTAATCTGAAGGTTGGAAAGACAGAACTAATATTTGTCACAGTGAAAGTAAACGGCAAACCTGTTAGAATGGAAGTGGACACAGGAGCTTCCACTACAGTAATTGGGGAATATACCTTCAGATATCTGAATAATGGTGAACATCAATTAAGTTTAGAAGAAACAGCCGCCGAGCTAAAAACATATAGGAGTGAAGACATTCAAGTAGAAGGTATAAGCAGAGTAACTGTCCATTATGGAAGCCAGTCTGCAAAGCTATCCTTGATGGTGGCAGCAGGTGAAGGGCCAAGCCTCCTGCAAAATTGGTTAAAGGAAATTAAGTTAGAATGGGCTGAAATTTTCCATCAACAACTAGAATTAGATAATGCCTCCTGGGAATTTGTCACAATTAATACCCACAAAGGTCTGTACCAATATACACAATTGCCTTTCGGTGTCTCCTCAGCTTGTGCCATCTTTCAGGGAACATTGGAAAGCTTACTGCAGGGACTGCTCTAGGTTGTAGTCTATTCTGACGACGTTTTGGTGATAGGATTCACTGAAAAAGAGCATTTGGCAAACTTAGAAGAAGTTTTAAAATGTTTCTTGCAAGTTGCAGTGCATGTTCCAAGCGAGGGAGGTTATCTATTTGGGTCACTGGATAGACCAACAGGGCCTCCACCAGGTTGAGGAGAAAGTGAAAGTCATAAGAGAGGCACCTGTGACAAAGAATGCCTCAGAGCTGAAATCATTCCTAGGAATGATCAACTATTATGGGCGGTTCTTACCCAATTTGTCCACAGTGCTGGCCGCCCCCTACATTCTCTACTCAAAAAGATCCAACGTTGGTCTTGACAGGCGCCCCAGAAAGAAGCTTTCATAAAGGTGGAACAATTATTGCACTCGTCCAATCTATTAGTACATTATGACCAGACGAAAGAATTGGTGCTGACATGTGATGCATCTCCCTACGGAATGGGAGCAGTTCTCTCTCATCGGATGGATGATGGCATGGAACTGCCAATAGGTTACGTATCAAGAACGCACACCACAGCAGAAAAGGGATACTCGCAGATAGAAAACGAAGGCCTGTCCATCATCTTTGGTGTCAAGAAATTTCACCAGTACGTACACAGCCATCATTTTACAATTGTTTCAGACCACACATCATTGCTAGGATTGTTTAGTGAGGACAAGGCTATACCCCACATAGCCTCAGTAAGAATACAACTATGGGCTTTAATTCTGGCAGCATACGAATACACTTTCGTACATAGGCCTGGCAATCAAATCACAAACGCCGACGCCCTTTGTCGTTTGCCTTTACAAGAAAATGATGAGCACGTCCCAGTTCCACAGGAACTTTTTTCACTGTTAAATTTCTTAGATTCCTCGCCGGTATGTGCTCAACAGATCAGAGACTGGACAAGTCGGGACCCAGGCCTATCTCAAGTGCAAGAACATGGTTGGTCACAGGAGCCTGTATCTGACAAAATGAAACTGTAATTCAACAGAAGGCATGAAATAACCAGCCAGGATGGCATCTTACTGTGGAAAGCACGAGTGATAGTTCCTCCAAAGGGATGGGAGCCACTTTTAATTGAACTACACAGTGCCCAGCCAGGAATTTCCCAAACGAAGATCATAGCACGCAACTATCTATGGTGGCTTGGGATGGATGGCAAAATAGAGAGATTAGTAAAGCACTGTGTGCAATGTCAGCAACTGCAAAAGTTGCCAGCGACAGCTCCATTACACCCATGGGAGTGGCCGGGTAGACCCTGGGTGCGGTTACACATTGGTAGCTACGTTGGACCTTTCCTGGGAACAATGTTTCTGCTCATTGTTGATGCCCATTCAAAGTGGTTGGATGTATACGAGGTGAAGTCACCAACATCGGCTGAAAAACTACTTCAAAGTTTTGCCAATCATGGGCTACCAGAAGTAGTCATTTCTGATAACGGCACGGCATTTATGAGTGCTGAGTTTCAATGGTTTATCAGCCTCAATGGTATCACTCATGTAAAAACTGCACCATACCACACTTCCTCAAACAGACTGGCTGAAAGGGAGGTTCAAACGTTCAAGGCAGGCATGAGAAAGCTAACTGGTGATCCCTCAGCAATCAAGCTAGCATGCTTTCTTTTTCATTACAGGACTACCCCTCACAACAACAGGTGTCACACCTGCGGAGTTATTGTTGAAACGCCATCTCAGGACAAGATTGAGCTTAATGGTGCTGAATTTAGAAGGAAAGGTGGAAAGGAATCAGGGAAGCCAGAAAACTAGACATGACTGGCATAGTCGCGAGAGGAAATTTATCATGGGAGAGGCAGTATACGTGAAGAACTGCAGAGAAGGACCAACGCGTTTACTGGGTGAAATAAATGCGGTGACTGGACCTCTATCTTACCATGTGGAGGTGGAAGGCTGGATCAGCCATAAACGTGTGGACCATTTAAGGGAGAGAGAGACAAATCACCAAGATTTGGTTCCACCAGTGACCATGCGTTTCCTGTTGAGGATACTCAACCCAAGACTGACATGTCTGATGTTCCTCTAAGAGTTGAGGATACAGAATGGCAAGTATCCACCAAAGCACCTGATGTTCAGGCAGCTCCGGAAAAGGAGGTCTCTGACAAGGAATCTGAAGTTGTGGAGCAGCGACATTCCACACATACCAGGAAACCACCTGAACGACTGAACTTGTAAATTCCTTACCCAGTGTAAATATGTTGTTTTGAAAAATTTGTACTTGTAAATATAATACATATAGCCAAGTTAAAGGGGGAGGAGTGGACTAAATTATGGTTTTGTTTAGTGTGTAATTTAAGAGTAATACTTGTAAGAAAACTACACGATCTGTAGTAACCAATAGGAGAGTAGCGCGGGCTACCTCAGCAGTTAGTGTAGAGATAGATTTGGAGTTGAAAGCACACGTGTAGTAGCTACTGAGTATGTTGTAAATAAACTTTATGTTTCCACCCAAGAAGTGTCTACAGATCAACTCTATCAGCAATAGTAGCAACTCGACCACCCTTACAACAAGCATCATTCGTGACTTCTTAGATACTGAAGCAGTCTACGTCCATATGCAGCAAGAGCTGGACAACATTCAGGCTTGGACTGAAAGTGGCAAGTAACATTCAAGCCATACAAGTACCAGGCAAAGACCATCTCCAACAAGAGAGAATCTAACCATCGCCCCTTAATATTCAATAGCATCACCATTGCTGAATCCCCAACTTTCAACAATGGGTTACCATTGACCAGCCATATAAATACTGAGGTTACAAGAGCAGTTCAGAGGCTGGGAATTTCATAGCGAGCAAATTGCCTCCTGACTCCCCAAAGTCTGTCTACTATCTACAAGGCTCAAGCCAGGAGTGTGATAGAATATTCTCCATTTGCCTGGATGAATACAATTTCAACAATACTCAAGAAGCTCAACACCATCCAGGATAAAGCAGCCCACTTGTCTGATACCCCATCCACCACCTTAAATACTCACTCTCTCCACTACCAATGTGCAGTGTGTACCATCTATAAGATGCACTGCAGAAACTCACGAAAGATCCTTCGATGACACCTTCCAAACCTGTGACGTTCACCACCTAGAAGGACAAGGACAGCAGATGCATGGGAACACCACCACCAAGTTCCCCTCCAAGCCAAATACCATCCTGTCTTGGAACTGTATTGCTGTTCCTTCACTGTCACTTGGTCAAAATCCTGGAACTCCCTTCCTAACAGCATTGAGAGTACCTACACCACGTGGACTGCAGCGGTTCAAGAATGCAGCTCACCGCCAGCTTCTCTAGGGCAAATAGGGATGGAAAAAACAGAACACCCCATGAAAGAATATAAAAAAAATATTTAATTGGATGTTTGTAGAGTTACATCTATGAGAAGCAACAAAAATTTAAGGGGTTACGTTACCAAGTAGTTCTGATCTCATCTGAATAAATGTGAGGTATGGTTTATCGTACCCCGACTTTATTACATAAAAATATATAAACACGAAAGTGAATTTTATCATTTAATTACATTTGAAAGCCTATGTTAAAATGACCATATAAAAACGCTACTATTTTCCCTACCATCTTATCTAGAACATGAAAAGATGCTTCTGAGAAAGATATATGTATACCTGTGCCAACACTACTAAGAGAATGAATTATTTATAAACAAATCACACTCAATGTTTTATCTTCATTGAATTACAATTGCAGGACCTGTATTAAAGTTTTCACAGATAACATGGTAATAATAAATCCAGTAAATATGAAAAATAATACATAAAAGTGTGTTAAGAACACTAAATAAAAAAGGTTTTAAGTTGCAGCCATAATTGCTGTCACATGTATACAACTCGGAAGACTTGTCTGTAGATCAGCAAGAATTCAAGAGTTGAAAAATAGCATGAAAAGAACACATTACTAGTATTATACAGGAGAGACACGGACATAAGGCAGTGAATGTTAGAAATGGAAAAAATCTGAAACTAAACAAAAAAAGTCTATGACTATGATATAAATGAAATAGCTTTGACCATGATGGTTTATTTATCAGATTCTGTTGTAGGTTACTGAGTACACAGGGCTCTAGCTGGTTACTGCCACCTGTTTCTCAATGTCCAGAGCATATACATAATAGTCTATATTCCAAAGGCACTGATAAATATGGCTTGTTTACTGGCATTACATTATCATAAGTGTTTGGAACAGATAGCTGGATTCCCCAAAGTTGATTCAGCCATTCCATTCAATTAGAATTATCCTGTGGAGCAGTGGATTGGGATTGATTGTATAATGCTATCAAAGAGTTGGCAGAGGGATGATGGTTGAGTGGCCTCCCTCTGTTCTGTATCATTCTATGATTCTATTTACAATACATGCTTGTTTGACAGCTGTATTTGTGTGGTTAAATATCCCATTGAACCATACAGTTGGCCATCCAATGGTGAGAGAAATATGAGGGCTGATATTAATCCTACCTGGCTGGAATCCAAGCAGTTAAATTTGACCAGGAGACTTACCCACCGAAATTCTATGCTATTCCTGCTACTTATAGTTTAACCTGATCTTCTGAAAAAGTGGAAAAGGCACCACCCTTTTCAAATATGCAAACCCAGATCCAATGACGCCATCAAGCTCTGAATGCAATTTTAATTGCTGACTGGCTGAAAGCCACCCTGCTGCCATTGCCTCTGACCCCCCTCCACAACCAACCCCCACGAACCCCATTCCGCTCTCATTCACCTGTGGCCTGGGTCCCTGGATGCAATGACAAAAGCCACCTCTCCCTCTGACCGGCCGGCAGCTCTCAGCAGCCAGTATTTTCATCCCCGGGGTCCTAAATCCCGTGGGAGACCCGACACGGTCCATTTAAGTGCCCAACAGAAGCTTAGGCTGGATTTTCGCAGTCAGTAAGATTTATAAAAATGGTGGATGGACTCGATGCCGAAGTTCCCCCCCACCCCAATTTCTGACAGATCCAATTTTTGCAAGCATGGGAAAGGGGAGTTAGGTATGAATCACACAGCGGGGAAACCCAAACTCAGCAGGGCTATTTGAACTTAGTGCTGAATTCAAATAGAACTCATTTTGGCTATTGTAAATGTTCTTGCAGGGGTGGATAAGATTCGTTTAAGTGATATGATCTGGTCTTTTAAATCCTCCATGCTTTAAACATTAAAAAAAAGTTGTAGCTGTCAATGAGAGTTAAAAAACAGACCTCTGCTGCAGTGCTTTGATTGACAAGCCATCTGGTGTAGATTAGGGAAAAATAGAATCTGTTCTTGCAGTTTCAATAGAGCTTTTTGCTGACATTTCCCCAAGAACTATGATTATGTTGTTATGAATGCTTCAAAAGTTTCAAAAGCTACAATTATCTCAACAGGGGGTTCTAAATTCAGTTTGATTAACAGTTTAAAGAGGCTTTGAAGGATTAGCAGAATTGATCTGCAGCCTGAATAGAAGTTTGTTTTTTAAGAGATTAACTACTTGTGGAGGTTTAAAACTTTTGAATGGATTTCCCAAATGGGAGGTTTTCCACAATCATGTGTGTTTAAATGAGAACTGCATTAGATTGTTAGATGTTAATTTATTTTCAACTTCACTTGACTCCTGAAGTCTGCCCATGGTGGATAATGGGTGAGTGGTTATGATGGTGGCATGGGGGTGTGAGGGGGCATGATTTGGCAAGGGGGCTATGAGGGGACGTGGGGTGGGTGGGGACATTAGTTGGGATTGAATTGGCATGGGAGGTATGGGGCCTATGGAGGGTGGGTGGGAGGATGAGGGGGTTTTAGGGATGAGGGCCAGAGGGTCTAACAGCTTTTTAAAATTCTGGGACTTAGTCCCAGAGAACCAAGGTGTCCCTTCTAATCGGCCCACCTCGACACATGCTCACTTCTGTGTACGGCTATGCTCTGCATGTGCAATTGGTGGGCCCAACTCTATCCCCTCCCCACCCGAGTGAAATTGCACGTATCAGAGCTCTGAAGAAGTCAGACGGACTTGAAACATTGGGCAGGATATTTCCGTCGGTGAGCTGGGGGTGGGGCCCGCTCGCCGACACGAAAATGACGCGGGATGACGTCGGGCGGAATCCCTGACGTCATCCCGCCCTATTTAAATATTCAGGAGGGCGGGGGGACAGCGCGATCAGCTGTCCGCCCGCCGAACTGTCAATGGCCAATTGAGGCCATTGACAGGGTAGTTAAAACAATTGAAGGCCCTGCCCGTCCAAGCTTAAGGCTGGCGGGCAGGCCAGGAGCCCCAGCGGGCTTCTAAAAAAACATGAAACCTCATCCACTGGCGAGGTGAGGTTTCATGTCAGTTTTAAAAAATCTTTAATAAAGTTTCTGTGATATTTATTAACATGTCCCATCTTGTGTGACATTGTCACATGAGGGGGGCATGTTAATGATTTTCTAATTTTTCTATTTTTAAAGTTTCAAAAGGGAGATGTGCACTCTTTCGTGCGCATGCGTGAAAGAGCGCACTCTCGCTTTTGGGGAATCCCCCCCCACCCCGCACAGGAAGTGCATAGCACTTCCCGTCGGGCGACACGCTGGGCGGGCCTTAATTGGCGGTGGGGCCCGTTTCGGCGGTGGCGATCGGTTGTCCACCCGCTGCCGAGTCGGTTGGGCCCGCCTGCCCATCAAGGGCAAAATTCTGCCCATTAACTCTGTTTCTCTACAGATGCTGCCAGGCCTGCTGAGTATTTTCCAGCATTATTTCAGATTTGCAGAATTTTGCTTTTATCTTTCACTGCTTCACCATACTCTTAATCTAAACAGTATCCTAATTAAAGTACATTGGCTTCTACTTAAACTTATTATGAAATGGCTTAAAGAAACAACAGATAGGTTAAGGGGCACTTACTCTTGTGAGTGGAACTGTGGCTATTTCCCCTGCCTTTTCTGAGCTGAAAGGGAAAAAGACATGAAACATTTTTAGAATCTGCAGGCCGATTTATAATTGGAGATTTTACATTAAAAACTCTAAGCAATGCATGACCAACAGTTGATTACAATTGAAAACATTTCCAATGCTTAAATTAAGCAGCAGGGTTAAGTTTTCAGCTTTACTGCCTGAGTGATAATCTGGCAGAGTGGACTTAGACCATAAGAGAGGGAGCAGAAGTAGGCCATTCGGCCCATCGAGTCTGCTCCGCCATTCAATGAGATCATGGCTGATCTGATAATCCTCAATTCTACTTTCCTGCCTTTTCCCCATAACCCTCGATACCTGTACTCATTAAAACTCTGTCTAACTAAGCCTTTAATATACTTAATGACCCAGCCTCTAAAGCCCTCTGCGGTAAAGAATTCCACAGATTCACTACCCTCTGAGAGAAGAAATTCCTCCTTATCCCTGTCTTAAATGGGCGACCCCTTATTCTGAGATTGTGTCCTCTGGTCCTAGACTCGCCCACATAGGGAAGCAACGTCTCAGCATCTGCTCTATCAAGCCCGCTAAGAATCTTATATGTTTTAATAAGGTCGCTTTATTCTATTTGTTGTAGAACCAGCTTGATTTTCATTCCATTAAAATAAACAGAATGGAAATCAGATGCTTTGTGAAATGGACGGTTGGCAGATTACAACTCATGCAGTGAAATCAAAAGTTTACTCATACATATTGCTCACACAATCTTCCAGAAGGTATGATCTTTTCTGGAACACTGTGACGAATAATGACAAAGGGTGATAGAATGTGTGGATTCAAAAACATCAGTCTGCTGTAACCCGGAATGCCATAAAAACTTGAGTAGTTAAAACAAGTTTTCAGTTGTAGATTGATTCACAGCTTGACCAGCAGGTTTCAATTTGGAGATAGATTGGGGGCTGGATTTTTCGTTTTCAAATCGGGACGGAACAGAAGTGGGATGGCAAAAAGATGTCGTCGCAGTCTGCCTGCTGGTCTGTTGCGTCTGGTCCGGACTCGGATGATTTTTCCTGAGGACGAAGTGGGGAGGGAGCAGGGCCGGGCAGGAGAGTGAAGTTGGCTGCTTAGTTAATTGGGCAGCTTGAGGTCATTAGGGAGCTTGTTAAGAGCTTGCCTTCTGACCTCCCAAGACTTTCAGGGAATGGGTGGTTGTTAGGAGCTTTCTGAAGCTGACCGGCTGCAACCTGGCAGGAACAGGGGCGGCAATGTGCTGAAACAGTATTTTTTAATGCAAAAAAGCAAAAGTTTGGACAAAAAGCTACTTTGCAGGAATAAAATTTTACTCCCCAACCTTTCACTACCCTACCCTAGTCCCAGCTCTCCAATTTGCCCTGGTCACTTTGTAGATGAAGATTCTCTCATTTGCTTAACATACACACAGATGGCAGCCATTAGAACATGGCCCACTTACCCGGTGTCCTACCTCCATCTCCACGCCTCCCCCCCCGCCCCCCCATCATTTCCCACCTCTAAGTGAGCCACATCTTGTAGGGACATTATGGCCCAGACCTTGTGAAAATTATACCACACAGCATGCTGGTGATGGGGTGGGTGGCTGTTTATTGTTCAGAGTGTACCCCAAGTCCATCCAAAAATCTATCTATATTTTAAAAACTACACCTTCTGTCTACTCCATTATTTATAGGTCTCAACATTTTAGCCTGGACTTTTTTTCCCATGATAAATTCCTAAGCCACATTTATAATGAACTTTGTCGATGTATGTGTTACACAATATGGTCACCAATTTCTGAAATCTACAATTCTCCTGGAATGTTTGCTGAATGTTTTATTCACTTAATTTTGTTTTCCTCAGGAACTGCAAGTTCCAATGTTCAAAACTAGTGTTTAACTAAAATAAAACAATAAAAAAATGTATTTCACATTTACAAATGATCTATTCTAGTGTAGCCAGATCCCACCTCAAATGCTTGTCCTATCTCCCTGACAGGTGAAAATCAAGCTTCCCACCCTGTTCCAGCCTAGGCAGTTTCGGGAACTTCAAGTTTAAAAGTTAAGTTATAATAGAGATTTGCCATCAACTAGAGATACAGTTGCCAGGTAGGTGATCCTTTGCCTATCTAATTCATAGTAGCATATTTCTGTCTTGGAATTCAATTCCAGTTAAGTTAGGCTATTGCTTGTTAAGGAGCAGTTATTTCCGTTGACTTTTAAAGTTCACTTTTTCATGCTGGTTATGGATGGATATTTGGGGGTGCTGAGCAATTTATGGGTATTACCTTTTGGGGCCCAGCGGATGAACAGTCATTGCAATCTTTTCTTTAAATTATGCATGTTAAAAAGTTAATTGCAGAAATCTGTACTATAATTTTTATAAAATTTGTTGGAAGGTTTTATAAAATTGGCTGTAATATAGTATTGCCCACATATCTTGCTTAGGTTACAGCAGAAATCACATTTTAGGATTTAGTTGTGTAATTCTATCTTGCATATGTCTAAGACCTGTGGATGACTGCTGAAAGAATGCTGCAATCTAAATCACCAGAGGCTTCAGTTTCACACCAGAAGTCATTAGAGGGTGTCAGAAAAATCGGCTTGGTAGGCAACAGCCACTAAAGCACTCCTGAATCTTATAAGCTGTTAAGCCACTTCATATATAATGAACAAATGTACAGATGGAGAAAACACAATTCACAGGGTCTCATTCAAGGAGTGCTGATGGCATATCTTATAACATGATCCATAGCAAAAAAGGACCTTCCAGAAGTAGATTTGCATCTTCTGTTGATAACATGAGATTGTAGCTAATGGCATACTTATGTGGGAATCAATGGAGTGGAAAACAAAACATTTTCAGTATCCCCCATTCAATGCTTTGCATACTGAAACCATCACTGTTCATAATTTACATTCTTGCTAATGCAAAAAGCTGAATATTACTTTACAGCCGGGTCATTGAACTTTTAATAAATAACTCTCAGGTTATAGATAGGAAGAAAAAAGACAATCACATTCAACCTCCAATCAATAAGAGAAGAATATATTCTTGGCACTAAGCTTCTTTGATTTTTAATTATTCTTTTAATTAACAACCTGATTTGCTCATTTGTAAACTTTATTTAAATTTGGTGCCTGATATTGTATAACAAAAGAATATAAAATTAAAACATTTTTTTTGTTTTCGTGGGGTGGTGGGGGTGTTGCTGATTGGGTGAGAAACTGTTGCATTTTGCAATGTAGTTGCTAGGTGCAGGTGTTCCACTGATCTACACAATGAGGAAAAAGCTTCATTAACGATACAGCAGATGAAGCTGCTGAATCGAGACATATACTAACATGCTATTGGAGAAACTTCCATACAAGAACATAGGTGTGGTGTTTTTAGCCAAGGAAAGCTCTGTTGGAAAACACCAAAGGATTGATTTTACAGGGGGACAGAATACCTACGTCCCCCCGACCTAAAAGCCAGTCAGCACCTCGCCAACATGAAATCTGGCTGTCCCATAGCGTTAATACGCTGGCCTTAGTTAGTGCAGAGTGGGACTTCTGACCCTTGGGGACAGGAAGCCCCAACCTCGAGAACTGCCGGCCAATCTGATTGGCTTACGGCTCTGTTGTCACAGCAGTGCCTAAAGACAGCAGTGGCCACTGCTGGGACTACAACCAGCTCCCCCACCGCACAAAGAAGTGAAAACGTCTCCTGGACTTCAGGTAAGTGTGGGGATTTTAGGTACGCTGGGCTGCGTGACCCCAGCGCGGGGTAGGGTTGGGCAAGGGGTGGGGGTGTTACAGGGGCCAGTGGTGAGGGACAAATGGGGGATGGAACCTCCTTTGGGGGGCGGGGGAGAGGAGGGGTGCCTGTACTCATCGGGGGCACCCCTCCACCAAGCTGCAACAGCCCGCACTGTCAAAGCTGCCAGGCTGGCCGTTTTGCTTCCACCTTACCCTGCAGACCGGAAAATTGCAGCGGAGGTGGAATGAGGCACTTAAGTGGCAGTTAATTGTCCCCTTCTGGGCCTCAACAGACCTAAGGGTAGGTGGGCTGCCTGATGCTTTACCCACCCACCGTAATATGGGGAGCAGTTCAGGGGTGGGTGGGAAGGCGGTGGACAAGTCAACCGCTTTACTTTACATGCCCCTTCCATCTTCAAATATGACAGCAAGGGGCTGTGAAATTCACCTCCTAGTCACAGGAATGTAGGGACAGGGGTAGGACATTTAGCCCCTTGAACCTGTTCTGCATTCAAAGAGGACAAGGCTGATATATGCCGTAATGCCATGTACCCCACATTTGTCCTATGTCTCTTAAATACCTTTAAGTTAACAAAAATCTATCCATCTCAGATTTTAAAATTAATTTAGCATCAACTACCATTTGGAGAAGACAATCCAAACTTCTACCACCTTTTGTGTGTTGCGGTTTTTCCTAATTTCACTGCTGAAAGGTCTGGCTCTAATTTTTAGACTGTGCCCCCTAGTCCTAGACTCCTCAACCAGTGGAAATAGTTTCTCTCTATCTATCCTAAATATTTCCCTTAATATCTTGAAAACTTCCAACAAATCACCCCTTAATCTTCTAAATTCCAGGAAATACAACCCTAGTCTCTGTAATCCTTTCTCATACACTAACACTTTGAATCCAGGTATCATTCTGGTAAATCTACTTTGCACTCCCTCCAAGGTCAATATATCCTTCCTAAGATGTAGTGCCTAGAACTGCTCACAGTAACTTCAGAAGTAGTCTAACCAGGGCTTTGATAAGCTGTAATATGACTTCTATCCCCTGTATTCTAGTCTTCTATAAAGCCCAGTGACCCATTAGCTTTTTTAATACTGTTCATCCCTTTGGACCTCCAATGTCTCTAACTTTTCACCATTTTGAAAGTACCCTGCTCTGTCCTTTTTAGATACAAAGTGGATGACCTCACATTTGTCAAATTTGAAATCCATTTGCCAGTTCTACCTGTTTACTGAATCTATCAGTTCAATAATTTGTAATTTTCTGCTTCCATCTGCATTGCTTATAATGCCAAATTTCCCGACAACAGATGTTAAGCCAACTAGTCTATAATTCCCTGAAATCCCTTTCACAGCTTTCTTAAATAGCAGGGTGACACACACAATTTTCCAATCTAAAGGAATAGTTTCCAAACCAAGAGAACCCTGGAAGACTATGGTTAGGGTGTCTACAATTTTCTGACTGACTTCCTTTAAAACTCGGATGGAAACCACCTGGCTATGGGGACAGCTCATCTCACCCCCTCCCAGATGGAAAGCCAACTCGCTCCACACCAGCCTGTCCTTTAGCCATAATACGTAGCGAGTGGGCTAAATTGCCAGACAGCGGTTCTTCAGCTCCCAGGAGCTGCAGGTCAATCGGATTGGCTGGCAGCTCCAGTAGCCCCAGTAGCTCAGTAGTAGGTGCTGCTGGGACTGCGACCAATCAGAAAAAGAAGGCCCAATGGACCTGGAGTAAGTTAAGGCTAGGGTATGGGGTGGGAAGGGTTTGGGCAGCATAGGGAGGAGGATGGGGGTGGGGGAGTGGGTTTTGGAGAGCAGGTGGGTAGGAAGAAAGGGAGGGTACTAGTTTAGGGGAGGGCTGCCCCCCACCCCCGATGTGCAAAGGACACCCCCCAAAGATAGTAACCCCCTATTCTTCCCGTGCTTTTAAAAACATTTTTACCAAAACAGCCTGCCCATTCTGGACACACTCAAGGAATTCACTATCTTTGACACGTCTGTTTATCCCAATATATATGAAAGTTAAAATGCCCCATTAAAACCACTCTGTCTTTGCTACATGCTTGTCTTATCTCAGCATTTATATAAGCTACCACTTCATATCCACTACCAGGAGACCTATACACAACTCCTGCTACAGTCTTAAAACCTTTTCTATTTCTTAATTCTGCCCATAAAGTCTCTGCTGCTTGCTTGCCTCAGTATATCCTTTCTTATCCTTAAACACTAAGGCTGTGCCTCCCTCTCTACCATTTTCCCTACCTTTCTCATAGGCCTTGTAAACTGGTACATTTCCCAGTCCTGACCGTCTTTCAGACATGTCCCAGTGAAGGCTACCTTAACATTCCCTACAAGCTGAGTTTGTGCCTAAAATTCATTCAATCTGTTCTTTATACTCCATGTGTCTGTATAAAGAATACCATCCTTCTGCTCTAATGTTTTACTCACATATTTCTTATTTCTCTTTTCTGGTTTAATTATTTTATATCTTCTAGTTTTTTTTGTTATCTGTCGTTCTTAAAGCACAATTTTTGACTGTTAAGCTACTCTGCTGTGACCCTGGTCCCAGCCAGTTCAGGTGGAGCCCGTCCCAACTGTATCATTTCTTTCAGTTCCAATGATGGTACTAGTGTCTCAATGAAATGGAATCGCTCTTTCCTATACCACCCCATCAGCCATGTGTTCATGTCCCTAATCCAATAATCCTTATCCCTACACCAGTTTGCACAGGGTTTGGGTATTAATCCAGTTATTATAACACTCGATATCCTGTTCTTTAATTCAGCTCCTAGTTCCTGGTAATCTCTAAACAGGACCTCTTGACTACTCTTCCCTATGTTGTTGGTCCCAACAGTGATAACAATAACTGCCCTTTCTAATATCCTTTCAAGCTGGTTTAAGATGTTCCTCACTCTGGCACCAGGCAGGCAACATACCATGTGGGACTCTCCAGCCTGTTTAAAAAGAGTACTAGCTGTCCCCCTAATTTTTGAATCCTTATTATTGAACTAGCAGATTACTTATTCTTTCTCTTCTCCTCACTCCTTTGGATAGCTTTCTGCTCACCATGGTCTGCATTCTGACTGTCTTTCTGACAATATTTATCCTTACCCTCACAGGTAGCAAGAACATTGTATTCTGTTGGGTAGGAATATTTTCTGTAGATCCTTGTTCTCTATCTCACTTGAGTTCCCCTTACCTCGCATACTATCAGTCACAATGACCCAGTCAGATCTTGCACCTCTCTATAGGTTTGGCCAAAGTCTGGAGTCAATAGTTCAGATACTGATCCCCCTCCCTATATGTCTCCAATGTCTACAACTCGTGCTCCACCTCAATTACTCTGAGTAAAAGAGATTCAAGACAGAGGCATCTCCTGAAGATGTGTTTGTTCAGGACAGTCTCACTGCCCACACCTACAATCCAGCCACACAACATGCTCCATCATATACCTACCCTCTAGTTTATTGTAAGTTTTTTTTTTTCATTTTTCACACACTAACTTGTACCAAGCACTAAAACAATGGAAAAACATTTAAATGCCTCTTTTTATTAGAATATTATCTGAAGATAGCAGAAATAAGCTTAAGGCTTGTCCCTGGTCTGATCTGGAAAGTAACTCACCAGCTACTCACCAATCAGTTCCTTCCCATTGTGCTTAAGTATTTTTATCCTCTCTCCTTGATTCTCACCCTTATCTCTGGGTTCTCCAATCCTTCAACTGATTTCATCTGTTACTAATAACACTAAACACACATTATATTATGCCTAAGTATATAGATAGCTGAACCTTAAAACCTCTTAAATTCTAATAACACTAAACACACATTATATTATGCCTAAGTATATAGATAGCTGAACCTTAAAACCTCTTGAATTCTGCTGCTCCTCCCTCTGTATTGATTTCGATATGATGCCATTTTTAGTTTCTCCCCACTTCTATTTTGGTCTCTGCTTTGCTGCACAGCTGCTGCTTTCTGGTTACCACGCTGTTTTAAATAATTCACTCTCCCAATGTGCTTTGTTGCACTGTCCTCATCCACTCCTTGCTCCTCCAGCTGCCTCATGCTCAGTGAGTCACTTTGTACAAAATCTTCATCCCCACTGCTAGACTTCACCAGGTGAAAGTGTTTGAATTGGTACATGGATCCGATAAGGTGGCTGATGACAGTTGTGCAATAGATGAAGAATGGACAGGGCTGCTAGAGGTGGAGGATGCAGGATGACAGTTGCCATCATCAACAGGTAAGGACTTTTTCTTCACTGTTCTCATCATTATCATCATCCAATTCCTCCCCTATTGCTGTGTGGGATCTGCTAAAATTAAGTGAATGGGTGGATATTCAGCACCAAAGAGGGTGACAAGGTACAGGGAGCTTTGAATTCTGAGACAATTTGACCCTTAAATAGTGCTTTAGCAGAAACAGGTACTGCATAGCACCCACTCAAATGCATTTGGCACTGGTACACTGACCTCTCTATCGCCGACTTCCATAGCTGTTTGCCTCTCTGGAGTTCAGTAGCTTAGTCTTCAAAATCTGCTAACTCCCTTATGTCAGGGACCACCAGCCAGTGGCCTGCCACTCCTGGGTATTGTATGCCAATTTCTCCTGGAATAATAGTCACAGCTGATGACGATGGTTAGCATGTTAATGGAATCTCCCAGATGGCAGTAAACAGCTAATGGGCAGAATTTTATGTATGACGTGTGGGTGGCGGACACCGCGCGTCAGTGCTTAAAGTGTCGTGCGCTGACGTCGGGCGAGTGTGCCAACATCAGCACGCGCCATTGCGATATTTAGCTGGGCGGGCGCGCGATGAAGCGCGACGCGTGCCTGCCATTGATTAAAGGCCTCGTTAAGGCCCTCAACTTGGCAATCAACACCAATTTTGAGGCGCCTGTGCGATCTTCGGCTCGGCGCACAGGCACAACGGGCAGGCGAGATATGTGGGCTCAGAGGGGTTGTTAATGTTTTATCTGAAGTATTTATTGCAGAAAGTGTTTTAAACTTGCCTGTGTGATTGTTAGCAGTTCAGATCAATTTCCGACAGCTTTCTCTGTACTTTGAAGCTTCAGCTCACCAGTCTGCAGACAGTAATCTTTATCGGGCCTGCAGCTTTCCGGAGGCCTCCATTTAGCCTGGGGGTATGGGTTCTGACATCTCCACTGGAGGCAGCACCTCTGAGGAGGAAGGGAGGGATAGAATAAGGAGGAGGCCAGGAGTGGACAATCAGCCTCCAGGGGAGCCACCTTTGGGAGGCCAGGCGCAGGCACAAGGGGCGCAGGGACAAGAGGTTGTCCAAGTTGGAAGGGGCCGCAGAAGACGCCACTATCCTGCTGCCAGGGTATACAGGTGGCGAAGCAGCAACCTCAATATGACTGAGGTGCAGTGCCGAAGGAGGCTTTGACTGTCAAGGGGGACAGTGAACCATATCTGTCAGATGATTGGCACTGAGATCTCCCCTAACTGTGTGGGTGGACACCTCATGCCAGTAGCTCTGAAGGTCACAGTTTCCCTCCACTTCTATGCATCTGGTTCCTTCCAGGGCTTGGTGGGTGATCTTTGCGGTGTCTCCCAATCAGCTGTCCACACTTGTGTCAAGCAGGTTACAGACACACTGTTCAGACAGGCATTGACTTTCATCCACTTCCACTGCAACCAGGCAAGTCAGGCACAGCGAGCCAGAGGCTTCGCGGCCATTGCTGGGTTCCCCCGCGTCCAGGGTGCAATAGACTGCACACATGTGGCCATCAAGGCGCCAGCAGGTGAGCCCGGTGCCTTCGTCAACAGGAAGGGCTTCCACTCCATGAACGTGCAGATAGTGTGTGATCACAGGATGCAGATTCTGCAAGTTTGTGCAAGGTACCCAGGCAGCTTCCACGACGCCTACATCCTCAGACACTCCCAGGTGCCGGCACTCTTCACTCTTCAGTGCTCCGGCTCGGCTAGATGGATGGCTGCTGGGTGACAAGAGCTATCCGGTCAGGAGGTGGCTCATGACACCTCTCCACCATCCAAGAACAGAAGCTGAGAAGCGCTACAATAGGAGCCATGGAACCACAAAGGCTCTGGTGGAGAGAGCCATCGGTCTTCTGAAGATGCGCTTCTGTTGCCTGGACTGCTCAGGGGGCACACTCTAGTACCCCCCGATCACGTCTCTATGATAGTGGTAGCATGCTGCGCTCTGCACAATCTTGCGCTGGAAAGGGGGGATGCAATTGACGATGAAGACCTTGACGCAGTGGATGAGGCTGCACATGACGAATCCAGCAGTGGCTCAGAGGATGAGGAAGCACAGGCCAATGATGAGGGGCAGCACACCAACCCGCTACTACACCAAGGTGGCAGGGACACCCGGGACACTTTAATCCAACGAACCTTCAGCTAGCTGCACACACATGGAGCAGCAGGACCAGCATTGCCTGGCGCTTCCACACATGGCACTTAGGTGCTACATCTTCCACCTCATCAGCTGCAACTAAGGGCTTAGTACAGAAATATCAATGTCCACTCAAACACTTGTGATATGTCTGTGAAACATATAAATGCAGCACAAAGGAAACACCCTCAGCCATGGTCAGAAAAGTGAACTCTATTGCCACCAAAATAAAGCACAAACGTCGCTCTGACGTACATAATGATATATTCCCTAATCTAAGGCCAGCACAAAACCACCAATGACAAATCCGTGGAGTGCCTAACGTGCCTTATGCTTACGTTTGCGGGTGCTACGTCTAGATACCGCCCCATCACCTGGAGTGGCTTGTGAGACAGCCTGCTGACTCTCCTGTCCTGTTGGCCTTGATGACCTTGGCTGATTGCTCATGTACTCTGCATGCTAACGCTGCACCCCAACCACAGTGGCCCATCAGAGGCCTCCAGTGGCTCCTGTCCACGCTACTGGTGATCAGTCACCAGAAGATAGTACAGCTGCTCCCAACGGCCACCTTGGACGCATTCGGCGTCCATCACTTTGAATTAGCGCCCATGGCAAGGAGGCACAACTAGGTACGGTGCCGAGGCCAGCAGATGGCTCTTGGCCACGACACCTTGAGGCTCCCCTTCCACCATCTCATCACCATCAATAAGACATGTGTTGGAGTTCTGAGTACGTGTCTAGCTCCCTCCCCTGCAGGTTGCCCCCAGACTACTCAAGTGCGACAAACACCAACATATGCTGCGGGGAGAACTCATCTTCTCCTCAACCACTAAGGCTGATGTAAGCATGGTCACTATCTGTTTGCCCACCCAGCGTGCACCAAATGCCTAATGCAGTAACAACACTAAGACATGGCGTTAGGGGGGGGGGGCCTCAAAGGCTAAGGCTACCTGCTGGGTTAAATGGCCAAGGCCGACATGGTACTCATCCTTCCAGAGCGCAACAAATTATTGAAGTGTTTGTGGCACTGGGTTCCTGTGCGCTGCACAGCATATTGAGAGCTCACTACCTCCGCCACCTCCTGCCAGGCCTGCTTGGTAACGTGGGGGGCCCTCCTCCTCCCATTTTCGGGAAACAACACCTCCCGACGATGTGACACCACTTCAAGGAGGGGAGCAAGGCAGGCATTAGAGAACCGAGGGGCACATTGGCCCACCCTGCAGCCTGCCCTCCTCCTCCTCTGCCCTGCCCTCCTCTAGACCCGCTGTGCAGACTGGTCGCGGGCCATGGTGAGCAGCCTAAAGGAGGTTGCCTGGCCTTTCTTTATACAGACTGCTGGCTCCCCATTGGAACCAGCGGTCTGTACACACCCGCCGCACATTTGAAATTCCCGCTGTACACGGGAGTCTACAACGCGCTGGGCGGGCCTTAATTGGCCCACCTGCGCAAAATGGTGGCACGGCCCGTTTTGCCGGTGAGAAGTTGGACCACTAACAGGCTGGATACGAGGGCATGTGAAAAGTGTCCGAAGCAGTGGTTCTAAGTGAAGACTTCAGTTACACGTTTCAAGTCTGCAGTTGTGGCCACTTCCATAAGTGTAAAAAAATTTGAACAGATACGTATGAGAAAGACCATGAACTATAATATTTTCTGGTCTTTAAGACTGACCAGATGGATTGCAATGTTCTTTTTTCTGTCCTGTACATTCCTATGATGCCCTAGCTACAATTGGAAATTCATTAAGTGGAAAGCTGGAGGTGAGGATTTATCGCTCCCCATACAATGTACCAGCCGACTGTCAAATTAGAATACGCATTAGTTGGTAGTTTGGTAGCATTAGTTAGCACTTTGTTGCCAGCTAATGCATATTTTAAACCCTGCTGGCATTGATGCCTGCTTCAGCTTCCTCCACAATAATGTGATGCCGATGAACTTAATCACATTTGCAGCTCATAGTAACGTGCAAACAGGCATTACAATTTTTCTATATTCTTTGCCATGACTACTGAGTTATGATATAAGGTAATCGCGATTGCTTAAAAATGGAAGTGCAGGATACTAAAGTTACATTTAATTTATAGTACTCCGACTACATAGCACTTGTATTAACAAACAGGAGTGAACCCATGCTTGAAGAATCACAGCTGCATTCTCTACTGAAAACCAGCATTGATTAAAACAGCAGGTGTTATGTATCACAAAGCTACATAACAAGCTGTGGTGCAAAATATGCAAATTAGGATCATTGCTAGATTTTAACCTAATTCTTGACAAATGAGTGTTAAAAATCATGCAGTAATATTCATGAGAGTGCTATGTCAAATTGCTTTAAGTGTCTTGTGGTGAATCTTGGCAGGGAACAAGCGTTACTGAAAATTTCTACGAAAAATTAGAGCAGTGCAGTGAAACCCTGTCAAAAATTGAAGGACCTTAAGGAAATACTGCACGTGATGATAGCACTGGGACAAATCTTTGAGAAATGAGAGTCTTGCAGCAAGTGACAATCATGTCGTGGTGAATCCCTCTGAGAAATAGTGGCCCTTCAAATAATGAGAGCATCAGAGTGGATCCTTACAAGAAATGAGTGTGTTACAGTGAAGTTCTGGAAATAAGGACACTGCCAAACTACAAGGTAAAACAAATGTGCCATCAAAGATCATAAAAAACTTGTCTAAGCAAAAATAAAATCTTAGCAAATTACTTAAAGAATGAGGGCCAGTGTGTCATAATCAATCTATTCTAAAGAATAACCTCTGCATTACACATAAGCTGCAAGAACTAGATGCTAGAGCAGTATAGCATAATTATTGGGGAAAAACAGGAGAGTTATGTTTGATCCCTGGGAAAATCAGGAGTACCAAGGCTAACTACGGAGTAAAACAGGAGCATTGTAGCTAATTACTGGAAAAAACACAAGCATCATGGTTAATCACTGAGAAATGAGAGCTTTGTAGCTAATCACAGGGAAAAAAAAGAATTGCATTGAATCATTGAAAGAAATTAGAACAATGTACTAATTACAGGGAGAAATGAGACCAACAAATCTAATCACTTGAGAACAACATCACAACTAATCATTACGAGAAACAACAGTGTCATGGCTAATTACTAGGAAAGTATCATGAATAATTTCATTAAGAAACCCTTAAGTATTGGATATGTTCCAATATGTTGTCTGAATCTGAGCAAGAAGACAGTACTACACTGAAGTCATGGTAAGAAGTTACGGCTGTACAATAAAAGGCAAATTTACTGATCCCACTCTAAATGGGAGCTGCACTGCAAGGGAACACCAGCTGAAGAACTGGGTTACAGTGTTCTGGCCCTATCTCTGCTCCACACTACCTCTAAGAATGCCTCCCAACTGAAAGTGCAGGATTGATTAATTTACCCACAAATCTCTCTGGGGGAGAGTATTATGGCAAGCCACTGTAAGTCAGTGTCAAAGTGAATATCTGAAGAACTAGACTGTCGCCATGAATGATAGCAAAGATCTGAGACATGAGCCCCTATCATCATCAGAAATAAGAATAGCTTGTGAAATTGCTAAGAGATGAATTGCTACCAGAAATTAGAACGCTGCAAAAAAATTGTAGCAGGATAGAAGATTATGAAAAATCCTTGCGAATGCACAAGCTCAATCATATTCCAACATGGAATATCCACAGTGGATAGTGCTTAAGACAAAGAACACTGGCTGATTTTTCCCTCCTTATATCAGAAGTGCTGAGATTAATTCTCATATCCTATTGCTACCCTAACTGAAATCATCTAACTCATAACTCACCACTGATTTGAGAATGAATCTTGGACCTTCCTAGTCATTTATAGCTCATTTGTGCAACGGCAGTGCAATTGTCAACTCAATCATTGTGGGACTGTCCATGTGTGTTTTAAGGTAAGAATCATGTAATAGATCTCCCTTGATGAACTAGCACATATACCAGAAAGTCCTAGGTTTGATTTTTAATCACGTTGTTAGTTCAGTTCTACAGTCAACGCCCAAATATAGGGGTAAAATAAAGACAAAGTTCTCCAATTCTATCTCGTCACTACTGCTGCAAAGTGAGAACATGACATGGAAAATACATGAAAGTGATCCCTTTCATCACTGGAACAGTCTGATGGCACTCAAATATCGCCTCATTTAGGCACAGTATTGAAAGATTTCTCATGCAACTATTCTCAGTAAAAATCATTGGCCTAGATTTCCAATCATAATATTGGCCTGAATTATTCCCACGTCAGGGGGGGCTCAGCAGGAGCAGTTGTGGAGCCAACCGCGATGGGCTCATCACCGCCATTTTACATGGGCGGGCCAATTAAGGCCCGCCCAGCGTAATACACGAGTGGTAGCACTCAGCGCTACCTGTGCGGGCTGGGGGGAGGAGGAAGAGTCAGGGCCAGCGCTCTTTTGCGCATGCGTGTGAAAGAGCGCTTCAATCTCCGAGGCAGCTCTGTGCCTCAGGGAGATTGAAGCGGTTTTTAAAATAATTTTTACAGACATTAAAAATTTAATGAGACTATGTCACATGAGATAGGGCAAGTTTTTATTTCTCATATAAACTTTTTATTAAGTAGTAAAAGCTTTAGAAACCTCATCCCGCTCGTGGATGAGGTTTCCTAAAAAATGTGAAGGCTGCTTGGCTTTAAGGTTGGATGGGCAGCGTAAACATGACATTAATTACTTCACTAATGGCCTTAATAGGCCTGTCCATTATCGGCGGGTGCGCAGCCGACTCCGGCGTGTGCCCACCGAACGAAACATCGTGTGTGTCCCGACGTCATCGTGCATAATTTTATGCAGCGGCGTATTGGGCCCGCCCTCGCACGCCAACTGAAAAATCCTGGCCATTGAGATTAACCTTTTGAAATGAATGAGTTACGATTGGTGTTCTGACCAGAAAATCTAGGTCTATGTACTCAAGAAATGAGGGGAGAAATATTTGAAAACAAGTATAATGGATATAACTTTTATATAATTTCTTAAAAGTACTTTAAAAAGTCTTATTTGTACCATTTCTATCTCCTGTGGCTTTCTTAACATAGAAACATAGAAACTAGGGGCAGGAGTAGGCCATTCAGCCCTCTGAGACTGCTCCACCATTCAATATGATCATGGCTGATCCTCTATCTCAACGCCATATTCCTGCTTTCTCTCCATACCCCTTGATGCCCCTAATATCCCAAAATTTATCAATTTCTTTCTTGAATATACTCAGTAACCCAACCTCCACAGCTTTCTGTGGTCGAGAATTCCACAGGTTGACTGCCCTCTGAGTGAAGAAACTTTTCTTCATCTCAGACTTAATTGGCTTACCCCGTATCCTGAGACTGTGGCCCCTGGTTCTAGACTCCCCAGCCAGGGGAAACATCCTCCCTGCATCCAGTCTGTCTAGCCCTGTTAGAATTTTATACGTTCAATCAGATTCCCCCTCATTCTTCTAAACTTTAGTGAATACAGACCCAGCCAAACCAATCTCTCCTCATACGACAGTCCTGCCATCCTCGGTATCAGACTAGTGAACCTTCGTTGCACTCCCTACATAGCAAGTATATCCTTTATTAGGTAGGGAGACCAAAACTGCATGCAGTACTCCTGGTGTGGTCTCACCAAGGCCCTGTATAACTGGAGTAAGATGTCCTGACTTGTGAACTCAAATTTTCTTGCAATGAAGGCCAACATTCGCCTTCCTAACTGCTTGCTGCACCTGCCTATTTACTTTCATTGACTGGTGTACAAGGACACCCAGATCCCTTTATACATCCACATTTCCCAATATATCATAATTTAAATAATACTCTGCCTTTCTGTTTTTCACACCGAAGCGTATAACTTCACATTTATCCACGTTATACTGCATCTGCCATGTGTTTGCCCAAACACACAACTTGTCTAAATCGCCCTGAAGCCTCTTTGCCTCTTCCTCACAACCCTGCCCAGTTTTGTGTCATCGGCAAACTAGGAAATATTGCATTTGGCTCCCTCATCCAAGTCATTTATATATATATATCGTGAATAGCTGGGGCCCAAGCACTGATCCCTGTGGTACACCACTAGTCACCACCTGCCATCCGGAAAAAGACCCATTTATTCCCACTCTCTATTTCCGGTCTGTCAACCAACTTTCAATCCATGCCAGTATATTACCCCCAATCCCGTGTGCCTTACTTTTGCCTACTAGCCTCTTATGTGGGACCTTATCAATAGCCTTCTTGAAATCCAAATACACCATATCCACTGGTTCTCCCTTATCTATTCTACTAGTTACATCCTCAAAAAACTCCAGTTGATTAGTTAAACATGATTTTCCTGCCATAAACCCATGCTGACATTGTCTAATCCCGCTAATGCTTTCAAAGTGTTCTGTTACCATGTCTTTTATGACAGACTCTAGCATTTCTTCACCATGATGGTCTTTCTTTTGCATTTTTAAAAAATAAAGATAAACATCAATTTGGCAATGCAAATACATGTGCTTAATATTTCTACAATCAACTGGCTAAAGTGGTCAGTTTTATATTGCGACCCTAAGCTTCAGATTCACAATCTGAAGTATGTGTTTTGGATTACTATTTTCACATATATATTCATTTATTTTTCCTAATGGCGAACTTCCATAAGCACATTTTACAACACAGCTCACTCTTAAAAATGAAATACCATAATTATACTGTCAAGCCCCATGTAATGATATTTTAGAACTCAGCAATCAATGACACTTTGGTTTAACCTTATAATTATTTATCATCTGGAAACATGTATTATTCATTCAATCTAAAGTTATATTTCTCCCAGAACAGTTCCTCTCTCTGCCTTTTAGGCTATAGCCTGAATTCCCCTCCAATTGCCACTGCAAGAGAGTGGTTTACAGAAGCTGATCCCCTGGAGCTGTTACTTTCCTGAGAAAAGAGCCACCTTTGGCCTCTAAATTCCAGGGGGCCAATACCAGTAACTCAACTGCCAATCTTATAGGATTAGTGGATTAGCAGCATGAGCAAATAAATTAGCTGGCACAAAGGATAGTCACATTGTTAAGAGCTAGATGTAGAAAGAGAGAATTCATTTTGTTGGCAATGTCGTTTGAAGTAGGAAAATAAGGTCATAGAGAAAGGGTGTATGGCGTATGTGAATTCTTTAAGCAAGAACCAGGCCAAATACAATAAATTGAGAAGGGAAATGAAGAGGAAAATAAGACTGACAAAAAGTGAATATGAGAATAGAACGTAATTATCAGAACAGGTAACCCAAGAATCTTCTACCAGCATGTAATATTAAACGGGGAGTAGGAGATGAGGGACAAAGAAGGTAATATATGTTTAGAGGCACAGAATAAGGCTAAAAACTTAATGAGTACTTTGTATCGATATTTACTAAGGAAAAGGATGCTGTTGAAATATCTGTAGAAGCGGGGATGGAAAGGTAATGGGTGGGGTGAACTTTGATCGGCAGGATGTACTGGAAAGGCTGGCTATGCTTAGAGTGGATAAGTCACCCAAGCTGGCTGGGTGAGGATAGCGGAAGGCATAATCTGCAGTCCTTCCCAGATACGGGGGAGGTGGTGGAGAGTTGGAAAGTGCAGATGTCACATCCTTGCTGAAGAAAGGGCGTAAGGATGGTCCTGGTAACTAGAGGCTGGTCAGTTTAACATCAGAGGTGGGTAATGTTATAGAAACAATTATCAGGGGAAAAAGATAACAGGCACTTGGTGAGATTTGAGTTAATTGAGGATAGCCAGCATGGATTTGTAAAAGGTAGATAATGTTTGACTAATCTGAATTTTTTGCTGAAGTAACAGAGGTAGTTAATGAAGATAATGTGGTGGATGTTGTCTATATGGATTTTAAGGAAGCATTTGACAAAGTACCATGTAAAAGGCTCAGGCTCATGGAATAGAAGGGTCAGTGTCAGCTTGGATAAAAAGTGACTTAAGGACAGAAAACAGAAAGTCATTGTAAATGGTTGTTTTTCAGACTGATAGACAGCGGTGTTCCCTAAGGGTCAGTGCCAGGACCATTGCTCTTTATTTATATATATATATATATATATACACATATATAAATATGGATGTTGAAATACTGAGTAAAATTTCAAAATCTGCGTGATTCCAAACTTGGAGAAGTGGCAAACAACGACGATGATACTAATCAACTGCAACAGGACGTAGATAGGCTAGCAGAATGTGCAGACAAGTAGCAGATGGAATTTAATACAGAGAGGTGATGCACTAATGGCACAATTCTATAGATTGCGCAGGAAGAGAGGGACCCTTTGGGTTTATATGCATAGATCTTTGAAGGTGGTAGGACATATTGAGAGAGTAGTTAGCAATGCATGTGGGGCCTTGTGCTTCACAAATTAGAGTTATTGAGTACAAAAGCAAGGATATTATGCTGAATCTTTATAAAGTTCTGGTTAGGCCACAACTAGAGTATTGCATCCAGTTACGTTCACCACACTTTAGGAAGGAAGGTCCTTGAGAGGGTGCAGAGGAGGTTAACCAGAATGGTTCCAGGATGAAGGATTTTAGCTGCAAGGCTAGGTTGTAGAAGCTGGGGTTGTTCTCCCTGGAGATTGAGAGGAGTTCTGATTGAGGTAAACAAAATTATGACATATTTAGATAAGGTAGTCAAAGAAAATCTGTTTCCAACAGCTTAGTGATCTTCACTATTTTTCAAGCAAGGGCCACTTAAGCGAAAAACTGCAATGTGAGAGCCACATCAACCAGTATAATAGAGGCCATTGTCTGATTCACTCCTGCTTGCGATGACACAAAGGAAAGAGGACATTAATCGAAAAGCAAAATATATTGTTATTTCTGGAGGAATGCAGGCTTGAGGTGGACTGACTTGGCCATGCGTCAGTGCTAGGGTGAGGGATTTATCTGCAGAATGCACTTATCTCTCCTGGTGAGCTGGTAACACACTTCTGTATGCCACATCCTACTGTAATGGCGGCTGCCCCTTGGACACTTCCAGTGACCAAATGCATCGAAATGCCAGGTGGCCCCTCTCTGGGCGGAGGCCGCTCCTGAAGGAGTGGGCCTGTTTCCTGGATACAAACAGATCACACATACACACTCTCACTATATACCAACACACACGCACTCACGCACATACACACACTCACTCTCGCTCACACACTCACTCACATACGCACACACATACACACACTCACTCACTCTTCACTTCCACAAACACACACTCGCTCTCTCACTCATTCCCACACACACACTCACACTCCCATACACACATCCACACTCCCATACACACTCACTCACTTGCACATACACAGACACTCACTGGTCCCCCCACACATGCACACACACTCACTCACACACACATCCACACTCCCATACAGACTCACTCACTTGCACACACACAGACACTCACTCGTCCCCCCACACGCGCACACACACTCACTCACTTCCACACACGCTCCCTTACTCACTCACTCCCACACACATACTCACTCACTCGCGCACACACACACACCCACTCGCACACATCCACACTCCCACACATATCCACACTCACTCACTTGCACACACACAGACACTCACTCGTCCCCCCACACGCGCACACACACTCACTCACTTCCACACACGCTCCCTTACTCACTCACTCCCACACACACACTCACTCACTCGCGCGCACACACACACCCACTCGCACACATCCACACTCCCAAACACATCCACACTCACTCACTCACTTGCACACACATATACACACTCACTCGCACATGCACACTTGCTCACACCCCCACACACATATACACACACACTCACTCTCTCACACCCAAACACACACACTCACTCACTCCCACACACACACATGCTATTTCAGACATTCCCTCACACTCTGTCAGTCACACACACACTCACACCCACATGCTCACTCACTCTCACTCCCTCACTCAGTATCAGACATACACACTCACACACATACACACACACTCACTCACACACATACATACACTCACTCACACACATACATACACACTCACTCACGCCCCCACAAACACAAATACACGCTCACTCACTCGCATGCACACTCACTCGCTCCCACGCACACACTCACTCACTCGCTCCCAAACACCTTCTTGCTCCCACACGCACACACAAACATACACTCACTATTTACTCCCAGAAAAGCGCACTCACTCTCTCAGTCATTCGCTCACTCAGTCCCAAACACACTCTTCCACTCCCACACACACATACACCACTCACTTGCACACACATATACACTCACTCACTCCCACACACACACACACTCATGCCCCCACACACACATACACTCCCACACACACATATATACTCCCACACACACACATACACACACACACTCACACCCACACATTCACTCACTCTCGGTCTCAGGCACACACACACTCTTGCTCCCACACACATACACAGACTCCCTCAGTCCTCCCCACACACACATATACCTCAGTCCCACATACACACACTCATGCCCCCACATAAACACACACTCCCAAACACACATATACACACTCCCACACACACATATACACACACTCTCTCTCTCAGTCCCACACTCACTCTCTCTCAGTCCCACACACTCTCTCTCAGTCCCACACACTCTCTCTCTCTCTCAGTCCCACACACACTCTCTCTCCCTCTCACAAACACACACACTCTCCCACACACGCTCTCTCTCAATCTCACACACACTTTCCCGCTCTCACTCACACACACTCTTTCTCGCTTTCACTCGCACACACATTCTCTCTCTCTCTCTCTCACACACGCTCTCTCTCTCTCTCACACACGCTCTCTCTCTCTCACTCACACATACTCTCTCTCTCTCACACACACTCTCTCTCACTCTCACACACTCTCTCACTCTCACACACTCTCTCACTCTCACACACTCTCTCTCTCACACTCTCTCACTCTCACTCACACACTCACTCTCACTCTCACACTCTCTCACTCACTCTCACACACACTCTCTCACACACACACACACACTCTCTCTCACACACACACACTCTCTCTCTCTTTCACTCTCACACACACTCTCACTCACACACACACTCTCACTCTCACACGCACACTCTCTCTTTCACTCTCACACACACTCTCACTCTCACACACACTCTCACTCACACACTCACACTCTCTCTCACTCTCACACACACACTCTCTCTCACTCACACACACACTCACTCTTCACTCCCACAAACACGCATTTGCTCTCTCGCTCCCTCAGTACCATACACACACACACCCACTCGCTCGCTCGCTCCCACTCCCACTCACTCGCTCCCACTCCCACTCACTCGCTCCCACATACACACACCCACTCACTCGCTCCCACTCCCACACCCACTCACTCGCTCCCACTCCCACACCCACTCGCTCCCATTCCCACACCCACTCACACGCTCCCACACACACACTCACTCACTCGCTCCCACACACACACACTCTCTCACTCTCACACACACACTCTCTCTCACTCTCACACACACACTCTCTCTCTCTCTCTCACTCTCACACACACACTCTCTCTCTCTCTCTCACTCTCACACACACACTCTCTCTCACTCTC
Organism: Cetorhinus maximus; assembly: GCF_964194155.1. Taxonomy (NCBI): domain Eukaryota; kingdom Metazoa; phylum Chordata; class Chondrichthyes; order Lamniformes; family Cetorhinidae; genus Cetorhinus; species Cetorhinus maximus. Next base: position 51,501,884 of record NC_135897.1, on the reverse strand, counting down.
ACACACACACTCTCTCACTCTCACACACTCACTCTCACACACACACTCTCACACGCACACTCTCTCTCTCTCTCACACGCACACACTCTCTCTCACACGCACACTCTCTCTCTCACATGCACACTCTCACTCTCACACACACTCTCTCTCTCACATGCACACTCTCACTCTCACACACACACTCTCTCACACACACTCTCTCTCTCTCTCACACACACTCTCTCACTCTCACACTCTCTCTCACACACTCTCTCTCTCACTCTCACACACTCTCTCTCTCACTCTCACACACACTCTCTCTCTCACTCACACACACTCTCTCTCTCTCACTCTCACACACACACACTCTCTCTCTCTCACACATTCTCTCTCTCACTTTAACATTCTCTCTCACTCTCACACACACTCTTCACTCCCACAAAAACGCACTCGCTCGCACTCAGTCCCCCACACACACTCTCTCACTTCCACACACACACACTCTCCTCTTTCACTCCCACAGAGACACACGCCCACACACACACACACACACACACTCATGCCCATACACACATACACACTCACTCACTTGCACTCACTCGCTCTCACACACACTGACTCACTCTCTCATGCCCACACACACACATACTCACTCGGTCCCACACACTCACTCAGTCCCACACACACACTCAGTGCCCCACACACTCTCTCAGTGCCCCACACACTCTCTCAGTGCCCCACACACACACACAAATTCTCAGTCCCCCCACAGACACACTCCCTCGTGCGCGCATGCACACACATACACCCACTCACTACCACTCACTCCCACACACACAAATACTCTCTCTCACTCACACACACACACACACGCGCACTCTTCATTCCCACAAACACGCATTTGCTCTCTCGCTCCCTCAGTACCACATACACACACACACACACCCACTCGCATGCTCGCTCCCACACACACCCACTCACTCGCTCCCACATACACACACCCACTCACTCCCACATACACCCACTCACTCCTACTCCCACACCCACTCACTCGCTCCCATTCCCACTCACTCGCTCCCACACACACCCACTCACTCGCTCCCACACACACACCTACTCAGACGCTCCCACACACACACTCACTCGCTCCCACACACACACTCTCTCTCACTCTCACACACACACTCTCTCTCTCTCTCTCACACACACACTCACTCGCTCCCACACACACACTCTCTCTCACTCTCACACACACTCTCTCTCTCACTTTCACACACACACACTCTCTCACTCTCACACACACACTCTCTCTCTCACACACACACTCTCTCTCTCACTCACACACACACTTTCTCTCACTCACACACACACACACTCTCTCTCACTCTCACACACACACTCTCTCTCACTCTCACACACACACTCTCTCTCTCACTCTCACACACACACTCTCTCTCACACACACACACTCACTCGCTCCCACACACACACTCTCTCTCACTCTCCCACACACACACTCACTCGCTCCCACACACACACTCTCTCTCACTCTCACACACACTCTCTCTCTCACTCTCACACACACACTCTCTCTCTCACACACACTCTCTCTCTCACTCTCACACACTCTCTCTCTCACTCTCACACTCTCTCTCTCACACACACACTCTCTCTCACTCTCACACGCACTCTCTCTCTCACTCTCACACTCTCACTCTCACACGCACACTCTCTCTCTCACTCTCACACTCTCTCTCACTCTCACATACACACACCCACTCACACGCTCCCCCACACACTCACTCACTCGCTCCCACACACCCACTCACTCGCTCCTACATAAACACACCCACTCACACGCTCCCACACACACATCCACTCACTCGCTCCCACATACACACACCCACTCACTCGCTCCCACATACACACACCCACTCACTCCTACTCCCACACCCACTCACTCCTACTCCCACACCCACTCACTCACTCCCACACACACATCCACTCACTCGCTCCCACACACACACCTACTCACACGCTCCCACATACATACACCCACTCACTCGCTCCCACTCCCACTCACTCGCTCCCACTCCCACTCACTCACTCACTCCCACTCCCACTCACTCACTCCCACACACACACCCACTCACTCGCTCCCACACACACACCTACTCACACGCTCCCACATACATACACCCACTCACTCACTCCCACTCCCACTCACTCGCTCCCACATACATACACCCACTCACTCGCTCCCACACACACACCTACTCACACGCTCCCACATACATACATCCACTCACTCACTCCCACTCCCACTCACTCACTCCCACACACACACCCACTCACTCGCTCCCACATACACACACCCACTCACTCGCTCCCACATACATACACCCACTCACTCGCTCCCACATACACACACCCACTCACTCGCTCCCACATACATACACCCACTCACTCGCTCCCACATACATACACCCACTCACTCGCTCCCACTCCCACTCACTTGCTCCCACTCCCACTCACTCGCTCCCACATACACACACCCACTCACTCGCTCCCACATACACACACCCACTCACTCGCTCCCATTCCCACATCCACTCACTCGCTCCCATTCCCACACCCACTCACTCACTCCCATTCCCACTCCCACTCACTCGCTCCCACACCCACTCACTCACTCCCATTCCCACTCCCACTCACTCGCTCCCACACCCACTCATTCACTCCCACTCCCACTCACTCGCTCCCACACACACACCCACTCACTCGCTCCCACTCCCACTCACTCACTCCCACTCCCACTCACACGCTCCCACACACACTCACTCACTCGCTCCCACACACACACTCTCCCTCAGTCCCACACACACTCTCAGTCCCCCACACTCACGCACGCTTTCTCTCAGTCCCGCTCACACACTCTCACTTGCACGCACACACACACACCCACTCACTACCTCTCGCTCCCTCAGTCCCACATACACACACCCACTCGCTCGCTCCCACACACACCCACTCGCTCGCTCCCACACACACCCGCTCGCTCCCACACACACCCACTCGCTCGCTCCCACACACACCCGCTCGCTCCCACACACACCCGCTCGCTCCCACACACACACCCGCTCACTCCCACACACACCCCCGCTCGCTCCCACACACACACACGCCCGCTCGCTCTCACACACACCCGCTCGCTCCCACACACACACCCGCTCGCTCCCACACACACCCACTCACTCACTCCCACACATACCCGCTCGCTCCCACACACACCCCCGCTCGCTCCCACACACACCCGCTCACTCGCTCCCACACACACCCGCTCGCTCCCACACACACCCGCTCACTCGCTCCCACACACACCCGCTCGCTCCCACACACACCCCCGCTCGCTCCCACACACACCCCCACTCGCTCCCACACACACACACACGCCCACTCCCACACACACACACACACACGCCCGCTCGCTCGCTCTCACACACACCCGCTCGCTCCCACACACACACACGCCCGCTCACTCGCTCCCACACACACACACACCCGCTCGCTCCCACACACACATACACACCCGCTCGCTCCCACACACACACACACACACACCCGCTCGCTCCCACACACACCCGCTCGCTCCCACACACACACACGCCCGCTCGCTCGCTCTCACACACACCCGCTCGCTCCCACACACACACCCGCTCGCTCCCACACACACCCGCTCACTCGCTCCCACACACACCCCCGCTCGCTCCCACACACACCCGCTCACTCGCTCCCACACACACCCGCTCGCTCCCACACACACCCCCGCTCGCTCCCCCACACACCCGCTCGCTCCCACACACACCCGCTCGCTCCCACACACACCCGCTCGCTCCCACACACACCCCCGCTCGCTCCCACACACACCCGCTCACTCGCTCCCACACACACCCGCTCGCTCCCACACACACCCCCGCTCGCTCCCACACACACACACGCCCGCTCGCTCGCTCTCACACACACCCCCTCGCTCCCACACACACCCGCTCGCTCCCACACACACACCGGCTCGCTCCCACACACACCCGCTCACTCGCTCCCACACACACCCGCTCACTCGCTCCCACACACACCCGCTCGCTCCCACACACACCCCCGCTCGCTCCCACACACACCCGCTCACTCGCTCCCACACACACCCGCTCGCTCCCACACACACCCCCGCTCACTCCCACACACACCCGCTCGCTCCCACACACACCCGCTCGCTCCCACACACACCCCCGCTCGCTCCCACACACACCCACTCGCTCCCACACACACCCCCGCTCGCTCCCACACACACCCACTCACTCGCTCCCACACACACCAGCTCGCTCCCAGACACACCCGCTCACTCGCTCCCACACACCCGCTCGCTCCCACACACACCCCCGTTCGCTCCCACACACACACACGCCAGCTCGCTCGCTCTCACACACACACCCGCTCGCTTCCACACACACACACGCCCGCTCACTCGCTCCCACACACACACACCCGCTCGCTCCCACACACACATACACACCCGCTCGCTCCCACACACACACACACGCCCGCTCGCTTCCACACACACCCGCCGCTCGCTCCCACACACACCCCCGCTCGCTCCCACGCACACACCCGCTCGCTTCCACACACACCCGCTCGCTCGCTCCCACACACATGCCCGCTCCCACACACACACGCCCGCTCGCTCGCTCTCACACACACACCCGCTCGCTCCCACACACACACCCGCTCGCTCGCTCCCACACACACACGCCCGCTCGCTCGCTCTCACACACACACCCGCTCGCTCCCACACACACCCCCGCTCACTCGCTCCCACACACACACGTCCGCTCGCTCGCTCTCACACACACACCCGCTCGCTCCCACACACACCCCCGCTCGCTCCCACACACACACGCCCGCTCACTCGCGCCCACACACACACACGCCCGCTCACTCGCTCCCACACACACACACGCCCGCTCACTCGCTCCCACACACACACCCGCTCGCTCCCACACACACCCCCGCTCGCTCCCACACACACATACACACCTGCTCGCTCGCTCCCACACACACACACGCCCACTCGCTCGCTCCCACACACACCCGCTCGCTCCCACACATACATACACACCCGCTCGCTCACATACACACCTGCTCGCTCCGACACACACACACATGCCCGCTCGCTTCCACACACCCGCCCGCTCGCTCCCACACACACCCCCGCTCGCTCGCTCCCACACACACGCCCGCTCGCTCCCACACACACATACACACCTGCTCGCTCCCACACACACATACACACCCGCTCGCTTCCACACACACTCACCCGCTCGCTCACTCCCACACACACACCCGCTCGCTCCCACACACACATACACACCTGCTCGCTCCCACACACACCCCCGCTCTCTCCCACACACACATACACACCCGCTCGCTTCCACACACACTCACCCGCTCGCTCACTCCCACACACACCCCCGCTCTCTCCCACACACACATACACACCCGCTCGCTCCCACACACACTCACCCGCTCGCTCACTCCCACACACACGCCCGCTCCCACACACACACACTACCGCTCGCTCACTCACACACACACACCCGCTCGCTCCCACACACACATACACACCCGCTCGCTCCCACACACACCCCCGCTCGCTCACTCCCACACACACGCCCGCTTCCACACACACTCACCCGCTCGCTCACTCCCACACACACCCGCTCGCTCCCCCACACACATACACACCCGCTCGCTTCCACACACACACCCGCTCGCTCACTCCCACACACACACCCGCTCGCTCCCACACACACCTACACACCCGCTCGCTCCCACACACACCCCCGCTCGCTCCCACACACACACACGCCCGCTCCCACACACACACACGCCCGCGCGCTCGCTCTCACACACACACCCGCTCGCTCCCACACACACCCCCGCTCGCTCCCACACACACACACGCCCGCTCACTCGCTCCCACACACACACACGCCCGCTCACTCGCTCCCACACACACACCTGCTCGCTCCCACACACACCCCCGCTCGCTCCCACACACACATACACACCCGCTCGCTCGCTCCCACACACACACACGCCCACTCGCTCCCACACACACACACACACCCGCTCGCTCCCACACACACACCCGCTCGCTCCCACACACACACACGGCTGCTCGCTCCCACACACACCCGCCCGCTCGCTCGCTCGCTCCCACACACACACCCGCTCGCTCCCACACACACCCGCTCGCTCGCTCCCACTCACACACACCCCCGCTCGCTTGCTCCCATACACACACCCGCTCGCTCTCACACACACACCCGCCTGCTCACTCCCACACACACGCCCGCTCGGTTCCACACACATGCCCGCTTGCTCCCACACACCCACTCGCTCGCGCACACACACCCGCTCGCTCGCTCCCACACACACACCCACTCGCTCGCTCCCACACACACCCGCTCGCTCGCTCCCACACACACACCCGCTCACTCGCTCCCACACACACCCCCGCTCACTCGCTCCCCCACACACACACACCCAATCGCTCGCTCCCACACACACACCCGCTCGCTCGCTCCCCCACACACACCCGCTCGCTCGCTCCCACACACACACCCGCTCGCTCGCTCCCACACACACACCCACTCGCTCACTCCCACACACACACTCTCCCTCTCAGTCACACACACTCACTCAGTCCCATATACATACTCAGTCCCACATACATATTCACTCAGTCCCACACACATACTCACTCAGTCCCACACACATACTCACTCAGTCCCACACACATACTCACTCAGTCCCACACACATACTCACTCAGTCCCACACACATACTCACTCAGTCCCACACACACATACTCACTCAGTCATACACACATACTCACTCAGTCCCACACACATACTCACTCAGTCACACACACATACTCACTCAGTCACTCTCATTCACACACACTCCCTCTCAGTCACACACACTCTCCCTCTCACACACACATACACTCTCCCTCTCAGTCCCACACATTCACATACTCAGTCCCACATACACACACACACTCAGTCCCACACACACACACACACTCAGTCGCACACGGGCGCGCGCGCACACACACACACACACACACACACATACACAGTCGCACACGGGCGCGCAGACACACACACACACACACACACACAGAGGTTAGCCTAACTGCAGTAGTAGGGAAAACGCTACTGTCTATTATAAAAGATGTGATAACAGGACATTTAGAAAATATCAACAGGATTAGACAAAGCCAATATGGGTTTATGAAAAGGGAATTATGTTTGACAAACCTACTGGAATATTTTGAGGATGTAACTAGCAGATTAGATAAGGGAGAGCCAGTGGATGTGATGTATTTGGATTTTCAGAAAGCTTTTGAAAAAGTCCCACATAAGAGGTTAGCGTGTAAAATTAAAGCACATGGGACTGGGGTAACATATTGATGTTGGATCTTGTGGTTCCTAGTCGCATGCTTGTTGTAAGTGGTGGCCGAGTTGGTACTATAGATAGAGTTGATCAGCATACACTCCTTAGGTGGAAAACGTTATGTTTATTTACAAAGCCAATCAGCAGAAATACACGTGTGCTTTCACTTCAAACCCTATCGCCATATCACTGAATACTAACTACAGAGGTAGCCCGTGCTACTCTCCTATTGGTTACTCAAGTCCATGTGATCTTCCTTAACAGCATTCTTCTTAGAGATATAGTACACATTAGATAAAACCATAATTACCACAATTGGCACAGATTAAGAGTTGGTTAGCAGACAGGAAGAGAGTAGGAGTAGTAAATGAGTCTTTCCCAGAATGGCAGGTGGTGACTGATAGGGTACCGCAGAGATCGGTGCTTGGGCCCCAGCTATTCCCAATATATATAGCAATGATTTGGATGAGGGAACAAAATATAATATTTCCAAGTTTCTGATGACACAAAACTAGGTGGGAAAGTGACTGGTGAGGAGGATGTTAAGAGGCTTCAAAGCGATTTAGGCAAGTTGAGTGAGTGGGCAAATACATGGCAGATGCAGTATAATGTGGATAAGTGTGAAGTTATCAACTTCAGTAGGAAAAACAGAATGGCAGAGTATTATATAAATAGTGATAGATTGGGAAATGTTGATGTACAAAAAAATCTGGGTACCTTGTCCACCAGTCACTGAAAGCAAGCATGCAAGTGCAGCAGGCAGTTAAGAAGGCAAATGGTATGTTGGCCTTCATTGCAAGAGGACTTGAGCACAGGAGCAAGGATGTTTACTGCAAATATACATGGCCTCGGTGAGACCACACCTGGAGTAGTGTGTGCAGTTTTGGTCTCCTTACGTAGGAAAGGATATACTTGCTACAGAGGGAGTGCAGCAAAGCTTCACCAGACTGATTCCTGGGATGGCAGGATTGTCATATGAGGAGAGATTGGGCCGACTAGGCCTGTATTCACTGGAGTTTAGAAGAATGAGAGGGGACCTCATTGAAACATATAAAATTCTGACAGGGCTGGACAGACTGGATGCAGGGAGGATGTTTCCTCTGGCTGGGGGGGGATTCTAGAACAAAGGGTCACAATCTACGGGATAGGCCATTTAGGACTGAGATGAGGAGAAACTTCTTTACTCAGAGGGTGGTGAACCTGTGGAATTTTCTAACACAGAAGGCTGTGGAAGCCAAGTCACTGAATATATTTAAGGAGGAAATAGATAGATTTCTGGACTCTAAAGGCATCAATGGGTAGGGGGAGAGAGCAGGAGTATGGTATTGAAATAGACGATCAGCCATGATCATATTGAACGGTGGAGCAGACTCGAAGGAAGCAGGAATGGAGTCGGTGACGGGGTCAATAAAATGCTGGGAAACTGTGCCAGGTTAGCTCCCCATCACAATCCCACCACAGGGAATGTTCCCAGTGGTAGGAACAGTAGCAACAGTACAGCTGCCCAATGAATTGAGATGGGAAGCCAATTTGAATGATTAATGGCTTATTAAGAGTGATTTTCCTGTGCTGTTGGTACTTCCAATGATGGAGCAAATCTCTCCACTTTGAGAGGCTGCCAGCAGCATGGAGGTGGCCTCCCAATGGCCTCCTCGGGGAGGCCAGGCCCAAGCCTCCATGTCGCAGGGGCCTGCCAGCAACAAATGATGCCCCCATGACCCTTAAGCTCTGCTGAAGGGATTTCCCCTCCGTTCTTGGTGCTCTGCCTGCTTGGCCAACATAAAAACGTATTTAATTCCCACCTTTCAGAGGGCGACTCAAAATGGAGGCGCCCTTGTGATCTCTTTGCTCCAGAGCCACCAGCCCTCTGATTGAACCAGTTGCATGAAAGGCCTGCCTGCCATCTTTAATTGATTGCCTCCCCGGCCTGCTGGCTCTTAATTACCGCCTCTTGACAATATCGTGAGGGAAGTCATGCCTCCAGCTAGACTGTGCTGGCCACTTAATAATTATCCCAATGATGGGACCTCCACCGATTCAGCAAAAATCACTGCATGCCTCTAAGTAAAGACAGCTTGACCACATAAAGCTGTGAGTTCATTCCTGTGTGAGCTGCCAACTTTTGGGAGTTGGATGATGGCAGGAGAAAAGTAACCTTTTGTTTTATAGAGGGCCTTGGGAGAAGCCTTGGATAGTGAGGGTATTTTTGAACACTAGGGAGTGAGGAGGGGAGAAGAATTGCGTGGTCAGTCGACCTTCATTTATTGAAATTCTGGACCATCGGTGGTGTTCTCCATACGTTAGCAGCTAGCTGTTCTGTTCCACTCCTCCTTTTAGTACCAGGTCCTGGTATATATATACATACAGGGAAGCAGTATCTTTGGCAAGGCTTCCAACCTAGCCTCTTACATGTTTTCCTCCCCTTTATAACACAAAATAATGAAATTCCCAATGCGAGATCCACGTCTCCAGTGCAAAGCAATATTTTAGGCACAGCTGATTAAAAGTGGCAGTATAAGTTCTCAGCAATCAACCTTCAGCAGTAGCACATAAAAAAAGATCTTCAGTTTCATATCCACCTAAGGGACAACTTGGAAAAGCTCCTATTCTTGTAGATTGAGTGGCACTAATTATATAGGACAGGCTTATGGAAATGGAGGGCAATGGGTGAAAGGTTAGCTATGCCCCCTGACCACAATTCCATTTGGTGGAGCAGGCTTTGGGTGGGTCTTAACGTGACATCAGCAATTTTCTTTTGGGCGGGGGGTGCAGAATGTAGCTGCAGTGACAGTTTTGAGGTAATTATTTTTAAGGTCACATTTAATTCTATTTGCCGTCCAAAATCCTCCCTAAGGAGAATCCAGACCTACATTTCTTTAGTCTGGTCTGGCACACACAACAGATGACTGAATGGCACAATGAATCTCAAGTTGATTAGATGTGCCCTCAATAGCAGATTCGGTTGGGACTTATAGCAGTATGCAGTATTCAGTTCCCACCCAAACGAACATAACCGTGAAGTTCAGGTGGCAGAAGTTTAGTTAAAACTCAATTTTCACCCCAAAATCCTATTTTCTGGTTGGCACAAATGAGCTGGGAAATTTATACACACCTAGAAGGTGGTGCCCGCTGTGATTGTGTGGTTTCTTACTTCTAATTGTAAATGAACACAAAAACAAATTAGTCATTGCAATGATATGTCTGATGCACTCTAAATTCACCCTGATATCCAGCTCGGCAGATCCACAGTGGTATACTTCAAGTCAGCCATTCCTATCTTTACCTCCCTAAAAGCTCCCCATTTTGAGCAGGGTACTTAGAACCATAGAACCATAGAAAAGTTACAGCACAGAAGGGGGCCATTCGGCCCATCTTGTCCATGCCATTATATCTTTACTTTTATATTCTATACCTTTGCCAATGAAGGAGAGCATTCCATATGCTTTCATTACAACCTTGTCTACTTGAACTGCTGCCTTCATGGACCTGTGTACTTGTACACCAAGATCTCTCACTTCATCTACCCCTCTTAATATATTCCCATTTATTTTGTAATCCCTGTAACTGTTTGATCTCCCTAAATGTATGACCTCACACTTCTCTATGTTAAAATCCATCTGCCACTTTACCGCCCACTCTACCAACCCATCTATATTGGTTTGGAGATTATGGCTATCCTCTACACTATCCACTACTCAGCCAATCTTTGTGTCATCTGCAAATTTGCCAATCGTACCCCCCACGTTCACGTCCAAATCGTTAATATATAACACAAACAGCAAGGGTCCCAACACCGAGCCCTGTGGAACACCATTTGAGAGAACTTTCCATTCGCAAGGGCATCCATCGATCATTACCCTTTGTTTCCTGTTACAAAGCCAACCTTTTATCCAGTTTGCCACATTACCCTGAATCCCATGGGCTTTTACTGTCCTGACCAATCTGCCATGTGGAATCTTGTCAAATGCCTGGCTAAAATCCATGTACACAACATCCACTGCACTACCTTCATCAACCCTTCTTGTCACTTCCTCAAAGAATTCAATCAAATCTGAGGCAAGACCTTCCTTTAACAAATCCATGCTAACCATCCCTGACTAGCCCATGCCTTTTCACATGACAGTTAATCCTATCTCTCAGGATTGATTCTACTAATTTGCTCACCACCGATGTAAGACTAACTGGCCTATAATTGTTTGGCATTTCCTTTGATCGCTTTTTAAACAATGGAACTACATTTGCATTTCTCCAGTCCTCTGGTACCTCCCCTGTATCTAGTGAAGATTGGAAAATCATCCTCAGAGCATCCGCTAATCTCCTCCCTGACTTCCTTCAGCAGCCTCGGAAACAAACCATCTGGCCCTGTTGATTTATCAACTTTCAAGGATTTCAACCCTTCGAGTACTTCCTCTCTCTTTACAATTATCCCGTCCAATATCTTGCAGTGTTCCTCCTGGACTATTATATCTAAATCCTCCCTTTCCTTTGTAAACACGGAGACAAAATATTCATTCAAAACCCTTCCCACAGCCTCTGCATCTACACACAAGTTTCCATCTTCATCTCTGATAGGCCCCACTTTTTCCTTAACTAACCTTTTAGCATTAAAGTATTGGTAAAACATCTTTGGGTTATCTTTAACTTTACTTGCTCAACTTTTTTCATGCCCTCTCTTTGATTTCCTTATTTCCTTTTTTACTTCGTCCCTGCACTTCCTATATTCGTCGAGGCTATCTGCAGTGCTTAGTTCCTTTGTGCCTATCGTACGCTTTCTTTTTCTATTTGATCTTCCCCTGTATTCCTCTAGACAACCAGGGAGGTCTAGATGTGGCAGTACCACTCTAATTTTTGTAGGGGAAATGTCTACTTTGTACAATTAGGATCTCGTTTTTTAGTGCTTCCCACTGGTTTTCCATGTTTTGTCCTCCAGCAGTGCTGTCCAGTCCACCTCAGCCAAGTCCCTTTTCATTTCTGCAAAATTTGCCTTCCCCCAGTTCAAGACTTTTACTCCTGCCTTATCTCTGTCCTTTTCCATGGTAATACTAAATCCAACTGAATTTTGATCACTGTCCCCGATATGGTCGCCAACTGTCACTTCACCCACTTGCCCTTCTTCCTTCCCCAAGACTAGGTCTAGAATTGCATCTCCTCTCGTTGGGTTTGTCACTAATTGGTTGAAAAAATTTTCCTGGACACACTGCATGAATTTTTCTCCCTCAGTGCCCCTTATATTGTTTGAATCCCAGTTGATATTAGGATAGTATTACTATTATTGCCCTCTTGTTCTTACAAGCAGAAATTTGCCTACATATTTGTTCTTCTATCTCCCTTTCACTATTTGGGGGTCTATAGTATACTCCCAGTAGTGTGACTGCCCCTTTTTTATTTCTAAGCTCAATCCATAAAGCCTCATTTGTTGACCCATTTAGTATATCATCCCTTCTCACAACTGGAATTGATTCTTTAACCATTAGTGCTACCCCCCCGCCCGCATCTTTTTTATCTCCTACTTCTAGAATTGCGGATCATTTAAGCTGAAAAATTATAACTGTATAGATTACAAAATGATTAATTAATTTGTTCTGTGCACTTGAGTAATTGCTGCGAAAATGAACAGCATTCAGACAATACTCATTTTTCTAAGGTTAACAAAACCTCATTCAATTGTAAATCAAACAGGAACGCTGTGATCCAAATGTAATCTTATCAAACATTTCACATCATTGTTTCAGATAGCATATTTAAATGTAGAATCTTGATCCAACAATAAACAATGCCACAATTATTCATATTTTTGAATGTTGAGCACAGCGATTATTGTCAGCCTATTGAATAATTTACCTGAAGAGAGCAGGCCATTCAAATTATATTCATTTGCATATAAACATTTTATAAAAGCTATTCTTGAGTTATATTGTAGTAAAATATTTCGACAATTTTACATTGATTGAATCGCAAAAAACAAACATGGGTTGAGATTTCTACATTAAAAATGATTTTCATATGCACTTTATAACACCCAAAAGCAAAGGACATAGGACATGGAATTTTAGATTTGAAGACTCCCCTGACAGGCATCGTCATTCATTTATCACAGAAATGTCAACGGTCAGGCTACATTTTGCAAGCTACATGATTTTTTTAAAAACTGCAAAATCAATACTGGTCACACAAATTTAGAGGCATTAAAGCTAATAAATGACTCTGAAAAATGGAATTTGATGCATAACTCAGCGAAATGCATGTGTGAGATAAACACTTTTCCAGTGCACTTCTGAAACATTCTGCAGATGGCATTGTAGTACTGCATTTGTAGCAGTGAGTGTTGACTCTTCAAATCATGAAATTCAAGTACATTTCCAGTCACACAACTATTAGCACTTTCAGATTTATACGGAATCTTTCTCACCAAAATAAAACCGACTTTAACCTTGGGGTTTAGGCAGTAAATATTATGGATTAAGAAATGTTCTGTGATTTCACACATTTACAAATGTAAAGAAAATCATAGTTGCACCTGCTATTTGTTAGCAATTATTGGTATTTTTTGGAAACTGGGTTGGATATTCAAGATCTTATAAAAACACTTGGTCAAAGATGTGGGTTTTAAGGAGTGCCATAGGAGGAGAAAAAGTTGGAGAGGCAGAGATGCTTAGGAAGGAAATTCCAGTTTAAGTTCTAGGCAGTTCAAGACATGGCTGCCAATGGTGGTGATGCAAAAGAGGCCAGAGATGGAGGAACCCAAACAATTGAAGGGTTATAAAGCTGCAGTAGGTTGCAGAGATAGCAATAGACAAAATCATGGAGAGATTGAAGAAAAGGATGAATATTTTAAAATCTAGGTGTTGCTGCATCAGGAACCAATGTAGATCAACAAGTACAGAAATGATGTGTGAATGAGATCTGGTATGACTTAGGATACTGGCAGCAGAAATTTGGATGAGCTTAAATTCGTGGAGTGTAGATAATGGAAGGTCGGCGAGGGGACTATTGGAAAAGTCTGGAGGTAAGAAAAGCATGGATGAAGGTTTCTGCAGTAAGTGGAGTGAGGCAGGGTGGAGATGGTCAATATTACAGAGGTGAAAATAGGCAATTTTACTGATGGAGAGTATTTGGAATTGGAGGCTCTTGCTGAAATAGGGCACTTAGATTGCATACAGTAGCTAGGGAGGGGCAGCATCTGTGGCAGGGACCAAAGGCAGTGTTTTCAGTCTTCCCATTGCATAATTATTAGAAATTTCTGGTCATCCAGTACTGGATGTTGGACAAGCAGTTTGATAACACAAAGGCAGTAGAGGAATTGAGACAGATGGTGGTGAGATAGAGCTGGATGTCATGCTGTGATTACAGTTATCACTGAAGGAAAGTATGTAGATAAGAAAAATTTAAACATTTCTATTTCCAATTCAGATCCACAATAAATACTTTAATGCGCAACCTTTTATGGGAAAGGTACAAATTCTAATATATTGAAGGAGAAGGCAAGTAAGCAAAGTGCTTTGTCTTAGGACTGCTCTGATCTTCATTTATTTATGTAAAATATTTTTTAAATGTATTGGACGGATTCCAAAACATTTTCTGGGCTCTAAAAATGATCTGTATAAAGAAATTAAGATAAAATGATTCCGTGAGCCTTGTGAACCATGCGGCAGTTTAAAAAATACAGTACTTAACAGGCTTTAGCTATTATTAAAAAAGTCTGGAGTTGAAGGCATGCAAGCACGATTCTTTCTTACTTTCTCATACTTCCTGAAGTCAATCAAAATTACATTATTACTATATCATATTTGGCATAAAATAAACAGTATTTTTTGTAATATAATCTGCACTAACAATTGCCAATTATTGGTACAAGATAACAATTGAAGATCACTCACGCTTCCAAAGATATATTAAAGTGGATGATTATGTAGCCAGGTACCACCTGATGTCCAATAGGCACACTGCTGTTCGAATCCCCATCAAATAGAACTTTTCGCTCAGATGTCTGGGGAACAATGTCCAATACAGCCCAACACCTACACAAGAAAGACAACAAAGATTAATTCACTAATCCAAAGATCTTTAATTTTACTACAATTATCTCAGGCACCAATTGTGAAGGCCTCATGATTCAGACTATCTGTGCTGCTGCCTCCAGTTGCTCCCTGACTTTAATGACTGACCATTTTGCATATATTATCAGGCATTATCAAATAAGCCCAAAGCTCTTTGAGAGAAATGACTGAAATGGAAAGCAACAGAGGAAGGGAAGGAGAGAGAATAGAACAGAGCAGTGATAGGCAACCTAGGCTAGTGAGTAGGCCACATGAGTGGCCCTCCCTCATCTCAGTGAGTCGCAAGATTGAATATGCACTAACCATGACTCCATGAATAAGATTAAATAAATTTAATACACGTCGAATATTTCATAATGAGTTTTAGAAAATGCTTAATCATTCATATATTAATAGAACCGTCAACAACTTCAAATGGTAAAAACAAAAGAAATATTTATGCTTCCCTTACATCATACTCAGTGCGACTTCTGGTTGGATCTGCCCTCCACAATCTTTCTTAGATTAGGACTCAGGGATGTGCAGATGATTCGCAATTCAGCACTGAGGTTTCTATCCATTAGTCTGTTGTGCTTCTTGCATTTAATGTGTCCCATAGCAGAAAAAGCCTGCTCGCATGTGTATGTTAATCCAAAGATTGACATCAGCTTTGCAATGCAATGCCGGAGAACTGGACCAGGGATATTCAACCAAAGTTCTCACATGCCTTTCCTCGTTAGCCAGTTAATTTCTTCTTCATCCAGGGGATGAACATGAATTAGTTCCTCCTCAAACTTCCATTTATCAACCCAAAGCTTTTGACATACTAAGCCACATTTTCTCAGATCAGAGCTTAATGTTGTATTTTTTTGGAACTGACATCACCTGGTTGCAAATTAAGCAAAATGGCCTCCCTGTCTGTCCAACAACAAAATAATCCATCTCCCAACTCTCTTTTACCATTCTGCCCTTGTCACCGATTTTCCTCTTTTTGGCTACTATTTCTTTCTCCATACTTTATGATTTTGCACCTGATCCTCTTTCTTCATCACGCCACTTCGACACATAGCGATCCATTATACAATTTGGGGCAAATTAGATTACTAGCAAAAGTAACATAAAAAAGCACAACCTCCCACGTCCACTGGTATTGTAACCAAGACAATCACTCGGGATAGGGTAATTTTGCTAACTGCGCTGGGTAGGTAGAATTTGCAGGGCATGCCGATTGAACCTTGGCAGCGCTTTGATTGGACGCAGAGGGAGCTCACAGCTGTCACAGTCAATGTTGTGTGCAACCAGCACACACTTCACTTCACGTGCCATGGCTTTGCATGTGCATCACATTAGTAATACTGGAAGGAAAAGAACTACGCGGATGGAAATCAATGGAATCTGGGCAACAATCTGTGTTAACAAAATGTCTTGCAGACCGCACTCAGAACCCTGATGGGCTACATGCTGCCCACAGGCCATAGGTTGCCCAACGCTGGAATAGAGCGAGGAGAGTTCAGAGACAGTATTGAGAGATAGGAAAGAGAGAGGCAAGGATAAGGGAAGTTTGTGTGAAGGTGGCATTGACAGAAAGTCTGTTTGACTGAAAGAGAGATGGTTGCGTAAAAGATAGCTTTCTCACTCTCTCAACCACCTTTGCTGTGTGAGACAGAAGAGGATGCATGAAGGAAAATCGAGATTTGATAGGGAGGGGAATGAGAGATTGGAAAAGGGGGTTGAGGTGAGAGAGCAAAAGTAATTGAGAAAGCTTTTGGCCTGCTAAGAAGCACCTGAGGAAGTGAATTGGCCGGAGTACCTTTCATTCATAGAGAAATTGCCAGGTTCCCACTGAGGAGCTGCTGAGAAATTGGATTGGTCAGATCGCCTGTCACTTAAGAGTTACCAGAATCTTGATGAGAAACAGTAGTGTTTAATCAGAGATCTCAGGGAACAAGAGGGGGAGATTTTAAAAATAATCGAGGAAAATCTTCGAGAAATTCAAGAGAAGTTAAATTCTATTGAGAAGATTTCGAAGTTGCGTAAACAAATGGAGTAAAATGTCAGGCAGGCATTTCTGAAAATGAGGGATTATATTGCAAATCTGCTCAAACAATCACAAAATAACCAATGCCATCTGTTGAATAATTCCCAACTGATTGAAACTGGCTGTTTTGTTTATTCCAGGACAATTCTGCTACTTTTGCTGAACTAACTTTCTCCCAACTTTGCAGAACCTCAGGAAAACTTGCAGACTCAAAAGCAAATTTCACACCACTCGCATAGTAACGTGCCCAAAGGCATTTCACTTGAGCGTCATCCAGCAAAATTTAACAGCAGGTCGCAAACAAAGATATTAGTACAGATAACCAAAAGATTAATCAAAGAGGTAGGGTTTAAGAAATGCTTCAAAGGAGGGGAGAGAGGTAGAGAGAAAAAAAGATTGAGGGAGTGAACTCCAGGGCCTAAATTTGAAGCTTGGCGTGTGCGCCAAGTCGGTGGAAGCAGATGTGGAATCTGCTCCCTGCCGCAGTCGCGTTGCAAATGCGATTTCACGCTGGAAGCCAATTAAGTTCTGCCCAGCGGGAAATGCATCTTCTCAATGGTGGGGAAGGGCTGGGCGGAGGTGGGAGCCTGTCAGGCACCAGGTCCAATGGAGACCCAGTGGGTGCTTTAAAACCAGCAGAGGCAGCTCCCTGAAGGCCGCGAGGGGAGAATCTTGGGAGTCTGTCCAGGAAAACATTTCATTTAAACAATGGCCTCACCAGTAGCTGGAGGCAGGAGGGCGAGTCGGGTGGGCACTTGGCCCCCCCCCTCCAATTTCTCAGACGAGTGCCCTCGCGGTCCTTGTGGAGGAAGTTGGTGTCAGGCTGGACACTCTAGTACCCAGGGATGTCAGGAGGAGGCCTCCGCATCTGACCAAAAAAGCCTGGGAGGAGGTGGCAGCCGAGGTCAGCGGCCACGACGTTGTGCGGCGCACTTGGGTGCAATGCCAGCAAAAGGCTCAACGATCTGCTGCACTCAGCAAGGGTGAGTACTGAGTTGGAATGGATCAGCATGGAGGAGTGTTAAGGGCTGGCCATCCCCCGGTAGAGCTCAGAGATGTTAGAGTCTGAGTCGCTGGTGTCGCTGGCACCTGAGCTGGCCTGGGGGTGAGCCCTAGCTGCTCGGCCCGAGTGCCTTGCGGGTCGAGGGCCATGACTCGGATGTGCCCTGCAAGTTGTACCGGGGAGGTGGGGGGGAGGTTTGTCAGGCTGCATTGCTGCTGCGCGTAGAGTGTACAAATCAATGCTCCTCTGTCATTTCAGGAGAAGAGAAGCCATAACACCAAAGAAGTAACTAAGACAGGCAGAGGGCCCCCCAAACCTCCTCATTCTGATGAGGTACGAGATGGATGCCTTGGAGCTGGTTGAAGCTGGAGTGCCACCGCCCACCTCAGTCAGCCGGTTGTGGAGAGGCAGGGGTCTCTGACAAAGATGAGTGCAGTGCAGAGGTGAGCGTGTTGAATTATGCAAACATTCTTGTGTAGTCTCATCATTAATGAGAGCCTCAAACCTGGAGTATCCATTGATCACTGAAAGACAATGGCACCATGATGCAGATCTCCATTGTCTCACCAGGGCGCTTGGCATGCACAGTGACAGTGTGATGACTTAAACTAATGACATGTCGTTGTTCTCCCCTAGAATCGCCAGCTTGCTCACAAACGTAGGACCCCAAAGAGCTGCCCTTGACGCTAGAGGACCACTAGGCTTTAGATGCACCTGCGTTACACCCCACCTCTGAACCAGGCACCAGTGCAGATACCAGCACCTTGGTGGGCATTAGCTCATCAGCTAGAATGTCGGTGCACTGTGGTGAGAACACATTGCACTCGCCTGAGGAGCGGACGGAGGTAGAATGTGCCCAGGGCACTGGCAGTCAGAGGACTGCTGGAGACCAGCATGATGCTGAGCTGAAGGCAGATGATGAGCCTCTGAAGTTATCCACTAGGCAGCAGATGCTGGATGTTCATGGGGATGTGTGGGAGGATCTAGCAGAGATCCATGAGGGTATGCGTGCCATGGTCTCTGTCATGGAGGAGTCCACGCAGAGCAGCAGCACTGCATTGACCCTTATTATCAAGTGCACTGCCTCCTCCATTGAGGGAGTGGCGACTCTCATGTAGAGGCAGCTCTAGGGACAGAATCAGGGGTTCCTGGGATTGCGCTCGGACCTGCAAGCCCTCACACAGGCAATGACCTCAGAAGGTTAGTGCCAGTGTGGGAGATGGATGAAGCACACAATATCCTAGCTAGGTGCCCGTCCATCAATGGTGAGCAGGTCAGTCCACAGCGACCTCGCGTTGGCACACGAGCTGCTTGTCATCCCTGTGGGGTTCTCCCAGGGCCCTCTGGATGATGGCGGAAACTCCTCCGCCCCTCTGCAGTGACCGTGGCATCTGATGAGGCTGCAATGATTATGGGGAGGCCAGCCGTGGCACTGTCCGCTCTCTCCCAGGCAGGCCCAGCACAGTCTCCACTGGCCAGAGGATGACTGCCAAGGTCAACAAGGCCAACAGGTCAGCACAGTTAGCAGGTTGCCTCCAATGTTTCTGCTAGCAAAGGGGGGGCAGGGGGTGGCGTGGTGGGGGGCAACAACATGCAGCACTTGCAAATGTAAGTTTAAGGCACCGTGAGCAGAAGAGGGACTGTTCACGGGTGATCTTCTGTTCTGTCTTGATTTGTTAATATGTTTACTGGTGTGGCCATTAACGTTATATATTGTTATGTTCATTTGATGTGGGTGCCAACATGATATAAATTTTGCTTTTGTCTTAATGGCCTGAGTATGCTTCACTTGTTTTGTAGATGCAGGGCACGCCAGTATCTCATGCTGGACATGACTGGTTCTAAACTTTATTGCACAGGCACTGAGTGGACTTTGTGTTCAAAGGAAAGGGTCATTTCAAACATCCGGGATGGAGGCAGCAGTCTTGGCATGAAGTGGAAGCAGATCTTTGGCAGCCTCATTGAAGGAGCATTGGATCAAGGCGTCCCTGGTGTCCCTGAAGGATCCAGAAGTCTGCCTCCACATCCTCAGCGTGCTCCTCTTCTGACTCACCACTGGATTCATCATGTGTGGCCTGTGCAGCTGCCTCAAGATCCTCTTCCTCCAGTGGGTTCCCCCCCTTTCCAGTGCTAGATTGTGGAGAGCGCAGCATTCAACCACAATTGATGGCACCCACTCTGGAGGGTATTGTAGTGCTCCCTCTGAATGGTCTAGGCATTGGAAGCACATCTTCAGAAGACCTATTGTCCTCTCTATCATTGACCTTGTGGAGGCATGATTCCTAATAAAACACTGCTCTGCCTCTGTTCTTGGGTGGCGGAGAGCTGTCATAAGCCACATTTTCAATGGATAGCCCTTGTCACCCAGCAGCCATTCATCCAGTCGAGCTGGAGCAAGGCTATTTAGCCTTGGCACCTGTGAGTGTCTGAGGAAGTAAGAGTCAGGGTACATTGCACATTCCTGTTGACAAAGGCACCCAGCTGACCCGCTGGTGCTTTGATAGCCACATGTGTGCAGTCGATTGCTGGGTTCCCCGCATCCAGGGTACAATCGCTGCAAACCCTCTGGCTCGCTCAGCCTGGCTGGCCTCATCCATACGGAAATGAATAAATGTCTTTACCCGCCTGAACAGAGCATCAGTCACTAGTTTGATGCAACTGGAGACAACTGAATGGGACACTCCACAAAGATCCCCCACTGAGCCCTGGAAAGAGCCGGAGGTGTAGA
The DNA here is from genome assembly GCF_964194155.1 of Cetorhinus maximus. Classification (NCBI taxonomy): domain Eukaryota; kingdom Metazoa; phylum Chordata; class Chondrichthyes; order Lamniformes; family Cetorhinidae; genus Cetorhinus; species Cetorhinus maximus. The sequence goes on along the minus strand of NC_135897.1, from coordinate 51,480,585 downwards.
AGTTGAGGGCCACCGTGTCCTTCAGAACCTCTGACATGGGTGTCCATCCACACAGTTGGTGGTGATCTCAGACCTAATCATCTGACAAATGGAGGTCATAGTCTCCTTGGAGAGGTGGAGCCTCCTTCGGCATTGCACCTTAGACATGTTGAGGTAGCTGCATCGCCGCTTGTAAACCCTGGCAGAAGGATAGTGGCGGCCTCTTCCGCCTTGGACTGCCTGCTGGCCCTGCGCGCCTTGTGCCTACGCCTCTCCATTCCACAGGTCGCTCTCTTGGAAGCTGCATTGGGACACCTGGCCCCCTTGCCCTTCTTTCCCTCTCTTCCTCCTCAGAGGAGGTGCCACCAGCGGAGAACACAATCCCCATTCCCAAGGTAACAGAAGACTATCTGCTGCCTGGAAGGGTCCACATGGTCAAAACCCTCGGGGGGCCTTGGAGACATCAATGAGTCCTGAAATGAAATGCTAAGAAATGCTAAGGCTGAAGCTCAGAACAGAGATGAAGCTGTCAAGTCCAAATAAACAACCAGCAGCAAACTATCTCAAACTCCTCACTACTCACAATGGCAATGTTGCAGACCCTTTTTATTCCACCCATGGATGCCTGCCTTCCCGTTTTGCCCATACAACGAGCGCAAAATCACGCAGGCAATGTAAAATCAGGGTCAATTGCCTTTTTAATGGCCTTAAGTGGCCCTTTAATTGTTGGCGGGCACGGCTCGAATCCCCGCATGCGCTCAGCGACCTGAAGATTGCCTGCGTGTGGGACGACATTGGGATGTCATCTCGCGCTATTTCACATCCGTTCAGGTCGGGCGCAGGATGTAAAATTTTGACCTAGAGCTTTTGAGACTAGCCAGCTAAAGACACAAATGCCAATGGTGGAGCAATGAAAAGACAGGGTGCGCAAGAGGCCAGGATTATAACACTAATCCTAAGAAACATGCTTGCAGCCGAAGGCTGAATTGCAATGTTACTTACATCAAGAAATTCATATATAGACTAAATAATCAGGTTGAAAACATGCAAACGCATAACAATCGTGTACTAACAAAAATAGATAAACAAATTCAGCAGGTGACAGGGAATTAGTGGATGGGATATTAAAGGAACGTATTATGGCACAGCAGTTGGTAAAGGCTGAGTTGTTTAAATCCCAGAGGGAAACTTAAGCAACTGTCATAACCTATATTTTCAATTGGTATGTTTGAGATGCAGCTCTGAATTCAGGAATAAGACCACTGAGTCTCCAAAGGCTTTTTTACGTAAAAGTAAATTAAACATTTATTAATTTAACAGCAAATTAAACACATACACATGTCTACAAATTACTACCATAATAACTTTTAAACTAATCCCCAAATGAATCATTCCCAGGTAAATCTTTGCCAAGGCAACAGTAACCTAAAGACTTTAAATAAGGCAAAGCACATTTGACCTTATGAACTCAAAATGAGGTTCCTTGCAATTTGGTTCCTTTACACACACAGTTGAGGCTTACATATTAAATGTTAGATCTTAGATCTAAAAGGTTAGATCTTAAATGCCTCTGACTTACACACAAACTCCCTTCTGTTTATACCTAGCATTTCCTTTGAATATAAATTTTCCATTGTATTACTAGGTTTTTAATTTTACCTCTCCTAACAATAATCCTTTTATTCCACCAATTTTCTTAGTAATATAAACACATTTCTTGGCCTCTTCCAGCTAGGTGCAAGATTTTACCCATTCTTTTGAATGGTTTATTCAACAAATGCAAATTTGCACTTTACCTTCTCCTCCTTATGTTTATCTGATTAACATCTCAAACTGCTAGACATCAAAGCATCCAGACTAGCTGTCTTTAATCCAACTAAGACACACACAGACATAGACACCACTAAACTCTATTTAAAAAAAATAAATTTCCAATAACGTTATAGACATTAATATCTCTTCATGACAAAGGGTAATGTTAATTAAAATTATTGTAAAATTACAAACCAATACAGCATTCCTACATTACAGGCACTGAGATGCATATAAATTTCATCATTTAAGTACTCCATTGAGGACCCAAACCATGTAAGGAATAGAGTTGCATCGGTACCTTTCTGTCCTGCATCTTACAGGTTTGAATTTAGTCAAACTACTGAGTTGCCTTGATTGCTCTGGACGTGATGAGGGTAACCAGTTCTGAAATTGGGTAGGTTGCATAAGGTATTTTATGGACTTAGTACAAATATTAACTCTTCTTGTTTGTAGGGTTTAGAGCTTTATAACATGAAGGTGTCATCCTACGACTAGTACTGAGGGCTTAACTGGAGTAGGGCAGAGATTCTGGATGGTTGTAGGGGCTGGAGGAGGTTATAAGTACAGGGAAGGGTGAGGTCATGGGCAATGAAAAGCAAGAAGTTTCAAATTAATTAAGTAAAACAAATAATAATAAATATATGTAATGATATCACTAATTTTTATACAGAAAAAAATACTTTCGTCATGTGACAGAGGGTGTGTGGAATTTTTATAATATGGGAGTGGAGCCTCAGAAGCAAAAAGGTTGTGAAACCTGTTGTAGAGAAACTCCTGTTCTCCAGCTAACTCCACAGCTGGGGTTTTATGGGCCTCAGGCTATGCTGGGAGGGGGCGGGCATGGCATGTCCATTGCCTTGCAGCCGCCACTGGCATTTTAGCTGAGGAAGGTGGCAGGCAGCCCTCTCACCCAGTGGCTAATTGAAGCCCTCAATGGCCAATTAAGGTTACATAAAAACCTCCTTTCACTGGCATTTCACCAGTGTCAGGGGCCCTCCATCAGTGTGAGATTGCAGATATACCCTGCTGGCTTTCTTGTGGGCTCAAGAGGGATATCCATCCTAATTGGGCACCCTGTGGTCCACGGAGCGGCCCCCAACATCAAGCACCACCTCCACAGAAACACCATTACATTGCCTCATCAATCACCGCCTCACTGGGACCTGCCTGACTGGCCCTGGCAACCATGATGACACTCATGTCCATTCTGGGAACTGCTCCACGACGCTGCTCCTGCCTGGTCGCAGCCCCAGTTGTGGCCAGAGCTCCTGATTGGCTGATAACTCTTGAGGGGTGTCACATTGACCCTTAAAGGGACAAGAGCCTCATGCCAGGCAGTTAATTGCCTGGTGCATGTAAAATTGGGTCAGGCTTCCATAATTGATAGGTGCCAGGGATGCTGGTGTGCACCATCGACACTAGAAATCACATTTTTAAGTTTTCTTTAAAGTTTTTGTTTTGGTTACATTGGGTTAATCCTGCCTCTTTCACATGGGGCAGTTAATTAGTTTATTGGTTGCAAAAAGAGGTGGTATAAAGAGACACTTATTGACACTGGTTGTCAGGAAAAAAAATGTTTTAATTGGATCATGGCTCCGAAACCAGCCAAAGCAGGGGTGTCCCCAACTTTCAGACCAGTGGACAGGGCTATTGCTGCCCTGTGAAATCTCAGCCTACTTCTCTGTTTCCCAGATTACTGCACATTTTGCTTCTTATCTTTAAGTAATAATATAAAATCAAATGAATATATAAAAAGTACAAAAAGTATGACTTTAAAATGGCAACTGAATTACACATGCAAGCCCGGGTCCAATCATCACCTGATCTAAATGCAATTTTAACTGAATGCAACAATTGGTATTGATTACCTCACTTACAATGCCGTGACAGGGGTTGGGTGGTGCCATTGTCCTTTTGAAGACATGGACTGCCTTTTTACCCCTCTGAAGTGACAAATGTTTCTACCAAAAGAAAAGAAAATATTAAGCACAGGCTTTTGGGTCAGGACACCCACGTGAGGGTCAAATGGGAGTCCCGACCCACACCATGTGGGGAACAGTTACCTGGCAGTGAGTTCCCCTGAACTGACAAGTTAGTGGCCAAAGGCCTCCAATTAAGGACAGCTGGTGGGCTCTCAAATCTGGAGGGTCAACAGGAGGACCTCCAGCTCAGAAGGGGTTAGAATGAGGGTACCTCCAACTTGAGGTGCCTTCATAGCAACATCAAAGCAACCTTTCAATTCAAAAATGGCCACATCTTCCAGGCTACCCGTGTGGAGGGTGAAACTCCAATAATACTCAAAATAAAAGTGGGACACTGAATTATGTGTGGCTTCTTTCAGGCTCAGGCAATGCCAGGAGCTTGTGTCTGTTGAAAAGGGAAACCCCGGGGTGGCCAGTGGCTGGTGTTGCAGCAGGCAGGCAGACAGGCAGCAGGCAGATAAAGCCTCAAAGCCTGCCTGGAGTGCTGGGCTGCCCCAGCCAGTCCAAGGCAGTTTGGAGGTTGGGGGGGGGGGGTGGGGGGGTTGTCAACCTCTGATAATTTGCCTTAATTGGCCATTTACTTACCTCAATTGTCTACCCCCCACTTACAGATGGGTAGACCTTCTGCCCCCCTCGTTCTAGACCTCTGAGAAAATGATCTGAGGGTGGGATGGTGTGAGCAAACATCCATTCTGGCCAATTAAGTGAATTTTCATGCCAGCCCAGGATGATAATTCTGCCCTAAGACTTTAAATGTAACATTCACAGTATCTTGACAATTTGTAAATATATCATCACCGTTGTTGAACAGCCGCAAACGGTTTTGTTAAAAATAATGAGCACTTTTTATAAAATAATTCCTTGATAACCAGATGTCAATAGATGTGATCACTAAATAGATTGGATCATAATAACAGCATTGAATCCACGGGCATATGGGCAGGATTTTATCACGAACCCTGGTGTCAGAGCTAAGTGGGGTCCCTCAGCCTGCACTTGCTGGCAATCAGACCAGCGGAGCTAGTTTCCTGGAGACAGGCTCTTAATTGGGCGCCTCCGCACTTGCCTTCCTATTAAGTACAGCGGGTGGACTAACGATGCTGCCAGTCCAATTACACGGCTGTCAGCTCTACAGCTTCAACAGCCCTACCGACAGAGGAGGGCACTGCTGATGCAAGTCTGAGAAAGTAAAAATAATTAAATATTTTAGAGGTGGTTGAGGGTAAGCTTTGCAAAATGGAGGGAAAAGCCATCTTGGGGGTGGGGGGTGGTGGGCAGGGATGGAATCGTTGGTGCCACGGGAGCAACTTTTCCTTCCTGTGGCCCCATCAAAGAGGTAAGGAGCCTTGGCTCTGATGAACCATCTCCCACTCCCAAGCCTTCTTGTAGGGAGGCTGTCTCCATTGAGATGGTGACCTCCCCAGCAGGGGAGTGGGAGGAGGGCAGCTCTGCTGCCAGTAAAATTGCAACAAGCCTGAAAAATTGTACCTAGTTGGAACCTAATTATTTTAATTAATTTGACCGTCTCTGTGGAGTAGGCAGCTGATCCACATCCCGGCCCACATCTGGGAAACTTTCCTGATGGCGGAAATGCATCAGGAAACTGTCCCAATGTGGCTCCCCTTCATTTTCCTCCTGCCCCTCTTCATGCACCAACACGACCTCCCCCCACACAAACCTCCAACCCCATCTCCATGAGGCTGGAAAAATTTTGCCCTATGTGACAGTATAGGTAAACAACGCTACATTTGTTAAGATGAAAATTTGCTATGATAGCACTCAGTGACAATTTTACTCTCATTCTCATTGATTTGTTTGAGGAGATAACAATCTGAGCAGTTCAGACACCATGTTTGATGGATCAATTTTAATTAAACACTAGAACCAAGCTTAGATCATATTCTACTCCCATTTTTCAGTGACATACTTAATTAGGGTCAGACTATTATATGCAGAGCAGCACAGAATAATTTAACAGTCCTAATACTGTATGTGTCTTGTGTCAAGCTTTTACTTTGAAAAATGCAAATGTACTTACTCTTATTATAATCCTGGCAGTTGAATTACAATACAATATTTAATTGGTGGGCTATTACAAATCATGATCATAATTGACAGATTTAATTTAACCACCCATCATCATGATTTTCCTGAAGTTTTATGGAGTGCAGTCATTCCAGCCTGCAGCAGATAGATTTGGCAACATTAATCAATCAGCTGTGCATATCTGCATCAACCAGATGACAGCAGCACTGTTCCCCATAGTCAATGATTTCATCTTTCTTCCCACTGGAGGCCAGGAAACTGGGAGACAGGATTTTGGTAGAAGCAAATGTATTGTTTTAGCACAGTTCAGCTGGTCTTGCAACCCTCTGAGGGGTAGTGATCATGGCTGCAAGGGATACATTATGCCACTCAAAAGACAATTCGATTTCTCCAGATGCTTCGTTGAAAACCTCAAGGAGGGCAGGATGTATGGCTGTATTGTGCTGCTGTCTGATATTAATACCAAGTGGAATGAATTGCCCTTTAGTGACTTGATGAATACATGCCTGGACAGTATGTTGACTGATATGAGTACAGTAAACTAGTGGTTATGGTACTGAAGTCGCGTTCAGATCCCACAGTTGGCAGGTTGTGAACTTTAAGAGTTAGCAACAGAAAATGACCATGAAAGCTGCTGGACTGTTGTAAAATGCCAACTGGTTCACTACCGTTTTCCAGGGAGGACAGCCTGTAACTCCTCTACGGTTTGTCTTACACGAGAGATCAGTCCTATACTATGTAGCTGACTCAATCTGAATGTCCTCTAGGGAACTAGGAACAAGCAATTAATATTGTGCTGGCAGTGTTACCCATATCCTAATAACAAATAAAAAAAGAAACAATTAGACAGAGCAGGATCATAAAAGTTCAGTGCTGTTACGTGTACTGGTCCCAGTAGATGATATTAGCTGCAGATTTTCAGGCAGAAGGCGGCACAGTTTTCCCATGACCTTTCTTAAATTCTACCTCACCCTCCTTTCCTCATTCTGTATTTCTACTTCTTTAATAAAATCACACATTTGCGAATGCATATTGGGAGTTCCATATCTATTACTGTCATGAAGCTATTAATGTATATATTATTGGAAAATATTTTTCTTTTAAAATAGAGGTTTAGTCTGTGGGTGTGTCTTAATTGGATTAAAGACAGCTAGTCTGGGTGCTTTGATGGGTACTAGTTTTGAGATGTAAGAGAGGTAGATGTATTTGCATTTTTTTGAATAGAGTATTCAAGAGGTGGGGTGAAATCTGGCACCTAGCTAGTACAGACCAAGCAATATGTTTATATTACTAATAAAATTGGTACTATAAAAGGTATTGTTAGAAGAGGTGGAGTTCAAAGGGCTGGTGATACAATGAGAATTTACATTCAATGAGCTGTGTTGGGTATAACAGACAGAAGTTTTGTATGTGAAGGGCAGAGGCAATGTAAGATCAAAGCAGCTGTAAGCCTACAACTGTCTCCACAAGAACCAAAGTGAAAGGAACCTCATTTTGAATTTGTAAGGTGAAAATGCTTTGCCTAGTGTCTGCTCAAAGTCTATGGGTTGTTGTTGCCTTAATGGAGATTAGTTTGGGAATTTGTTAAAAGTTATGATTGTAGTAATTTGTAGCCATTTGTATGTGTTTAATGTGTTGTAACTTAATAAAATGTTTCATTTAGTTTAATATAAAAAAAACCTCTCGAGGACTGGTCCTATTTCTGAATTTAGAGCTGCATCTCAAACATACAAAAATAAAAATATAGGTTATGATAGTTGTTTAAAGTTTCCCTCCATGATTTTTAAATAACTCAGCTTTACCAACTGCTGGGTGATAACAATTACCCAGAACCTCTTATGTTGTAGGGCAGATGGAAAAGTTTCCTAATGGTATTACAGGCATTAGACTGTAAGAGACAAGGTTACCTCTCTCCAGGTGATGAGCAGAAAAAAGCCCTCAAAACCTCTTTTATAACTCCGATAATTACTCCTCAAAATTTCTTCACACTGCAAGATCAAAAAAAGCACCAGTGCCAGTACCAGTTGATACTGTAATCAGTACACTTTTAGCTCCTTTATTATCCTTGGTGAACTAGGGACATAAGTCATTAATTTTGGGTATTTCATCACTGTTCATTTGCCTTGTAATAAACGATAATAGACTCCCATTGGAAAGTGCACACATGGAACATCCAAGAACTTGACAGAAACACCAGCCCAATCATTAATGGACTGAAAAATCACATAAGTGGATTTCTTAATTTTATTTATTCTTTCATGGGATATGGGCATCACTAATTGCCCTTGAAGTGAATGGCTTGCTAGGCCATTTCAGAAGGCGCTGAAGAGTCAACCACGTTGTTATGGGTCTGGAGTCACGTGTAGGCTCCGATTTTCCAGATTTCCAGCTCCCCCAGTCTGGCAAGCTGTTCACTTGCATTTGTTGAGCATTAGGAAGCTTGCTGACTATGTTCCAATGAGGCCCAAACCTGAAAATGGTTCCGGCTTCCCAATGAAGCGAGCAGCTGTAACATGCTAACAACTGCACCCGTTTTGGGTGAATGTGGAAAACTATCCCGAGTTTACTCATCAGCTCTATCATAACCCTTCGTAAATTTAAAAACCTTCATTAAGTCATCTCTTAATTTTTTCAGTTCTAAAGGAAAAAGTCCCAGTATCGCAGATCACAACATCTGCATTCAAAATGTTATTCACACTTACACTAACCTCTGTATTTCAGCCAGTACACTTTTGTTTAAAAAGTGCATTTGCTACAGCATCTATTTTAAAGTACCATTTTGCATAGGACACTGTAGAAGTTGGATAGAATTCATGACACATTTTAACTATATAATCTGGACAGTGCTATTCATTCCAAGTGCACATAGGGAAAGACAATTTTTATCTGTGCAGGCTTCTAATAAAGATCGATGCTCATTTTAAACTTTTATATATTTTGAGCTGTATGCAAAAGTTAATAAGGGAACATTTTGTTAAGTAGATGTACTTCTGGAGCAGATTTCCAGTGTGCTGACTCACCATCGCTCTTGGATACAGATCCAGGAAAATCTCTTTTTCTGTGTTTAGGATTTACATTGAGAACACTACAATGAGAACACAACACTTCAACTTTTCCCCCTAGGTGTAAAACTGGCATTGCAGATCAGTCATCCTATGTGGAAAATGCCCACTTTTCATTGATTTCCAGCAGGCAAGTTGAAAATCTATCCCTATATGCAGATTACTACAGTTGTTGACTGTTTATCAAATTTTATGCACTTTTACAGTAATTCCATTGGAATGCTAGTTCCCAGTGACATTTACTTTTGTTTGCAGGAATCGCTGTACAAAATATTTTTTGTACATGGAACAATTCATTGGTTAATTATTGAATTTCACACTGGTACACAAATGTGTCACTGGACTTTGCTTCATCTCAAAGTTAGGATAAGCCAGTGTTTGTGGGATAGCCGAAGAATCATTAATAGAAAAAAGGTGCTCCAGTTTTTTGAAGGGTAAGGGAACAGCTGTTTTGTTCAAGAAGTCATATAATAATAGGACATGATAAAAAAATTGTGGTTTCCTCCTTACATTTGTTACCCATTTTGTCTAGATGAAGTCTAAAACTGATTATTCCAGACAACCCTAAAGTACATGACTAATCCTCAGCATTTCCAATTGTTTGCTTCAGCTTTTGATATTCCTGCCAAACCCCTTCAGTACCTCTATCAGAGAATACTGGTACTCTGAGGCCTTATTAAATTTCAAGAAATGGCAGCTGTTCCATCAATAATAAATTAATCAATTGGTAAACAAGGTTCAATGCAGAACCGAAATTTAGGGTTAAGCAAAGATCCAATCATTGTTATGGATTCTATAGATTTTTTCTAGTAAATCTCCACACTGTAGATTGAATCTTCTCTTTGACTGGCAGCCTAGCTGTAGTGAAAATAAGGCAATGAGCAAAAGGGGTCAAAATAGGGGAAAATAATGAGGTATGGTGAATAAGGGAGACGCACAAAAGGTCAAAGTCAGAGGAGTGGAGATTTTCAGTGGAAGTTGGTTCTAGGCCTATAGTGGAAAGTTGAAAATCCAACTCCTAGTGTTCTCAATGAAAATCCTAAACATATAACAAGAGATGTTCTTGGGCCAGTACCCAGGTGCAATGGTGAATCTGCGGACTGGATGGGCTGGATTTTACCAGCCATCAAGAGAAGGTTTGGAAGATGGGAAGCCTATAAAATGGTGAGGAAAGGCAGAGGCTGGAGCACACATCACATGCCACCATGGCATATAGCAGGTGGAGGACAGCTCTCATGCCCAGAGGCCAATTCAGCCACCTAAGTGGCCAATTACGGGCCTCTTCTCACTGCTGCAGACCTTTCACCAGTGAGGGGGTGGGTCTTCTGCCATAAGGGGAGATTAGCTGATTAAACCTTGGAAGCTTCTCTGTGGTCTCTGGCGGGGACCCACCTAATCAGGCACTCTCATCATTGCCACAAAGACAATGGCTGTCACCATGGCAACAACACTACTGCCCTCACCAACTCCCAAACCCATCATCACCGGGGCCTGCCTGACTGGCCTTGGCAACCCTCTGACCTCACTCACTGATTCCTCACATTCATGGTGTTCTCTTTGCTAGGTGCAGTCCTAGCAGTGGCCACTGCTCCCATTGGGGCTACTGAGCTGCTGATTCTACAATTGGCTGGCAGCTCTTGGAGGCAGACTCTCATCCTTTAAGGGATGGGAGCCCCAATGGCAACCAATTAGCTGCCGAATGGCTGAAAAAATGCAGCTGGGGATTCCACAAACTGCCCACGCAGCTTTCGGGCCCATCACTGGGGCCTCCACTGCTCTGACAAAACTCCAACTCAATAACTGAAAAATCTACTTTTCATCAATTTAAAATTTTCCTTTATCAGCTTTCATGTTTAGTTCAAAATGTATACAAGTGCAAGATAAGGAGATTCCATAACACAGCAAAATTAGGACATGAAAGCATTTAAACACTAGGATTAGAATTTTAAATCAAAGGCATAGAGGGGCTGGTAGCTAATATAGGTTAGCAAGTGGAGGGGCGGGGAGTGACTGGTCAGGATATAGGCATCAGATGTGGACGAGTTGAAGTTTACAGAAGGTGAATGAGGTGGGTGCAGACACAAGAAAATTGGAATTGTCAAGTGTGAAGGTTTCAGTGGCAGGAGGTCTAAGCAGGGGAAAAGGCAGGCAACTTTATGAAGGTGGAAGTACGCTGTTTTAGTGATGAGTATATAGGGTTGGAAGCTCAATGGGATGTTGAAAAGGAAACTGAGATCTGGTTCAGTCTGAGACTACGGCAGAGAGGTGGATGGAATCAGTGATGGAGAGTGGAGTTCATGGATTTGACGCAGCAAATGCACTACATTACTGTCCAATCTGGATGATTGGCTGACCACAGCTCCCTCCCAGGATGTTACATAACATTCATTAGAAACAGTGCCTTTTGGAGAGATTTAATTGTAAGTTCAGAGAAATCTCAACTACAACCAGCGCAGATCAAACTGCTCATACGTGTCTATATTCTAACTGTTCAAGGCAGACAGCAACCCCCGTCCCCACCCCCCACTCCATTAACTGTGTTGCTCTTATTCTCTGACCTGTGCTTGTTGCTTGTGAGAGTGAGCATTGCTCATGTCGCCTTAAAATGTAACTGTTTTAAGTACCTGTACAGTTATTGTATTTTTTTTAAAAAAACTATTGGTTTGGAGAACAATGGAACAATTTTGCTAAGAATTATTCTGCATGTTTACCTTTGGAATGTATTTAATTTTCCACGGTGTCAGCATAATATTATTCCAGACACAAAGGCACAAAATACAGTACTTGGAAAGTGATTGACTACAAAATGTAAAATCAACACCCAAAATCATTATTGTGACAAATTATATTTTCTGGTTCCTTCGCAGAGCTATTACATGTAACAATAAATATCTAATGGAAGGTGAGTGCTTCTGGAAACCATCCAGCCTTTTGTTTTTGTAACTGGAGGACTCATCCATCACACTTACACAAACCTTTTACTTAAAGTAAACCATCATGCTGGAAAATACTCAAATTGACCCCCCAACACAAAGACATGATTATACATTGATCTATGCTCCATGTAACTTAATATGAGCATGAAAAAAAAATCACTGCCAGATCTAATTAGAATCTATATTTAATATCAGAGAATACCTGCAGTGACCTGAGATCCCGGCAACTTGCAACCATCTGCATGGGGCCAATTTAAATCATTTTGAAGTGACATTAATAAATGACAAATAAACGCTAGTGGTCTATATGGTTTGAGTGAAAAGGTCTTTCAAAGTTCACTGAAAATTTCATTCCTAAAAAATGATATTCAGTGATAACAATTCCTGTCTTGTCACAACTGATGGTAAAAATAGAAAACCTAATCGCCTGTAAATATTGAAAATCATTACAGAATTCAGAATATGGCATACGCTGATTTGTAAGGACAAGAGAGAATGAATGAACTTTGGCTCATCTAAATAGTGAGTTGATTACAAAACTGTTTACAAAATTAGAGAGTCAAACTCCAGCAACATTCTACATCAGGAATAATCTAGGGGCTTTGTGGAGTTTTTGGAGTCTAGAACAGGCCACAGGATGTGCCAAACTAGAAAGGGGCAGGATGTACACACAGAAGCTGAGAAAAATCCAGTAGCATCTAACAACAGGGAGCAATGGAGGCCAAAGAAAAAAATATTCTAGCAGTCAAACAGCTGGCCTTTCAAAAAAAATAGTCTGATTAGACACCCAATATTGGGCCTCAGGCCTACCTGTTGCGCCCTATGAATTGGCAGCTAATTTCTAACTTTTTGTAGTTTCAACAGCTGATATTATGTTTGAAGGTTAAACAGCTGAGGTCGCAGATAGAGGATTTTTTGTCAGTATTTCATCGTCATCTCAAATTTATTGTTTTTATATTTAATTATATATATTTTATTATAAATATATATATATTTAATTATATATAAAGTCCAATTTTGCTGATTTACAGGACCAATCCACATTTATGTGGTTTATTAATTGCTTCAAAAATAAACCATTTCAATTTCACACAACATATATTTGAAGGCCTACCAGAGAATATTCAGTATAGCACAAGTAGTGAGTCCTCCAGTGACAGCTCGGCGGAACCACATTACCTTATACAAGAAAAGAAACAGAACGTTTTATCTCCTGCAAAATTAAGTACAAGAACACTCAGCAACAACAAAACAAGTGCATTAAGTCTTAAAGTAACAGAAGATCAATAATTTGCAGCCATGCATAACATTTATGGTTATGTTGGTGTCACCAATGGATGATGCTTGAATTCAATCACACAAATCTTTATCCTAAAGATGTGAGTATAATGGTACTACAGAGTTACATCTTGCATACTGACAATAGAAATTATAATGCAATATAAAATGCAACTTAAACATGAATAAAGGAATAGTCATTTCTTATTTATCATGTCAGCATATTTCTTTGCAACATAGGAAGTTTCTGGTATTTAGAAAGTCAATCTTTCCTACAATCAGTCATCAGTTTACAGTCACAAGTCATGTTCTGTGTGATTTTCTGATACTTTTACATTTTTTGTTTTAAATTAGTGTCACATTTTCCTGGCTGAGATACCTCACTTTCAATATTATATGACAGCCAAAGGAAGCTCATTTTACATGTGATAAATATACTTGGAGGTCAGAATTTCCAAACTACAAACAAGTGAGTTAGCAATATGTATAATAAGAGACTGCTGGCTATTATATAACAAATGTCCAGAAAATATATTTAAATAAACTTAATTCCTACCTGGGACCTGTTTTGTGAAATCTCAGAAAATAGCATTGGCATCACATTTACAATGCCTCCTGGGGGGGAAAGAAACATGAAATGTATTAAAAAATACTGGTTTATGTTGGTCGAGTACAAAGCAGAGCATCCATTCAGATACCAGACCAATGAATATCCATGGACTCCACAGAATTAATTTAAATTAAGTCTTGTAGTAAAACTATCGACTTACGGAGATAATTTTATTATTGTTGCTATCAACTTTAAGTGCCTGCGCCTGATGGAGATAGCATAGCAGTCTGAAAATAATGTTGGGATACTTACCACTCCATTAGCATTGGCACACTGGCCACTGCCACCATGAGTAGAGTCCTGTGAAGGGTGACAGGAGCCCTTGCCTGTACATGCCATTGGTCACTTGTTATATGCAACTCACGGTCCTATGATGTACATTGGACACAATTGCAACTTTAAGGTACAAATAGGTGCAGCTTGTGCAGCTGATGTTCTGTCCATTTATTCTGGCATTGAATGGCCTAACCAACAATCCTTAAAGGAAGGCCACTCCAAAGATGGCCCAACAATTTTTTACAATTATTTTTGCAGGGTCAGGAGGTGCAGGTTTTGGTCTGATTTCCTGTTGGCCGTGCACAGCCCCATTGGGTATCACCTCCTGCTATTCTCTAACTGCCGGTCTGTTCTGCATGGGTGTTGGCTGATTTCTGCCCATCCCAATTGGAGAACTGCCTCAGAGTGCTGGCTAGATGTAAATGAGATCTGGTCCCTTTGTAGTTCAGGCCTCATGGCAGTTCCAATGGGCAGGTGCTGGGCATAATCCACCCATCAACTGCCCATTGCGTGGATAAACTGACAACTAAGCTTGGTCCCATGGCTCTCAGCAAGATTTGTTTTGAATGTTTTTATCTAACATTTTAAGATAAGACTCTTTTGTCATTTTAATGATGTAATTTGTAAATAAAATTGTCTGAACATTTCTTTGAGCTTAATTTACAATTGTTTTTTCTGAGAAAACATTCAAACACAAACATTTGAAAACTTAATTAACACAGTAATAAAACTTTGGCATATTGAATTTGAAAACGTAGGGAAGTCCATGCTTCATCATTTATTTAAATATTTAATATTTGAACATATATTTTCTATAGGCTATTTGTTTTTGGTCTGAGGAAATTTTAGTTTTGTCTTTTTTCCTCATAACAAAACATGCTAATCACAAAATGGCTTATGATTTCTTAGTTTGTGAATGTTAAATTCAAGTACAAGTTTTTCTTCACAAGTAGCATAGTATGAATTGGTTTGCACCTAATGTATGCTTTACTAACTATGAGGAGAATAAATTCCTAATTTCTTCCTATCCCTCTATACCAAAATGATATATATGTAATTTATTAAAAATCTTGGGGTGCAATTTTATATGGAGTTGGTGGCCCCACCTGGGCTTAAATGTCAGGGGCAAGCCCACAACCGAATGGCCGGAAAGCACCAAGTAGATTTTCTGGCTGTCAGGCCATTAACTAGCTCAGGGTGAGACTTCTGCCCTTACCTGGGAGGAATTCCCGCCTTCAAAGACTGCTGGCCAATCACTGCTGGCAGGTCTTGATGAGGTAGGTGACGGGCATAGATTGAGGGCAGAATTTTTTGCCTGCTGGGCGGGCGGGTCCGACCCAATCTCCGGCGGGCGGGGAGCCGATCCCTGCTGGAGAAGCGGACCCCGCCACCATTTTACATGACGTCCGCTGAGAAGCGCTATGCGCTTCCTGTGCGGGCAGGGGTGGGGGGATTCCCCAAAAGCGAGTGTGCGCTCTTTCACGCATGCGCACAAAAGAGCACACATTTCCTGAGGCTAAGTGCTGCCTCAGGGAGATCGCTGACAGTTTTAAAAACTTTAAAAATAGAAAAAAAATCCTTAACATGTCCCCCTCATGTGACAATGAGATGAGACATGTTAATAAATTACACTAAAACTTTTTAAATCCCTACATGAAACCTCATCCCGCTGGTGGATGAGGTTTCATGTTTTTCCAGTTCCCGCCAGGGCTCCCGGTCTGCCCGTCAACTTTAACGCTGGACGGGCAGGTCCTTTAAGTGTTTCAATGATCCTGTCAATGGCCTCAATTGGCCATTTACAGGTTAGCGGGCCCGCAGCTGATTTTTCTGTGCCCCCGCCTTCCTGAAAATTTAAATGGGGCAGGATGACTTGCGCATTGGCGAGCGGGCCCCGCCCCCTGCTCGCTGACGGCAAAATTCATCCCTAAGAGTGCAAAGGGGAAACTCACAAGGGTGAGTAGTACCATGGGGTGGGGGTGGGGGTGGAGGGGGTTAGGGTTAGGGTTACGGACTAGAGTGCCCGAACAGGAAGGACTCCTGACCTCCCACAAGCAGCCTGCAACAAGGCCGCTAGGATTCATGTAATGACTCAACAGAGTGGACAGGTTTCAACAAGAAACAACTAAACTTTATTACAGAGAGATTTTCAGGTGGTAAACACTCGATCAGGACTCTTATCAGGAAGCCCCACCCTACCCCACCCCCCGGATTGCCCGCACTTAGGGCTCACAGGTTGGAGACTTAACAGAACATCATGCAACCCCTGAGAGACAACAGGAGGGGCTATACCCTCAGTTACCACAATTCAGCTAGTGGTTTGGTGACAGGCATGGCGCCTCCAGCAACCACCTGATTTAACTTTTGCCCCCTCCCCTACCTCACAACAGACTCCCAGCCTGTTTCTGGAAGGGGAGTAGTGGTGGGAAATTCCACCATTTATGTTTGCATGCATTTCCCATCTACAAAACCTTACTTCCTGTTGTCATGATCCTGTTGCATTTTTGTGTCACCTTTTGCCATTTTAATTCTTATATTGACATTTATAATAGCAACTGCCTATAAATGAATGCGTGTTGTGCTGTAATTTTACACTCGTGCCACTGGTTAGTTCAGTTTTGCATCTTCCTATTCCTCATTATGCACTGTGGTGAAAATCTCACGCTTCCACCATCCCTACTCTCCAACCCAAAATGCCCTAAGTTTTACTATTTAGCTTAAAATAATATCAAACTTTGCATAACAACAACTTGCAATTACGTAACACCTTGAGCACAGGAAAGCATCATGGGGCATTATCAAGAAATCTGTACAGCAAGCCAAAGCAGGAGATATTGGAGTGTTGACCAAAGTTTGGTTAGGGGATGAACTTTGAGAGCGGAGAGGGAGGTGGAGAAGCAGAGGGATTTAGGGGGGATTATTACATGGTTAACATGTCATTTTCACTGCATGAGCAGGATCTAGCAGAACAGATCGTTCACCCATGATAGAACCTGTTGGATTTTCACTCCATTGAAATAAACGGAATGAAAATTGGGCGGGTGCTATAACAGATCACTGCCCAGCTGGTGAAGAAGAAAATTTATTCCATTCAATATAAGGAACGAAACCTTATGGGTGGGATTTTCCAGTCCGGCCCGCCGCTGGAATCATCCGGCCCCGCCAAAAGTCGACGGATTTTAGCTGGGCTGGTGAATCTCCTCCAGCAGGTCAGCCACGACGGGGCTGGAAAAGCCCGGCCCATGACTTCAAAATGGCGACGGAATTTGTTACTTCAAAATAGGGACCAAATTACGTCCATGTGCTTTGGCCCAATAATATTCCACTCTCTAAACCAGCATCAGTTGAAAACTACATTCAGTCTAGAAATTGGTGAGTGCAGTGTCACAGGGGATCAGTCACTATTATATATTAAAAACAGCAAGTGGCCTCAAAGTACTGGTGCAGGTACTGTACCGGCAGGTGGTAATGGAAATGTAATGCTAAGTGACAGACAGAAAACAGTGGGATGCCAAATGACATTACATAACATATCCAACATGCCCGCTCAGTCACCCCAAATCCATCCATCTAAATATAACGATTCTCCAATCAAACTGCCAGACAAAGACAGAACATGTTAACAGAAGCTACAAACACAAAAAGTGGTAATCAGAACGAACAGAATTTTAATTCTCAAAAACGAAAAGCTTTTCAGCTTTTTAAAGTGGACTTGGGTTGGCAAAAGAAATGCAACAACACAGCAGTAAAGAAAACATAAATAAAGAAGCATCGTCTAATCAAATTCAGTGCAATAGAAGACTGAACCAGTGTTGAAGACTTGTTTGTGCTTTGAAATTGTGAATCCTGTATGCAAACAAGAAGCAGTTAAGTCAGCACCAGCTTAAAATCATGAAAACGATGGGGAAACAATCAATCAGGGAAGTTTACAGCCTACACCAGAGCAGATTCTCCACCCATTATATCACTTTGTTGAAATCAATGTAAATGAGGAGAAGCAATCATGTTGTATTTAAAGCCTAAACCCATGGAACAAACAGCTGGCTCCCACATTTTACTTTCACTCCACTGAAATAAATAGAATCAGAAAACAGTGCACAAACACAAGATAAACCAAAATATCTTTCCTTGACTGAGAGCGCATGGTATCCCGTCCCTTCCATGAGAACTGTCACACTGAGTAGAATGTGTGACACACATTTTCACACTAAACTCAAAGTAGGAACTCCCCTGGAATAAGCAGAAATCCCTCCCATTCACTGACAGAAAGCATAGACCACTCCACCCCCACAAGAAAGAATTCAGTGAACCACCTCACTTTCAATTAAGCAGAAATATGACTTCCCACCTTCGATCACTGAGCACAAGGAAATGCATCAGTTCTTCCATTCTCAGCAACAACAGGCTATGGACAATATCACTCATTGAATTAAAGTTCTTCCCCGACCCCAGTGAGCAAAAACAGAGGTGTTCACCCTCTCCTACTGAGCAGAAATCAGTGCATCCTCTCACTAGTAAAAGTGCTGTCAGCAAATCTCCATGCCGCACTGGAGAGAATTCTGGATCATAACTCCTCCGTCTTCACACCTGCACTTAACAGAAATTGAAACAATAGGTTGAATATTACAAGGGTAGGAGGGGTTGGGGAGGGGGGGGGGGGGGGGGGGAGGCCGCGAAACGCTCCACGCCAGCCTGACCCACCGCCATTAGGCTCTGCAGACAAGCTTGACAGGGACAGTGTGGGACTTCTGCCCCTCACGGGCCCCTCAGGTGAGGCCCACGCTCAGATTTTTTTTGCGGGTGGCTTGTTCTAGGGCTCCACTGGGGACCTCGGCGGAACATCTCAATCCTCTGCTCATAAATGCATTTGAGAGGTTACCGATGCCCTATTCAGTAAGGCACACAATTCCATCCAGTTCTCTCTGGATGATGCCAGAGCAGTGGGATTTGCAGCGTTCTCCGGCTTCCCACAAGTGCAGGGTGCCATCGATTGCACATGTGGCATTAAGACTCCCTGGCAGCAGCCATTACGATTCATCAATAGAAAAGGATTCCACTCTCAATGTGCAGCTGATCTGTGACCACCAAAAGCAGATTATGCAGGTCTGTGCGAGATACCTTGGAAGCTCGCACGACTCTTACATTTTGAGTCACTTGCAGGGCCACAGACCTTCGAGGGCCCTAAGCACATTCAGGGTTGGCTCATCGGTGACAAAGGCTATCCCCAAAAGACGTGGCTAATGATGGCCTTTTGGTGGACACAAAGTGCTTCAAGGAGAGGTACAATGTGGTTCATTCTGCAATACGCTCCTTGACTGAGCAGACAATTGGCATGCTGAAGATGCGTTTCTGATGTCTGCACCAGATGGGCAGCACTCTCTGTTACTCTCCCCAGAGGGTGCCTGCATCATCATGGTTGCTGCACTCTACTCAACCTGGTGCCCCAAAGGGGGGATGAGTTGCCAGATGGAGGAGCAGCATGTCTCCTTCAATGAGGACATCTAGAGAGATGAGCTCCATGAAGGTGAGGATGTTGAGGCCCCAGAGAAAGAGGCCATAGCACAGGCCAGATGTGCCCGTGAGATCCTTATAGCCACGAGGTTCCAGGATGATGATGACAAATAGCTCATACGAGCCTTTTTGACCTGTGCCCTCCATGCAGGTTTGACATTAACACCTTCTTTGCTATTCTCAGCATCTCAATGAACGACATCAATCTCAGAATGAGTAGTCACAATCTTGCATGACAATGGCCTCATCCTTGGAAGGAAAGGCAGCCTCTGGAGCATGTGGCTTTTTGGTTATGGGATAAGAAATCTACCAGCCCGCAAAATGAAACAAGTAGACATGGGACAGTCTTTTCAAACATCGTGCCAACATTTCACTGCCTATGGCAGTCTTCAAGAGGCAGGAGCAGTACTGCAAGCCTCAGTGCACTGACGGCAGTATGCCTGGAACATTGCAAGGCGCCTCAAGGGAGTCAATCATCAATCTTTGATTCTCACGTGAACATCTGAGGATTGATCTGAATCCAGACTGCGGCATCACAGGCCATTCCTCATGCAAGAATAATGTCCTGGCCTCATCCTCATACTGAGTCCCCAGAATGAGATTGTTCTTTAGGATGCAGTGATCTGTCACTCTCAGTCATGGATGCGAGCCTGCGAGTCAGCTCACTTTGTGTGCACAGAGAGAGTGCAGCTGAGGAACTGAGTGCATCCCTGAGAGTTTGGTGAGGTTCAGGTAGGAGGCATTTGTTTCCTTATGCTTTTTCTACCTATCTCACCCTGTAGGAATTGGTTCTTACTCTACTATAGGGAAAGGAGCTAGCTGTTTGGTATCTGGTAAGTAGTTAATGACTGCTCCAGTCCTAAGGTTTAAAATAGTATACAAACTGGTGGTAAAGTTAATAAAATATATAAAAAAGCAACATAAATAAGTGAACAATATAATAAAGTAACTAATTAAAACACGTTGAGGATGTATGGACAGGTGAAGTGGCAAGGCTGCAGCATGTGAGAGCTCCTGGATGCTGGTGTGAATCAGGGCAAACACGTCTGCACTAAATGTTTGCGGCTGGAGGAGCTTCAGCTCATAGTCATTGAGCTGGAGTCTAAGCTGTAGATGCTGCGACATATCAGGGAGGGGGAAAGTTACCTAGATGTTTTGTACCAGGACGCAGTCTGGTACGAAAGTATACTAATTCTCATAGTATTATTCTGGGTTATTGTAAAGTAGTTTATGGGTGTAAGTGTAGATGGTTCTGTCAGTGTGATTTAATTACACTGGAGCCAGGTAGACTGCAAGCTTGAAATTATCAAAAGAAATTAGGGGGAAAATTTCCCCCCCATCTGTGGGGGTGGGGGGGGGGGGTGGGGGGGAGAGAAGTGCGGGAGCGGGCGCGCCTCCAATCAGAGGCACGCCACCATTTTACATGGGCAGGCTAATTAAGGCCCGCCCAGCATGACGTCTGCCAGGAAGTGCTATGCGCTTCCTGTGCAGACGGTGGGGGGTGGGGGGAGGGGGGGGTGATTCCCTCAGCCGAGAGTACGCGCTTTCGAGCATGTGCGCAAAAGAGCGCACTGATCTCCCTGAGGCTAAGTGCTGCCTCAGGGAGATCAGCTCCAAATTAAAAATTGTTAAACAAATGATAGAAAGATTTCCCTGACATGTCCCCTCATGTGACACTGTCACATGAGTTGGGACATGTCCATAACTTTTATTGAAACCTTTATTAAAAATTTTAATACCCTCACGAAACCTTACCCCGCCCGTGGATGAGGTTTCATGCATTTTCTGAAGCCTGCCAGAGCTCCTGGTCCATTAATGATGTTAATTACTTTCTCAATGGCCTCAATAGGTAGCTGACTCGGCTGTGGACCTGCCGACCTGCCAATGGAGATGACACAGGGTGACATCATGAGTTCCACCTGATGTTGTCCTGCGTCATTTTACACATCGGCGAGCGGGCCCCACCCCTGCTCGGCAACCGGAAGATCCTGCCCTAGATGTAGAAGTGTACTTGAAATATTAATGAGTAAACATGTATGCTGTCTTAGCATATAAAGTGTGAAGGAAATTTGCACTTTAGATAGGTGAAGGAGTTGCTTGGATTTCAAATGATTATTAAATGTTTACAACTAGCTAGATAAGCAAGGCCAAGCAGTGTGTTTATTTTTCCCAAAAGTTACTGACAATATTGACAACATGGAAGTTTTTATATAATGGGAAAAGCACATTTCCAAAGACATATGGAACAATATAACTTACAGATTAAAGAGAAAGAAACATATATCAAGGAGAATGAAATAGTATGTTTGGGGGGGGGGGGGGCATGTAAGATCTAACAGGGGTATGTGAAACAGCCTTCGGGAAGCCTCCAACCATTTGTGAATAAGTCTGCTGTGTCCAGTAACTAAAGTTGGAGAAAAGCGTTTGGGAATTCCACTGTCAAGTGGGCACTGTGGTAACTTACTGGCTTTCTTTTTAAATTTAAAATCTATTTTGGATTGTTGCCTTAAAGGGGGTGCGTAATTGGGAGTCAGGTTAATTAGGAATTTTAGGATTTGTTATAGTATTAAGTAATTGTAGTCTTATGTGTATGCTTGAAATCTTTTCTTTTGTTAATAAATATTTAAATGTAATTTTTTAAATCTCTAAATGTCTTAGTGGACTCATTACTTCTGAATTCAGTGCACACATTTCGTAATAAATACAAATTGCAAAACCGTTGTAACAACGTGGCCAAAGTTCCCTTGTGGATTTGGTCCACCTCACGCACACCGTCTGCCACGTTATAACACAGTCACACCACTTAGGATAGGGTCTTCTGATTTGGTCAGTGGTCGGGGACAAGAGGATGTGACTCCAAATGAGGCAGATAAGGTGACTTGGAGGACAGGAGTGTAGGAGTGTCAGCCTCTGCTATTGTCCAATAGATTTGGGGTTCTCGTAGCTCGTTTGGATGAGAGTGGGGCTGCAAGATGGATGAATAAACTGAGCATGACACCGTGGTACAGAAGGCCATTCAAGTGCGGGGTGGGGGGGAAGCAAAAAAGGAATGTGGTGGTAGTAGGAGACAGTATAGTGAGGGGGATCAACACTATTCTCTGCAGCAAAGAGTGAGAGTCCAGGCGGCTGTGTTGCCTGCCCGGTGCTAGGGTTTGGGACATCTGCTCAGGGCTGGAGAGGAACTTGCAGTGGGAGGGGGAGGATCCAATTGTCGTTATCCATGTAGGTACAAACAACATAAGTAGAACTAGGAAAGAAGTTCTGCAAAGAGAATATGAGGAGCTAGGCACTAAATGACTCTCTGACTCCCCAAAGCCTGTTCACCATCCAGAAGACACAAGTCAGGAGTGTGATGGAATACTCTCCACTTGCCTGGATGACTGTAACTCCAATAATACTCAAGCTTAACACCACGCAGGACAAAACAGCCCGCTTGATTGGCACCCCATCCACAAATATTCACTCCCTCCACCATGGATGCACAGTAGCAGCAGTATGTACCATTTACAAGATGCACTGCAGAAATTCACCAAAGCTCCTTCAACAGCAACTTCCTAATTCACAACCACTATCATCTAGAAGGACAGGGGCAGCAGACACATGGGAACACCACCACCTGGAAGTTCCCCTCCAAGCCATCCTGACTTGGAAATATATCGTTGTTCCTTCACTGTCACTAGGTCAAAATCCTCCATAACAGAACTGTGGGAACACCTACTCCACATGGACTTCATTGGTTCAAGACGGCAGCTCCCCACCACCTTCTCACAGGCAATTAGGGATGGGCAATAAATGCTGGCCTAACCAGCAACGCCCACAACCCATGAATGTATAGAAAAAATTAAAAAGCAGACCTCAAAGGTTATAATCTCTGGATTATTACCTGAGACACATGCAAACTAGCATAGGGTACATAAAATTAGAGAGATGAATATGTAGCTCAAAGACTGGTGTGGGAGAATTGGGTTCTGGCTTGTGGGGCATTGGCACCAGTACTGGGGAAAGTGGGGGCTGTACCGTTGGGACAGTCTACACCTGAACCATTCTGGGACCAGTGTTCTTGCAAACCGCATAACTAGGGGAGTAGAGAGAGTTTTAAATTAAATAGTGGAGGCAAGGGATCAAGTATGGGCAGATTTGGTATATCAAAGAGTAGAGATAAGGGAAGTGAGGAAGGTATTAATAAGGGAAATAATAAACAGACTGTAACAGGAATGGACAGGGAGTACGTGTCTAAGAGTAAATCGACAAATAAGGCTAGAGGCTACAAAAATAATAAAAGGACAAAACATAAGGCTCTGAATCTGAATGCATGTAGCATCTGAAACAAAACAGCTGAACCAATAATGAAAATAGAGATTAATAAGTATGATCTAATAGTCGTTACAGAGACATGATTGCAGGATGGCATAGATTGGGACCTGAATATTGAAGCATATGAGTATGGGAATGATAGGAAGTGAGGAAAAGGCGGATGCATGGTTCTGTTAATTAAAGACAACATTAGCTCAATAGAGAGGGATGACCTAAGTTCAGGAAACCAGGAAATAGAAGCGGTTTGGGTAGAGATGAGGAATGATAAAGGCAAGAAGTCACTTGTGGAGTGGTGTACAGGCCCCCTAACAGTAATCACACGGTAGGACAAGGTCTTAAAGAAGAAATAGTGCGAGCCTGTCGGAAAATTACGGCGATTATCGTGGGGGATTTTCTACATAGAGACTGCAATAATCAAATGGGCAAGTTATCTTCGATGACGAACTCATAGAATGTTTTCAGATTAATTTCTTAGATTAGCACGTTCTGGAGCCAATCAGGGTGCAGGCTTTGCTAGACCTGGTACTGTGCAATGAGATGGGATTAATTAATGACCTCATCATGAAGGTTCCCCTAGATAACAGTGATTATAATATGATTGAATTTTACATTCAGCTTGAGGGAGAGAAGAGTGGATCGAAGATTAGTATTTAAGGGCAATTATAAGGGCACGAAAGCAGAGCTAGCAAAAGTGAACTGGCAATTTAGGTTAAGGGATAGGTCAATAGAGATGCAGTGGCAGATATTTAAGGGGCTATTTCAGAATACACAGAATAGATACATTCCAATGAGAAAGAAAAATTCCAAGGGGAGGACCTACCATCTGTGGTTAACTAAAGTAGTTAAAGATAGTATCAAACTTAAAGAAAAAACATATAATTGCGCAATGATGGGTGGCAGGTCAGAAGATTGGCCAGAATATAAAAAACATCAAAGAATTACTAAAAGGTTAACAATGAGGGAAGGAAGATAGCTAGAAATATAAAGGCAAATAGTAAGAGTTTCTATGGATAGTTAAAAAAGAGTTAACAAAGTGAGTACTGGTTTGATAGAAAATGAGTCTGGGGAGTTAGTAATGGAAAATAAGGAAATGGCAGATGAATTGAACAGGTATTTCACATTGGTCTTCACTATAGGGGGTACAAGTAACATCCCAGAAATGGCTGTAAGTCAGGAAATGGTAGAGAGGGAGGAACTCAAGAAAATTACAATCACCAGGGAAGTGATACTTAACAAATTGTTGGAACTGTCATCATGGCCACAGATCCTATTCCCGAATTACTTAAGGATATATTGAACTTTTAAGTAAGGCACGTGTTTTTTGAAAAAAGGACATACAAGCAAAAGCTAGTTGAGACTGTAAGGTAACCATTTGCTGGAAAATTGCTATGTGGATTACCTGACCAACTAGTTCAGAGAGAACAGAATGTCACAGCTAAAATACGTGACACAGCCTACTTCAGACAGAGGCACTTCAAAGGAAAAGGTATAAACTGAACTGTAATCTCCTGTGGTTGTCGAGTTAATGGAAAATTACCATCTCAGCCGAAACCCAGTTGTATCCCAGACTATGAACATGGATGGAGTTGAAAAGAAAACAGATCTGGGCGAAAGGCATGTTTGATATGTTCCTTCTAGGAATACACAAGGAAAACAGTTTAAAAAAGCCAACTGCAACCTTAGTTCTGTGTGCTAGTCTGGTGTGTGTGCGCTGTGAAGGTCACAGCTGAAGAACACAAACTGGACATCTCTGTGCTTGGAGATTAAAAAAAACCTCTTTCTCTCTGATTGCTGGAAACAAGTCACAAGCAAAGACAGTCAAAAAGAAAACAGGAAAACTCCTTTCAGCTAACCTGTGGAACCAAGAATCTCCAACCCAACTACTCAACTGTCAAAGTCAGTGCTACCTAAATCACCCCAACTTAACAGCTGCAACGTTTCTCCATCTACCCCTCACGGACAAGCCAAAGGACTGATTTGTATATTTTTAAAAACTTTTATTTTTGGACTCAATTTCTCATTTCTAATCTGTGTGTATGTGTGCTGCATTTTTATTATTTTTCCTCCAGTTTAGTAACTAATAAACTCTCTCTTTCATTCAGACAGCCTGGTTAAATTGGCTCCTTTTAAAGCATAAATACATTTGGACTGGGAAAAGGTATCCACGAGGGAATTCTTTTAAATTAACCCTGTTTCGACCAACTGAGGGGGTTGAATAAAGAAAGGGAGCCAATTCAACCCTCCTCACTCAGGAGCATAATAATTTGGAGTACCTCATTTGGGTTCATAACAAATTGGGAGAACCTCGCCCAGGGACAGGTCATAACACTGTGGGTTGACAAGTCCCTGGGTCCAGATGGATTTCATCCTAGTGTCTTAAAACAAGTGGCTAGTGAGATAGTTGATGCATTGATTTTAATTCACCAATATTCACTAGATTCGGGGATGGTTCCATTAGATTGGAAAATAGTTAATGTAACTCCTTTATTCAAAGGGAGGGAGACAGAAAGCAGGATGCTATAGACCAGTTAGCCTAACATCTGTCATAGGGAAAATGTTAGAAGCTATTATTAAAGACATTATAACAGGGCACTTCGAAAAATTCAAGGTAATCAGGCAGAGTCAACTGGCAGAGTCAATATGCCACAAAGGTCAGCAGCAGCCCTAAAATAAACCTGAGGTGAAGAAGTTTGGGGTCACGGTCACCTTCAGTGCTAACAGCAGGGCCTGTTGATGGGTGGTTGTAGGGGCCAATACATCATTCAGGAGGGCTCAGAGGTCAGTCACTATTTCCCTGGACAACCAAAGTCTCCTCCTGCACTCTAACATCTCCAGGTAATTGAGCCTATTGCAGTACACACGGTGCTCAGGGTATTCTTGGTGCCTTCTCCTCCTTGGAGCTGGCTGTTGTGGTTATGCCTTTTGCTGCCTGGGGACACTTCCTCATGGCACATGAGGCTACTTCTGCAGCTGTTCTTCCTGAATTGCCTGTAAGCGTGAGGGAGCTGCACCCATGTCCAGTGGCAGAATTCCTTTCTTTATTCAAGCCTGACTGAATGGACTGATGCTCTGTTGATGGCAGAATTTTGCCCAGGCTCTGTTTTTTCAAGGGCTGCACCCCTGCTTCCACCCTCCCTAGTGCAAATCTAGGGCCTTCCCTGAGATTTTCTGGTCGAATTACTGCAAAGGTTTTCTTACATGCACAATTTTCAGGACTTTCCCACTTATGAGAGGCTTCCACTGTGTTCCGGGCTTCGTTTATGGAGCCTTCTGAAGCCTGCACACCTCCCTCAAAATAGCAAATTGACTGCATCAGCAGTTTTTTCAATGGTCCTTCCAACATCCCTTGCTATGAATGCCAGATCAAGACCCAACTCCATCCCCATGCCAGTGAAAATGGCCAGTGCCAGAAAAGGAATGGGAATTCCCCAGGACCCGCCGCCTTTATTGTCCCATCTTACATGATTCAGCCCTGCAATGGGACAGAAAAATCTGGTCCTTAGCGTCAGTACAAAATTCACCTGCTGTAGGAATGAAAGATTTGGGATAGATTAACTCCTGGGCCCCTTTTTAATGCTGACAGCCAACTTCCCACCCCCACCCATTGCGGTCAAGGGGAGATATCTTCTTCTTTTTCAAGGCAGTCATTACCTGCCACTTGTCAGCCCAAATCTGGATGCTACGGACTTCCTGCTCTAGGTTGGAAAGAGCTGTTTTAGTATAAAGGAAGCTCTGAATGGAGTTAAACATCAAAATTGTCAACCAACAGCCCAATTCTGAACTTATGAAGGAGGGAGGGTCATTGATAATGCAGCTGAAGATTGTCATGTTCAGGGTGCTTCTCTGAACAACTCCAGCAGTGATGTCCACAACTGACCTGTGACGACCAGAGTCATCTTCCAGTCACTTAAGGGTTTTCTCTTTGACACTATTGCCTTTGGGTTTTCTAGGTTTCCAGTTTAGTTTTTTCTGGCATCAATATTTTACTCAGCTTCAGTGAACAGTTTTATAAACAATTATTATAATATAAGAAAGTGTTTCAATAATAATCTTCATCAGAACTAATCTCTAAATTACCAAGATAATCATCTGCTGCAGTTCTAAAAGCTGGCACTTCCTTTTTTAAGCTAGGTACAACTGATTATATATGATTGAGAAAACATAGTCTGGATATTTTAATACAACTCATCTCCATGGGCTACTAATGAACTGTCTGAGTGAAGCTTAAATTTCAACTTAATTTTAATTATCTTCAACCTTGCTGCCATTCACTCTATTTAAAGGGGATTGAACTCTAAAGGGAATGGAGAATCCTTTCAAAATAAAAGTACTTTACTTCCTAATTTCCCTTTCAGGGAAGACTAAGACTATCTTATAAAATATAATCTTCAATATCTTCCACTTTAACCAGAGATCCCAAAGATCCATGAACAGCGGATTCTGCTGCTTTGCATGACTATCACATTCATTGGTGCTGTCCAAATGTGATCCTGTACAAGTCTGCAGGGTATCTTGGAGGGTGACACATTTGCATGGGTTTGGTTGACAAAAAGACAATTTGGGATGTTTCTTTAGTGCCAGGAAACTGGGGAAGGATAGGTTGCTCAATCTTTCCACCCTGCAGCCCTGCCTTCATTCCAATTGATTCCAAAACAAAGGAGTTGATCCAGGAAATACTTAAAATTCCATTCTGATTCCTTGCCAGGCCTGGGCCTGACTGGTGGGACCCACAAGTGCTCTCATTGTGGAAGGTATGCCTCATATTCAAGGTCTGTCAGCTGTTTCTGAAATGCTGGACTTTTACAAAAACTCTCCCCCAGCCTTTCAATTATCTTGGAAGATGCATTACTTATGAAAGAAATTAGAAACCGGAACAAATAAGAGAGACCCGAGGAACTGCTGTCTCGCCGAGGGATATCGAGGAAGGAATTCATAATTCACATCTGTACATCTCTGCACAAATTCTGATTGACGTGTAGTCTATCACCGAGAACATGGCCACTTCAGAGCCATCTGTACCACAGGATTCCTTGGTTGAGATTTAGCTTTCATTACAAATGTTTTCACTGGGGCTCTAACGACTTGGGTTCCAAAATAAAAGCAATATGTCTTTTCTGGAATTGACATGGTGGGTATCAGATAACACTGGATATAAACAATCTCAATGCTTCCCAGTGGTTTTCTCCCACATAGGTTGTGACCATGGTGACGAAATGATTTCCAACTGTGTCATTCTTTTGTCTTTTACAGCATAAGACAGCACATGTAAATGATAATTTACAGGTCAAAGCCATCAATGATTTATACATTGAGCTTCCCAGTCAGTATCCATTTCTTCTTTCTTTTTGTCTGCCAAATTGACACTGCACCTCCTAGTCCTCTTGTTTTATGGCTATTCTATTTTGGGTAAAGATTCTGTGCATTAAATGACAAGTTCAGATGATCTGGGAGACCCTCTCAGAGCTATAGACCAGGTTGTCCTCCTCCCCTCCAAACTGTAGAATCTCTGTTCTACCTAAATTTAATAGACATGTGTAGCATTATATCTGCAGTCCATGTTTTTTCTAGAATTTCTCAATGGCATCAACAACCAATTCTTCAATGGGTATCTTTAATTGTTTAGCAGTCATCTGTTCAGTTTTGGTGGTACTGCTTCAAACTGAAGGAACCAATGCTCCATATCACAAATTGCCTTGTATGATTCTTGTGGTTCATTACCATCTGCACATCAATATAATGGAATACTTTTTCTTCAAATATGCCATATGGTTGTTGGTAGGAGTTCAGGAAGACGTGTGTCATCAATGAGGCCATACATTTTGGGAACATAAAAGTGTAGTCGCCTCCTATGATGCTGCAGCCTCCATTCTAGGAGGAAAAATGATGAATACGTTTTCTCTCACAAGCAAAGCTCCTGTTACTTATTTGATGTATTGATGCAACAAAGATTGATTGATTTGGCAAATGTGTTGAAAGGTGACTTGAAGGGATCTGGTAGTGCAGAAATATAATAATAACCTTCAGTTATAGCTGTGCCTATCTGGGAACTTATGAGGAAACTGCAAAATGTGGTCACGGACTCTGGTGAAACATGGATAAAAAAAAGTTCTCTTCAGATGTACCATGGTAAGTGTACCTTCCTCTAAATGCACAGCTCCTGAGATGAGAAAAAAATAGGTTCCCAGCCGCAATCATTTTGATCTTTTTCCTCCAAGTAAAGTCCTCTTCCTTTTCTAAACCTAGGACTGCTTTAGGGATGTCATAAGGAATTTCCAGGCTGAAAAATGTGATTTTTGCCAGAGTATTTGCAACTCTCAGCAATACTGCTACAGGGAATATTTGTAATGCACAAAAATTGCTGAATAGACATCGAAATGTTAAAAAAAATCCCGAGACGGTAATAATCAATCAAACAACCCTTTAAGAAGTAAACTCCAGTAACTAAGCAGTAACTCTTAGCAGCGGCAAGTATTGCAAAGGGAATGACCAGGTGGAAAGACAATCACTGGCATTGACAAGGGACCAATTTGCATAGGATTGTATGTCGATCGTGTAGACACTTATGATTTTGAGAGTTTATGGTGCATGTAGCTTCAAAATGATGAAGCAGTTTAATATTTAGTTTCCTGCAGCATCCTTCACAATAGCTTTCACATTTCATCAGTAAGAGTGTGCTGCTTTTTGAAACTGTTTTTTTTTATTGTTGGAGAATAACCATAGTTTATATCCCTGTGATACCTACCTTCATATTGAAATGTACTTTTTCCCTGAGAGCTGGCATCGAGTTAGATTGGCTTACCTTTGCATCTGAAATAATTTATTTCCACTGTTTTTCTAAACAACCTAAACTTCATTCTGTGACTGATTTCTTTGAGGTTGTTTTATTTCATTCTCTGAACAGTTGGAAATCAATTAACTGAAATTATGCATTGTGAATGAGAATGGTAGGGATTCCACTGTCTATTCAGCTATGCATGAAATTAGCAAATTATTAGGTCTTCTGGATAATTTGAGCAGAATTGTCATGAAATTTAAATGTCAGACGCATTAATTAAATGTAATCGAATTAATTGTTCGTAAATGAAGATAGTAGAATTGCCAAATTCAGGCAAAGAAGTTTAGGAATCCATAAGAAATGTAGGTCAGTAAAGCATGTAATTTACGAAACTCACACTCAACAGGACACCTGACCTAAACAGGATAAGCCTAGAACCTGAACAAAATAAATAAAGGAAGCTGTATTAATTCTTGCTGTTTCATAAACCAAAGTTTATACCACAGATAATTTATAATCCTGATATACGAGAAAGGATGAATGCATGATTAATTAATAATGATAAATAGGTTCCATAGCATCTTACAGGGCATTTTCAGAGATCATCTGTAAAATACAGAGTTTTATATATATACAGCATGGTTTCACATTGTAGAGGACACTATATCACTCAATGAGGGCTAAATCCTATGGGGCTACATTCGGGCAGTTTTCACAGAATTGTAGAATCATGG
Source organism: Cetorhinus maximus (assembly GCF_964194155.1). Lineage (NCBI taxonomy): Eukaryota > Metazoa > Chordata > Chondrichthyes > Lamniformes > Cetorhinidae > Cetorhinus > Cetorhinus maximus. The sequence continues at coordinate 51,449,270 of NC_135897.1, read as the reverse complement.
AACGGTTATAGTACAGGAGGCCATTCAGCCTGTCGTGTCTATGCCGGCTTTCTGCAAGAGCAAGTCAGCTAGTCCCACTCACCTGCCCTTTTCCCATAGCCCAACAATTTGCTTTCTTTTCAGGTGCTTATCCAATTCCCTTTTGAAAGCTTTAATTGAATCATCCTCCGCCATACTCTCAGTCAGATCCTGATCTTAACTATTCACTGTGTGAAAATTTTTTCACAGATCACCATTCATCTTACATTTGTGTCACCTGGTTCTCCAACCTTCTGACAATGGGAGCAATTTCTCTCTATCTACTCTGTCTAAACCCTGAATGATTTTGAATGCCTCTATCAGATCTCCTCTCAACCTTCTCTGCTCCAATCTATCAGTGTTACTGGAGTCCATTATCTCTGGAATTATTCTTTTAAACCTTTTCTACACCCTCTCTAAAGCCTTCACATCCTTCCTCAAGTATGATGCCCAGAATTGGGCACAATGCTCTAGTTGAGGCCTAAACAGTGCTTTATAGAAGTTAAAACTTCTTTGTTTTTGTAAATTATGTGCTTATTTATAAAGCCCAAGATCCTGTGCTTATTTAATCACTTTCTCAACCCTGCCAAGTTCAAGAATTTGTGCACATATACCCCAGGTCTCTGTGCTCCTGCACCCCTTTAAAATTAATGTTTGACTTCACAGTTCTCTACATTAAATTTCATCTGCCACATGTACCCTATTCAACCAACTTGTCTATATCCTCTTGAAGCTTAACACTATCCTCCTCACTGTTCACAACACTTCCAAGTTTTGTGTCATTTGCAACTCTTGAAATTGTAGTCTGTACACCCAAGTCTAGGTCATTAATGTACATAAAGAAAAGCAGTTGCCCATTACCAGCCCCTGGAGAACCTCACTGTATACCTTCCTCCAGTCTGAAAAGCAACCATTCAGCACTACTTCCTGCTTCCTGTCATTCAGCCAATTTTGCATCCATGCTGCCACTATCTCTTTTAATCCATGAGTTTCAAATTAGCTCGCAAGCCTATTAAGTGCCACTTTGCAAAATGTCTGTGTAAAATGGTCCATGTAGATCCCATCAACTGCAATACCTTCATCAACCCTCTGTGTTGCCACATCATAAACTCAATTAAGACAGTTATTTTAACCCGACATGCTCGCAGAGAGAAGGTGAGCAGTTAAAATTGGTTGGGAAATGTTTCTGCTGGTGTCCTGTTCCATTCCCTCTGCTTTCTGCTTTGACCTGCCCTTGTGAGTCGGCAGTAAACGCTTGTGGTAATCTGATGCGTGATATATCTTTAAGGCAAATGTTGTAATGTAAGACCACATGATCTTGGTACCCAATAGTAGAGCAGCATGGGCTACCTCTGTAGCCAGTAGTTTTGAGTTAGAGTCTGAAGAGTTAAGACAAAGTTATGAGTTGTAAGCACGGAAGTGTAGCTGCTGAGTTCCCTTTATAAATAAACAGAATGTGTTTCTTCTAAGAATGGTCTACAGATCTTCTCTGTCATGGTACCAACTCGGTCACCCCGAAAAAGCATGCAACCCGGATCCTTTAGCCCCAACAAACCAGGCACTGGATCCAACAAACAAGCGACGAGAGTAAAAAGCGAGAAAAGACATGAAAGGACGAGGTAAACAGCAAGAAAGAATGAAGGAAATCAGAAGAACCGAAAGAACCACCTCGCATGTTACTTGTAAGTAAAGAAAAATTTCCTTTCCGATCGTCGAAGCAATCCCCTTATTTGGATGAGTGGAGCCTTTTGAACCAACCTCGGATGACTAGTTTCATTATGTTGATTGCCTCACGTTCTTCTTCCAGGCAAATGACCTTGTGGGGGAGGAGAAGAAGTGCGCGACCCTCTTATCCACGTGTGGCAGGAAGACATTTGGATTAAATCAAAATTTGTTGGCACCCAGTGCCCCAGATTCCAAAAGTGTTCATGGCTTAGTGAACCTTGTAAAGAATCATTACCAGCCCAAGCTGTCGACGATGCAATGGTTCAAATTTAACTCAAGGAATAGAGCCGTGGGGGAGACAGGTGCTTGTTATGTTGCAAGTCTGAAACAATTAATTGAACATTGTGAGTTTGGTACATCTATCATGATATGCTTAGAGATCATTTGGTGCGCAGTATAAATGAAGATGCGATTCAGAAGAGACCACTGTCTGAAACAAATTTTAATTTTCGGGGGGAGACGATGGCATAGTGGCATTGTTGCTGGGCTAGTATTCCAGAAACCCAGTGTAAAGCTCTGGGGACCCAGGTTTGAATTCCACCACAGCAGATGGTGAAATTTGAATTCAATAAAAATCTGGAATTAAAAGTCTAATGATGACCATTGTCGATTGTTGTAAAAACCCATCTGGTTCACTAATGTCCTTTAGGGAAGGAAATCAGTCATCCTTACCTGGTCTGGCCTACATGTGACTCCAGACCCACAGCGATGTGGTTGACTCTTAGTGAGTGAGCAAGCCACTCAGTTGTAACAAACTGCTACAAAGTCACAAAGAAGGAATGAAACCCGACGGATCACCCAGCATTGACCTAGGCACCTTAAACGACAACGGCAATCACAGCCCTATCGACCCTGCAAAGTCCTCCTTGCTAATATAAGGGGGCTAGTGCCAGAATTGGGAGAGCTGTCTCACAAACAGCCTGACATGGTCATCTTCATGGAATCATACCATACAGATAATGTCCCAGACTCCGCCATCACCATCCCTGGGTATGTCCTGTCCCACTGGCAGGATAGACCCAGCAGAGGCGGCGGCACAGTGGTATACAGTCAGGAGGGAGTTGCCCTGGGAGTCCTCAATATCGACTCTGGACCCCATGAAGTCTCAAGGCATCAGGTGAAACATGGGCTAGGAAGCCTCCTGCTGATTACCACGTACCACCATCTCTCAGCTGATGACTCAGTGCTCCTCCATGTTGAACATCACTTGGAGGAAGCACTGAGGGTGGGAAGGGCGCAGAATGTACTCTGGGTGGAGGACTTCAATGTCCACCAAGAGTGGCTCGGTAGCAGCACTACTGACTGAGCTGGCCAAGATCTAAATGACATAGCTGTTAGACTAGGGTCTGAGCCAGGTGGTGAGGGAACCAACAAGAGGGAAAAACATACTTGACCTCATCCTCACCAACCTGCCTGCCACAGATGCATCTGTCCTTGACAGTATCGGTAGGAGTAACCACCGCACAGTCATTGTGGAGATGAAGTCCTGCCTTCACGTTGAGGAATCTTCCATCATGTTGTGTGGCACTACCACCAGCTAAATGGGATAGATTTCGAACAGATCTCGTAACTCAAGACTGGACATCCATGAGACGCTGTGGGCAATCAGCAGCAGCAGAATTGTACTCGAACACAATCTGTAACCTCACGGCCTGGCATATCCCCCACTCTACCATTACCATCAAGCCAGGGGATCGACCCTGGTTGAATGAAGAGTGCAGGAGGGCATGCCAGGACCAGCACCAGGCATACCTAAAATTGAGGTATCAACCTGTTGAAGGTATAACTTGCGTGCCAAACAGCATAGGCAGTCATAGACAGAGCTAAGCGATCCCACAACCAACGGATCAGATCTAAGCTCTGCAGTTCTGCCATATCCAGTCGTGAATGGTGGTGGACAATTAAACAACTTACTGGAGTAGGAGGCTCCACAAATATCATCATCCTCAATGATGGAGGAGGCCAGCACATCAGTGCAAAAGATAAGACTGAAGCATTCGCAACAATTTTCAGCCAGGAGAGCAGAGTGGATGATCCATCTTGGCCTCCTCTGGAGGTCCCCAGCATCACAGATACCGGTCTTCAGCCAATTTGATTCAAATGATATCAAGAAACGGCTGAAGGCACTGGATACTGCAGAGGCTATGGGCCCTGACAATATTCCGGCAATAGTACCAAAGACTTGTGCTCCAGAACTTGCTGCGCCCCTGGCCTAGCTATTCCAGTACAACACTGGCATATACTCGGCTATGTGGAAAATTGCCCAGGTATGTCCTGTACACAAAAAGTAAGACAATTCCAACCCGGCCAATTACTGCCCCATCAGTCTACTCTCCATCATCAGTAAAGTAGTAGAAGGGGTCATCAGCAGTGCTATCAAGTGGCACTCACTTAGCAATAAGCTGCTCACTGATGCCCAGTTTGGGTTCTACCAGGGCCACTCAGCTCCTGACCTCATTACAACCTTGGTTCAAACATGCACAAAAGAGCTGAACTCCTGAGGTGAGATGAGAGTGACTGCCCTTGATAGCAAGGCGGCATTTGACCAAGTGTGGCCTCAAGGAGCCCTAGCAAAACTGGAGTTAATGGGAATCAGGGGGAAAAAAACTCTCTGCTGTTTGGAGTCATGCCTGGCACAAAGGAAGATGGTTCTGGTTGTTGGAGGTCAGTCATCTCAGCTCCAGGACATCAATGCAGGAGTTCCTCAGGGTAGTATCCTCAGCCCAACTATCTTCAGCTGCTTCATCAATGACCTTCCTTCCATCATAAGGTCAGAAGCGGGGATGTTTGCTGATGATTGCACAATGTTCAGCATCATTCGCGGCTCCTCAGATACTGAAGCAGTCTATGTCCAAATGCAGCAAGACCTGGACAATATCCAGGCTTGGGCTGACAAGTGGCAAGTAACATTTGCGCCACACAAGTGTCAGGCAATGACCATCTCCAACAAGAGAAAATCCAACCATTGTCCCTTGATGTTCAATGGCATTACCATCTCTGAATCCCCCACTATCAACACCCTGGGGGTTACCATTGACCAGAAACTGCCCTGGACTAGCTATATAAATACCGTGGCTGCAAGAACAGGTCAGAGGCTAGGAGTCCTGCGATGAATAACTCACCTCCTAACTCCCCAAAGCCTGTCCACCATCTACAAGGCACAAGTCAGGAGTGTGATAGACTTCTCCCCACTTGCCTGGATGAATGCAGCTCCCATAACACTGAAGAAACTAGACACCATCCAAAACAAAGCAGCCCACTTGATTGGCATCACATCCACAAACATTCACTCCCTCCACCACTGATGCACAGTAGCAGTAGTATGTACCATCTACAAGATGCACTGCAGGAATTCACCAAGGCCCCTTAGTTAGCACCTTCCAAATCCACGAACACTACCATCTAGAAGGACAAGGGCAGCAGATAGATGGGAACACCACCACCTGGAAGTTCCGCTCCAAGTCACTCACCATCCTGACTTGGAAATATATCGCCATTCCTTCACTGTGGCTGGGTCAAATCCTGGAACTCCCTTCCTGACAGCACTGTGGGTGTACCTACACCACATGGACTACAGAAGCTCAAGAAGGCAGCTCACCACCACCTTCTCAAGGGCAACTAGGGATGGGCAATAAATGCTGGCCCAGCCAGCGAAGCCCACATCCCATGAATGAATAAAAAAAAATGCATTGGAAATCGCTCTGGCAATAGAAGGTGCAGTGCAAGACTTGAGAGCCATACAAGGAGCACAAAATGACACCGTCCTCCACATTGGGAGGGGAGCCTCAGCCAAAAAGAGCGTGAAAATGCAAAGCTTTACTCAGAAGTGAGAAGCAGCCACTGCTAGCAGACAAATTAAAAGAGATAACTTAGCAGCAAAAACATGGCATCATGGTGACAGAAGTGGAAGCAGATAACCTTGTAATGAATTACAGTTTAAAAAGATATAATGGTTTTTCTGTCATAGAAATGGACACCTCATGAGACATTGTAAAGATAGAATCAGGCAGACTTTCAGACAAAAGCTAAAACCCAATGAAATTAATAGCATTGAAAAGCCTGAAGTAATAGATTCAGATATTTATTCATTATATAATTTAAAGATAGGAAGAACAGAACCTATCTATGTAACTATGAGAGTGAATGAGAGGACTATCAGAATGGAGGTGAATACTGCAGCAGTCAGTACGGTGATAGGTGAGATACTTTTACATACCTGAATCATGGGGAACGTGAACTAAATTTGGAAGAAACTGATGCCAAATTGAAGACTTGTATGTCTTCTCCCATGTAAGTTAAGGGCATATGTAAAATCACAGTACACTACGGAGGTCAAACAGTGAAATTACCCTTGATGGTAGTAGCAGGTGAGGGACCTAGTCTCTCCTCGGACAAAATTGGCTGAAAGAAATTAAATTGGAATGGACAAAAATCTTCCAACTGAGAACTAAAAGGCTATCAGAGTGACTACAAAAATATGCCTCAGTTTTCAAGGACAAACTTGGAAAGATTGATGGGCTACAAGCAAAAATTCATGTAGATCCAGAGGCAACACCAAGATTCATGAAGGCAAGGCCAATACCTTATGCAATGCGAGAAAAAGTAGACGCTAAACTGAATTAGAAAAACTGATTAGAAAGACTGGGAGTGATACAACCAGTGTTGTTTTCAGAGTGGGCAGCACCAATTGTACCTGTTCTCAAACCTGACCAAAGTGTTCGAATATATGGGGACTATAAATTAACAGTCAATAAAGTGGCTAAGTTGGTCAGACATCCCATGCCAAAAATTGAAGACTTGTACACTAAACTGGCAGGTGGAATCGCCTACGCGAAGCTTGATATGAGTCATGCTTATCAACAACTGGAATTAGAAAAGGCCTCCCAGAAGTTTGTCACCATTAATACACACAAAGGGTTGTACCAATATACCCGTTTACCTTTTGGTGTATCTTCAGCTTGCGCCATATTCCAAAAAACCATGGAAAGTTTACTACAGGGACTGTCTGACATAGTAGTTTATTTGGATGATGTTCTCGTGATTGGACTCACTGAAAAGGAACATTTGATGAACTTTGAAGAAGATTTGAAACGTTTTTCGCAGGTTGGAGTGCAGTTGAAAAAAGAAGAGTGCGCATTCCAAGCGAAAGAGGTAACTTACCTAGGTCACAAGGTAGATTCACAAGGCCTACATCCAGTTGAAGAAAAAGTAGAAGCCATTCGAGAAGCACCAGTGCCAAAGAATACATCCAAACTGAAATCATTCTTGGGGACGATCAGTTACTATGGACGCTTCTTGCCTAATTTGTCGACAGAACTGGCACCACTGGATTACTTGCTCATGAAAAAACAGTGATGGTCTTGGCAAACACCACAGGAAGAAGTTTTCACAAAAGTGAAACAGTTGTTAAAATAATCTACACTTCTGGTACATTTTGACCCCAAAAAAGAATTGATATTAATGCGTGACGCATCTCCCTATGGAGTGGGAGCAGTGCTTTCCCATTGAATGGATGATGGATCAGAACGACCCATAGGATATGTATCAAGAACACTCAATACTGCAGAAAAAGGGTACTCTCAAAAAGAAAAAGGCCTGTCAATCATTTTCGGTGTTAAGAAGTTTCACCAATATGTACATGGTCATCATTTTACTATCATATCGGACCACAAGCCATTATTAGGATTATTCAGCAAAGACAAGGCTATACCCCCTATAGCTTCAGCAAGAGTACAAAGATGGGCATTGACCTTGGCAGCATATGAGTATACTTTCGTTCACAGAGCTGGAAGCCAAATTGCAAATGCAGATTAGAAAACTTAGTGAGAAGCTGTATGCAGTGTCAACAAGTACAAAAATTACCTGCAACAGCCAGCAGCTCTGTTACACCCCTGGGAGTGGCCAGAAAGGCCATGGGTGCGAGTACATATTGACTTTGTGGGACCTTATATGGGAACAATGTTCCTGCTTATGGTTGATGCACATTCAAAATGGATGGACAAATATGAAGTGACATCTTCTACTACAATAGAAAGGCTATGACAAAGTTTTGTAATTAACAGATTACCTGAAGTGATCGTATCAGACAATGGAACAGTGTTCATAAGTGTTGAATTTCACCGATTTATCAGCGTCAATGGTATTACTCCACTAGTGAGAACTCCACTATACAAATCTTCTTCAAATGGACTGGCCGAGAAAGCAGTTCAAATCTGGTATGAAGAAATTGTCTGAAGATTCTATAGCGACTAAATGAGCACGTTTTCTTTTCCATTATAGAACCACTCCTCTTAGGACAACAGATGTCACACTGTGGAATTGTTGATGAAGCGCTGTCCCTGATCGAGATTGAGCCTAATTATGCCAAACTTGAGGTGGAAAGGAGAAAGGAGTCAGGGAAGTCAGAAAATTGGACATTACTGTCACAGTTGTGACAGGATGTTTAACATAGGAGAGAAAGTGTTTTTTTTAAATTTAGAGTAGGACCAACGTGGTTGCTTGGTGAAATGAGTGCAGTAACAGGACCTCTTTTCTACCACGTGAAAATGGAAGATTGAGTCATACAGAGACATGTGGATCATATAAGAAGAGAAACAAAATACCCAGAAATGATTCCACCAGTGTTCGTGACTGAATCAACGTCTCCTGTTGAAAGAACTCAACTGAGTACAGATGTGTCTGAAGGGCCGACTGTACCCGAAAGAGTCGAAGGAACAGAATTGCAGGTACCTACTGAAGAACCAGATGCTCAGACGACTACAGTGAGGGAGATTCTGGATCAAACATCCGAAGCTGTAGAGCCGAGGCATTCTACACGCATAAGGAAGCCCCCAGAAAAACTTTGTACTTTCGGGGAGGCGGTGGCATAGTGGTACTTTCACTGGACTGGCAATCCAGAGACTCAGGGTAACGCTCTGGGGACCTGGGTTTGAATCCTGCCATGGCAGATGGTGGAATTTTAATTCAATAAAAATCTGGAATTTAAAAAAAAAGTCTAATAATCTGTTGTCCTCACCTGGTCTGGACTACATGTGACTCCAGATCCACAGCAATATAGTTGACTCTGAAATGCCCTCTGAACAAGAGCAATTAGGGATGGGTAATAAATGCTGGTCTAGCCAGTGACACCCATATCCCATGAACAAACAATAATAAAAAATATTATTGAGTAATTTGATATTTTGAAAAAATTGTAAAATGTATTTCTTAGTAAAGGGGGAGGTATGTAGTAATCTGATGTGTAATATATCTTTAAGACAAATGTTATAATGTAAGATCACATGATCTTGGTACTCAATAGCAAAGTAGCATAGGCTACCTCTGTAGTCAGTAGTCTTGAGTTAGGGTCTGAAGGGTTAAGACAGAGTTTTGAGTTGTAAGAACACAAGTGTAGCAGCCAGTTTCCTTCTTTAAACATACAGAACGAAGTCCACTGTCGTCATCGTGGTGCAAGTACAATTTCATTGATTGGGACATCCTGGACAAGGGGACATAGCTTAAAAATTAAGCCAGGCTGTTCAGGTGTGAAGTTAGAAAACATTTCTATGCGCAAAGGTTGATGTAAGTTTGGAACTCTCTTCCACAAGCAGCAACTGATGCTTCGTCAATTGAAAATTTTAACTTTGAGATTGGTAGATTCATAATGGCTGGTGGGGCCGGGGCTGGGGCCGGGGGGTGCATAGGATAGTAAGTTGGTTAATGCTCACCTCAATCTGGTCTGCATTTAGACCAGGTTTAATTTTCTCTATGCAGAATAGCAAATGCATTCACATTGAATTTCAATCTGCACAATTTTAATGGTTTTTAAAATAAATACGTTAATCAGTATTAAAATAGAGCAGGAAGAAAAGGTGAACACACTAACCAATGTGCTAAAAATAGCATATTGAACAAATGAAATCCCCAGGACATTTAAATAAATTTTACAAGGTTCTGCATCTTAGGCTTCCAAATTGGATAAAGCTGTGTAGATTAATGGAAAATTGCCCTCCGGGTTGAAAATTGCCTTGGCAACAGCAAGCAGATGATGATGATGAATGGATGGTGCTTTGATTGTAAGCCTGCTCTCAGTTGAGTTTTATTAAGACCTGTTCCGGATCTTTAAAAAAAATAATTTTCACAATCCTGTAGATAAGGTTATCACTTAATATTATCATACATACAAATGCTACTAAATCTTGTGGCAGTGATGATATGCAACATTGAAAAAAGTGCTGACAAATTTTAAAAATGAGCTAAGAAATAGCAGATGGCCTACAACATTGATAAATAGATGGTAATCAAATTACTTACAAGAAAGGAAGACAAGCTAATAACATGGTAACTTGTCAGAACCAACTCAAAGGCTTCACTCACAATGAATTACCTGGAATTGTATGTTGTTATGCAGGAATACACTGCAAATATTTTACACATAGCACAATCCCATAAACAATGAAATGGGTGGCTAGTTGACTTATTTATTTTTTTGGCTAACTTACCAGGAGAACAGCCCAATTTTTACAAAGTGCCATGAGATTGTTAGCATCCAACTAAACCATCAAAAACATGCAGAAAAGGTCTTGATTTAAACTAATTTACTGACTCAGTGGTGAGAGTTTGGCCGACTGAGCTAAGATGCATGATATTCACATAATCTTATAGAAAGAGAGGGATTTGGGTCTTGATTTAAATCCGGGTGTGTGGTGTGGGCAAGTGGATGAGAATTCAGCCATTGCTCCAGAAATGAGGCCAGGCAGTGTAACTCCTGAGGCTTCATTTAAATTTTGCTAGTTGACATCCTACCTGTCCTAGGTGGGATATGACAGAAAATTGCATGGCTCGGGTATGTTGACACAGGTAGGTGGTGAGATCGGATTCCTGGTCCCAGAAAGGAAAGAAAAAAAAGCTTACTTTTTTTAGCCAAGCCACCAAGGTGCTGCCCGCTGGTAACTTAAAGCAGGTTTTTGGACGGATGGCTAAGTTGCCCACCCAAAGATTTTTAAATATGCAGATCGGAGTCTGGTGGCACCAACAGACCCTAACTGCATTGGCAATACACTGTCAGAAGGATGGGATGGTTTCAGAGAGGGTGCAGGAAAGATTTATGAGAATGGTTCTAGAGATGGAGGGACTTTGGTTACGTGGATAGTTTGGAGAAGTCTGGGTTGTTCTCCTGACAGAAAAGAAGATTGAGAGGAAATTTCATAGCTGTGTTCAAAATCATGAGGGGTCTGGACAGAGTAGATAGAAATTGTTCCTATTAGTAGAAGGGTCGAGAACCAGAGGACACCAATTTAGGGTGAATGGCAAAAGAACCAACGACATGTGGAAAAACGTTTTTTTATGCAGCAAGTAGCTGGAATAGAGCCTGAGAGTGTGATGGTGGAAGATATAATCAGGGCTTTCAAAAGGAATTAGATAATCACATGAAGAGAAAAAAAATTAGTGTTATGGGGAATGGGCTGGGGAGTGCGGAGAGCCAATATGTACACGACAGGCCAAATGGCTTCCTTCTGTGCTGCAACTTATCTATCACTATTACTCTTTGCTGGTTGGAAAGTTTACAATTAACTCCTTCTGGTAAACAGGCTTCTTATAGACTTACAACACAGTCTTTTTGAAATTTTATTGAAACATAAAGGAACAGATCACTCATACCAATATTGGATAACTCATAGGCTATCAATTATGTGGAATGTTTCTCTTGTCTTATATAATTGCCATTTTCAATAAAGAGTGGGCACTTTTCAGAACCAGTCAGTCGGAAGCACCAACCTTTGGGGGAAGACAGTAGCATAGTGGTAATGTCGCTGGCCTATATGCTAATGTTCTGGGGGACACTGATTCAAATCCTACCACAACAGGAAGAACTTAAATTCAACTAATTAATAAATCTGGAAATGAAGGCTAGTCTCAGTAATGGTGACCATGAGACTATCATCAATTGTTGTAAAACACCCATCTGGTTCACTAATGTCTTTTCAGGAAGGAAATCTGCCATGTCTGAACTGTCCTAGCAAACTATTCAGTTATACCAAATCACTACAGAAAGAACTGCAATGATTCAAGGTGGCTCACCACCACTTTCTCAAGGACAATTAGGGATGGTCAACAAATGCTGTCCTTGCCAGAGATGGCCACATCCCGAGAAAGAATATCTTAAAAATTTGAGAAAATTGAGTAGAATTACATGTAAGGAACAAGGTGTTCCAAAGCACATCGGTGGTGTAATGTAATTCTAAAGTAATCCTTTTCTTGCTCCAATATAATGTAAATCACCTCCCATGACTGATCTTAATGTATTGTGGCCTTTTTATAATGTCCTGCCACATTACCCCTCATCTCCCCTCTACATGCTGTTTCTAGATAAACAAATGCAAAGTAAATGTAAGAAAATAAGAAACAGGAGTGAGCTATTCCGCCATTTAAGCCTGCTCCACTATTCACCAAGATCATGGCCGCAACTCCACTTTTTTGCCTGTCCCCCACAAACTTTGACTCCCTTGCAGATCAAAAGTCTGTCTAATTCAGCCTTGAATATGTTCAATGACCAGCCTCCACTACTATCTGGGGTAGAGATTTCCAAACAAGAGGAGGAATTACTCCTCATGTCTGTCATAAAAAGGAGACCCTTTATTGTGAAATTATGCCCCTTAGTTCTAGGTTCGCCTATGTGGAGAAACATCCTCTCAGCATCTACTCTCTCAAGCCCTCTCAGAATCTTATACGTTTCAATAAGATCACCTCTCAATTTTCTAAACTCCAATGAGTATAGGCCCACCCTGCTCAACCTTTCCTCATAAGACAACACCTCCATCCCAAGAATCAACGTAGTGAATCTTCTCTGAACTGCTTCCAACGTAAGTATATCCCACCTTAAATAAGGAGTCCAAAACTGTATGCAGCACTCTGGATGTGGTCTCACCAATATTCTGTACAGTTGTAGGAAGGCTCCTGTACTTTTATACTCCATTCTCTGTAATAAGGACAAACGTTCCCATTTGCCTTCCTAATTACTTACTTTATCTCAATGGCAATATTTTGTGATTCATTTACGAGGACACCCACATACCTCTGTATCTCAGTATTGTCTAGTCTCTCTCAATTGAAGTAATAAATCTGCTTCTCTATTCTTCCTACCAAGGTGGGTAAACTCACATTTTCCCACATTATACTACATCTGCCAAATTTTTGCACACTCACCTAAACCGATCTATATCTCTGTGCAAACTCTGTGCCTCTTGACAGCTTTCTTTCCTTCCTATCTTTATATTGTCAGCAAATGAGGCTGGAAAATTATCAACAGAGCATCAACTACCTTATTAGCCACCTTTTTTAAGACCCTAGGTCGTCGTCCCTCGGGACCCAGAGACTTGCCGGCCCGCAACTCCATCAATTTGCTCAGTACCATTTCCTTAGTGATTTAAATTTCACCAAGTTCCTCTCTCCCTTTCACCTCCTGATTTGCAGCTATTACTGGAATGTTTCTTGAATCCTCTATCGTGAACACAGAAACAAAATATTTGTTCATTTCTTCTGCCATTTCCTTATTAGCTACTATTAACTCCCCACTGTCTCTCTCTAGAGGACCAACACTCACCTTACTTACTCTTTTCCTTTTTAAATATCTGTAGAAACTCTTGCTATCCGCTTTTATATTTCTAGCTAGCTTCCTCTCACACTCTATTTCTTTCTCCTGGTTAACCTTTTAGTCATTCTCTACCATTCTTTACATTCTGACCAATCATCTGTCCTGTCAATCATCTTTGCAGAGTTGAATGCTTTTTCCTTAAGTTTGATGCTTTCCTTAGCTTCTTTAGTTAGCCACAGATGGTGGGTCCTCCCCTTAGAATTTTTCTTTACAACAGGAATGTACTTATTCTGAATACTCTGAAATATCCCCTTAAATATCTGACATTGCTTCTCCATTGATCCATCCGCTAGCCTAGTTTCCCAGTTCACTTCAGCAAGCTCATCTTTCAACCCCACATAGTTGCCCTTATTTAAGATTAAGATACTAGTCTTAGACCCACTCTTCTCCCTTTCAAACTGGATGTAAAATTCAATCATATTGTGGTCGTTGCTACCTAGGGGTGCCTTTATTCTGAGCTCATTAATTAACCCTGTCACATTATACAATACCAAGTCTAATATGACCTGCTCTCTGGTTGGTTCCAGAATACGCTGCTCTAAGAAACTATCTCGAAAGCATTCTAAGAACTCATTATCCAGGCTACTACTGTCAATCTGATTTTTCCAGTTTATATGTAGATTAAAATCACCCTTGATTTTTGCTATCCCTTTATCACAAGCACACAATATTTTCTCTTGAATACTTTGTTCTACACTGTGGCTACTGTTAGAAGGCCTAATGACATTTTCCCCCTACTATTCCTGATCTCCACCCAAACCGATTCTACATCCTAATTTCCTGAACCAAAGTCATCTCTAACTATTGCACCAGTGCCTTCTTTGGTTAACAGTGCTACCCCTCCAACTTTGCCTAGCTTCCTATTCTTCTCAATATTAAGGACCCAATCTTTATCATCCTGCAGCCATGTCTCCATAATTGCTATTACATCATATTTGTTTGCTTCAATGTGGGCCATTAATTCATTTACTTTGTTATGAATGCTGTGTGCATTCAGATAGAGAGCCTTCAGTTTTGCCTTTTTGCTACCTTTGTAACATCTAGTCTTGACTGTTGGTGTGTCCTTAGGGCAGAACTTTTTGTCCCACGGGCGGGCACATGCCCAAACCGAATGGGAGTAAAATAGTGTGTGATGACGTTGGGTGAGCGTCCCGAAGCCATCGCGCACTCATGCGATATTTCACTCGGTGGACATGCATGGCCAGAGTGGCACCCGCCATTAATTAAGCAGCCACTTAAGGCCCTTAACAATCCAACTGACCGTGATTTTTCCTCGCCTGTACGATTTTCTGCTCGTCGCAAGAGTAAAACAGGCAGGCGGCCAGCTGGCATTTTTGCAAACCTCATCCAAGGGCAGGATAAAAAGGGTCAGCATCATTGCCAGTGTGAGTTGTCAGGAGGTAGTTTGCAGCTGGTTGTTTATTGGCATTTGTCAGCTTCAGCTCTGTTCAAGACTTCATTCTTAGCATTTCCAGGCTTCATTTCAGGACTCATTGCTGTCTGCCAGGCCTCCGGAGGATTCAGACAGTGTGGACCCTTCCAGGTATCAGACAACCTTCCCTTACCCTGGTAATGGGGATTGTGATCTCGGCTGGAGGCACCTCCTCTGAGGAGGAAGAGAGGGGCAGAAGGGAGAGTAGGCCAGGTGTCCCAGTGCAGCTTCCAGGGAAGGGACCTGTGGGAGGATAGGTGCAGGCATAAGAGGCGCAGGGTCAGCAGGCAGTCCAAGGCGGAAGGGGCTGCAGAAAACACCGCTATCCTGCTACCAGGGTTTACAGGTGATGATGCAGCTACTTCAATATGTCCGAGGTGAAATGCCGAAGGAGGCTCCGCCTCTCAAGGGAGAGCATGATCTTCGTTTGCCAGATGATTGGGCCTGAGATCACCTTCAAATGTATGGGTGGACACCCTATGCCAGCCCTCAACTTCTATGCCTCCGGCTCTTAGTGGGGGATCTGTGTGGCATCTCCCAATCAGCTGTCCACAGTTGCGTCAAGCTGGTGACAGACGTTCTGTTCAGGTGGGTAATGACCTTTATTCATTATTGTATGGGTGAGGCCAGCCAGATGAGCCAGAGGCTTTGCAGTGATTGCTGGGTTTCCTCGCATGCAGGGTGCCATCAACTGCACACGTGGCCAGCAAGGGGCCAGTAGGTCAGCCGAGTGCCTTAGTCAACAGGAAGGGATTCCACGCCATGAACCTGCAGATAGTGTGTGACCACAGGATGCAGATTCTGCAAGTCTATGCAATGTACCCTGGCAGCTCCCATGACACTTACATCTTCAGACACTCCCAGGTGCCAAGGTTCTTCAGTGCTCTAGCCTGACTGGATAGATGGCTCCTGGGTGATGAGGGCTATCCGTTGAAGAGGTGGCTCATGACACCTCTCTGCCACCCAAGAACAGAGGCAGAGAAGTGTTACAATGTGAGTCATGCCTCCACAAGGGCAGTGGTAGAGAAGACTGTAGGTCTTCTCAAGATGCATTTCCGATGCCTGGACCATTCAGGGGGAGCACTACAATACCCCACAGAGCGGGTGTCGCTGATAGTGGTTATATGCTGTGCTCTCCACAATCTGGCACTGGCAAGGGAGCACCCACTGGAAGAAGAGGATCTTGATGCAGCTGCACAGGCCACAGATGATGAGTCCAGTAGTGAGTCCGATGAGGAGCATGGGTGAGGGGAACACCGAGGGTGTGGAGCCAGACCTCAGTAACCTGCAGGGAGGCAAGGACACCAGAGACGCCTTGATCCAAAACTCCTTCAGCCAGGCTACCAAAGATCAGCATCTACCTCATGCCACAGCTGCCACCTCCATCACAGATGTCTAAAAGGATCCTTTCCTTTGAACACAAAGAACACTCAGTGCCTGTGCAATAAAGTTCAGAGCTACCTACATCCAGCATTACATACTGGCGTTCCCCGCACCAGTGAATTAAAAAGGTGAAGTATACTCAGGCCGTGAAGACAAAACCACAATTTATGTCATTCTGACAATTCAATAATGTTAACAGAAACGTTTCTATTATTCAACATCAGACCAGTAAACAATAATGAACATAAAATCACCTGTGACCTGTCCCTCTTGTGCTCATGGTGCCTTTAAGTTACTTTTCCAAGTGCTATGTCTTGGTGCACCCCCCTTGCTGGCACTGGCATTGGAGACAGCCTGCTGACTCTGCTGCCTTGTTGGCCTTGGCGGTCATCCTTTGGCCAGTGGAGCCTGTGCTGGCCCTGCCTGGGAGGGAGCTGCCAGTTCCATGGCCGGCATCTCCCCAGTTGCCGCAGCCTCATCAGATGCAATGGTTACTGGCAGAGGGGCGGAGGAGCTGCTGCTGTCATCCAGAGCGCTCTGAGAGCACCCCACAGAGACGGCAAGCAGCTCGTGAGCCAACGTGAGGTCGCTATGGACCTCACTGCACACCACTGGTGGACGGGCACCTAGCTGTGATATTGGGTGCCTCAGGTCTGAGGCCAGTGCCTGTATGAGGTCTTGCAGGTCCAAGTGCAACCCCAGCAACCCTCATTCTGTAACTGGAGCTGCCTCTCCATGAGAATCTCCACTTTCTCAATGGAGCAGGCAGTGAGCTCAACCATGATGGTCAGTGCAGTGTTCATGCTCCACATGGATTCCTCCATAAGGAGACCATGGCACGCAGACCCTCATGGATCTCCACCAAATCCTCCCACACATCTTGCTGGACATCCAGCATCTGCCGCCTAATGGAAGACTCCAGAGGCTCATCATCAGCCTTCGACTGAGCATCTTCCTGGTCTCAAGCAGTCCTCCGACTGCCAGCATCCTGGGCACACTCTGCCTTTACCTGTACCTCAAGCGATTGTAAAGTGCCCTCACCACCGTGCACCACAATACTGCCCGCCGCTCTAATATCCATCGAGGTGCTGGTATCTGTGCTGGTGCCTGCTTCAGAGAGCGTGTATGATGCAGGTGCAAATGACACTGGTGGTCCTCCAGTGTCAGGGGTGGCCCTTTGGGGTCAGGAGATTGACTGCTGGTGGAGGACCTAAAGAGGAGGAGGACATATCATTAGTTAAAGTCATCACACTGTCACGGCGCATGCCAGGCACCCAGGTGAGACACAGAGATCTGCATCATCGTGCCCTCGTCTTCCAAGGGTCAATGGGGACTCCAGGTTTGAGGCTCACATCAATGCAAAGACTACACCAGAATTGTTGCACAAGCCAAAATTCTCACCTCTGTGCACTGCACTCTTACCTTTGCCTTGCACCCCTGCCTCTCCATGCCCGGTTGCACGTGAGGCGTGCTGGTTGTCAAGCTCCAGGGCATCTTGCTCACACTTCGAAAGGATTAGGAGGCTACCAGGGCCTCCACTGGTCCATGACCTTTCTAATATTGCTGTGGGCCGCCTTCCTCTGAAACAGAGGGCACGGTGCAGCAGATCATTGAAGCGTTTCCAGCACTGCACCCAGGTGCACTGCACCACGTCATGGTTGCTGACCAGCACTGCCACCTCCTCCCCATGCCCTCTTGGTGAGGTGCAATGCCCTCCTCCTTCCATCCCTGGGATAAGGGTGTCCCTCCTGGTAGCCACCCCCTCCAAGGAGATGGGCAAGGCACTCATCAGAGAAGAGGGGGGCTGAGTGCCAACTCGACCTGCCCTCCCGCTTGTCATGTCCAGCCACACTCAATTCCATCTGAACGTACAAGGGATGTCCTCCATGGGAGCCTTCCAGGGGCTGCCTGGGCTGTTTTTCAACCGGCTGCTGGGTCGCCATTGGACCCAGCAGCCGACAGGCTCCCGCCCCTGCTCAGCCCTTCCCGGCCCGTGCAGAGTCGCGTTTCACACTGGGCCGGCCTTAATCGGCCCGCCAGCATGAAACATGGTTGGGGCCTGATCGTTGGTGATGGTCCATTTTGCGGCCACTCCCAGACCTGCCCACCACGCCTGCCCAATGAAGGGAAAACCCTGCCCTTATATTTTTTCTCTCTGCCCCTTCCTGCCATTCTCTGACCCGCATTTCCCATATTACTATTTTGCTCTCCTGCCTTGACTCTGCACCTTGAATTGTTACCTCTACCCAAGCTTGATCCCCATCCCTCTTGTTTAGTTTAAAGCCCTCTCTACTTCCCTAGTTATCCAATTTGCGAGGACGCTCGTCCCAGCAGGTAACAGGTATAAACTGTCCAAACGGTACAGCCCCCACTTTCCCCAGTACAGTTGCCTGTGCCCCACAAACTGGAACCCACTTCTCCCACTCCAGTCTTTGAGCCAAGCATTTGTCTCACTAATCTAATTTGCCCAATGCCAATTTGCACATGGCTCAGGTAATAATCCAAAGATTATCATCTTTGAGGTTCTGCTCCTTAATTCGGTACCTAGCTCCTCATACTGACTTCGTAGAACCTCTTTTTCTCTACTGAAAGTGATTACTTTAAGTTCCTCCCTCCAATTTTCCCCTTGATTTTCTACTATTCTTGGGCAGGCCTGACATGCCAACGCGCAAAATAACGTTGGGCATGCGTCCTGACATCATTGCGCATCATTTAGATCTTTTGTTCAGCAGGCGCGTGCCGGAGGTGCACGCATGCCCACCGAACTGTCAAAGGCCTATCAAGGCCATTAAGAAACTAATAAAGCTAATTAACAGCGCTGCCTGTCCAACCTTAATGTTGGCGGGCAGGGAAAGTGACCAAGCGGCCTTCGGGTTTTTCAGGACACCTCGTCTACGGGTGGAATGAAGTTTCCTGAAAGTTTTATTAAATAAATAAAAAAATTTCCCAAAATATAAAAACATGTCCCATCTCATGTGACACAGTCACATGAGGGGACATGTTTGGATAAAATAATTAAATAAAGCATTTAAAAAGTTAATATCAATTTAATCTCCCTGAGGCAGCTCCGTACCTCAGGGAGATTGCTGCGCTCTTTCGCACGCTTGTGCAAAAGAGTGCAGGCCCCAACTCTCCCTCCTCCCCCTGGCCACACAGGTAGTGCTGAGCACTACCGGCCGTGCGTCACGCTGGGCGGGCCTTAACTGGCCCGCTCACTTAAAATGGCGGCGCGCAGCTAATCGTGGGCGGTGATCGGCTCCATGCCCACCCCTGCCCGCTCCCGCCCAACATAGGTAAATTTCTGGCCTATATCTTAATCTCCTGAGCCGAGGGCATTTCTCATTACTGTATTGATCTCATCCTTTATTAACAGGGCTACCCCACCACCTTTTCCTTTCTTTCTAGCCCCTTGAAATGCCCTTGAATATTCAGTTCACAGCCTTGGTCACCTTGCAACCATGTCTGTGTAATGCTTATTATATCATACCCATTTATTTGTACATTTGCACCATCAATTTAATTATTTTGTTATGAGTGCTGCATTAATTCAGGTAAAGAGCCTTTAATCCTATTTATAATTTTCCTAACTCTGACCCAATTGCTGGTGGACAGTTATGTTTCTATGTTCTGTCCCTTCCTGTCACACTCTGGTTATCATTATCCTCCTACGCAGTAATACTGCCTTATCCTTTCTCATTAACTTTTAAAATGACCCCTTCCCCACTCCCTCAGTATCTTGTTCAAAGCCCTCTCTATAGCCCTAGTTATATGATTCACCAGGATAGTGGCTCCAGCACAGTTCAAGTGAAGCCCATCCCAATGGGACAGCTCTCCTTTTCTCCGATACTGGTGCTAGTACCCCATGAATTGTAACCCATTTCTGCCACACCAATCCTTCAGCCACATAGTCAACTCTCTGATCATTATCTACCCTATGCCAATTTGCTTGTGACTCAGGTAGCAATCCAGAGATTATTACTGTTATGGTTCTGCTTTTTAATTTAGCCCCTAGCTGCTCATACTCCCTTAGCAGAACCTCTTTCTTAATCCTATCTATGTCCTTGGTACCCATGTGGACCATGACAACTGGATCAACCCCTCCCAGTTCCTCTCCGGCCCAAGGAAATGTCTTTAACCCTGGCACTCGAGAGGGAATGCAGCCTTCGGGACTCAGGTCCTTGGCTGTACAGAAGTGTCTACCTCCCTAATCATACTGTCCCCTACTATTACTACATTTAATTTTCACTTCCACTTGAATGGCCCCCTGTACCAAGGTGCTGTGGTCAGTTTTCTCCTTCACCCTTCAAGCCCCTGTTCGCGTCCACAGAGGCTCCAAGATTCTCAGACCTGTTGGACAAGGGCTGAGGCTTCTCTTTTGCTCACTTGCAGTCACATCCTCCTGTCCCTGACCATAGACCAAATGTGAAGTACTTCATCTAAGGGGTGTGCCTACCTCCTGGAAGTAAGTGTCCAGGTAACTTTCCCCCTCCCTGATACAATACAGTGCTGAAGCTTGGACTCCAGCTCATCAACTCTGAACCAGGTTCTTCACCTGCAGACACTTACTGCCGATGTGCTTGCTGTAGATCACGCTGGTATCCACCAGCTTCCACATGCTACAGCTGTAATCCATCGCCTTCCCTGCCACCTCTATTGTATTTTATTTAACTAATTAGGGTTTCAAATTTTAAAATATCACCCAACGATTATTTGTAGCTATATTAAGGAGTTTAACTATTTAAGCTATAAATTTAACCCAGTACTTATTTCTCCCGAGTCCCTGTTTAAATTATTGCCCTAGTTTAGAGGAAATAAAACATAAAACTTACCAACTAATCACGTGCTTACTCATCTAATTAAAGTCTCTAGATATCAGCTCGCAGGTCTTGCTGTCCCTCACTCTTAAAATTCAACACAGACAAAATCAATTTTTGTAATATCTGGTCTGATTCTATCTGATCATTTAACCATGCAGGGTAGAGGTTGGATAATGAGAAAATAGTAATGAAAGGCCTAAACTGTTCACAGAACATTGAAACACTGTATAGCTTCTTCAAATAAACCTTTTGTTATACTGCAGCCAACAAAGCTTCCAACTTTTCATGTCTTGCAAACGACTTAGGTATTTGGCTGTAAACAAGCTATTACATTACCTGAGGAAATAGTATTAAATTTGTTCATGTGAATTTCCCCATTGTCCAAGATAAAATGCTGCTGCATTGTAAGCAGTAACACGCTAGTTAAATCATGCCACATGTGATCAAAGAAGCAGATCTCATTTTTAAATAGTTTACTTTTGAGATTTGGTTGATTTTCATCAATTAATTATATTACACATCTGGATCCCAAGTCAACTCCCAACACTTCAAATTACATAATTTTCAGGGGAAGAATTTTCTGTGTGCTGGGCGGGCCGGGGAGGGGGCGTGGAGCTGATAACCGCCCACAATTGGCTCCGCGCTGCCATTTTACATGGGTGAGCCAATTAAGGCCCGCTTAGCGTGAATCGCGGCTCCCGAGGGCAGCAGGAGGAGACAGGCAGCAGCGGGACTGCAATGACCCCCGGGGTCCAATGGCGACCCGGCGGCCTGTTTAAAGAGCGCGCAGGCAGCCAACGATGGCGACGAGAAGGGTTCCTTGGAGCGCTGTCAGAGAGCAGGGCAGGTCAGCGGGGCATTGTGCCCCTCGATTCTCAGATGGGTACCTTGCTGACCTCCTCAAGGAGGTGGCAGCATGGCGTGAAATCCTCGTGCTGAAGGATGGGAGGAGGAGGCCCCGCCAAATGACTGGGAGGTGGTGGCAGAAAGGGCCAGCGCACACGATGTGGTGCGACGCACCTGGGTTCAGTGCCGCAAGCGCTGCAATGACCTGTTGCGATCAGGAAAGGTGAGTACCGTGTTGCCATGGGTCACTTAGCACAGCAGTTAAGCTGGTCCGCCACCACCCCCCACCACCACACGTCTTTCCTGCAACCATTCCACTGTTGACTGTTTAGTGAATTCAGCATCCAACATGGGTTTCCCATAGATTATGGAAGGAGGAGCGCATCCTGATCCAGGGACCAGACATGCACATTAACAGTGTCACGACTTCAACTAATCAAATGTCCTTGTTCTTCCTTTCAGCCTCACCGGAGCAGGCCTGGAACGAGGAGGCAGAGGACCTGCCACTAACACCTGAGGGCCCTGATGACTTACAAGAATCAGCGTCACACCATCTCAGCCAGGCAGGCACCAGTGCAGATACTAGCACCTCGGTGGGGATTAGATTGTGGGGTAGTGTGCCGGGGCACTGTGGTGAAGGCACTTCACACTCGCTTGAGGTGCAGGCGGAGACAGAGACTGCCCATGGCGCAAGCAATCAGAGGACTGCAGGGCACCAGGAACATGCTCAGTCGGTGGCTGATGATGTGCCTCTAGAATCATCCCGGAGGAAGCAGACACTGGAAGTCCAGCAGGGTCTGTGGGAGGATCTGGCGGAGATACATAAGGAAATGCGTGCCATGGTCTCCGTGATGGAGGAGTCCATGCAGAGCATCAGCAATACAATGACCCTCATGGCCGAGCACAATGCCTCCTCCATGGAGAGGCTCCTCCAGGAGAACAATCAGGGCTTCCTGGGGATGCATTCAGACCTGCAAACCCTCACAGCGGCATTGGCCTCAGCCGGTCAATGTCAGTGTGGGAGATGGATTGGGCACCCAGTATCCCAGCTAGGTGCCCGTCCATTAATGGTGAGCAGGGAGGTCCAAAATGACCTCACGTTGGCGCACGAGCTGCCTGTCATCTCTGCGGGCTCATCTGGGCGTTCTGGATGCGGGCAGCAGCTCCTCTGCCCCTCTACCAGTGACCGTGGGATCTGATGAGGCTGCGGCGACTGGGGAGATGCCAGCTATGCCACTAACCGCTCCCTCCTAGGCGGGGCCATCGCAGGCTCCACGGGCCAGAGGACGCCCGCCAAGGTCATCAAGGCCAACAGGACAGCAGAGTCAGCAGGCTGTCTCCAATGCCAGTGTCAGCGAGGGGGGAGCACCTAGATGTAGCACCCGAAAACGTAAGCATAAGGCACCTTAGGCACACCACGGGTTTATCCCTGGTGGTTTTCTGTTGCCCCGGTATTAGTTGATTATTAGTCGGTGTGCAGCTCAACACCTGTGAATGAAGTTTCTTTTCTGTTTTGTTGTGAAATCATTAAATGTTTCAGTTGTGAACAAGGCTCAGGGTGTTTCCTTACTTTTGCAGGTGCACGGGAACACATGATGTTGTGAGTGAGTTGTTTGTCATTGAGCTTTATTGACAAGGCACATAGTTAATGTTCCTATCCAGGCAGATGTTGCTCTCTGGTATCGAGTATGGAGCCTGCAGCCCAGGCATGTGTTGGAGGTCCATCTGTGGTGGGCTAGCTGAAGGTTCATTGGATTAAAGCCTCCTGGGTGTCCCTGCCTCCCTGCAGGTTGCCCGGGTCAGCGTCTATCCCCTCAGTGTTACCCTGAGCATGCTCGTCCTTGGATTCACTGCTGGGCTCATCTTGTGCAACCAGAGCATCTGCGTCTTCATCTTCTTCCTCCACTGTGTTCCCCCTTTCCAGTGCCAGATTGTGGAGAGCAAAGCATGCAACCACTATCAGCGATACACGATCTGGGGGGGGTACTGGAGTGCACCCCCTGAGCAGCCCAGGCATCGGAAGTGCATCTTGAGAAGACCGATGGTTCTCTCTACCACAGCCCTTGTGGGGGCGTGACTCCTATTGTACCGCTGCTCAGCCTCTGTTCTTGGATGGCAGAGGGGCAGCATGAGTCACCTTTTGAGGGGATAGCCCTTGTCACCCAGCAGCAATCCATCTAGCCGGGCTGGAGCACTGAAGAGCCTCAACACCTGGGAGTGCTTCAGGATGTATGCGCCATGGGAGCTGCTTGGGTACCTTGCACAGACTTGTAGAATCAGCATCCTGTGATCACACATTATCTGCACGTTCATGGAGTGGAATGATGAAGGCTCCCGGCTCACCCGCTGGTGCCTTGATGGCCACACGTGTGCAGTCTATTGCACCCTGGACACGGGGGAACCCAGCAATCGCTGCGCAGCCTCTGGCTTGCTCCGCCTGGCTGGTCTCATCTGAGCGGTAATGAATGAATGTCAATATCTGCCTAAACAGAGCATCTGTCACCAGCTTGACACAAGTGTGGACAGCTGACTGGGAGACTCCGCAAAGATCACCCCCTAACCCCTGGAAAGAGCTGGAGGCATAGAAATCGAGGGCAGCTGTGACCTTCAACACCACTGGCATGGGGTGCCCGCCCACACAGTTGGCGCTGACCTCAGGGCCTATCATCCGACAAATGGAGGTCACAGTCTCCCTGGAGAGGAGGAGCCTCCTTCGGCACTGCACCTCAGATATATTGAGGTAGTTGCTTCGTCGCCTGTAAACCCTGGCAGCAGGATCGTGGCGTCTCCTGCAGTCCCTGCCGCCTTGCACTTCCTGTTGGCCCTGTGCCCCTTGTTCCTGCACTCGCCCTCCCAAAGGTGGCTCCCCTGGAGGCTGAATATGGACTCCTGGCCTCCTTCCCCTTCTGGCCCTCTCTTCCTCCTCAGAGGAGATGCCTCCAATGGAGAGCACAATCCCCATTCTCAGGGTAAGGGAAGGCTATCTGAAACCAGCAAGGCCCCAAGAATTATGTTTCCTCCAGAGTCCTTACCTGAAGGCTGTTATTCCTGTAAAAGCAGCTCTGAAGAGATCTAAAGTTCTCCTGTTCAAACAAGCAAGTAGCAATAAGTTTAAAAAGTAAATGTCCAACAAGTACTACTCGCGAGCCTACTCACCCCTCTTATCCCGCCCGTGGATGAGGTTTTTAAAAATGCGGCCTACCCGCCTGCCCGTTGTGCTCGTGCGACGCTCTGAAGATCACACGGGCTCCGAAAAATCTCAATCTATTTATGCCTCAAGGGCCTTAAGTGGCCCGTTAATTAATGGCGGGACTACATCAGAGCTCATAGCGCCCGCTCACTGAAATATCGTGATGGCGCGCGATAACATCGGGACGCACGACTGACATCACCGCACGTCATTTTACGTGTAGGTGTGTCGGGCCCGTACCCGCACGCCGACGTCAAAATTCTGGCCCATATGTCTGGTGTGTTTCCTGAACCTGAATACATTCTTGGGAAATTAGAAAATTGTTTTGCAATCTAGACAAATGAAGCACCCAAATGTGTTAAATAAATGTTGATGCATTGTTGAAAGAAAGTCTCATAAAGAACCTGGTGTCCTGCTTTCTTTCCTGCCTTGTCTCTCCTCCCTATTTAAATTAAACCATACATCATATTATATTGGTATCATTTACTCTGTGAGGTGCCTGCAGAGAGAGGAGTCAGTGGAGTGCAAGGTGTATTAACCTGAAGAGTGCTGTGCAGGAGAATGCTGGAGCAGTCAGAGTGTAAGGCTTAGCTCCTGAAAGTGTTACATGACTCACCTTTCCCGCCCTTCTGAGATCCTGTATTCTCTTGGTACATTGTCTCCAGGTTGCAGGACCACACTTTTGTTGCTGAATTTCTTGGCCTTTTCCATCCACGCCTGCTTCATTGGAGAGGCTGCTCTCTTTCCCCACACTCACACCCACCACCCCCCCGCCCTGCCCTTGGGAAAGGTCACTTCACTGCAGTCCCTCGGACCCGCAGAAGAACCTCCAGGTAAGAGTGAGACACCTCAGGAGGAGCCTTCCTAGGTCTCCTCTCCATTCCTGTGGTTGCTGCAGCCTCAAATGCTGGCCCAGACAGCGACGCCCACATCCCGTGAATGAATTTTTAAAAATCCATGCGCAATTAAGCTTTTCTGACCTGTGCCAGGGTCCCTTTAATTAGAAATCCTTCCTTTGACAGATCCACACTGGATACTGTCTGCCCTCACAAACTGATGAGGGAACCTGGGGAAGCAAGAGATTTCAATGAATCCCTGACCCACAAATGGTCTCTTGGTTTGGCAGGACCAGATATTTAAAATCATGCCTAATGTGTTGTTGTGAACTCGATTATTTGATATTTCAAATCTTAAAACTCCTAATATTAGTGTCAACATCTGAGTTCAGTGGCTCAGTGACAGATGAAGAAATGATGAAGGACGACTTATTACAGTAATGTCACAGTTGGCCACTTCTGTTTCTGCTAATGAAATTATAAGCTCTCTCACTCTTTCAAAACTATGCAATCATAATTGTTTATTTGTTTGTCCCAAAAGAAAAATGAACATTTCTTCCATTTTGAGAGAGGACACAAATATAATTCAGGGTTAAAAACTTTCAGTAGAAATAACTTACCAAGTGCAACAGTACCCATCAGGAAGGGTGCTCCAATGCTGGAGAAATCATTGATTATTTCTTGATGGACCTCGGAGCCTACAACAAAGGTCACAATTACCTGAAAAGGAGAAAACAGATTGTGCAAATGGACTGATTCTCTTCCAAGAAACTTGAACAATGGGCTGAACCTTCCCAGCCCATGATGGCAGACTTGAAGTTGAGCATGTGCCTGGGAAGGAGGCAGAAAAATAGTGAGTAGCCATGTCGGCATGGTTACTTGACCCATTCCCACCGCCAGGAAACTTTTCCAGGTGCAGACTGGATCAGTTGCCCTCTCCACGAAGGCAAGCAGCCAATTAACATTATCAAAGCCCCAATGAGGGGCAACTTTGTGGCCTCCCTGGCATTTTGCATAGCAGAGCATCTGCCTGCCTAGTGCAGAGGCAGCAGACTGGGGGGTCATCAGAGTCAAAGGCTCCTTGCACAAAGAGGGAGCCACATTCATAAAAGGTTGCAATTAGGGCTGTGATGAATCCACTGGAGGGTTTCCCCTCCACTTGAGCTTCCACTCTAGATCCCAGTTCCCAGCAGCGCCCACCTCTTCTGCTGGGGCTGCTGTGGCTCCAGAGTTGTTGCCCCCCTAGTTGGGCTGGCAGCATTCAGGATGGCAAGCATAGAAGTGGCTAATTAGGAGGGTTCATCCAGGAAGATTGGTCTGCTGGCCTTGGTCTCAGCAAGTGAGAGCTCCTGGCGCCCATTTGATCCCGATATCAGCCCGTGGCAAAATCCATCCCAATGCCTTGTAGTGTATTAACCTTTTTCCACTGACAATTTGAGTGATATTTCCATACTGTCTATATTCAAATTCAAAATTTACAGACACAAATATAAAGCCTAGAATTACTGCTGGTGATATCAGTAGCGGGGGCAGCGGCATAGTGGTACTGTCACTGGACTGGTAATCCAGGGACCCGGGGAATGCTCTGGGAACATGGCAGATGGTGGAATTTGAATTCAATAAAATTCTGGAATTAGAAGTTCAATAATGACCATGAAATCATTGTTGATTGTTGTAAAAATCCATCTGGCTCACTAATATCCTTTAGGGAAGGAAATTTGCCGTCCTTAACTGGTCTGGCCTACATGTGACTCCAGACCCACAGAAATGTGGTTGGCTCTTAAATGCCCTCTGAACAAGGGCAATTAGGGATGTTAAAAAATGCTGGCCTAGCCAGCGATGCCCACATCCCATGAACAAATAAAAAAATAAACAAATTAATGATTGTGTTAAAATAGCCAACATGCATGAACATGTAAATTGTTGGTCCACTAAGGCTCCTGTGTAGACCACAGGGTCTTCACCTGAAACTGAAACAGGCATCAGATCCCTTTTCATATGCAAACAGGGAACTCCTTCCTGAAACTTGGCTGCCTTGAAGGTAGCTGGTGCCAGACTGGCTGCATTTAGGATAAGTAGATCTATGTGTGGCCTAACAGGATGTCCTTCACCAACCCTTTTATGCAGTACCAACATGAGCTTCTGGGAAAACATACAGCATTACGGTTAATACAAACAGAAAGTGCTGGAAAAACTCAGCAGGCCTGGCAGGATCCATGGAGGCAGAAACAGAATTAACATTTCAAGTCGAGTTTGACTCTTCTTTGACAAATTTCCAGCATCCGTAGTATTTTGCTTTTATTTTAGCATAAACAATCACTGGCGAATCAGAGTCATGCCCTCAGGGATCCACTGGCTTGTGTGGGTTTGGCTTTCCTGATTCATGCCTGATTTTGGGTACATAAAGGCAAATCCTTCAATTTAAAAAAAATCCTTCTGTGTTTCCTATTTGCTTCAGGTCTTTATAAACTTGGGTATTGTTCAAGTATTCAAATACCAGCTTAGCAGTATATTTCTACTGTGTACTATAATGCTGTATAATGCAGACAGTTGACCGGTTTGCGCTCAGTTGTACTGCCAGGCTAGGTTCTGGAATTTTGCTAACATGCTTGTGTGGGGGAGGTCTTTTTGTTATTGTATGGTCTCAGGCAGAAAGCCCAAATTAGAGCAGACACACACTGGACAGGTTTGAATGGTTTTTTTCTGTCTGATACTTTAGGAGAGAAACCTAACACAGTGGAGGAGGTTCTGATTTTGTGCGATAGTGTGAAACTGGTGATCGCGAATTGGCGAGTTCATTTTACATCTTTCTTCATTTTTCTTTTCATTGACTTCTTTCTCTGGATTCAACCAAAGTTGCTGTGGGTTGTCAGGAAATGCTCACAAAAGTTATATCCCATGATCCTTTATGGTGACATTTAATAGCAATGAAATAAAATAACCACAATGTGCAAGAATAGTGAATTATTATGAAACTGACATGGAATAAATGATATAAGACCAGGTGGCACATCCACACTTTTACACTTGAGCAGAAGAATTCCAAAACTTACTTAGAGGAAATGTGCAATAGGAATTTCCAGACTGAGTCTGATATTCGTTTACTTTTGTCTTTCACATATAGAAATTGGTTAAAATAATTCATTTAAAAAGTAACATTTTAAAAATGCATTCTGTTCATGTTTCGACCAAAGCAAATAATCTGCAGAATATTATACTCACTGTGATGATTAACAGAGTTCCTTTTGCCAGTGTCAAAATGGATGTAATTGGCTGTATAATAACTTGAGCCAGAATAATTCCCAAAGACAAGACCCATGTGAAGAATGGAATGACATAGACATGCCTAAGATAAACAAAAGAGTTTATATATAATGTTGGAACAATTCTTCATAATAACGTCAAACAAAAATCTATGGGGTACATTTTAGAGGGGTTATCTCAGAGTGAGATGCTTCAAGATTCAGTGCTGGCACCATTACCATTACTAATTGAAATAAATGACCAAGATTTAGAAATGAATACAAAGTGATAAGATTAGCGGACAATACTGATTTAGGTGGGGATGGCGGAGGGAGGGTTGGCAATGGAACTGGAAGGGACTGATTGATATCACAAATGGGGCTCGTTTGGACCTCCAATAATGTGAGAGTTTGACTCGAGTGCATGGGAGGTTAAAAAGTTAAAACTCTGAAACGGAACTGATCCTGCCTGGAATCCATGCAATTTCAGTTTTAACAGAGGCAGGGTGAGGGGCAGGTACCCAATCTACCCAGAGGAGGTGCCATTGTTACATTTTAATGAGGCTTTGTGCCTTCATTTCAACAGTAGTTCTTTCTTTAACCAGTTGGCTGTTTTTCCCTTGTGCAGGAGGCTTTCCCTACGACGGGCACTCAGCCTGTCAGTCAGGCTGGTTGTTGGGGATGAAACCTACAGAAAAAATTTAAAAGATGCCCTACAGCTAAAAACTGCAAGATGTTTAGGAAACCCATACTTCCTGGTTTCCCATCCCTCCAGAGACTGAATGCGCCTCTAAGCTAAGAGCCAGGCCCATGCATAAGTGAGCAGGACAATAACAGGTGAAATTCAATGCAGACAAGCATAAGGTGAGAAACATAGGAAGGAAAAATAGACAACATGCAAACTTTCTGAAAAATAATGAAATAGATAAAAGATGAAGCTGAAAAACAGTCTTTTAACCAATGAATGCAAGGTAGTAAACAATACAATGTAAACAATGCTGAAAGGCATGACCAAAACAATAGAACAGAAATCATAGGAGGTAAAGATCAAGCAGCAACTTTAATACTGTGTTTCATTCTGGTTGTTAAGAAACAAGAGAGTTTCAAGTGCTGGAGGCAGTGCAGAGAAAACCCATAAGATTGACTGCCAGTGTTTTGGTCTGAGTATTGGAGAAAGATTGCATAGACTTGGGCTTAACTGTCTGGAAAGAAGGCACCTGAGAGGTGATCTTTAGAGATATAAGATAGTTACGGATGTAGAAAAAGCCCAGAATATTACTTTTAATTGTGGGAATAGAATTGAAGGACACATATTCAAACCAGTAAAAGGAAAATTTAGGACTGATATCAGGCCTTCTTCTTCACATAAGAGTGTTTAAGATATGGAATAAACTTCCAGTTAGAGGTATGGGGGAGGCAGAAGTCCTGGAATAATGTAAAAACAAGTGGATATTAAAATGCTGGGTCATCAACATCTCTGCATGGATAAATAGGCTTCCTCAGGTGCAATTAATTACTGATTTACACCAACAATCTTGCAGACTCTTACAGAATTATAAAATGGTTGTGCTCTAATTATTTGTTACATTTTTCACTAAAAATGTGGAAAATCAAACTTCACATAAAATAGCTACAGCAGGTCTAGGGGCTCTGGCCTGGATTTTTGTAAAGCCAGAGAGGCTCTCTGTATTTGTGAAAATGGCTCCGGAGGCTGAAATCCAGACATCCCACCTTCGAACACAACACATACTATTTTCGCAGTGGGGGTTGGTTCACAAAGGAAACCGTACATGTTAAGGTGCAGCTGCCTCAAGCCTGATGTTATTTTCTCTGGTGGAATGTCCAAAACACAACTTGTGCATTTTTGACCTGGTAAGAGAAGGTTAAAATTACCAGAGTCAAAAACAGAAAATGCTGGAAAAACACAGCAGGTCTAACAGCATCTGAGAAGGGAAAAAAAAGTTAATGTTTCGAGTCTTGTTGAAGAGTCATAAGGACTCAAAATGTTAACTCTTTTTTTTCTCTCCACAGATGCTGTTAGACCTGCTGAGTTTTTCCAGCATTTTCTGTTTTTGTTTCAGATTTCCAGCATCCGCAGCATTTCATTTTTAAACTTACCAGAGTCCTTTGGAGAGGTAAGGTACCCTTTTGGATATAGTCCCGGGGCACCTTTGGGGAAGGTTAGGTGCCCTTTGGGAGAGATGAGGTGCCCTTTGGGATTGTTAAAACTAGATATGTGTGCATACAAAGTGCTTAAATTCATTGGAACTGTCAAGCTCATTGGAGCTATCAAGATAGCTGTCAAAAGGAACTGTCAAGAGAGCTCTCAAAAGGAGCCAAAAAGGCATTTAAAACTCCTGCCCTTTAAACATTGTAAAAAAAAAAACCATGCTTGCTATTTCACTCTGTCTTTTGACATAAACCTGAGAGCTATCATTACAGGATTAGTGCTGCATGGCTGATTTCACCTTTCATTATCACAGTGGGGTGCCTGTCAGTACACAGTTTGATTAACAGTTCCAAGTGGTTATAATCTCTTTGAATTAGGGACAATGAATTCTAATGCTTGTTTTATAAGGGATTAAAGGAGGTTAAACATAGTGATTTGTTTTATTGATGAGAGTTGTTTTTTGAAATAGTGAATTCATCAATAGACAATTAAGAACTTTATTTAATCTCAGCATGGGTCCTGAGGTCGGCCCACGGTGGACATTTGGTGTATAGAGGAGCATAGGCTGGCATGGAGGTTATGGGGGCAATGGCAGGAGGTGGGTGGGTTGGCATGGGGATTTTGTGGGGGTGCAAGATGTGAGGGCTATAGGGTTTTTTTTATGTTTTATTGTTTTTTAAAAAACCTTGACACAATGCCAGTGCACCAATGCAGGCTTTCTGTCCAGCCCTCCTCTGCAGCCGGCAGCCTCTGTACTGTTTCCAGGGTCCCCCGCCATGACCACATTTTCACCCCCCCAACCGGAACAAAAATCAGAAACTTCGGGGTACTTCCTGTTGGGTCCCAGGTGTACAAGCTGGGAATTGTCCCAACTCTGTGCTCCTGACCCAGGAGCAAAGTTTTAGGCCTCTATCTATAAAACGTGTAGACAACAAGTTAGACTAAATACTGGGAAGTATATATTTTCTTGGGGAGAGTCATGGATTGTTTGATTGCCTTATGGAGTTGAGGAGGAATTTCAAAGTTTTGTTCCGAGATTAGGTACATTTCTTTCCCGTTTTTTCTATCTATTCCAGGAGTTAGTATCATCATAGGGTGAGCACTAATGGGCCTAACAATCTTTGCTTGCCATTTTTTCAAATACTTTAGCTCCGTGATTCATAAAAATTATTGAGTAAGAAAAGAGATTACTGGTATAATAAAAAGCAAAAACGTTAGAAATATTCAGCAGCTCAGGTAGCAAATGTGGACAGAGAAACAGAGTTCATGTTTTAGGTCGGTGACCCTTAATCAGAAATGGAAAAAGTTAGAAATGTATTAAGCTTTAAGTAAGTGAAAGGAGGGAGGGTGGAAAAAAGAGCAAAAGGGATGGTGTTTGATAGAGTGGAAGACGAGAAAGATTAAATGATAAAAGATTTGGTGGTGCAGGGCCGAAGGGAGTGGTTATGGGACTGGTGAAGAAATAAAATGTGTGTTTAGAGAAGGTATGAATGGCAGAATGAAGAACACCTGCCATCTGAAAGCAAAAATAAGAGAAAAGCAAAAGTAAAATTGAAACCTGAAAAAAAACAAAAGAAAATAGAGGCAGTGTTTATGGTCTCAAATTGGTAAACTCAATGAACTCAGTGCTGAGTCTAGTAGGCTGTAAGGTAACTAATCGAAAGGTGACATACCATTCCTGGAGCTTATACTGAGTTTCATTCGACACTGCAGTAGGCTGGAGACAGAGAGGTCAGTGTGAGGGCTGGTGGAGATTTAAAACGATAGGTGACTGAAAGCTCTGGGTTCATGCTTGCAGAGTGAATGGAGATGTTTCGCAAAGCAGCCATCCAGTTTATGTTTGGTCTCCGTGAGGTAGAGCAGACCATGCATTGTGAGCAGCGAAAACAGTATAGAAAATGGAAAGAATTACATGTTGTTAGGGGAAAATTAGAAATGCTAAAAGAGAACACTAAGAATTTACTGAAAAACCTTGAAATCTCCAGGTAGACATGGATGCTAAACATATTGACTGCTGAGGGTAAGCAGATGGACATTGCACACAAAGGAGCTTTGAGTTTTGTGTGATTTACAAAGTTTCAAGTGATGAGCTAATATCTAGGCACATACAGAACCATTCAAGTGGTAAAATGGTGCGTTGAAGTCTTGAGAGCTGGACTGGAGATAAAACACAACATAAAGTTAGTTTAGGTATACTCCCCTCTCAGGTAGGGAAGGGGCAGATGGTTTTAGCTTAGAAATGGGAAAACATACAATGAACAGAGGGGTCTTTGATCAAACACCAGCAGTCTTGAGTTGTGAGAACCAAGGTCTTGCGTACGCGTTTTAATTTTGATTGGATAATACAATTATGTATACATCCTTTAGAATAATTGGTTAGCAGAATCACATGTTTATGTATTCAATAGGATAGTTTTAACGTGGCACCTGTGTGTCGGTTACCGAATGAATATATTCAAATGTACTCAAATGTATTGTGATAAGAAAAAGTATATAAGTTACGAGACTTTGTAATTATGGCAGAGCACCCCTTGATGGACTAAGAGGCTGCTCTCCCTGCATATGCTTGTACAAGCTTGAATAAACCGGCTTGTTTGAGAATCCAAACAACGGATGTCCTGAGTTATTTGTCCTGACCTGAGAACTGGTCTGAGCCGTAGTTAAGAGGGCAGCTGCCCCACACAAAAGCCAGATCAACCCGGGTTCTCGGGGAAGGAGGTTGAATCCCGCCTACACACGTAAATCACTATTTCACCAGGAAGGAATGTTTGGGGCCTTGGACATTAAAAAGAGGACGTAAAAGGTGTTTAAAGTGTCTGCGTTTGCACGGAAATATGTCATGGCAAGGGGTGAGGTTGTTGGGGTGATTGAGGAGTGGGCCAGGGTGTTGTGGAGGGAATGGTCCCTTCAGAATACTCAAAGATTGGGAGGGGATGTTTGGTGGTGATGTCATGCTGGAAGTGGCAGAAATGGCAAAGGATGATCCATTGAAAATGGAAGTGGGTAGGGTGGAAAGTGAGGACAAATGTCATGGTTTTGGGAGGGAGGGAAGTGGTGAGAGCAGAATTACGGAAATTGGAGCAGAAACGGTCGAGAGCTCTGACAAGAGTGGGGAGGGGTGGGGGAATTCCTCAGTTGAAGAAGGAAGACCTATCAGAAGCACTGGTATGGAAGTTTGCATCTTCAGAACATATACAATGGAGAAGCAGAAACTGGGAGAATGGAGTCTTTATAGGAAGCAAGGTGTGAAGAAGTGTAGTCAAGGTAGCTGTAGGAATCAATGGGCTTAAAGTGAAAATTTGTTGATGGCTTATCCCCCAAAATGGAGACATAGAAGTCGAAGTATGGAAAGGAAGAGTCTGAAGGTGAGAGAAGGGTGAAAATTGGAAGCAAAGTTGAGGAGATTTTCCAGTTTAAGACATGAGCAGGAAACAGCACTGATAATTTCATCAATATACCAGATAAAGAGGCGAGGGAGGGATCCCAAGTAGGAAGGATCCCAAGTAGGAAGGAAACAAGGAATAAAAGCAAAATACTGTGGATGGTGTAAGTCTGAAACAAAAACAGAAAATGCTGGAAAAACTCAGCAGGTCTGACAGCATCTGTGGGTAGAAAAACATAGTTAATGTTTTGAGTTCGTAGTCTCTTCTTCAGAGAAACAAGGAATATGCTACATATCCCACAAAAAAGCACACATTGCTAGAACCCACATCTGGAAAAAGTGAGTGGGTTTAAAGGAGAAGTTGTTCAATATGAAAAAGGCTAGCCAGGTGGAGGAGAGTGGTGGTGGATGGAGATTGGTTAGGCCTCCTTCAAGGAAGAAATAGAGAGTCCTCAAACCATCCTGGTGGAAGATGGAGGTGCAGAAAAATGGAACATCATGGTGAAGAGGAGACAGTTAGGACCAGGAAATTGGAAACTGTTAAAGTTACAGAGTACATCAGAACAACCATGGATATAGGTGAGTCATGGACAAAGGGAGAAAAATTAGAGTTGAGATAGGAAGAAATCAGTTTTGTGGGGCAGCAACAGACTGAAATGATAGGTCTACTGGGTCAATCTGTTTGTGGAAAGAGGGACAAGAGGGCTGTTTAGGGTTGGAGGTTGTAGTATAAGAATCCGGCACATAAAGGTTTAACGTGGGACTGAATACAATACTGCCCACACAATGATGTAAGAGAGTACATAACCCATACCTAAGGGTCACTGTAGTGTTGGATAGAGCCATGTTTAGAAACAAGCATGGATACTGGTCTTAGCTTGGACCTATTCTGTACCCATGTATATAGTTTATAGTAGTTAACAAATACTTATCGTTCAATTACCTAAGACTATGAATACCTCAATAAGACCTACCAAACTATGCCCAACAGCTTACAACAAAGGCCATGGAGGAAAGACCTCCAGAGGAGATGAGATCAATTACAGGCCTGGTGATGATGGCCTGATATTTGGCGTTGGGGTCATAATCCAGGTGGAAGTAGGGGGAAGAGTCAGAGTTGACTTTCAAATTCTGCAAGGTGGATATGAATGTAAGTTTAAGCTTAGAAGGAGTTCATCCTGCTTCTGGAAACTGTCTAGCCGTGAATGTGAGATCAAATGCTTAGAAAAAGCCTGATGTGTAATACACTTCACGAAAAATATACCAATTATTTCTTGAGCTCATTTACACTACTCATTTTGATGATCCTCCCTGGTAGCTTATTCCACAACTTTGGGCAAAGAAATTTTTTGATTTCTTGCTTTATTTCTAACTACCTAAATTTTAATCTGAGTGATTGTTGCTTTGCAGCAGTTTTATTTTGTCTTGCCAATTAATCTGG
Source organism: Cetorhinus maximus (assembly GCF_964194155.1). Taxonomy (NCBI): domain Eukaryota; kingdom Metazoa; phylum Chordata; class Chondrichthyes; order Lamniformes; family Cetorhinidae; genus Cetorhinus; species Cetorhinus maximus. Next base: position 51,413,156 of record NC_135897.1, on the reverse strand, counting down.
TCAAGTTTTCATCATATGTACAAATTCAGAACTATGATCCCATTATGTATGCTGCTACCGAGTTACAACCTTACTTCATACAATTATGTAATAGTCTTCTGGTTCATGCAAGTCTAACATATAGTCACTTCAATTGCTTTGCCAGATTTGACTCACTGCATATGTCACTGCAACTTGCTTTTAAAATGAATGGCTACCTAAAATCTAAAATGGCTACCATAGTACAATTTATTTGTGAATGTAGCAACCCTTTAAATTGTTCAATTGCTTTCTAAATTGAGCATTTTTTTATTCCAAATCTGGTCACAATTTAATAAAACTATAGAAAGCTTGTAATTTTGATAGTGCCCCCGAACTATCTCAAAGTACAAGACATACAATGAATTATTTTGAAACGTAGCTACAGATGTTGGGTTGGCAAATGAAATGTAAGAATATGATCAATCATTCTTTTTTTCAAAGCTAGTTAACCACTGGGTTTTAGTTGAATCTTCTTATCTCACTGTCTTTCAAAATTCTGCAACGCTAGGTGAAATGTAAGATGAATGTCAGCTACATATCAATTTTATTGTGGATACAGCAACTTTCATACTATTCAGTCATTCAAAGTTTATGCACGTAACTTCATGCCAGCAAAATCCCATTTCCTCTGACTTGAGCCATAACTGAATACTATCATAGATGGCCACCAGGGAAGCATCGGCCACTAGGGAAGCATTCATTTTCATTATTGCATTTGCACACCAGTAGCCAAACCTTGGATTAAGTATACCATGCGGAGTGCAGTAATGTTGATATCAAAGTGTGTTGCAGTGTTATAGGGGGAGTTTGATAACTTAGTCTTTCAGACAGCAAGTGCCCAATCTCAAAAGTGACTTCGGAAGAGAACAAAGTCCAGGGATTTCCAGACAAACAGGAAGGGAATTCTAAAAGGAAATCATCGTGGCTACAAACATGCAACTGACTTCGAAAGCAGCATGGAAGGAATACTGAAAGAAGCACAGCTGATCTTATCGCTTCAGTTGGTGGGTCGTGTGGTGAATGCGAAGGGGAGCCAAGGGTGAAAGTACCTTCAAAATACTTCACTCCATTAAAAATCCCGTTTTGCATGAAAGAAAAAAAAATTTTGTGGATCTAAAGTGGAAATGTGACAATGCTGAAAGTAATATTTCCCCAACAACGCAGCCACCTTTACAAGCGTACATAAAGCAATACTACATTTTTTGTTAATTCTTCATTGAAGTTCATATATTTTGAAATGAAAGTTAAAATATAATGGCCTGAATTTTTCAGGCGGCGGGCAGGCTCAGCAGGAGTGGTCGCGGAGCCAATCGCCGCCCACGATCGGCTCCGCGCAGCCATTTTACGTGGGTGGGCCAATTAAGGCTCACCCAGCATAAGACGTGACCAGTGGCGCTCAGTGCTACCTCTGCGGGCGGGGGGAGGGGGGAGAGTCGGGGCCAGCGTTCTTTCGCACACGCGCGCAGAAGAGCGCTTCAATCTCCCTGAGCCATAGAGCTGATGTTTAAAAAAATCGATGTTTAAAAAATTAAATAATAGGTTTAAAAATTTATTTAAATGTCCCCTCATGTGACTTTGTCCCCTCATCCCGCTCGTGGATGAGGTTTCCTAAAAAAACGTGAAGGCCGCTTGGGCTTTTCGCCTGCCCGCCAACCTTAAAGTTGGACAGGCAGCATTACTAATGATATGAATTACTTTCCCAATGGCCTTAATAGGCCGTTTACATATCGGTGGGCGCACTGCCGATTCCGGCGCCCGCCCGCTGAACGAAATATCGCGGGACTGTGCGATGAGGTCGGGCCACATGCCCGACGTCATCGCACATTATTTTACGCGCCGGCGTGTCGGGCCCGTCCCCGCACGCCGACTGAGAAATCCTGCCCAATGTTTTTATACAACTGCAAATCAAATCATAAATTTATTAGTAAATGAAAAATAATAATGAAAGCATTTATGGCGGCAGAATTCTGGCAATATTTCCAGGCACCACTTTCTCAAATTATACTTTCAACCATTTTTATAAATTGGCAAGGTATCAGACAGTAAAGTGGAATGTTACTGTAGAAATTAACAGCCCTCAAAGCTAGTTCCTACCCTGAGCTGATAATGTATTTTACTTAGGATGTGATTATAACGATTTGCCTGCATAATCCATCTGCACACCATTAGAATAGAATGCTTTTTTTTCCCAGAGAAGAACCAGACAATTTTACAAAAGAGCTTATTTCCAAGTAATAAGAGTCATCTTTTTCCTGTTTACTAGTTATAACTTTTTCTGAAAAAAACACATTTAGTGGTATAATTTAAGCAAAAGAGAAAAAATGAAAAATCAATTCTAATTGAAATGTATGATTAATGAAGTATTGTGTAATGTGGCATATGCTTCATATTAATATACCACTGTAGCAAATGTAAGCCCATAATTTACATAAAACATTTTTAGTTAGACACACAAAAGTACAATGCTTTCAAATTGAATGCATTTGTGTTTTTGAAAAAGTCATTGTGCTTGCTAACCTTCAGGAAGATGAAAAACGAAGACAGCGTGACAACACAAATTTATTTTACCAATGAAGAAATAGATTCAATTTGTACTTCTGCTTGCCCTAGCAAGATTAAAAAGCATATTGATTGTCTATTCATCTACTTCAAATTAAGTTCAATGTAGCATTTTCAACAATCTGAACTGGTCACTGAATTTGCCAATAAGGGAAATTCCTGATTTATGAGCTCTTACAATAAATTTTCTACTGCAAGTATTTCAGCTTTATATGTTTCTGCTTCTTGGTTTTATCTCCAAGTTCTTTTCTGGGGCATCAAATGAATTATATAATGCAGGTGGTGACACAGATACTTCAATTTAATATAATAGCCACGGTTAGTATCATTATAAATTCCTAAACTTTGCCACAAGAAAATAAATAAAGCTTTCATTTTGAAAACTTGAAGTTTAACCCAAATTACCTCAAATGCTGACTTTAAGACACACCTATCAACACTCTTCCCACATTAGAACATTTTTAATGTAAATGTCAGTTCAATATTTGAAGGAGGGTAGGATAGTTCTTCCCAGTGTCTTCACTTATATCTATCTTTCAATCGAAATCTCTAAAACAGAATACTTGGTCATCGCCTCAGTGTTGTCTGTGGGACCTTTCTGCACACAACCTGGCTGCCATGCTTCCATAATAACAGTGAGTACAATTAAGAATTTTTATGAACTGAAGTGCTTTGGAACAATTGAAGTTGTGAAAAGCGTTATATAAATGCAAGTTGGTTTTTGGGAATATGGCACAAACTATATTGACACCAGCTTAGATATTTTTATTGTTGCCTTCCCATGAATGGAAATATTGTCTGACAATATCACTGATAGTTGTGAATGCTGGATCTGTAATTTTCTCAAGGTTTTTGTGGCCACTGATAGTTCATATCCCAAAGAGGTGAGAATTTAATTCAATAGGATAATTGGCTGAGTGTGATGTGATTTTTGGCCTCCACGATATTTCTGTTTGAACACCCAAGTATACTCCTTCATATCTTAGAACACATAAATTGAACACTGGGTGATCTTCCTACACTACAGTCTGGTAAAATTTCTTCTGTGTCACTGCAGCTTGCTATATGCTGAATATCTTCATCATCTAATTATCCATATGGAGTACCCAGGGGACATAGGAACAGGAGCAGGCCATTTAGTGCCTCTAGCCTATTCCACCGTTCAATGAAACCACGGCTGATCTGACCTAACTCCACATGCCCACCTTTGCTCCATATCTCTTAATACCTTAGGTCGTGTAAAGGAAATTTCATTTTTTTCCTAACAGTACTGTGGGATACTGAAGCAGGCTTGTGGAGTGTGTGTGTGTGTGTTTGCGTGAGTGTGAGAGACACTAATCTAATTAAACTAAAGATGGTCAGACTGCAAGGTTTGAATAATCAAAGTGTAAAAGCAGGCATTTTGAAATGGGGTTGGGTAAGCTGAGGTCCCAGTAGACACAGTATGAATGGGAATTTGCATTAGGAGACAAGTGAGAAGTGAATTGTTAGCTGTTTGAAATTCAAAGAGGCATGACTGGATGTTTTACAACTGGCAAAATCATAGATAAATAAGGCAAAGTTCTTAAGTGTATTTTTCCCAAATGCGCTGGCCATACTGACAATATGAAAGATTATTATATTCTGGGAAAAGTAACATCCAAAGAAAGGTTGAAGCAGTGGGATTTAGGGATCAAAGAGGAGGAAATATATTTAAGGAGAGATTGAAAGCTGTATGAGGTGACTGGCCATGTGAGATCTTGAGTGTACTATGAAATATTAGCTTCTAGCCACCCCAGAGAAGTGCCTGCTTGTTCCAGAAAGCAAGGTTTTGTCAAAAGCCTTGGAATTCCATTGTCGAGTGAGAGGAAGAGAGAAGCTGTGAAATACCTCCCTTAAACCAGTGGGTAACTTGTGGTAATATTACTGAATGTTTTATAAATTAGGAATATATTTGGGCTGTTGCCAGGGAACGGGTTTTTATTTGGGAGCCTAGCTAAGTAGAAATATTTTGGGAAATGTTATAAGACTAAATTTAACTGTGCAACTGTAATCTTGTGTGTTTAAGTTTTCTTTTCTTTAGTTAATAAATGTTTTAATTTACTATTTAAAATCTCCAAAAATGGTAGTGGACTCTTTACTTCTGACTTCAGTGCATATACCTTCTTGTAATAAAAATACAAATTGCAAATCAGTGTGATAGCTTGGCCAAGTTTCCCTTTGGGATTTGTTCAGCCAGGCAATTACCACCTGCAATATCATAACAGGTCAGCAAAAATTATCATTCTCAGATTTAAAATGGTCAGGAAGATATAATAAATTTCATAATGTTATTGGGAAGTAGTGTAGAGTAATAGTGGGGTCTGTATTGATATGTGTGCGTGTGTGTGTGTGAGGCTTAACTGAATTAAAGGCAGCTAGTCTGAAGTCGTTGATGTAACAGTAGATAAGCTAGGTTTGAAATGTTAAGTAGGTAAATATAGGTGTAAACGGAACATTTGCATTTTAAAATAAACCAGACTACATTGATTTCAAAGGAGGGGTAAAATGTTTCACCTAGCCAGGAGAAGTTAAGAAACAGTGTGTTTATTTTTCCCAAAGATTGCTGGTAAAATTGGTACTATGAGAGATTTTTATTGTTAGAAAGGTAAAGTCCAAATTCACAATGAAACAATCAGAATTTGCATTCAAAGGGGAAAATATGGATAAAGGAGAGAAGGCTGTGTGCAAGGGAAGGCATTCTAATATCAAACAAGTGTGGAAAGCCTTCAGCATCTAAGCCTCAGCTGCTGTTTACAAAGAACTGAAGTTAAGAAAACTCACTTTGAATTGGATTGTTCAGGGTATCGTGTTTCTTTGCCTGGGTCTTTTAAAATCCATGTGTCTTACTGTTGCCTTAACAAAAATGTAACTGGGAGTTAAATTAACTAAGGGACTTAGAAGTTATCATAGTTGTAATTTGTAGATGTATGTGTGTACTTAAAATAATTTCTTCTATTAATAAAGGTTTAATTTAGTTTTGCAAGAAACCTATAAAACTCAGTGGTCTTATTACTACTAAATTCAAGGCATGTATCTCGAAATTTATTCAAATTGCAAAACAGTTGTAGCAGTTGTTTCAAGATTCTCTTTGGGATTTGAGCAGCTCAGCATTTAGCTGTGCCATAATAAAATTAACAATTGACTCACATCGATTGTCAGTTGCAGATGAGTTTCACACCACACCACCCTTTGCATGCAGAGGTGTTTGTAACTTCTGAAAGGCCTGTCACTAATTTTTAGACTATGGTCCGTAGTCCTAGACTTTCCAACCAGTGGCAATAGTTTCTATCTATCCTTTCAGTTCTCCTTAACCTCTTAAAAACTTAAATCAATTCACAGCCTAACCTTCTAAATTCCAGGGAATATAACTGGAATTTATGTAATCTCCACTCATTACTTAACCCTTGGAGCCCAGATACTATTCTGATAAAATCTACAATGCGCTGTCTCCAATGCCAATATATCCTTCCTAAGGTGTGATGCCCAGAACTGCTCACATACTCTTTTAGGTGTAACTAGGGTATTGTATTGCTGGAGAATAACTTCTACCCTGCTTGTATTCTCATCCTCTAAATATAAATGCCACATTCAAATAGCCTTTTTGATTATTTGCTGTACTTGTCCAGGACATTGTAATGATCTAAGCACATGGACCTCCAGGTCTCTTTGGACCTCTATTCTAGCTTATAAGCATTTAGAAGGTAACCTTTGTTATCCAAGCCAAAGCAGCTCACTTGATCGATACCACATCCATCACCTTAAACATTCACTCCCTCCACCACCGATGCACAGTGGCAACAATGTGTACCAAATACAAGATGTACTGCATTAACATGCTAAGGCTCCCTCGGCAGCACCTACCAAACACACAACCTCTAACACCTAGAAAGACAAGGGCAGCAGACACTTGGGAACATCAGCACCTGCAAGTTCCCCTCTAAGTTACTCACCATCCTGACTTGGAACTATATTGCCATTCCTTCACTGTTGCTGGATCAAAATCATGGAATTCCCTCCATAACAATAACGTGGGTGTACCTAAACCAGGTGGACTACAGCAGTTCAAGAAGGTGGCTCACAACCACCTTCTCAAGGGCAATTAGGGATGGGCAATAAATGCTGGCTTTGCCAGCAATACACACATCTCAAGAAGAAATTTTTAAAAATTCTTGTTAAATCCAAAGTGGATGACCTCACATTTGCCTGCATTGAAATCAATCTGCCAGTTTTGCCATTCCCTTTATCTATTATTATCTCCTTGTAACTTTACACATCCACCTTTAGTACCATAATTTCCTTTATTACTGTTATTTTGCTTATGCTAATTTTGGTGAGTCCCATCTCTGATTCAATATTCAATTCCTTGGGATGTCCAGCAGTCTATTTCTACTCCACTGTAAATACTGATGCACAATATTTATTCAACATGTTTGTCATTTCCTTTTTTTCGTATATACTATTGCTAATATTAGTTTCCAAGAACTCCTCACTTTTCCCCATCATCCACTTTTTCATAGTATAATTGTGTTTTTGTGTTGTTTATTTATTTATTAGAACTAAATCTAATATTGCCTGCCTCCTAATTGGTTAAGGCACATTGTTGCAGAGAACTATCATTAACTCAGACAAAATATTAACATCCTTTCTGACACAATTTTTGTGTTGATTTCCTTATCCCTTGCAAGTTTCTTTTAATTCTTCATGTTATCTGTTTGACACCCTTTGCTATTCTTTGTATCTCTCTCATTCTCCAGGATCTGTGCTACTTTTTGCATTGTTGAATACTTTTTCTTTGTTTTATGTTGTCTCTTACCTCTTTAACTATCTATAGTTTTTTTTGTGAGTAGAGCTCTTGCTCTTTGGAAGTATAAACTGGTTTTGCATCACATTAAATTTGTTTTTGAACACCTCCCACTGGTCTTCTGCCATTTTACCCACAAACAGACTTCCCCGGTTTAAGGTGGTTCTATTACATCCCATTGAAGGCTGCCGTCCCTAAATCTAAAATCAGAGCAGCTGTTCTGTATTTCTCACTTTCAAACACTACATTGAACTGAATCCTATTATGTTCACTGTGAGATAAATGTTCATATATTGTTAGGCTGTTAATTAAATCTGACTTATTATTAAATCTAGTATCGCCTGCCTCCTAATTGTTTAAGGCACATTGTTGCAGAGAACTACGATGAACACAGGCAAAACATTAACTACCTTTCAGACATAAACTAGTCTGGTTAATCCAATATAAAATTTAAAATCCCTCCCCCCCCACCCCCCCTCCCCTCCACTAAAACAACTCTGCCTTAGCTAAATTTAGCACTTATACATCCTACCACTTCACAGCTGTTACCGGGTGCCTATACACAACTGTCACAGCTGTATAAATTCTTTTCATTTCTTAATTCTTCCCATAAAATCTCCATTGCTTGCTTACCTCACATTATATCCTCTCTTATCAATCAAGTGATTCCTTCCTTAATCACTGAGGCAACACCTCAGTCCCTATACCATTTTCCCTCTCTTTCCTGCAAACCTTATAACCTGGTGCAGTTAGTTTCCAATCTTGACCAAATTGCAGCCATGTCTTAATAAAGACTACGATGTTAAACCCTCCAAACTGAATTTGGGGAGTGGCAGGTCGAAGAATACAACAGCAGGAAGTCTGGGTGAGTTGTCATTGAGACCATTGTCTCACCATGTCCACTCATTTGCACAATAGTTGATGTGATGACAGTTCTGAGATTACTGAAGCAATGAGATTTTTGAAGCTCCAATCAACAGCTCTCTCCATCTGTGATTCAAAATCTCTGCAATCTCCAGTAAAGAACCAGTCATGCTGCAGCCCAAGGTCTCTAATGGTATGAAGAGAAGGACTTGTTGAGAGGCATTATGGCTTGCGTTAGGATTTCCACCATGGTTATGAGGGGAGTACAGCAGGAATGCTGTGCAAATATTCCAGCCACATGCACCAATGTTGCAATGTCATCCATCAACTTTGTGAAGATGTGGGCTGTGAACTCTAGTACACCAGTCACGGGGCTGGATTTTCAGTCCAAGGTTGGGAACCTGAAGTTGGACCCAGTTCCGGGTCCTGATCATGCGCAGCGTGTTCCAAGGGCCAAGCCAATTGAGGCAGAGCGTGAGCTCGCTGTCTAATTAAGGACATTGGGGTGGTTCCCAAGGTTGGAAGGTAAAATGGAAAGCCCTCCAGCACTGACACTTTGGCAGCCCTACTGGCTGAGGTGGGGCCTGCCAATTTGTGATGGAGAGAGGATGCCTGAACATGGAGGTGCCCTCTGAAGAAGAGGTTGGTGTTTATTAAATTTAAAATGGCCACAGCACTTCCATGGGACGGCCAGCAGCCACAGCTGTGGTTCGGTGGCCATGGCTGGTGCAGGTGCGGGTGAGTCCCTCATGAGATTAATCATGGGGCTCCCCCTTTCCTGATGTGAGCTCGCCATGGTTACCTGGCCATGGTCCAGGGCGATGTCTCTTGCCCACATTGCTGACTGGAAACAGGGCCTGTAACTGTCCCTAATTGTCCTCAACTGGTTATCTGCCGCTTGCCGGTCGGCAGCCGATCCAACAGTGACCCGGCCTCTCCAAAAATGGCTTGGGGTTGGGATTGTGGCACTGAACGGGCATGGCATCTGGCAGTGCAAAACTGTAGACCCACCCACCTCCAATCCTGACCCAACATTTTTTAAAATGCAGCCCATTCTCTGTTGAATGTTTCTTCTTAAGTTCTCAATTCACCATCTTAATCTTTGATGTGCAGAAGGAATTTTAAAAGCAAATCCAAATGGCCTCATCAGCAGAGGACAAATGTGAGCTGACCCTCCAATAAGTGGGTTCGTGCTCTTCAGCCATCTGCTAATGCCCACACAAGCTCTGAATATAATCACAAACACCCTCTTCCACTTTAGGATTGAAATTGCTGGAATGACTGGTGCTGTGGGGATTATAGTGGATAATGATACGCACTGAGGTGCAGATGCACTCTGTGTCAATGGGTCCTGACTGCTTTCTCTAGCACACCCAAAACAGAAGAGGAACACTATCCTATCACCGCACCTCAGGTATAGCTTTCAGCAGAATGCGTAACCTTATACTGTGCTTTATTATATAGCTTGTTGCCATGGAGTGAGGGAGAAAAAAGAGCTTAAGGAAACAAACCTAAGCATTTCTCTACCTCCTGCTCCTTTAATAGTGTCTCATTCCAGAAATCCCAAGGGCTGCGCTTCATACATGATAAGAACAATTTTGAGGCCTTCTTCCAATGAGGGCTCCCCTCCTAATGTTATTGCTGTCCTCTCCTGAAAACAGTGGAGAAGAGTCAAATTTATTCTGGTCGAAGGACACACAGATATATGCAACTGTCAACATGCAGCTCATGTGGTTGTGACTGAATGCATATGCATTATGCATGTGCATTACATGGACAGATTTGTTCAGAGAAGGTTAATTCAGAATGTGAGTAAATTATTGCTACATCTCCGATATTTCACCTACTTCCTTTAAATCCCTTGGATAGAAAATACCTGGTACCGGGAATTTGTCACTCATCAGTGCCATTTAATACACGTCAATTCACGAACACACGTTATGCAGCCGGGTGCACTTTGCAGCAGTAAACTTTTCTGGGTTCTAAATTCAGTGGGATTAGTTCTAATGGTCAGCTGTGTCCCAAGAAAACTAATATTGAATCAAGGACAAGGACTCACCAAAATTAACATAAAGCATTCAAGAAAATCATGGCACTGAAGAGTGATAAATTCCCAGTACCAGGCATTTACTATCCAAGAGATTTAAAGGAAGTAGGTGAAACATTGTAGATACCTAAACTTTAATCTTCCAAAGGAAGCATTCCTTTAGGCTGGAAAATTACACATGTCACTCCGCTATTTAAGAAAGGTGACAGAGGGAAATCAGGGAGTTACAAACCAGTTAGCTGAACATCTCTTTGTTGGGCAATTGTTAGAGTCTATATATTAAGGGTTAAGTGACGGAACATCTCTAAAATTTTCAGCTGATCAGAGAGTTAGCATAGATTTGTAGTGGGTAAGTCATGCCTGAAGAATCTGATTGAATTTTTTGAAGAGGTGGCAAAACTAGTGCACATGGGAATGTCTATGGGTGTTATTTATACAGACTTCCAGAGGCATTTGATAAAGTCCCACATAAGAAACCATTAGCTAAAGTTGTAGCTCATGGAATTGAAGGCAAATTATTGACCTGGTTAGGAACTTGGCTGAGCGGCAGGAGACAGAGCGTAGGGATAATGGGCAAGTACTCTAATTGGCAGGATGTGGCTAGTGGTGTCCTGCAAGGATCGGAGTTAGGATCTCATCTAATCACTGTATTCGTTAACAAGTGAGATAATGGAATAGAAGACCACATGTCCAGATTTTCTGATGACCAAAGACAGGCAGTATTGTAAGCAGTGTAAGGGTAAACATAACATTACAAAGAAATATCGACGGATTAGGTTAACGGGCAAAACTGTGGAAATGGATTTCAATGTAGGCAATTAGGAGGTCATCCACTTTGCATCTAAAAAAGATAGAGGTGCTTTCTAAAGATGGAAAAGTGGTGATCCAAAGAGACTTGGGGTCCAGGTGCACAGATCATTAAAATGTCATGAACAGGTACAGACAATAATCAAAACAGCTAATGGAATGATGGCTTTAAAGCTAGAGGACTAGATTATGAGTATGCTTCAAATATACAAAGCCCCAGTTAGAACACACCCGGATTGCTGTGAGCAGTTTCATACATCACACCTTAGGAATGATATCGTGGCCATGAAGGAAGAGTAATGTAGATTAACTAAAATGAACCGGACTGCATGGACTGCAGCGGTTCAAGAAGGCAGCTCAACACCAACTTCTCAAGGGCAACTAGGGATGGACAGTAAATGCTGGTTCAGCAAGCAAAGCCCACGTCCCGTGAATGAATAAAAAAAAACCTGGACTCCAAGGGTTAAATTACAAGGTGAAATTCACAAACTTGGGTTGCATCCCCATAAATTTAGAAGATTAAGGGATGGTTTGATTGATGTTTTTGAGATAGTAAGGGTAACAGATAGTCTACAGAGAGAAACTATTTCCACTGGTTGCAGAGTCTAGGACGAGAGGACATAGTCTAAGTGTTCCTAACATAAAGGGTGGTAGCTGATTGGAACTCTTCTGCAAATGACAATTGAGAAATAAATAGTTAATTATAAATCTGAGATTGATGGATCTCTGTTAACCAATGGTGTGAAGGGATACCAGGCAAAGGCAGGTATATGGAGTTAAGTCACAGCTCAACCACAATCTTGTTTAAAGGCAGAATAGGCTGGAGAGACTAAATAGCCTGCTTCTGTTGCTATGTTCCTATGTGTTCCTAATTGTGCACCACCTACATCCTGCTGAACTGAAAGCGTGGTAGAAAAATCTACACAGCAATGCCTTCTCAACAATGCCTTTAGTTATCTAGGTCCTACTTCTATGAACACTGGTCTTTTATCCAAATATGACTTGGTGTCAAATGGTGGTAATACTCCCATAAAGCACCTGAGAATGTTTTACTACATTAAATGTGCTATGTAAATTCAAATTGTTGCCTTAATTAGATACACAGTTTTAATTAGATTTTACTTATTTTAATTATGAGTGGCAGAGTTGCCAGACATCAGCCATAAGGACCTTAAGCCAAATAAGCGGGTTACGCTTATAGAAAACATGGCAGTTTCCGTTAACTTTTTAAAAAATTACCCATTATTGTAATCCAGGTGCAAACAAGTTAAATGGTGTAAACATGTTATCTGATTAATGACAACATGCCCTAGTCACCTCAGTTTTTTACCTCCACCTGCAAGCCCTTCATCCAAAATAATCTCAGCCCAAAATATTAGCTTTGCCATTGCTTTTCAAATTTGTGCATCCCTGCTTGTTCAGAGATCTCTTAACATTGTCACCAAAATCGAGGCACAGCAGGAAACAGTCATTTTTCATGTCTTTAAATTGCACTTTTTTGAGCATCTTAGAAAACATTATCCTACTGAGACATGCTCTGGGTTTTCTGTTTCTTTTAACATTTTTATATTGGATAAGCATAAATCACATTAAAAATTCAAACACTTTTCCAATTGTAGGTTTTTAAACATGCTGTGCCTGATGCGCATGAATGATGATTAAAATTTAAAATTCAACTTATTTAAGGCTCAAAAAAGAATATATTAGACTGGGCGCATTGTTTCCTTGGCCTCTGATTTATGCTTATTTCTGTCCAAAACTTTATATAGGATAAGCACCATAGAAACAGGCCTTTTGGCCAAACCAATCCATATCTGCGTTCCACTTGAGCCTCCTCCAATCCTTCCTCATCTAAAGGTAGAATCATAACCCTCTATTTCCTATTCTCTCATCTGCTTGTCTAAATTCCCATTAAATACATCTATACTATTCTTCAACCACTCCTTGTGGTAGCGAGTTCCACATTTTCACCACTCATTGTATAAAGAAGCTTTGTCTGAATGCCTTATTGGACTTCTTGGTGACTATCTCATATTGATGGCCTCTAGTTTTGCTCTTCCATCCAAGTGGAAACATCCTCTCTGTATACCCTCGATCAAAACATTTCATAATTTTAAAGATCTCTATTCGGTCATCCCTCAGTCTCTTTTTCAAGAGAAAAGAAACTCAGCCTGTTCATCCTTTCCTGTTATATATACCCACGCATTTCTGGTATCACCCTTGTAAATTTTCTCTGCACCCTCTCCAATGCCTCCATATCCTTTTTGTAATATGGCGACCACACCTGCACACAGTACTCTGAATGCGGCATAAGCAAGGTTCAAAACAGGTTTAGCACAACTTCCCTACTTTTCAATTCTAACCCTCTAGAAACAAAGGGCGAAATTTTCCCATTCCTACACTAGGCAAACCTGCATCGGACAGGTGGAAATGGAGGTGGGTGGGTCCCACATGCAGAGGTCCTGCCCCATTCGCGTCGCCTACTACTTAGATTGGCGTGTGAAAGGAGGTGGGTCGCGAGCATGCATGCAGCACTTGCCTCCCCCCACCCCTTCTGCAAGCCCCATTGCGGGGATTATGATTTTGAGATACCTGCCTGCTATTTTCATAGAGTCAGGCCGACTTCTGAAGCTGACTGGAGGAGGTGATGGCATAGTGGTATTGTCACTAGACTAATAATCCAAAGACCCCGGGTAATGCTCTGGGAAGCTGGGTTCGAATCCTGCCCCAGCAGACAATGGAATTGGAGTTCAATAAAAATCAGGAATTAAAAGTCTAATGATGACCATGAAACCATTGTCAATTGTTGTAAAAACCCATCTGGTTCACTAATGCCTTTAAGAGAAGGAAATCTGCTGCCATTACCTGTTCTAGCCTACATGTGACTCCAGACCCATAGCAATGTGGTTGACTCTTAAATGTCCTCTGAACAATAAATGCTTGCCTAGCCAGTGACGCCCACATCCCATGAATGAATAAAAAGCATCTATGCTACCACTGAAAAACACTAAGTGCAAGCCATAAACCTCCTCATGGGAGAGGGAAAATAAAAGGCAAGCCAGTTTCAGGGAAAAGGCCTGATATTGTTTATCACAAGACAGCATGAGAGAGCGGTGGAGAGATCAGAACCAGCGCGAGTGTGGGGAAGCTTCAAAAAGTGACGTCAGCACCAGGGTGATTGGTGAGTAGTGGGTAAGTCTTTTTCTTCAGATTAAAATAGATTAAGCTAAGAAAAGGTAAGGGTTCCAGTTTTGATTTAAAGTACATAAATAATTGAATTTTTTTTACTGTATTTAACTTAAAGTAAGGGGTTTTTTTCAACTAGAGGCATGGCAGGGCAGCTCAGTCCCGTGTTATGTACCGCCTGCAACATGCGGGAAGTCCTAGATGCTCCTTGCGCTCTGACCAACCACGTGTGCAGGGAGTGCCATCAGTTGCAGCTACTTGAGCTCCGGGTTTTGGAGCTTGAGTGGCAGCTGGAGGCACTGAGGTGCATCCACGAGGCTGAGAGTTTCGTGCATAGCACATTTTTAGATGTGGCCATCCCACAGCTCACGGAAGTGCAGACAGAGAGGGAATGGGTGACCATCAATCAGAAGAAAGGTGTCAGGCAGGTAGTCATGAAATCCCCAGGGTGCATCTTGCTAGAGAACCGTTTTTCTGTGTTGGAAAACGGTGAGAGCGACGGTTCCTCTGGGAAGTACAGCCATGCTCATGGCACTGTGAGTGGCTCAGCTGCACAGGGAGGGGAGAGGAAAAAGAGAAGAGCAATAGTGGTAGGAGACTCGATAGGAAAAGGAACAGAAAGGCGTTTCTGCGGCCGTAGACATGACTCCAGGATGGTATGTTGCCTCCCTGGTGTCAGGGTCAAGGATGTCACTGAACAGCTGCAGGGCATTCAAAAGGGGGAGGGCAAACAGACAGAGATCGTGGTACATATTGGTACCAACGACATAGGTGGAAAGAGGGACGAGGTCCTGCAAGCAGAATTTAGGGAGCTAGGAAACAGATTAAAAAACAGGACCTCAGAGGTAGTAATCTCTGGATTACTTCCGGTGCCATGCATTAGTGAGTATAGAAATGGGAGGTTAGTCCAGATGAATGTGTGGCTGGAGAGATGGTGCAGGAGGGAGGGCTTTAGATTTCTGGGACATTGGGACCATTTCTGGGGGTGGTGGGGCCTGCACAAGGTGGACGGGTTGCACCTGAACCGGAATAGGACCAACATGCTTGTGGGGAGGTTTCCTAGTGCTGTTGGGGAGGGTTTAAATTAATTTGGCAGGGGATGGGATCCTGAGAGGAGGTTCAGCAAGGGGAGATGCACAGCCAAAATTAGAAGAAAGAGAGCAAGTGAGTCTGGAAGGCGTAGAAATTATAGGCCAGTTAAGACACATGGGAGTTTGGCAAGGTTGGATGGTATTTATTTTAATGCAAGGAGTCTGACGAATAAGGCAGATGAGTTGAAGGCACAAATTAACACATGGAAGTATGATGCCATTGCTGTCACAGAGACATGGTTGAGAGAGGAGCAGGATTGACAGCTCAATATTCTAGGATATAGGGTCTTCAGGCGAGGCAGGGAAGGAGGTAAAAGATGAGGGCGTATCGCAATATTGATCAAGGAATCAATTACAGCAATAGGGAAGGATGACATTTTAGAAGGCTCCTCAAATGAAGCCAAATGGGTAGAACTGAAAAACAAAAAAGGAGCAATCACATTGCTGGCAGTCTACTATAGGCCCCTAAACAGTCAGAGAGAAATAGAAGAGCAGACGTGTAGGCAAATTTCAGAGAAGTGTAAAAATAATAGGGTAGTAATAGTGGGGGATTTCAACTTCCCCAACATTAACTGGGTTAGTCATAGTGTGATAGGTTTCGAGGGAGTGGAATTCTTAAAATGCATCCAGGAGAGCTTTTTAAGTCAGCACGTCTACAAGACGTCTTGCATGTCTGCAAGGTCCTACAAGACGGGGCAGTCCTGGACTTAATTTTAGGGAATGAAGCCGGGCAAGTGGTAGAGGTATCAGCGGGGGAGCATTTTGCAGACCATAACTCTGTTAGATTCAAGGTTGTTATGGAAAAGGACAAGGATGGGCCAAAATCAGAGTTCTAAATTGGGGGAAGGCCGATTTTAATAAGATCAGATATGATTTGGCCAGAGTGGATTGGGAGCAGCTACTTTTAGGTAAATCTGCGTCAGAGCAGTGGGACTCATTCAAGAAGAAAATAGGGAGAGTACAGGGTCAAAATATTCCAGACAAAGGGTGGGACTAACAAATCCAGGGAACCCTGGGTGTCGAGGGATATACAGGATTGGATAAAGAGAAAAAGGGAGGCTTATGGCAGATACCGAGGGCTCAAAACAACGGAAGTCCTAGGGGAGTATAGAATGTGTGGGGGGAACTTAAAAAGGAAATTAGGAGAGCAAGAAAGTGGCATGAAAAAACATTGGCAGGTAAAACAAAGGAAAATCCAAAGTTATTTTATAAGTAGATTAAGAGTAAGAGGATAACTAGGGAAAGAGTAGGGCCCATTAAGGACCATAGTGGTAATTTGTGTGTGGAGCCGGAAGATGTAGGTAGGTTCTAAATGAATAGTGTGTGTCAGTGTTCACAAGTGAGAGGGACGACGTGGGTATGGAAATCAGGCAGAAGGACTGTGATATAATTAAATAAATTACCATAGAAAGGGAGGAGGCTCTAAGTGGTCTGGCAAGCTTAAAACTAGATAAAATCTCCAGGCCCGGATGAAATGTATCCCAGGCTGTTGAGTGAGGCAAGAGAGGAGATCGCAAGGGCACTGGCAATAATTTTCAATACCTCTCTGGCAACAGGAGAGGTGCCAGAGGACTGGGGGACAGCCAAAGTGGTACCATTATTCAAGAAGGGAGGAATGGATAAACCAGGGAACTACAGGCCAGTCAGTCTAACCACAGAGGTGGGGAAACTATTGGAAGCAATTCTGATGCACAGAATTAATCTACACTTGGAGAAGCAGGGATTAATCAAGGACAGTCAGCATGGTTTTGTTAAGGGGAGGTTATGTCTGACCAATTTGATTGAATTTTTCCAAGAGGTGACCAGGTGTGTAGATGAGGGCAATGCATTTGACGTAGTCTACTTGGACTTCAGCAAGGCTTTTGATAAGGCATAGATTTAAGGTAAAGGGCAGGAGGTTTAGAGGGGATGTGAGGAACAATGTTTTCACCCAGAGGGTGGTGGGAACCTAGAACTCACTGCCTGAAAGGGTGGTAGAGGCAGAAACCCTCATAACATTTAGGAAGTACTTGGATGTGCACTTGCGATGCCATAGCATACAAGGCTATGGGCCTAGGGCTGGAAAATGGGATTAGAATAGTTAGATACTTGTTTGACTGGCGCATACTCGATGGGCCAAAGGGCCTTTTTCTGTGCAGTATGCCTCTATGACTGACGTGACATGCTTCATGACAGCTTAGAGGTATCTTGAACCATGAGGAGCCCTAGTCTGGAGTCAGGAACTTTTTGCCAGGCAAGATCAAAAGGTGTTAACAACTTCACATCATAATGCAATGTTCTATGATAAGTTAAACATGTTTTTAATACCATGATTAATGATAGAGTCTTAAAAGGTAAGTGACCATTGAATTGACCAGCATTATGAAAGAGGAAAGTTGGTCACATGCATGAGTGTATTATAAAATCGATAAGTTATTTTCTGCATTGGACAATATTGATATTCAGGTCTGACTGTGCCACTTGTCCCCTGTGATTAATCTTTTAATTGAGTTATAGCTCAGGCATCTGCTTCCCTGCTTTTAACCTGAATAAATGGTTGAGGTTTTTCAATGAGTTCAAAGGTTTAAATGTATTCAGCTCTGGAGGTTTTGTTTATACAGCTGTGCAATGGAATCCCATTAAGAAAGTTTTGCTGAGCTCCAAACCTCACCAGTGGATTCAGCACAGCAGATCTTATGAGCACAACTGTCAAGGGGACTGAGTTTATTTATCTTGTCAGTTTTATGTCCACTTTAAGAGGATTTTTGAAGTAGCTTTCGAATGAATGTTTATCTTGTATCATGATACAGCAGTTGGTAAAGGCTGAGTTGTTTAAACCCCAGAGGGAAACTTGAACAACTATCATAATCTATATTTTCAATTGGTATGTTTGAGATGCAGCTCTGAATTCAGGAATAAAACCACCAAGCCTCACAAGATTTTTAAATAAAACTAAATTAAATATTTATTAATTTAACAACAAATTAAAACATACACATGTCTGCAAATTACTACCATAATAATTTTTAAACAAATCCCCAATTTAATCACTCCCAGGTAAGTCTTCACCAAGGCAACAATAACCCATAGGGCAGAATTTTACCCATGTCGGGTGAAGAGATGAACAGGTTTAAAAAAAAAGATTTTATAAATGTTATAAAACATGTCCCTTTATGTGACTCTAATAACATGCCCTTGCTCAGGTGACAATGAAAAATTAAAGTTTTGGTTTTATTTTTATTTGCTTTAGGAAACCTCATCCTGCCTGTGGATGAGCTTTCCAAAAAAGTGCAACGGTCACTTGGCCTTTTTGCCTGTCCGCCAACCAGAAGGTTGGATGGACAGCAAAATTTCTTTTAATTAACTTGTTAAATGGCCTTACTAGGCCTTTTAATTGTTGGCGGGCACACTGCCAACTCCGGCGCGCGCCCGCCAACCGAAATATTACGTGAGTGTGCGATGATGTTGGGACACTTGCCCGATGTTGTCATGCATCATTTTACGCTTGGTTGGGTCAGACGCGCGCCCACCTGCCGAGCGAAAATTTTTACCCATAGTCTTTAAACATGCACCAGTCAAAATCATTTGACCATACAAATTCAAAATGAGGTCTCTTGCAATTTGATTCCTTTGCAGACGGGTTGGTTAGATCTTAAATGCCTCTGACTTGCACACAAACTCCTTTCTGTTTATACCTAGCTTTTCCTTTGAAAGTAAATTTTCCATTGTATTACTAGGTTTTTAAAATTTTACCTCTCCTAACAATGATCCTTTCATTCTACCAATTTTATTAGTAATATAAACACATTGCTTGGCATCTCCCAGCCAGGTGCAAGATTTTACCCATTGTTTTGAATGCTTTATTCAACAAATGCAAATGTACTCTTTACCTTCTATCCTTACTTGCTGTCTAACCAATTAACATCTCAAACTGCTATACATCAAAGCACCCAGACTAGCTGCCTTTAATCCAATTAAGACACACACAGACACACAAATAGACACCACTAAACACTATTTAAAAAAAAATTCCAATAATATTATCAACATTAATATCTCTTCATGAGCATCTCAAAGACTTCCTAATGTTACTACAGGGCTCATGTTCTCTACGTAGTAAATACTGGTTGAGTGGTTATTGGTGGGTGAGTGGGTATAGAGGGTGAAGGATTATGGGATTAGTGAATTGGCATGAGGGGGTGAAGGGGTTAGGGGGAATGAGGGAATATGGAGGGATGGGGCATGGCATAAGTAGGGTGAAGGGGCAAGAGGGGCATGGTGAGTGAGGGGTGGATGAATGTGGTGAAAGAGTGAGGACTTGGTGGGGGGTGGGGGGAGGCAGTGGCAGTGGTGAGGATTAGGGGGCCTCACACTCAGCTGCAGGTCTGGGCTGTTATCCAGCAAAAGGGGGCAGGCAGATGCAAAGGCAGCCAAGTTAGACGGCATTGCTGTACAGCCATTATAACTCCTTTAATAGGATTTCCTCTACATTGAACCATATTTCTAGACTCTCCTTCTATACCTTCTTTCCCTTGCCATCAATGTCCTCCCTTATTTATTATTTTCTATTCTTTTATACTGTTTTATGTTTACATTTAGCCTGCTTATATTTCTTGTAGATCCCTCCTCCATCTTACTAGTTTAATGCCTTTGCCACCATCCTATTTACCCTTCCTGCATGTAATTAATAATTATATGTAATCATGCCATGTGATAACTGAAAGCATTGGTACAGAATAACTTCAAATCACATATGATATATAAAGAATTTAAAACTTAAGAATTATTTTTCTCTCATATATTTTGGTATATATGATGGAACATGGACTAGGAGACAGATTTAAGATTTTAGACAACAGATGTAGGGGGAATGTGAGGAAGAGCTTTTTCATGCAGTGAGTGATAAAGACGGTGGTGAATGCAGAAACAATTAACAATTTCAGCAAGAAATTGGAATGGCTCTTGAAGAAAATAAACTTGCAGGGCTATGGGGATTGAGCGTGGAAGTGGATTACTCCATGAGGAGGTGGTATTAACTTGATGGGCCAAATGGCCTCCTCCTACGCCATAAATGACGATGAGTGGAATTCTCCGAGCCCGCTGGCGGTGGGCATGGTAGGTGGCGTGTGCGGAAAATATGGCAGGACCCGCTTCACGACGGTGTGAAGGCAGGTCACGATCTTCCGCTCAGCCCGCCGACAGCAGACTGTGTTTCCCACCATCAGTTGGCAGGGAGCTAATTGTAATACATTAGCATATAATTAAAAGGCCATCCTGCCAGGCTCTTGGAACCCCACTGCATTGTCCATCCACGTTGACGGGAAAGCACATCGACATGTCTCACAACAGCACGCAGGCAACATGCACTTGGCGGCCTTCACTTTGAGTGAACTGAGGTGAGTGAACTGAGGTGAGTGAGTGGCAGCGTTCTCCACAGCTCGCCTGTTGTTTACAGGCCTCAGGGGCGCCAGGGAAACTGATGCCTTGCCACACAGATGACTGCTGAGGGGTGGGAGGTGTCTGGGGGCAAGTGCTGGCCAGCCTCGGAGGCGACTGCTTGAGGGGGGGGTCAAGTACTGCTCTGGCGCTGCATCCCGCGCACAGACAATGGAAGTAAGGGGCAAGGTAATTGAGGGGAGCAATTGAGGTGGGGGGAAGGGTAAGCGAGGGGAGTGGCCACACATTAGGGACGCCTGTATAAAAACTGACCATGCCTCTGCAACTAAGACAGCAGCCACAGTGATATGAATGGGTTCAGGCTCCAAGCCTGCCCGCCCATGCAAGCAACGTGGAGGCACCAAAGGGTGACCAAGCACTCCATACCTTACCTGCCCTCCCCCCCAACCGCCCTGGCACAGGCTCTGAGTCCGCCACCACTTTATTGGACCGCGGAGCAGTTGGACTTCACACATTGTACAATCTCCTCGCCAACGCTAGCTATGTAGCAGTCACTGCTGGAGGTGCTCACAGCCCCTTGCAATCTCAGCATCCTGGTTTGGACCAGTGTCCCCCATGTCGCAGGTTGACAGGGCAGCCATGCAGCACACTCATTTCTGGCCATCCAGGGGTGACCAGCATTCTCCAGGAAGCATTAAGGTGCGGTTACAGAGGGCCAGGAAAGGTGCTAAGTACAGCCGTGATAACCACGTCTCTCTCATGCTGCAGGAGGACCACGTCAGGATCATAGATCCTGGTGACCTGGCTGTATGTCTGATGGCCTACAGAGACTGTAGAAGACAGAGGAGAGAGCGACTGAGGCACCTGGCCACGCAAAGGTAGGAGCAGCAACCTCATCAAGAAGGGGCAGAAGGGGCTCCCATACACTCTGCCCAGGAGCCACAGTGAGCCGTGGCTGGTTGGCGCCTAGCAACACCCAGAGTCTATAGATGCCGTCTGCCATTCCTGCAGATGAATGAGAAGCAGGGTCGGCAATACTGCGCATGTCTAGGGACCTGGTGGCTCACATCTGCCCTTTACTGCAGGACTTGGTGCCAAGGGGACATGGAGGGCATCCACTGAGAGTAGCTGTGAAAGTGACCATGGCGCTCAATTTCTATGCCAGTGGCTCTTTTCAGGGCTCCACAAGTGACCTCTGTGGGATTTCACAATCCACCACCCACAAATACATCCAATGAGGTCACGAATGCCATCTTCTCCACGGCACACAACTTTGTGCATTTCGCCCGGGAACGGAACTGCCAGGATGCAAGGACCATTGGATTCACCCTGATCTTGGGATTCCCACAGGGACAGGGTGCGACTGACTGCACTCATATGGCGCTCAGGTCTCCGTCGCTACACTCGGTGGACTTCATCAACCGCAAGGGCTTGAATGTGCAGCAGGTATATGATCACCAGAAACACATCCTGCAGGTATGCACATGGTTTCCAGGGAATGTGCATGACGCCTATATCCTGAGTCACTTGCAGATCCCCGCAGTCTTCCAGAGTCCACAGAGGCTGTAGGGTTGGCTCCTTGGGGACAAGGGCTACCCGCAGAAACTGTGGCTGATGACACCCGTGCGGTGGCCTCAGACTGCAGCAGAGCGACGCTATAATGAGGCTCATGCAGCAGCTCACAACTTGGTGGAGCTGACCATCGGGATGCTGAAGGTGCAGTTCCAGTGCCTGGACCGGTCCGGGGGGAGCCCTGCAATACAGTCCACAGAGGGTGTCACGCATCGTCTTCGTCTGCTGTGCCCTTTGCAACCTGGCACTGCAACGGGGTGAGGAGCTGGCTGAGGAGGAGATGGAGGAGCTGCACGTCTCCTCCGATGAGGATGCCGCCGATGGGGATGAGGCTGAGGGGGTCTTTGGTGGTGATGACAACAGGGATGAAGCTCCCGCATTGGATAGACTAGGCAGGCGCACTCGGGAGGCCCTCATAGCTGCCAGATTTGTGGAGGATGATGACGACATGCAGTGAGGGGTCCCCGTAGATCCTCACATCGCAGTTGTGAACGTTTGACTCCAGTCTGACTTATCTCAGTGCCAATACCCTCTGTGAGAATGCTCCTGTCATGGAGATGCAATGGAGGCTCTAATAGTCGCTCGATTGCAGGAGGATGATGAAAACATGCAGTGAAGACACTCCATAGATTTTCACATGGCCTCTGAGAATGTCTGACTCCTGTCTGGCCAAGGGCTGCTCGCTTGTGCTCCATGATCAGGACCATCTCAGAGACGCAGCCATGAAACTTTAGACACATCTGATGCTGTGTCCGCCTTCAGCACTTCAGCCCTTCAGGAGCTGGTGCACTGCATCACTGGTCGCTGATGCTGGTATAATGGGGGCCAGCCTCACCTTAAAGCTGCTGAGAGCACACAGACAGTATGAGAGAACTCTGTGCTGCCTGCCCACTACATTCTGGCAGCAATGACCAGCACTGCTGAGGTGCAGGCACCAGTAATGTTTCCAGGGAGTGTGGGGCTGGATCACCACTGTGGTCTGAAGGCTGCACAAAGCACAGGGAAGAGGCCCTGGACTGAGACACCTGCCTTTTATCTTGTGCAGAAAGATTTTGCATCTGAGTGACAAGAACACTGCTCATCAGAACAAGGAGCCATAGGCGGGGAGACATTCTTGGGAGTTGATTGACAATAGTAAACAATATGTACAAGTGATTAACACCCAAGACCAGACTGTGCAACTCATTCTCCTTAGCTGTCCTAACCCTGCTGCTATGTCTTGGTGCTCCCCGGACATCCACAGCAGAGGTGGAGGCAGCCTGCTGACAGTGGCGCCCTGTCTGTGATGACTTTGGCGGGTGTCCTCTGGAGGGCTGAGACTTGGAGGGCCCTGGCCTGCTTTCGGGGTCCTGCTGTGTGGCAGTGGCACCCTCCTCAGCCTGTGAAGCTGGATCTGCGGGGTCACAGGAAGAGGGGATTCGGATGGGCCGCTCACTCCTGGAGTAACCTGGGTGGATGGCCCGGAGCGTGCACCTGCTGATCCTGCTCCCTATGGGTGCCTGAGGGCCCCTGACTGACTCCGTGAGCGGAAGGAGTAGCTGAAATGAGATCGAGCTGCCCAGCACCCCTCTTGTACACACACTGTTGGAGGCCAACTATGGTATCAGCGATGGAGTTAAGCCTGTACAGCAGTACAGGAGTGATGTCCTGGACCAAGGTCTCCATGGTGGCTGCCATCCTGCCAGTGTTGACCTCGGTGCGTTGCAATGCCGGCGCTATCGCCCCAGCCTGTAGACAGACGGACTCCTCCATCATGCCTTGCAATCTGAGGAGTGCAGCGGCCATCCCTTCCTGATGTTCCCAAGCTTGCCTTTGCAGCTCCAACAACTGTCCCATGACCGAATCCAAAGGCTCATCATCTGACTCAGACTCAGCAACGTTCTGGCCTCCAGCAGTCCTCCAAATGCTGGGGACCTGGGAAGTCCCTGCCTCCACCTACTGTGTATTAGAAAGTGCGATGTGCTCACCGGATTGTGGTCCTGAGGCTACTCTAAAGCTAAGTCCCACTGAGGTGTGCCTCTCTGCGCTGGTGGAGGGTGTAGGTAAGCAATGTGAACGGTCTTCAGGGAGGGTGTCTTCAGATTTCTCTTCGGAGGTTTCTTCAGAGGTTGCTTGGAGGCTCTGGGTCTCTGGACTCTGTTGCTGTTTGGCAGATGTGCCTATGAAAGCAAGGAGAGATAATTAGTGCATGGCAGTGGTCTGTGAAAGAGGGCACATCATTCACAGCATGGATATCTGACGGATGTTGCACTGCTGGATCCTCACTTGGTAGAGCACCACCGACCTCATCGTCAGCACAGGACCGATCCCAGTCGTCACCAGCCAACTGGATGGCTCCGTTTTCAAATTCTGTGAGAACTATGAATTCCGGCATCCCTCCACCTGTCTGCTACCTTTCCCTCCTGTTGTGAGCTAGTTTGTCCTGCATGGCTAAAGATGGACGCAGTGTTTCTGGACGCCTGCTGGGCCAGATGATATGTATTCCTGGCCTGTGTGGATTGTGAGTGCTCCCATACACGGGATGAGGACAATGATGGTGTGTGTGAGAGTGAATGGTGATGTCCCTTGCACTGGCAGTGAATGAGGGCCCTGTGGATGTGTGATGGGTTTGTGAATGTGAGAGTTGGGAGTGATGAAAAGAGTGACTTACCCTGGCAGAACAGAGATCATTCATCCTTTTGCGGCACTGGGTGGCTGTCCTCTTCTGAAAGGAGTTGACAATGACTACCACTCTCACTGCCTCCCTAGCCGGGTTGGTGACATTGCTTCCCATCCTGTGGCCAGAGCAGGGATAGAGCACATCCTGGCGGGCCTCCACGGCATCCAGCAGTGGCCCAAGGGACCCATCGTTGAAATTGGGGGCTGCAGTCTTTTTGCCTTTGCTGACCATGTCTGCCAGGCAGCGGTGGTGAGCTGGTGGCGATGAGCGCTTTGCTGGGTTGCTGCCTTTTAAAGATGGCAGCGGGGTGATGGCGAGTGGGCAAATGAGAACCCGGCCGCAATGGTAACGGCGTGTTTTATGGGAGTGAATATATAATGAGGCGGGCTTGGGAAGATACAGCGTGAAAACCCGCCATTTTCATCGACGGGTAGGACTCCATTTTACCCGCCCGCTACCGCACTTAGTGCAATTCTGGGAAAATTCAGCCCTATATTACACTGAAAGAAATTAAGTTCTGCAAGTACAATGCCACTTACTAGAACTGTTACAAGACTTGTTTTAGCTAATTTTATAGTTCTTTCATGGTGTTTGGGCGTCGCTGGCAGGACCAGCATCTACTGCCCATCTCTACTTGCCCTTGAGATAGTAGTGGTGAACCGCTTCTTAAAACACTGCAGTCCATGTGTTGTTGGTACACCCACAGC
This sequence comes from Cetorhinus maximus, assembly GCF_964194155.1. NCBI lineage: Eukaryota > Metazoa > Chordata > Chondrichthyes > Lamniformes > Cetorhinidae > Cetorhinus > Cetorhinus maximus. Next base: position 51,387,445 of record NC_135897.1, on the reverse strand, counting down.
GCTGTTTGGATTTTGACCCAGTGATAGGGAAGGAACAGTGATATGTTTCCAACTCAGGATGGTGTGTGGCTTGGAGGAGAAATTGCAGGAGGTATTCCCATGCATCTGCTACCATGGTCCTTCTAGGTGGCGGAAGGTGCTGTTGAAGAAGCCTTGGTAAGTTGCTACAGTGCATCTTATAGGTTGTACACACTGCTGCCACTGTGCATCAGTGTGGAGGGAGTGAATGTTTAAGGTGGTGGATGTGTGCCAATCAATCAAACTGCTTTGTGCTGGATGGTGTCAAGCTTCTTGGATGAGCTGCACTCATCCAGGCAAGTGGAGGGTATTCCATCACACTCCTAGCTTGTGCCTTGTAGATGGTGGGCTTTAGGGAGTCTGGAGGTGAGTTACCTGCTGCAGAATTCCCAGCCTCTGACCAGCTCTTGTAGCCACAGTATTTATATGGCTGGTCCAGTTCAGTCTCCGGTCAATGGGAACCCTTAGAATGTTGATAGTGGGGGATTCAGCGACGGAAATGCTATTGACTGTCAAGCAGCGATTGTTAGAATTTCTCTTGTTAGAGATGTCATTGCCTGGCACTTATGTGGCGCAAATTTTACTTGCCACTTGTCAGCCCAAGCCTGAATGTTGTCCAGGTCTTGCTGCATTTGGACATGAACTGCTTCAGTATCAGAGGAGTCGCGAATGGTGCTGAATATTTTGCAATGATCAGCCAACATCCTCATTTCTGATCTTATGTTGGAGGGAAGGTCATTGATGAAGTAGCTGAAGATGGTTGGGTCTAGGACACAACCCTGGGGAACTCTTGCAACAACATCCTGGGACTGAGCTGATTGACCTCCAACAACCACAACCATCTTTCTTTGTGTCAGGTTTGACTCCAGCTAGTGAAGAGTTTTCCCTGATTCCCATTGACTCCACTTTTGCTAGGGCTGCTTGATGTCACACTCAGTCAAATGCTGCCTTGATGTCAAGGGCAGTCACTCCACTCTCATCTCTTGAGTTGAGATCTTTTGCCTATGTTTGAACCAAGGTTGTAATGAGGTCAGGAGCTGAGAAGCCCTGGGGGAACCAAAGTGAGCATCAGTGAGCAGATTATTGCTGAGTAAATGCCGCTTGACAGCACTGACGACAACATCTTCCATCACTTTGGTGATGATCGAGAGTAGACTGATGGGGCTATTGGGGATTCTCATATTGAAGGGTATTCGTGAACTTGGATTTTAAGTATTATAAATAAATTAAGAGTCAGTATACGGGTGTTGATTGACTCTCTGTTAAAGTGCCTTAATTATGTATGATTTGGTATGAACCCATTAAAACATATATTTTGTTGTTTCCCCTCATTGAGAAAATGAGATTTGTACGACTTCTACATCTCTGCCACATATCTTTAAACTCAATCATATTGAGAAATAGTTCATTATTCTGATTGTAAAAGTGAAAAATGCTTCTCTGCTATCCTTTCCTGTAGAGAGCTTCAAATGCTCCATCAAACTGCTAAGGTTATAGTACCATCCTTCTGGACGCTTGCACCTTTATCTTATAGCATGACATGTTTTACAGTGACAAACAATTCTGCTACTTCAGAAGCTATTGAGCAGTCCAGTGACTCCACAGTGTTATTTACATGAACAATATACATTTTGTTGTTCACCAAATGGTCACTTTCTGTGGTGTTCTCTTTCTTTAATAGTTGTTATAAGGTCCTATAATCTCAGAGCCACCTTTCCCCTGCAAACCTGAGGGATCCAAGTTTGAAATACCATTTTTTTAATGCACAAGCAAGAAACCACAGTACATCTTTCAGCTGTCACTTCCCTTTAAACCTCATCCTTTTCTGCTCAGCTGGCTGGGGAAGTCTCCCCTACTCCAGGTGCAATTATCTTTTAAAGGGGAGTTTCTTAAACGGGTCACGCCCTTCCTCTAGGATCAGGACCCTTATTAACCTGTGCTGACATACCAGTCCTCAATTGTAGGAGGATGTGTACATAACAATACAGCGATAAAGTCTTGCAGGGAGATATAGAGTAAAACTAACACTGCTCTAATAACCGATACCGGGCATGTGTGTAAGAAGCTATGATATAATGATGTCACTCAGAGAGATGAGTGAAAAGAACCTAAGCGAGGAGCAGTGGCTCTATCCTGATGTTCTGTAATCTTGTATATGGTCACTTATGTAAATAAAAATACTTTTAGGGGAACCCAACAATAACAGATGGTGGCAGCAGTGACTACACCCACAGAGAAACAGTAAAAAATTATAGGAAGCAACCTGAAGAGAAGCCCAGGAGCAGCAGAGAGCAACGAGTGAAGGACTTGGAGGCCCACCTGGTAGTCAGACCAGAGAGGGAAACCACGAGGGCAGCCAGCAACTGGCATGGAAAGCAGCGTGGGAAATAGGAACCTTGACCCATGGTGAGCTATGACATCTACTCTACCTCTTCCAGAGTCATTCCAGAAGGTAGAGGGCCCCAGACAGACTGATCAATGGCATAACTGGAGAAGGCGCTTCACTTGGTATCACAATGCTTCGGGTCTTGCGAGCAAGAATAACAAAGGCTAAGTTAGCACCTTGCTATATGTTGTTGCTAGCATCACAGACAATGTGCTGGCCCGGCAGAGGGTGAACGAGGAGACAGTCTCCTACCAAGATGTCACAGGAACCTTAGACTCATATTTTAATCTCTGTCAAAACATCGTAATAGAGGGCAAAATTTAATCAACAAAGCCAAAGACCAGGTGAAGGAATCAATTCATTCATAAATGATCTCTATTGTTTGACTGACAATTGAGAGTGTGAACATTAAAAGGCGACTTAATTAGAGACATGATAGGGGTTGGTGTTTTAGTAGAAACCCTGTCTGAGTTTCTACAATCTTGGGAAGATTTGACACTAAGTAAAGCTGTACAACCGGCTAGGCAGAACGAAGAGCGAAGACAAAACCGAGTCTTTGTAAGGGGTGAGAGAGAAATCTCGCAGGAACAGCCCGGTGAAGCCATTCAGTCTGTTGGTTGCAAAACTGAAAGTACATTGTGGCAGCAACCAGGGAAGCAGGCTGAAAGTGTGTCAACCATCATTTTTCAAGGTCCCTGCTATGGAGGGAAGGTGATCCACAGGTGCTTCAAATGTCTGCCCAAACCACACAGAGCCATGTATGCGACAAGGTTGGTCACTTTAAAACAGTATCTCATTCAAAAAAGCCTGCAAAGCAAAAAGAAGTATTTCCAAAGAACCTCTATGCAAGAATCACACAACCAGGAAATCACCTTCCTAGGGGAAATTGGAAGAAAATAAAAGCCAATACTGGAACCATGACATTGAAGTCAATGGACATTGTAGAGTATTTAAATTGGAGTCTCAGTTTTATCTGATAGAACTGAGTGGCTGCAAAAAATTACTCTGCAACCTTCATCAATCCAACTCCAAGATCCAGGAGGAATCAAGCTAAATGCCAAAGGTCAGCTTGATGCAACACTAAAATACAAAGATAGAAAAATCTCTGAAACACTATGTCATTCAGAACCAGGAATGCTCTTTGTTGAGCAGAAAAGTCTAATCCTTAAAATCAGTGAAGTCAACAAACAAGAACAAGTCAACCTATGTAGAAGAGAATTTCCAAAACTCTTCAGAGGCTTTGTAAAATTGAAATCTGTGTACCATATCACTCTCAAGACAGGTGCAAACCTCATTTGTTTAGTTATACCTAGGAAGATCCCACACACACTTCTAAATGGGTAAGGAGAGATTGAGGCGATGCTTCAACAAGGGGTCATTTCGCCAGTCACCAATCCAACCTGGTGGTGCTCTGGTATGGTAACAGTTCCAAAATCAAATTGCTCCATCCGAATCTGCATTGACCTGATGCAACTGAACAAGGCGGTGGAACAAGAAATACATCCAATGGCATCGGTAGACAAGAACCTAGCCAAACTAATGAAGAATACAATCTTTACCAAGCCCAATGCACACAATGGATTTTGGCAATTACCGATGGATCAGGAGTCAAAACTTCTAACCATTTTCGTAACATCCTTTGGACATTACTGTTTCAACCATCTGCCTTTTGGCATCACATCTGCGCTGGAAATTTTCCAAATATGACATCCAACATACTAGAAGTTATGGAAGGCATCATATGTCAGGGCGATATTTTAATCCGTGGTTCAACAAAGGAAGAAAATGACAGAAGAGTAAGAGAAATATTAGAACACTGCTTAACACTCAATGAGAAGTGTGAGTTTTCCAAACCCGCAATAACATTCCGTGGCCATGTTACACAGGCAACAGGAATCACTGCAGACCTGCAGAAGATGCAAGCCGTAAGAGAATTCCCACCACCCAGGAATATCACCAAACTACAAATGTTTATGGGTATGTTCTACCAACTGGGAAGATTCCTACTTCACCTAGCTAAAGTAAATGAACCTCCAAGACAACTTTTGCGACAAGACCAGGTGTGGTGCTGAATTGAGCATCAACAGCAATCCTCCGAACAAATTAAAATGATCTTGAGACCTTCAGAGATCCTAACTCACTATGATCCCAAACTTCCAACTAGTGTAGTGATGTACCTCAGTAATGGTACTGGGAGCAATATTATTCAAAATCCAGAGTAATGGAACAAGAAGACCTGTCTATTATGCATCAAGCTCCTTAACTGAAACTGAATGCCGCTTTACTGTCATAGAGAAAGAAGTCCTCACAGAGACTTGCGCATGTGACAAATTTTCTTATTATGTCTTGGGCCTACAGTACAAGCTCAAAGCTGACCACAAACCACTGATAACTTCATTTAACACCAAGAAAATCGCAAAGATGCCACCCTGAATCTCTTCCAGTGAGTTGTTTAATTATCCGCCTCCATTCATGACTAGATGTGGCAGGACTGCAGAGCTTAGATCTGATCCATTGGTTGTGGGATCACTTAGCCCTGTCTATCACTTGCTGTTTATGCTGTCTGGCAGGCAGGTAGACCTGTGTTATAGCTTCACCAGGTTGACATCTCATTTTTACGTATGCCTGGTGCTGCTCCTGGCATACCCTCCTGCACTTTTCATTGAACCAGGGTTGATCCCCTGGCTTAATGGTAATGGTAGAGTGGGAGATATGCTGGGCCATAAGGTTATATATTGTGTTTGAGTACAATTCTGCTGCTGCAGATGGCCCACAGCGCCTCATGGATGCTGAGTCGTGAGTTGCTAGATCTCTTCGAAATCTATCCCATTTAGCATGGTGGTGGTGCCACACAATACGATTGAGGGCATCCTCAATATGAAGACGGGACTTCATCTCCACAATGACTTTGCGGTTGTCACTCCTACCGATACTGTCATGGACAGATGCATCTGCGGCAGGCAGGTTGGTGAGGATGAGCTCAAGTATGTGTTTCCCTCTTGTTGGTTCCGTCACCACCTGCTGCAGGTCCAGTCTAGCAGGCATGTCCTTAAGGACTCGGCCAGTAGTGATGCTACCAAGCCAATCTTGGCGATGAACATTGAGGTCCCCCACCCAGGGTACATTCTATGCCCTTGCCACCCTTAGTGCTTCCTCCAAGTGGTGTTCAACATGGAGGAGCACTGATTCATCAGCAGAAGGAGGGCGGTATGTGGTAATCAGCAGGAAGTTTCCTTGCCCATGTTTGTCCTGATGCCAGGAGACTTTATGGGGTCCGGAGTCAATGTTGAGGACTCCCAGGGCAACTCCCTCCTGGCCGTATACCACTGTGCCACCAACTCTGCTGGGTCTGTCCTGCCGGTGGGACAGAACATACCCAGGGATGGTGATGATGGTGTCTGGGATATTATTTGTAAGATATGATTCCGTGAGGATCACTATGTCAACCTGTTGTTTGACTAGTCTGTGAGACAGCTCTCTCAATTTTGGCACTAGCCCCCATATGTTAGTAAAGTGGACTTTGCAGGATTGACAGGGCTGGGTTTGCTGTTGTAGTTTCCGGTGCCTAGGTTGTTGCCAGGTGGTCCGTCCGGTTTCACTGCTTTTTTGAGACTTTGTAGCGGTTTGTTACAACTGAGTGACTTGCTAGGCCATTTCAGAGGGCATTTAAAAGTCAACCACATTGCTATAGGCCTGGAGTCACATGTAGGCCAGACCAGGTAAGGGCAGCAGATTTCCTTCCCTAAAGGACATTAGTGAACGAGATGGGTTTTTACAACAATCAACAATAGTATCCTGGTCATTATTAGACTTTTAATTCCAGATTTTTATTGAATTCAATTTCACCATCTGCCAATGCGGGATTCGAACCCAGATCCCCAGAGCATTACCCTGGGTCTCTGGATTACTAGTCCACTGATAATACCACTGCGCTATCACCTCCCCAAGAAAATGTTTCTCATCATTGTGGATTATTATTCCCACTGGATAGAGGTGCAAAAGCTACATGGCATCACCTCTCTGAAGAGGATGTTTTTCACACATGACATTCTGGGCATTGTCATCTCTGATGATGGGCCACAATTTGCAAAGTGCTTCCAAACCTTTGCAGTATCATATGGATTTGCTCACATTAAAAGTTTGCTAAAGAACCCTCAGGCCAACAGAAAGGCTGAGCGAGTGGTACATACCATTAAAGACCTCCTCAGTAAAAATTAAGACTTTGAGTTGGCCTTGCTCAGCTATCGCTCTGCATTGTTGCAGAATGGTTTTGCCTCATGTGAGCTTTTGATGGGCTGCAGGCCAAGAACCCAGCTTCCTTTATCCCTCCCTACACGTTGATACCAAACATCACAGTAGAAGACCATGGTCATGTCAGACAAAGGGAAGAAAGTTACGGTTTAGGTGAAGCCCACACTTTCAGCCAATGACACAGGGCTCACAAACTTCCCACTTTTAAAAAAGGAGAGATGGTGTGAATGAGAGACCAGCAGTGAGGAGGTACCGTAATGCAGAAGTTACAACAACCAAGGTCATATCTGGTCCAGACAGAAACAGGTATTGTCCAAAGAAAAAGGAGTGCTTTGATTTCGATGAGCATGAAATCTTTAGTAAGATGGGCTGCATACCCTGATCCTCAGGGGGATATCATGCCTGCAGACCACTAACGAGAGAAACAAGGAGTGACAACTCTCAGGGAATGAGTTTGGAGCAAACAGATCCACAACAACCTCAAAAAGAACCCTGCACATATTCAGGGGGAGGGGTGAAACTCCCAAGGAGACTATCCCTTTAAAAATAGAGACTTTGGGGGGAAGTATAGGAGGAGGATGTGTATACAATAATGTAGGGATAAAGACTTGGCGGAAGGTGTAAAGGGTTAACTCTAACACGGTTCTAATAATAGCTACTGAGCATGTGCGTAAGGGGCTATGTCATAATGATGTCACTTAGAGAAAGATGAGTGAGAAGAACCTAAGAGAGGAGCAGTAGCTCTGTCCTGACATTCTGTATTCCTGTATATAAGTTATGTAAATAAAAGCACTTTTATGGAAAGATCTTTGCCTTCAGCCAGATCTCTTCTACAATAGGACACCCAATGTCTTTTGAGACAAGCCAACAATAACAGATCAATCACCCTGCTACACAGTTTATATTCCATCACAACTAGTCAATTGTGCAATACTAACAGTCGTGAGCAGAATCACCAATTTAAAACTTCATGCAAGAGTTAATTTATAATCCTGATGGTTCAGAGGCAATGAAGATTAGCTGAAGCTGACGTATAAAGAAAAACAGATAACCACTCAGGAACTTCAAAATATGAGGCAATGAGATTTATTTTTCCAGTCATCATCAGAAGATAAAGATTTCCAAAGACCAGGTAAAATGAGTTGATGAGAATCATCATAGCAAGAACTTCATGATTGATTCACATTTCATTTATTCTTTGTGTAACCTGTATATTTTTCTGTGTTTTCAATTCAGTTACACTTGTTGGATTTCAATGAATACTGACTAGTTTTGACTTCAAGTATTATGGCATTACAACACTTCTTGCTTTATTAGATAGGCATTTTTACACAACTTCTTATACTTTGTAAATGCAACATCATCCTTGGTGGTTGACTGTGCCATAAGCCCCAAAATTCCACATTCTTTTCAGTGTTTTTATCTTATTATATTGGATTAAGTCATTATTCAGACCAATTCTGAGTGAAAACAATTCTTGCCAGTTCTTCCTTTCTAAAATCAACAGCTCAAATTTTCAAATGCAATTTGACCTATCCTGTGGTCTGCCCACTCACCGAAAACAGCCAGATATTTAAATGATATGTAAATAAGGGCCAGTGCTGCTCTAACTCCAATTTTTTTTCAATTTCACATTCACATTATTAAGTTAGAATGCTAAATATCAAGTGCAGCTTTTGTCACAATTGAGACAAGAAACAGAGGAGTTTTTGAGCCTGAAGACTGCTGAAAATTTAACCAGTAATTACTGTAGTTGGGAGTTATGAATTTTTCTTTTGATATTCTGACCACACTGGGGCTGATTCCGATGCCGATTACAGTAACAGTGGCAGGTTTGACTCTCACAGTGAATGTCTGCCAATAGCAGCTATTGGGTTCCCCAAAGGAATGCTAAAAATATTATCATGAAGTGGGAAGAGTAGGAAAGTGCGGTGTGAAAGAACAGTGAGGTAACATTTAAGAAGGATTTACCCCAGCAGATATAAAGACAACACAGGTCCTCTGAGGACCTAACGGACTTCACTTTCACCAAAAAGCCACCTACCTCATGAGGACCAACAGCCACGGCTATTTGCTCTCACTCTTGAAGGCTATGATGGTGTGAACCCTGGATGCACAGATTGTTGGTGAAAACATGCAAAGCATCCTGCGCACCAATATTAGATATATTTGAAGATGTCATGATGACAGAGCCCTGCATTTCAGTTTCCAGACCCTGACAGCCAAGATGAAGGTCGCTGGTGTTATGGACTTTCATACTCTAATAGGTCCCACGAGAGGAGGGATACCTCAGCCCCATTACCCTTATGCAGCACAAGAGCAACCACTCACCTCTCCATATTGGCTCTCATGTTACTTAACCAAAATAAAACTTGTAGCTTTTAAGCAAGGGAATTTAACACAAGGCTATTGCTAATAGAAATTCTGGACTGTTCAGTCTAAAAAGTAACCACATCTCTTTGCTTTCTGCCTAGGGTATTGTGGGAAGAGAAGCAGGTGAATTCCCCTGATCTACTGACCATCATTTACCCCCTAATCAAAACCACTAAAACAGGTTAGCAAATTATCGATGATTTTTTTACAGGGAGGAGGGAACATGATTGTGCATAAATTGGCTGTTACAGGTTTTTTTTTACAAGGAAGGTCTTGTGGTGCAATAGGTAGTGCCCCTACCTCCGAGTCAGAAGCTCCGGGTTTGTGTTCCACCCTAGGTCATAGATTTTCCACTCCCGTTTGTGGCAGCATCCTAGCAGGTGGGAACTGAAAATATCTGGAGATCGCAAAAATCGGTTTCACATCTTTATAAAACCAGTTTGCGATTGTTCACTCCACCCATCAAAGGTTTCCCACGGCCGAAGATCGGGAACCTAATTTCAATACTATTGCATCTCGTTATGACACAGCAAATGGTAAATGCCGAGCTGTTCAAATCCCAGCGGGAAACTTGAAACAACTGTGACAACTAATTTTCAATTTGTCTGTTTCGAGATGCAGGCTTTGAATTCAGTGATGATAAGACCACTGAGACTTCAGGGGCTTTTTATAAAACTAAATTAAACATTTATTAATAAAAGAAAAGATTGTAAGCACATACATATGTCTACAAGTTACTACTCCAATAACTTTTAAATCCCCTAGTTAATCTGATTCCCAGTTACACCTTCGTTAAGGCAACAGTAAAAAACACAGATTTTAAAAGACCCATGCTAAGTAAATGATACCCTGAACAGTCGAATGCAAAGTGAGTTCTCTTAACTTCAGTCCCTGGAGGCAGTTTAGTACATACAGACTGAAGGCATTTCACACTTGTTGAATCTTAGACTGCCTCCCCTTACACACAGCCTTCACTCCCTTATACATATTTTCCCCTTTGAATGCAAATTCCCATTGTTTCACTATGTCTTTGGATTTTACCTTCCTGATAATAAAAATCTCTCATAGCACTAAGTTGTACCAGTAATCTTCAGGAAAAACAAACATACTGTTTCTAAACTTCAGCTGGCTAGCTGACACATTTCACCCCTCCTTTGAAAACAATCCAGTCTGGTTTATTTAAAAATGCAAATGTCCTTTTATACGTCACATTCTAAACTTCCCCCGTGTTTACCATGTTTACATCAAAGCCTTCAGGCCAGCTACCTTTAGTCCAATTAAGTGTCACATATAAACACACACATATAGACACATCCTACTATTACTCTATTTTACAATAAATTCCAATAACTTTATGGAAAATGTCTCTTCCTGACATTCTCATTATAAGCAATTCTCACCGGAATCATCCCGCCATGCTGGATCATGAACTCACGTCGGTGTGATTGCATGCCAACGTGTTTCACAAAGGTACATAAGCAACAGGCACCTGGCGACCTTGCATTTTGCTCGGGGCTTCGAGGTTCGTTTGCCACACATCGCTTTTAGGGAGGCTCATGGGGCTCTACCTACCAGGCCAGCGGTAAGGCGGGGGTGGCTTTCAGTGGCTGCAGGGCTAGGGCTTGATTGGGGAAGGGGGTACCCCATGGTGTGTGTGGGGCACATGTTGATCTGTGCAAGTGGCCTCAAGATGGTGAGGGCCGAGGAGGCAGTCTCCAGAGGAGATGAGGCCAGATGGAGATATGAGGATGTGTGAGAGTGAGCAGTGATATCCCTGGAGCTGGCAATGAGTGAGATGCCAGTGATCGTGTGATGTTCTTGAGTTTTTAAAAAAAATTCATTCACAGGATGTGGGTGTCGCTGGCTAGGCCAGCATTTATTGTCCATCCCTAATTGCCCATGAGAAGGCAGTGATGAGCTGCCTTTTTGAACCGCTGCAATCCATGTGGTGTAGGTACATCCACAATGCTATTACGGAGGGAGTTCCAGGATTTTGACCTAGTGACAGTGAAGGAATAGTGATATATTTCCAAGTGAGGATGGTGAGTGACTTGGAGGGGAACTTGCAGGTGATGGTCCCATGCATATGCTGCCCTTGTCCTTCTAGATGGCAGAGGTCATGGGTTAGGAAAGTGCTGCCTAAGGAAGTTTGGTGAGTTCCTAAAACACATATTGGTACACACTGCTGCTACTGTGCGTTGGTGGTGGAGGGAGTGAATGTTTGTAGATGGGGTGCTAATCAAGTGGGCTGCTTTGTCCTGGATGGTGTCAAGCTTCTTGAGTATTGCTGGAGCTGTACTCATTCAGGCAAGTGAGAACATTCCATCACACTCCTGATTTATGCCTTGTAGATGGTGGACAGGCTTTGGGGAGTCAGGAGGTGAGTTACTTGTCATAGGATTCCTAGCCTCTGACCTGCTCTTGTAGCCACAGTATTTACATGGCTAGTCCAGTTCAGTTTCTGGTTAATGATAACACCCAGGGTGTTGATAGTGGGGGATTCAGTGATGGCAATGCCATTAAATGTCAAGGGGTAATGGTTAGAATCACTCTTGTTGGAGATGGTCATTGCCTGGCACTTGTTACACAAATAAATGTCATCCAAAGCCTGGACATTGTCCAGGTCTTGCTGCATTTGGACATGGACTGCTCCAGTACCTGAGGAGTTGCGAATGGTGCTGAACATTGTACAATCATCAGCGAACATACCCACTTCTGATATTATGATGGAAGGAAAGTCATTGAAGAAGCAGCTGAAGATGGTTGGGTCAAGGACACTACCCTGAGGAACTCCTGCTGCAATGTCCTGGAACTGAGACGATTGACCACAAACAACCACAACCATCTCCCTTTATGCTAGGTATGATTCCAACTCTGATTCTCATTTATTTCAGTTTTGCTAGGGCTCCTTGGTGCCACACTTGGTCAAATGCTGTCTAGATGTTAAGGGCAGTTACTCTCACCTCACCTCTGGAGTTCAGCTCTTTTGTACATGTTTGAACCAAGGCTGTAATGCGGTCAGGAGCTGAGTGGTCCTGGAGGAATGCAAACTGATTGTCAGCGAGCAGGCTATTGCCAAGCAAGTGCTGCTTCATAGCACTGTTAAAGACCCCTCCCATCACTTTACTGAATGTGTGAATTTAGATTGGTGAGACAGTTTCTTTACCTTGGCGGCACAGATGTGATCATTCAAAGCCTTTCTGCACTGGATGGCTAACCTCTTCTGAGCAGCGTTGGACTGGCCACCACTGCCACTGCCTCCCAAGCCAGAGTGGTGAGATTGCTGGACCTCCTGCGGCCAGAGCAGGGGTAGAGGACATTACAGCGGGCCTCCAAAAGGCATTCCAGGAATGGGTCACTGAACCCTTCTTGGCCTTTGGGGCCATGTCTTCACTGGAGAAGTCCAGGGCTGCAAGCATTGAGAACTGTGTGCTCAGCTGCAGTTTAGATATGGCACCTGGAGTGAGGAAAGAGTGAGGTAACGGTGTGGTGAGCAATACAGAGGCCGTCCACCAGAAAAATCATGTGTTTCCTGTGCCTGCAAAATTAATGAGGCAGAAAGCGGATGATACAGTTCAAAAATCTGCCCTTACGGCTGGTGGGAAAAACGACTTTTCTCACACCCGCCAGCGCACTTTGTGCATTTCAGGGAAAATTCCGCCTTAGGACGCAATAGCCAAGGAAGATGCGTTCATAATGTGGCCAAACAGGTTGATTATCAACAGGCAAATCCTTCCAACATGTGCCATTGGCAGGTGGTAGGAGTGGGGGAAATTCCTGGTCAGCCATGTGATGGAAAGAAAATTGGAGCCTGTACCATCACTATCCATAGCTCCAGAACACAACATGCATGTAAAGGTGCATGTTACCACAACAACCTGGACTCCCAAATGAACTCTAATACCCCACATACACAGTTTCTTATACTAAATGTTAGATTTGAAGTGTGTTGAAATATCCTGAACATGTTGAAGATGCTGTACAAATACACATTTCTATCCTTTCAAGGAAATCATTTTGCTCAATATTTGAATAGCAGGAAAATGTGATCATATATTGGATTACATTTATATATGTAAAGACAATTTCTTCAGTATCAATGTTTTAATATGGAACATTGGTTAGATCTAACTGAGCAAGGAGTGAGTCTGCAAGATGGAGTTTATAAACTAATAGTGAACAGCTTAACTATGCTGCAAACAATCTTAAAGCAAATCTTTTCTCATTGGGTTTGAATTATTAGGAAACTGAAGAAGAGCACAATTCATACTCATTAAAATGAAGGACATTTATTCTCTTGTTCAGGAATTCTACTGCACAGAATGAACATACCCAATTTTAATGAGAACAAAATTACAATCTTGCCCCTTGGGAAAAAAGTACAGTAATGCTTTAATGCAGCAACACAAGATAATGATCAACTTATAGCTTATAGTCCTAGCATATATGTTTTGACTTGTTTTGTATATAAATATAATGGCAAAAATCAAAATACACAAACACATTGAAGGGAGACATTGAATATGGGGCAAAATTTAATTCCCCCCCTCAAGACGACTTTGTTGACGACCCTGCTGCCCTCCCGCCTGTATTCCGATTAAGTCCGAGGCAGGGAGGCTTATGGACAGCCTTCCTGCCCACCGCCAACTGAGGCCCTTAAGTGAGCAATTAATGGTCACTTAAGGGCCTAATCCTGTTGCAGCTGGTATTCAACCAGCAGCAGGTGGGGTACGTGCCACAAGAAGCCTGAAAAGCAAACCCTGTCTGGGTGGCTTGCGGACTCCCAGGCTAGTCCATCATTCTTAGGCATTCAGTGCCTGATCAAGCAGCCTGTAAGCCCTACCACCGTGTCTGTGAAGGAACAAATTGAAAGGAACCTCATTTTGAACTCGTAAGATAAAATGTGCTTTGCCTGGTGTCTGTTTAGTCTATAGGTTGTTAGTGCCTTGAAGATATTTACCCTGGGAGTGATTAATCTGGGGATTTGTTTAATAGTTATTATGGTAGTAATCAGTGGACGCGTGTGTGTTTAATTTCTTATTAAAATTAATAAATGCTTAATTTAATTTATATAAAAACCTCTGGAGGCTTGATGGTTTCATTTCTGAATTCAGAGCTGCTCAATACCAATTGAAAATATAAGTTATGATAGTAATTTAAAGTTTCCTCTGGGATTTTAAATAACTCAGCCTTTACCAACTGCTGTGTCATAACAATTATAACAATTAGGGGCTCGTCGGGATAATATTTGTAATTCCTTGATTGGTTTGCAATTTCTGAATCTTAAGGTTACGAGACGCACTTTGAATTCAGGAGTTGGTGAGGTTTTTTTTTTAAAGAAGTGTTGAGACTGCTAGATTGTTTTGGCAATTGCTAAGACTTGTCTGGGGGTAGAAGATATAACTTAGATTGGGTTGCAGAAGATAACCAAGAGTAAGTTAATAGAGTTGGCAGATAAATTAAAATTGAGGTTACCTGCAGGGGCTAGGAAATCAGATATAATTAAAAGTATGGCACAGCATCTACAGTTGGAAGTGAAACCTGACACTAGTGAGTCACAGCTGGAGGTAGTGAGAATTCAGTTTGAAATGAAGAACCTTGAATTTGAACAAGCAAAGAAACTGAAAAAAACTTGAATTAGAAGCAAAGGAAAGAGAAATGGCTTTTAAAAAGAAGTAGAAAGGCAGGAGAAAGAAAGGAAGCTGGAACTGGAATTTCAGGAAAGAAAAACAAGAGAAAGAGAATACCTGCTTAAAAGGCTGGAAATTAAAAATAAGATCTCAGATTCTGAGGAGAGTTCCGATTATGAAAAAACATTTAACCGAAAACCCAGTGGGATGATGTTTAGATTCGTACAAGTTCTTCCAAAGTTTGAGGAAAAAGATGTTGAAGCGTCCTTTATTTCATTTCAGAAGATAGCTAAACAGAAGAAATGGCCACAGGGGAACTGGATGTTATTATTACAGTCTAAGTTGCCGGGTAGAGTGCATGAGGTATATGCTTCGCTGTCTGAAGAGGTATCAGTAAATTATGATGTGGTGAAAAAAGCTATTTTGAGTGCATTAGAGTTGGTTCCTGAAGCGTACAGGTTGAAATTTAGGAATATGCAAAAACAGCCTGGGCAAACTTATATTCAGTTTAAGAGAGTAAAACAAAGTAATTTTGACCGGTGAATATGGGCGTTAAAAATAGAGTCAGCATATGCAGCTCTGAAGGAAGTAATTCTTCTGGAACAATTTAAAACAATTCCTTCAGTAGTGAGAACTCATGTGGGGGAACAGAGGGTTAAAACGGTAAGACAAGCAGCAGAGATAGCTGATGATTATGAGTTAGCTCATAGAGCTAAACCTTTCTGTCATCACCCTTCCAAATCGGAAAAGGATGGAAAGTGGGAAGGTGAAAGGAAGATAGGTAGTCAGGGAAGAGGAGTGGCTGGAAATTCCCAATAAGTTTTTTCTCAGAATAAAAAGGAAGGTGCTGAGGGTAGGAGTGACATTCGAAAATTGAGGTGTTTTCATTGTAATAAAGTGGGGCACACGAAGTCAGTGTGTTGAAAATTGCAGGGAAAAACTGTTGGACTTATTGGGGTACAGGAAAGTTCTGGAAGTAAAAGTACTGTGGGTTCTGAGTTTTAGGCACAGGAAAAACCAATGGTGTGTGTACAGGTAAAACAGGGAGAATCAGTGATAGGTAAAGAAGTGGGAATGCGTTCACAGTTTACCCAAGAGAATTCTCAGGAGCAGGTTACAGAAATGTTTAAAGACTGTTTGTGAAGGGAAAGTCTTTCCATATGGACATAGTGGAGTAGGTAAAGATGTTCAAATTTTAAGAGACACAGGGGCTAGGTCAATCAGTAATGTTGTGGGATAGTGATATTTATTGCTCAAAGGGAGTATTGCAGGAGCAGGTGATAATAAGAGGGGTTCATGGAGATGCTAAATCTATTCCGTTGTGGAAGGCAAATTTCAAAAGCAACTGGAAGACAGGTGAAATTATTATTGTAGTGGAAAAATTGCCCATTGCAGGGGTTCAGTTTATTTTGGGTAATGATATAGCTGTATCACAAATGTGGGTGATGCCTAGGGTAGTTGAAAAGCCTGTAGAAGTGTTTCCAAAAGAGGTGTTACAAAGGAGCATCCTGGATTGTTTCCTGATTCTGTGATAACGAGATCAAAAGGTCATCAGGAAGAACAAGATAAATAAGGAGGGCAGGTAATTCAAAGGCAAGAAGGCGGCGTCAAAATCCAATTAGCTGGCATTGTGTTTGATACCATTGTTCAGGAAGAAAGACTACAGGACAATTCAGCAGAAGTGTTTAACTCAAGGAGGTTAGTGGAGTTACAGAAAAATAATTTACAATTAAAGCAGTTATATCAGAAAACTTATTCAGAAACAGAAGCAAAATGTATTGCAGTATGTTACTCCCTTAAGGGCGATATTTTAATGAGAAAATGGAGGCAAGATCATGCCTCAGCAAATGAAAGCTAGAGGGAGGTGCATCCAATTATTATCCCATTAGGGTATAGCAATGTGATTCTGAGAATTGTCCTGAAATTCTAATGGGGGGACATTTAGGAATTAGGAAAAGACAGGAAAAGATACAGAGGTATTTTATTGGCCAGGATTGATTAGGAATGTAGTAAAATTCTGTAGAACCAGTCATACATGTCAAGTAACAGGAAAACCACAAGCAGTGACTAAGCCGGCACCTTTAATCCCAATACCAGCATTTGAAGAACCTTTTGCAAGGGTCATGATTGATTATGTAGGACCCCTCCCTAAGACTAAAAGCGGAAATCAGTATTTACTGACAATAATGGGTGCGTCTACCAGGTTTCCTGAAGCGATACTTTCAAGAAATATTAGAAGATTGTGGAGGAATTAATTAAAATTTTTACAAGATATTGTTTACCTCAGGAAATACATCAGGTCAGGAGTCAAATTTCATGTCACCGCTGCTTAAGGAAGAAATGAACAGTTTGGAGATAAAACAATTTAAGTCAACAGCTTATCATCCAGAGTCACAAGGAGCTTTGTAAAGATAGCATCAAACTTTAAAAACTATGATGCGAGCGTACTGTCAGGATTAGCCACAGGATTGGAATAAAGGAATTCCAATCTTGTTATTTGCTATTAGAGACGGTCCTATCTCATTGATTAGTTTTAGCCTCTTTGAACTAGTTTATGGTGATGAGGTAAGGGGACCACTGAAATTGATTCATAAGAAATTGGTGGGTTAAAATTCAGATACTATTCTCTTGGGTTATGTATCAAATTTCAGGGAAAGATTGAACAAAGCATGTGAGTTGGCTAGAGAACATTTAAAGATGTCACAGCAAATGATGAAAGTGAAGGCAGATAAGAAAGCTAAAGCTCCCAGTTTTGTTTCTGGAGAGAAAGTACGAGTTCTGTTACCAGTACTAGGAGATTCATTAAATGCAAGCTTTAGTGGACCTTGCAGGATTGAAAAGAATTTGAATGAAGTAAATTATTTAACAAATACTTCAGGTAGAAGAAAGAAGCAGAGGGTGTGTCATGTAAATATGCTTAAAAAGTACTTTGACAGGGAAGAGAAACAAAAAAAGGTATTAGTGATGTCAGATGATGAGAAAGAGGTAGAAGTGCAGGACTCTGAAATTGATTTTCCTCTAATCAAATTGGATAATGAGGGGGATGCTTGAAAATTTAAGTGAAATATTGAGTTACCTTCCAAGCAAGTGTCAAAGTGATTTGGAAAAGCTATTACAGTCGCACAAATCCATTTGTGGGAATAAATTAGGAAAGACACATTTAGCTATACACGATGTCACTGTACAAGTTTCATCTTCAATAAGGCAATATCCTTATATAGATTAAACCAGGCAAAGTTACCACAAGTAGAAAAGGAAATTGATTTCATGCTTCAAAATGATAACATTGAATCTAGTTGCAGTAACTGGAGTTCACCTATTGTGTTGGTACCAAAACCAGATGGAACACAAAGACTGTGTGTGGACTATCGAAATGTGAATGCGGTGACAAAAGCAGATGCATATCCTTTACCATGTTTGGAAGATTGCATTGAGAAAGTGGACAATCGAAATTTATCACAAAGATTGACTTGCTAAAAGGGTATTGGCAGGTACCGTTGTCGGAAAGAGCAAAGGAGATATTGGCTTTTGTAATGCCAAATGGACTAATCCCTTTCAAGTCATGCCACTTGGTATGAAGAATGCACCTATGACATTTCAAAGACTCACAAAGTAATTGCAGGTCTAAGCAATTGCGTTGTTTACATTGATAATCTAATAGTTCTCAGTCCTAAGTAGAAGGAGCATTTACAGCATCTGGAAGAATTATTTTCTCGATTACAAGAAGCAAATTTGGTGATGGCCTTGGCTAAAAGTGAATCTTCAAAAGCGCAGGTTAAGTATCTAGGGCATACCATTGGACATGGTAGGGTGGTTCCAAGAGATGAGAAAGTCAAGGCTATCATGGATTTCCCGTGCCTACAACAAAACGAGAAGTTTTAAGATTTCTGGGCATTAGTGGGTTTTACCGGAAATTTGTACCAAATTTTAGCAGTGTGGTTTCTCCACTGACTGAAATATTAAAAAAGAAACAAGAAATTTCAATGGACACTGGAGTGTCAGAAGTCATTTGATAGTTTGAAAACTATATTAACTACAACATCAGTTTTGGCAGTACCAAATTATGCCAAGCAATTCAAGTTGGCCATTGACGCAAGCGATATAGGCATTGGGGCTATACTGTTACAAGATGACAACACTAGAATTGAAAAACCAATGGGGTATTTTTCACAGAAGGTGAATGTACAACAGAGAAGATAATCAACAATCGAAAGAGAGACCTTGGGTTTGGTGTTAGCATTGCAGCATTTTAAAATTTATGTTGCCAACGATTCACCAGAAACAATTGTTTATACAGACCACAATCTGTTGAAGTTTTTGGACAAATTTCGAGACAAAAGTGCAAGACTTTTCAGATGGAGTCTATTATTACAACCATTTAATCTACGGATTATACATGTTGCTGGTGGACAGAATCTGTTCACATTATCAACAGTTTGAACCTTTAAGGAAAAATAGACATTTTTAAAAACCTGGACACTGAACTGGAGTGATTTCTGTTCTACCAAGGATTTGTGTATATATACTGTTATGTTAATGCATTCATCTGATAGTGTAATAAGCATAGGAGATAGTGAGAGATGGGTTATTAAAAAATAAAGCCGTCTATTAGAATTATGACAGTTCGTTTTTCGATAGGGAGGGGGATGTCATGAAGCACTATTAATATATACAATGTTATTGGAAATTATTTTAAATTGGACTTGTAGTAGGGTCTATGTCTATGGGGGTGTGTGTTAATTGGGTTAAAGCCAGCTAGCCTGGGTGCTTTGATGTATAGTAGTTTTGAGACGTTAAACAGTAAGGGAAAGGGTAACTTTTGCATTTTTTTTATAAACCATTCAAAGACTGAGAGTGAAGTCTTGCACCTAGCTAGGAGATACCAAGAAATATGTTTATATTACTACTAAAATTGGTACTATGAAAGGGGTTTTATTGTTAGAAGAGGTGGAGTTCAAAGGGCCTGGTGATACAATGAGAACTTACATTCAAAGGGAAGGCTAGTTTTGTGAAGAGTTTTGTGAGTGGAAGTTAGAGGCATGTAATTCCTAAGCTGCCTGTAAGCCCTACCGCTGTGTCTGCGAAGGAATGAATTGAAAGGAACCTCATTTTGAATTGTAAGACGTGCTTTACCAGGTGTCTGTTTGAAGTCTATGGGCAGAAAACTACACTTAGTGTGTGGGCGCGTGCCTGACACGTCCAAGAATAAAGTGACACGTGATGATGTCAGGCAAGCGTTCCGACATCATTGCGCAGTCCCGCGATATTTCATTCGGCGGGTGCGTGCCGGAGTTGGCTGTATACCTGCCAACAATTAAAAGGCCTATTAAGGCCAATAAAAAGCTAATTAAAATCAAATTTATGCTTCCCGTCCAACCTAGTAGTTGGCAAGCAGGCGAAAAGGCCAAGCGGCCTTTACATTTTTTAGGAAACCTTATCCACAGGCTGGATGAAGTTTCCTAAAGCAAATAAAAACTTGATTTTTGAATTAAAAACATGCCCCAGCTCATGTGACTGAGTCACATGAGGGGACATGTTTCATTAATTTTTTTTCAGTCCTTTATTAATTTTTACAACATATCCTTCATCTCCCTTGAGGCACCTCTGTGCCTCAGGGAGACTGAAGCGCTTTTTCGCACACATACGCAAAGTTCAGGTTAGGCCCAATCGCCCTCCTCCCCCTGCCCACACATGCAGTGCTGAGCACTGCCACTTGCGTTCCACGCTGGGCGGGCCTTAATTGGCCCACTGGTGTGGCGCCAATCGCGGGCAGCAGTCAGCTTCCCGACCACGCCCACCCGCCCCCACCAAGCACCCCCGCCAAGGGCAAAATCCTACCCTACCATTGCCTTGGTGAAAATATTTACCTGGGAGTGATTAATTTGGGGATTTGTTTAATAGTTATTATGGTAGTAATTGGTAGACATGTATTTCTTATTAAAATTAATAAACGTTAAATTTAATTTATATAAAAAAACCTCTGGAGGCTCAGTGGTTGCATATCTGAATTCAGAGTTGCATCCCAAACATACCAATTGAGAATATAGGTTATGACAGTTGTTTAAAGTTTCCCTCTGGGATTTTAAATAACTCAGCCTTTATTAACTGCTGTGCCATAACACTCCAGAAATACAAAATTGAGGTAGGTAGCAACATGGAAGTTCCGGTGCCCATGTTTCTGCACATAAGGTCCCTAGCCGCTAGATTTCCTGCACTGGTCAAAATGGTGACTGGAAGGAATCAAGTGGCAACTTGGAATTCCAGTCCCCCCCACTTTTTCCACCATCCAATGCAGATTTTCCCCATGTCGGGATGGCAAAATCCAGCCCATACTCTTTAGGGACTGGATTATACCTGAACTGAGGTTATGTAAGAACCTTATTATGAAGTAAGTGACTCATACTATTAATCTAGCATATATTTGGACAGAGGCTCCAGAGCATCAAGAACAGTATACTAACCCAACATAGCAAACAGCCAATGATCTTATTACATAAAGGTTATTTTCAAACAATGCAGCATGGTAAACTGAAATAGGATCAGCTACTGCACATTCTGTTTGCCCAGATGGGAAAAGAGTGATTGCTTAAATATTATGACTAGTTCAGAAGAAGTAAAAATGACATGATTAATGTAGCACAATTAAGAAGAAATGGAATATTGCATAAACAGAATGATGAATGTTAATTTGTTTAATTCATATTAACATTAAAATTTTGCTGCTGACTTAATTTATTCAGCTACTTGCAAATTAATTATTGTCCGAGGAATATAAATCTGCAGCCTTCAATAGAAGGGTCAAAATCCTGGAATGCCCTCCCTAACAGCACTATGGGAGTATCTTCACCACAAGGACTGCAATGGTTCAAGAAGGTGGCTTACCACCACCTTCTTAAGGAGCAATTAGGGATGGGCAATAAATGCTGGCCTTGCCTTGTCACAACCAGTGAATGAATTAAAGAAAATATTTATGGATATTAAAACCTCTTAAAGCCTCAGTGACGAGTCTAGGGGCTATAATAGGTTAGCTCATGAAAACAGGTACTGTGATGGTGATGTACGATTAACTCTGCCTGTTGACTGAATGCAGGCAAGCCACTGATTATAATGATTTAACCATGCAGCCAGCAATTCTGGCATAGTTCATTGGCTCTACAGATCAACAGGTGGCCCAAAATCACTAGTAACTTGCATTTGTTAAAACTAACCAGTGCCTCTTAGAGAAGAAGGTGCATTGGGGTTGTAGTAGGCACTGGGAATCATTCAGCAATTGAATCCAACTTGGGGAAGAAAGATCAATCTCTGACCATGCAAGAGCTTGGGACCCCAGCTTTTCTGAAACTGTACTGGAGTTTGTGGAGCAGGAGATAGAAAGGAAGAGAAAGAACCACCTCGTCCGCCCCATCCCAACAAACTCTCCCTTCATCCCATCATTAGCAGCCATGCCTTCAGTTGCCAACATCACAAGCTCTCAAATTCCATCCTCCAATTCCTCCCAAACCTCTGTCTCTCCAACTTCTTTAAGACCCTCCATAAAAAGCTTTAAGTAATTCCTCCCAGTTTCTTCTTTTATGTCTTGGCATCCATTTTATAACTACATCTATGTGAAGTGCCTCACAAGATTTCTTTTTTACATTAAATGTGCAACAAAAACGTAAGTTGTTGTTGTTTTTACTCCCTTTGCTTCCCCTTTCTTTTTAACACTTGCATCTTTCCCTCTGCTGACTTCTTTTCATCTGTCATCCTGTCTCTTTCCATCCCTCCCTTTCTCTCACACATGTGTCTCCTCTGGGCAGCAAACCTATAACCTATGCATATTGCAACACGTCTTTCCCAAACATATATTGGTATACTTTAGTGGAAGAGCCAGTGTGCACTGTGGTACCTCTTCCCAGTGGTTTAGGGCAACACCACATTGCAAATTCATAACAATGTTTCACAAATCAAACGCTCTGGAACTTGGAGACATGGACCTTGATTTTTCAGGTGAAATCAATCCAATTTAGTAGATGTATATGCAGCCTAATAATGGAAATGAAGTAAGGAGGCCTTCCAGCTATCATCCTCCCTAAAATGACTATCCCGAGAGACAAAAAGTTAATTAAGTTTAGGGTGGTGCATTTTCATTTGTGACTCAGAACAAGTTAGTGAGCAATGACAGAAAGCTTCTTAAATACATGAGGAATAATGTTGAAATAACATCTTAGATAGTTGCCAAGGTCCTGTTATCTCCTTATGACTTCCAAATTTAACCTGTTCCTCTGAGCAGGTGGAAGCAACACCCAGCAGAAACTGGCAAGGTCATTCTTTGAATATATAGATCTGGCTCAGGTAACCTCTTCAGAGCCTATTTTAACCAAAGATCTCTGTAGGGAGTTGTTGCGGCTTTTCTGCGAGGCCAACCTATCGGGAGAGGAGTCATCTGCGGCCAGAGAAGTGCAAAAAGAAAAGTTATTTTATATGAAAGGACAGCCCTACCACTGGTTGAAGTGTAAATGATTGATGGTGTAAGTCATGGGATGGTATTACAAATTTGGATTCTCTCTAGATACATGTCCTTGTTAGCATTCTGAGAGTCTTACTTTTCAAATTGACTTACCAAAACACGAGATTTTAGTTTGCAATTCCATGCCTTTTTGCTCCCTAAGATATAGTGAAATTTTGTATTACAAGAAACCTTTTCAAAATCACAATTTCTGATAAACTTCATGCTCTATTGAACTTATGGAAATGCTTCATTTGCAATCATTTTCCGATGATTTTGCATACAATGGTCTAGATTGGGATTTGCTGGACTGCACCTGTTATTAGTACTGGCTCTATGAACTATTAACACCCTTTGAATATTTTTTTTCTGCAATATACACTATTAATTTCTCAGAAAAACTATAATTGTGGAATCATAGAAGGAGGCCATTAACCCATCAACTCTGTACCAGCTCTTTTGCAGAGCAAATCAGTTAGTCCCGTTCCTCAGCTCTTCCCTATATACCTGTGATTTTTCTTCCTTCAATTATTTATCCAATCTCATTTTAAAAGCAGCTATTGAATCTGTTTAACTGCCAGGCTATCAGGCAGCACAATCCAAATCTCAACCATTCATTGAGTAAAAAAGTTTCCTCATGTTGCCTCTGGTTCTTTTGCTATTTTACAATCCTGTTAGGGATTGTTAATGTTTAAAGAAATCCAAACATCCAGCAATTAACCAATAGAGCTATGCCACAAGATTTCACCTTTTTCTTAACAAAATCAATCTTTATTGTATATATAAAGAGAAATTAAACAAAGCAAGCACCATTAACTGAACACTATAGCTTATAAAGACTTATTTATTTCATCCCAGCCCCCACCCCTTAAGAGTTCCCTTATTTTACGAAGTCTTGAAGGTTCATTCACTTTTCCTGGGACCAACCCAAAAGATTTGCCAGAGCCCTTCAAAATTTATTTTAATTCTCTTTAGTATTCCAGCTATTCCCTGAGGAACAAATAACAAGGATTATTCCACTAGTTTTTGGCTAAACAATCCTTCAATTTTCTTTAATGACCTCACGATTGTGGACTGTTCAGCTCCTTGTCCTGACTTTGGACATACACAGACTGTTTTCCCTCAGTCTGCTCTCTTAGATTCTGTATAGCTGTTTCCAAGCCAACTATTCAAACTGCTTTCTGCCACAAGTCTCTGTGAGGAACACTGCAAAATCTTCTAATAGCTGCAAGCCAGATAAAATCTTCCAGCTGCTTTTCCCTCACAAAACCCAAACTGAATTGCCTGCTTCTGTCAGCAAATACACAGAGAAAAATTAAACAAAAGAACCTACCAACCAAGGCTCCACCCTGAATCACAATTTCAAGGGCAATGTGGCATGCTTTGGGATAACGGCATGCTTTGGGATAATTCAAACAGAAATGCAAACTAATTATTTAATCTTCAACACATCTGTTTAGGGGGGATTTTGTTAACAGTGTGCGGCTCCCGACGATGAGTGTGCACCACATCCAATCTCTTGCCTTTTCTCATTTCCCAAGTGATTACAATTCAAATTTTAAGAGTTCGTGTGCAGGAGAAACACATGCAATCACGCATGCACAGGAGACACATACATTAAGTGGTGGGGATGCTTTTCAGTGGTAAAACCCACCATCAGCTGACAATGCTGTAGCTATGGGTGGGCTATAAAAGAGCCTCCTGGTCCTGCCCAACTCCATTGCTGTTAACATAAGACTTGAGAGCACGAAGGTGGCATGGGTGTTTAACAAAATTAAATTTCACTTTTAAATATCTTACTTTGGTTTCACTTTATTCATACATGCAGCATGGTTATTTCTTGAGATTAGCTTAGTCAGAGATTCAAATGTACTGGCATGCCTCATAGTTAGCACACATCGATGGTTACACGGGAGTTAGAGATATTTCCTTTCTTGTTGAAGTAACAATGTTATGTTTTTTTTTGTTCAATCTTTATTGAAAGTTAATGTTAGTGTCCAGTGTTGTGCTTGCCACTCTGTGGGACTTGGCTGAACTTGCAGGGTCAGCTGGCCCTGATCCCTTTGCTGCATTGTAAAGGACAGCGCTCAAGATCACTCTCAGTGGGGATAATTGAAATGTTATAGGTGAACTCAAAGGCATGTAAGGATTCTGCCAACCAACACCCTGAGATAGAACCACATTTGGTCAGTACTGACACTGTCCTTAGGCCCCTCATTTTCTTCCCTTGATTGACTGTTCCCACCACCCCTCCCCTCATCACACCCAGGATGTCAGCCCCTTCCCACTTCACTCCCCAATGCCTCCAAAACTCATCCTCTGTCCTCCCCCGGATCCATCTTCCACTCCTCCGTGCCCCTGACCCTACTCCCCACACCTCACCCCTCCCACCCTGGCCAGTGCTGAGCCTCTATGTAAGCTGCCATTCTCCTGCTCCCCTCCCTTGTGCTGTCGAGTTAAACAGGGAAAACAACCGACTTTATACATAACTACACCAAGCTGACTGGTGCATGCCACTTATAAACAAACGTGAACTGAGTGCCATGAGATTCTTGTGTGCTGCCCAGTTCATCTTGAAGTAGTTAGAAAAAGTTTCACACTACTGAGTATTCATGGCATGCAAATGCAAGTATGAACCTGCTACAGGCCAGCATGAGGCTTAACATGCTGCAAACCCGCCACTGTGTCTTTATCTCTCCATCTCAACCTGCCATCAGGAAATTGAAATTTCAGATCCCGCCTAATTAAGTCACCCTACACGCCACGTTTCCTGCTCTTGCAGGCTCCATAAAATGCCCTCCGCTTTGATTCTGCAACCCATATGAATCATTTATACTGTTAATGCAGTTTTACGACTCTTTTAAGACTCTGTGGCTCCATTTCAAGCTTAGAGATGGATCATTTATTGTTCAGGTTTTTCACTATCAACCCTAGCCTTGTAAGACAAACACAGGCTATCTTTAAAGTGTAATAAACCCTGGCTTGTTTGAATTGCATTTACTTCAGGGTTGCTTATCAGTTTCACAATCAGATGGCCCCATTTTATACAGTTACAACTTTAATTCCGAAAACTCAAAGTTATATCTTAAAACATATAAATTATAGAACTAGAGATATTCACAACACGTTAAATCTGTGCCCTCTGACCATCAACCCTTCAGCCATTGGAAACTGTTTCACTTTATTTACTCTAACTAAAGCTTTCAGGATTTTCAAAAGCTCTATCAAATTTCCTCATTGCCTTCTCTGGTCTAAGAAACACAATTCCACCTTCTCCAGTCCAATCACATAACCATAATCCCTCATTTCTAGAATCATTCTAGTAAATCTCTTCTCTACCCTCTCCAAAGCCTTCATATTTGAATGTGCGGTGCTCAGATTTGGACACAAAACTCCAGCTGGGGTGACACTAGTGTTTTATTTGGGTTTAACGTAACTTCCTGGCTTTTGTAGGAATCATTCTAGTAAATCTCTTCTCTACCCTCTCCAAAGCCTTCATATTTGAATGTGCGGTGCTCAGATTTGGACACAAAACTCCAGCTGGGGTGACACTAGTGTTTTATTTGGGTTTAACGTAACTTCCTGGCTTTTGTAGGCTATGCCTCAATTTATAAAGCCCAGGACCCCATATGCTTTATCAAGTGCTCTCTTAACCTGACATTCCATCTCCAAAGACTTGCATATATGGGCCTTCCCGTCTCTTTGTTCCTGCACCCACTTTAAAGTTGTGCCATTTAGTTTATGTTATCGCTCCTCACTCTTCCTACCAATGTGTATCACCTTACACTTTTCTGCATTGAATTTTATTTGCCATGTCTGCCCATTCCACCAGCCTGCCTATGTCCTCCTGAGTTCTAATACTACCTTCCTCACTGCTTTTTATTACACATCTAAATTTCATGTCATCTATAAAATTGTTCCCTGTACCCCATAACCATGTCATTGATGTATTTTAAAAACCATAGTGATCCTTGTAATGAATCCTGGGGAGCACGATCGTATACCTCTGTCTATTGGAAAAATAGTCATTCACTGCTTTGTATCTGTACTCTAATTTTGTAGCCTCTTTTATCCCATGGGCGTTTTGCGAACAAGGCTAATATATATACACATATATACATATAGCCACCCTCCCTGCCCTTGCTGTTGACCCCTCTTCCCACCACTGGCTGGCGCTCCCATTCCTCAGAACCCCATCCCACCCCACTTACCTGACTCCAGAGGATCCATCACTGATCCTTTGCATAGGCCTCCTGGTGGAGCTGCCAGTACTGGAGACATGCTGGCCTTGATTGGCCAGCCACTCTCGGAGGCGGGATTTCTACCCTGCTGTGGCCTTTATTGAGTCGAAGGCTCATGCTCTCAAGGTAATTGCCTGATTACCTTGAAATAATGTCGGGTCTCCTGGAGAGAAGCGACATAGTGCTCCCATCTGTTCTCCAACCAAAGGCTGGGATCTCCATTGAACAAACTGCCCAATGTTTCTGAAAGCTTCCCTACCACTGACATTAAACTGACTGGCATGTAATTGCCTCATTTATCCTTCTCCCCATTTTTTAATATGCGTGTAACATTTGCAATCCTCCAGTCCTATATCACCATCTAAAAAGAATTGGAAGATTGTTGCCCCTATCTCTGCACTTTCTATACTTGCTTCTCTCACCAAACTAAAATACATCCCATCAGAACCGGGTCCCTATCGGCTTTAAGTACTGTCAGCTTTTTTAGTATCTCTTCTTTATCTATTTTTATCTCATCCAACATCTGGACAACCTCGTTGTTCAGACTAGCTTTGGATAACTTTTTATCTTTGGTCAACACCAATATAAAACACTCATTTAAGTATCTCAGTCATTCCTTCTGCCTCCATGAATGGTTCTCCATTTTGGTCACTAATCAGTACCACCATTCCATTGACAATTCTTATATAGTTAATATTCTGACAGAAGATAATGGATTCCCTGGAACCTTTGGCACTAGCACAAAAAAAAACTCACCAGTAGGAATGAATTGGTCTGAAGTTGTTGAGCTCAACTCCTCTACATTGGGTAGACTAAACATAGTCTGGGTGACTGCTTTGCAGAACACATTCGCTTAGTTCGCAAGCATAACCCAGATCTTCCAGTCACTTGCCATTTCAACACACCGCCTTGCTCTCATGTCCATCCTTGGCCTGCTGCAACGTTCCAGTGAAGCCCAACACAAACTGGAGGAACAGCACCTCATCTTCTGATTAGGTACTTAATAGCCTTCTGGACTTTACATCAAGTTCAACAACTTCAGACCATGAACTCTCTCCTCTATCTTGACCCTTTTTAATCCAAACATTTTAAATTTTTACTTATTTTTTAAAAAAGTTTTTATATATATATATTCAACCTTCTGTTATGGTTTTTCCCCGACCCAACCCCTCCCCCACAGGGCCATCTGTCACTTGCTTCTATGTTCTGCTATTAACACATTCTTCTCTATTACCTTTATGCCACGATTAGCACCTTTGTTAGTCTTTAACACCGCCATTAATACTCCCTTTGTCTCATGTCCATGACATCTTTGTCAATCTCTCCTGAGCTCTCAGCTATCCCTAACCTTCTATTTTGCTCCACCTGCTCCACCCCGACCTTAAACAGCATAAAATCCATCACATTTCTACTTCTCTTCAGCTCTGAAGAAGTCATACAGACTAGAAACGTTAACCCCATCAATGGCCCGTTGATACATGCATGAATTGCAGTCTGAATATGAATATGGGCAGAATTTTCCCGGAATTGTGGTAATAAGTGTGGTAGTGGCAAGGTAAAATGGAGTCCTGCCCGCCAACAGAAACAGCGGGTCTCGAACCCGCCACATAATTTATTCACCCCCGCAAAACACGCCATTTCCATGGCGAGTGGGCTCTCATTTGTTGCATCATGCTGGCTGCCATCTTTAAAAGGCAGCTTCCAGACTGGCGCTCATCGCCACCAGCTCACCACCGCTGCCCCGGAGACATGGCCAGCAAAGGCAAAAAGACTACAGCCCCCCGCTTCAACGACGGGTCCCTTGAGCAACTGCTGGATGCCGTGGAGGCCCACCAGGATGTGCTCTACCCCTGCTCTGGCCACGGGATGGGCAGCAAAGTCACCAATCCAGCTTGGGAGGTGGTGGCAGCAGTGGTCAGCGCAAATGCCCTGCAGAGGAGGACAGCCACCCAGCACTGCAAAAGGATGAATGATCTCCTCCGTTCCGCCAGGGTAAGTCATTCTTTTCATCACTCCCAACTCACACACTCCCAAACCCATCACACACCTACAGGCAAGGGACATCACCATTCACTCTCTCTCACACACCGTCATTGTACCCATCCCGTTTATGGGACCACTCAGCACCCACACAGGCCAGGCATACATATCATTTGGCCTGGCAGGCGTCCTGATACACTCTGCCCAGCTCTATCCATGCAGGACAAACTGGCACAAAACAGGAGGGAAAGGTCACAGACAGGTGGAGGAATGCCAGAGATCAAAGTTCTGACAGAATTCAAAAACAGAGTCATCCAGCTGGCTGGTGATGACTGGGACTGGTCCTGTGCTGACGTTGAGGTCAGTGCTGCTCTACCAAGTGAGGATCCAGCAGTGCAACATCCACCAGACAACCATGCTGTGAGTGATGTGTCCTCTTTCACAGGCCAATGCCATGCACTAATTATCTCCTTTGCTCTCGCAGGCACATCTGCCAAACAGCTGACAGAGTCCATGACCCAGGGCTTCCAATCAAGCTCCTAACAATGTCTCCCTGCTTGTGGTTCCTTGTTCTGATGAGCAGTGTTCTTGTTACTCAGATGTGAAACCTTTCTGCACAAGATAAAAAGCAGGTGTCTCAGTCCAGGGCCTCTTTCCTGTGCACCATGCAGCCTTCAGGCCACAGTGATGGTCCAGCCTCACACTCCCCAGAAACATTCCTGATGCCTGCACCTCAACAGTGCTGGTCATTGCTGCCAGAAAATTAGCAGGCAGGCACCACAGAGTTCTCTCATTCTCTGTGTGCTCTCAGGACCTTTAAGGCGGGGTTGGCCCCCATCACACCAGCATCTGCGACCAGTGTTGCTGTGCACCAGCTCCTGAAGGGCTGAGGTGCTGAAGGCGGATACAGCATCAGATGCATCTAAAGTTTCATGGCTGCATCTCTGAGATGGCCCTGATCATGGAGCGCATGCGAACTGCCCTTGGCCAGACAGGAGTCAGACATTCTCAGAGGCTATGTGAAGATCTATGGATGTCACTGCATGTTGTCTCATCCTCCTGCGATCAAGTGACAATTAGGGCCTCCACTGCATATCCATGACAGGGGCATTCTCACAGAGGGTATTGGCGCTGCCATAAGCCAGGCTGGAGTCAAACATTCACAATTGCGATGTGAAGATCTATGGGAACACCTCACTGCATGTCGTCATCATCCTCCACAAATCTGGCAGCTATGAGACCCTCCCGAGTGTGCCTGCCTCATCTAGCCAGAGCAAGTGCCTCATCCCTATCATCGTCACTACCGAGGACCCCCTCACCCTCATCCCCGTCGGCATCTTCCTCACCCGAGGAGACCTCTAGCTCCACCATCTCCTCCTCAGTCAGCTCCTTTCCCCCGTTGGAGTGCCAGGTTGTAAACGGTGCAGCAGACAACAATGATGCATGGCGCCCTCTGTGGACTGTATTGCAGGGCTCCACCAGACCGGTCCAGGCACTGGAACCGCATCTTCAGCATCCCGATGGTCTGTTCCACTAAGTTACGAGTTGCTATATAATCCTCATTATAGCATCGCTATGCTGCAGTCTGAGACCTCTGCGGGTAGCCCTTGTCCCCAAGCAGCTAACCCTGCGGCCTCTGTGGGCCCTGGAAGACTGCAGAGATCTGCGAGCGACTCAGGATGTAGGCAATGTGCACACTCCCTGGAAATGTGTGCAGGATGCATTTCAGGTGGTCGCATACCAGCTGCACATTCAGTGAGTGGAAGCCCTTGTGGTTGCTGAAGTCCACTGAGTGTAGCAATGGAGACTTGAGCGCCACATAAGTGCAGTCAATCGCACCCTGCACCTGTGGGAATCCTGAGATCAGGGTGAATGCAATGGCCTTTGCATCCTGGCTGTTCCAGTCCCAGGTGAAATGCACAAAGTTGTGTGCCATGGAGAAGATGGCATCTGTGACCTCATGGATGCATTAGTGGGTGGCAGATTGCGAAATCCCACAGAGGTCACCTGTGGAACCCTGAAAAGAGCCACTGGCATAGAAATTGAGCGCCATGGTCACTTTCACAGCCACTAGCAATAGATGCCCTCCATGTCCCCTTGGCGCCAAATCTTGCAGTAAGTGGCAGATGTGAGCCACCACGTCCCTAGACATGCACAGTCATCGGCGACACTGGTTCTCTGTCATCTGCAGGAATGGCAGGCGGCATCTATAGACTCTGGGTGTCGCTAGGCACTGACCAGCCACGGCTCACTGTCACTCCTGGGCAGCGTGTGCGGGAGTCCCTGCTGCCCCTTCTTCATGAGGTTGCTGCTCATGCCTTTGCACAGCCAGGAGCCTCAGTCGCTCTCTCCTCCATCTTTTATGGTCTCTGTTGGCCACGAGGCATACAGCCAAGTCACCGGGATCCATGATCCTGATGTGTTCCTCCTGCAGCATGAAAGAGAGATGTGGTTATCATGGCTGCACTTAGCCATGGCCCTGTGTGACCTCCCTTTAACGCTTCCCAGAGAGTGCTGGTCACCCCTCGGATGGCCAGAGGTGAGTGTGCTGCATGGCTGCCCTGTCAGCCTGCAACATGGGGGACACTGGTCCAAACCAGGATGCTGAGATTGCAAGGGGCTGTGAGCGCCTCCAGCAGAGACTGCTACATGGCCAGCGTTGGCGAGGAGATTGTACAACATGTGCAGTCCAACTGCTCTGGTGGTGGACTCGAAGTCTGTGGTCTAGGGGGGCGGGGGGGGGAGCGGTAACGTATGGAGTGCTTGGTGACCCTTTGATGCCTCCACGTTGCTTGCGTGGGCAAGCAGGCTAGGCCCAGCCCCAATCATATCACTGTGGCTGTGTCACATCTGCTGCAGAGGCATGGTCAGTTTATACAGGTGCCCCTAATGCATGGCCACTTCCCTCGCTTACCCTTACCCCCATCTTGTTTGCCTGTGCACGGTATGCAGCGCCAGGGCAGCACTTGACCCAGCCCACCCCTCCACCGACAACATTTTCCTCCGAACACTCACCAGTCGCCTCCGGGGCTGGCCAGCAGTTGCCCCCAGGGCCAGGCATCAGTTACCCTCAGCGCCCGAGACCTGTAAACAAAAGGTAAGCTGTGGAGAACGCTATTGCTCACTCACTTCCCCCAAAGTGAAGGCCGCCAAGTGCATGTCACCTACGTGCTGTTTTGAAAGCAGGCAGATGTGGATGGACGATACAGTGGGGTTCCAAGAAGCTGGTGGGATGGCTTTTTAATTATATGCTAATGTATTACAATTAGCTCCCTGCCGACCGATGGCGGGAAACGCGGCCCACCGTCAGTGGGCTGAGCTGTCGATCGCGACCTGCCTCAATGCCGTCTGAAGCAAGTCATGCCATGTTTACCGCGCACGCCATCTATCACGCCCACTGCCAGCGGGCTCCGAAAATTCCGCCCTATATCACCAGCTGCAGCCTGGAAAGAGGTAAAAAAAAATTGAATGCTGAATTTACTTTCACTGTTACATACAACGCAGAGCAAGCTTAAAGTGTGAAACAAAAACAAAAAATGCTAGAAAAACTCAGCAGGTCTGACGGCATCTGTGGAGAGAAAGACAGAGTTAACGTTTCGAATCCGGACTCGCAGCATTAACTCTGTCTTTCTCTCCACAGATGCTGTCAGACTTGCTGAGTTTTTCCAGCATTTTTTGTTTTTGTTTCAGATTTCCAGCATCCGCGGTATTTTGCTTTTATCTTAAGCTTAAAGTGTGAGTTGCAGGTCTTTGTTTAACAGGCTGCAAGGCCTGTGACATTCTCTCTCGACTCCGATTGCACTGCTGCCCAGAATATTGGAGGCAGGTGTTTCTGATGCGATGGACCCTGGAGAAAGGGGCAGGTCACCTCTCGGATGGCCAGAGGGGCGTCTATGATCAGCCCTCATCCTTTGTGGTCTCCCCAAAACACCAATTACAGGTCTCTAGAGTCTCCCAACCTGTTGCTGCTGCTCTTCTTCCAATCAAAGTAGCAGAGTTAGGATGACTCACAATATCATACATACAAAACAATGTAATCAGAAATTCCCCAACCTTCAATAGGCCACAAATAATGTATTAGCTCTGTAATTAAGCATAAATCTTGGGTGTAGGCAGAGGGGGAGGGAGGAGAGAAATTTAAACGTAATACTTTGGTGCTTGACAAATGTGCTTGATTTATGATACCTGAAAAGGTTACAGTAACAGCTTCCAATTATCAACTTTACCATAACACTGACCTATAAAAGAAATATTTAAATATTCTGTTTAAACTGTCACAATGCAATTAAATTGAGGCAATTACTCAGTACAACTGAGGTCATTGGTCAAAAAAGATGGTGTGTGCATGAACTTCAACATGTAGTACTTCGAAATTAGATGCAAAATGGGCATCAAACAGGAATTATCTTAAGATCAATGGTGAAAAAATGGTATTTAAATAATCATGCTGAGATTTTAACCACTGAGTATCATAGCCTGCCACCCGTAGAACAAAAAAAAGCCAGGCTTATATAGACCATATAGTTAAGTCTTGCTCACTGGCCTGTCCTCATCAAGTGCGAGTTTACAGCAACTCCTTGCAGCTAATATGAAAAGCATGGAGGAAAATAAGCAGGAAAAGAAGATTTGCATTTTTGTTGTGCCTTTCACAACCACAGGGCACCTCAATATTTTTCAAGTACAGTCACTGTTGTAGCGAGATGAGCAATATAAG
Source organism: Cetorhinus maximus (assembly GCF_964194155.1). Classification (NCBI taxonomy): domain Eukaryota; kingdom Metazoa; phylum Chordata; class Chondrichthyes; order Lamniformes; family Cetorhinidae; genus Cetorhinus; species Cetorhinus maximus. The sequence goes on along the minus strand of NC_135897.1, from coordinate 51,353,367 downwards.
CAGTCTTCAAATTTGAAAAAAATCAAAATAATTAAAACCTTTCCATTGTTGAAGAATCACAAGTGGTGACCCACAATATTGCGTCTATGGTGAAAACGTATGTTTATATTTTACTTGCTTTCTATAGTATGGAACATAATGATGATAACAGATAGGTGACTACCACAGTGAGTGCTGTTTGTGGAGTGTCCTACCACTACTGATGCATATTGGAAATTCAGGTGTGGACTTGAAAAAATACCCATTATATTAAGGCCAGAAATTTTCACAATGCAAGTACAAATTGAATGAGGGGAAAACAATCAAAGGCCGAGGATCACACAAGCATTGAACCAGTGTCAACTGTAATAATTCTAGGTACACACAGAGTCTTAAAATATTAAGAAACCTCCTAAGAAACTTCCTTATTTAGAACCTTTTCAATAGATTACAGATAATAAAAATATATATATTTAGAAGTGAGCACAAAAATAAGATTCAATTATTTTCATAGAATTCAACTCATAGCCAAAGTTAAAAATTTGCAGCATTTGTGTTCTACCACAGGTTGGCTGTAATGTAACATTGCTGTGAGGATATTCCTCTTTCTGATTCCATCTATTCACATAAGCAATAAATTGCAGCAACTATAGGAAGCAGGGGCACTCCATCAATGTTGTCACGGAGTTGCGCGAAATTCCCATAGCTGTGTAAGTAGTCCAAATTCAGCACCTGTACAAGAAGTCTGGTCAAAAAGAAAAATCAGCTTCTTGATGTACCCTTAAAGATGTGTTCTAAGAGAAACCATCTCATGGCATGATGATAAAGAATGGGATAGATTATTATTGTACTGCAATACGTGGGTGGAATGCAGAAAGGATAATTTGGTAGGGAGGGTCCTATCAGTAACAGAACTCACCTGATTCTCTTTCCATTCAAATTAAAGGAAACAAAATTCAGCAGGTTCTGTAAGGAGCATGCAATCCTCCCTTTCCTTTCTGTGCTTCACCCAGGTGATATTTAACTCCCTGGGTGTAAAAACAATCATCTATCCCAATGTGTTTTAACAAGCTAATTCCAAGTTACGTTTAATATTCACATAAATTAACTGACTGAAATCTTAGTGCTTGTGAGAACATCAATCTCTCATTGAATTTCTGCTCCATTCTAATTGACCATGTAGCAAAGATTTTGAAATGAATCCAATGTTATCCATAGTGAAATATGTACTATTGTTTCTTAAAATTTCATAAAGGAGTTTAAGTTTCTATTAAAGACCAGAGGATCTATAATTCACATTTGAGTAGTGTCTATAATGAAAGAATTAACGGGGCTGTTCTTTGGCTTCCGTGTGAAGTCAGCATAAAGTCAACAGAGTGGCCTATTGCCATCTGCCCAAAGCCAGTATCAGAAGTTCTGAACCGTTTTCACCTGGGGCCTCAGTTAAATGCTGCCAGTGAGCTGAGGACACAAACTGGGCTCCTCAATGCAGCTTCCCAGTTGTTGAGCCAATCAATAGGTCAAGCCTAGGGCGGAAGGGAGACAATTCCACAGAATGGCCTCGCATGCACTGACAGTGGCCTGAAGTGTTTGAGTAGAATCAGAAGAAGCACTCTTGTTTCTCCTGGTCCATAAAACAAAGTTAAACTTCCCTCTCCTGTTTTCTGAGTGGTCTCTAGCTGTTCCATCAAGTATCATTAGTGAGGTCAGTCAACAGCCGGTATTTTTGAACCTGAAAATTGCAATCAGATTCCTACCACAGGCACTGGACCCTGATTTGCAAAATTTAAGCAGTCCCCATTAGTAGCAGCCAAACCCTTGGCACCAGTGGGGTGGCAGAGGTGCCACATCCCCAATCAAATGTCAACTGATGGCTCTGCTTCTCAGTTAAGAAACCGGCAGCTGACAGTTTAAAACATTCTCGTTGTGGCAGGTTGATCCCTGTTTCTGAACCCTCTTTATATGTATATTAAATGTAAAGTTGCCTTTAGAAGCAAAGCAGGGCAATTTGTTTATTTAACTATGCTTGCCCAATTACACTACCAATAACACATACACACAGATGAAAGCATAATTAGTAGGATAATTTGCCTACTGTAGTGCCTCTAGCATTTTGTAGATTACAGGAATTGAACATAAAATGTAAATATTTTTAAGATACATGGAGAGGTCATTTAGCCAACAAATTCACTAATTTTAACTATCCCCACCCCCGCTTCCATTCCAGATCTTTTTCTAATTCCAAGCCCATTTCTGAAGTTTCTTAAAAGATAAGGAAAAATAATTTTTAAAAAACTTTGAGCTTTGCTTCAATGCTGCATTCAGTGGGAGACAAAGCTGCACTTCCCAACTTCAGGTACAGCATGAAAATTGTAGCCTGGACTGACAGATTAAATCAACAGCAAACACAAATATTATACACATTCTAATCTCAAAGACACACAAAACAATTGAGAAAGTATTTTAAATTGCACAACAAGGTCATCAGATGGCTTTGTCCTGGGCTATTCTTTTTTTAAAAAAAGTATGCTTTGATACTTTCAAACAAAATGTAATGAGTTATCAAGTCTTAAGAGACAACCAAACAAAAATGATTAAAATGTGCATTTACTTTGTGTATAAATTTACTTCCACTCACCTGATCTGCAAAAGCTCAGCAAAAGCTTCACTACCAGCCAAGACATAACTGATTCCAACTGAAATGCTGCAGGAAAACAGAAAAATAAATTAAAGGTAAATATTTTGTTCAGTTATCAAATATAAGTTTATTGTGATTTCAATGTAATGCTTCAAGTTTTGCAGACCGTTTTTCAGATGGTTTCACAGGTACCAACCCGCCCCCCCACCCCCCTTCAGAATATTCACGATTCATGTCAGAAGATCTGTTAGGGTTATTTGAACTGTTGTGGGAGTCGGGAGGTTAGAAGCTGAGGAGGACTGCAAATTCCCCGCTCACCACAGCATGAGGCCCACAAGATTTACATATGTAGGGCTTATCTGCGTAAGTACCAATTAATATCCCACACAAGTTTGGTGGAAAGCAGCATTTATCCACCATCTAGCAGGGTTTCAGTTGACAAGAGACCTTAAGGAATATTCCCAGGCAACTCATGTAAGTTGGTGGCTTATGGGGGATTGGGGGGGTGGGGGGTGTCCTGCAGTCAGGAGGGAGCAACCCAAAGCAGGGGTGGTCCAAACTTTTCTTGCAAAAACCGGAGGAAACTAAAAAAAAAAGCCCGGCCCCCCACCCCAACCTTTCTCATCCTGTGTCAGCCCCAACTCCTCTTGCCTCCACTATGGCTTAAAGGGGAGACCACAGCAGCTTTCCAGAGTAGGCCTCCAGTTAATATTGCAGTCAAGCTTCAATGATCTTACTGTTAAGTAACAATATCCATTAATTATCTGCTATTCAAATTGCTGTGACTCTGTCTCCAACTATTTATATCTACTAATAATCTGTATTTTAAAAAAAATATTCATTCATGGGATGTGGGCATCGCTGGCTAGACCAGCATTTATTGCCCCTGAGAAGGTGGTAGTGAGCTGCCTTCTTGAACCGCTGCAGTCCATGCAGTTTAGGTAAGCTAAGTGGTCCATCTGGTTTAATTCCTTATTGACTTCGTAGCGGTTTGATAGAACTGAGTGGCTAGGCCATTTCAGAGGGGCAGTTAAGAGCCAACCTCACTGCCGTTGGTCTGGAGTCAGATATCCTTCCCTAAAGGACATTAGTGAACTAAATGTTTTTTTTACAACAATCTATAATGGTTTCTTGGTCAACATGGTCATCATTAGACTTGTCGTGGTGGGATTTGAAACTCGGTCTCTGGATTACTAGTCCAGTGACAATGCCATTATGGTACCGCCTCAGTGCTTCACAGATGATAATTTAGATTTTGAAGTTAAATACTTTTTAGTGCATGCTTTGCTATCTGACTTCAATTTTGGTAATTTGGCAAGGAAGGGTTAATTCATTCATTAGGTACCTTGTCGGTATCCTGTTTGAGGGTTGGTAAGGTGAATTCATATTTAATCTGAATTGTATGGTTTAAAACAGCTTGGAGAGCAAATCTAGGCATCGCTCACACTAAGTTTAAGATGTGCTTAAGATTTCTCACTGAAAAGTTAGGATGAAGGGTTAAAGATTTTGCTGGTTCCTTGAATATATTTGTCAGGCTACCAAACCCCAGGATTCTTACGTGGTATACCTTACAAGTCTTTGTAATGCATTTCAGGTTAATGATCATTATTAAAACAAAGCTAAAAATAACAAGCAATAACATATCATTATCATCATTTCAATATACAATGGTGTTTCCCAGGGATTGGTGTTGGGAACACTGATCTTTTTGATACATAATAATGACCTGGACTTGTGTATACAGGGGATAAATTAAAAGTTTATAGGTGGCATGAAACAGTGAGAAGGGTAGTAAGAGATCAACAGATTGGTGAAATGGGTAGACATATGGCAGATGAAATCGAAAACAGAGAAGCGTGACGTGACACAGTTTTGTCAGAAGAATAAAGAGAGGTGATATAAATTAAATGGTATAATTTTAAAGGGGATGCAGGAGCAGAGAGACATGAGATTGTACGGATACAAAAGGTGGCAGGACAAGTTGAGAAGGCTGTTAGAAAAGTATGTGGGATCCTTGGCTTTATTAATAGAATGAGAGAGTACAAAAGCAATGAAGTTAGAGTGAACCTTTATAAACCATATGGCACAGCTGAGTATTGTGTTCAAATCTGGACAATTTAAGAAGGTTGTCAAGGCCTTAGAGAGGATACAGGTGAGATTGACTAAAATGGCACTAGGAAACAGTGACTTCAGTTATGTTTAGAAAGTGGAAAAATAGGGGTTGTTCTCCTTAGAGCTAAGAGGTTAAGAAAAGATTTGATGGAGGTTCGTAATACCATGAATGGTTTCATGAAACTTGTGCCAGTGGCAGAAAGTTTGGTAACCAGGGGACACAGATTTATGGTGATAGACAAAAGTAGTAGAGGTAGCATGAGAATTTGTTTTTTTAAATGCAGTATGTTGTGACCTGGGATGCACTGTCTGAAAGGGTGGTGAAAGCAGATTCAATAGTAATTTCAATAGTAACAACAGGGAATTGAATACTCGAAAGGAAAAAAATACAAGGCAATAGGGACAGAGCCAGGGTGTAGGACTAATTGGACAGCTCTACCAACGAGCTGACACAAAAATGGTGGGCTCCTGTACCATATTATTTTATGATTCTATCATTCTTTGATTCCATCCTGCATGAGGTAGTCAAATGGCTTGCATCACAACAGAGAAACATTTAAAGAACCACTCATAATGAGCATTGCCAATAGAAACTAAACACATTCTGGACTGTAATGGATTCCACAAGGGTACCCATCTAGGTGGTCTTCAAATATCAACATCTGGTTGTCTTTTCTGAGATTTAAGGAGAAGGCTGTGCATAATCACAAGGAGCTGGATGTACAAACCTCAAGCAGCTATCTTGGATCAAGGTGATGATGACTGCAGCATGTTGTCGATTCACCCTCTCTGGTGCAACTCTTAAAAGTTTTGGTGCCTTTTGCCACATGGCACTTCTTTAATGCTGCGGTCTGCTGTCACTAATATGTTAATTTCACTGATGGGTTAGCATTTGCCAGTTGCAACATTTCAATTATTCCAATTATCATCTTAAAAACAAATGCAACATTTATTGCCTTAACTTTGTCAAGTGTAATTAAACATGGCCACATTAGCACGAATGCCATATGCTTTTTTAAAATCTGTAAATGTAGTGTTACTTAGTCAATTTGTTTGGTGCCAATTCCCTAAACCCTACCACCATGAAAACCATGTACTAGAATATGGAATATATTAAGTTCTCCTAACTTAAGATTGCCATATTATGCTTGACAGCAAATAGAAAGTGAGGTTTCACTGTTAATTGAGAGGAGAAAAAACACATCATAAAACAACTCCTGCCAATCAATTGTGGAATAACATTGAGGGGTAATCCTAAAGTGACCGACGCCTCAGTGCCATGGCAATTTCCCAACTTAGGAGATGTTGCTTAGCCCCTGTAGCAGAGCAAATGTTAAAAAAGGGAATAGTAGGGAATAGTGCTAAAGTGAAATTAAAATGTATGATGCCAACATTAACAGTTTCCAAATATTTTAAAAGGTGCAAGAGAATTGTATGTTTTGTGCTGTATTAAGATGTTTTGTGCCAATTTATTATGCTACTCCTGTTATATAAAATTCAGTGAAACTGCTGAAGAAAGCAACAAATATGATAGTTGCATCCATCCCAGGGGAGACTTAGGGAAATGATAAACATCTACACTAAAGATTGTGCCATCTGTCAGCTGCAGAAAATCCACACTTAATGAACTGAATATCGATTGCTTTGGTGGAGTAGAATCTTGTTTGAGAGTTTGTAATGATTCTAGGCAGGAATTTTTTTTCTGGTTTATGAACTTAACGCAACAAAAGAGGTAATCATTTGGATATTATCAGTAAAAAAAGTAATCAGCACATATTACCAGTAAAATAGATCATTTCCAATTAACTTCTCTTCAATAATCTCAATTTGAGAAGATGGAATGATAGGGGCATACTTGACTATTATCTTAAAAAAATGCTTGCAAGGTCAGAGCTCAATGAGCTTGGCAGGAAATGCCGACAAAGAATTTTATTGCTGATATGACTGCTATGTTTTCATTAACCTTTTCTCTACATCAACAAATCAGCTGCAGTGTAAGTCAGTAAAGCCCAGCAGGAGACTCTGCAATGATATTTTGAATGCTGACAGGGAAGCCGTAAAATTTTATTGCAGGTTTTTGTCATTCTCAGCAGGAAAAGGTGAAGATGCAGCAGATATGCTGGTGTCAGATATATTGAGAGAAAAATTGGTCAACATCTTGCACCCGTTCTTTTGGATGTGAAATGGACTCTGAGGGACCAATTGAGGCAAAGCCCCACATATTAGCGGGCACGGAAAATCCCGCCTGTGTTGGGCACGTTTGGTGGTGTGAACGAACAATATGGTGCAATCGGTTTTACAGCGGCTTGAAACCAGTTTGCGATCGTCCGCTTGGCCCGCCAATGGCACAGGCTGCCATCGGACATCGGGAACCTCATTGTAATGCATTCTCATATAATTATTAGGCCAGCCCGCTGACGTGTTTCACAGCAGCACATAAGCATCGTGCACCTGGCAGGCTGCACTTCACTCAGGACTTCAAAATTTGTTTGCTTATCTTGCTTCGGTCAGCACTCGCAATCATCAGCGCCAGGCTTCACAGACAGCACCACAGCACTTTTAGGGGAGCTCACGGCAGGTCTCCACCTACCAGATTAGCCATATTTAGGTGGCTTTTCAATGGCTGCAGGGCTAGGGCTTGATTGCCGAAGGGGGAGAAGTGGCCTCAGGCAAGGGAAGAGGCTGCAGGATGAGAGCTGTACTGGGGAAGGAGGGTAACCCAGGGTGTGTGTGGGGGTGGGGGGGCACATGTTAATCTGTGTAAGTGGCCTCAAGCTAATGAGGGCTGAGGAGACAGTCTCCAGATGAGATGAGGCCAGGTGGACATGTGAGGGTATGTCTGTGAGAATGGGTGGTGATGTCCCTTGAGTTGGCAGTGAGATGCCAGTGAATGTATGATGGGCTTGAGTGTGTGAGTTTAGAGTGATGAGATGGTTGCCATACCCTGGCCACACAGATGAGATCATTCATCCTCTATCTGCATTGGATGGCCAACCTCTTCTGTGCAGCATCAGCACTGACCACCACTGCCACTGCCTCCCAAGCCTGGTTGGTCACACCGCTGCCCATCCTGTGGCCAAAGCAGGGGTAGAGGACATCGCGGCAGGCTTCCATGGCATCCAAAAGGTGTTCCAGTGACATGTCACTAAACCTGGGGGCTGCAGTCTTTTTGTCTTTCATGGACACCTTTCCTGGTTGGAAGCACTGATATGTGCGCACACATCTAGACTTTAAATATGGCGCCCAGCATGATGAAGCGGCGAGGTGATGGCGTGGCAGGTGAATGAGAGCCCGTCTGCCATCGAAACTCCATGTTTCCTGGGAACACGTAACTAATGCAGTGGGTTTAGGATGATATGGTGTGAAAACCCGCTATTGCAGCCGGTGGATAAAATATCATTTTACCCGCCCACTACTGCACTTAATGCAAATCTTGGGACGATTCTGCCCATAATCTCCACACCCCAGCTTCTCCCAAAGAAGTGTGTTTGGCTGCCAGAGTTGCAGCTGGTGACTTCCAGGTGCTCAACATGCCTGTCCAAAATTGATGGTATGCTTCGTGAATATGCTTAAAGGGGGCCTAACACCTGTTTTAGGACTCTACAGCCAAAAATGGCAAAAACACAGCTTTTCATGAACTAACCAGCAATCTTAATGGAGGCCACCAACGTTAGGGTAAGTTTGCTTCTTAACTCACTGTTGAGCCAGATGGAACATGAAAGCAGAAGCCCCAGAGGAATCATCTAAATGGCAATTAAGGCCATTCTCTGAGGTTTCTGCTGAAGTGATATCTGGAGATTAGAGAGCTCTTGTGCTAGTTGAACTCCAGAGTGTTGAAGTACATAGCAACAGGAGCAGGAGTAGGTCATGTAGCTCTTTGAACCTGCTGCACCATTCTGTAAGATCCTGCCTGAACCTATACGTCATCTTCACTTTCCCGAACTACCTCCAAATCTCTTGATTCCCTTAGTGCCCAAAAATCTATTGATCTCAATCTAGAATGTAGTCAACCACTGATCATCCACAGCAATCTGGGGTAGGGGAATTCCAAAGATTCACAACCCTCCAAGTAAAGAAGTTTCTCCTAATTTAGTCCTAAATGTCTTGACCCCTTATCCTGAGACTATGATCACAGCCAGGGGGATAGTAACTCGGCATCTACTCAGTTAAGCCCTCTAAGAATTTTATAGCTTTCAGTTAGAACACTTCTCTTCCTTCTAAATGTAGAATATAGGCCCATTCTATTTAATCCCTCCTCATAGGAGAGCCTTTCCATCCCAGGAATCAACTTGTTGCACCCCCACTATGGCAAGTATATCATTCCTTAAGCAAGGAGACCAAAACAGTACACAATACTCCAGGTATGTTCTTAATTGTTTGATAAACCTGCTTGTTACCTTAATGTGATTCACATACAAGAATCCCCAAATCCTTCTTAACTTCAACATATATTATTGGAACATAGGAACAGGAGTAGGCCATTGACCTGTTGAGCCTACTCCACCATTCAATTAGATTATGGCTCAATGCCACTTTCCCGCACCTACCTTAATGCCACTTTCCCACACCTACTTCAACGCCACTTTCCCGCACTATCTCCATATCCCTTAATGTCATTAGTCTCCAGAAATCTATTGATTTCTGCCTTGAATATGCTCAATGATGGAGCTTTCACAGCCCTCTGGAGTAGAGAATTCCAAAGATTCACCACAATCTTGAGTGAAGAAATTCCTCCTCATCTCAGTCTTAAATAGCCTACCCTGGTTTTAGTCTCTCCAATCGGGGAAACATCTTATCTACATCCGTCCTGTAAGAATTTTGTAAGCTTCAATGAGATCATCCCTCATTCTTTGAAATTCAAAGGAATACAGGCCCATTTTCTGCATTCTATCCTCATAAACCAATCCCACCATCCCAGGGATTAATCTGGTGACCCTCCATAACAAGTATATTTTTCCTTAGATAAGGAGGCCAAAACTATACACAATACTCCAGGTGAGGTCTCACCAAGGTGCTATACAACTGCAGCAAGACATTGTTACTCCTGTACTCTAATCCCCTTGCGATGAATGCCAAGATGCCATTTGCCTTCCTAATTGCTTGCTGCACATGCATGCTTTTAGTGGATCACAAACAAGGACACCCAGGTCATTTTGGACACCTGTATTTCCCATCCTCTCTCCATTTAAGAAATATTCTACCTTTATGTTATATTCCATCTGCCATGTTCTAGCCCATTCACTTAGGCTGTCCATGTCCTCTTGAAGCCTCCTCAGATCCTCCTCACAACTTAGCTTCCCACCTAGTTTGGCATCATCTGGAAATATTACAATTGATCCCCACATCCAAATCATTTATATAGATTGTGAACAACTGTGGACCAAGCAGTGATCCTTGCGGTACCCCACTACTAACCGCCTGCCACCCTGAAAATTATCCGTTTATTCCTACTCTCTTTCTGCCTGTTAACCAATTCTCAATCCATACTAGTATATTTGCCCAAATCAGATGCACTCTAATCTTACTTACTAACCTCCTGTGTGGGACTTCCTGAAAATCCAAAATACACCACATCCAATGGTTCTCCTTTATCAGTGCTACAAGTAATATCCTCAAAATACTCCCAATAGGTTTGTCAAACATGATTTTCCTTTCATAAATCCATGCTGACTCTGCCCAATTTTACCATTCTTTCCCAAATTTCCAGTTATTACATGTATATAACAGATTCTAACATTTTCCCAACTACTGACATCACACTAACAGGTTTGGAGTTCTTTGTTCTCCCTCTTCCTCCCTTCTCAAACAGTGGGGTTACATTTGCTACTTTCCAGTCCTCAGGAACCTTTCCAGAATCAATAGAATTTTCAAAGATAACCACCAATGCATCCACTATCACTCTAGCCACCTCCTTCAACATTCTGGGATGAAGCTCATCTGGTCCAGGGGGTTTATCAACCTTCAATCCAGTTAACTTTTCAAGCACTACCTCTTCACTAATACTAATTTCTTTTAGTTCCTCAGTTTCACAAGTCCCTTGGTCGTCTAGTATTTTTGGGAGATTTTCTGAATCTTCTTCCAAGACATGCAGATGCAAAGTAACTGTTTAGTTTCCCTGCCAATTCCCTGTTCTCCATTATAAATTCTCCTATCCTCATCTGTAAAGGGCCCACATTCGTCCTGGCTAATCTTTTCCTTTTCATGTACCTAAAGCAGCTTTTACAGTCCACCTTTATGTTCCTCGCTAGTTTGCATTCATATTCTCTTTTCCCTTTCTTAATCAGTTTCTTGGTCCTCCTTTGCTTGGCTCTAAATGGTTCCCAATCCTCAGGCTTATCACTTTTTCTGGCATCCTTATAAGTCACTTCCTTTGATCTAATGCAATCTTTAACTTCTTTCATTAACCATAGTTGATTTACCTTTCCTTTTGGGTGTTTTGTAGATCATATAGTATTCCTTTAAATACTAGCTATTGCCTGTCTACCATCAAATCTTTTAGTGTATTTTCCCAATCTACCACAGCCAACTTGCCCCTCATACCTTCATAATTTCCTTTCTTCAGGTTTAAGATTCTAGTTTCAGAATAAACTATATTGCATTCAAACATAATGCAAAATGTTATCATTTCTGAAGGCTCCTTTATAGCAAGGTTATTAATTAGCCCTTTCTCATTACACATCACTAAATCCAAAATAGCCCAATCCTTAGTTGGCTCCTCAATGTACTGCTCTAGAAATCCATCTCGTACGCATTCCAGAAATTTCTCCTTCACAGCATTAGCTAATTTGGTTAACCTAGTCTATTGTAGTCACCCATCATTACTTTATTGCCCATATTACATGCATCTCTAATTTCCTGATTTATAGTGCCCAACATTACCACTACAGCTCGGTGGCCTATAAACAACTCCCACCAATATTTGCTGCCCCTTGCTGTTTATTAGCTCCACTCAAACTGATTCTACATCTTGATCCTTTGATCTAAGATCCTCTCTTATTAATGTATTGATCTTATCCCTTAAGAGTGCTACCCCAGCTCCTTTTCCTTTTTATCGCAATGGCAATTAAATCATAGCCATTTATCTCATTTGTGCATTCAAATCATCAACCTTTTTGTGAATGTTATGTGCATTCAGATAGAGTGCCTTTAATTCTGCTTTTTTAACATTATTCCCCATTCCGATCCTATTTGATATTTGCCAATGCTTCATCTGTCTTCTATTTTTGCTTCCTACTTTTCCACTTCCTTTTACCAGTTTCCTTGAATCCAAGCTTCCTCTCAGATTCTATCAAATCCTCCCCAACAGCAATAGCAAATCTCCCTGCGAGGACGTATTAGTATCTCACTTTCTATAAACTATTCAGCTTTTTCATTCTTCTTACCAAAGTGGATAATATCACACTTCCTCACATTAGACCCCAACTGACACCTTTTTGCCCAGTCTCTTATCTTGTCTACATCCCTTTGCAGACTTTTTGTGTCCTCCTCACCACTTATTTTCCTACCTAGCTTTTTGATGTCAGCATTATACTCCGTCTCCTCATATAAGTCATTAATATACATTGTAAATAGCTGAGACCCCAACATTGATCCTTGCAACACTCTACACCCTGCCATCCTGAAAATGGCTTGTTTATTTGTACTCTGATGTTGGTCCATTAACCAATCCTCAACCTGTGCTATTACCCCCAATCCCATGATTCCTAATTTTGTGTAACAACCGCCTGTGTGGCACCTTGCTAAATGCCTTCTGAAAATCCAATTATTCTACCTCCCCTGTTATAATTGGCTAGTTATATCCCCAAATATCTGAAATAAAGTTAACATAAAACCACATTGACTCTGTCTAATCATACTCTGATTTTCCAAATGCCTTGTTACCACATCCTTAATAATAGATCCCAGCATTATTTTCCTACTTCTGATGTCAGGCTAACTCTCCTATAGTTCTGTTTCCTTTCTCCATCCTTTCTTAAATAGCAGTGTTACATTTGCTACCTTCCAATTTACCTGGACCGTTTTGAAAATTATGGAAGATCAAACCAATGCATTCACCAACTCTGCAGCAACCTCTCATCTGGAATCATTAATGGAATTTGTCAGCTTTGAGTCTCATTATTTTTTCTAGTACTTTTCCTTTACTAATATAAATTCCATCAAGTTCCTCACTTGCATTGGACTCTGGGTTCCCAACAATTTCTGATACAATCATTGTATCCTCTAGCTTGAAGACAGACACAAATTATTTGTTAAACATCGTTGTCATTTCTTTATTCCCCATTATAACTTCTTCAGTCTCCACTTCTAAGGGATACATGTTTCCTCTCACTAATCTCTTGTTTTTACATTCTTGTATATTTGTTATATTTTTTGCTGGTTTACTTTCACATTCTATTTTCTCCTTCTTGATCAATTTCTTGGTCACCTTTTGCTGATTTAAAAACCCTCCCAAGCCTCAGGCTTAATTCTCTTTTTGGCAATACTAAATTTGTTCTTTAATCTAATCCTATTCTTATTTTCTCTAGCTTGGCATGGCAATATCACTTTTTCAATGGATGTTTGGTTTCTCAAGGGGATGTATATTAACTAAAAATGATGAACTATTTCTTTAAATGCTTGCCTTTGCCTATCTACTGTTGTATCTTTTAATGTTATTTCCCAATCTACCTCAATAAACTCACTCCATAACCTCCATAATTGGCTTTGTTTAAATTTAAGACCCCAATTTCAATACTTAATTACATCACACTCAAGTTAATATGAAATGCCATCATATTATGATCACTCTTCCCTAGAGATTCCTTTAATATTAGATTACCAATTGCTCTGTCTTATTGTACAGCTCTTGATCTAAAGTGGTCTGTTTCCAATAGGTTCCTTAACATTCTGTTCTAGAATTTACTGAATAAAATAACTTCACAAAACATTAATAAGTATATAATGAAAATATGAGTTTGTCTATCTTGCTCTACATGAGTTTCTTGCTGAATTATAAAAGTATGTTATAAAGAACTATCATGTGAAATTTAAATTCAAAAAACATCTTAAGTTTATATTATTTTCATATAATTTGGATGAACAAAACTGTAAATACGTTGTTTGATAAGCAAAAAAACAATTTCAGATTTAATTTTAAAATCTGTACAGAGAAATATAAATTGATTTCCATTGCACAATAATTGTTACTGAATGTGCAGGTAGAACAACCATGGATTTATTCTTTTTTTTTGTCTCCAGAAGAAGTTTGATTTTTGAAATAGGGTTTAAACATTAATAATTTAAATCTGAAACTTTGAACAGTTTTTTAAATCCATTCTGCAGCTTGTTTATTGCATGCGTTGAATGGTTATTCTTGGTGACAACTGACAATTTCTAGAATTTTCTTCTGATATAATTTATCTCACAATAAACTATAAAGCTAATGGTTCATGTTATTAGGTTGCACATGCAAAAAGCCTTAGACTTTTTGACTTAACTGAAAGGGGGTGTGATTTACTTTGTCTAAGTTATTAAATACTTGTTAATTGTTTATTTGCTAAACTTTGTAAAAAAAAACTAAATCATGAATACTAATAATCTGAATAAAGAAAATAACTCAAGTGGAAAGGGACTCTTAAAATAGTATATGGAAAGAATCTCCCAGACATATGCTGTGAAATTCTAACTGCATTCACTCAAATGTAGTATCCAGTGAATTGCAGGCACAGTGTGAAATCAGTGGGAATAATATTAGCTGGAAGCAGAGTCTTTTAAAGAGGCTGAAGACTTCAAATATTAATAAAAACACATAACTTTACAGGGCACCTTTTCCACTCACTTTCCCACCCTGTTGAAACTTAAAAGCATGGAAAATTTATCAGGGAATTGTGCAAACAGTTTACAATTTTTCATTGAATAATATGAATGGATGAAAAATGGTGGGTTGCATGCAAATTTCCAAATGTTTCCTAAAGGTGAGGCTCCGTATTGCAAGTGCACAGATTGACAGTTGGGAAGTGCATGGGCAGGATCTTCTGGTCAGCGAGCCGGGGGTGGGGCCCGCTCACTGACACGTAAAATGATGTGGGATGACGTCGGGTGGAACTCCCGACGTCACCCCGCGTCATTTCCATTTTCAGGTCGGCGGGGGCACAGCCGAGTCAGCTGCGTGCCTGCCGACCTGTCAATGACCTATTGAAGCCATTAAAAAACTAATTAAAGTCATTAATGGACCTGCCCGTCCAACCTTAAGGTTGGCGGGCAGGCCAAGAGCCCTGGCGGGCCTCAGAAAAAGCATGAAACCTCATCCACGGGCGGGATGAGGTTTCATGAGGGTATTTAAATTATTAAAAGTTTCAATAAAACTTCTGGACATGTCCCAACTCATGTGTGTGTCACATGAGGAGTCATGGCAGGGAAAATTTTTAAACATGTTTATTAAAAGTTTTAGATCGGAGCTGATCTCCCTGAGGTAGCACTTAGCCTCAGGGACATTTGTGCACTCTTTCGTGCGCGTGTGCAAAAAAGTGCAGTCCCGGCTGAGGGAAAACCCCCCCCTGCCTGCACAGGGAGCGCATAGTGCTTCCTGGCGATGTCACGCTGGGCGGTCCTTAATTGGCACGCCCATGTAAAATGGCGGCGCACCCCCAATTGGGGGCGCCGATCTGAGGCGTGCCCACCTGCACCCGCTTCTGCACTTCCCCCCCAACAGGGGAAAATTTTTCCCCATGTGATTGTATCATTTTTGATCTATTTTAGATATAGTGATAACAAGTGTAGCTGTAGTGTTGCATCCACAGTAAAAACATGTGACAGGACTTGCAGCACACAAAGAGCTGCACTGACCCTATCACAAGCACAAATCAATAGTACATTGTCATCTTCTGCAACACATAACAGACTAAGTGCTGTTACCTGGAATGGAAGTGCCAAGGTTGCCTTCAGTAAGTAAGAGCAAAGGAGAGTCAGAGACAGAGAAAAATGATGGACTGAGGACCAAAAAGAATAAAGAATGGAATGAGAAGCAGACTGAAGGACAGAGGACAACAGATGGAATGAGAGGGGGAACAAGGCACAGAGACAGGAAGAAAGAAAGAATATGATTGGAACATGAGAATATACAATCTGGATTTCAATACAATAGTTGGAAACAAAGATTGTCAGATGTTGCATTCCTGCGCTAGAGTTGAAAATTCTTATAATTGTATACTACACAACCTGTAGTTAAATAATTGAGAATATCAATGAGCATCAATGTTCCCTGTAAAGTTTTGTTGTTGCGAGCAGCCAGTTATCTCAGTACAGCCAGTTACTTCAAGGCATGGTACCTTTTAAGTTTTTTTTTGCATGGACACTGGAACAGGGCCTGTGTGGTTCCTTCCAGGCTGCTGCATGGCAATGCATACACAGCTTTGGGAAGACATTGGTGAGCATGCTAATATTCAAAATGTCGGGATTTTTTCCCTCAGCTTTTGAGCTTTGATATGTTGGCCAAACTGGGACAATATCAAAAAGCAAAAACAAACTTCTCAGTTTTCATGTCACAAGAAGTATTTTGTTTCATTTCCCTCACAGGAATGAAAATGACACATTATACTGTTTGCATAATTAGCACTTTATATTAAATCTGAATTTGCTGCAATGTAGTCATTTATGGTTTACTTCTGGCTTCAGTTTAACAATGATAAGCCATAAAATGAAGAAATAATGTTTTTTTAAAGTTCTTCTGAGTATAATATTGTCTTTATCTTTTCAGTCAAGGTGAGGCTACTAAAGAACTGCAGAAAGGAATTAAAAAGAGTACTCATGGAAAATTCCCCAGTGTTGGCAGGTTTTCTATCAAATTTTATCAAGAGTTATGGGACGATAGACTTTCGCAATATATTCAAAGAAACAGACAGTTGAAAACATGAAAAATCACTAGTTTATCAGTCTCTGAAAAGTAAAGTAAGTTATCATTTCAGGTAAAGACCCATCATTAGAATTAACGAAGGGACTTCATCTGATGCAGCTACCAGAAACCCTAACCTAACATTTCCTTTTTTGCGCTGATGGACCTAGTTTGTTTTTCCAGCATTTTCTATTCTTATTTCAAATTTGCTGCTTTCACAAGCTATTTTTTAACCTTTGCTTTTAGTATGTTTTTCACAGCTGTCATTTCTTCACTGACAGAGTGTGCATGTGTCATAGGCTGATGACTTTCTAAATGTACAATGAAAGATTCAGGAGCGCAAATTACTTTGTTTGTGTGCTTCACCATGGTGATACTGCCTCTTATTTTGGAGACTGGCAGTCCCTGAAGAGTGGCATACCACTCTAAGCTTGAGTGCAGAAATGATTCAGGTAATGAGAGATTCGGGGCACTTATCTTAGGGAAAATTTTTCCCTCCTGTCTGGAGATTGTGCGGGGGCGGACGCAAACCCGATCGGTGCCCCTAATTGGGGACACGTCGCCATTTTACATGGGCAGGCCAATTAAGGCCCACCCATCATGATGCGCGCCCGGAAGTGCTGAGCGCTCCCTGGGCGCGGGAGGGCGATTCCCTGAGTGGTTCCCTGCGCTCTTTTGTGCACATGCGTGTGAAAGAGCACAGAGATCCATGCCTCAGGGAGATCCGTTTGACATGTGGAAGTTTAAATAAAGGAAGGAAAAAACTTTTGAAACACGTCCCCTCATGTGGCACTGTCACATGAGCCGGGACATGTCAAAGAATTAATGTAAAAATTTTTATTACATTTTAAAACACTTCATGAAACCTCATCCCGCCCGTGGATGAGGTTTCATGAAAAATGCGAAGACTGCCTGGGCTCTTCACCTGCCCGCCAACCTTAAGGTTGGACGGGCAGCTCATTTAATTGAGCTAATGACTATTTAAATGGTCTTAATAGGCTTTTGACAGTTTGGCGGGCACACAGCCGAGTCGGCTGCATGCCCGCCGAACTGACAATCTAAATGACTCACGGTGACGTCGGGATGCACACCCGATGTCACCGCACATCATTTTACACATCGGCAAGTGGGTCCCACCACCGCTCGCCAACCGGAGAATTCCTCCCTTAGTCTTTGCTCCCTCAAAATGGTTATCAAATTCTACAAGAGAAGTCTCAACAAATAAGGCATGGCTCAAAGTACATTCATTGGGTCAGAAATTTGAGTTGTGTCCTAAACAGGTGTGAAGTCAGCAGAACAGCTGTTCATGTCTGCCTGAGCTTCAGGTCTCATTTAATTGCCACTGCTGAGCTGTGGGAATAAAACCGACATGCCAGTTTGTCATTCTGGTAGAGCAAAAGTCAGCTGCCTCTTGTGCAAAGCTGGCCGACCAGTTGGCAGGTCAGGCCTGAAGAGGGGAGGCAACTTCGGCTGAGATTTTAAAAGTGCTGGTAACGGTCAGTAGTTTTCTTTTTTGCAGACACCACCCCTGTGACCTTTGGATGACCCACTCTTGACCTGGTATATTCAAACTCAGCATTCCAACTAGTGAAAAGCCCTGATTTTCACACCTAAAAAGTCCAACATATTTCAGCCAGGCACTCTGGACAACTAAAAGCTGCCCAGTCCAATATGGTGTCTAGTGGTGCAGTTGGTGAAATGTGGCAATTGAAGATGCATTCACTGACCACCCATGTGAGGTCATTGAACTTCTTGCAGCACTGCAACCAGGTCCTCAGGGCTAAATAGATGGCATGGACCACAATGGCTATTTGCTGTCTCTACAGTGTCTGTCTGGAAGGCCTCCTCCTGGTGCCCCCATGGATTAAGGACCTTTATCCTCCTGTGCACCCCAGCACCAAGGCCTCCAGTGCTGCATCAGAAAACTTGGGAGCTAGCTCTCTACCAGGTTAAGCCATCCTTCTATCTTTCCCAGCACAAACTCTATTCTGGAATGAATTTCAACACCAGCTTCAGTCAAAAGGCACCTTTCCTTTAAGATGTGCAGGCTAGCTTTAACTAGTGCAGGCTACCTTGAACTTGCATTAGCCTCTCATGATTCTGCACCCCATGCTCAGGCATGCAGCAATTCAAGAGGCTGCTTAGCATTGGCTGCATGTTGCAAGCAGGTACACGAGCGGGCAGCCCGAAGCAACAGGTGCATCATGATCCCTGAACCTGTTTTCGGTTCTTATCAAATTTTGCAGTCAATGTCTGTTGTAGTATTCTACCAGCTTTGAAGATTTACCTGAAATATCATTGCATAAGATTGTCTCGTACCTCATAGCAATTTATCAAATAAAGTTTACCTGTTTGTTTCCCTAGCAAGTTACCGAAAGCTCACTTAAGTCACAAGGCAAGTCTTTAGATTGGCCACATAAGTGAACCAAAGTACAACATATCAAACAATTGAGAGAGATTTAAATAGAGCCAAAAATGTTTAACAATAATTCTGAATGCAGTCCAGATTAGGAAGTGCCGTAGAAGACTGGCATCTTTACAGTTTAACCTGCCGATTGTTTTTACATTTTGTTTGGTCAAAAGAATGGCTTTTAAGAGGAGGAGAAAAATTGCTTACAATTGTAGGATTAGGAGAAGGTTGAAAACGCAACTCATATACTTGTTCAGGAAAAGGACACCCAGAATGTGCAAGTTTGGCATTTGTTCCTCCTCAGAATGGTCAACTCCATTATTCTGGTGCAACAACACATGATCTGCAATTTTAAAAAGTTACAATGGTAAAGGTGAAGATGATTAGATAAGCAACAATTTGAAAGTACAGTCTCACAGCAATTGTTTTAAAATTGAGAAATATTCCTGGAAACAGTTGGAGTAACCCTGTAATAGTAATAGCAAAATACTTCTTCAAAAGACAGAAAAATTACACCAAAAATAGGAAAGATTCTTTTTTTTCTTTTCAAATAAATCTTTTGAATGATACTCAGAATGGAAAGCAACTAAGAGAAGACAGAAATATTGGCTCAGTCTGGCCAGCAAAAAAGATAATCATTTTGTTGCTTTGACTCACAACAAAATTCTGTTGTTTGGTCCAGAAGATCGTCAGTGACAGGAAGTGGAAAAGTGAGAGTTGCTACCATCTTTTCTCTAGCTTCAAAAATTTCCCTAAAACTTACTTAATTGATTGTGCCTTAACTTTCCTCCCCAATGTTAACTGTCCATATCCTTTCAATGTCCACTGAACAGCAGTAACTATCCAGCTGCAGCTGAGTGCCTCCCTACCAAAGCTATGGCCTACTCCTCAAAGGGTGTCAGTGTTCTTATGTCACATAATTTCCTTAATCCAGAGTTGATGAGAGATCATTGGCTTAAAACATTAACACTGTTTCTCTCTCCCTCAGATGCTGCTTGACCAACTAAGTGATTCCAGCATTTTCCAATTTTATTTCAGGTTTCCAATACCCTCAGTATTTTGCTTTTATTTAAGATGAAGGAAAGGCTAATTATCATACTTTGCATTGGAACTGATGGGTCAGGCATGCTTCACTGGCAGAAATTAAAACCACTGAGGTTACAAACACATTGAAGACTATTCTGCAGTATCAATCATATAAATATTAAGTTGTAATGAACACAAATCACTTAAAATGACAAACTTTGTCTGACATAATACTGAACTATAATTAAAAATACCAACAGTTAATATTTTTCCTTTTAACATTCAATTTAGAAATAACTGGAATTGATTTAGTGCTTTTTCTTTGGAAAATGACAGGAAAGCTTTTTATATGTCAAGAGCTGCAGAGTTTCAGGCATACTGTACACTGCATCTGAGCATGAAACTGCATGGACTGAAGCATCAAATTCAAATTTCAGGGATATTTATGTTTGAGACTCCAATTATCTCCATTTAATCAATGAGCAAAATACAAATGAAATGGATTAATTTACAGATATATTATTTTGATCTACCAACAATTCAGACAAGTTCTGTAATTGGTCAAAAAATAGTTCCACTTGGAGCAATTTTAGCAGCATTTAATCTGGTGGTTATTGATTATGTACCACATTGAGAACACTGAAAAACTGCCACTCATTGGAACCAGTCACATGGTATTTGGGAAAAGCTGCCCTATTGGTAATCACTGTTCCTTAGCATTCATTTGGTCGCTATTATTTTCATGAGCAGGAGCGAGACAAGCTAGAAATTGCTTTTCTCATTGCTCATTTAGATGTTTTCATACAATAATAGTTTTCCAAATGAGAAACAAATTACTCATATACATCTTGACTGGCGAGGCTGACCACAGCATCCTAGCAACCACTTTGTAAAATGACTATTTCAAAACTGGTCAGACATTCATACCAATAAATCATTAAATGATAAAAAAAAACCTTAAGAATTTTTGGAAACAGAACTCATATGGATGGTGGAGAAGGGGGATGGACAGTTTCCACCGAGTTCATCTTCATACAGATCAAATTCATTTTTGGAAAGGTAAATCACATACCTGTGAAAATTAATGCTAACAAGTTGTTAATCATAACCACAAACAAAGGGTACCTCCTAAAAAATTGACTTCAGAGTGAACAAAATAGGAGTACAGCAAGCTTTTTAAATTATTTCTTGGGAAAAACTTGCATTTATACAGCACTTTTCACAACCACCAGACAGCTCAAAGTGCTTCACAATTAATGATGTACCTTACAAGTGTAGTCAATGTTATAATGTGTGGAACACAGCAGCCAATTTGCTCTCATCAAACTCCCACAAACAGCAATGTGATAATGATCAGATGATCTGTTTTTGTAATGTTGGTTGAGGAATAAACATTGGCCAGGATGCTGGGGTAACTCATCTGGTCTTCTTTGTAATAATGCCAGGGATTTTTTACGTTCACCCATGAGGTTAGATGGGGCCTCGGTTTAAAGTCTCATCTGAAAGATGGTACCTCTGACAGCTCCCTCGATACTGCAGTGTTAACCTTCATTTTTGTGCTCCGGTTCTGGGGTAGGACTTGAACCCAGAACCTTATGACTCAAGAGGCGAGATTCTAATAACATCAGGTGACCAAAGTTAAACAGAGGAAACAATTGCAAAAAAAAATTGTTTTATATTTGGGGGTAATTATAACCTAAACTTCCCAATGGGGAAGCTGACAGGAATGGATTGGCCAACAGTTTTACATCCAGCCTGATTTTGCTTTCTATTGAATTATGCCCCAGGAGGCAGTGTGTGTAGCTGTGGGCATAAAACAGACACAAGGTCCAATTTCTACATCATTCCTATTTTTTAATTGCAAATGGCTTGTGCTATATTCAATTGTATTTGGTTTATGAGGGCTTGTGCTATATTTGGTGGAATTTCACATTATTTTACATTTATTGCAAAGTGTTGGCATGCATAGATACACTTTCCCTATTACAAATATTTCTATAAGCGTTAGATTCCATAGTAAACGTTGGTTTAAACATTGACATAAAAAGTAAAACTAGAACTAAAACTTGCAAACAAAAGTATGTGCCATAGCCATGATTTTCAATAATAGACATTTTTCTGTGATTGATATGTTACAATTTTATATAACTATATGTGATTAATGTGGAAAATGTTAGTGATTGAAGTGACTAGGGACAGAATCGTCCCGGATTTGCACTAAGTGTGGTAGTGGGCGGGAAAAAGAACATTTTACCCACGAGCTGCAATGGCGGATTCTCACGTCGTATCATCCCAAACACACCTCATTAACATGCATTCCCAGGAAACACGCCGTTTTGATGGTGGGCGGGCTCTCATTCGTCCACCATGCCATCACCTCGCCGCTTCATCAGGCCAGACGCCATATTTAAAGTGCAGCCACACGCACACCTCTTAGTGCTTCCAGCCCAGGGCTGTTGCACAGAGACATGGCCCCGAAAGGCAAGAAGACTGCAGCCCCCCCCAATTCAGTGATGCATTCTTGGAACGTAATGCCATTTGATTACTGGGAAAGATGGTGCCTCTGATAGCTCCCTCGATACTGCAGTGTTAACCTTGATTTTTGTTCTCCAGTCCTACAGTAGGACTTGAATCCGGAATCTTATGACTCAGAGGTGAGAGTCTAGTAACATCAGGTTACCAAAGTTAAACAGCCGAGATGTCCTTCACCCCCACTCCGGCCACTGGAGTGGCAGCAACATCACCAATCTGGCTTGGGAGGTAGTGGCAGCGGTGGTCAGTGCCAATGCCCTCCAAAAGAGGACAGCCACCCAGTGCCGAAACAGATGAATGACCTGCTCCGTTCTGCCAGGGTAAGTCACTCTTCTCACCAATCTCAACTCACACAATTACAAATCCATCACACAATCACAGGGATCTCACTCACTGCCAATTCGAGGGACATCACCATTCACTCTCTCACACACACCTTCATTGTCCTCATCCACTCACCACCCATACATGCCAGGCGTGCTCATCAGCTGGCCTGTGCCAGGAAGATATAATAATTTTCATAATGTTATTGGAGTTTATTGAAGAGTATCTATGTCTGTATGTGTGTGAGGGACTTAATTGAATTAAAGGCAGCTGGTCTGAAGGCTTTGATGTATTAGAAGATAAGCTTGGTTTGATATGTTAAGTAGGTAAACATGGGGGAAGTTTTAGAATGTGAGGCGTGAAGGGAACATTTGCATTTTTAAATAAACCAGACTAGTTTGAATTCAAAAGAGGGGGTAAAATGTTACACCTAGCCTGAAGTTAAGAAACAAGTGTGTTTATTTTTCCCAAAGATTACTGGTAAAATTGTTAGTATGATAGATTCTTATTATTGGAGAGGTAAAGTCCAAATGCATAGTGAAACAATGGGAATTTGCATTCAAAGGGAAAATATGTATAAAGGAGAGAAGACTATGTATAAGGGCAGGCATTCTAAGATCTAACACAAGTGTGAAAAGCCTCCAGCATCTAAGCCTCAAGCTGCTGTCTACAAGGAACTGAAGCTGAGAAAAACTCACTTTGAATTCGACTGTTCAAGGTACTGTGTGTTACTTTGCCTGGGTCTTTTAAAATCTACGTGTCGTACTGTTGCCTTAACAGAGGTATAACTGGGGTTAGATTAATTAAGGAACTTAGAAGTTTACATAGTAGTAGTTTGCAGATATATGTATGTGCTTAAAATCATTTCTTCCATTAATAAAGGTTTAATTTAGTTTTGTAAGAAGCGTATAAGACTTGGTGGCCTTCTTTTTAATGAATTCAAAGCCCGCATCTCGAAATATATACAAACTGCAAGACAGTTGTGGCAGTTGTTTCAAGTTTCCCTTTGGGATTTGAGCAGCTCAGTACTTACCATTTACCAGGTATCCTGCTTACACTCTATTTGCATTCATGCAGGAAAGCTGGTGCACAACAAAAGGCAGAGATTGCAGACTGGTGACAGAATGCCTGAAATCAAGATCCTCACAGACTTTGAAAACTGAGTCATCCAGCTGGTATCTGGGACCTTCCTGTGCTGACAGTGAGGTCGGCGGTGCTCTACCAAGTGAGGATCCAGCAGTGCACCACCCATCAGATAACCATGCAGTGAGTGATGTGTCCTGTTCACAGGCCACTGCCACACACTAATTTATCCCTCCTTGCTTTCACAGGCACATCTGTGAAACAGCTGAGGGAATCTACGACCCAGGTCCTCGACTCAAGCCCTGAAGACACCTACGAAGAGGAATCTGCTGAAACCCCAATTGAAGACCCATCACAAAAACGTAACAGTGTAGGATGCCATTCAGCCCATCGTGTCTGCACCAGCACTTTGAGCATTTTAACTTAGTGCTAATCTCTTGCCTTTTCTCCGTAACCCTGCACCTTGTTTCAATTTAAAGGCTCACCTGCACCCTCCACCAGCACAGGGATACACACCTCAGTGGGACCTAATTATAGGATAGCCTCAGGGTCATGATCTGGTGAGCACATCGCACTGTCTGATCCACAGCAGGCGGCAGCAGGGACTTCCCAGGTTTCCTGCACTCAGAGGACTGCAGGAGGCCAAAAATCTGCTGAGTCCGAGTCAGATGAGGAGCCTCTGAACTCAGTCATACCTCAGTTGCTGGAGCTGCAAAGGCAAGCTCAGGAAGATCAGGAAGGGATGTCTGCTGCCCTCCTCAGATTGCAAGGCATGATGAAGGAGTACATCCACCTTCAGTCTGAAATGATAGGCCAATGCAACGCTATCAACACTGGTAGGATGGCAGCTACGATATAGACCTTTTGTCCCAGGACATCGGTCCAGCACTGCTGTATGGGCTGAACTCCATCGCTGATGCCATAGTTGGCTTCCAGCAGCATCAACATGAGAGGATTGCGGGGCAGCTTCATCTCACTCCAGCTTCCTCTTCTCCTCAAGGAGTCAGCCAGGGGCCTTCGAACACCCATAGGGAGGAGAATCAGCAGGTGCAAATCCTAGGGCCATCCACCCAGGTGACCCTGGGAATGTCCGGCCCATCCGAAACCCCTCTTCCTGTGACCTCAGTAGCTCCAGCTCCACAAGCTGAGGAGGGTGCCACTGCCACACAGCAGGACCCCAAAAGCCAGCTGGGGCCTTCCAGGTCTTGGCCCTCCAGAGCACTCCTGTGAAGGTTAACACAGACAGGGCATAGCAGTCAGCAGGCTGTCTCCACCTCCACTGTGAATGTCCGGGGAGCACCAAAGCGTAACGGCAGGGTTAGGAAAGTTAAGAAGATGTAGTTGCACAGCCTGGGCATAGGTGTTAATCACTTGTACATAATGCTCACTATTGTAAATACACTCCAAAGAATGTATTTTTGCCTATGGCTCATTGTTCTGATGAGCAGTGTCCATGTTGCTCAAATGTCAAATTTTAGTTCTGGCACAAGATGGCTGGTGTCTCAGTCCAGGGACTCTTTCCTATGCAGTGTTTAACCTTCAGACCAAAGTGATGGTCTGGCCTCACACTCCCTGGATACATTACTGATGCCTGCACCTCGATGGTGCTTGTCATTGCTGCTAGAATGTTTTAGACAGAGTTCCGTCATGCTCTCTGTGTGCTCTCAGCACCTTTGATGTGGGGCTGGCTCCCCATCTCTTCAGCGTTGTGACCAGTGATGCTGTGCTCCTGAAGGGGTCAGGTGCTGAAGGCTGAGAAATGATCGTGGCTGCATCTCCATGATCTGACCCTGAGCACAGAGGGCAAGAGAGCTGCCCTCAACCAAACAGGAGTTGTGGGGATCTATGGTGACTCCTCACTGCATGTCATCATCATCCTCCATGATCTAGTAGCTATGAGGGCTTGTTGAGTGCTCCTGCCTTGTCTGGCCAATATGATGGGCTCATCGCCGGCGTTCTCATCTTCAAGACCTCCTCACCGTCGTCCCCGTAGATGTCGTCCTCACTGGAGGAGACATGCAGCTCCTCCATCTCCTCCTCAGCCAGCTCGCCTCCCTGTTGCAGTGCCAGGTTGTAAAGAGCATGACACCCTCTGCGGACTGTATTGCAGGGCTCCATCAGAACGGTCCACGCAGCAGAATCTCATTTTCAACATCCCTATGGTTTGCTCCATCAAGGTGCAAGCTGCAGCATGAGCCTCATTGTACCTTCTCTCAGCTGCAGTCTGAAGCCACCGCACGGGTGTCATCAGCTATGTCCTCCGCAGGTAGCCCTTGTCCCCGAGGAGCCAACCTTGCAGCCTCTGTGGACCCTGGAAGATATCAGGGATCCGAGACCTGCTAAGGATGTAGGAGTTGTAGACAGTCCTTGGGAACAATGCAGGACGCATTTGTGGTCGCACATCAGCTGAACATTCAGCGAGTGGAAGCCCTTGTGATTAACATAGTTGATGACTTGTTGCCAGGGAGTTCTGAGCACCATGAGAGTACAGTCGATGGCACACTGCACCTGTGGGAAACCAGAGACCTTGGAAAATCCCAGTGCTCTTGCATCCTGACTTTCCCGGTCCCGGGCGAAATGCACAAAGTTGTATGACTTCGCGAAGATGGCGTCCATGACCTCATGGGATGCATTTGTGGGTGGAGGCTTGTGATATCCCACAGTGGTCACCTGTGGAGCCCTGAAAGCAGCCACTGGCGAAGAAATTGAGCGCCATGGTCATTTTCATGGCCACTGGCAGCGTATGCCCTCCATGTCCTCGTGGCGCCAAATCCTGTAGGAGGTGGCAGATTGACCAACCAGTTCCCTAAGCATGCCAAGTCTTAGCTGACACTGTTTCTTGGTCATGAGCAGGAATGAAAGGCGGCGTCTACAGATCCTGGGGGTAACTAGGCACCGACCAGCGACAGTTCGCTGCGGCTATTCAGCAGCGTGCTCAGGAGGCTCCTCCCTCTGCCCAGCAAGGCTCCCCGTCGCTCTCTTATGCTTTGTCTTTGCTCGCTGTAAGACATGAGGCATACAGCTAGGTCACCAGTCTCCATGCTCCTGGTGTACTCCTCCTGCAGGATGAAAGAGAGAGATGCATGGGTTAGCTTGGGTTTTCTAAGAGCCTGTCTTGGTTAAGTCTGAAGGCCCTTTAACACATCCCAGAGAGTGCTGGCCACCACTTGGATGGCCAGAGTTTAGTGGGTGCATGAGTGCCCAAAACCTCACCCGCCTATGTCCCACTCCACCTAACCGATTGGTGGCAGCTTTGCCCACTGGACTGCATGCTGTGCTATCAGCTCTGGTGCAGGCATTCTCCTAACCCACACTGCAAGGCTGCACTGTTAGCTTGAACCATGGGGGAGACTGGTCTAAACCTGAATGCAAACATTGCAAGGGGCTGTGATCATGTCCACCAGTGACTGCTCCATGGCCCAGCTTTCACAAGGAGATTATACAAAGTGCCCAGCTGTCCAATTGTTCTGCAGTCCAATAATGAGGGCAATTATGAGGGCATGAAAGCTGAGCTGGCGAAGGTGACTTGGCAAATTAGTTTAAGGAATATGTCAATAGAGATGCAGTGGCTAGTATTTAAGGGGATATTTCAGAATGCACAGAATAGATACATTCCAACGAGTAAGAAAAAGTCCAAGGAACAGACTAAAAGAGTTACTGATGAAACAAGTCGGATATTAAAGAATTGCAGGTCATTTAACCTAGGGCTTGTGCTGATGATTCATGGCTGACTTAATAGAATGAATTCCAACGGTAGAGGTAAGTATTGGTGCCTAATAGTTTCAGGTATCTGATCAGAATCATTTGAGCTGGGAAGATGGCTGTAGAGGCAATTAGGGGATCATGAAGTGGGTAATCCAAGCAGGAAAGAAGCATGAGGGAGAAGGGGAAAATATTTTGTGCTGTAGCTGAATCAAGAAAAATTTTGGAAATGATGTTTGTGTTATAGTTGAAAACAAAAGTAAGATATTTGAAGAATTTAAGTAACTTACTGTATGTGTTGCAAAAATACAGCTGAATGGTGAAGTCAGTGAGGTACAACAATGCCATCTAGTGTGAGGTGCCTTTTCATTCCAGTGTGAGAGATAAATGTTGACGTAAGGCCTTTCCGTTATCAAGATTGACATAACGACATTACTCAGAAATTACAAAAGTAAGGGTAATGTGTACAGGAAAGTTTTTAATATACTTTAGGTAGATATTTTACAAAAGTCTTTCTACTTAGGCAGTCCCCCAGGATCGAGGATGACTTGCTTCCACTCTGGTTCAATGGGTTCTGAGATGGCTGTTAAGTCCAGATCTGCAGACTTTGCCACATGTGAGGCAGGTGGTGCTATATATGAAAGTAGAGGCTTGCAGAGTCATGCTACATAATATAATCATTGATGACAAATGTGCACTCAGTACATATTCATGCATTTAGCCAACCTTATAATTTAACTGTAATCAGAAGCAAGTGCATTGAGCTTATAGATTTGTTGCTAAAACAGAGATAGTGACATTTGAACAATGCAGATCTACATTTATGAATCAAGTAACCACAAGCTCAAATGAATGCAGTTTCACTGTGTGAATACTGGTTTCATGCAAAGATACTTGCAAGTGATAATTAACTCTTCATTAGGGAGATACGAAAATATCATTAAACATTGAGATTTTTTAAAAATTCATTCATGGGATGTGGGCTTCGCTGGCTGGGCCAGCATTTATTGCCCATCCCTAATTGCCCTTGAGAAGGTGGTGATGAACGACCTCCATGAACCACTGCAGTCCAAATGGTGTGGATACACCCACAGTGCTGTTAGGAAGGGAGTTCCAGGATTTTGACCCAGTGACAGTGAAGGAACGGTGATATATTTCCAATTCAGAATGGTGAGTGACTTGGAGGGGAACTTCCAGGTGGTGGTGTTCCCATCTATCTGCTGCCCTTGTCCTTCTAAATGGTAGTGGTCGTGGGTTTGGAAGGTGCTGTTTAAGGAGCATTGGTGAATTCCTGCAGTGCATCTTGTAGATGGTACACACTGCTGCTACTGTGCGAAGGTGGACGGAGTGAATGTTTGCGGATGTGGTGCCAATCAAGTGGGCTGCTTTGTCCTGGATGGTGTCAAGCTTCTAGAGCGTTGTGGGAGCTGCACTCATCCAGGCAAGTGGAGAGTATTCTATCATACTCCTGGCAATGTTCCTGTTAAGCTGCATGTGTAGATTATCAGTAGCATGAATGGTACCGCGCAGGCCTTGTTCTGGGATAAATAACAAGTGTGCACAGCAGCGCAAAAAAATTTAAGTGATCGTGCACTAAAAAAAAGCAGGCTGTATGCAGCAACTACATCTTTAAAAGGACCATTGCTTGTAGCTACCATCAGCCCCAGACTCCCTCCCCAGTGCCTCCAGTTCCCAAGCCTGTCCCCACTGTTGGCAAGTCAGTGCCCAAAGTAATCTCGCTTGGCATAAAATTCTTAGCTTATAAAACCTCCAATTCACAATTTTATATGAGGTCTGCTAGTTATGTATAAAACTACAAGCTCAGACTAATAAACTTAGAGTAACAAGCCTTGTAATTGTGTAGACTTACAGAACATTTAAATTACCAAGCCGATCCATTTTCTTCTGTAGATTTCAAACACTAAACCTCAATATAACATTTGCATAAAAGTTCAGACAAATATACAACAAAGTCTTGAGTATTAATGGTGTCAACAACAGATCTCTTTATTATCCACAGAAATGAACATGCTTGGAAACACACGAGTTTATATGGATTTATTATCAAACTATTTATGCATCAAAAGGTCATTAAAAGTTGAAGCTTTACTTTTTTTTAAAACAACCACAAATGTTGTCCAGACTTTAATGAAATATAATATTTGACACCTTGGCGTAAATTAATTTATGAACTCATCTCTACTTTGTACATTCATGCCAGTGTTAAGTTATTCACTCACTAACCACATTAATAAATCTGCCATTAACCAAGAAAATGTCCACCGATCAATATTTATTTATCTAACAAAAATGCATTAAAGCAATCATGTCTATAAAACTGTTTGACATGCTATATAACATTTTTGGCCTTGCCATCTGTTTCTTAATCCCATTTATATTTTCCTCAGGCAAATATCCATTAATTTCTATTAATTCCACCCAGTTTAAATTATTGCTTAATACTTTCTGCCCACATACATATGAATATTGAAACATGATGAATTATTAAAAGCAATGATTTAATGACTTTTAAGCACTTTGTTAGAAATTTTATGACATAAAACTGTGCAACAAAACAATTGCATTCAATATGAACATTACAAGTGTTAGGGGGGAAATAAAGGGATACAGTAATGGTCAAGGGACTTGGCTTAAAATATCCCAGCATGCAAAACCACAATTGCTAAGTAGTTATCAGTTAAAGGTCAGGCTGGGACCGAGACAATGCTGAACCTTGCACATTCTCAGGGCTTGAGTATCAGCAAGGCCATACTGGATGCAAATATGATAGATCGAGTGTTTTGGGAGTCAGTGTGGAGTCTTAGGTTGAAAAACAAACAAGATTGGGCCTGTTTATAGTAGATAGGGGTAGAACAGATGGTCCTAGTGGAGATAGGAGGGTCTCTGCCGGGCTGAAGGCAGGCACAGACGATGTAAACTTTGTGACCAGAGATTTCTCTGCCTAACGTAAACCTATCTGTTGATGAGATCGGAATCTGGAGGATGTTCTTGTACGTGACCAATAATGTATAAATATGTTGTAGCTTAGCAGAGGGCTGTCTCAGGCTGTATTGAGACAGTGTTCTCCTTGCAATTGCTCGAATAAACGATTGTAATCTGTGCCTGAATCTCCTGTGGATCGTTTGTCAAAGTGACCACAACAATTTGGTGCTGTGAGCAGGGTACTTGGACCGGATCCTCGGGACGGCTCTGCAAACTGGGTGAGTATATTCATTTACCACCCGTAGTTAGTGCAGTAAGCCTACCTGAGAACAGTCCGGGTCAAGTATCAAAAGAATCAGAAGGAGGACTCAGGACAGGAGGCGCCCAAGGGTAAGAGGCGGAGCCGCACTGGCAGGCAAGCAGTGCCAAAGCCATGCAGGGAGGCCAGACCCTTACCAGAGAGAAAGGGGGACCCCATTAAGAGGACAGAGCCACGCTGGCGGGCTACGGTTTGAGAGATAACCATAGTGGAAGCCGCGCTGGGCCAGACCCAGTGAAATCGCATTAAGTTGTTAGGACCGTGCGGACGTACCGCACAGAGATAGGAAAATAGGAACAGAATGCCATCAGGGAAACAAAATAGTGCTATGGAACTCGACTGGGCAACCACAGACTCCACTACCAGGTTCATAGCGGAACAGCAGCCGAAACTAATTATAAAAATGCAGCAGGAGGGGTGGGACCCACAGGGAACTCCTGGAGAACAAAAACAGTGGTGGATAGAACAGTAAAAGGATAAGGAAAAGAAATGGATGTTGGTCATCATTACCTTGTACCTGCAGTTGTGCAGACAGGTTAATGCTAAATTCCAGTCGAGAAGTA
Source organism: Cetorhinus maximus (assembly GCF_964194155.1). Lineage (NCBI taxonomy): Eukaryota > Metazoa > Chordata > Chondrichthyes > Lamniformes > Cetorhinidae > Cetorhinus > Cetorhinus maximus. Next base: position 51,321,867 of record NC_135897.1, on the reverse strand, counting down.
GAGAGAGAGAGACAAAGTCAGATTCAGGACAGATCAGAGCAGTGGCGGCAGATTGTAGTGACACTGATCAAGAGGAGGAGAGCTCCGAAGGAGAAACCTGTGAGGGAGCTGAGACTGCCCCACAGTACCCACTGAACCCCATGGCCCCTATGGCAGTAACTATTAGGAAAAGTAAAGTCAGGAGAGGTGAATCAAAAACTGAAGGGAAATGGGGGGCCAAGGGATGGGAAGGGGAGGAGGAAATTGAGAAAATGATAGAGAAAGTTAAGCATGTAACATTCAGCCTTGGGGAGAAGCAGGTTTTGCTTAAAGAACTGCTGAGACTCAAACCTCGGCATAATAACCCAGAGTTTTGGATTAAACTGTGGGAAATGCAAGATTTCCATGCAATGCACTCCCTTGATACCCATATACTGGTGAAGGCGAAGTGCCCAGGGGCTATTTGGGGACGATTGCCCCTACAGATTAGAAGTGATGACTGGGCGAAACCTGGGGACGTCCCAGATTGGGAGAAGGTGACAGCCCTGCACGGGGACTTTGAGGAGGCAGTTAAGAAAGCCTGGAGGAGGGAGAGACGAATTGGGGGTGTATAAAGTCCCGTGCGGGATGACGAGATTTTCCTGAAAACTTGGAAGGATGATTGGGACCCTAAAGGTCCGCTACGGAATTTTCTGTAACTTAAAAAATGAATTGATCTAAGTTACAAGAGCTGCTTGTGCTGAAGAGAGAGAGAGAGAAAGAGAGAAAAGGGGGGTTAATAAGCACTGACAGGCAGGAGCTGGTAGAAATGTGAGTTTTGGCCAGTTTGATGGTCCCTTTAGGTGGAGCCTTCAAGATCCCTTTATTTCCCCCACTGCTATTTGAAGTTTCGTTTAGAATATGAGAGTTTTAAGTCGTTAAGTTAAGGATACAGGAATATATATACATACCTGGAAATATATGTTTGTTTGTGTGCAAGGAAGCATTCGTATGTGAGCTTTAATGTGCTTATTCCGTAAAATTGTCATTTGTGTGTGTAGTTCAGCATTTTAGGGTTGAAAGCCCCATGTTAGATTAAAGGAAAAGTATACTAAAACATTCCAAAGTTTTGAGTATAAGGTTTGAGTTGAGATTTCTGGCAAAAAGGATCGCAATTTGAAGGTATCATAAAGCTTTGTACCACCCCCTTGCAGACTAGTATCACCAGCTTCCAAGCTGATTGGGATGGATACATACGAGTTGCATTAACTCATACGAGTTAGTATTCTAAATTCTGAGAGAAAAAAAGATTACCTGAAGTTCAAGGGATTCTAGGAAAACCTAAAGGCATAAACAGACGGTCTAGGTGGTTCCAATGGATAAAAAGGGGTTTCTTTTGAAGAGATGAATTAAATATGAAAGGAAATCTGCATCCCAACAGCACTGAATTTGGGACAATCTTGAGGTGTAAAGTGCAGTGTAACTTAACAGGTTACTTTTGAATCACTAGGATGCTATCTAAGATAAAGAATGTGTCGATAAACATGCGGAAATTATAACTTGGATACAAATCAACACAAAAGAAAGAGGAAGTTTTAATTCTGATAGTGTAAATTACAGTTCTTACAAAGTTTAAAATTTGAGGTTTGGTTCCTGATAATTTCTCAAAAGGGAATTTTCATTTTAAAAGGTTTGACAACAATTGGCACTAATTCAAATGCTGCAAGCTTTTGTATTTGTAAAGTCTGTTCCCAAAATATGAAGCTAAGCTCAAGACCTTGACAAACAATGGCAGAAATCCAATTTTTGGCCGAGTTAATGAATCTGGGATAATTCTAAAAGAAACGGGTCAGACACAATTTAGTGGTTACTTTTGAGTCAATAAAATGTTGACTGAGAAGAAGATAAGGAACATGTCAATGCCTGATTTCTGTTTTTAAAACTGTTATGAGAATACTTTATTTATTTTAAAGTCTCTCCAAGCAACCTGAACAAGATAAGATGGTAGCTGTTGTATGTGTAAAATGGTGTGAGGTAAGTAGGAGAAAGAGTTAGGGAAAGAGGACACAATATACAAACTGTTTTAAGGAAAGTGAATTTGATCATCTAGCCATCAACTGAGACAATAGAGAAACTGATATCAAGAGAATCTTAGGATGATCATGGTCAGGGAAAAAAAACTTGGAGGTAAAACTATGTGGAATCTATAGTTCAGGAATTGAAATGTAAGGAGAAATAATACTTCACAAGAATTTACCACAAGATGTATATAGGTAAAGGGAAAGCTGGAAAAAGGTTAAATAGATGTATTACTGATTGTATTAATGTGCCTGCGAGCTACAAAAAGTAAGGCCACAGGATTAACACTATGATGACAGACAGTTAAGCAGCTCCCAGAGAGAACGTTCACTGGAAGTGAAGATACTGAGCCATTGAAAGATAGGATAAGAACGTGCATTGTAGAGTTGTGTTGGCAGTTTGAGGAATTAAGGTCCAATGTGGGACAGCAGCAGGAGACAGTAGAAGGGAAGGAGTGGAGGGTGCCCATCCAGATGGATTCAGATCAGGGAACTCATTTCCCAGGAAGAGTCATTAAAGACATTTAAATATAACAGAAATTCCACATTCCCTACCAGCCACAAAGCTCGGGGATGGTGGAAAGGATGAACTGAACTTTAAAAAAAAAATCAATCACAAAAGCAATTCAAGAGACAGGGAACAGCCCAGTATTCTGGTGCGCCTTAGGGCTACCCCAAGCAGAACCACCAGGTTCACCCCATTTGAACTAATAACAAGCAGAGCAATGCAGTTACCCGAGGGAATCATAGTAGTAGTGGAAGATGTAGGACCATTAAAAGGAAGGATGCAAGACTATGTGAGGGAAATAAGAAGCAATTGCATAAGTTAAGGAAGGAAGTCAGAGACCGACAAATGATTAAGGATATGGAAACAGGCAAATCCAAAGAGTAACAATGGACCATACGAGGTAATTATGACAGGTGATACATGCGCACTTGTAGATATGAAAACGGGAAGTAAATGGACGCATTACACACAGTCAGAGATACATGACAATTGACCAAGTGGTAACCTGGAGAACGGGAGCCGACGTTTCAACTCATTTCCCAGGAAGAGTCATTAAAGACATTTAAATATAACAGAAATTCCACATTCCCTACCAGCCACAAAGCTCGGGGATGGTGGAAAGGATGAACTGAACTTTAAAAAAAAAATCAATCACAAAAGCAATTCAAGAGACAGGGAACAGCCCAGTATTCTGGTGCGCCTTAGGGCTACCCCAAGCAGAACCACCAGGTTCACCCCATTTGAACTAATAACAAGCAGAGCAATGCAGTTACCCGAGGGAATCATAGTAGTAGTGGAAGATGTAGGACCATTAAAAGGAAGGATGCAAGACTATGTGAGGGAAATAAGAAGCAATTGCATAAGTTAAGGAAGGAAGTCAGAGACCGACAAATGATTAAGGATATGGAAACAGGCAAATCCAAAGTGCAACAATGGACCATACGAGGTAATTATGACAGGTGATACATGCGCACTTGTAGATATGAAAACGGGAAGTAAATGGACGCATTACACACAGTCAGAGATACATGACAATTGACCAAGTGGTAACCTGGAGAACGGGAGCCGACGTTAATGTGTCCACAGATCTACGATCCTAGTTGTCGGCGTATCAGTACTGGCAACAAGGTCGGGGATCATCACTGCTCATCCCGCACTGCAGGACAGCACGGACAGTGCCGAATGTGACATGCAATGGGGAATGATAAATGTAATAGTAGAACAAGTGCTTTCGAATTGTAGTAAGGGTTTGCTTCAGATCGGCATGGGAGGTCTGCCCAAAAGAGAAAATTAGTACCACTACCCAGCCACCTCCCACATCTACTTCCACAATCCAAGTAGAGATAATTGAAGCCTCTCAGTCCACACCGACTGACCCACCTTGTCCAGAACCGACGAATGGTTTGGTACTGGTTAATCAGAAGTTTTGTATGATAATGTACACCATGAGCTGGTACCCATAGTCATGAACATATCCGGTATTGCCCTGCCCCAGTGGTGCCCAACCCACACCCAAGCACTCTATACGGCTCTGACGGGCCAGTTGATGGCTGAAGCGGTTCAGTTTAATGACAGGATGCGGTTAGGCCCAGTAGGAAACCGAGACAAGCGCAGCCTAATGAATGACGCTGCCACAGTATTCAATACAGGGACATTAGTAATTAACTCCATCGACCTAGCAACTGTTGATCAAAAGGTCCGTACCCTGAGCTTTAAGCTTAAGGACATTTTAGAACGAGGACAGGGAATTCATGATACCCAATTAAATACAGATCAGGATATTGCATGGTTAATCCAAAGCCTGGCTACTGTGCTCGAAAGTCATGCGGGGACAATCAACAAATTAATTGAAATAAGGAAAAATATTTCAGATAAAGTGAGCAAAAATGATGTTTGTAGCACCTATGGGTCTTGGGCACTAGAACAAGCCCTAGGAAATTTAAGACAGATTAATGAAGGGGTGGTTCCTTTATGGGTAACCAATGAGCACTTATTGAATCTTTCATGACATAAGGATCATGACTTGACCGGTTGCCAGCTCAGAGGTTTGACATGCGTATATAGAATGAATGTTGAATGTATAGTGAATAGTAATATGCTAATAGGCATTGTATTAGTAATACCTGTCACACCTATGTCAACAGCCGGCAGGACATTATATAGAGTAGAAAATATTGGGGTTGGGTGGGGGATTACTATATTAAGTATCACAATATTCTGCCATACGTAGTAGGCATAGAAGGAAGTATAGTTAGCACCACATTAGAATGGTGTAAGATGGAAGCCACTGCAGTAGTATGTGTACATCCAATATATGAGACAGAGGAAGCGAAGTGTGGATTTAAAGCAGCAGCAAACTGTACAATGGAAACTATATGGGCTGCAAAAGAACTGACCCATGTTGCATATATAGGGAATGGGAGATATTGTATCACCACGTGGCAGGAAAGAACCCAGTACGGGGATAACCAGACATGCCCCATCCACAATAATTCGGTGTGCCTACACCCACAGGTGCCAGCAAGGGTGGGGAAGGTGGGATTGGTTGAAATATACAGGAAAGGAACGACTACTATTCAGGTCGTGGAAGGCCTTAAAGATAACCCAACACAGTATCTGAACCAGTTCTCCTACGAAATTCCCCTATTACCAGAGCACCTAACCGTGATTCGGGGACAGGCTCAGCAGATATATAGAACATACTATACACTGCTGCAACAGGTTAGAGCCTTAAAGACGGATATTGAACAAACAGATGCTTCCACATGGTGGGAGGATCTTTGGAATTGGGGATAGAACGTACAGATACCCCTGGATTCGGATTATCTCCCATGCCCTAGTCATACTTCAGCTGATATTGATTATCTATCTAACGTACTTGATTCATCGCACCCGGAGGTCATAAAAAAGATGGCGTTGGGGGAGTTTTAGTAGATGGAGCAGGAATTTGATAAGCCAGAGGTTCAAATTAAAGGACCAGATGATGCAGATGGTCTGACCAGCACCACCCGTACCCCTTTACATGCCAAAACTGGATACCTGGCCAGTATCAATGGGTGCCGGTACATAAAGAAGCGGGGGAAATGGACAACACCATTGTAGTTGGCTACCTTGGGCTAAGCCAAGGGCCAAAAGGGAGGACTGTTGGGGGGAAATAAAGGGATACAGTAACGGTCAAGGGACTTGATTTAAAATATCCCAGCATGCAAAACCACAATTACTAAGTAGTTAACAGTTAAAGGTCAGGCTGGGACCGAGACAATGCTGAACCTTGCACATTCTCAGGGCTTGAGTATCAGCAAGGCCATACTGGATGCAAATATGATAGATTGAGTGTTTTGGGAGTCAGTCTGGAGTCTCAGGTTGAAAAACAACCAAGATTGGGCCTGTTTATAGTAGATAGGGGAAGAACAGATGGTCCTAGTGGAGATAGGAGGGAGGGTCTCTGCCGGGGTGAAGGCAGGCACAGATGATGTAACCTTTGTGACCAGAGATTTCTCTGCTTAACGTAAACCTATATGTTGACGAGATCGGAATCTGGAGGATGTTCTTGTACGTGACCAATAATGTATAAATATGTTGAACACTTGTAGCTTAGCAGAGTGCTGTCTCAGGCTGTACTGAGACAGTGTTCTCCTTGCAATTGCTCAAATAAATGATCGTAACCTGTGCCTGAGTCTCCTGTGGATCTTTTGTCAAAGTGACTACAACACAAGCAACACATTTTCCATGTCACTGCAATTGCATTGTAATTTTCAATCCAATATAATCAGTGGTGTTCTCAGCTCCCCAATTGTATTATTACATTTTACACCTTTCTCTACAGGTCCAGCTTCTGTATCTCTAACTCTTCGTTCCAGGTTTTAATGTTTGATAGATAAAACATGAGTGTTATATTGAAAATACTAGCTGCATGATGGCTTACTCTGCACAGGACATGCAAAGGGCGCTTGAACTCTTCAACACCTCAAATAAGAGGCTTGGCCTGTTCTTAAACATCACCAAGACAAAAAAGGCCTTTCACCAACCTGTCCTGGGCCAGATGAGCATCCCCCACGCCATCCATGTAGATGGGGTGGCTTTGAAGTATGTGTAGTACTTCCGTCACCTAGGCAGCCACCTCTCCCAAGGGGCTACCATCGATGAGGAAGTCTGGCACCATGTCAACTGTGCCAGCAGTGCCTTATTCAAGCTGCACCAATGTGTCTTTGACAACAGGAACCTTTTCAAGTCAATAAAGGTTCTGGTTCATAAGGCCGTCGTGCTGACCAATCTTCTCTACTGTAGTGAAACACGGACGGTCTACCGATGCCACATGAAGATCCTTGAGAGCTTCCATCAGCGGTGCTTGCGTCAAATCCTGGGGATCAAATGGAAGGACCGCTGGACTAACGTGAACGTTCTCCATGAAGCTGTGTCTACAAGCATTGAAGCCCTGCTCCTGCGGAACCAACTCCAATGGTCGGGCCATTGCGCCCGGATGCCCGAAAACCACCTCCCTTGGCAGGTTCTCTTCTCACAGCTCTCCGTTGGCCAACGCTCAAAGGGCGACCAAAGGAAAAGGTATAAAGATATGCTCAAGATTGCTCTAAAGTGTGTAGGCATTAACATCACTGACTGGGAGGAAAATGCTGCCGATCACTCGGCATGGCACCACCTGGTCCATCAAGCCACTTTGAGGCTCAGTGACTCAACAGCGAGGTGGAATGGCGGCAGCAGAGGAAGGAGAAGGAAGCCAACCTGGGCCTGCAATTTCCACTCCCCTGCTCAACAACATGCCCCCATTGTGGAAGAACATGTGGATCCAGAATTGGGCTCCTCAGTCACCAAAGTCGCACCAAGCCTGACGGACGTCATCCTCAATTCCAAGGGACCACCGCCAACGACTAGCATCCTCCCTAACCATATCACTAGTCTCTAATCTTTCATCTTCATTACTTAATTTTGTACCTTCAGTATGTTTCAGAGGCAGCTGCCACTGTGGATATTACGTGATGTTATCACTGAAAGTTGAAAGATATATTGTTTTACAACAACACTTATTCCATGCAACAGGAAATATATTACCAGGACCACTGATTTACATTTTGATCTACTGTGTTTTTACTCTGAAATTATACTAGTGCTTTGGACATTAAAATCTTCAATTTAGTCCATTTTGCAATAGTAATTCGTCAATCTTCCTTTATCTATGTACTTTACTGAGTTTGCATCTCGACTTTATAATAGTACTTCTCACTTTATTTGTAATCATCTTTTTACACTCCTGTGTACAATTCTATTTATTCCTTGGCCATTTGTGTTCCCCCCTTAGTTTTGTCAGTCCTATGCTTTCCTCTTCTGTTCCATTTATATTAGGCTTGTTTCATTTCTTGGAGATCACTTCATACCACCAAACCATCTTACAAGTTTAAAGCCTTTCTTATATGCAATTCCCACAACTTTAAGTTTAATTAATAGCCTTTTGTGTGGAACTTTATCAAAAGCCTTGTGGAAGATAAGTTACACCAAGTCATAGGAATTTTCCCAGTCCACAGAGGATGTCATTTCCAGCAGTGATCTTCAAGTTATCTTCTGATGATCAATTCTATTAATATTACATCAATTGGTAGTTGACAGTAGTTACCAGTGTCTGCTTTGGCACCCTTCTTGAAAATGGTCAGCGCATTAGTCTGTTTCCAATCTCTTGTACTGCCCCACTGTCCACTGATTTCCTCAATAGTTATCAGTGCCACACTAATTTACATTCTAGTCTCGCTCAGCATTCTAAAACCAATAATATTTATCCTCAGGGGTTTATTTGTTTTGTGCCAATTCGGTGAGGACTTCCACCTCATTTATAGTGAAGTAATTTATTTTACTTGAAAGAAAGAAAATATAGTGTTGTTGGATTTGTACTAAAATTTGTCAGTTGTAATTCTCAATCGCTTGGACGTTACAGCAACATCACTCATCTCAGACCTGCCTTAGCTCATCTGCATTGAAACCCATGTTTTTGTTACCTTTAAACTTGGCTCTTGGCTGGCCTTCCATCTTCCATAAGCTTGAATTCATCAAAACTTTGATCCCCATGTCCTAAATCATACCAAGTTTCATTCACCCATCACCTATGTGCTTGGCGACCTACCGTGGCTCCTGGTCTGGCAATGTTTTATTAAAAACTTATCATCCTTGTTTTCAAATCTCCGTAGTTTCATCCCTTCTTACCTGTGTAACCTTCTCCAGCTTCAGAACCCTCCAAGTTATCTGTGCTCCCCAATTCTAGCCTCTATCCCATCTTGGATTTCGATTACTTTACCACTGACGAAGCCATACCTTCAGGTGCCTGGGCAATAGGCTCTGGAGTTCCCTCCCGAAGCCTCTCTACAGGATACAAGCAGCAGAGCTTTAGATGATCTGAAGTTTATGAAGGATGGCAAATGGTGGGTGGCCAAGACAGCCTTTGTAATAGTTGAATCTGGAGGTAACCAAAGCTTAGACGAGGATTTCAGCAGATGGGTTGAGACAGGGCACTTACAGGCAGTATTACTGAAGTGGAAGTGGTGCATGGTCTTGGCATATACAACAGACATGTAAGTTTAATCAATTTCTTGTAATTTTTTCACTATTACGCTGCTAACCTTATTTTCAGAATTGTTTCTCAGACACGGAGAGATAAAGATGGCAGGTAAAAAGGTGCTTTGAAAAATACTTTGAAAATAATCAATTTTATTGGTCTTTTGGTATCTTTTGTTGGATTGGTTATTTTTATAAGTTCTAAAGAGATTATAATTAGATCTTTATTTGCTTGCGCTTAGTACACTTAGTTAGTATGTTGCTTATTTCTTCAGCTATAAACTGTGCATGTTTTACAAATATGAAACTTGGAATTTTAAAAAAGCATTGAATTTAATGGACAAAACCAGATGCACTTACTTCCTGTAACACTTTCCTATCATATAGACTGAGAAAATCCTGAAAAATTGTGCCAGAAGAATACCAGGATGCACTGTTTAAAGTGATTTTCAGCAAAAAAGATCAAGGAAAGTTAAGCATCCTAAGCCCATTTTAATGGTATGCTCAAATTTTCTCAGTTTCTTTTGCTGATTCTGTGGAACTGCCGCTAAAACCTTTGGCTTTTCATTAATATAACTCTGTGCCCAGTGAAAATATTCAGCTCACACAAATTTCCTCAATTTATGCCAGAGCTAAACAGGGTGTATGATTCCAGTTTAACAGGCAGAGGACCTCAAAAGTCCGCCCCAGCCAATCTCCATCCCGTTCAAATGGTTCCCCATGAAGACTAGTGAGCCTGGCAAAATAATGTAAATGACCACAAGGCTCAAAAATGAGCAAAGATCAGAAACAAAGGTTGGTGGTAGGCAGAAACCCCACCGCACCTCTATTCTACAACAGAGAAAAATCTAGATCTAGACGGTTTGTTGCTCCTTTCCATTATATTTAAATCACTGCTGCTTCTAAAATCAGATTTGCATATAACTGCTAACATTCACCCAAAGCATCGTCTAGTATTCCAAATGTGAGTTTGTCTCTGATTATTTCTTCTTTAGACACAAGTCATCCACACGCAGTGTCCTGTTAATCTGTGATAACCAATTAAGAATGCTTTTGCAGGCTCTGAGGGTTTCTGTTTTATTTTATAGAATAAGCCCTTGCATAAATCACATCTTTCTTGCTGGTGAAATGCCCATCAAACTATCCTAGCACTGTGACGTACTTTTCATTTGCATCATCTGTCAGGTTGAATATGAGAATATTCTTTATTTTATCACCCAAGCAGTAAATCAGCACAATTCATTGCCTATCAGCTAGCCCTGGTATTACACAACCGTAGTTCCATCTAATTTTCCAGTTCAGCTATTCCTCAGGCTCAGAAAAATTAAGTTTCCGTAGAGCAACTAAAGCAAATCACTTCCGTCATACTTAGTTTTGCTTGACACAAACTCAAGTTTCAAACATCCTGACACTGTTACACTCACCAGCAGCAAATCTGGTTTTGATCTTCCTGCTCGATGCTTACATTGTCTTCTGTTTTATGTCTGATTTAAAAACCCACATAATTTTACCCAGTAAGCAAGGAAACCCTTTGGTTCTATTACAAGAAAAAAATAATTGATTATGGAGAATGGCAAGGCTACTGGGTCAAAAAGTATAGAGATTCAGACAAAAATATCCACTGCACGTTATTTGCTTCTGAGAAGATGGGAAAACCTTGTTCAAAATTCACACTGGCCTCAGGCAATGTGATTGCTGTCAATTGAATGGTCACTGAACTGTTCTGGCATGAATGATGCTGGTGGCACAATTGTTAGCACACAGCAATTTTCCCAGTGAGGGTTAATTTCACACCAAAACCCAGAATAATAGCCCCAAACCAGTTTTGCTCTGTCAGCTTCACAGTTCTGACTAAAATAAGCTTGGGCAGTCTCAACCAAACTCCTTTGTGGCTGACATTTTGCCAGGAGCAGAGCCACCCCCAAATCCACCACCCCGCCCCTCCAATCTGTGGGGAAGCCACCAGCCACATGGGAAGGCCACCAGCATGGAGGTGGCCACCCAGCTGCTTACCCTTGGGGAAGGCTCTATGGAACAAAGAAAGGGCTGCAGACAGGGTAGGCAGCGCTCCAGCAATTTTCCTGGAAGTTTGCCCTCAGGCCACTGGGCCCTTTTTTTGTTACTAACTGCTCTAGAGCCAAGGTCTCCAGCCTGCCTCAGCAGTGATCACTTCTGTTGGTGGCACCGCTGAGGCTTCAGAGCCGCTGGCCCTCTGACAGTCTGCTCATTACACAGTGGTGGTCAATTAGGAGGCTGACCCTGGGAATATTGCTGATGCAGTCGTGCTGCCCGCCCATGTGGGCTCAGGACCATCATGTTGTCCCGACATCAGGTCATCCACCCTCCTTCACCAATAAAATTTGGCCCCTAAACTCAGTAGCAAAAATAAAAAGATTAAATTAAAATACACTGTGAATTTATGTAGACATGAATAGGTCTTCCCAAACAACAAAATACATTTTAAATGCATATTACTTTATATTCTAAGCACAAAAACAGAATTTCAACAACCAAATAATTATTTGGATCAGTAAAATGAAACACATGGCACAGATGCTTTGCAAATTCTTCTGCTCCCCAGTAGATTACTGTTAAAAGGATGTGCCCCCAACTCTCCATTCTACACAGCAATCCAAGAAACCACAAACAATACAATGGGACTCAACCCTACAGGCCAAGGCTACCAATTGGGCTTGCCCACATGAAAAAACTCCTCCTCTTCCCCCTGCAGCAAATCATAAAGCTAATGCCTTTGCTAGGAGCACGAAGATGCCTCATGTCCCTGTGGTACATTTTGTTGTGGTAAACACATGTTATGTGATATATCCCTTGCCTGGAAATCTCTTTCATTCTGATGTTCACGCACAGGCTACCCCAGGGAACAGACAAAATAGTTAAAATGGGACATGGTCACAACCTTTCCAAATTCCCTTCCATTCTATTAGGCAAAAGCCCCAGATGGAGCAACAACCTAAGCTTGAGTAAACCCCCCGGTACAGGCAGGTCCTGCAAATTTCCTCAAATCACTTGAATCTTGACAGACACAACTGAATAATACTGAGTTCCAATGTATGGTTATCCCCAGCTTACTCTTAACCGTATCATCAACATCAAATACCATTGTATGTTTTAATATGGGACTCTCTTTAGAAAACGTGCTACAAGTGATAGGCAGCGAGAGAATATAACCATCTCCCCTCACCATTCAACAGCATTACCCATTGCTGAATCCTCCACAGTTAACATCCCTGATGGGTGACCATTGACCACAAATTGAACTTGACCAGACATATAAACACTATAGCAACAAGCGCAGGTCAGACAGAGGCTGGGAACTCGGCAACGAGTAACTTACCTCCTATCTCCCAAAAGACTGTCCACTATCTACAAGGCACAAGTCAGGAGTTTTTAAAAATTATTTCACAGGATTTGAGCATCGCTGGCTAGGCCAGCATTTATTGCCCAACCTAACTGCCCTTGAGAAGGTACATACGGAAGTGGTGGTGAGCTACCTTCTTGAACCGCTGCAGTCCATGTGGTGAAGGTATACCCACAGTGCTGTTAAGAGGGGGTTGCAGGATTTTGATCCTGCGACAGTGAAGGAATTGTGATATAATTCCAAGTCAGGATAGTGTGTGGCTTTGAGGGAAACCTGCAGGTGATGGTTTTCTCATACATTTGCTGCCTTTGTCCTTCTTGGTGGTAGATGTTGTGGGTTTGGAAGGTGCTGTTGAAGGAGACTTAGTGAGTAGCTACAATGCATCTTATAGATTGTACACACTGCTGCCACTATGTGTTGGTGGTGGAGGAAGTGAATATTGAAGGTGATGGGAGGGTTTTGGACTGGGTGCAGGTCAATGGGACTAGCGGAATAATATTTCGGCACAGACTAGAAGGGTCGAATGGCCTGGTTTTCTGTGCTGTAGTGTTCTATGGTTCTATGGATATGGTACTAATCAAGTGGGCTGCTTTGTCCTGGATGGTGTCAAGTTCCTTGAGTGTTGTTCGAGCTAGGCTTATCCAGGCAAGTGGAGAATATTCCATTACACTCCCGACTTGTGACTTGCAGATGGTCAACTAGTTTTGTGGAGCCAGGTGAGTTACTCTCTGCAGAATTTCCAACCCCTGACCTGCTCTTGTAGCCATGGTATTTATATGGCTAGTCCAGTTCAGTTTTTGGTCAATGGTAAACTCGAGAATGTTGCTAGTGGGGAATTCAGTGATGGCAATGCCATTGAATGTCAAGGGAGATGGCTGGATCCTTTGTTGTAGGTGGTCATTGCAGTTGTGTGGCGCGAATGTTACTCGCCACTTACAAACCCTGAATTGTTATGACACAGCAGTTGGTAAAGGCTGTTATTTCAAATCCTAGAGGGAAACTTTAAACAACTGTCATAACCTGTATTTTCAATTGGTATATTTGAAATGCAACTCTGAATTCAGAAATGAACCCCCCAAGCCTCCAGGGGTTTTTATATCAAACTAAATGAAACATTTATTAATTTACAACAAGGTATTAAACAAATACTCATGTCTATGAATTACTACTACCATAACTTTTAACAAATTCCCAGATTAATCTCCACTAAGACAACAATAACCAATAGGCTTAAACAGGCATCAGGCAAAGCATTTTCACTTTACAAATTCAGGTTCCTTTGCAGACACAGTAGTAGGGTTTATAGGCTTAGATCTTCCATGCCTTTGACCTGCACACACAAACACCTTTCTGAATATACCCAGCCTTCCCTTTGAATGCAAATTCTCATTGTATCACCAGGCTTTTTGAACTCCACCTCTTCTACCAATAAAATCCCTTTCGTAGTACCAATTTTATTAGTAATATTAACATATTGCTTGGTGTCACCTAGCTAGGTGCAAGATTTCACTCTCAGTCTTTAAATGGCTTATTCAAGGAAATGCAAATGCTCCCTATACCTTACTGCTAACATCTCAAAACTACTATATATCAAAGCACCCAGACTAGCTGGCTTTAATCCAATTAAAACACACAGACACACCCACAGATTAAACCTCTATTTTAAGGAAAATAATTTCCAATAACATTAGATATATTAAAATCTCTTCATGACATGAATATTGTCCAGGTCTTCCTGCATTTGGACATGGGCTGCTTCAGTATCTGAGGAGTCACGAATGGTGAACATTGTACAATCATCAGCAAACATCCCCAATTCTGACCTTATGATGGAAGGAAGGTCATTGATGAAGTAGCTGAAGATGGTTGGGCCTTGGACACAATCCTGAGGAACTCCTGCAGTGATGTCCTGTGACTGAGGTGATTGACCTCCAACAGCATCCAACCATCTTCGTTTATGCTAGGTATGACTCCAACCAGTTGAGAATTTTCACCTGATTCTCTGACTCCAATTTTGCTAGTGCAGCCTGAATGGGTGCAGCTGCAATAACACTCAAGCAGCTCGACAAAGCAATCCAGGACAAAGCAGCCCATTTGATCAGCAACCCATCCACCAGTTAAACATTCACTTCCTCCGCAACCGATGCACAGTGGCAGCAGTGTGTACAATCTACAAGATGCACTGCAGCAGTCTTTTGACAGCACCCTCCAAATCCACAACCTCTATCACCTAGAAGAACAAGGGCAGCAGATGGGATAATCATCACCTGTAAGCTCCCCTCCAAATCACACACCATCCTGACTTGGAAATATATCACCGATCCTTCACTGTTGCTGGGTCAAAATCCTGGAACTCCCTCCCTAACAGCACTGTGGGTGTACCTACGCCACATGGAATGCAGCGATTCAAGATTCCCTCACCACGACCTTCTCAAAGGCTATTAGGGATAGGCAACAATTGCTGGCCTAGCCAATGATGTCCATTTACCTGGATGCAAATTTAAAAGAAATTTTAATTAGCTGGCGCCAGAAAATAGATCTTAAGATTCATTAAAAACAACAACTTGTAATGATATAGCATCTTTAACACAGTGCTTCCCAAGCCTTCCCCACCATGATCCCATTTTGAAGCTTGAGAAGTGCCATGACCCCAGAGTGAGAGTGGGGTGGGGGAGGGGTGGGTTGGGTAGCAGGAATTTATGACATTTATGACAGTGAGCAGTGAGGAGATGGCAAGATTTGTGAGAACAAAGTGGGGAGAGCTAGAAAGAGCATGGTGCGAAGTGTTTAAAATGCAAGAAATTACCCATCTTTTCACTGGCTTTTTGGAGCAGGAGTCGAGCCTCAAACATTGGTGGGTTAGGCCCTGCTCACCCAATAAAACAACGTGAGGATTTAAAAGGGGATGTGTAGCTGTTAGTATTCAGTCCGAGCCCCATGGGTGCCCTTGCTGTTTCAGAGCTCATGACCCCAAAAATCTCGTTTCATGATCACACTGGGGGGTCATAGAGTCATAAAGGTCTACAGCACAGAAAAAGACCCTTTGGCCCATCGAGTCTGCACCGGTCAAACAAGTATCTAACTATTTTAATCCCATTTTCCAGCACTAAGCCCATAGCCTTGTATGCCATGGTATCGCAAGTGCACATCCAAATACTTCTTAAATGTTGTGAAGGTTTCTGCCTCTACCACCCTTTCAGGCAGTGAGTTCCAGATTCCCACCACCCTCTGGGTGAAAAAAAATCTTCCTCACATCCCCTCTAAACCTCCTGCCCCTTACCTTAAATCTATGCCGCCTGGTTATTGATCCCTCCACCAAGGGGATAAGTTCATTCCTGTCTATACCCTATCAATGCCCCTCATAATTTTATACACCTCAATCTCCTCTGCTCCAGGGAAAATAACCCCAGTCTTTCTATTCTCTCCTCATAATTAAAACTCTCCAGCCCAGGCAACATTCTGGTAAATCTCCTCTGCACTCTCTCTAGTGCAATCACATCCTTCCTATAATGCGGATTCCAGAACTGCACGCAATACTCTAGCTGTGGTCTAACCAGCGTTTTATACAGTTCCAGCATACTCTCCCTACTCTTACATTCTATGCCTCGGCTAATAAAGGCAAGTATCCCATATGCCTTCTTAACCACCTTATCTAGCTGTCCCACTACCTTAAGGACCAGTGGACGTGTACACCAAGGTCCCTCTGATCCTCGGTACTTCCCAGGGTCCTACCATTCACCGTGTATTCCTGTACCTTGTTTTCCCTACCCAAGTGCATCACCTCACACTTATACAGATTAAATTCCATTTGCCACTGATCAACCCATCTGCCCAGCCCGTCTATATACTCCTGTAATTTAAGGCTATCCGCCTCACTGTTTACCACCCCACCAATTTTTGTGTCATCCGCAAACTTACTGATCAACCCTCCTATATTCAAGTCTAAATTGTTTATATATACCACAAACAGCAAGGCACCCAACACCATTCCCTGTGGAACCCCACTGGACACAGGCATCCAGTCACAAAAACACCCCTCGACCATCACCCTCTGCTTCCTGCCACTCAGCCAATTCTGGATCCAATTTGCCAAATTGCCTTGGATCCCATGGGCTCTTATCTTCGTTATCAGTCTCCCATGCGGAACCTTATCAAAAGCCTTACTGAAGTCCAAGTAGACTATGTCAAATGCATTGCCTTCCTCTACACACCTGGTCACTTCTTCGAAAAATTCAATCAAATTGGTCAAGCATGACCTCCTCTTAACAAAACCATGCTGACTGTCCTTGATCAATCCCTGCCTCTCCAAGTGTAGATTAATTCTGTCCCTCAGAATTGCTTCCAATAGTTTCCTCACCACTGGAACCATTCTTGTTAACCTCTTCTGTATTCTCTCCAATGTGATCACGTCCTTCCTGTAGTGTGGTGCCCAGAGCTGTACACGTTATTCCAGCTGAGGTCTAACCAGTGTCTATCAGCATAACCTCCCTGCCCTTGAACTCTATGCCGGTATTGGTAGAGCCCAGGATACTGTATGCTTCATTAACTGCTCTCTCCACCTGTTCTGCCACCTTCAATGATCTTTGCACATATACACCCAGGTCCCTTTGCTCCTGCACACCTTTAAGAATTGTACCTCTTATTTTATATTGCCTCTCCATGCTCCTCCTACCAAAATGAATCACCTCCCACTTCTCCACAATGAACTTCATCTACCACCTATCTGCCCACTCCACCAACTTGTCTATGTCTTTTAGAAATTCTATACTGTCCTCAAAAAAACAGTACAATGTGTGAATATCTCATCAACTCCATGAATAAAAGAAAGGGATATGGGGACAGGGTGGGTAAATGTGATTAGAATTATTTGTGAGGAACATAACATTTCTACTAATGGAGCCTTTTCATGTTGTCCATTAAGTACCCTAAAGAGTATGATTACATGTGGTGCACAGAATAAGGCTTTTACTTTCTCATGGTCACCTCATACACTCTCAGAGTCGTAGACATTTACAGCACAGAAGGAGGCCATTCAGCCCATCATGTCCACACCAGTCAATAAAGATCTGACTACACTAATCCCATTTTCCAGCGCTTGGCCCATAGCCCTGGAGGCTATGTCAATGCAAGTAAATATCTAAATACTTCTTAAATGTTACGAGAGTTTCTGACTCAGCCACCCTTTCGGGCAGTGGCTTCCGGTCTCCCACCACCCTCTGGGAGAAGGAATTTCTCCTCAACTCCCCTCTTGGCCTTCTACCTCTTGCCTTGAATCTATGCCCCCTGGTTGTTGACTCCATCTACTAATGGAAGGGTTGCCTTCCTGTCCGCCTTGTCTATGCTCCTCATGGTCTTGTGCACCTCGGTCGGGTCTCCTCTCGGCCTTTGCTGCTCCGGGGAGGGCGGCCCCAGTTTATCCAATCTTTCCTCATGGCTCAGGTCCTCCAGCCCAGGCAGCATCCTGGTGGTTTCCTCTGCACCCTCTCCGGTGCAGCCGTGTCCTTCCTGTGGTGTGGTGGCCAGAGCTGCACGCGGTAGTCCGGTTGTGGCCTAGCCGGTGTGTTGTGCAGTTCCAGCATGACCTCCCTGCTCTTGTAATCAGTGCCTTGGCTAATGGGGGCATGTATCTCGTGTGCCTTCTTGGCCACCTTGTCTACCTGCCCTGCTACCTTCGGGGACCTGTGGATATGCGCACCAGGATTCCTCTGATCTTCAGTGCATTCATAAGGTGAGCCTTACGTCAGTGGTAGGGAAATTATTGGAGAAGATTCTTCGTGACAGGATTTACTACCATTTGGAAGCAAATGGGCGTATTAGTGACAGGCAGCATGGTTTTGTGAAGGGGAGGTCGTGTCTCACTAACTTGATCGAGTTTTTTGAGGAAGTGACAAAGATGATCGATGATGGAAGGGCAGTGGATGTTATCTACATGGATTTCAGTAAGGCCTTTGACAAGGTCCCTCATGGCAGACTGGTACAGAAGGTAAAGTCGCACGGGGTCAGAGGTGAGCTGGCAAGATGGATACGGAATTGGCTTGGTCATAGAAGACAGAGGGTAGCAGTGGAAGGGTGCTTTTCTGAATGGAGAGCTGTGACTAGTGCAGTTCCGCAGAGGTCAGTACTGGGACCTTTGCTGTTTGTAGTATACATAAATGATTTGGAGGAAAATGTAACTGGGCTAATTAGTAAGTTTGCAGACGACCCTAAGGTTGGAGGAGTTGCAGGTAGTGAAGAGGATTGTCAAAGGATACAACGGGATATAGATCGGTTGGAGACTTGGGCGGAGAAATGGCAGATGGAGTTTAATCCGGACAAATGCATTTTGGAAGGTCTAATACAGGCAGGAATTATACAGTAAATGGCAGAACCCTTAAGTGCATCGACGGGCAGAGGGATCTGGGTGTGCGGGTCCACAGGTCACTGGAGGTGGCAAGGCGGGTGGATGGGGTGGTCGGGAGGGCATGTGGCATGCTTGCCTTTGTTGGCGGGGGTATTGATTGTAGGGGCTGAGAGGTCATGCTGCAGCTGTGTAGAACCTAGTTGGGCTGCGCTTGGAGTATTGCGTGCAGTTCTGGTCGCCGCATTGCCGGAGGGATGTGGAGGCATTGGAGAGGGTGCGGAGGAGGTTTGCCAGAGTGCTGCCTGGTCTGGAGGTTGTTAGCTGTGAGGAGAGGTTGGAGGGACTCGGGTTGTTCTCACTGGAGCGACGGAGATTGAGGGGCGACTTGATGGAGGTTTGCAGAATTGTGAGTGGCATGGACAGAGTGGATACTCAGAAGCTTTTTCCCAGGGTGGAGGAGTCGGTTGCTAGGGGACATGGATTTGGGGTGAGAGGAGAAGGCTTTGGAGGAGATGTGTGGGGCAAGTTTTTTACGCAGAGGGTGGTGAGTGTCTGGAATTCGCTGCCAGAGGATGTGGTGGAAGCAGGTACGATAGTGGTGTTTAAGAGGCAGCTTGACAAATACATCAATAGGATGGGAACAGAGGGATACGGACCCCAGAAGTGCAAAATGTTTTAGTTGACGGGCAATATGATCGGCGCAGGCTTGGAGGGCCGAAGGGCCTGTTCCTGTGCTGTACTTGTCTTTGATCTTTGTTCACTGAGGTTGGACTGACTCGGCCTGTAGTTTCCTGGTTTATCCCTTCCTCCCTTCTTGAATAACGGTACCACATTGGCTGTCCTCTAGTCCTCTGGCACCTCTCCTGTGGCCAGAGAGGTATTGAAAATTATTGGCAGCGCCCCTGCTATCTCCTCCCTTGCCTCACTTGCAACAGCCTGGGATACACTGGAGATTTATCTATCTAGGCCTGGAGATTTATCTACTTTTAAGCCTGCCAGACCAATTAGAACCTCCTCCCTTTCTATGCTAATTTCTTTAATTATATCCCTGCCCTTCTGCCTGATTTCCATACCCAAGTCGTCCCTCTCACTTGTGAACAATGACTCAAACTATTCATTTAGAACCCTACCTACATCTTCCGACTCCACACACAAATTATCACTATGGTCCTTAATTTGCCCTACTTTTTCCCTAGTTATCCTCTTACTCTTAATCTACTTGTAAAAAAAACTTCGGATTTTCCTTTATTTTACCTGCCAATGTTTTTTCATGCCCCTTTCTTGCTCTCCTAATTTCCTTTTTAAGTTTCCCCCCTACACATTCTATCCTCCTCGAGGGCTTCCGCTTGTTTTGAGCCTTCGGTATCTGCCATAAGCCTCCCTTTTTCTCTTTATCCAATCCTGTATATCCCTCGACATCCAGGGTTCCCTGGATTTGCTGGTCCCACCCTTTGTCTTTACTGGAATATGTTGGCCCTGTACTCTCCCTATTTCCTTCTTCAATGAGTCCCTCTGCTCTAGTGCAGATTTACCTAAAAGTAGCTGCTCCCAGTCCACTCTGGCCAAATCATATTTGATCTTATTAAAATCGGCTTTCCCCCAATTTAGAACTCAGATTTCTGGCCCATCCTTGTCCTTTTCCATAACAGCCTTGAATCTAACGGAGTTATGATTACTACCTGCAAAATGCTCCCCCACTGATACCTCTACCACTTGCCCGGCTTTATTCTCTAAAATGAAGTCCAGGATCACCCCCTCTCTTGTATGACCTTCTACGTACTGGCTTAAAAAGCTCTCCTGGATGCATTTTAAGAATTCCACTCCCTCTAAACCTATCACACTATGGCTAACCCAGTTAAATGTTGGGGAAGTTGAAATCCCCCACTATTACTACCCTTCTCTGAAATTTGCCTACACATCTGCTCTTCTATTTCTCACTGACTGTTTGGGGGCCTATAGTACACTCCCAGCAATGTGATTGCTCCTTTTTCGTTTTTCAGTTCTACCCTTATGGCTTAATTTGAGGAGTCTTCTAAGATGTCATCCCTCCTTAATGCTGTAATTGATTCCGTGATCAATATTGCAATAGCCCCTCCTCTTTTACCTCCTTCCCTGTCTCGCCTGAAGACCCTATATCCTGGAATATTGAGCTGCCAACCCTGCCCCTCTCTCAACCATGTCTCTGTGGCAGCAACGACATCACACTTCCATATGTTAATTTGTGCCCTCAACTCACCTGCCTTATTCGTCAAACTCCTTGCATTAAAATAAATACCATCCAACCTTGCCAAACTCCCTTGTGCCTTAACTGGCCTATAATTTCTATGCCTTCCAGGCTCACTTGCTCTCTCTTCTAATTTTGGCTGTGCATCTCCCCCTGCTGAACCTCCTCTCAGGATCCCATCCCCCTGTAGGTCACAACTCAGTTGGGGAACCCTGCTTTAACATAATAAAATGTCATAAGGCACTTCACGGGTATCATAAAGCAACTTTTGACACTGAGCCAGAGAAGGGCTTGGTCAAAGAGGAATCTCCTAAGTGAGGAAGAGAGGTCCATAGAGGGAATTCTAGAGTTTGGAGGCCAGGCATCTGAAGACACATCCACAAATGGTAAGAGCAATTAAAATCTGAGATGCTGAAGAGTTCAGAATTAGATGAACACAGATATCATGGAGAGTTGTGGGGTTTTAGGAGATTACAGGGATATTTGAAAACAAAGATGAGAATTTTAAAATTGAGAAGTTACTTGACCAGGAAACAATGTAGGTCAGTGAGCACAGGATTGATAGGTGAAGAGGACTTGGTGCGAGTAGGAAGCTAAGCAGCAGAGCTTTGAATGAGCTCAGGTTTATGAAGGGTAGAATGTGGACAAAGCCAGCTGGATGTGTGTTGCAATGGTCAAGTCTAGAGATAACAAAGGCACAGATGAAGGTTTTAGCAGCAAATGAGCTGAGGGGAAGCCGAGTGAGAGGTTGTCACAAAGGTTGTCATAGGCGGTCTCAGCGATGGAACGGATATGTGGCTGGGAGCTCATCTTGGAGCCAAATATTACACTAAGGTTGCAAACATTCTGGTTCAACCTCAAACAGTTGTCAGGGAGAGAGAAGGACTCAGTAACTAGTGAATGGAGTTTGTAGTGGGCACTGAAGACAATGACTTTGGCCTTCTAAATATTTAATTTGAGGAAATTTCTGCTTACCCAGTACTGGATGTTGGATAAGCAGTTCCATAATTTAGACAAGTGGAGTAACTGAAAAAGATGGTGGCAACGTAGGGTTGGGTCAGCTTACATGTAAAAATAAGCAATAAACAAAAACAGAAAATGCTGGAAATACTCAGGAGGTCATTCAGTTGAGGCAAATGGAGTTAAGGTTTCAGGTTGATGACCCTTCATCAGAACCCCTCCTTTAAAAATTAATGCTGTGTTTTCAGATGATGTTCCCAAGGGATAACATATAGATGAGAAAAAAGGAGTGGGTCAAGGATAGAATCTTGGGGGATTCAAGAGGCAGGGTTCCTGCACCTTTAGTAAAATAAAATTCCAAGATTTTTCCATGACCAAATTAAAATATTTCATGACCATTTTTTCTTCCAACCGCATCACAAACTTTGGTATTTGTAGCTTTATACAAACATTGGAATCTTGCATTAGGTGTCAGTTATACAATAACCTCAATTTCTCACAGGGCTATCTTGTTCTGTAGAATTTTTGTGTTCTGTGAAAAGTGATTCTGGGGTCACCAGTCTATTTACTTGTTAAAAGAAGAAAAAATGAGAAAGCAAACAAACAGCAAAACGATTCTATCCATGAGAACACATCAAATTCAGCCCTGCTTTATTTTGTTGAACATACAAGCAATCCGCTTTTCAATATCTGCAGAGGTTTTGTGCGTGCTTTGCATGCTCAGTGCTGCTTCAGTTCTTCCAGCTGCTGCACAACCGGCTCCTCAATATTCTGCAAAGCTTCACTTTTTTCTTTCAAATAATGGCTCATTGCATCAGATTTGGCAAGCAGAGTTAAATTACTGGCGCATTTGGCAGCTTTGGCTTTTTCACCTGCATCGTGCTGTCATGCTTTGATATCCGTCTCAATTTGATGCTTCCTTTTTTTTTCCATCTTTGCGCTGCCCTCTCCACTTCCTTTTTTCTCCCCTCTCGGTTTCCTTTTTCTTGGCTGCTGCTTTTCCAGGTGGGTGCTCTAGCACTGTCTAACACTACCAGCTGATTTAGCAGTTCTTTAGTGATTACTATACTGCAGACATCTCCCACGCCTCTAGTATAGGCTTTAATTAATCTCCTTGAAAGAAGCAATTTTTTTTTTTGGTTTTCTACGACCAACTCTGTTCTCTGAGAATCCTTACTCCACTGTTGCCTAGTCATGTGACAAGGAAAGAAGCAACTTTATAATAGCCCATGAGTGCCTGCATTTTGGCTCTCCTTCCAATGCAAAGCAGGTGTCCAACCTGTCTGTTTCCTTGCTGAAAGAAAAACTGAATGGGGGCTTCTTCACTTCTGCAGTTGCCAACTAGCCTCTGGAATTCTTTAACAGTCATGCCACAATGATG
This sequence comes from Cetorhinus maximus, assembly GCF_964194155.1. Lineage (NCBI taxonomy): Eukaryota > Metazoa > Chordata > Chondrichthyes > Lamniformes > Cetorhinidae > Cetorhinus > Cetorhinus maximus. The sequence goes on along the minus strand of NC_135897.1, from coordinate 51,298,484 downwards.
AACATCAATATAGCCTGCATTCACAAGCAACTGCAAACATGTTGATAAGCATTGCCTTGCAGTTCACTGGTTGAGATACGACAAGTGCTGGGTTCAGCCAGGTTGACATGTGCACCAGAGGATGATTGATGTTTATGTGGAATCCCTGGCATTTCTGTTTGAACTATAGTAAAGCTCAATGACTTATCTTTCCCTTCCTTTTCACATGTGATAAGCTTTTGACAACAAATTCCACATCTATCTACAAGATTTCTTATAGGTTGTTCTTTTTTACGACACTGACTTGACTCAGCTTTAGGACTGTAGTTGCATCAGCAAGTACATTCTTCTTCATGAAGCACTTCAAAAGGTTCTTCATTTCAGTGTAGAGTTCAGAAGCGAGATGTGGTATCATAGGGCCATCAATCTGATAATTTGCCAAAAGGGCTCCAGTTCACTTGCTACAGAGGTGAAAAATTCTCCCTTTGCTTCAAACAGCGAATCTTTGACCACTTCACATAACACTTCAAAAATCTTGGTCTCTGGTTTGGTGATTCTGCCACTTTTGGTGGCCTCATCATATTGCTGTATTTGTGGTCTAACATTTTCAAGCCATCTCTGCCTGAAAAATCATAATTGGAATTCTGACGAATTAGTGACTGATTGATAGTCTTCTGCCTTGGCAGGAAAATGGTTAAGCAGCAGAGAATCTCTTCCAAGTCCCAACCAAAAGCAAGACACCCACTTCAGAATCCATTATACATGATGTGCATGCTGCAACTACCCACATTCAACAACTTCTTCTCTGCCTTCTGTTTCTAAACATCTGCGCAGAAGAGGTCAAAAACTTCCCCATTTACATTGGGCCCATCCAGCATGACACATTACTTGTGCCTAGCTCCTGTACGAGAGGTACAAGTCTCTCAAGATGATCACCTGCTGTAGCATGGCCCAAGAATTCAGAAGCCAAATATCTAGTGTTTACCACATTTTCATCCCAGAATCTAGCATGAATATCTAGTTGCTTCATTTTCAGAGGTTGTTCAAGCTTTCATCAAAGAGAAGAACATAACTGTCACCTTTCCTGAGGTTGTCTTTCAGTAACCAGCTGAAGTACAGGCCTAAACCATACATTGCCAAATAAGCCGTTTTGCCCTCTCCACACTGAAAACAAGTGGCAATCGCACTGTCTGGGAACATCAGCTCAAACAAGTCAAAAATAGCTCCAGCAGAATGAAGAGAGTAGTGTCATTCTATCACTTTCAGTGTCCACAGAACCCGAACTTCAGTTCTGTTTCAGGGGTGAAGTAGGATAAGTTTGCACAATATATTGATGGTGTAGCTTGTAAGTAGATCTCATTGCTGCAGAAGTAGATGCACCTTCTTTGATTTTAATGGACGACATAATTGCCTTGTGCTTTTTACCAGACATATGACTCTTCACCGCTGCCTTGCCCACATTGGCAATGTCAGATAACTTGTGACATATGACACCCTTGGCCCTATGAGGATCTTGGTCTTTCGTGACCCAAGGACTGTAATCAGGGTTGGTGACCCATTTAGGGTGGAAAGTACATTTCCTAGGCATTGTTGAATATTGCAATAAATAAAGCTAAATGAAGTTAGCATTTATGAAACACAATTGGAAATAATTAATAAAAGGTAACTGTTGATCAAATTCACCAACAAATACCTTAACATCCCAATATTTGGGTGTGAAGTATTATCTCAAGCCAGGATATTATGCATGTTGATGAAGAAATTTTCAGTGAGTCTCATGCAAATGATCGAAGCAAGTGGGTCTCAACTATAGACATGCAGCATCATTTTAGAGGTAGTCCCCTCCACCAGGTGCTTGTCCCTGCTCTCCATTACCTTGTTAACCATGCTCCAGCTCTGAAGAAAGTGTTTGCCATGTCCACCACTGAGTTCTCCACCCTTCACCACAGCAAAAATCTGTAACTTACACCAACAGACACACCTCGCCTTAAATGAGACAAACAAGAAAGGAGGGGCCGGGGAATCTGCTGCGACTACTCGGCCAAATGGCTGCTGTTGGTCCGACAGCTTCCAAAGCAGTGAGCGAAGGGGCGGGGGGGGGGGGGGGGGGAGGAGGGATCATGAAGGAGCAGAACAAAACCTGCACTGGATTCTGGTTATGTGAAGCAAAGCAAACAATTATGGGGACGAGTGCTCTGAAGAAGAGTCATACGGACTCAACACATTAACTCTGTTTCTCTCTCCACAGGCGCTGCCAGACTTGCTGAGTTTTTCCAGAATTTTGTGCTTTTTTTTCAGATTTCCAGCATCTGTAGCATTTTGCTTTTATATTATGGAGTGGGGAAGTGATTGTCAGAAAAGGAAACGGTTGAAATTCTGCCCAAAGTCAGAAAAGCCTCATCCCTGGCTCCAAAAATTCATGACTTAGCAATGACTTTGGGCCATTTTTGGAAATCCCCATGACTTAACCAGGCCTGGACAAGTCATTTACAAATTCCAAGAATCTTCCAGGTTTTTCATGACCTGTGGGAACCATGTCCAGAGATAAGGGTGTGAGAGTAGGAACAGAGGCCTTAGCTACGATTAGATAGATAAAAATGGAACCAAGTGAGTGCAGTTCCACCCAGCTGGAGGACAGTGCAGAGGCGTACTGGGAGAAGCATGTGGTCAACTATGTCAAAGGCTGCAGACAGATCGAGAAGGATGAGGGGGGAAAAGTTTACTTTTGTCACAGTCGCAAAGAAATGTCTTTTGTGACTTTGATCAGAGCTGTTTTGGCACTGTGGCAGGAAGAGAAACCAGATTGGAGGGATTCAAAAATGGAGTTCTGGGAAAGATGCGCATGGATCTTGGAGGCAACAACACATTCATAGGAAAGGGAGGTTGGAGATAGGATGGTAGTTTACAAGGATGATGGAGGTAGGAGTTTTATTTTTGAGGAGAGGGTTTATAGTGACAGATTTAAAGGAGAGAGGAACAATACCTGAAGAGAGAGATCCATTTACTATATCAGCTAACATGGGATCAGGAAAGGAAGCTGAGTGGTCAGCAGTTTAATGGGAGCAGGAAGTGGGTCACTTGGACAAGACGCTCCTGGACAAGGTCCTATGATAAGAGGCTGAGCAAATTGAGTCTATATTCTCTCAAGATTCGGGGAATGAGAGATAATCCCATGGAAACATTCAAGATTATGAAGGGGTTGATCGGGTGGTGTTACAAATGCAGAATTTAAGATTAATATGTTTTAAGATTGCAACTTTTGGTTTACAAGATATTATTCTGGTTTGAGATAGTTGAAAAAAAAACTGTTCTGAAGGATTTAGCAAACAGGTCTGCAGTTGCAAATCAAAAAGCCCTATGATGTTGCTGGGATGGTAGTGAGAGATATTCACACCAAGAATGATCGTGGCTTCTCTATTTCTTGAGGGGTAGTCTGTCAGTCAGGCATCTCGGCCGGTTGGGGGGGGGGGGGGGTTTGAAGTTAAGGTGTAAACCAGGTGTGGGAGGGTTAAATTATTCATGTAACTTTCCAAGATCAAAGAAGGGTTTGAGGGCAATTCGTAGACAAGGGAACATTTTAAAGTCTACATATACTTTTCAGATCAAAGGAAAAGTTAAAGTTAATTAATTTGCATTTGATCTGAAGACAGGCCATGTGTGTCACATTGCCATGGAGATGGTTTGAGAGGGGGAGGTTTCTTTGGTGTGATATATCTCCACTGTTTTGTCAGTCTGAATTTGGCAGCAGTCTGGAACAGGCAGAGAGAGAGCCAGAGAGAGAGTCTGCCAGAAGCTGGGGACCAAAGCAGCAGAGACCAGGGGTGTTTCTTTGGACATCACACAAATATGCGAGTAAAGCCCATGAATGAAAAGTACAAATTTATGAGAAATTAAAAATTGCCAGATCCGCCTAGTAAGGGATTCGCAATGGAACCCCCACGGAGGGAAAGAGTTCTGGAAGCCTAAGAGCCAGGCTGGCAAACTAAGGAGAATCAGACTGAATTCATGGGAGCTGTGGTGCACATTGGTTTGATTATAGGAGAACTGAATGAACGCTCAAGAAACTATAACATAAAAAAGGACCATCAATTGAAATTAAAAGTAGAACAGGGAGTGTTCTGTTTGGAATTTGGTTTAAAATATGTGTTTATGAGACAGAGTGTTGAGTTAGTCGTGCTTGTTCTTTTTATTTTAACCAATAAAAGTTTTTTTCCTTTAAGCTGTGAAATCTTATTTCATGATCTTTTCAGTTAGTAACTGCAGATTTGAATTTCTTTTTAAAAGTTACCGATCTCTACCGAGATTGTAACAGTAGATACAGATATATTGTTTCCCCTGGCTGAAGAATCTAGAGCAGAGGGGCATGGTTTCAGGATGAGGGGTCAATCATTTAGGATTGAGATGGGGGCAAACTTTCATCACTCAAAGGGTTGTGAATCTTTGGAATTCTCTACCACAGAAGTTTGTGGATGCGCCATCATTGAATATATTTAAGGCTGAGGTAGACAGGTTGTGCTCTCTCAGGGAATCAAGGGATATGGGGAGTGGGTGGGAAAGTGGATTGAGGCCCAAGGTCAGCCATAATCGGATTGAATGGCAGCGCAGCCTCGATGGGCCATATGGTCATCTCCTGCTTTTATTCCTTATGTTCTTAAGTAAAAGGAGCTCGGAGAGAACATGAGGGGGCAAATGGAGAGAAACTTGAGAAAGTTGCAAGTTCAGGGCTATGGCAGGGATACAATATCATGCAAAAGCCAGAACCTGACAGACAAAGAAAGGAATAATTAATGACAACTGCTTCAATAAGGATTCAAATCTCTGGTGTTTGAACAGGGATATTAGCAGTAATTAAATTGAACAACTGGCAAAAAAATCTAGTCATCAAACCTTCTGCTATGAAATATGATATTTAATAATATAAAGGAGTTTAGAAACATGCTGTAAGTTTTGCATTACAAAATTCTATGACAAAGAATTTTTTGTTTTGCATAACTATCAAACTTCCCTGTACTTTTCGAAAGATGCAAAATTATTGGCAGGGCAGATGCCAAAGAAGCTGTGACAAATAATTTTTACATGGAACTGCTTGTACGTACGCACCAGGAATCTAATAAACCAGTAAATTAAACTGTATATATTCATTGCAAATTAATTCTTAACGCAGACACAATCCCCAGACAGTCATGAAATTTTAGAAGTGTCAGTGCCTTTTCTCTTTCACTTGTGATCAGAATTTCCAATTAAATGCACTGAAGAAAAACATTCACAGCTGTACCTATGATAATTTACCAGTTACTCACTAATAATTTATATTTGAATTTATATAACATCTTTAACATAGTATAACATTCTAAGGCGCTGCACAAGAACACGATCAGACAAAAATTGACACTGGGCCAAAGGAGGAGACATTTGCACAGGTGACTAGTAGCTTGGTCAAAGAAGTAGGTTTTATGAAGAATCTTAAAGCAGAAGAGTGAAGCAGAGAGGTTTAGAAAAGGAATTTCAGAACTTATGGTCTAGACAGCTGCAAGCATGGCCTCCAACATTGTGGCAAAGGAAATGGAGGAAATAGAAAAAGGTCCGAGTTGGAAGCATGCAGAAATCTTAGAGTGTTGTGGGACTCTCAGGTTTGAGAGATAGAGAAGAGTCGATAGGGGAATCTTAACATGAGGGTAAGAATTCTAAAATCAAGGCATTGATTGACTGGAGCTAATATAGCTCAGCGAACGCAAGGGTGATGCATAATCTAGACTTGGTGGGGGTTAGGATACCATTAGCAAAGTTCTGGATAAGTTCAAGTTGATGAAGATGAAGATTGGAATTGTTGAGTTTAGAGGTTAAAAAGGCATGGATTAGCAGATGGGCTGAGGCAGGTGTGGAGGCAGCTGACATTACGGATTTGAATTTTGGTAATCTTTGCGATAGAGAGGATATGGTGTTGGTAGGTCAGCTCTGGGTCAAATAGGATACTGAGGCTGAGGCTGCCACCAGTCTGGCTCTGAGGAAGTTGCTATGAAGTGGCAGATGATGTGTGCTAGGTGGAACAAACCCACGAGGGAAGCTTGATCAAGTGGTCACAAACTGTTTTGCAATTTGTATTTTATTTCAAGATGCGTGCCTTAAATTCAGAAGTAATAAGACTACCGTGACTTCAGAGGTTTTTGGAAAACTAAATTAGACATTTATTAACGAAAGAAAAAATTTCAAGCACATACATAAGTCTACAAATTACTATTATCATGACTCTAAAACCCCTAATTAATCTGGCTCCCAGTTACACCTCCATTAAAGCAACAGTAAAAACAAATAGATTTAAACAGGCCCAGGCAAAGCGATACAATAACCTGGACAGTTGCATTCAAAATGAATTTTCTCAGCTTTGGTTCGTGTAAACAGCAACTTGATCCATAGAGGATGGACACTTTTCACACTTGTGTTAGATCTTAGAATTCCTTCTCCTCTTACACATAGCCTCATCTCCTTTGTACATGTTTCTCCCTTTTCAGTGCAAATTCCATTGTTCCAATATGTCTTTGCAGCTTTACTTTTCTCATAATATAAATCTTTCATAGTACTAATTTTATCAGTAACTTTTGGGGAAAATAAACACACTGTTTGGCTTGGCTTTCTTCTGGATAGGTGTAACATCTTACCATCTCTTTGAAATTCAAACTACTCTAATTTAACTAAAATTGCAAATTTTCCTTATACCTCACATTCTAAAATTTCAGCCATGTTTACATATTTAGCATTTCAAACCGAGCTTCTTGTTGACAACTCAAAACCTCCACACCAGCTGTCTCCAATTCAATTAAATCCCACACAGACACACAGAAATTAATCCAAACCCCACTATTAACCCACTTTTACAATAAATCACAATAATATTATGAAAATTATTATATTTTCATGACAAAGTGACCAGGGGAATGAAATTGGTGGCTAGGGAACAGAGCTTGTGGCAGGGGCTGAAGAACAAAGGCTTTGATCTTTCCAAAGTTTAACTGGAGAAAGTTTTGACTGACTGATTCAGACAAGTAGTCTGACAGCATAAAAGGTGAGTTAGAGCTGGGTGTTATCAGCATACATGTGTAACCTGATGTTATGCCTTAGCAAATGGTTGCTGAGGGGCAGCACGTAGATGAGAAAGAAGACGGGGAAAAAGGATAGATCTCTGGATGACTCCAGAAGTGTGGCGAAGAAGCCATTGCAGGAGATTGTCTAGCTATGACTTGATAGGAAAGAGTGAAACCAGGTGAGAGTAGTCTCACTCAGCTAGACAATGGAGGACAGGCGTTAGAGGAGGATGGTGTGCTCAACCATGTCAAAGTGTGCAGACAGATCGAGAAGGATGAGACAATTACAATCTTTTTTCTCCTGTATATATCAGCTCCAGTAACATCTCCAAGCTGACAACTTGTGGGTTAAGAAATACAGGGAACAATACATCCACTGGGGGCTAAAATTGAGGAAAAGTCAGAGATTATTGATTAAATTTGTTTCCTTTTTGGCAGCTCAGCAGAGAAACTAACATCGGCCCATGTGACTTTGCCATTAATCTATTACAATTTCCTCCTGTGTAACTCAATATGTACTCAAAGCGGGGGAGGGTTTGCAGCGCTAATACCACTCACGATAGATTTACCACGAATGAGAGGGAGGGAAATTCCAAGATAATGAGCTGTATTTTTGCTAACAAGGTGTGAAGCTCTAGTCGGGAGATCTGCCTCTATATAAATAGCCCCTGCATGCACTATTTTCGCTCCAGGGAGGCAGTGAAGGGATTGAGTCAGGCTTGCTGACACCAGAAGCAGTTCAGAGGCAGCCATGGAGGCATGCAAGTTGTTATGAACCAGAGGGAGGGGTTAATTTAAACAGCCCTGATCTCTCCTCTTGCCACCTGTCCATAAACATAGAGGTGTTTTGATTGGCTTCCCCCTTTAGAAGCAGTGACGTACTTCCCAACCCCTCAGTTCTATTAATAACTCCACAGCAAATGTGTGATAGGATGAACTGAAAGGGTTAGTTTATTTGCACACACTCAAAATGCAGGGGAGAGGTCACTACATAGTTCCCCTGTGCACTCATTCAACAAAAGAGGGATAGATAAAGAAATGATTTACAGGGCAAGGCCCACGGAGAAAAGAGTTATGGTTTCACGTGGGTCCAGAATCCAGAATCGAAGTCCAATGAGCTACTCCTTCACAGAAGTTGGCAGGCTGATAACTGATGCTGTAAAATTCACTTTTCCAGTAGAGTTGGCTTCCACAATGAGACAAGCACACGGTGATCAATCAGTCTTGTAGGCGATGGTACAGAAGTTCCAGTAGAAGCAGTGTAGATGTGGCCAGAGCTCCTTTTGTGTTGCTACCAGTTAGATGTTAAAATGGGAGACTGAGCTATATAGTACAGCAAAGCAAAATAACTGGTTCCACCAGCAAGAAGTTCATTTTACATGACACTCCACTTGCCTGGATGGTGCAGCTCCACGAACACTCAACAAGTCTGACACCATCCAGGACAAAGCAGCCCATTTGATTGGCACCCCATCCACAAATATTCAATCCCCCCCCACCCGCCCCACCGATGTACAGTGGCAGCAGTGTGTGCCATCTACAAGATGCACTGCAAGAACTCACCAAGGCTCCTTAGATAATACCTTCCAAATCCACGGCCATTGCCATCTCGAAGACAAGGGCAGCCGACACATGGGAACACCACCACCTAGAAGTTCCCCTCCAATCCACACAACATCCTGACTTGGAAATATATCGCCGTTCCTTCACTGTCACTGGGTCAAAATCCTGGAACTCCCTCCCTCACAGCACTGTGGGTGTACCTACACCACATGGAATGCAGCGGTTTAAGAAGATAGCTCACCACCGCCTTCTCAAACGCAATTAGGGTTGGGCATTAAATACTGGCTTAGGCAGAGGCATCCACATCCCATAAATGCAAAAAATTCCACCTCTTCACAGTGGCTTTGACAAAGGATGTGTATCCCACGTCTGGGTTCCCATGATGGTTAAATGTTCGAACCATTAAGAATTGAAAGGATGACTGTGGGGTCCTTTGTCATCGCAGACGAATAGACTTCGGTTGGCCAACCTGAGTTAGAAAATGCAGATGGCCCTTGTTTAATGCTCCTTGAATATGTCCTGTGCAGTCCACAGTGGGGCTTCAGAGATAACGAGGTGTAAGTTTCTTTGAAATCGCCAAAAAAGCTCCTTTTGTTCCAGGGTCACAGACGGGCATAGCTTCAGGCATTTAAAAAGATCTTTTTCCATTTAAAAAAAAATACAAATAAATAGTCTCGGTTCTCTAGGACTTCATCCCATCATATTAATGATTGTTAGGTCCTCCAGCCCTCACCCCTCATGTACTCCCTATGCCTCTCCATGCCCCATTTCTCCCATGCTGCCTCCATGCTCTCTCATATGTCTCCATTAATGACTCTCGGAGCTCAGCCAAGCATTCATAATGAGGCCATTGGCAACCGTATCAACAGAAACAGATGGCCAGACATCTGTTTCTCCAGGTGGCCTCATTACGAATGCTTGGTTGAGCTCCAAAATTCACTAGTGGAATCAGCTCAGTAGGGATCTGTTAACATAGGTTGAAGCAGAATATTAGCTTTGATTGATGTGGCATCTTTCTGAGGTTCTAAGTTATTCTTTGATTTTTTTTCAAAGTCTGCATGTTTATTTCAACAAGATTAAGAGGTGTTAAGTAGGGTAAGAGTTGTTACTGAAACTATGAATAGCAGTGTCTATTTGACACTTTTATAAGGTCGCAAGAACAGCAATTTTTCAAAGCAGATTTCTGAATGGTGTTTCTTCATGAGCATTTCAATACTTGCCACTGTTATTATATACTTATTGGTTCTGTACATAGTGCATACTGTGCGAGTAGACATGGAGTATGCAGGAGGGCATGGAAGGGACATGGGGGTAATGAAAAGCCCATGGAAAAGCATGGGTAAGAGATTTTAAACTCATCTTTCAAAAAGCTCCCAAATTCAGTCTATGGTTCATGACTTCTTTGAGGGGTCATGAATCACAAGTCCTCAAGAAGCTGGCCAGGCTCCACAAAAATTGTGGGGGTTTGTATGAGATGCCTACTCCAGCAATGGAATTGCACAGGTCAGGAGTGCAGGGTTTGGACTTTGTAGCCACATCCTTATCCTATGCCAGTGAAAATTGCCAGTGCTGGAATTGGTTCCTGCCCGCCATTTCAAATGCATTAGCACAATTCTGCAAAACTCCTGGCCAGTGTTTGTAATGCCATAAGCCTCTTTATATCTGTTGTTTCCATCTATCTGAGAACCAGTGATTGTGGGGAACAACTTTGATCATAAAATCAATCATACTAATCACAAGGTGAATCCATTAATATCAGTAACTTTTTTATCTGATCATAATCTTTTATTATAGGTGAGAGGCATTTCTGGGATAATTCCAAACAGGTATATCATATTCCAAATTGATATATCATTCAGCAATATAAACTCAGCTGTGGTCTAAGTCAGTGGAATGCACAAGTTGTGCCAAATGACAAAAATATATTTCAATGAAGAATAATGTTTACAAGTAGCCAGTGAGAATCTTTCATAGCTCTACAAATAGTACTGAAATATTTTTAACCATCATTCTGTGATAATTTCACAGAAAGAATGTGTTCCAGTGCAATCTTTATCACTTGGGATGCCTGAAACTTGAGTTTATAAAGCCTTTTTAACATGATAAGACATCCAAAAGTACTTAATGAGAGGTGACCTGATTTGGAGAGGATTCAAGAGGAGAGGAAAGTTCACCGAAGGCATATCAAAAAGGCGGGTTTTGAGTAAGTTTTTTTTAAAGAAGGTAGAGTAGGACATAACAAGGCAAAGACTTTTAAGGAGGGAAGGTAAGATCAAGATGGTTGAAAGATCAGCCACAAAATAAGGAATGCTGGGAGAAGAGATGGACAGGAATCGAGAGCTAGAGTACGTAAGGCACAGGCTTGGGATTAGTGCTAGGGGAAGTTGGAAAGTTGAAGGTCAGGATTCTACAGAAATCCTGCACATCGGTTGATATCACTGAATTTTCAGTTCCAATCTAAAGCCCCCAGAGTGAATAAGTGTTAGGATTTGTTGTGGTTGGGATTACTGGTGAAAACCATGAGAATCAAATGTTTTTTGATGCATTTGTTGAAAATAGCTTTGTCAGTGGCTTAAAGACTGAAAATGTCTCAATAAAGACAGATCAAACGATAGCAACATTGGGTCCCTATTGGTAGGACAAATCTTAATATGTGAAAATGCTATTAGAATTATCTTAGAGATGCTCAAGAAGAATATAGGGAAAGCAAATAAAATTGGCTCTGCCTCACCAAACCAAATATTCCCATGAAACCACATAATCAGTAAATAATATTCTCTACCTGCATCCTCAGCTTCTTCCTCCTCTTCAATGGAACGTGGAATGGGATCTTGATCACCGACATCCTGCATTATGATTCTTTCTAGCCTTAAATGCTAGAAAACAATGAAGAGATTAACAAAATATGGCATGGCTAGAACTTGACAAGCAACACAAAAAGCCAGTAATCGCCTTTTATACTGGACATTTTGTTTAAAAAAGATACATTACAGCGTAAATCAGAAACAAGAGGCTGCATTTTAGGCACACCCACAAGGAGCGTTTTCAGCGGGGGGATGGGGGGGTCACGTAAAATAGGCGGGTGCCCACCCCACCACCTTCCTGCCCACTTCCAAGGCCAATTGAGTTTGTTAACAAGCCAACTGACCCCAATAATTTGCTGCTCACACAATAAAACAGTTAGCATGGGCAGTCGGGCAGGAGTGGGTAGGCCGCTTTTTAAAAATACTTTTTGAAAAGGCAGGAAGGAAGAGGGTATACTACCTTCAGGGGCAGCCCCGCCCTAAGATAATACCCCCTCTCTCTTTCTACCTGCCTGTTCTATAAAACACAGCCCCCACACCCCCACCCCACCCAACTGCCCAAATCCTCCCCGCCCAAGACCCCAGGCTTACCTGTCCCCACGGGTCCATGGGCCTGCTCCTTGGGCTGGCTTGCTGTCCAGACAGCACCCACTAATGCACCCTTGGCGCTGCCAGGACTAATGAAGCTGCTAGTCAATCTGATTGGCTGGCAGCTCCCGAAGGCAGGACTTCCTCCCCAGTGAGGGGCATAAGTCCTACACTGCTCCAATTTAGCCCACCTGCAGTGTGTTATAGCTGCAGGGTGGGCTGGCATAGAGCGACTATTACTGATGAGAAGAGCGATTTTTAAATCAAAATGAGTACTACAACAGGCTTTTAAAAAGGTGTGGACTACAGGAGACCTATCATTTCCTTCTTGCATTGCAAGATTCAAAGAAGCAGATCTTCCTTTCCATTGAACCTGTGATTGCTCAGCATTCAACTGTAAAGGACAGGAAAAAGGGAAGGAGACCCCAGCTTTTCCTGGGTGGGAGATGGGAGAGGTGGTGGCAGTGTTGGTGGACTCTATGCACCTATGACAGGCACAGGTAAAAGCAATAATGGAAATGCAGAGGATTCCACTGCCTGAATGTTGAGCTCATTTCTGACCAGAAACATTTTATCATGCATCTCATCATTGCTTTCTTAGGAGATGCCACATTCTAAGATGATCCACCGTGATAATTACTTTAAGCCAGAATGGCAGCTCCTGAGTGTTTCACAGAGATCAAATATCCCCTTCAGCTATACTGTAGCTACAGTCTGCAGGATCATGCTCAAGTATTGTCTCAAAATTTACAATCAAGATCCAAAGACAATTCAAGTAGATTTAGATTCATTTCACGAGTTGAACAAATCTCACTCGGGGATTAAGGTAACCTCACTTTAATATTTGATGGATATCCTTCTTAAAATATTATCTCTGTGCCAATTATAAGCTTAAGCTTGGATTTTCTATTGAAATAAGACTTAGCTATTTCCCTTTTCTAGATCCAACCAGTGTTGCGATTTATGTTTTCCACCTTAACATTAAATTGCATGTTTGATTCTTTTAATAAACTTTATATATCTAAACTTATATTGTCTCACATAGTTTTATGTATCAATAACTCTAAGAACCCAGCTCCATACACCCTTCAGTTGGGGGAGAACATATCTGAGGAGTTTTCATCCAGACCCTTATAAAGTCTGGGAAAATTACAATCTGGCTGTAATTTATTTAAAAATAATAGGCTATGCAGAGGAAAGTAATAATCTAGACTGGCTCTTTTCCTTTAAGGAAAGACTGTTCAGCTCTGCAGACCCAGTTAACTGTCTTTGGCTTCTGGTTTCTCTGAGGTTGAAAGGGTTTAATTTGGAAGGTACTCTCGATCTAGAATAGTCCCAAAAGGGTCTAGGATTGTAATATACCACAGAGGAGAGACCATTTCCAGATGGAGGAGACATTTATCCAATTCTCAGGGGAAGTTATCCCTTGACCGGGCTCTCACATCTGGGCTGTGCCATCATAATCCTGTTTATATTTTCTTTCTTCAATCCACAAACATGACATTAATTAGAGATCCTTTCCTGTGAGTAAGTCTCTGGTTAGTCATTTTAGACTTCTGGTGGGCACCAAGGCCTCATTTTGCCTGTTTCAGTTGAGATAGTTGGTTGAAAAGCTTGTGGAAGATTACTTTTTGGAGTTGCAGCTCTTGTGCAGGGGCTTCAGTTCATCACTCTTGAAAAACAGGCATGTTGCTGGGTCGCAATAATAACTGGAGGAGGTGGAGCATCAGCAAATATAAGACATAGGCCTGCAGCTGCTGGCACAAGAATGAACAGCACTGCCTGTGGCTGTAAAGTTACTGTGGTTTTCAATTTCTATGCCTCAGAATCATCCCAATCGCTATAAATGACATCAACAACACACGTCAATTTGCACTGTACAGATGCCCTCTTTGACAAACAAAACCATTTCAACTTTCCTATGGAGGCCTCCAAAAAGGGGAGTCAGCTTTAAGCTTCACCCAAATTTCTGGCTTCCAGTAGGCTCAGAGATTCATTGATTGCACACATATTGCCTTGTAAGAAGATGGGTAATTAGCCCTAGTCCACAAATGACCATAGGCATCCCTCTCCATTAGAGACTATTGGTTATATAGCTTGAGAGGTACTGCTCTACATCAAGCGAGAGGGAAGATAAGGAGGCAGGCCTCCACAAACTATCACAGCCAGTACAGGGATTGAACCTGCACTGATGACATCATTCTGCATCACACACCAGCCATTTAGCCAACTGAGCTAATCAACACTGACTGTGGTCCACTCAAAGATTTGTAGCAAAGCAGCAAAGGCTTCCACTTTCTAAATGTGCAGCTGACTTGTGACCACAAATAGTTGATTATGCAGGTCTGTGCCCAGTTTCTCGACAGTAGCCATGATGCCTTTGTCCTGTATCTGTCCTCAATCATCCCTCTTTTCCACCTTGACTAATAGATATCATGGCTGCTTGTGGACAAGGATTAGGATGCCAAGCACAGATGTTGAGCAGAGCTGCAATCAAAGCTCTAACAGAGAAAACCATTTGCATTCTAAACCAGGTTTCTCTGTCCAGGGAGCTCTGGAAGGCTCCTTCAGAACAGCCTTGAGAAATTGCCTGAACTATCGTTCAGCAAACCATAAAGGAATAGTTTAGATGAATTAACCTTCTCCTGCACTCCTCCTGCCATCACATCCGCTCCTTATGCCCAGCTGATGAATGCCTTCATCCTGTACACAAAGACCAATGCAAAGAAACTGCTGCACAACAACAAACTATTAATTAATGGTTCATTTCATCATCATTGCCACGCAGTTTGGAACTTGAATCATCCTTGTGCAAACCTACCCTTGCCCCAAATCCTGTCTTCTATGTTTATTTGCCTATTTTTGTGCTTCATCAAATTGCTTCCCTGTGGTAACAGTGTGAATGATGGACAGCTGCAAAACCACTATAGAGGGCACTTGAGATGACTGCATAGGGTGACAGCTGACTGGCGGACGCTGGTTTTAGGGGCTGTCAAAGGAGCAGGCACCGTCATCCTAAGAGAGATCAGCAACTGCCTCTACCTTGATGCTTATACCACTAGTAAGGGGCTGCAGTTCAGCACTCAACTTGCTTTGCACATTATTGGAGCCTCGAGGTGGCTGTGGTGGGGAAGTGACCATTGTTCACCTCCTTGTGGAATGTGCCTTTGCGAAAGAAGTCTGGATAGAGGTGCCGTGGTTTTGTCGAGGTTCATCCCGAGCAGTTCTGTGACACATGACTCTGTGCTCTAGGGGCTGCTCCCAGGGACACACACACACACAAATATCAACTGCAGCTGGAGGATCATCAACTCGGTGAAAGGCACTCTTTGTTCTGCCCGCAACTTGTTGGTCTTCCAGCGCAAAGAGTTGTCCCCGACCGAGTGTTGCAGACTGGCACATTCCAAGGTCCAGGACTATGTGCTGAGGGATGCACTAAAGCTTGGGGCAGCTGCCGCAAAGGCGCAACGGGGAAAGGTCGCTATCTAAGACCTTTCAGCCATAGTGCACTGAGGGACTGGGAATTGTATAGACTCCCTCAGGCTGTATGCCTCACATTGAATGTATGCAATGAATATTACAAGCATCACAATTGTATTGAAGCACCTCAGAGTGCAAAATGATCTATGTAGGTAACTGAAATACCACTGCACTGTCTGATGGTCTGTAATGACCATATTGAAATGTCTATAATGTTCATTGATTGTACTGAAGCACCTCATGATCTATGTGAAAAAGTTGAATATGATTGCACTTTTTGAGATGACCATTTTGAAATATTCTTTCACATATGTTATGAATAAAGTATATTTTTCAAAAAAAAATCAGAGTCTAGGAGTACAATCATGTTTTAGAAGACATGTTCCTGCTTTATGAGTCAGAAGAAATGCTAGATACAAGAATAAAGATAACAACAATCAGTTTCCACTGAAGCTGACAGAGCTGTCACCTGCAACTCCAAAACTGTGGGTCTTGCTGCAGTGTTCATAAAGCTGAGCAAATGCCTCATGAATGAGTATACTGTCTCCATGCGCCTGCGCAATAACCCACATAATTTGGAGTAGGACTCAGGCCAGGCTATGCAACATTGTGTGCAAGCTTGCTGGCAGGCAGTCCAGCACACTTAGTTCTTTGTGCACAGCCATGGCTCTTCTTCCAAATGTTTGTCCCTTGAAGTTTGCACCTGTGCCCTTTGCAGAATGACAGGGTGCAGGCTCGTGAGCTGCTTTCCTGGCCATCTTATTCCCCTGCACACCTGTGTTTGGTGAATCTCTCATTGCAGGGCCTTCTACCTGACTCTGTACACTATGTAGGGGTGTTGGGGGCATTGGGAGGGTGCTAGTTTCTGAGCTTATGCCTGCAAGAGCATGATTAAATGATGGTGAGAGTTCAGGAAGGTCTTCTTTCTCTGCTCCAACAAGACTCACTGCCTAAAGAGGAGAGTGTTAAGAGTAAGAAAAGACAGGTGAGTGTCAACTCCAAGCTGTATCACTTTGACATTCAGAACTTATATTGGGAGAGATTTCTGTGAGAAAAGAAAAAGAGGCTGAGATAACTAAAGGCCCTGCGAAGTAGATCCTCAAGCTTCAGGAGTTGCACTACTTTTCCACATGGGGCCTTTTCTATTGGGAGAGGACATGGATCAATGGTCTTCCAGTTCTGTCCATGCCTGACCTTCAATGCTGTATTCCAACTTCTCCTGAAAGAAGAAAGAGAAATGTTAGTGGGTGAAATGGTGAAAGCTGTGAAAAAGTGCAAGTTAAGGTAAAGTCATTCTGCAGATGTATGAAAGATGACAGAGGTGTGAAGATGTAAGGGGCAAGGAGATTAATTAACCGTAACAGGTACAGACTGTGCCAGTAGCAGCAGAAAGAAGTTAAGAAGTATGCTGTTGTAATTGGAGGAGAGTGATGGGAACTAGGAGAGGGAAAACTTGAGAGTGCTAGGGCTATGCTGTCACAGGGCAAAGTAGAGAATAAGAGAGATTGAGTGGCAGCCTTACCTTAGCAGCTCTGGTGAGATAATTGATTTTTTTTCCACTGGCATTGCAGCCAGATCCAGCGTTCACTACACAATGCATTGAACTCCTCCACCATCTCTTCTATCTCTTGATGCCTCTCAACTTGTCTGCAGATGCTTCTGCTATCAGGAGGAAATGGCAGCTCCCTCCTTCAGGTTAATCTCTTTCACATGGACCTCCAGTGCAATTTTGCAAAGTTAGGAACCCTTGTCTCAGCACCTCAGCCCGCTTTTCCAATGTTCCACTGAAATCAGTTGATAGCATTCAAGGTGCACCTCCCTTTATGTGGCACATGCTGCCATTTAAATGGTATCACTGATGCACAATTTCTCACCCACCCCATCTGAGAGTAATGCTGGCAGCTTGCCAATTGTATTTAAACACAGTCCATTATTGGTTGACATCCTAAACGCAACACTATTTTGCAGCAGATTTCAGGGTTACTTGAATTACTTGGCTATAATATTCTACTTCCTTCCAGGATCTCCAAACAAAGAAATCTATTCAAACAGTCAAGCAAAAATATCTTTGAATAAGTCACCTGCATAGTGGCAGCAGTGAGCACGAGCTACAAGATGCATTGCAACACCTTGCCAAGTTTCATTCAACAGCGTATTCCAAATTCACGATCTCTACCACCTAGAAGTACAAGGGCAACAGACACATGGGAACAACACCACCTGCAAGTTTCCCTCCAAGGCACACAACATCCTGACTATGGAACTATATTGCTGTCCCTTCACTATCACTGGGATAAAATCCTGGAACTCCTTCCCAAACAGCAGTATGGTTGTATCCACACCAAATGGACTGCAGCGGTTCAAGAAGATGGCTCATCACCACCTTCTCATGGGCAATTAGGGATGGGCAATAAATGTTAACCAAGCTACTGACACTCTCATCGCAAGAACAAATTTTAAAAATGTAATACGTTGACTGGCCACCGGCTTGACTTCATTCTTTGCACAGGATTTAATTCAACACCATTTGCTTATTTTTTGGACACACTTTGCTAGGTTTCAAACAGCCTCCTGCTTTAATTTCATTTTTTTTTTAAAAAAAGGAACTTTACAATATTATCGTAAGTCACCAAAAGCAAGTATCTGAGGAAGTTCTGATGCTGTAGTGGCAGAACTGCCTGCGGCATTAATTAAAGCCTTCCAGAAAAAAAAAAGGTTCTTAAGTAATTTGCGTGATGTTGAAATGTGTCTCCAAAGATTTACCCTATATTTGAAATGGCCATTCCCTATCTACACGGAAAAAAAGGATGAACAGAAAATATTACACACCATGGAATTTACATCATTTTGGAATTCAATGTTGTTACTTATGAATTCTAAAGGGTATTATCAGAATGGTTTGCACACCTGAACTTTCCTTGAATGCTGTACTTAGAGCATTGCTGGTAAAATCACCATGTCATCAAAGCTGATTGTTAGTCATTCTACATCAAAGGCAGCATTGTGAATTTTACAATAAAGATTTCACCTCCCTGCTGTGTATAATGGCTCAGCTATTGTTGCCATGGTAATAGTCTGTCTCTCGCTCTCTCTCTCTCTCTCATCTGACTGATTCAGTCAACCATGTACATTAACTTGCAAACAAGTACTGCTTTCCTAGAATGCTGTGGTCAGTATCCAATTATATTTGCATATTCGTTTCCTCAAGGCAATAAGTTACAAAAAATGGTCCACATCAACTTAGCAGATGCAAAGTTAGCCCAAATTGTTATTAACAAATGTACTATGAAACTCATATTTGTTGAAGGTGGTAAGTAATACATAAGCACATTGCAACTTAGCACCTTCAGGAAATCGTAGGCCTGCACTTCAAAGCTAAACAAAAATCCAAATGCTAACTGTACAAAATTTGATTAAGTTAAAATGCATTACGTTGAATCTCAACAGCAATAGCCAATGCCAGCCTTTAAGCTCTAAATATGCTTTCAGAAATAATGCAAAGAAAATTAAAAGAGTAAC
Source organism: Cetorhinus maximus (assembly GCF_964194155.1). Taxonomy (NCBI): domain Eukaryota; kingdom Metazoa; phylum Chordata; class Chondrichthyes; order Lamniformes; family Cetorhinidae; genus Cetorhinus; species Cetorhinus maximus. The sequence continues at coordinate 51,279,472 of NC_135897.1, read as the reverse complement.
CTACGCAAAATAGCAAATATGCAAACTTCCCAAAATGGAATAATGAATTGTACTCATGCATTTTATTTTGTGTGTTCGTTCTAGTTCTATGCACCGAATTGAGTCTGAGTATACTGGCTTACCTTCACAGCTTCAATCTGAACCAAGCGACATCGTTGCAGTAAATCAACAAAAAGATAAATCAACAGCACCTTGAAATAGTAAAAAAAGACTAAAGTTAAGCCAGTACGATTTGGTCACTTAAAATGTTTTCTGCCAGGATTGAGCTATGAAAAAATCCGTAATATTTGAGCTCTTACTCAATTTAATTTTTCACTCTTACAGTCAAAACATTACAAGTTAGGCTGTATCAAAGAAACATCAAAATCCATTATACTTGACCGACTTTAAGTGGACCAACCCTAATACTTCCAAGAAGGAAATGTCAGGTACTGTACTGATTTTTTAAAAAATGCCTTACAAGAGATGTGATAAATGATTTGTAAAGCATTTTCCATCACTTCAATTCTGAGTAGTCAGAAATGTTGCAATGAACTGAAATCACAAGTAATTTTGAATGGCAAACATTTCTGTTCGTGGATACTTTGTTTTGCTGAATTAATTATCAATCATTCTACTGAAACAAAAGTAAACAAGAAATTAACAAAGAAAATTTAACACCATACCTGCACATCCAAAAAAAACTAACTAATTAGGCAGGATACAGAGTAAATTAACAGTGGAAAGAAAACAAAGATAAACAAATAAGTAAATGGTATCAGATTTTATAAACAAATTCTGAAAATAAGTTTTTAGTGATAAGCATTTATTAAATCAATGTCTAGTCACATACTTTAATAATGGATGGTTGTCTATTAATGAAATTTGAACATGATATAATTAAGAATCAAATAATCACTGAAATTATGCTAAAGTTGGAACCTAACCCTAAAACCTCCACCCACTGTGAGCAAGGCCTTGAGAGAATTATGAGCGTTCGTATAATTACTGAATTAATTTATTGACAATAGTATTATCTATTCTTCAAAACAGTCTATAGGTGATGAAATAAAATATAGTGACACAGCCAGCATCTACCAATTTTCACTACTCTCCTTGGCAAACAATTAACTCCAAAGTTCTCTGTAGTTGTCAGAATTAATGGAAAAATTAATACTCAATCTTGGAAAGTTTGCTATACCTGGATGGTATAAAGTAAAACTATAAATTCATCTTTTTGTATGATTAAACTTTCATGTTCAATTACTGAAAATATTCTTCAAATGAACTCAAAAATCAAAACAATTTTATCAGTATGGTTCTAGTTGTGAGGTGCATCTGCCACATTGCTTTCTACAGTCCCAAAACAATAAAAGATTCAAATTCTATGATTCTTGACCTTCAAAGCATAAGTGGAAAATAATTGTTCACAACAGCATTTTCACATACAGAACACATGGAAACATTTTAATCTAGTAGAATTCCACAGCATTTCCTAATACAAGGAATAATGTTAGGATACATCTGCCTCTAAATGTTGAATGTCAGGTCAGTTATCTACAGTAGTCACTTTCTGAATTACCTACCTGCATAAAGAATCCAGTTATGAATGAAACCAAAAATGGCTGCAGTCCAGCATGCGCAACTGTGCCAGGTAAACCTGCAATAGAAAAAAATGGTATTCATAGCTCTACAGACATATTGGTCCTGCTATTTATGTGGAGGCAGGCAGGGGTCACAGAAGCAAGAAGATAACCCAGTAATGGCAGGGTCATAGAGGCCCTGTCAAATTTAGCAGGGCCTCATCATAATATTTTTCTTCTGCTTACTGCCGGCAACCAGCCAAATTGACAGACTAACTGGTTGCTGGACTGGAAAACAAATAGCAGGAGGCTGCAACCTTGAGGATAGTCCCTAGAAATTGGGAGGATGCAGGAGGAAAAGATTGAGGTTTGGTGGATCAAATAAAATATGATAGTGATGGCAGGACGGGTGATGTGTTGCTGCTGCAGCATGTGGAACCTGCTGGACACCAAGGTGATCCAAAGCGAACACATCTGTAGTAAGTGTTTGCAGCTCGAGAAACTTTGGATCAGAGTTGAGGAGCTGGAGTCCGAGCTGCAGACATTGCACCACATCAGGGAGGGGGTAAGTTACCTGGATAAGTTACCTAGACACTTTGCTCAAGGAGGCGGTCACATCCCACAGGTTAGGTAATTCAAACTTGGTCTGTGATCAGGGACAAGAGGGTGTGACTGCAGGTGAAGCAGATATGGAGACCCAGGGGTAACGTTCGAGGAGCCTCGGCAACTGCAATTGCCCAACAGTTACGAGGCTCTTGCAAGCTGTGTGTGACAAGAGTGGGAACTGCAGGGAGGATGAGTGAACCGACCATGGCACAGGGAGCCATTTAAGGGGGTGAGGAAATAGGAAAGTAGTAATGGTAGGGAACGGTATAATTAGGGGGATAGATACTGTTCTCTGCAGCCATGAGTGAGAGTCCTGAAGGCTGTGTTGCTTGTCCGGTGCCAGGGTTAAGGACATCTCCTCAGGGCTGGAGAGGAACTTGAAAGTGGGAGGGGAGGGATCCAGTAGTCATCCTCCACGTTGGTACCAACGACCTTGATAGGGCTAGAAAGGAGGTTGTGCTGAAAGAATCTGAACAGTCAGGAGCTAAATTAAAAAGCAGAACCTCCAAGGTAATAATCTCAGGATTACTACCTGAACAACGGGCAAACTGGCATAAGGTAAATAAAGTCAAGAAGTTAAATGTGTGGCTCAAAGATTGGTGTGGGAGAAATAGGTTTCAGTTCATGGGGCACTGGCACCAGTACTGGGGTGGAAGGGAGCTGTTCCGGTGGGATGGGGTTCACTTGAACCATGCTGGGACCCGTGTCCTGGCGAATCGAATAGCTAGAGCGGGAGTGGGGGCGGGCGGGGGGGTTTCTGAAGAGGGGATACGTAGGCTTACAAAGCAAAAGGATATGGCAGTATTGCTGGGCAGCCATTTTGGTAACGATACCTGGAGTGAGTGTGACAGGAATGGACAGAGTGTTCAAACATAAAAGAACAGCAGCAAATAGGGCAAAGGGGGGAAAAATAGCAAAAAGGCAAAATTAAAGGCTCTTTACTTAAATGCACATAGTATTCAGAACAAGATAAATGAATTAACAGCACAAGTAGAGGTTAATGGGTATCATCTTATAGCCATTACAGAGACATAGTTACAAAGAGATCAAAGCTCAGAACAAAATATTCAGGTGTATGTGACTTTTCGAAAGAATAGGCAGGAAGGAAAAGGTGGTGGGGTAGCTTTGTTAGTACGAGATGGAATAAGTGTGATAGCAAGAAATGATCTTGGATCGAAGATGCAGAATCCATATGGGGGGTGGTAAGAAATAACAAGGGGAAGATGACACTGGTAGGAGTAGTCTATAGGCCACCTAACGATAGCTATATTGTAGGACAGAGAATAAATCAGAAGGTAATAAGGGCATCTAAAAAAGGCAATACACTAATCATGGGTGACATTAATCTTCATGTAGATTTGGAAAATCAAATTGGCAGAGGTAGCCACGAGCAAGAATTTAGAGCGTATTCGGAACAGTTTCCTAGAACAATATGTTGTGGATCCAACCAGGGATCAGGTTATTTGGCTCTGGTAATGTGTGATGAGGTGTGTTTAATAAATTATCTCAGATCCCTAGGAAACAAACAGTGACTAGAACATGGAAGAATTTAGCATTCAGTTTGAGAGTGAGAAACTTGGGTCAGAAACAACTGTGCTAAACTTAAATAAGGGTAATTACAAAGGAATGAGGGCAGAGTTGGCTGGAGTGGACTGGGAAAGGAGTTTAGCAGAAAAGACGGTTGATGAACAAGGCAGACATTTAAGAAAATAGTTCATGACTCACAACAAAGATATATCCTAGTAAGGAAGAGGGATTCAAGGAAGGAAATAAACCAACCATGGTTAACCAAGGGAGATGAGGATAGTATCAAATTGAAAGAAAAAACATACAATGTAGCAAAGATTAGTGGTAAGTCAGAGAATTGAGAAAGTTTTAAAAACCAACGAAAGATGCCCAAAAAAAAATTAAAGAGGGGGAAAAATAAACTCTGAGGGTAAACTAGCAAGCAATATAAAAACGGACAGTAAGAGCTTCTTTGATTATATAAAAAGGAAGAGAGAAGTCAAAGTGAACATGAGCCCCTTAAAGAATGAGGCTGGGGAGAAAATAATGGGGAACCTGGAAATAGCAGAGGAGTTGAATAAATATTTTGCATTATCTTCATGGTAGGAAACCCTAATAGCATTCCAAAAATACTAAATAATCGAGGGGGGTGGGGGGAAATAAATACAATAACTATGATGAGAGAAAAAGTACTAAGAAAACTAATGGGGCTAAAGGCCGATAAGTCCCCTGTACCTATATATATAAATATATAAAAACAAAAAACTGCGGATGCTGGAAATCCAAAACAAAAACAGAATTACCTGGGAAAACTCAGCAGGTCTGGCAGCATCAGCGGAGAAGAAGAGTTGACATTTCGAGTCCTCATGACCCTTCAACAGAACTGAGTAATATTAGGAGAGGGGTGAAATATAAGCTGGTTTAAGGTGGGGGGAGAGAAGTTGGGGGGTGGGGGGGGGAGGTGGTTGTAGGGACATGCAAGCAGTGATAGGAGCAGATAATCAAAAGATGTCACAGACAAAGGAACAAAGAGGTGTTGAAGGTGGTGATATTATCTAAACGAATGTGCTAATTAAGAATGGATGGCAGGACACTCAAGGTACAGCTCTAGTGGGGGTGGGGTGGAAAGACTAACAGGGCATTAAAAGTATAGATTTAAAAATAATGAAATTAGGTGGGAAAAGAAAAATCTATATAAATTATTGGAAAAAACAAAAGGGAGGGAGAAGAAACGGAAAGCGGGTGGGGATGGAGGAGGGAGATCAAGATCTAAAGTTGTTGAATTCAATATTCAGTCCGGAAGGCTGTAAAGTGCCTAGTCGGAAGATGAGGTGCTGTTCCTCCAGTTTGCGTTGGGCTTCACTGGAACAATGCCGCAAGCCAAGGACAGACATGTGGGCAAAAGAGCAGGGTGGAGTGTTAAAATGGCAAGCGACAAGGAGGTTTGGGTCTTTCTTGCGGACAGACCGCAGGTGTTCTGCAAAGCGGTCGCCCAGTTTACGTTTGGTCTCTCCAATGTAGAGGAGACCGCATTGGGAGCAACGAATGCAGTAGATTAAGTTAGGGGAAATGCAAGTGAAATGCTGCTTCACTTGAAAGGAGTGTTTGGGCCCTTGGACGGTGAGGAGAGAGGAAGTGAAGGGGCAGGTGTTGCATCTTCTGCGTGGGCATGGGGAGGTGCCATAGGTGGGGGTTGAGGAGTAGGGGGTGATGGAGGAGTGGACCAAGGTGTCCCGGAGGGAACGATCCCTACGGAATGCCGCCAGGGGTGGTGAAGGGAAGATGTGTTTGGTGGTGGCATCATGCTGGAGTTGGCGGAAATGGCAGAGGATGATCCTTTGAATGCGGAGGCTGGTGGGGTGATAAGTGAGGACAAGGGGGACCCTATCATGTTTCTGGGAGGGAGGAGAAGGCGTGAGGGCGGATGCACGGGAGATGGGCCGGACACGGTTGAGGGCCCTATCAACGACCGTGGGTGGAAAACCTCGGTTAAGGAAGAAGGAGGACATGTCAGAGGAACTGTTTTTGAAGGTAGCATCATCAGAACAGATGCAACGGATGCGAAGGAACTGAGAGAATAGGATGGAGTCCTTACAGGAGGCATGGTGTGAGCAGCTGTAGTCGAGGTAGCTGTGGGAGTCGGTAGGCTTGTAATGGATATTGTCCCCTGTACCTGATGGGTTGCATCTTAGGATATTAAAGGAAGTAGCTACACAGGCACTGAATGCACAGGTAGTAATCTTCCTAGAATCTTTAGATTCTGGAAAAGTCCTAGAGGATTGGAAAACCGCCAATGTAACACCCTTGTTAAAAAAGGGAGGGAGACAAAAAACAAGTTAACTTTTGGCCAGTTTGCTTAAAGTCTGTCATTGGGAAAATGTCTATAATAAAAAAGGTAATAGCAGAGCATTTAGAAATGCACAATATAATCAAGCAGAGTCAGCATGGCTTCATGATGGGGGAATCATGCTTGACAAATTTATTAGAATTCTTTGAGGAGGTAACAAGCAGAAGGGGAACCAGTAGACGTAAAATATTTGGATTTCCAAAAGGCGTCTAATAAGGTACTGCAAATAAGGCTACTTAATAAGATAAGAGCCCATGGTGTTGGGTGTAATATATTAGCATGGATAGAGGATTGGCTAACTAATAGAAGACAGGGTTAGGGTAAGGGGAGCATTTTCAGGATGGCAACCTGTAACTAGTGGAGTGCCACAGGGATCAGTGCTGGGGCCACAATTATTTACAATATATATTAATGACTTGATGAGGGAAATGAATGTACTATCGCCAAGTTTGCCGATGACACAAAAATAGGTGGAAAGGCAAGCGGTGAGGATGGCACAAAGAGTCTACAGAGGGGTATAGACAGGTTAAGTAAGTGGGCAAAAACATGGCAGATGGAATATAATATGGTAAATATGAGTTTATGCACTTTGGAAGGAATAGAGGAGCTGAAGATTATTTAAATGGAGAAAGACTGCAGAAATCTGCAGCACAGAAGGATTTGGGGGTCCTTTGCATGAATTCCAACAAGCTAGCATACAAGTCCAGCAGGTAATAGGGAAGGCAAGTGGAATGTTGGCCTTTATTTCAAAGGTCATGGAGTATAAAAATAGGGAAGTCTTGCTAAAACTATACAAGGCATAGTTAGACCACACCTAGAATACTGTGAACAGTTTTGGTCCCCTTATTTAAGGAAAGATATACTTGCATTGGAGGCAGTCCAGAGAAGGTTCACTAGAGTTGATCCTGGGTATGGAAGGATTTTCTTATGAGGAGAGGTTGAGTAGGTTGGGCCTGTACTTATTGGAGTTTAGAAGAATGAGAGGTGACCTTATTGAAACATATAAAAGATTCTTAGGGGGCTTGACAGGGTAGATGCTGAGAGGTTGCTTCCCCTTGTGGGAGAGTCTAAGACCAGAGGGCATAATCTCAGAGTAAGGGATCACCTATTTAAGACAGAGATGAGGAGGAATTTCTTCTCTCAGAGGGTAGTGAATCTGTGGAATTCTTTACCACAGAGGGCTGTAGAGGCTGGGTCAATAAGTGTATTCAAGGCTGAGGCAGACAGATTTTTAATCAGTAAGGGAATCAAGGGTTATGGGGAAAAGGCAGAAAAGGGGAGTTGAGGATTATCAGGTCAGCCATGTTCTCATTGAATGGCAGAGTAGACTCGATGGGCCGAATGGCTTACTTCTGCTCCTACATTTTATGGTCTTATGGGGTGGAAAGAGAGGGAGGGAGGGAGTGTGCAAGAGACCGGAGTTTGGAGGGGGTGGTGGGGATGGCAGAGGCGTGGAAGATGGTATTTGACATAAGGATATACAAGAAATTGTTTTTTAAAACACTAGTAGATTTTGTTAAAATGCATAATTTTAAGATTAATATGTTTTAGGATTGTGAGTTTTACTTTATAAGATATGATTCTGGTTCGGGAGACTATGATTTTAAATGTGGGATAGATGAAAGAAAGCTTGGCCTGGGTAGTTTATCAGATACCCTGGAGTTGCAGTTCAAGTGGGAAGCTCTATTGTGTTGCTGGGATGGTGGTGGGAGGCATTCACACCTGGGATTATAGCCTTTTGTCTGTGACATCTTTTGATTATCTGCTCCTATCACTGCTTGCTTGTCCCTACAACCACCCACCCCCCCCCCACCCCCACTCAACTTCTCTCTCCCCCCGCCCACCTTAAACCAGCTTACATTTCACCCCTCTCCTAACTATACTCAGTTCTGTTGAAGGGTCGTGAGGACTCGAAACGTCGACTCTTTTCTTCTCCACTGACGCTGCCAGACCTGCTGAGTTTTTCCAGGTAATTCTGTTTTTGTTTTTGTTTTTGTTTAGGATTATAGCAACCTCGCATATCTCTCGAGGAAACAGGTTTTCCGTAGAAATCTCAGGAGGGGATTTAAAGATAAGGTGTAAACCAGGGAATTTAAATTCATCATATAATTTCATCAGATCAAAGAAAGGTTTGAAGGCACTAGTAAACAAAGGAAGGTTTTAAAGTATCCACATATTTTTCAGAGCAAAGGACACGTTTAAAATTAAAGTTAATTAATTGGCATTTCCATTTGGGAACAGGGCGTGTGTGTTGCTGTAGAGGTGGTTTGTAGGGGTTAGGTAGCTGTTTTTGGTTTGGTATATCTCTGCTGTATTGGTCAGTCTGTGTTAGGAGCAGCTTGGAGGAGGCAGAGACAGGTTCTGCCAGTGACCAGGACGAGGAGCAGAGGGCCTTGGGTTGATTCCATGAGAACAGAATAACCTCAAGTAACTGTAGTGTAAAAAAAAATCCTGATTGAAATTACAAGTAGAACGTTGAGTGTTCCGTTCCGGATTTTGGTTTAAAGAAGTGCTTACGAGATATAGTGTTAACAATGTTTGGTCTTTTTTGTTTTATTGGAAGAAGTTTTCTTGATTTTTAACTCAAATTGCTTTTTAAAAAAAAGTTACCAGCATCTACTGAGATTGTAACAATTTTACGAAGCATTATTCCTGCTAGGTCACAGTTCATGCTCTCTGCTAACAACAATCTCTGGTGTCTCTATGTTTGTGGTTTCACTATCATGGTAGTTTTTTGCTTCATTGGAGTACGATCTGCACATTTAAAGAAAGGCTCCGCCAGTGTCTTGTGGATATGTTTGCTGCTTAAAATTGGAAACCGTGACGAGTTGGTGGGATTAGGTAATTTGATATTGTAACCACTGAGTTCTTGCAAGTGAGTGACGAATGTATGTGAAAGTGATGCAAAAGCTGTTTAATGAAATTCATAAAGAAAAGCAAGTACCTGAAGACACAGAAAAGAAAAAAAAAACGTAAAGGTGGTGCTTAGTAAAGAAACAGCTAGCTTTACACTGGCATGAAGTTTATGATAAGTCAAATTTTGGAGAAATTTATAAAACGCAACTTCCATGATTACAACAACTTCATAGATTTTAAGCAGGCATTTGACATATTCTGGCAAGAAGGGATATGGTATGTCCTGAGGATGTAAATACGAGGAGCTCATGAACTTCTTTGCCACTAAAATTGATCAGCTGCCTTTGCCACTTCCCCCTCTTTCCCTATCCACCAGGCCAGTTTTTCAGTTGGTAGTGGGATCGGGGCTGGGTGATCGGGGCTGGTATTGACCCAGCCTCTACAGCCCTCTGCGGAAAATAATTCCACAGATTCACTACCCTCTGAGAGAAGAAATTCCTCTTCACCTCTGTCTTAAATGGGCAACCCCTTACTCTGAGATTATGCCCTCTGGTCCTAGACTCTTTTTCAAACTTGTCAATAGAAATCTTTTTTTCATCTTCCAAGAAACCCAGGATAAACAGCCTTCCATTTGCTTAGGGCAGTTTCTCCATAACTGATTCATCTGTCTCACTCTATGCATTGTATGGATCGACAAAAGACTCTTCTCACCTCTCATCTCATCACCTCATTTGCTCACCCACAATTATAATGACCATTTTCACTGCAGCCATTTTGAGTCTATAAAATTAATTTAGTTCTCTTATCTTCCAATAAATCTCATCTTTAGTCTCTTTGCCATATTTTTCAGATTCTTGCACTGGTTGTTTATCCAGTTGTTCTCATTTCTCTTGGCTTTCAACTTCATCCCTCTGGTTAACCTGTTGTACTCAGTTCTCATATTGTGATCTGTTTTATGTTCACTTTAAGATTTCTTCATTTTTCACTTAACTCAAGGGCTTCTTCTGTTATCAATTTACATTTCTTGAAATCCAGTTTTGTTCTGCAGGAAAGAAATACTGGCATTGGAAGCGGTCCAGAGAAGGTTCATTAGGGTTGATCCTGGGTATGGAGGGATTTTCTTATGAGGAGAGGTTGAGTAAGTTGGGCCTGTACTCATTGGAGTTTAGAAGAATGAGAGGCGACCTTATTGAAACACAGAAGATCCTTAGGGGGCTTGACAGGGTAGATGCTGAGAGGTTGCTTCCCCTTGTGGGAGAGTCTAGGACCAGAGGGCATAATCTCAGAGTAGGGGTTGCCCATTTAGGACAGAGGTGAAGAGGAATTTCTTCTCTCAGAGGGTAGTGAATCTGTGGAATTCTTTTCCGCAGAGGGCTGTAGAGGCTGGGTCAATAAGTACTGAGGTCAATAAGTACTTGACAATAAGTCAAGGCTGAGACAGATAGATTTTTAATTAGTAAGGGAATCAAGGGTTATGGGGAAAAGGCAGGAAAGTGGAGTTGAGAATTATCAGATCAGCCATGGCAGAGCAGGCTCAATGGGCTGAATGGCCGACTTCTGCTCCTACGTCTTATGGTCTTATTAAATGAATAATCCATTAAAAAAATCTCCTCTCAATTGTCCCTTCTTTAAGGCGAATAGCCCCAGGTTGTTCAATTGATCCTCCTCACTGAAGTCCCTTATTCCTGGAACATCTCTAATGATTTCACATCCTTCCAAAATGTGGTGCCAACAATTCGACACAATACTCCAGCTGAGGCAAACTTAGTGCAGTGGTTCCTCATAACCTTCTTGCTTTTTTACACTATGCTTCTTTTTACAATGCCCAGAGTTCTCTATGCCTTTTTAACCAATTTCTCAATCTGTCTTGCCACCTTCAATGATTTGTACACATAGATCGCTAGGTTTTTCTGTTCCTGCATCACTTTAGAATTTCACCCTTTATTTTACCTCTCTTTATCCTACCAAAATGTATCACCTCACAATTCCCTGCATGAAATTCAATCTGCCACCTGTCTGTCCGTTCCATAAGCCTATGTCCTCAAACTCTATCGCAATCTTACTCCCAGTTCCAATACTTCCAAGCTTTGTATCATTTGCAAATTTTGAAACTGTGCCCTGCACACCCAAGTCTAGGTTATCAATATACATCAAGATAAGCAGTGGTCCTAGCACTGACCCCTGGGGAAACACCATAGTATACCATCCTCTATGTTAATTCCAGTAATTGTGTGTTGAGGAAGAACAAGTCTAAAGCTAACCTGTACCTTAAACCAGGTTTATTTCCAGTACAGCAAAAGTAAAGTCACAGATTCTCCCAGATCCTCCCAGGCATGCAGAGTGAATTGGTTTATATACTCTTGCCATGATTCCCTAATCCTTCCCCAGTTGGGGACAGCTGTGCTTAATTATCAACTTGCATGTATTCTAATGAAGCACAATTTCAACGTTAATAATTCCCCTTCTTAAGCAAAAAAAGACACAAGTGCATTTCGTTTTCAGAAAAATACGTAAAAGATAAAAAAATGAATCAAAAAAACTCACATCCTGAGTCATCCTTATTCTAATGCCCCCAACAATTTTTCACTGCAAGCATTCCTTTTGGTGAAACAGTCTGATAACTGATAACTTGTATCAACCCACTGGAGCTTAGAGCTCTCCTTTTTCTCCACCATTTGTTTTAGACTTACAATATCAATCCATAATCTTTTTTTTACTCTTACTCTTTGTGGAGTGTACATTATCCCAAAGGGATCGATTGTCAATATAGCACTCTATTGGGATATCTCCTTCATCATTTCCCCCATGTAGTATTTCCTCTAATGTTTTAGATAACATGTCTACTAATGCGAGTCTCAGCAGCCAGAGTGCTTTTCACTACTCACCTTATTTTCTTGGCTTCCCAAACCAAGGGATAACACTTCCCCATTTTCACTCAAGAAATATTATAAAACCTGCTGCACTTGTAAACCCATCAATGAAGTGTGTGAGGGAGGCGTCACTGAACACAATCAATTTTATATTCTTGGCATCACCTAAAGATGGAAGCTCGAGTACACGTTTCTCCATCTTTAACCTTTTTAATGTTTTGTTCGCCCATAAGATATCCTGCATCTTGGGATGTTTCATTATCGTACTCAGTTCAAGAACATCAAAACTTGCATCCAGTCTCGTCTGAACGCCCAGCCAGTTCAATTGATCAACAAGACTTCGCAGCTGTGCTTTTTTCATCCAAGGTCTGCTCAACAATAGAGGTATCTCAATCGTGATCATATCAGTACTGATGAGGAGACTGACCCCAGCTATCTTGCAAGGGGGGACAACTCTTTTGGAAGACATTAGGGTGTTATCATCCCCAAACCTGAAGCAGGTAGAGCTTCCATAATCCTTAATCTTCCGTCAATCTGCATCATCGAGAAATTCCAGGTAGCAGTTAAGCCAATCCACTCCACATACTGTGGAAGTGCAACTGCTATCCAGCACGGTGCTGTTGAATGAATCAGCAATCAAAATACTCCTCGCTGGATTCAAACTCCCAGTGACCAATGCAATCCCTTCATGGCAGTCACCATCCTCATTTTCAGCCTCGAAATTCTGTTTCATGCGTTATTTCAAAAACACGATTCTTTCACTGCGGGCAATTCATTGCATAATGATACTTAGAATCACGCCGATCAACTATTCCCCGTGCATTTCTCGGGTTCAAACACCTACAGTCACCATCCCAGACCTGCTTTTTGTCTCGGCTCTCAAATTGGCTGAAAGTGCAGCCATCTTCAGACCACCGTATCAGCAACCCTAACCTGGTACTGGAATCTGCGTTTAATGTTTTGTTGATCCTGGAATTCAGCCACCAATGAACCCTCCATCCTTTGCTTTACTGAACAGCTGCCTGCATTTGATAGGAAAGTAGCTGGAAATGACTGTTTTCCCAATTTTTTTTTTTAGGGCAGCAGCCACTTGGTCTAGGAGAGTGCCTTTCTCATGGAAGTGAACCCCTGTCAATACCAAATCTCGAATGGCATGCGGAATGCACGCACAATCGAGTAACTTAAATGCCAATACAGACTCTGGGATTTCAAGGTTAAACTTTGTCGGTCTCTTATATCACTTATCAAAGTCCACAATATATTCCTCCATAGACTGCTCATCTGGTTTCTTAAATCCATAAAAGGTTAACCATGCTTCATATGCTTCCAACATGTCATCCTTTTTATAAAACCTATCCAAAAATTGTATTGGAAGGGCCAATCCCTCTTCGGGATCCAAGTCATTCACCTCTAATTCTGAAAATGCTTTACTCCCAATCTTACTTTTTGTTGATAGTGACAAAGCCAAAGCCATACCTTGATTCTTTTGGGGTAACCAAGTAACCCGTATCCACATCTCAACAAGCGAAAATGAACAAAGGCAGCATTTCATCAAAGATCTATTTGAAAGGACTTCCAGATAACTGCTGTGACCAGTGAGCTGTCAGATCAACAGCATCAAGACCTTTGCAAACTTTATCTTTTTTTTAAAAAAGGTGTTCCCTTACACAAACCTCTGCAGAGACCTTATTTGTCTTGCCCTCTTTTGTGTGTGCGCACGTGTGTGTGTGTGTGTGTGTGTGTGTGTATATATGTATATATTGGGATTTTTTTTAAAAATAGGGTAAATCATTACACTTCTGAAACATAAATTTTATGTTAACCAGTTTTGCAACTTTTTTCTAAAAATAAGTTTTGTTTCGTTATAAATCAATTATTCTCAGTTTATTGAAAGAAGCCTGGTTAAAGATTCTTTTATTCTGGGTCTAGCAGTAGTGAAGGTAAACAATTGGCTAATTTGGTGAGTGAATTAAACAAGTTGGCTAATTTGGTGAGGGAATTAAACAATTACACTATTGCTGCGACCTGTGGAGTAGCGGGGCTATAGAATCTGTGCACTATTCCCATCCCGGTTGTAACACACTCTAGTCTGAAAAACAATCATTCACCATTACTTTCTGTTTCATGTCACTCGGCAAACTTCATATCCATGCTGCCACTTTCCATTTGATCCATAGTCTTCAACTTTGTTGGTAAGCCTATCATGTGGCACTTTATCAAGCACCTTTTGAAAGTTCACCAATACCACGTTGACCGCATTATTCTCTTCAACCCTTTCTGCTACCTCATGAAGAAACTCAATCAAGTCCAACATGATTTGCCTTTAACAAATCCATCTCGTGTCATGAAGATATTAATGTGTATAATGTTACTGGAATTTTCTTTTAAGCAGAGGTCTAGTCTGTGTGTGTGTTAATTGGATTAAAGCCAGCTAGTCTGGGTGCTTTGATGTAGTTTTGAGATATAAACAGAGAGGTAAAGAGTACTTTTGCATTTTGTTGAATAGAGCATTCAAAGACTGGGGGTGAAATCTTGCACCTAGACAGGAGACACCAAGCAAAGCTTATATTGCTAATAAAATTGGTACTATGAAAGGGGTTCAAAGGCTTGGTGATATAATGAAAATTTATATTTAAAAGCGAAGGCTGGGTAGAACCTGAGTGAAGTTTGTGTGTGGAAGTCAGAGGCATGGAATATCTAAGCAGCTGTAAGCCTACAAATGTCTGCAAAGGAACCAAATTGAAAGGAACCTAATTTTCAATTGTTAGAGTGAAAATGCTTTGCCTGGTGTCTGGTTAAGTCTATTTGTTGTTGTTGCCTTAGTGGAGATTAATTTGGGAATTTGTTACAAGTTATGATAGTAGTAATTTGTAGACATGTGTATATGTTTAAAACCTTGTTGTAAATTAATAAATGTTTCATTTGATTTTATATAAAAACCTCTCGAGAACTGGTGGTCTTATTCCTGAATTTAGAGCTGCAACTCAAAACATACCAATTGACAGTTGTTTAAAGTTTCCCTCTGGGATTTTAAAAATAACAGCCTTTACCAACTGCTGTGTCATAATATCTGGTAAAATTTACAATTCTACAGTCCTCTGGGACCACACCCCCTCCCACAATAACCGTCTATAAGGAATATTGGAAGATTATAGCCAATGTCTCTGCAATTTCCTCCCTTACTTCCCTCAGCATCCTCTGATGCATTCAAATTCTTTCTTGGTGACTTGTCAACTGTAAGTACAGCCAGCCTGAAACCTCCTTTTCTTCCACTTTGGTAAATATAGATGCAAAATACTCATTTATTACCCAAGCCAAGCCCTCTGTTTTCATGTGTAGAAGCCCTTTTTGGCCTGTAATTGGTTCCAGCCCTCGTCTTACTACACTTTCTCTATATATGCCTATAGAAGACATTTGGATTCCCTTTTATGTTGGCTGCCTGTCTTTTTTTATATTTCCTCCTTGCTTCTCTTATTACCTTTTTCACTTGCCTTCTGAACTTTTTATATTTAGCCTGGTTCTCACTTGTATGATCAATATGACATCTGTCATATTGCCTCCTGGAAGTAACCTAATTAAATTATTTTATAAGCAATTACCTAAAATAAACTCTGACAGGATACAAATAAATGGTTACTCTATGGATGGCTATTACATAATTTATTACATTGAACAAGTAAGTAAATAAATCAACTACCTTTTGGTATCTATAAATAATTAAATCAGTGACTGAGTAAAATAGATTCTGAATTGGCTTGAATAAGTAAATAACTTCCTGGGTGAGGATAAAATGGAAGTAGATTAACAAATAAATTCTCATCTGAGTTGAATAAATTGAGCAACTAGATATTATTCCCAAATGAAAATACAACACATTTCATTAGTTAACTTAGTCATTCTATTAAGCTACAGCCTTTGACCAAGTGGCTCCATTCATATTGAGAACACCTTTCATGTTAACTTATTGCTTCTTTTACCAGAGCCCATTGTCTTCTATTCCTATGTGTTAATAATTGTTTAGCAATTTTCTTCAAATTCCTCTCATTTATTTTGCTGCTTCATCTGTATCACAGAGAGTTTTCTCTTGGTGCATTGTCCATAGGCTGTTTTCACTCCACTTCACCCAAGAATCTACCACTGAAAACAGTGTTGTGCTGTAATGGTGCTTCAGAAACAAGGATTTTGAGAGAATTTTAAGCTCTGAGGACCTGATTGGTTTTACAATATGAAGGGAAGCTATTAAACTGCAGCTTAAACCACTGCCCTAACCTATCTCCTGTATTCTTCCATTTAAAATACTTAATTTTAAATGCACACAGGGTCAGTTGCACATCAAATAACATAACTGGAGAAAGATATTGATGCTGGGATGAATCAGTATCAATGTTATATGTTAAATCAGTTGTTTAACAAGCTCCGGTGCTGTTAGCAACATTCTTAAAAATGTTATTTCTGATACAGAAACAATGCCACCTTAAAATGGATTGAGCAAAACAAAAGGAGGGTTTTATCATTGAGACACCCTCTAAGATTTGTTAGAAATACAACGCAACATGGACGTCAATGCTAGATACATCATAACAAGATTAATACATTGCAGGTATCCAATTCGCCAAGACTCCTTTGACAGCACCTTCCAAATCCACGATCTCTACCATCTAGAAGGTCAAGGGCAGCAGATGCATGGGAACACCACCACCTGCAAGGGTCCCTCCAAGTCACACATCATCCTGACTTGGGACTATATCGCTGTTCCTTCACTGTCACTGGATCAAAATCCTGAAGCTCTCTACCTAACAGCACTGCGGGTGTACCTACACCACATGGACTGCAGTGGTTCAAGAAGGTGGCTCACCACTACTTTCTCAAAGGCAATTTGGAATTGGCAATAAATACTGGCTTGGCCAGTGATATCCACATCCCATGAACAAATACAAAAAGTAAACATTAAAATGAAGTAGACTTACCTAATATTCCTGTCCCCAAGATACAGGCAATTGAAATGAAATCTGAAAAAAAATGAAATAAAAAAATAATTTACCAACTGTTTAAACACTAAAGTTTACCATACAAAATAAAAATCTGGATTTTGAGTTCAGTGGCAAAGCAACGGTGCATGCTGTTGACCTTTAAGAAACTGCCAACACAGATCCACCGATCTCTGTGGCATAATTTACCCTTTCCAGACAGCAGTTTAAATCTGGTGCCAAGTCAAGGAGATCTTTTGGTGTTCATAGCGCTGATGCCAGCAAGCGGGTAAGCTGCCAATCACAGTGAAGTATTCAAAAGCCACAAACCAGGAAGTTAAAACCACTTAAATCCTTCAGTTAGAACTTAAATTTTCAAATAGCATTAAAAAAATTGAAGATAGAAACTAAAATAGACTAAATTTAATCATTTTTAAAGTTACGTGGAATTTAATATTATGAAGAAATTTGGGAATCCACAACTATAAAATTAGCATCTCAGGACCAGTGAGAGCGTTTAGCTGTAATTAAGAAGTTAGCAGGCTGTTAAAAATCCAGTTACAGCCCGTTCAACAAGGTGTGACTTTTTCAAGAAATTTTACAGCAAGACTAACAGTTTATGGATGGAAGTTCTCATCAATTCAATTGATTTCCCATTGATTGCAGACTGGGGTTGCCTCAACACCACACCCTGTGGATAAACATATATTCACTGCACATGTGCAGGCTCCAGAAGTCGCTGTCAGTTTCAGTGGAGTAATGGTTCCGAATGCTGCTAGTGTCGTCGTTATTACTGCCGGAAAAATTGGGCCAATGTGACATAATTCTCACATAAGACGAAAATGAATTCAAAATTGCCAGAAACAAGTGTAAATTTGGCCAGTAGTATAGTATGTCAATTGCATGCAATTTCACAATGTGCAGCTTTTACCATCAGCACTTCAGCTGAAACCTAAGGAATGCTGGCACCTAAAGTTAAATAGTCATAATGCACAGAAACATTTTTTGGGCGCTTTGGAAAGTCTTTGGGGCAGAAAAAAAGGTCAAGCAAAACTAAACCAAAATGTTCAGTCACCAAACTGAGTCTGGAGGCAATGACAAAACAGCACAGCACCCAACCCTGTTTCATGGTTAGTAGTGCTGCATGTGATGCTTTTGTGAAGGGTTTGCCACTGTCCTATCGGACAGCATGGCAGTGCTTTTAGAAGACGGGAGTAGATTTAAGGTTGCAGTTAACTATTACTGTCATTGACTGTTTCTGTGCTATGATGCCATTGGCTGTTTCTGTCCCATAATGCATGCTAACTACAGTAGATAAGACAGTCTGACTGATTCTGTTGATTGCTGTGAAACCAGTTCCGCACAATCACCATCAAACCCTGCAGTTGTGCTTGGTGGCAATATGACTACTCAGAGTTTACTGACTGTTGGTCACCAAAATATGCCTTTTTTCTACCAATGTCTGGAACAGTTATTCATGTTATTACAGTCAGGTGAGAAGTGGTAGAATGGATCCCCTCTTTTACTACTCCTCAGTTGACCACAACAGGTTTTTTTTTTAAAAGGAATTTGCTTGGTAATTCAGTGAGTGTTCAAGTGTTTAAGTGCTGTGACTGTAAAAGACATACCCTAACAGGTTTTCTTGTAAGTTTTTAAAAAGGAAAGGAAATAGGATTTATTATATTTAACACAAACTAAAAAACATCAACTCTCACTTGCACACGCATTCAATAGTACACACACAGACATGCAGAGATGTAAGTTACAAAGTGGAAGGGAAAGTTAAATTGTTTAAGAGTCAAAAAAAAGTCAGTTATATACGGATCATGTAGATTGATGACTTGGATGGTTTCGGAATGAGCTTGATGGTCTTTCTGGATTCTATGTTGAGACGATTTTAAAAATGCTGGCGGACCATTTCTAACTTTTCTTCTGGGTCAGCAGCTGCTGGGTTGATTTTTTAATGCACTGCCAGGGTGTATGGATGGTCAAAAAACAGGCATGGTACAAGCTTGCAGGATGGACGGAATGAGATTAAGAGCCCACTCCGGTCTTTCTGATCTCATACTCGACTCCTTCTTCTGGCTGGCCTGGAGAAAAGCAGTTTCTTAAACACAGAGTCAGAAAGAGATGGCTCGCAGGAATTAGAAGGAATAAATTCCTATTTGCCTGCTCTCGAAAATTATGCTGAACACTTCCGACCATCGGAGTTGCTTGGGGCCTGCATCGAAGACTCCTCACAGGCCCCAGCAAAGTGCAGCTCTGGCGGATGCAGCAGTAGCTGCCGTAAAGCAGGTAAGTTTAAAGGTCCCTTGAAATTGACAGGCTAGGGAGAAGGTAAGTGTCTAAGGTGAGTGGGTAGGATTTGGGGGGTGGGAGGGGGAAGAAATCGGAGGTCGAGGGGGTTGGTTGAAGAGGTTGGGTGTTGTGGGTGGTCGGGGGGGGTGTGGGGGGAGTCCCGTTCAGGGTCGGTCTGGGTTTTTACAATAGTTACCCAGAAGTTAGAAGAGGTTTTAACTCTTCTAACTTTTTCTGGGTAATTATTGGTGTAACCATGGTGGAGCCATCTGAAGTTTGCGATTTAAATCGCATATTTGGATGATCTCCACAGCACAGCAATTGTCCAGTGGAATTTTGCACTTGTAGGCAATTGCCATGCAAACCTTTACTTGGGAACCTCCAAGAAGGATTCCCCAGCATATATATGGGGTACTCACCAAATCTGACACTTGGGAGCTTGGGAGTTATGGCCCATTATCCCCTCTCACAAACTGGTCCGTTGCCCAAACATTGTCATAGCAAGCTGACTGTAGATCCATTGTTTAGAAATTATTACATTATGGCTGGAGGAGTTCCATTCACATGGGGGTCCATTGTCCAAAGTGATCGAGTCTAATGGCTTTTTCCACACCCAGCTGAATACACAGATAATGTCTGGATATTTTGTGAATGGCTCAGGAGATGTGGTCATTCACTATCATCTGAGTTGATAGCCCACCAGAGACAGGGACCATCTCTAAATAGCCAGACTCTGTCCTAATGACTTTGGAATATGTAGGGTACAGCTATACAAATGTTTGGCCATCTTAGAAGCTGCAGTTTGAGTCATTTAAAATGCTTTCGTTCAGTCTTTTTACTTGTCTGGTGGCTTCAACGCACTGAACAAAGTCATTTTCGATATAAAACATGTGTTTTATAACAATGTTCAATATGTAGTTTCCAAGCCCGAAACAGATATCAATCTGTATTACTGGATAAAGCTATCTGCATGCAATTTCTGCAAAATTCAGCCATTAGACAATCAAGGAATTATGAAGTTATTAGGTTAGGAAGAGGCAACAGCAGCCAGGAACCAGAGTTCATACTGCACAGCTGAAAAGCACTTCACGAGTTGCTTCTTTCACATTCCCTTCTTTGCAGTATGCTGTACAAGCTGGAACAGATACCGGGGCAGAATTTAATCCAGTCTGCCGTGGCTGGAATCGTGGCAGCCTGGCCCACTTAATCGCAGGATAGGCCGGGTGTCAATGTCTCAGTGACGGGAAAGCTGCCCATGGTTAAACTGGAGGCAGAAAGGGGCCCATGTGGGAAAGTCGTCCGCTCATGGCGGGATGTCAGTTAGCCTCATTGCTGAGCAAAGATATTTGAAGGTTGTGGGGTGGAGGAGATGAGAGAGATAGGGAGGGATGAGGTCATGGTGAAACTTGAAAACAAATGATAGGAATTTTAAAATCAAGATTGCTTGACCGGGAGCCAATGAGGTCAGCGAGCACAGGGGTTATAGGGGAACAGGACTTACTGCAAGGTAAGACACAGATAGCAGAGTTTTGGATGACTTCAAAGTTCAAGGCAAATACAATAACATTTTCAGCATGATCAACAAATGCTGCATCAATTGTCCAGCACTTCTTTTAAGATACAAAGGGTTGGCTTTTCCTGATCCCACCTGAAATATGATGGATTGGGGCCTCTGCCTTTCATGACATCCTGGTCAGTTTCTGGGTCACAACCATTTGATACTTATTGTGGGATCTAGGTGGAATTCCTGCCAATGACTCCAAAGAAAATTAAGGTGCTCCGTTGTAGAACCTGAAGTGATGAGATCATGCTAAAGGGGCTATAGAGCCTTTTGGTGGAAAGGGGGACCTCCCGCTTCCTCCATTTGCCAAAAGTAGGGCTACTCCCACCTCAATCTTGGGCCTAAAACCATGGTTTACCAGGTGGACCCAAGGGAGTGGCAGAATTTGGAGTGGTTGGGAAAGAAACAGGCCAAAATATGGAGTCCCACCACCAAAAACATTAGCATGTGATTGGTGGGGAAGGAACAATTTATTAACCCTTACTACTGATGTTCCTGAGAAAGGAAATGAAGGCCAAGCCAGTGAGGTGACAGAAGACCTCCCTTCCCAATTATGTGCCTTTTCCACTGCAATCCTACCTAATAACAGAGAACATCTAGTCCCAAATATCTGGTTTGCAAATGAAACTTAAGGCTGTGATAATCAACTACTCTAAAGGGCACAATGGTTCTTGTGCTACTTGGACTAAGAAAATGTATTTTGTGGGAATTAAATTCAAGTTTGAGTAGTAGACCTGTGTGGTGAACAAATGTTCAAGGGTTTCAATTCAATTGGAAGTCAGAGAAAGTATACAGAGCCTGCCTTTAGACGAAGTGGTGAAGAGACCGCAATTATTTGCACAAGGTTTGTGGAAGCAGCATGCTTATCAGGCTGGCTAGGTCTTCTCATTTTACTCCTTTGGCTATACTCTCTTGATATTGTTTCCATGGGAATAGTTTGACAAGCAGTTCAAGGAGCTGACTCAAATGGATGTACCTATCACCCTAACTGAGGCCTCAAAGAAAGGAATACACTTAATTGGCACAGTATGGTTCTGTGTAAACCATGATCTCATCAGATACCTTCAAGTTTCGAGTAGTTGTCAAGTTTAATAGATGTGGCAAAAGTTAAATGTATCAGATGAAAAAGTTCAATTTTGACAGTTTGATCTGATTTTGTCTGGAGAAAAACTCACCCTTGAAACAATATATATACATTGATAGAATTCTGAGCTGGGAGACATCCCTACAGAATACTTCAAATGTGCATTGGTACAAGTCAATTTGATTTTTTTTTAAAGAATGCAGCATAATTATAAAACCATTTTGCCTTTTTGCACGTTTTTTGCACAATTACCTTGCAGATTATAGATTTCACATATTGACTGCAGGGTAAGTACCTCACACTCTTCCTGTTCGTTAAATTGAGTTGAAATTAATTAAGTAGTTGTGAAGGAATGCAGCCATAACACTGTGCTAATAATATTACCAAAGACACACAAAGTATGTACTATCCCTGATACTTCAAGGAACTACATATACTTGTACAGAGACTGATACAGAGGCTGATACAAAGAAGAACTTACATTTGGTTCAATTAATTAAGACAGCTTTTAAAAACATGTCCTTTGGCTACCATATAATTGGACAGTGTAAAATGAATTACAGTGAAATTAGAAACATAAGCCAGGATTCACCCCTCTGGGGGATCTAGGTGATCTCCCTCCTCAGGAGGTCCTCAGTAGTTTCTGGGGACCACTGCTTTTGCACATGGTGGCCCCAGGGAGTGTCCATAAGTGGATTGGACAGGAGAGATTCCAAGGGATCTTCCCACCCCAACCCATTTCCATTTGCATGTGGCAGGAGGGGAAGAGGAAGGCAGCAGTAGTCCTTCCAATGGTGAAGGGGAGAAAACCACGGTTGAGGAGGTGACACAGTAGCAGGCTTCACCACCTGACATTTCCCGCTTTCCCCAAAACAATTCCAGTAGGGATAACAGGCAGGGGAGAATATCTTCCCAAACCTAGAGAAGTATTTGCCACCTAAACAGAAAACCTGTCACTGTGTCAGTAACCCTATTGTAGGCTGTTAAACTAATCATTCAAAACTTAAGGACACAAGAAATAGGAGAAGGAGGAGGCTTTTCAGCCTCTCAAGTTTGCTCCATCATTCAATAGGATCATGGGTGATCTTTTACCTCAGCTACAACTTCCCAGATTATCCCAATTCCAATTTCTCAACATCTGCTGAACATATTCAACGGCTGAGTTTCCACAGCTTTCTACCGTAGAAAATTTCGAAGATTCACAACTCTGAGTAGAGAAATTTCTCAAGTCAGTCCTCATGAGCCGACGCCTTATTCTATGACAATGACCTCTTGTTCTCAACTCTTCAGCCAGGAGAAACAACATTTTGTTATCTATCCTGCCAAGCCCTTTAAAAAATTTAAATACGGGATCACCTCTCATTCTTCTAAATTCTAAGGAATATAGGCCCAGTTTGCTCAAAATCTCCTCATTGGATAATTCCCTCATCTGAGGAATCAGGCTAGTGACTGTTTATCCTTACTTAAGTAAGGAAGTCAAGACTGTACACATACTCCAGCTATGGTCTTACCAAGGCCCTATACAATTGCTATTAAGACTTTTTCATTCTTATACTCCAATCCCTCTGTAATAAAGGGGTAACAAACCATTTGCTTTCCTCATTGTTTGCTGTACTTGCATGTTAACTTTCTTTGATTCGTAAACAAGAACACCATCTGAGTACCAATATTTCCCAATCTCTTACCATTTAAAAAAATATTCTGTTTTTTTAAATCATTCCTACTCATAGTATTTTCCACATGATTTTCCAAATGACTTGGACCTTACCAGAGTCTAGGGAATTCAGGGAGATCAAAACTAATGTATCCACTGTCTCTGTAGCTAACACTTCTAAAATCCTAGCATGTAGGCTGTCAGGTCCAAGGAATTTGTCAGCTTTCATTCGCATTAATTTCTTCAGTACTCTTCCTTTACTAATGCCAATATCCTTAAGTTCCTTATTTTCACTAGATCCTTGATTCTCCAATACTTCCAGAAAGTTTTTTTTACCCTAAAGGCAGTTATATAGGGATGAATTTTTGCTTTGGAGACAGGAAACAAGAGTCAGGTCTGTTTCTGTGTCCTGAACCTGCCCCCAGGGAAGAAACAATCACTCATTGGGATTCTGACTCGGGTACCCCCTTAATTGGTATGGTGGCAGGTTCCCTGCCCAATTAAGGGCAGCTGGCAGGCTCTCAAACAGACCAGAGGCCCTCCAGTTTCAAAGGAACACCTGGCTATAATGAATGGTAAGTAACTGAGAGGGCACTTCAACAGGAATGTGCCCTCTCAGCCATTTCTTAAAAAATGTAAACAAGAAAAAAGAGCAAGCAGTCAGGTCACCATTGTGGCGGGTAAAATCCCTCTGTAGGGCAGCCTTTGCTGCATTCCTAACAGACAGGCATGGAAAGCCTGTAGGCCAGCTTGGAGTGCAGCAAAGGCTGCCCTGCAAAGGGATTTTACCCGCCATAATGGTGACCTGACTGGTTGCTCTTTTTTCTTGTTTACATTTTTTAAGAAATGGCTGAGAGGGCACATTCCTGTTGAAGAAACAGGAAACTCACCAAAGTCATCTAGGAGGACAAGGGCAGCAGGCACATGGGAACAGCACTACCTGAAAGTTCTCTCCAAGTCACTCACCATCCTGACTTGGAAATATATCACCATTCCTTCACTGTCGCTGGGTCAAATCCTGGAACTCCCTCCCTAACAGCACTGTGGGTGTACCTACACCACATGGACTGCAGCGGTTCAAGAAGGCAGCTCACCACCGCCTCCTCAAGGGCAACTAGGGATGGGCAATAAATGCTGGCCCAGCCAGCGGTGCCCACATCCCATGAATCAATTTTTAAAAGTGCTAGCACCCCAACCTGCCACTGGGTACCCACAACCAAGCAGTTAAACTACTCCCCGTCATGTCAGGAAATTGGAGGCTGACTTGAAAATCCCGAGGTGGCTTTCTTAACTTGGCTATAATAAGGCACATAATGAGCCTAATTGGTTGTCCTCCTTGTGGGGGTAGGAACCCAGCTGGCCCCAAACTGGTCTTGGCCAAAAAGTCTGACACTGGGAAATGGGTCAAACTGGCACGATGTCTGATCCTGGTACTTTTGAGCTCCGTCTACCTCCAGTCCCAACCTTGGTGGGGCCAAAAATTCTGTCCAAGATATTTTTTTCTTTATTCTTCAATATAATTTATTCTGTTTCTGCCTCTAAGGCACCCATGTTTACTCATACAAATCTCTTCCTTTTCACATACCTACAGAAGATTTACAATCTGTTTTTAAGTCTTCAGCAAGTTTACTCATATCTTATTTTCTCTTTTTTGTCAACCTTTGCTGAATTTTAAAATCCTCCCAATCCTCAAAATCTTCAAGATTACTTCTCTTATGGCAACATCATAAGCCACTTACTTTAATCTAATACTATTTTAACTTCACTTGTAAGCCACAGTTGGATCATTTTCCAGTGGGATTTTTAATATACCTATTGTGAATTATGAAATAATTCTTTAAATGCTTGTCATTGTCTTTCCAGCATTATTGCTTTTAATGTAGTTTCCCAAACTATCTCTGCCAACTCACCCCTCATAATTAGGTAATTTGCTTTGTTTAGATTTAAGACACCTAGTTTCGTACTTAAGCACTCTCAAATACAATTTAAAATTCTATAACATTATGATTACTTGGCCCCAGGGGCTTCTTTACTACAAGGTTATTAATTAACCCTGTTTAATTGCACAATACTTGATCTAAAAGAGCTTGTTACCCAATTAGTTCAGCGACGTACTGACCTAGAAAACTATCTTGAACTAGCATAGTAGAACCACTCTAAAAGGAAAGATTCAACCTAGGCTTTGGAATTAATTAAAATAATTTGCAGTTTTTGTTTGATAAAATTTAGACAAAGGAGGTAGGAAGGACGAAAGACAGGTGCTGTCCAGAAGAAGTTTCAAAGCATTTTACAGCCAACAAATTGCCCTTGAACTGCAGTTGTCATTGTTAGTCGGGAAAAGTGACAGCCAATTTGCCCCACACAAAAATCCCACAAACAGCAATGAGATGAACAGGCAATTACTCTGTTTTGTTGGTATGGAGGGGTAAATGTTGGCCAGGGAACCAGGAGTACAGTCCCACTCTTTTTCAAATAGTGCCATAGAATCTTTTACATCCACCTGAACAGGTTTCTGGTATCAAGTTAGCCAAAAGACAGCACCTTCAAACAATACTCCCTCAGTGCCACACTCAAATGTCAGCCTCGTTTCTGTATTCAGTCTGGAGTGGACTTGAAAACATAAAGGCACATGTGCTATAAATAATCCTTCATGGCCATCTTGTGCAGGGTCATACTATTAGACATGACTGTCTTAGGTACAAACTCTTAATTGTTACTCCTCGGAGAATGTTTCAAGAGAGCGTTGAGCAGATAGAGCAAGGAATCGATAAGTGGCAAAATATGCCCCACAAGCAGAGAAACTAAAACCCGACACACAGGTGTAGATACTGTGGATGGGAAACTGCTGAGACTCAACACTGGCATTGCTGTCTTACAAGTAATCAGTATTACTGTAATAGTTAGTCTAAGCCTCAAAATGTTTGTTTTTAGAGAATTATCAGGAACTGATGACTTATTTTCCCTTGTGTCACAGACTAAGCAAAACCTGAAAAAGACTAAGGTGCCACCAGTGACCCCTAAACCAGATATGGATGTTGTCTTAGTACGAAAAGATTAAGAAGCGAAACGTCTAACTCCTAGGGACAAGAATGCTAGTCATTAAAAAAGATTTTGCACTCAAAGTTAACTAAATGGAGTATAAGGAAATCCCAGGTGGAGCGAAACCACAAAGCATCAGCAACCAATAAATATAGCTACCCACAAACAAAGCACTTAGCTGGGAAGGATTACCTGATCAGAAAATTTGTTAATATCTAAAATGTCCTAGCCAAACCACCCATATCCAAGAATGGCCAATCATCTTCAGCTGCTTAGTCAATGATCTTCCTTCCATCATCAAGTCAGAAGTGGGGATATTCACTGATAATTACACAATGTTCAGCACCATTCGCAACTTCTCAGATACTGAAACTGTCCATGTCCAAATGCAGCAAGACCTGGACAATATCCTAGCTTGGATTAACAAGTGGCAAGTAACATTTGCACCTTACTAGTGGCAATGACTATCTCCAACAAGAGAGAATCTAACCATCACCCCCGACACTCAATGGCATTACCATCACAGAATCCCCCACTAACATCATCGAGGGGGTTACCATTGGCCAGAAACTGAACTGGACTAGCCATATAGATATTGTGGCTACAAGAGCAGGTTAGAGGCTAGGAAACCAGTGGCAAGTAACTCAACATCTGACCCCCAAAGCCTGCCCACCATCTCCAAGGTGCAAGTCAGGAGTGTGATAGAATATTCTTCACTTGCTTGCA
The DNA here is from genome assembly GCF_964194155.1 of Cetorhinus maximus. NCBI lineage: Eukaryota > Metazoa > Chordata > Chondrichthyes > Lamniformes > Cetorhinidae > Cetorhinus > Cetorhinus maximus. Next base: position 51,252,396 of record NC_135897.1, on the reverse strand, counting down.
TGTGTGCAGCTCCAACAACTCGAGAAGCTCAACACCATCCAGGACAAAGCAGCCCTCTTGATTGGCACCCTATCCATAAACATTCAATCCCTCCACCACCAACGCACAGTGCGTACCAGTTACAAGGTGCACTACAGGAACTCACCAAGGCTCCTGAGACAGCACCTTCCAAACCCATGAACACTACCATCTAGAAGGACAAGGGCAGCAGATGCATGGGAACATCACTGTCTGCACTCACCATCTTGAATTGGAACTATATTGCCATTCCTTCACTGTCGCTGGGTCGAATCCTGGAACTCCCTCCCTGACAGCACTGTGGGTGTACCTACACCACTTGGACTGCACTGCAGGGGTTTAAGAAGGCAGCTCAACACACCTTCTCAAGAGCAATTAGGGTTGGGCAATAAAAATGCTGGCCTAGCCAACGATGCCACATCTCATGAAAGAATAATAAAAAAAAACATTATTGGGGTATAGTATTTGCTCCAGGTGAAAGTTGCCAGCTTACTGGAAAATAAATAATCTTATGTTGTAAAACAAAATTGCTGACCGGATTTTGTGCGGTTGCAAAATAATTTCCAGAGCTGGGTGGCATAACAGGAACAGGGAAGAGAGCCTTCACCACTAGTGATAATTTCAGCAAGACACTAAACTTCCTTTTTGCAATCAAATAAAAATTAATCATATCTTGCTCCCAGTACAAAGTCAGAAAAGGAGATAACATTCTGACTGGAGGTGAAAGATCACTACTTTTAGAATTGATTCAACTACACAATCTATACTTTTCAGATGTCATTTCTCCATTTGGATGGAAGCATTTATTGGATATTTGCAAATGAATGGCTGAAAATGAATTTTTAAAAATTATTCATTCACGGGATGTGGGCTTCGCTGGCTGGGCCAGCATTAATTGCCCATCCCTAGTTGCCCTTGAGAAAGTGGTGGTGAGCTGTCTTCTTGTCCTTCTAGATGGTAGTGGTCATGGGTTTGGAAGGTGCTGTTTAAGGAGCATTGGTGAATTTCTGCAGTGCATCTTGTAGATGATACACACTGCCGCTACTGCGTCGGTAGTAGAGGGAGTGAACGTTTGTTGATGTGGTGCCAATCAAGAAGGCTGCTTTGTCCTGGATGGTGTCAAGTTTCTTGAGTGTTGTGAGAGCTGCACTCATCCAGGCAAGTGTGGAGTATTCCATCACACTCCTGACTTTTGCCTTGTGGACGGCAGACAGGCTTTGGGGAGTCAGGAGGTGAGTTACTCATCGCAGGATTCCTAGCCTCTGACCTGCTCTTGTAGCCACAGTATTTATTTGGCTATTCCAGTTCAGTTTCTGACCAATGGTAACTCTCAGGGTGTTGACAGTGGGGGATTCAGCAATGGTAATGCTATCGAACGTCAAGGGGCGATGGTTAGATTCTCTCTTGTTGGAGATGGTCATTGCCTGGCACTTGTGTGGCACAAATGTTACTTGACACTTGTTAGCCCAAGCCTGGATATTGTCCGGGTCTTGCTGCATTTGGACATGGGCTGTTTCAGTATCTGAGGAGTCGAGAATGGTGCTGAACATTGCACAATCATCAGCGAACATCCCCACTTCTGACCTTATGATGGAAGGAAGGTCATTGATGAAGCAGCTGAAGATAGTTGGGCCGAGGACACTACTCTGAGGAGCTCCTGTAGTGATGTCCTGGAGCTGAGATGACTGACCTCCAACAACCACAACCATCTTCCTTTGTGCAAGGTATGAATCCAACCAGCGGAGATTTTACTTGATTCCCATCAATTGCAGAGTTGCTAGGGCTCCTTGATGCCACACGGTCAAATACGGCCTTGATGTAAAGGGCAGTCACTCTCACCTCACCTCAGAAGTTCAGCGCTTTTGTCCATGTTTGAACCAAGACTATAATGAGCAAGGCTTTAATGAGGTCAGGAGCTGAGTGGCCCTGGCGGAACCCAAACTGGGCGTCAGTGAGCAGGTTATGCTAAGTAAGTGCTGCTTGACAGCACTGTTGATGACGCCTTCCATTACTTTACTGATGATCAAGAGTAGACTGATGGTGCGGTAATTGGCTGGGTTTGATTTGTTCTGCTTTTTGTGTACAGGACATAACTGGGCAATTTTCCACATAGCTAGGTAGATGCCAGGTGTTGCAGCTGTACTAGAACAGCTTGGCTAAGGGTGCAGCAATTTCTGGAGCAGAAGTCTTAGTGCTATTGCTGGAATATTGTCAAGGCTCATAGCCTTTGCAGTATCTAGTGCCTTCAGCCGTTTCTTGATATCATGTGGAGTGAATCAAATTGGCTGAAGACTGGCTGATGCTGGGGACCTCCAGAGGAGGCCAAGATGGATCATCCACTCGGCACCTCTGGCTGAAGATTGTAGCAAGTGCTTCAGCTTTACCTTTTGCACTGATGTGCTGGGCTCCCCCATTATTGAGGATGGGGATATTTGTGGAGCCTCTTCCTCCAGTGAGTTGTTTAATTGTCCACCATCATTCACAACTGGTTGTGGCAGGACTGCAGAGCTTAGATTTGATCCGTTGGTTGTGGGATCGCTTAGCTCTATCACTTGCTGCTTATGCTCTTTGGCTCGCAAGTAGTCCTGTGTTATAGCTTCACCAAGCTGACAACTCATTTTTAGGTATGCCTGTTGCTGCTCCTGGCATGCCCTCCTGCACTCTTTGTTGAAGCAGGGTTGATCCCCTGGCTTGATGATAATGGTAGAGTGGGGAATGTGCTGGGCCATGAGGTTACAGATTGTGTTAAAACTGTTATATTTATAAGAATTTTACTACTCTGACGCTTTTAGATGGCATGGTATGGAACAGTCATTGTTTTAGTTGGCTAAAATGAAAAGGAAAAGCATATTTAATGTTTATTATATTTAAAATTTAATATATTTATCAACTAAATTAAAATTAGCATGATTTCACTTAGGATTAGAACTAAAATATTGGTCAGAAGTCTGCAACCTTTGGAATAATGTTGAAAATTGTAACTGGCAAATAAAGGCATCACCAGTACCAGTTTATTATTTCTCCATGCTTCTAGTGACCATCAAAACAATTAATTTTTTTACATAAAATAAATGTGATAAAAATCCCTGAAGGCAAATGAAAATGTGGAAAGTTATTACCATGATTAAAATTTAGGACAACATGCTAGGCTAAATCTAGAGCTCACTTTTCTGAAGAAAACGATTAAAAGCAAAAAAAGTTAAGCCAATAGAATATCTGTTTCTAGGACAGAAATTGTACTGAGCAATACAGAACAGAAGGAGGACAGGTAGTTCAATTTCTATCTAACACTTCACAGATTATTTCAATTGTGGCAGCTGTCGAGCAATACAGTAGGCATTTCATGATTGCACTGGAAGTGTGGATGGACAACAGGTAATTAGCAACTCTGTTATGATAACCCTCTGGCTGAACATATTGTCACATGACGGAAGTGCCAAAAAGCTCCTAGTGCCGTGCATTTATGCCTCAGCATAAGCCATTGATTGCAGAAGTGAAAAGTAAAAATAGTAGATTGAAAGGGGAAACAAAAGAATCAAATCTAAAATTTAACCACCGAGAAAGGAGAAATGAAAAACAGGCAACTGCAAAGCCATTGGCAAAGTTTAAAGGCTAATACTTCTGAGTCACAAAAGTTATCTAAATGCAAGAGTTATTGGTTTAGGTGTCCAGGTATACTCCCTATAAGCTGTATTTTTGCAATTTTCTGTCTAATAAATTACAACCAGATTTAAACTGGGGGTTCGATTTCTGTCTTCGGTTCAAGATGGGCAAATAGGACCATTTCCCAACGACGCAGTTCCGACATCTTAAAGTTAGCCCACTCACCCAGTAATTTGTTTTCAGGTGTTGTCTGCAGGCTGCAATTGAGGCAGCCACATCGCAATGTGTCAGTGAAGGCAGGTAGATGGTGAGGCTGAGAGGTTAGAAGACCCGCCTCCATTTACTAGAACATTGGCCCAGTTCAATTCATGCTTGTTAGGCTCGCTAGCCCTCACATTCTTAATGAGGCCATCTGTGAACTGTATGAACAAAAGCAGGTTGAACAGATGACCAGACATTATTCTGCCAGATGGTCTCATTATGAATGCATGGCTGAGCTCCAAGAATGACTAATGAATTCAGCCCAATGAACGACTGTTTACATTGCTGCAAAGCAGACTGCTAGCTATGTTTGGTTTAGAGTTTTTTTAGCTTGAAATAACTTGATCCTTCTTTGAAGTGGTTTTTCAATATCTGTATGTTTATTTGGACAGAATTAAAGGTTTATTCAATAGGGCTTTCATGGTGTGTTTGATTGACTATTTTAAAGGAAAATGGCCACCAGGTGGAGAGCAGATGAGATCCTTTGTTGCCTCTTTTCTGTGAGGCCCACCCCATCTTGTGCACTCAGGCACCTAACAGACCAGCGGTGGGCCTTTCCATGGGATCAGGAACCTTGAGGGTCGAAGTCCCACCTGCCGAGCGTTGCAAACCAGCCAGAGACGAACAGCCCCTTTATACTCCGTAATGACATGGCAAAGGCCATGACTGCTGCCAGTAAAACACCCACTTGGGCCTCAGATCAAGGAGGGACCCAGGCACAGGTGAGTGACAATGGGAAGTAGGTCCGGAAAGAGTTTAGTGAGAGAAGGGGAGGGGAATTATCAGCAAGGGCAGGGGAGTAGCTCTTAGTGGCATTCGATCAGGACTGAGTGCCTTTGAATGAGGGACACCCCCTGCCTTAGGAGTCTGCAAACAAACACACCAGGGTTAATACCAGCTTTGGTGGATAAGGCCCTTAAGTGGGCATTAACTGTGCACTTAGGTATCTCAATAGGCAATGAAGGGGGGACGGGGGAAGGGGGGGCCATACCATGGGCCTTCTCACCCAAGACATATTCGGGATGGAGGCAGGAAGGTGCCACCCACCACCCTCTTACACAATTACATTCCTGCACTCCCCCGCCATTAAAAAATAACTGTTTTGATGGTCACTAGAAACATGTGCGTCATGGGGGGGGGACACTATTCCACCCTTGATCTTTCTTTGAAGTGTTTTTTCAATGTGTGCGCGTATTTGGACAGGATTAAAGGTTTCTTCAATGGGACTTTCATGGGGAAAGGGGGAATTTTTTTCCCAAAGAGAATACTGAATGCCTGATTCTATTTATATTTCATAGGCATTTCAAAGGCTTGCCAGTGTTATTATATGGTTCACTGGTTCTATGCCTAGTCAACACATGAAGAGTGCTTCAAAGGCTTAGAAAATGTTGCAACATTAAATCAATGTGAAAAATCAAACTACAGGATCCCCGACAATATATTCATATCTAATTCTCCATATCGCAGAATGTAGAAGAGGACTTTTAACCACTCGAGTAAGGACTCTAATGCATGTGAACTTTTACACGGTGATGGTCAATTTAATGGTCTCTCACCTTTAAAGGACAGAGCCCTATGATCAATTACTGCAATGAAAATATATACAAATCATTATAAACAATTATATTATGATCATTGAACTTGGCTAGAGCTTTTAAACTTATCTGCCAAAAGGTTCCAGACTCCACAGAAGGCTTCCCTCAAGGTTCACGAACTGACTTACTTGGTGTGGTTCCCATGGATTTCAGGAGCCCACCTGCCTCCAGGAAAATAGCATAACAGGGAAACTAAAGGAAAACTTGAATAACTTGAATTTGCAGCAGGCATTTGAATAGCAAATCTAATGAGCAAGTGCCAAGTCGCAATCCACCAAGCTTCCTGACCTGATGAAAACAGCCGCATGCCTCTCATTTTGTCCTCCTGATGTGCATTTGGTCAGCATCAGGACATGAAAATTCAGTCCTGAGAGCTCTTTGCAATATTTGCTCAACTGATCAAGTGCACATGCAGTCTGTAGCATGGAGCCTTAAGATATCTTGTTTTCCTACCTCACACAGATATCTGCCTCCCAAACTGATGAATCTTTTAATGCAAGTCTACAGATTCTACCTAACGGAATGATAGCAGTTGGTTTATTTGGTTTGACAGCGAAGGAAAAAAAAGTACCAGATGTCATGACACAAGGCAATCAACAATGTTTAACTGATTTCATCGTGACAGCTGTATGAACATTAATGCAGTAACAAGAGATCTAGTATTGCAGACTACAATCTTGATATGGTCAAATTGACAGATGGAGTCAAATAAGCAACAGAATTGAAACATGTTAGAACATCAAAAATGTCAGGGTTTACGACCAATAATCAAGTACCCAGGACAGAATTTGTTAAGTTTACCATATTGCAAGGTAGACAGCAATGTTTTGCTTGGTTTGCAGACAAAATAGTCAATCAGAAAAGAAAGATACAGGGACTGTACTCAAGATTTGTGCAGTCTTTCTCTATAAAACCTCCTTTACAAGTTCTGCTTCAGTATTAATTTTTCAAGTACAGATCAGTAGAGTTTATTTTATTAGCAAAATAAAACTGAGAAAGGAAAATCTAGCATTAACTAATGAAAATATATGGATAGAAATTATTTGACTATAAATCACAGACTTGAGTGAATGGTCTGCACTATTTGTTGCTGTTAAAATCATCTACAGAAAACATTCATTGGCCAACAACTGGGAAAAAGCAGCACGTACCTGGACAATAGCAAAGCCAGTGGAAGTCAAGGTGCATAACAACGCCCCACCCCTCTAAAAAGAACCACGAGATTGGCCAATTTTGTTATTTCAGGACTCAGTCCAAAAGGAATAGAAATAATTTATTCACTTAAAATTTCCTAATCACGACTGTTTGAGTCTGACTTGAGCAGCAACACAGAATGTTGTCATGACTGTGATGAGCGTACAACCATGAGACATTAGCTCTCCAAGCTGAGGATCTCATGCCTTAGATTTTGCCTCTGGGGGCAAGCTGGCAAAATTTGGGCTTATACTTCACCTCTCTAACCCCTCAAGCTGCAGCCCTGTACCTGGATAGTGGCTAAGCAGTTATAAAATAGGAGGCAAGACAGAAGAAAGAACTAGACGGGCATTTATATTTGTTTATGGAAATTCATACCCTGGTTTGAATAAGTAGCTTGAAGCAACTGGTATAGTTAAGAGAAAATCGGGAATCCTGTCAGAAACCATGCTTTTAAAATGCTTTTTTGCCTCACTTCTCTTGACACTTTCCCTTGCCACTTTCCAAACACCAACAAATAGCATATCTGGTATTTTTAGTCAGTCTTTCAAAATGTTTTAATTAACCAGAATACTGGTCAAAAGAGCATAATATTATGTCAGTTTGCTGCTGATTACAGTGATGGAAATGTTGACCCCTCAAAGAGATTTCAATTTTGTAGCAAAGGAATGACAGTGTCAAGTCCCAACTAATTCCAGGACCAGAGTTTGATCTGACGCTCACTAGAAGAGGCTGATCCTCCATGCTTCAGCTCAACACCTATACAATGTAACTTCTGTGCAGCTAAGGGACCGGGAATGCTGGGCACAGACCACATCCTTCATCCTGCCAACCCCCATGCAAAAGTGGCCTCGAGGTTAAGACCTGCCAATATTAAAATCAGTACAGTACAGAGTACGGCTGCAATTGCATTAATTACTTTTTAAAAGTAATAGTTATTGAGGAGATATCAGCTTGTAACGGTACTGCTGCTGCGGCATTTGAAAAGCTTCAAGGAGTCTGGAAAAGCCCCAAATTCTCAATTGCCATACAAGAAAGAATCTATAATGCCTGCATACTAAGTAGGCTGCTGTATGATGCTGAAACTTGGAATACATAGCAGAAGCAGAACTGCAGATTGAATTCATTTCATGGGTGCTGCTCGAGAAAGATCCTTGGGATCTATTGGCAGGAGTACTGCAGCTTTTTGACTTTGAAAGTAACATGGCAATGCTTAAGCAGCATTGACCACAAGGGCTAGGCCATGCCATTAGGGGGAGATGGTAGCATAGTGGCAATGTCACTGGACTATTAATCCAGAGACAGGCTAATTGCTGGGGGATTCGGATTCAAATTCCACCACTGCAGCTGGTGGAATTTAAATTCAATTAATAACACATCTGGAAAAATTTTTTAAAATCTAGTCTCAGTAATAAAAACCCATCTGGTTCACTAATGTCCTTTAGGGAAGGAAATCTGCCATCCTTACCTGGTCTGGCCAACATCCTTCTCCAGACTGTAATATGGCTGACTCTTAACTGCCCTCTGAAATGTTCTCAGCACTCAGTTCAAGGGCAATTAGGGATGGGCAACAAATGCTAGCCTTGCCCATGATGCACACATCCCATGAAAGAATAAAAAAGAGTGGACGATGGATGCCTACCAAAAGATGCATCATAGGGAGAGCTTGCTGATGCCAGAAGACCAGTTGGGTTGCTAAAAATAAGGCCCAAGGATTCATTCGAGCGAGAACATCATTTCACGTAGGACTGACTGCAATAGCTGAGGACAGTCTGCAAATGACCAAAACACTTGGCACAGAAATCTGCATACTGGAACACGGAAAGTTGAATAGCTAGGCCTTCAGATTGTCACAGATAAGCACCATTGCAGGAAGGTGCATGTAGCAGTAGCCACTGCTGAAACTGGACTGTGCTCCCACTTGAAGAGTCACAACAGATGAGCAGTAGATGTGAATCGTCAGCAATGTTGCAAAGCCAAAGAAGAAGAAAATTAGAAACTCAAAGCAAAGTAGCTGTAATATAATAAAATATTGCTTCACCATTAAAAAATTGCAAAAAGAAATTTCTACTTCATGCCCTACACCTTTGCTGGGCCAATGAAAACAAATCTGGGCAAAATTAAATAGTGTGGTTGAATGAGCATGTATTCATCACTACTGTAATTATCTACACTGTTACTTTGGTACAATCATAAAGATACCAATGCAAAATTCTGGAAAGTGACATACTAACAAATTTGTTTCAATGAATCCTCCAATTTATATTATAAACTCTTTAAAAAAATTATCCACTGAATATTGCCCTTTGCACGTGCACTTGTGAATATTTAGTTTGCCCAGCCATTTGTTTCTATTTATAGATTATTCAATTTTCCAGTGCTTTTGGTTTTCAGCTCTGAGGCTACAAAGATTCTAGGAACATTCTGAACACTAAGAAAGCAACTTCACATCCGCAGGCAATGCAGTAGGCTTCCTTCTGTTGCCAGGTGCCAAGCCTGTTTTTGATTAAATTGCTATGTCTTTTCTTTCCTGACAAAGAACAAAGTGGGAGCTCCACTAAGATATTTACAGGGAGGTATTTATGAAATGCCAAAATATGAGAATTCTTACCCAAAATGCAAATACAAACTGTAATTAAAGTATAATATGTTACAAGTTTAAAATAAGTATCAAGAAGCCAGGGCCCTAGTTTAACTTTGCCAGCTTCTTTTCTATGCACTGTCACAACCCTCTTGACCCTACCAGTGAATTAATCACTGTAGCATTTCATTTCCCTGCAGAATGTCCATTCACTCACAAGGTCCTTGTCATCCACAGCCTAAAGAGATGATTCGACTGATATCCTGGCTTTCACCGAATGCCTCATGGACGGTGGCACCTTGCCCCTTCTGGAAGCCTCCCTGCCTGGCTTTATTTTCCACCATATTCCCCTCCCACACTACCATGATGTAACAAATCACAGCTTGGTCCTTCCCTCTACTCCTCTGCTACTGTCCCACTCCTCTCATCTCTCCTTTAAAATCATTGTTGTATACTGCACCATCCGCCAAGCCCCAGCTGAGTTTCACTTCTAGATGCACTCCCTTAGCCTCTGCAGCGAGTGGTTTCTCATCCTTGGTGATTCCCAAACTTAGCTTAGCTTGCTCCTTCTTTACGAAATTTACTGCCCTCCTACCTTTCACATAACCTCTCTACCCATTTTCATGGCCATCTCTCACTGCTTTATCCACTTCCACTGTCTTGATCACTAAGTTGTCTCAATACGCTTACTTGCATCCCCCCATCATTTCTTCAACACACTTCTGTGTTCATCACTTGTCCCCAAGCTATTTAAAACTCCCAACTAGCTAGTTTTTGGCTTTCCATTCACCACAATGTTAATATGCTCAACCACATCCTCACCTCTAACTTTGATGCTTTTTTCCCCCCCAAGTACAACCTTTAATCTCTCCTATTCTGATTCTTCCCCTGGCATTGCCCTATCTTCATTCCATCAAGTAGCATAGACTTGAGCATATCTGGGACACAACCAGTTGATCCATCCATCATCAAATCTGACTGTACCACTATAGGCCTCACTCTCCTCTGCCAAAGCCACCCACCATCAAGGGTCATTCTCAACAGCAAAAATAGCCCTCAGCATTTTTTCCTTCAGTATTAACTTGGTAATTTCAATTACCTTAAACCCCTCTCCTCAAGTGTTTGCTCAACCCTCACCTCCAAGTAGTACGAGGATCTCATGGATGACGACTTTATTGTTATGACCGAGACCATCCACTCAGCTGCATTATTTTCTGCTCTCTCCCTGCAACTTTCCCAGCAGACCAAACTTCTCCACCAGGTTCCCCAGTCCTAATCTATGTCTTTCTCCATTTGCCTTCCATCTCTCTTCATGCATCGGGATGTGGGCATCACTTGCTAGGCCAGCATTTATTGCCCATCCCTAATTACCCTGGATAAGGTGGTGGTGAGCTGCCTTCTTGAACTGCTGCAGTCCCTGTGGTGCAGGTACACCCACAGTACTCTTAGGGAGGGAGTTCCAGGATTTAGTTATCTGTCCATTATTTATCTTGAAAGATTCATCTTTGCTAACCGAGTGAGGTCCGTAAATTTCTTTCAACACAAGGGTGTCTTTGGAGAGTTCCACGCACAGCCACAACCCCTCTTTCTACGTGGTCATGATGCTGCTGCATTTAATGGCATCTTCCCTGATAGCCCAATTATTACACCCTTCCTTTCTCTAATTTGGAAGAGGAGTACTTCTTCAGCTTCCAAAAAGTTTCAGGGTCACATATTTACTTCTTTAACTCCACATGATTAGCTTGGATGCATTTGCATGCCCAGTAATTATTAGGTAATATTCTCACCTAATTGGTCATGCCATATTTGTGCATATTAAGTTGTCAAATAAATAGCGGTGCTTCCTCTGCCCTTTGACATGGCTATTTTTTTACAATTCTTTCACGGGATGTGGGCATCGCTGCCTAGGCCAGCATTTTTATTGTCCATCCCTAACTGCTCTCAAGAAGGTGGTGGTGAGCTGCCTTCTTGAACCGCTGCAGTCCTTGTGGCGTAGGTACACCCGTAGTGCTGTTAGGGAGGAAGTTCCAGGATTTTGATCCATTGAGAGTGAAGAAATGGCAATATATTGCCAAGTCAGGATAGTGTGTAGCTTGGAGGAGAACTTGCAGGTGGTGGTGCTCCCATGCATCTGCTGCCCCTGTCCTTCTAGTTGTTAGAGGTCATGGGTTTGGAAGGTGCTGGCTGAGGAGCCTTGGTGAGTTGCTGCAATGCATCTTGTAGATGGTACCCACTGCTGCCACTGTGCATCGGTGGTGGAGTGAGTGGATGGGGTGCAAAATAAGCAAGCTGTTTTGTCCTGGGTGGTGTTAAGCTTCTTGAGTGTTGTTGGAGCTGTACTCATCCAGGCAAGTGGGGAGTATTCCATTACATTCCTGACTTGTGCCTTGTAGATGGTGGACAGACTTTGGGGAGTCAAGAAGTGAGTTACTCATCACAGAATTCCCAGCCTCTGACCTGCTCCTGTAGCCATAGTACTTATATGGCTGGTCCAGTTCAGGTTCTGGTTAATGGTAACCCCCAGGATGTTGATGGTGGGGGATTCAGCAATGGTAATACCAATGAATATCAAGGGGAGATTGTTGGATTCTCTCTTGTTGGAGATGGTCTTTGCCTGGCATTTGTGTGGCGCATAAGTTACTTGCCACTCATCAGCCCAAGCCTGTATATTTGCCTATGTTTGGATCAAGGCTGTAATGTGGTCAGGTGCTGAGTGACTCTGGCGGAACCCAAACCGAGCATCAGCAGGCAGGTTATTGATGAGTACATGCCACTTAATAACACTGCTGATGACAACTTCCATCACTTTGCTGATGACTGAAAGTAGACTGATGCTTTCGTATTTGGCCGGGTTGGATTTGACCGGCTTTTTGCGAACACAACATACCTGGGCAATTTTCCACATTGCTGGGTACGTGTCAATGTTTTACCTGTACTTGGCTAGGGGAGTGGCTAGCTCTGGAGCACAAGCCTTTGCTATATCCAGTGCCTTCAGCCATTTCTTGATATCACGTGGAGTGAATCAAATTGGCTGAAGACTGGCATCTATCATGCTGGTGACATTACAAGGAGGCCAAGATGGATCACCTGCCTGGCACTTCTGGCTGAAGATTGTTACAAATGTTTCAACCTCATCTTTTACACTGATGTACTGGGCTCCCCCATCATTGAGGATGGGGATATTTGTGGAGCTTGCTCCTCCAGTGAATTGGTTAGTTGTCCACCACCATTCATGACTGGGTTTAGCAGGACTGCAGAGCTTAGATCTGATCCATTGGTTGTGGGGTTAGTTCACTTAGTTCTGTCTATCACTTGCTGCTTTCGCTGTTTGGCACGCAAGTAATCCTGTGTTAGAGCTTCACCAGGTTGACACCTCATTTTTAGGTATGCCTGGTGCTGCTCCTGGCATGCCCTCCTGCACTCTTCATTGAACTAGGGCTGAGCACCCAGTTTGATGGTAATGGTGGAGTGAGGGCTACACTGGGCCATCAGGTTACAGAATGTGGTTGTATACAATTCTGCTGCTGCTCATGGCCCATAGCACCTCACGATGCCCAGTTTTGAGTTGTTGGATCTGTTTAAAATCTATCCCATTTAGCACGATGGTTGTGTGATGACGGGATTTTGTCTCCACAAGGACTGTGCGGTGGTCAGTCTTACCTACATTGTCATTGACAGATGCATCTGTAGATTGGTGGGGAAGATGTCAAGTATATTTTTCCCTCTTGTTGGTTCCCTCACCAGCTGCTGCAGACCCAGACTAGCAGCTATGGCCTTTAGGTCTCGGGGGCTAGGTCGGCCGTGATGCTGCCGAGTTACTCTTGAGCCAGAATCTTCTGTTTGGTATGCGGGGGTGGGTCCCGCACGCTGACGCTTAAAATGACGGGTGGTGACGTCAGGCACGGGTCCCGATGTCACCGCACGTCATTCTGATCTTCAATTCGGCAGGCGCGCACCAGCGTCGGCTACGCGTCCACCAAGCTGTCAAAGGCCTGTTAAGACCATTAATCACCTAAGGTTGGCAGGCAGGCGAAGTGCCCAGGCGGCCTTCGCATTTTTCATGGAACCTCACCCACGAGCAGGATGAGGTTTCATGAAGGGCTTATAACTTAAATAAAAATTATTATAATTCATGAACATGTCCCAGCTCATGTGACACTGTCACATGAGGGGACACGTCTAAATAAGTTTTGAAAATTCTTTTTTTCAATTTTTCATAATCAAATTAATCTCCCCGAGGCAGCTCTGTGCTTCAGGGAGATTTCTGCGCTCTTTCGTGCGCATGCCCTGACTCTTCCTCCTCCCTCCACCCACACAGGTAGCACTGAGCACTTCCGGGTGCACGACATGCTGGGCGGGTCTTAATCGGCCCGCCCATGTAAATTGGCGGTGCGCAGCCGATCACGGGTGACGATCGGCTCCGCACCCACCCATGCCCGCTCCCAACCGGCCCACCAAACAGGGAAAACATTCTCCCCTTGATAATGGACATTGAAGGCTCCTACCCAGGGTATATCCTATGTTCTTGCTGCACTCAATGCTTCCTCCAAGTGGTGTTCAACATTGAGGAGTGCTGATTCATCAACTGAGAGCAAGAGGGTGGTGGGTTATAATCAGCAGGAAGTTTCCTTGCCCATGTTTTAACTGATGTTATGAGACTTCATGGGGTCCAGAGTCAATGTTGAGGACTCCCAGGGTAACTCCTTCCCGATTGTGTACCACTGTGCTGCTACCTCTGGTGGGTCTGTCCTGCCCATGGTACAGGGATGGTGGTGGTGGTGGTGGTATCTGTAAGGTATGATTCTGTGAGTATGATGATGTCAGGCTGTTGCTTGACTAGTCTTATGGGACAGCTCTTCCAATTTTGACATAAACTTCCAGATGTCAGCAAGAAGGACTTTGCAGGGTCGACAGGGCTGGATTTGCTATTATGATTTCCGGTGCTCCGTCAAGTTTCATTCCTTTTTGTTGACTTTGTAGCAATGTTTACAACTGAGTGACTTGCTAGGTCATTTCAGGGAACATTTAAGAGTCAACCACACTGCTGTGGCTCTGGAGTCACTTGTAGGCCAGACCAGGTTAAGGATGGCAGATTTCCTTCCCTGAAGGTTGTTAGTGAATCAGATGGGTTATTACGACAATCAACAATGGTTTTATGGTCACCGTTACTGAGGCTAGTTTTTTTAAATTGCAGATTATCCATTGAATTCAAATTCCACAGCCGCTGCGGTGGGACTTGAACCAATGTCCCCGAAGCATTAGTCTGGGCCACAGGATTACTAGTCCAGTGATATTACCACTATGCCACCACCTTCCCATTATGTTAAGTGGAAGGATGGACTGGTAGGAAGGCATCATCCACTAGAATTCTGGATGGTCACATCTCGTTCGCCAATGTTTTGCAATGGTAGAAGCGAGGCTAGCAAAGATGTTTGAGGCCAAGCTCACGCCCTTGGAGCACTGAGAAGTGGACAGGCAACTTCAGCAATCTTTGAGATATTGGTCTGGAAAAGACATATTTTTTTCCTTCTGCTGGACAAACTGGCTTTATAAAAAAACTCAGGATCACTTTTCCCTAACTCCCCAACATGCCACCCAAGGCCATAGGCTTTTGACTTCATATAAGTTAGCTAACCTTGAAAGCACACTGGGAGTGTCATACACTGGAATCCTGCTCCCCCTCAGTTATAGCAACACCACAGGATCACAGATTGCAGCTCAATTATGAATATTTCAGATACACAAAGACTATTCCCAGCAAGCATTAAATCATAACATTGGGCAGGTGATCCACACAAACTGCTGGGAAATGTCATAAATGGTGCTTACTCGTTTTCTACAAGGTTTCGGACTATAGGTAGATAATCAGGAAAATCCTTATGGTAATTCAACCTCAGAGTCCCTTATGGTTTTGGACTAAAGAGATTCCGTCTGTCATAGTACCATCTA
Organism: Cetorhinus maximus; assembly: GCF_964194155.1. NCBI lineage: Eukaryota > Metazoa > Chordata > Chondrichthyes > Lamniformes > Cetorhinidae > Cetorhinus > Cetorhinus maximus. The sequence goes on along the minus strand of NC_135897.1, from coordinate 51,237,195 downwards.
AAATCTGGGTGGCACAGATTAAACGACCTTTCAGCTCTCTTGAAGGGAGTATATAGTCCTATTGAAAGAAATAACCAGCGTGGCAGAGAACAACAAGCAAAGTAGATTACCAAAACTGATTCTTTAAGTGCAAAAGCATCACCAAAACTTCATTAGCAATCAATTTATCAGGCACTCCATCAGGTAGCTACTTAAATCACACTAATTTACTGTCCAGTGTCAAACTTGACCAGCAGCTTCCAAAGCCCCCTCTGTCCTCTTAGACATTGCCCATGTTGTTTCTTTAACATTTTCCCAGAATTTTGCCTTATGACAGCTATCATGTCTCTTGCTGCTTTGCTTGGACCAAAATTCACATAGGATCGTTGGTAAAACATTGGGTGGAATTTTGTGGACCCCACCGCCCCCCCAAACCTCCCAACCCCATGGCAAGTACAGTGGCGGCTGCGTTTAATCAGGGATTTTGCACAGCCTTCCCACGCCTGCTGCCACTCGAGGCCCTTAACTGGGCAATTAATACCCACTTAAGAGTCTCATCCCACCGCTGCTGGTATTAACATAGCAGTGGACGTGGGAAGCAGGGAGCATGTTAAGCAAACCCATGCAGACCCATAACAGGAAGGAGGGCCCTGCTGAGAGCCAACCCCTGCCCTTGCTGCAGACCCCCTTTCCCACAACCCCACCCCATCATCATTCACCTATGGCCTGGGATCCAGCGACGATCCTGGACCTTGGGTGGGTGCCCAGTTGTGCTGCCATTCAACGGAACTGCTGGCCTCTGATTTGCTGGAAGCACTTTGCAGGAAGGACTTCCACCCCCAGGGTCCTTGATATCAGGGAAGGCCCGCTGCTGTGCAGTTAAGTTTCTAGGTAGTACTTTATTCAGCGGGCCTTCCCTAAAAGAGGTGATGTGGGGCTTTCTCCAGCTCCCATTGCCTCCATTCAATACTGCTCATTGTCTGTGATGGTCTCATTCAGAGAATGCAGGATGATCCTGGCAAAGACCTTGCCAACAACAAATAGGAAACTTGTGTTGTGGTAGTCTTTCACACTCAAAATAACTACATTTATGGTTAAACAAAGTGACAAACAACAGCAGCATTTATTCTTGCACGGAATGTGAGTGTCACTGGCTGGCCAGCATTTATTTCCCATCCCTAATTGCCCTTGAGAAGGCAGTGGTGAGCTGCCCTCTTGAACTACAACAGTCAATGTGTATAGGTGCATCTACAGTGCTGTTAGGAAGGGAGTTTCAGGATTTTGACCCAGCGACAGTGAAGGAACGGTGATATACTTCCAAAGTCAGGATGGTGTGTGGTTTGGAGGGGAACCTGTACGTGGTGGTGTTCCCAAGCATCTGCTGCCCTTGCTCTTCAAGGTGGGAGAGGTTGCGGGTTTGGAAAGTGCTTTTGAAATAGGCTTGATGAGTTGCTGCAGTCCATCTTGTAGATGGTGCACACTGCTGCCACTGTGTGTTGGTGCTGAAGGGAGTGAATGTTTAAGATGATGGATGGGTTGCCAACTAAGTGGGCTGCTTGTGTCGGCTTCTTGAGTGGTGTTGGAGCTGCACTCATTCAGGCAAATGGAGAGTATTCCATCACACTCCTGACTTGGGCCTTGTAGATGTTGGACAGGCTTTGGGGAGTCATGAGGTGAATTACCTGCCACAGAAGTTCCAGCCTCTAACCTGCTCTTGTAGCCACAGTGTTTATATAGCTGGTCCAATTCAGTTTTTGGTCAATGGTAACTCCCAGGATGTTGATGTTAGGGGATTCAGCAGCGGCAATGCCATTGAGTGGTGAGATTCTCTCTTGTTGGAGATGGTCATTGCATGGCACTTGTGTGGTGTGAATGTTACTTGCATTTATATACCACCTTTAACATAGTGATGGAATCTGTAGTTTTCAAGCTTATATTTTTTGAGAGAGACCCTAATTGAAAAGGGAAACTGAGGAAGGAAACTGACCCTTCCAGTTTCTAAGGAAACTAAGGCTGAACCTGAGATTGGAAACCAAAACTTCTGGGGAAACTGAAACTGGTTGAAACCATATAACTGGAAACAACCATCAGAGCTCAGATGACCCCAGTGGTGCAGGCTGAAGGTGATGGAAGCTAGATCCAGGGGCTTAGAATTGGCAAACATGCAGTTGATGTAATTGTTTCTGTTACTTGAAGATAACATTGGTGGATCTACACCATCCAGAATGTCGTAAGCAGAGTTGAGGAGGTTCTGCACTTGTGCTAATTTTGGTGAAGATCTTGTTGTTTTTGCACTGCTGTCAGCTGGGGATCAGGTTAAATCCTAGAAGAAGAGGAGCCCAAATTCTTCATGAGGAAGAAAGTCACAAAGTCCTTTAAAATTCTGAGATTGATGACATAAATTCTGAGTGGACTGCTGAATCAATTCGTAAGATGCCTTAGCTGTACCTGCCAGTTAATGTGCTATATATAGTTTATTGTCGACTGCAATGTGCCTGTAATTCATACTTAACTTATGATGATTCTGGGTTTTTGAGCGTAGGTTGTTATCCATGATAGTATTTAGTGTTTGCTTTGTTTGATTCTTGCATAGTAAAAATTATTTTGTTTTAAATCGTGGAATCTTCTGGCTTCATTTTAAAAATATGTTCCTGGTCTTAACTGAGATCATGACATAGTAAAACATCCTAAGGTACTTCACAGGATCATTACCAGACAAAATTTGTGATTGAACCAAAGGAGGATATATTAGGACAGGAGAGCAAAAGTTTTGTCAAAACGATAAGTTTAAAAAGAAGACAGAGAGGTTTATGGGTATCCAGAGCTGGGTGTCTAGACAGCTGAAGGCGCTGTAACAAACACAGGAAATAAGAGATACAAAAGAGGCCAGAGTTGGAGGAAGACAAAGCTCTCAGAGGGTTATAAAGTTGGAGGAGGTGACCAAAATAGGATGAAGTGTGGCTATGGAGGGATTGGGGAAGTAGAGAGGGACTTAAACTAAACAAGAGGGGTGAAGAATCAAGCTTGGGTAGGGGTAGCAATTCAAGGTTAAGTCTCAAGGCAGGAGAGCAAAGTAGTAATATGAGAAATGAGGGTCAGAGAGAAAAAACCCAAAAATACAGAACGGTCAAGACTAGATGTTACAAGGGTGACAAAAAGACAAAGCTGAAGGCTCACTATCTGAATGCATATGCCATTACTAACAAAGTAAATTAACTGATGGCCTACATTGAAGTAAACAAATACGATCTGATAGCAAATATGGAGACGTGGCTGCAGGGTGACAAAGATTGGGTTCATAATATTGAGGGGCACATGACATCCAAGAAGAATAGGAAGCTAAGTAAAGGTGGAGGGGTATTGGTGCAATAGTTAGAGATGACCTCGGTTCAGGAGATCAGGATGTAGAATCAGTTAGGGTGGAGTTTAGGAATAGTAGGGGAAAAAAATTTATTAGTGGGAGTGGTCCACAGGCTCCCTAACAGCAGCCTCAATGTAGGGCAAAGTATTCAAGAGAAAATATTGTGTGCTTGTGATGAAGGGACAGCAATAATCATGGGTGATTTTAATCTACATATAAACTGGAAAAATCAGATTGGCAGTAGTAGCCTGGATGAGGAGTTCTTAGGATGCTTTCGAGATAGTTTCTTAGAGCAGCATGTTTTAAAACCAGCCAGAGAGCAGGTTATATTAAATTTGGTATTGTGTAATGTGACAGGATTAATTAATGAGCTCAGAGTAAAGGCACCACTAGGTAGCAGTGACCACAATATGAATTTTACATCCAGTTTGAAAGAGAGAAGAGTGGGTCTAAGACTAGTATCTTAAACTTAAATAAGGGCAACTATGTGGGGATGAAAGCTGAGCTAGCTGAAGTGAACTGGGAAACTAAGCTCGAGGATAGATATATAGAGAAGCAGTGGCAGGCATTTAAGGGGATATTTCAGAGTATTCAGAACAAGTACATTCCTACTATAAAGAAAAACTCTAAGGTGGGGACCCACCATCCATAGTTAACTAAAGAATTTAAGGAAAGCATCAAACTTAAGGAAAAAGCATACAACTCCACAAAGATGAGAGGCAGGACAGATGATTAGACAGAATATAAAGAATGGTAGAGAATGGCTGAAAGGTTAACCAGGAGAAAGAAAATAGAGTGTGAGAGGAAGCTAGCTAGAAATGTAAAAGCCGATAGCAAGAGTTTCTACAGGTACTTAAAAAGGAAAAGAGTAAGTAAAGTGAATGTTGGTCCTCTGGAGAGTGACAGTGGAGAGTTAATAGTAGATAATAAGGAAATGGCAGAAGAAATGAACAAAAATTTTGCTTCTGTGTTCACTATGGAGGATGCAAAAAGCATTCCAGTAATAGCTTTAAATCGGGAGGTGAACGGGAGAAAGAAACTTGTTGAAATTGAAATCACTAGGGAAACAGTACCGAGCAAACTAATGGAGCTGCGGGCTGGCAACTCTCTGGGTCCCAATGGACTACATCCTAGGGTCTTAGAGAGGTGGCTAATGAGGTAGTCGATGAGCTGCCATTAATTTTCTAAAATTCGCTAGATTCTGGAAAGGTTCCACAGATTGGAAAGTAGCAAATATAACCCCTCAATTCAAGAAGGGAGGGAGGCAGAAAACAGGAAACTATAGGCCAGCTAGCTTGACATCTGTCGTGGGGAAGTTATTAGAATTGATCATTAAGGAGGTTATTGCTGGGCATTTAGAAGAGCTCAAGGTAATTGGGAAGAGTAAGCATGGTTTTGTGAAAGGAAAATCATGTTTAACCAATTTAATGGAGTTTTTTGAAGGAGTAACATGCGCTATGGATAAAGGGAATCCGATAGACGTACTGTACTTGGATTTCCAGAAGGCACTTGATAAGGTTACTACAGAAAATAAAAGTGCATGGTGTAGGGGGTGACATATTAGCAGGGATAGAAGATTGGCAGAAAGCAGAAAGTATGCATTATTGGTCTTTTTCTGATAGGCAGGATGTGACGAGTGGAGTCCCACAGAGGTCTGTAATGGGGCCTCAACTTTTTTATGATTTACAGCAATGACTTAGGTGAGGGGAGTGAAGACATGGTAGTTAAATTTTCAGATGACAAAGATAGGTAGGAAAGTATGTTGTGAAGAAAGCAAGAGGAGGTTGCAGACAGGTTGAGTGAGTGGGCAAAGATCTGGCAAATGGAGTTTAATGTGGGAAAATGCGAAGTTGTTCACTTTGGCAGGAAGAATAAAAAAGAGTATTACTTAAATGAAGAACGGCTGGCTGCACAATTCTGAGGTGCAGCGGGATCTAGGTATTCTAGTCCATGAGTCACTAGTCCATGAGTCACAAAAAGTTAGTCTGCTGGTACAGCAAGTAATTAAAAAGGCTAATGCAATGCTATCCTTTATTATGAGAGGGATTGAACATAAGAGTAAGGATGTTATGCTTCGGTTATACAGGGCATTGGTGAGACCACACCTGTGTGCAGTTTTGGTCTTATTTAAGGAAAGATGAAAATGCATTGGAGGCAGTTCAAAGGAGGTTTACTAGATTGAAACCTGGAATAAGTGGGTTGTCTTATGATGAAAGGTTGGACAGGATGGGCTTATTTCCACTGGAGTTTAGAAGAGTGAGGGGTGATTTGATTAAAGTATACAAAATCCTGAACGGCTTTGAAAGGTAGACATCGAAAAGATGTTTCCTCTTGTGGGTGAATTCAGAACTAGGGGGCACTGTTTAAAAATGAGGTTTCACCCTTTTAGGACAGAGATGAGGAGAAATTGTTTCTCTCAGAGGGTTGTGTGTCTTTGGAACTCTGCCTCAGAAGGTGGTGGAGGTGGAGTCATCGAATATTTTTAAGGCAGAGGTAGATAGATTCTTGTTAAGCAAAGGATTCAAAGGTTATCAGGGTTAGATGGGAATGTGAAAATCAAAACACAAGATCATTCTTATTGAATGGCAGAGCAGGATTGAGGGGCCAAATGGTCTACTTCTGTTCCTATTTATGTTAGGTTCTTAGTTGAACATAAGGAAGAAAATTTTGAATTTGAGACATTGCTGCCCTATGAGTCAATGAGGACAGGGATACCAGTGCAAGACACCTGGTGCGAGATAAGATATGAACAAGAGTTTTGGATGAAGTGAAGTTTACAGAGGAAGATAGAAAGCTGATCAGGACAGCAATGGAAAAGTTGAAGCACTTATAAATCTAGGGATAATTGTTGTTATGGCGGATGACAACCAGGGACCTGGGTTCGAATCCCACTACGGCAGATGGTGGCATTTGAATTCAATAAAAATCTGGAATTAAAAGTCTGATAATGACCATGAAACCACTGTCAACTGTCATTAAAAAAAAAGCTGGTTCATTAATGTCCTTTAGGAAAGGAAACCTGCCATCCTTACCTGGTCTGGCCTACATGTGACTCCAGACCCATAGCAATGTGGTTGACTCTTAAATGCCCTCTGAAATGGCCAAGCAAGCCATTGTGTATCAATCCGCTAAAAAAATCTAAAAGGAATGGAACCAGACAGACCACCTGGCATCAAACTAGACACGGGAAATGACAATGGCATACACAGGTCTGTCAATCCTACAAAGTCTTCCTTACTAACATCAGGGGCAAGTGCCAAATTTGGGACGGCTTCTCACAGACTAGTCAAGCAAAAGCCTGACACAGTCATACTCACAAAATCATACCTTACAGATAATGTCCCAGACATCACAGTCACCATTCCCTTGGTATGTCCTCTCTCATTGGCAGGACAGACCCAGCAGAAGTAGCAGCACAGTGGTATACAGTCGGGAGGGAGTTGCTCTGGGAGTCCTCAACATCATCTCTGGACCCCATGAAGTCTCATGACAACAGGTATGGGCAAGGAAACCACCTGCTGATTACCACGTATGGTCCACCCTCAGCTGATGAATCAGTACTCCTCCACTTGGAGGAAGTACTGAAGGTGGCAAGGGCAAAGAATGTACTCTAGGCGGGCCCTTCAAAGTCCATCACCAAGAGTGGCTCAACAGCACCACCACAGACCGAGCTGACTGAGTCCTAAGGGATATAGCTGCTAGACTGGGTCTGCGATCGGTGGTGAGGGAACCAACAAGGGGGAAAAACATACTTGACCTCATCCTCGCCAACATGCCTGCCGCAGATGCATCTGTCCATGACGGTATCGGTAGGAGTGACGACCGCATGGTCCATGTAGAGACGAAGTCCCGTCTTCACACTGAGGATACCCTCCAGCATGTTATGTGGCACTACCACCGCGCTAAATGGGATCGACTTCGAACAGATCTAGCAACTCAAGACTGGGCATCCATGGGGTGCTGCAGGCCATCAGCAGCAGTAGAATTATACAAAACCACAATCTGTAACCTCATGGCCCGGCATATCCCCCAACCTACCATTACCACCAAGCCAGGGGATCAACCGTGGTTCAATGAAGAGTGCAAGAGTGCATGTCAGGTGCAGCACCAGCCATAACTAAAAATGAGGTATCAACCTGGTGAAGCAACAACATAGGACTACTTGCATGCCAAACAGCATAAACAGTAAGTGATAGACAGAGCCAAGTGATTATACAACTAACTGGTCAGATCTAAGCTCTGCAGTCCTGCCACATCGACTCATGAATGGTGATGGACAATTAAACAACTCACTGGAGGTGGTGGCTCCACATACATCCCATTCTTGATGATGGGGGAGCCCAGCACATCAGTGCAAAAGATAAGGCTGAAGCATTTGCAAGAATCTTCAGCCAGAAGCGTCGAGTGGATGATCAACCTCGGCCTCCTCCAGATGTCCCCAGCAGCACGGATGCCTTCAGCCAATTTGAATCACTCTACATGATATCAAGAAATGGCTGAAGGCACTGGATACCGCAAAGACTATGGGCCCTGACAATATTCCGGCAATAGTACTGAAGACTTGTGCTCCAGAACTTGCCCTGCCCCTAGCCAAGCTTTCTCAGTACAGCAACAACACTGGCATCTTCTAGGCAATGTGGAAAATTGCCCAGGTATGTCCTGTACACAAAAAGCAGGACAAATCCAACACAGCCAATTACCGCCCTATTGGTTACTCTCTATCATTAGTAAAGTGATGGAAGGGGCCATCAACGTGCTATCAAGTGGCACTTGCTTATCAATAACTTGCTCCCTGATGCTCAGTTTGGGTTCCGCCAGGGCCACTTAGCTCATTACAGCCTTGGTTGAAACATGGACAAAAGAGCTGAACTCCAGAGGTGAGGTGACAATGGCTTCCCTTGACATCAAGGCAGTATTTGACCAAGTGTGGCATCAAGGGGCCCTAGCAAAAGTGAAGTCAATGGGAATCAGGGGGAAAACTCTCTACCGGTTGGAGTCATACCCGGCACAAAGGAAACTGGTTGTGATTGTTGGAGGTCAATTATCTCAGTTCCAGGACATCACTGCAGGATTTTCTTAGGGTAGTGTCTTAGGCCCAACCATCTTCAGCTGCTTCATCGATGACCTTCCTTCCATCATAAGTCAGAAGTGGGGATGTTTGCTGATGATTGCAAAATGTTCAGCACCATTCGCAGCTCCTCCAATACTGAAGCAGTCTATGTCCAAATGCAACAAGACCTGGACAATATCCAGGCTTGGGCTGACAAGTTGCAGGTAACATTCACGTCACACAAGTGCGAGGCAATGACCATCTCCAACAAGAGAGAACCTAACCATTGCCACTTGACATTCAACGACATTACCATCGCTGAATCCCCCACTATCAACATCCTGGGGGTCACCCCCAGAAACTGAATTTGACCAGCCATACAAATATGCGGCTACAACAGCAGGTCAGGGGCTAGCAACGGGTAACTCACCTCCTGACTTCCCAAAGCCTGGCCACCATCTACAAGACACAAGTCAGGAGTGTGATGGAATGCACTCCACTTGCCTGGATGAATGCAGCTCCAACAACACCATCCAGGACAAAGCAGCCCACTTGATTCACACCACATCCACAAACATTCCCTCTCTCCACCACCGACGCAGAGTAGCAGCAGTGTGTACCATCTACAAGGTGCACTGCAGGAACTCAAGGTGCAGGAAGGCTACACCTTCCAAACCCATGACCACTACTATCTAGAAGGACAAGGGCAGTAGACACATGGGAACACCAACACCTGCAAGTTCCCCTCCAAGCCACACACCATCCTGACTTTGAAATATATCACCGTTCCTTCACTGTCACTGGGTCAAAATCCTGTAACTCTCTCCCTAACAGCACAGGTGGGTGTACCACATGGGCTGCAGCAGTTCAAGAAGGCAGCTCACCACCGCCTTCTGAAGAGCAATTGGGGATGAGCAATAAATGCTGGCCTAGCCAGCAATGCCCAAATCCCATGAATGAATAAAAAAGGCACATGGGCAGGATCACAACTGGAAACTAGATGTCCTCCTGAAGCAAAGCCATTAAGCAGTATCAAACTGAACATTTTTTTAAAAAAGTTCAATAAATGAGAATTTAAATATGTGGCATTATCAACTTTCTGAAGATGTACAGAAGTTAGATTGCTCGCTAATTCAGTGTATTAGGTATCTCCTTCCACCAACAAGCCACAAATCCAAAGCATTCTTGGAATTACCATCTGTATCAGTTAATCTTCATCATGAGCTATTGAACAAAGAATATGATTTATGTGGAAATGTCACATGAAAATTGCCTGGTGAGATCAAAAAAATATCTCAAGCGCCAGTACAATAAGGATATTATTCCACCAGCAAATGCATCGAAAATATGACTGGGCGCATTTCACATGCAAGGAGATAGCCTGGGGTTTATATCTTATAATCTTCTGCTTTGTTTGGGGCTATTTTGAACAATATAGCAATTTATTGCAGTTAAACACTACAGAAAATTATGCCACCTCCTCAAAGCAATTCATCTGACGTGTCTACCAGAGACACAAAATATCTTTTGATGACAAGTTGAGCATAGTGTACCTATCTCACGTGATCAGAAAGGTTGACAACGAGAAAGTCACATTGTGCTGTAGCATTCTTTTATTCTAATCTATATGAAAGGAGTTTGAGTTTTATAATTATGAATCTTTTATCAGGACAAGTATCTCATACCAGTATCTCTTTCATCGTACCAAATTTCAAAGAAAGATTTTTTTTTTAAAGAGCGCATCCAATCTTCTTTTGAAGAGCTACAACCTGCAAAATAAAATTCATGTTATATAATTATAAATGATTCCTAACAATCATCCGAATGTCAACTGTAGACAAAAAAAAGTACGCTTTATCCTGGGGTTTCGAAATCTCACTGGATTGTAGTTTAAGTCAGGAAAATAAAATTGCATCTCCCAGAATACTTAACCAGTTCCGTCGATGCCACGTAGTGTATTTAGAAAATATGTCGCCAATAACGGGTGACATTTCTTCGTTTTATATTTATATTAACTATGGGAGCTGGCTGAACACCAGCGGTTTAATAAAGCGTGTGGACAGTAGTTTGTAGTGCAGGCTCTTATAGCAGCAATATACATGATGACACGCTGCATATAAATGACTTACAGCATTGCAGATAGATTAGTCGGAGTTTCCAAGGTCTGTCCTCGTTCTTTCTGGTGGTTTTCAAGGATAAAGGTGTGTAAGTATCTCTTGAGGAGGTGCTGTGCCTCTGCTCAGGTGCCATTGCTTCTCCTCTCCAGCCCGGAGACTCCCAGCAAACAGAAGCAAAGAGCGTGACATGCGCTTACCGCCCCAGCGCTGCGGGAGACAGCAGCTGAGGACGCACCATCCTGTGCTTTCATCATACTTGCTGCCTTGGGTTGTTTATTCATCCTGAATCTTCGTGGCTTGGATGAAAAGTAGGCGTTGAGAGCAGAACGTCTGAATTGTTTGCAACGTGTTTCCACTCCAGTTTTATAGATCTAGCAAATATTATTGTTACTGAGAAAAGATTATGGCCGCAAATTTGGGGCTCTGCTGGTGAATCGCGCGCCGGAGGATCTGAGACCGGGGCCCGGCCGCCAGCAGCTGCACGCTCTGACGCTCAGCACGGGCTTGTGTGGTGTGTCCACCGGGGCATACACAGTGGCATCAGTCAGCCTCCTCGGTTGATTTGACTCGGGTTCTGCCAGTTTGGACTGTCCGGGGTCTGAATATCACTCTCCTTTCACTCAGAGCTGAAAAAAAGGATATACCTCACTAGCATTATTTAAGGGGCCATCCATCCAACTTGTAGATGATTATGCCTTCGATTTACTCCTGCCAAGTTTGTGGACGTGCTGTGATGTGTTCTTGGAGGAGTTTTTGGTGACTTGAATTTTGAAGGGAGTATTGCTACATCCTGACAGGGAGGTTAGAAGAGATTCCTATCTCCTCAACAAGAAAGCCTGCTATAGTTATTAAGGCCATAGTTGCAGTCCCTCCTGGGTCGCAACAAAACAATGTCATGGAGCACAGGCAGCAGATAGGGGAAAACTGTGCACAAAGTGAAGAGGAGGGCGGCTATTAACACGTAGCCCCACCAACCTCAGGTATTCAGAGAGCACTTCTACCTCCACCTCAGCCAGGAGCAGAGAGAGGCAGCTGTGATTCATCAAGGAGGTGGTGACTGAACTGTGGCATCTCAACAGGACATCGAGCCATATAGCAGGGCACTGCTCTGGACAAGCTGTGTGTGAGCTGCTACTGAGATTCCCCTAAGACCTCATCCCATTATTACCATTGCTCCATAAACCACACCTTTCAATCCATCTGCTGCCTACCCTCACAGCATCCTCTTGTTTAAAACACTGGCATTAAAGCTACCGACAGGCTGTACCATGGCTGGTAGAAGGCTGCTGACTTTCACTGGGGGAGATTGCATTTGGCCCCTGTTTCAGACAGTGTCATCTTGGTATATGACAGCAATCTGGACTGGCTCGAGGCAACAGCAAGGTGGAGTGGCGGTGGTGGGAGCATGAATGGTGTCATCGTGAGAGAGGACAATAGATTCATACTTCATGGAACCACAGCCAATCCCCAGGATTACAGATCAGGATTATTATATGCGAATAATGTCTTAGATTGCTGGACCGATTTGAGAGACTGCATGCCCCTTTGAGCACACTGACCTTGATCAAACATTTGAGGTCATTAAGCTTCTTGTGGCACTGTTGCCAGGTTCTCAGGCCAAACTTTGGGAATTGACCACCTATTCCTATTCCCTTCTCAGGGTGTGACTTGAGGGCCTCCTGGTCTCACACAGAAACATAGTTCCTCTCCTTTGAATGCCTCCAGCGCTGTGTCAGAGACCCTGGGAGTCCACTGTCTTGGCTACTGATGTACCTCTCCTTGTAGCCACTTACTCCATAAAAAAAAATGCAATCTCTGTATAATGAATGCAGCTCCACTTTAAGGCAGACTGTCTGTCTTTAAGACATGCAGGCTCAATGAGACAAGCACTAGCCACACGTGCTGCTGGTTCCCCTTTTCAGTATGCAGCCAGTCAACAGAATGGGTCGGATTAAGTTGCACACTTGAAATCGTTCAAATGCGGAAGCAGAATGAAGTTTGCAACATGACTGAGTATGGGATAATTGCAAACTTACATCCCTGCCATGCCTGAAAACAGAGGTACCTGAATTTTTCCCCTTATGTTTTTAGCTTTCATTACCTAATTTCCAGTATCTACTTGTGTGACAATTTTAAAAGCAACCCTGTTGTGAAGTTTTCAGGCTGGAACCACTTCTACTTCGAAATGTAAATTTGATGTTGTCTGTCTACAGTCAAAGTTTCTCATCTGTAGATTTCCTAATGGTCAAGTATTGGCAATTGCTAGAATTAAATAAGGCAAAATTCTGACTGGTCTCATTTCAGCTGCAGACGTGTGCAGACATGGTGGTGTGGAGTTCCATATGGGAGGAGAGTTTGGGGAAACTCCCATTAAATTTCAAATTTTGGCTCTATGGAGTTGACTTTCATGTTTGGTCTGCCCATGTCATTAGTGAGCAAAAGGTTCAAGTTATTTTGGGGTCAGCCCTTATTTATATATAATTGGTGAACTGCTAAAAAATCAGGTGGGGTGAGCACTAAAAGGCAGCCTACAGCCTCGTAAAGCAGATGTGCACTTTTCAATGATGTTCGTGGAAAGTTATTTTCTGAAGCAGAAGACATTGCCCAAGGCCCACAGTTTCTCTGATGCAGACATGAAAGTACCTGTAAAGCAATGAGCAGCAGGAAGGAGGACCTCTTATTCAATGGGTGACAAATGAACAGAAAACTTAACAATAGAAAATAATTTGCATATTTGGGGATACACAGGAAACCCCCTTGTAGAATTGGCTGGTCGGCAATTATAACACGCAGAGTGGCAATAGAATGAAGGTTTAACCCTGGATTTTGGCTTTGATTGTCAGCACAAATTTCCTTAGTTGCCTGAAACTGTGAACAAGGCAAGAGCACAACCAGGTTAGATAGGGCTGTGAAACTGACAGGGAAAAGTTTGTTCAAATTGCACCACTTCATTCAGATACGCAAACTGCATTGATACCCCGCAGGCAGACAGCGCTGCAGGCCACCACCACAGCTGGTTTCTTCAATGAGGGAGTGGCCCATGTTACTGGCTGCCCCCACGGAATCGCTGTAAGTTTGCATAGCACCACTTTGAACCTATTTTTTTCCTTTAAAATATGGAACTATGGCAGCTACCCCCTTGCCTAGTGAAAGGCCTTTGTGCACAGGACTTCTTCTGAGTGTGTGTTTTCACTGTGGAGGTGATTTCCAACAGTTTCGTGGTCATTTTGCTATTTTGATTATGATCTACAATTCTCAGCTGTCAGTCTTCACAGCAACATGGGAGCAGCTTCTGCAGCTGTACCCTGGACCTCTGATTAGGAACAAGAGGAACAACACCAGCAATGCCAACGGCACCAGGAGCAACATCAGTAGCAGCAGCAGTTGTCTTCTCCTCAGCCACCTGTTGCTCCACAGGACAAAGGGAACGGACAGAGAACTCCAGCTCACAGGAGGTGCTACACTCCCCAACTCGATATAGAGGCAGAGGAAAAACTTCCTGGACATGACTGAGCAACAGTGCCTCAGGAAGCTCAGACTTTCTCGGCAGGTCTTTTTTTAATTATTCACTCATGGAACATGAGTGTCGCTGCAACAATATTACCCATCACTAACTGTCTTTGAGAAATTGGTGGTGAGCCATTTTCTTAAACCACTGCATTCCATGTGGTGTAGGTACAGTGCTGTTAGGGAGTACCAGAATTTTGACCTAGTGACAGTGAAGGAACAGCAATATATTTCCAAGTCAGAATGGTGTGAGGCTTGGAGGGGAACTTGCAGGTGATTCCCATGTTCCCATGCCTCTGTTGCCCTTGTTCTTCCAAGCGCTAGAGGTCACAAGTTTGGAAGTTGTGGTTGAAGGAGGTTTGGCAAGTTGCTGCAATGCATCTTTTTAATGGTGCACACTGCTGCCATCGTGTGCCAATGATGGAGAGGGTGAATGTTTAACATGCTAAATGGGATGCCAACCAACTAGTTGTTTTGTCCTGGATGTTGTGGAGCTGTATTCGTCCAGGCAAGTGGAGAGTATTCCATCACAGTGGTGGACAGGCTTTGGAGGAGTCAGGAGATGAGTTACTCACTGTAGAAATCCCAGCCTTCTGACCTGCTCTTGTAGCCACCGTATTTATATGGCTAGTCCAGTTAGGTTTCTGGTCAATGGCAACCTCCATGATGTTGATGGTAGGGGATTCAGCGATGGTACTGCCATTGAGTTTCAGAAGGTTAGATTCTTTCTTGTTGAAGATGGTCATTGCCTCACATTTGTGTGGTGCAAATATTACTTGCTACTTATCAGCCGAGACCTGAATGTTGTCCAATAAAATAAAAGCAAAATGCTGCAGATGCTGGAAATATGAAATAAAAACAAGAAGTGCTGGAAAAGCTCAGCAGGTTTGGCAGTATCTGTGGAGTAAGAAACAGAGTTAACGTTTGGAGCAAATATGAGTCTTCTTCGGGACATTTCATTTCCAAAGAAGAGTCATATTGGACTTGAAACTTTAACTGTTACTCTCTCCACAGATACTGCCAAATCTGCTGAGTTTTTTCAGCACTTTGTTTTTATTTCAGCATGTTGTCCAGGTCTTCCTGCATATGGACACGGACTGCTTCAGTACCTGAGGAATTGCGGATGGTACTGCACAATGTACAAACATCCCCACTTATGTCGGAGGGAAAGTTATTGATGAAGCAGCTAAAGATAGTTGGGCCGAGGACACTACCCTGTGAAAGCCCTGCAGCAATGTCCTGACGCTGAGATAATAGGCCTACAACACCCACAACCATCTTCCTTTGTGCTAACCAGCAGAGAGTTTCCCCCCTGATTCTCATTGATGCTGCACTTGGTCAAATACTGCCCTGATGTCAAAAGTTAGTCACTTTAACCTCACCTCTGAAATTCAGTTCATTTGTTCATGTTTGTACCAGGACTATAATGAGGTCTGGAGCTGAGTAGCCCTGGCAGAATCCAAACTGAGCATCGGTAAGCAAGTTATTGCTGAGTAAGCGTCGCTTGACGGCACTATCAGCGACAGTTTTTATCACTTTGCTGATGTTCGAGAATAGATTGATAGGGCTGTTATTGGCTGGATAGGATTTGTCTTGCTTTTTATGGATAGGACATACCTGGGCAGTTTTCAGAATTGCTGGGTAGATGCCAGTGTTATAGTTGTACTGGAACAGCTTGACTAAGGGCATGGTTAGTTCTGGAGAACAAGTTTTCAATTCTATAGCCAGGATGATGTCAAGGGCCATTGCTTGTGCTGTATCCAGTGTCTTCAACCAATTCTTGATATCAGGTGAAGTGAATTGAATTAGCTGAAGTTGGCTGGGGACCTCAGGAGGAGGGCAGGATAGATCATCCTCTTGACACTTCTGTTGAAACTGGTTACAAATGCTTCAGCTTTGTCTTTTGCAATGGCATGCTGAGCTCCCCCATATTGCAGATGGGGATATTTGTGGTTCCACTTCTTGCTCCAGTCAGTTGTTTAATTGTCCACAAACAACCATGACAATCTGCGGTTCACAAGTGCCTAACCCAGATGACAGCGGCTGTTTGAGGTGGGTTGGTTTGCCAAGGCCGCCAATTTATCCACTTTGCTACTTATGATGTTGGACAGAACCAGAACGGTCCTCTGATTTGCTGCTCTGGCAGGATTCCCACAGATCCACAGACTGCACACATGGCAATCAAAGCACCCTCAGATTATCCAGGTGTATTTGGGGATTCCACTCCATCAATGTTCAGCTGGTATGTAACCATCAGAAGGTTTTCATGTATGCATGTGCAAGATATCCTGAAACCTGCCATGATGCCTTCATACTGTGCCAGTCACATCACCCACAGATCTTCACACCTCCAAGCAGAGTCATTGGTTGGCACCTTGAAGACAAGAGTTGCCCGTTAAGGATGTGAGCTGATTCCACCTGAGAGAAACATTACTGGTGAACAGAAAAGGTGCAGCAGAAACCACATGAGCACATGTGTGGCCATAGAGCTGAAGGCAATTCAGGTACCTAGACAGATCTTGGGGCAGAAAGGGAGTGGTCTCCTGTGCCCTGCACAACATAACACAGGGGAGAAGACTGGAGCTGCTAGGGGAGGAAGGAGATGACCACTCTGCATCTTTGGAGGAGAAGCAACAGAAGGAGCAGGAAGGCAAGGGTTGCTGCAGCCCCTCACTTAGCTGCCAAGGATTCTCGTAATAGACTCGTATAAGCAGGATACAGCTAACCGGAGTCTGAAAGCCATAGGCACAACAATGCTGAACCCACTCAGCAATGACTCCTCCACCCTGACAAAGCATTTTTTTTTACTTCTGGTTGGGGAGGAATGAATTGGCTCCCCTTCATTTCAGCTTCCTCAGTTGGTTGCAGCAAAGGTTTTTAACATTTCTTTTCCCCATGAATGCCTTTCCCAATCCAAATGTATTTATTTGTTAATAAGAACACCTGGTTTGGTTGGCTCCTTGAGTCAAAGCAAGAGTAAGTTTATTAGCTACTAAACCTGAGAAAAAAATAATAAAGGGATGATGACACACACACATATCAGAAGAAAGTAAGTTAAAGTCCAAATAAAAGTTAAAAGAGTATATGATTAAGGCCTTTTGCTTGTCCATGAGGTGTAGTTTGTTGAACATTGCGGCTGTTTGAGGTGAATTGGTTTCCTTGAAAATCCTGGATGTGAATCGAAGTTCAGGTATTGCATTTTGCTGGAGACACTCTTAACTTCAAAGAGTGAGTGAGAGAGAGAGAGAGAGATTCCTTACTGCTTTTTTCAGCAGTTCTTTTCCAGATGACTGCAATGATTTCTCTCTGTTTCTGGCTTTGCAAAACCAGTTCTTAAACCTCCTGTTTGTATATTCCCAGGGAGGTATTCGATTAACATGTCTCGCAGTCATTGTTGTAGACATCTTTCATCTCAGAAACTTTTTGACACATCTTAAGATAGTAGAAACCAACAAGGCATGGGGTTATTTTGTTCTCCACAGGCGGTTTAGAGTGTCTGGTGGGGTGCAACTGTCTGGGTAGCAATTCTCATTGTCTTGACAGAATTAGAGTGGATTAGAAGTCCAGCACTTTACATTTTTCGTGCCTTCCTTTCAAGAGTGCCTGTTTGACGTGGACCTTGACACCCCCAAAGTGCGAAATTCCATGCTACATTTCAGAGCAGGTCTGCAGTGGAATCCATATAGGAACTTTCCAGAAAAGTGGTCACTTACAATACCGGACATAAGGTGACTGCTAGTATCAATCATTGGTCATTGTCATTGCTTGTATTTTTAACTTTTTAAAAAGATTCTCTATAACAGTTCAATATGTCTTTGGACGGCTGGGGATGACTGACTGCGATCCATCTGTAATTTCATTTCCCATTATCGTGACAATTTCCACAATCAACAATCATTCCATCTCATTTGCTCATCTTCTACTCTGGTCATACCATTTCCTCCAGGCTGATGGCCATTTAGCAGGCGAGATACAGCAGTAGAAATGACTGGACAATGTAGACCATTGTGGTAGGGTGATGGGGACGTCAGAGCCTTGAGTGCTGGTCCTATGGTCTGCCATCGGAAGTCAACCTTCAGTCAGCTGCTGTGCTCTGGACGTAACGGGTAATACATAGGTTGACTGGAAAATTCCAGTCAGCCTCTTATCAATAGACTTAATTGGCTTTTTAATTACCACAATTGGATACTTGCTGCTTGCAGGTAGATGGCAATTTCTCCCCAGATACAGGCCTGATGCAGCCTCCAGGAAATTGGCTCGGGGGAAGGATGGTGCTAGTTAACTAGCACGCTGGCCTGTGATGCAAAATTACATGCCCATCTACCCCAGTTCCCACCCTTCATTAGGGCAAAAATACCACCGCAGCTATGGGGGAGGGGGGGGGGGTGCATGGCAGGCTACCCGCATGCACATGGCGGGTAGCCATAATGGCTCCTTATGAGCCAATCAAGACCAATTAAAGAAGGTTGACTAGGATTTTCCACTCAGCCTCCAGGTTCCTGCAAGTGGCAGCGGCCAGTTTATGTGTCTGGAGGCTCCTTCCTGATAGCAGGCTGGGGACCCTCCATGCCTGCTTGGGTGCAGGAGTAGCCACAGGTCACTGTGTAGAGGGACTCGCCCCATGCAGTGGTGGCCTGGCTACAAGATCCATTTTATAATTTAAGATTTAAATACGTTGGAGAGAGGGCACCTCCATCTTGAAGCACCGTCTTCTCCTTTACCTTCCATCACAGCCAGCTGCTCCTTTCAAGCTGGAAGGCCTCTGGTTGGCCCTCCAGGTGCAAGAGCCCACCTTCCATCCTAAATTGGTCAGCAGGCTCATCTCCAGGCAAATTAAGTGGGCACCCTCTTAAAAATTCCTGAGTGATTGTTTCCCCAGGTCGGGTTCGGCACACCCAAACAGTTCCAACCTCTCTTGCCCGCCCACAAATGGAAAATGTTTTGAGAGATGGATGAACAACATTTGTGGATGATGACTCCGAGGGATATGTGTGAGATAGTAATAAGATTAAGGTAAATGTCAGTGTTCGGTGTCTAAATGGGATGTGAAAAGGCGCCTCAAGAGAGAGGAATGGGTGGATCTGCATGGAGTGTGAGGAGTTCTGTGCAGGAGAACGCTGGTGAAGTCAGGATTTGGGGTTTGGCATCTGAAAGTGGGAAACCACTCACCTTTCCTGCCCTCATGAGGTCATTGAAATTCTTTTGGCACTGTATCAATCAGCAAAGGACCACACCCCTAACTGCTGCTCCTGAACCATTCCAACTAGGCCTCTACCTCCTGTCCACAGAGAAGACTATTTCTCTGCTGGCCGTTACAGGCCACAGCATGCCCTCCAGGGATGCCTAGAGAACCAGGTGGCGGTAGGATGGGTAGAGCAGGATAGGAGTACCCTTCCCACATTGAAACTCCATTACATTTGCTCTGTCCTGCCAGTTCTACAGTGAATCCATTCTGACCTTTATTGTGGTCCCTTTAAATAAATAGGTTTAACATTTAACTTTCAGGTGCAGGTCATCATTAATCCTGCTCTGATTGGATAGGAAATCCAGAAGTGCGATGCTAATGCTTAATTAAAAAGCCCTTGGTAAAGCCTGCCCCAGTAACTTTTAGGTAATGACTCACTGCTAAGTGGTCTAAATGTTAAAATTCTAAAGCAGAGCCTAAAGTAGGAAGTAAGAATTAGATTAAAATCATATACAGAAAATGGACTAAATTGGGAAAAGACAGATAGTATTAGACAGAAAAAGTAAAAAAAAGTCTTCAACACTAATTGACTTCTGAAGGAATGAGACTCCATGCTTGTAAAATGTTACAATTATGAGATTGCTATGTTTTGGGTTCCTGTCTTCAATTTAAGGTAAAATGAAGGGGATCATGTGACCAGTTCTGAAGTCTGCCTTACAACAAGCCTAGGTGGTTTGATTGTTAGAGATTAAAGGGGGCCCAGATTGTTTGTTTTACTGGGAAGAAGGTAAAAGGTGTTTATGTTTGGAGACAATGGCTGCAGCCTATGTGCTAACAATGGATAGACTGAGTCTCCAAAGTCTCTAAAAAGTGATGAGAATGTTGCGCTGTAAACAGTTGTGCTTTAAAATGTCCATTTAGTTCCAAAATGAAAGAGTTGGGCTCTCAAGGATGGTAATTAGCATCTCTGCCTAGGTACAAGATGATTCACATTGCCATGAAATGGGCTTTGAGGGGAGAAGGATTTCTAAGATATCACTGAAAACTTAGAGTAACGAGAAACTGTAAGTCTCTATGGTCCACTGTGCCAGAATATGGATAGAAGCTTGTGCTCACATTGAAAAGACGAAATTCGTGGAGAGTTAAAATGAGATTGGAAGATTTGCCTAGATTTGCTCGAGGGAGAAAACTTGCATCTGAAAGACAGTTCTGGAGTTAAAAGATTCAAGGCTGGGAAAGGAAAAGATTGGAAGAAAACACTCTGAAGCTAAGAATCATTTTGGGCTGATTCTGGGAGAATTGAGTAGCTACTTAAAGAATAGTGTAATGAATACCTGTGAAGTGTATTTTTTCAGTTGTGTTAAAAATAAGAAAGGGGGTATTCCATTCTGTGATTGAAAGTATAAGTTGCCTACAAAGATAGTGTTTCGGCAATAGTGCTTTTTAGTCTTTTGTTACGGCGAAAGTCTTAAAACCTCAAATCTTATGTCATCCTTTCAGCTATTAACTGGGAGCTCAAATTTCTTTTTAAAAGTTATCAGTCTTTACAAATCTTCAGGGATACAGTGGTTGTTTGGCATTAATGAACACCTATCTCATTGTTAAAAACTCATGTACTCCTGGACATACCAGCCCCAACCTTTTCGGTCATGTTTAGTGGTTAATAGTACCTCAACATCACACTGGGGAGAATTTTCTCCCTGTCAGGCGGGCCAGTTGGGAGCGGGCGCGGAGCTGATCATTGCCTGCAATCAGCTGCGCGCCACCATTTTACGTGGGCAGGCCAATTAAGGCACACCCAACGTGACGCGCACCCAGAATCGCTCAGCACTACCTGTGTGGGCGGGAGGAGGAGGGAGAGTCGGGGCATGCGCGCGAAAGCGCATGGAGCTGTCTCAGGGAGATTAATTTATGAAATATTGAAAAAAAAATTCAGACATGACCCCTCATGTGACAGTGTCACATGAGCTGGGACATGTTTATGAATTTTGATGAAAAGTTTTATTTCATTAATAAATCCCTTCATGAAACCTCATCCCGCCTGTGGATGAAGTTTCATGAAAAATGCAAAGGTCGCCTGGGCTCTTTGCCTGCCCGCCAACCTTAAGGTTGGATGGGCAGCCCTGACAATTACTTCAATTAGTTTATTAATGGCCTTAACAGGCCTTTGACAGTTCAGCAAGCGCGCAGCTGACTCTTGTACTTCTATGCTGTGAGAATGTGTGTGTATGTTTGTGGGAGATGAATTTAGTTGCCCAGTGTTCCATACCTGTACTGCAGCTGCCTTTTGAGGTTCAAGCATTTTGAGAATGGTGAAAAGCACAAAAGTTTTAAATACTCAAAAATTCCATTAAAAATCTGTTTAATTGAAAATAGAATCCACAACCAATAGTACCATGTATACATTGTGCTTTGTATAAACTGTATATTCCTCTGATAGTACCTATATATTGCATTTTTAAAATATTTTAGATTTTGATATGTGCAGTAATGCAAGGTTCAATCGAAATGGCACAATTACTGTAATGTTTGGTCATATAACAACATTTTCATCAGAATTATTTTGTCAATCAAACCTATTTGTGACTTAATTTACAGCGGGAAGTTGCTTAGGCAATCTTTCCACAATAACATTTATCAGAAATATACACAGTATGACAAAAGAACTGTGTTGCAATCTATATGTGCTGTAACAAACTTCTAAAATAAATCAAATTTAAATCAATTGTAACAATCCATGTCCTTTTTTATATTATGCATTTACCACAGAAATATATCTGAGTCTCGGAGTTATTAAATCTTCCTGTGTACAGATGTACCTATCTTTATGCTTTTCTGTTTCTTTATTGAAAAGGCTGGTTCAAACTGATTGCCTCAAGGAAGATCATGCCTATGACTAAACAAAAAGTCAATTATTTATGAGAGACATGATCTGTGTCAACAGGAATGCTTTTCCTGGTCTCACAAAACTGCTGGTAGCCTTCTCCTCAATGGTCATAACTCCCTACTCCATTTGCTCTTGGAGCTTCTGGAATTTTAATTCCCAATTCAGCAAAGCTGTCTGCTGAATGGACATTGGACAATATGGCCTGAATCCAAATATGGTTAAGACCTTCCACTGAACTTATTTGGCAGGCGCAACAGATGGACCACCGACTTTCATCCAATTTAGGCAAAATTTGAAGATTACCTCCCATTAATTTTCTCCCACTACCCTAGACTTAAAGTAATCTGCTACAGGCAGTTTGATCAATAACTAACGCCAGCATATCACCACATCTCAGGATTCGAAACCCGTAGCATCTGGATTAGGAAGTGAATAATGTTTTGCTTTTCCAGGACTATGCCATGTCTGAACAATATATACAGAAATAAACCTATTTTATCCTGATACCCTGGATGTTAATATTAGTTTAAATCACATTTAGATTATTCTTCCTTATCCAGTCAGTTTTTGTAAACAAATTTGGCTTGTAAAACTGTTACCGTGGATTGATTGAACCAGAATGTTCCACGCTGACCAATTGTAACTGTAGTCTACAGATAATCACAAAAGTACTGTATTATACTCCTATATTGACAACTGGTATCAAAACATCCCTTATTTGCATTTCTTAAAATCATCGGCCCTTCAGAACTTCACTCCATTTTGACACAGAACAGCTGTTAAAGAGAATTGTATTTTTTCAAATCAAAGTGAAGATATATAAATAGGTTACTTTTCTTAAGATGCAATTTGGAAAAAGATAATAACCAATACTCTGACAGTGTATGAACCACTTAATATAGTTGTCTGGAATTCCTCCTTATTTTAGTGCAGCAATTAATTTGTTTTAAATGACTGGAGTAACACTCCACTAACTTTTGCACATTAGTTAACACACAGCATCATTTAACTGTGAATAAGGTGGAAGATCACATGTTGGTGGAAGAATGTTACAGTAATTGTTTCTTTATGAAATGAGTTAGTCTACAGGTATCAGAAATTACTTGTAACCTAATAATGCTTCTGAAAAATCAAATTGTGTCATTATTCACATTTTTAACAAAATGACATCAATAAAATGCTTTCACATTAGTTCCTGATTTTGAATAACCAACCAAAAATAGAAATTTTAATGTTTAGTTGCTGTTATATTCATGTGTGAGGATTTGTTATTTCTATTTATTACTTAATTTATCTTCCATTTTTACTTGGACAATCTCATAATTGAATCCCCCGAAGTAGGCATGATTCTTCAAGCAAGAAGTTATGTATGTAGACAACTTGCTGCTTAGAATTTTATTGTGATGTCTTGATCGAACTGTTGGGAGCATATTTTCCTGTTTGATGATTTTATTACATTGTACATGTGCATAAAAAGGAGTGTAATCCCAAGACAAAGCACCAACAGATGTCTTGTGCTGTAGTGCAAATGATTGAGTTAGGGAAAACTAGCAATACATTTTTTTAAAACTAGCTTGTTAAATTTTTGCTAATGTCAATTGTGAACAACTTATGACAAATTATGAAGTTGGTGGGGTTGGAGGAGTGGTGGGATGGAGGGACAAGGGGATAGTACAGAAATGAAAAATGAGTACTAAATTACTGGCATAAGCGAGCTTAACAGATAAGATTTTTTTTTAAATCAACAGAGCTGCAGAGATACTGGAAGGATAAGCAGAAAAATGACATGGTTAACTCAACAAAAAAAAAAGCTAATAAAATGATTCAAACTACTGTGCTACTTGTGCATATATGGTAACTGGTTGCTGTACTTCATTAAAACACCAGCTCCCAATAACTGTTCTTCAAAATCTACTTTGTGTTTTAAGCCTCCATCTTTTCACGTTAAAATATTTGTCAATTCTACCTCAGAGATCCTAAGCTTTACCCCGCTGCCATTTTAAGCCAGGTTTTCATGTTTTTTCTCTGTCTATAGGTCAGTAGATGCGCACATTAACATTTTACCATTACTGACTTCCATTGTTTGAAATTGACTGCTGATTTACAAGTAAAAAATATGCAACTGACCCAATTTTTTTTTCTATGGATGGCCAACAGGCCTGGTGGGTTTCAGTGCCTATGAAGAAGTGGCTACCTATTTGCAGGGGGGGGAGGGGAGAGGTCCACTGGAAGGCATTTTCTGATAGACATTACTATGCTGGAATTCTGAATGGTCAGATATATTGAAGGTAACATAGGTGGCCTGTAACACTCCTTCCATTTTATTTAAGTAGAATTGTAGGCCTGAACCTATGACAAGCTCAAGCTTGACAAACTTGTTGTGTGTCCTGGGACAAGGCAATGGGAGAAGACGTGATGCAACAGGTGTCCACCTCCTTTTCCTCTGCCTGGAAAATGACGAATATTGATTCCCAGATATAGGGAGAGGAAAATACACCTAATATGTCAATCCCATGCTCTTGCTGAGCAAGGGCTGGAGGCAGTGCTATAAGGATGTAGTTCCTGGAAAGAGCATGAGGGATTGGTGAATTTGCCTATAATATCAAGCTCTTTCAATTAAAAAAAACTTCAGAGAGACAGGGCCCAATTTTAACCCACTCAAAATTTATTTACTTACAGAAAGTTAAAATTGAGCCCAGAATTTTAGTGAAATGTTCTAGCCTGTCAGTGATTTTGTTATCTTATACTAGTACCCATTTCCAAAACAAACATATTTTTATAATATTGTATGTGTGAAAATAGGTTACAAGCTACTGCAAAAGTACATGATTTATGTCAGTGTGTATTCTTTTAGATTATCTCACTTTGTGATGTTACATTATACACCATTGTTATGTTTATATTGCATTCAATTTCTGCTGTGTTACATTGACCCCACCAGAAAACTTAAACATAATTTGCATTCAACAGCTTTTATTGGCACTGATTTTACATCAATCGTGCTCAAAAGCAATCATTTAGCTATCATTCGACATTGCAAGTAATGATCATCTAACATCATTGTCATCAATTTCCATCAAACTGCAGCACTCAAACATTTTCAATTAGCAAAATTACTTACCTTAGGTATTCTGACATTAAAAACCATCATAGAGTTTGTCCTCCACATTTCTGAATTTCTATAGCTTCAAACATCCTAAAACTGAGCTAACTAGAAAAAGCAGACTCTGTTTTAACATATATATTTTGACAAGCTAGTTTTATGTTTTTTTTTCCCCATAATGCGTCCCCCCCACCCGCAAACCCAGAACAATTTCTGTCCCTCCCCACCCTGGAGCGCAGCAGCTTTCTTTCCCAATTTTCCCCCTCCTTCTTCCTAACCTCTCTGCTAATTTCTTCCCTGTCTCACCTCCCCCTCTCCCTCCCCCCACTCCTTCCCATCCCTCTCTACCTCCCCCCATCCACACCCCCTCTTCCTCCCTCTTTTTCCCTCCTCCTCGTGCTTCCAACCTCTCAGGGAAGAGGGGCAAGATGTGAGAGTCATCAGTTGCCTGGGGGGTGGAGGGAGAGGAGAAAGTCGTCCAGGGTTTTGGGGGGGGGGGGGGGGGGGGTTGGGCTGCCAGGAGGAGATGGTTGGCAGGGGTTGGAGGGAGGAACCACCAGGGAACGCTGAGAGGAGATCGGGATGTGGGATGGGGGGTAAGGGAGGCACCAGTGCTGTTGAGATTCACACCGAACATCCCATGTCTCATATGTTTTCTTCCCATGATGGCAATTAATGAATTAATAAAATTAATTAAGAACCGAGGGGGATTTGATGGTGTTCTCAAGCATGTATAGTGGAAAGCTTTTCTTGACTAAACGAAAAACTTAATAAATTTAGATATTATTTAGGTAATTAATTTCCTTGTGTTTTTCAATGCAGGTTGCTGAGCACGTTTGATGCCTTTGAGCGCATTTGATGGCTTGGAGCGTATAACTTGGATGCCTTCTAGCATCTTTTACCTTTGATCGCATTTGATGACAAAATGCTGTTGACTGCATAAAGAACTCATTCCAAATTAGAACATTTGATGTCAAATGATCGTTGGTCATTTTTGAGTATGTTTGAATGAAAAAATGTCAAAATTTTCAGATAGGGTTATTATACAATTCTGCTGTTATTGTATTCAATCCATGTGATTATCAACTCATTCTCCAGTATCTTTATTGAAATTGTCTCACTCTGTTGTACTCCGGTATAAAACCACATTAATGTCTTTAGTATATTATTTTACTTACATGGAGCATCTTATTCAATAATGTAATATATTTAAACTCTGTTATATTGTTTTTATAGTTATCCTTGCTTTCTGATATGTTAATTTTATTTCTTTATTCTGTATTATAGTATCTTGTATTTATAATAGTATTTTTATATAATGTACATCACATTCTGTAACGTAAAAAATAGATGGTGGTCTGGCAGATTGCAGCTGTAATCAGTATACTGTTATAATAAATTGGTCATCTCTCTGAAACGTTGAGAGACTTGGAGAACCCAAAATAATCATTTAGTTCAGAAAAATTCTGCCAGTTGTAACAGTAGTGAATATACAAACAAGGTCTCAACGGCAAAATGCCCTTTTTGAACTTCCTATTCAGTCATCTTGCGAAAATATTACACCCTCCACCATTGGATTAATTAACCTTTCAGTCTGTATAACTTCCTTCGCTGATCAAAAAGTGTTACTGGATCATTATTTCAGGCCCAAAGCTCTGGTTTTGCCCAAACTAAGAACTCAATTGTTTGAGGATAATGACTACAACCTAAATATGTTACAATTCTGCCCTAAGTTTCTTTTATGAAGAAATAGAGAATCTGACGTGTATACACATGAGGTGGTCAGAAGAAAATTCCTCTTTACTGTTTTGAAGAAAATCAAAACAATGGGATAGCATATTTAGATTCTCAGTTGTGCTAAAGAAACATATCATGTGACCTTTCAATTCATTCACAATTAGGAATCAAGTGCGCTTCAAGTTTAACTTAAGTTGATAAATGGAAAATGACATTACAACTTTAAAACTTTTGTGCACATTGAGTAAAGAAGTGTTGCAGAAATACATTAAAGAATGGACAGCGATCTGTCACATTATTGAGTAAAAAAATCATTATTCCATTGGTTCCCGCTGCATATCTTTGAAAAGCGAGCATTTTTGATTTAAAAAATTAAATAGGTACTGAATATTCCGTTTCTCAATATGCATTCCATTGTAAATATATAAAAGTTCAGCTACTCCAGAGAATACTACTATGATAAAATTTTGCAGATCAATCCAAAAAAATAAGTTTTTTCTTGTCTGTTCCATCTGACAGATTAAAAATGAAGAGTGGTCACTCTGTTTTACACAAGGCATTTGTTTTACACAAATCGTACCACCTTATGACATTATTCCACAGGTTGCAATGAATAATAACTCTTATTTACAAGATAACATACCCCCAATCTGAAAGGCACATTATGCATTTATAACCTAATAAAACTCTCTCAAGACATGGTCAATTTCAATAATTGTCCATTTTAAAGGTACCTTATAATGAAAATAATTAAGTGCTTATACAACATTCACTGCCTTCACTATATGGTTTGTTACATGGGTTGAATGAATTATTCCTATTAATATGAATTTCTTTTTCCAAATCTTTCCAGTCAGACAGTTAACAGCCTTAGAAGGCCGGAAATATCCAGTCATCCTAGACCAAGTCTCCCCATAATCATAATCTCCTGGCATTAGATTATTATCCAATGGACTGCAAATTGATGGTAAACAAATGGGTGTGATTTTAAATCTAAAGTGTGTGTCTGACTCAGTTGTTAACAATAACCACTAACCATCAGTGAAGATAACCATTTAATGGTATTTTGCTTGTGTACTTGAAATTGGCCCCATACTTAATTCCTGTTGTAAGTAACAATACATCATCCTTTGGTAAATTCAGGTATCATTTTTCGGTAATGTAGCTACCTTCTGAAGAGGAAAATGTTCCTCCCTCAACATTGCACATTTCTAAAAGTCAGTTTGTTCTTTTTGTACTTTGAATATTTTCAAACACATCCAAGCCTGCCTTTAAATAAACCTGAGCAGATCTAATGCTGTTCATCACCATAGATGAAACTGTGGATAGGGTTTGGTTTGTTTGCTGAAGTCTGCAGTGGTTAACAGCTTCTTTCATGACAGAGAATTGGTTCGATGTCTCATCGAGGTGATATAGAATATTTCTGAAACACAAAATAATATATGCTAATGGTAATAAAAAATATCTAACATTGAAATGTTTAATAATAATCTTTTCATATTCTAAAATAATTTGTACATTGACTGTATAGAAAGCTAATTGGATTTGTAATAATATGAACAAAAGTACTTATAATAGACTGGACTTTTCAATCAAAGTAACAGTGCGGCTAACAACGCTCACTGTCATTTATCGGCAAATCAGGCAGCAAGTTCTGGCGAGTGTACATGCTCAGCAAAACACAAAAATCTAGGAGATGCTGTCCAAATGTGCCACTCCTTTATAAACTGCGCAAAAATGGCATCTCACCGTCTGCATCCCTTTTCAAGAGTCTTGAACAGCCTGTACTTACATCACCGATACGGACTAAACTCAGCATTCCAGTCTAAGCACCCTTTTAATTACTGGCAAAGAATCTCTCGGGTACGAAAATTTACTTTAACAAGTAGAGTCTCATTCCTTCTGATTTTAAATTATTGGTGATTTGAAAAACATTTTTTTTACTTTTTCTTGTTTTTTTTCTCTTTTTCATCCAATCTTTCTTTCCGTTTATTAATTTTGCTTTTTGTACTTGTTTTGACATTGAATTCACCATTCTGACTACACTTTGGTTCAGACTCTGCCTGCTCATTAATGATTCTTCAATCTGATTGGTTAAGGAGATACCCCTTCTGAACAGGGCAATTAGGGATAGGCAATAAACACTGGACTAGCCAGCAATGCCCACATCTTGTGAATGAATTAAAAAAACATAGTCAATTGCCTTGTTCATACATGTCTCAAATACTTTGCAGGCAGCACTGCGCCATTTGGTTGTCCAACTGGCAGCAAGTTGCTGTGCAAACCCTTTGGAAAGTCTATGGACAAGTGTCAGGCAACATCATTCTCAACCCATAGCCACATGCAGTCCATTATTTTAGCTATTTTTCATGTAAATGCATATACTGTCCATTTATGGCCACATGTTTGACTTTCAGGCTGTGTATTTTGTACATACAGTTTACCTAAAATCAACTTGGGTGTAAAAGGGAGGTGACTGTGGCAGTAAGAATGGCAGTTTAACATCATAATAGGTACTTCTGAATTGAAACAATATTTCTATTTGTTTGCAGTGTTTACTCCTACAGCAGAAGACTTGGGGAAGCCATTACTTGGGCAGAATTTCCCCCCCGCCAGGGGATGGGGGGAAGTTCAGGAGCGGGTGCTTGGAGGTGCGCCTCCGATTGGCGCCCCCAACTGGGGGTGCACCGCCATTTCACGTGGGCGGGCCAATTAAGGCCCACCCAGTGTGACGTCCGCCACAAAGTGCTATGCGCTCCCTGTGCGGGCGGGGGGTGGAGTTTCTAAGCTGAGAGTGCACTCTTTCACACGCATGTGCTCGAAAGAGCGCACTCATCTTCCTGAGGCTAAGTGCTGCCTCAGGGAGATCAGCACCAAATTCAAAAATGTTAGGTACAGAAAAATAAAATTTCCCTGACATGTCCCCACACGTGACACTGTCACATGAGTTGGGGCATGTTCATCACTTTTAGTTAAACTTTTATTAAATTTTTAAAAACCTACATGAAACCTCATCCCGCCCATGGATGAGGTTTCATGCTTTCTCTGAAGCCCACCAGGGCTCCCGGCCTGCCTGCTAACCTTAAGGTTGGACAGGCAGGTCCTTTAACTAGCTCAATTACTTTGTCAATGGCCTCAATAGGCCGTTGACAGGTCGGCGGGCGCACAGCTGATTCGGCTGCGCCCCCGCAGACCTGAAAATTGAAATGAGGCAGGGTGACGTCAGGAGTTCCGCCCGACGTCATCCCACGTCATTTTACACGTTGGCGAGCGGGCCCCGCCCCCACTCGCTGACTGGGAAATCCTGCCCCTTGTCTTTCAAAACACACAACTTTAAAACAATGAGATGTGATTTGAAACTTTTAAGATACAGTAATACTTGAATCAGGCAAACAAAGCTAGAACAGATACCCTTCACTACGTTTGACATAATTAAGTCAGAATACAAGTGCTAACTCAAACAAAAGCAAAATACTGCAGATGCTGGAAATCTGATAGAAAACAGGAAATGCTGGAAATGCTCCACAGGTCAGGCAGCATCTGTGGAGAGAGAAACAGAGTTAATCCCTCAGGTTGGGTGATTTTTCATCAGAACTGGACTGTTAAGTGTAATAGTTTAGAACTATAATTTAAATGTAAATATAGACAGAAAGGAATAGGAAAAGAGTTATGAATATGAACGTTATTCAGTGACAAAATTGACCATGAGCAAAGACTGAAAAAACAATAAGTTAGTGGAAACAGACCTGTATAAAGAGTACCCCAATGCAAAATGAACACTAGTCAAAAATTTTAATTTAATGTATCCTCTTGCTTGTAAGATTTTTAGCTTTTTAAATCAATAATTTGATCCCTTAATCCATGCAATCTTGCTCCCCTCTAAATTGTTTCCAGGTAAAGCTGAAATAACAGACACAACTATGAGCTTGTGGACGTACAATAAATACCCAAAGCCCAGCTTACAAAAACCAGAATTGTTCAAAAACTGGACACTTTTGAAATGGTGTGCTGGTCTAGTTCCAGGGCCTGTTTTAAGTTCAGGGTCTGTGCCAATTTCAGGGTCTGTACCAATTTCAGGGTCTGCCTTAGTTTCAGGGTGTTAATTAGCTTCAGGGTCTTTATTATATTCAGGATTTTTATTAGTTTCAGGCATTGTACAGGTTGAATGGCCAAAATCTGGAAAATCCTAAATCTGACATGGTCTCCATCCAGAGGGTGTTGGATTTTGGATATCATACATGTAGAAACATGCTCAAGTGTGCAGGAATATTATGTATAAACATACATATTAAATTTGGTACGTTCTGGAAATAAAATCATAATATTAGCAACGTACATGTGAATAACGACTAACCAAACGTGCACACAACTCCCTTAATGTGTGAAGGTTTGGTACAGCAAAGAAACACTTAGGCCCAGATTTTTGCTCCCAGGTTAAGTGTGCAGAGATGGGAGAATTCCCATGTGGGGGTTGGATTAGAAGTCGGGCCTGCTGCCCCTTAATGCGTGCAGAGGCTGCTGGATGCGGATCTGGTTGGGCAGAAGGCCTGTCTCTGTGCTCCAGCACTTTGTTGAATTCAATAAAAAAAGTTATTAAACAAAAAACAGCTCCCCAGCTCTCACCCCTCACCACCCCACACACTCCACCATGGACAAACCTCAGGAGCCATGCTGACATAAAATAAAGTTATGTGTCTATTGATGACATCACTATTTTAAACAAACAAACTCATTGATAAAAAAATTCAATACATAGAAATCACTTTAACTAATCTCTTATGAAAACAAACATTTCCATTCTATAACCACTTGGAGCTGTCAATCAAACTGCTCACTTAACAGGCACCCCACTGTGATAATGTTAGTATGTAAAATCAGACATTGCAGCACAAATCTTATACTGATATCCCTCAGGCTTATGTCAACAGACAGAATGAAATATCAACCACTGCATTTTTCTAAAACTCAAGACTGCTTTATTTTTTAATTTAAAGCCAGCATCTATTGACAGCTTTGACAGTTCCAATGAGTTTATGCACTTTTTACACACAATCATGTTTACTTTTAATAATTCCAAAGGGCACCTTACCTCTCTCAACGGGTGCCATGCCTCTTGCAAAAGTGGCACGGGACTTTCTTCAAAGGGTACCATACCTCTCCGAAGTGGTACCCTGGCTATCCAAATGAATCCACCAAGTTCAGACCAGCTCTTACCCGGTCTAATCAGTACATGCCAGGTTTCACACTGCTGGTCTTTCAAAATCCCACTTCAGTGGAGGCAGGTGATGATTTAAATTCCCAGCTGCCTCCATAAACCATGCATGCACGAACCCCAGCCCAAATCCAGTCACATCCCCAGGAAAATAGGAAGTGATCAAGGATGGGACTTAGGATTTCCAGGCTCGTCTGCCATTTTCATCAAATCTGGGTCTTAGTTCCTGTTTATGATTTCCATTGGCTTCCAGTAACAATATCTATCCAAGTACTTGCAGAGGATAGACTTTGTACTCTTAACTGGCAAGTCTTTAATTTTATTAATTTGCAGTTAGTGTGTGATGCCTTGAACATTACTGATGTGTGCTGATTTCCTTGGCAGCGCATACATTTCTAAATATTTGCCAATTCTGGATAAAGTAGGGGGCTTATGTAAGGAAATGTGATAGTTTTATGATTATGAAGTTAGACCGTGACTATTATAAATAATTCTCTTTCCTTTCAAAACAGAGGTTATTGTCCATAACTCTGGTTCCACATCACCAGAATCATGTGTAAGAAGAATATAACTTACAGCACACGACCACAAGAATAATCATGGAGTTCATATTTACTACTTCAAAGAATAACTCTTGATACTTCATATGGTGAAAATCACAGCACTGACAAATACTATTTTTATAAAAGGAATGGATATTTTACTTTAGATTTCGGCTGAAAGAGAAGCAATGCAGAGGACTGTGAATATTAAGGCAAGAACAGACATAAGGAAGTATCTACACTGTGAAGTACTTCCCACTTTTATGTTGTTGACACATAACTTAAAAAAAAATCCTTCCTGTTCAGAGAAATTCTTAATTCCACTACAATCTTGTGCATTGAGGATATTCAATATTGTAGGCCAGGAGAATATCTTAGACAAGTGCACTATGGATTGTTAGTAAGCTTCTGTAGTGACAAGCAAAAGGGGGCTTGATTTAATGTTGCATCCAGAAAAACAACACCCCAAACAATTCAGCAATTCCTTTGTATTTAGGAACACTATGGGGCGCAGTTTAACCCTACAGGCCTGACAGTAGCAAAGTGAATATATAGGCAGCTAATGTTGACTTATCCATGACCTGGATCCTGCCATATTCCATTTTCATCTATGCAGGTGAGAAAGGCACCTATCTAAAGCTTGTGGTACCTTCTTTAAATATCCAGATTGTGGTCCAATTACAACATCAGGCCACAATGGCAATTTTAACTGTGACTTGAGTTAACCCGCCAAATAATGCAAGTGAAAAAAGGACTGGAAGCAGGTAAGGCCATTCAAATCTTTTTTAAATTTTTCTTTCAGTGGCTGAGAAGAGTAAGAACATTCCTCTAGACTCCACAGGAAAGTTTAGGGGTTCCCTGGCCTATTCTGATCCCTACCATAAAGACCCCTTAAGGAATCTGATTCTCGCAAGTACTTGAGTGCTGGTGCGAGGCTTCCAAATTTCCATAGGGCAGTAGCCACTTGCTGCCCATTTCAGTCTTAATAAGGTTTGGCTTTAAAAATATCTATTACCTCATTCCAATGCAGGTGGGAAGGAATCCAACTGAAATCAGCAGATAAAAAACCCATGCACCAGATGTATTCAATTCCTTAGATTAGGGCTTGAACCCACAAATTCAGTTAAGAGTGCTACTGTTGTGTTAAGCAATGTGGAATTGCTCGTTGTAACTGCAAGTATAAACAGAATAAAGGTTAAAAAGAAACTTACAGAACAGGAGGCCATTTGGTCTATTATGCCTGTGCCAGAACTTTGCTAGAGATAATCCCACTGCCCCACATTCTCTCCACACCTCGATATCTTCCTCTAGTTTAAAAGTACATCTCGATGGGCCAAAGGGCCTCTTCTGCACTGTGAGATTCTGTGATTCTGTGAATTTACTGCAAAAATGCAATGATCACTTCCTCAACCATTCCTCATGGCAAGGTAATCAGTGCTTCAAAACCGCCTCTTCCCACTCTCTTAGTGACAGTTTTAAATTGATGACTCATCATCATTAGCTCCACAACTAAAGGAAGTAATCTTGCTCTATTCAGAAGGTAAATATGTTACTTCATAAAAATTTTTAAAATCATAGGAATCTCCTTTTAGCCTTCTCTGCTCCAACAATAGGAATCCCAGTATCTGGCCTTGGAGAAAGTGTAATGTAGATTTAGAAGAATGATACTTGGGGGAGAATTTTCTCCCTGTCGGAGGAACTGAGAGGGAGCGGGTGCAGGCGGGTGCGCAGCTGATTGCCATCCACAATCGGCTGTGTGCCGCCATTTTACATGGGCGGGCCCAGTGTGATGCGCACCCAGAAGCGCGGGTGGGGGGAGTAGGCTGAGTCGGGGCCTACACTCTTTCGCGCATGCGTGCGAAAGAGCGCAGAAATCCCCCTGAGCTGCCTCAGGGAGATTAGTTTCATTATCAATAGTTTAAATAAATAAATAAATAAAAAATTAAGACATATCCCCTCATGTGATAGTGTCACATGAACTGGGACATGTCAATGAGCTTTAATGAAAACTTTTATTCTATTTATAAACACTTCATGAAACCTCATCCGGTGATGATAAATGCGAAGGCCGCCTGGACTATTCGCCTGCCCGCCAACCTTAAGGTTGGATGGGCAGCTCCATCAAGTATTTTAAATTTAAATGGCCTTAATAGGCCTTTGATAGTTCAGCGGGCGCATAGCTGACTCCGGTGTGCACCCGCCAAACTGAAAACCAGAATGACGCACAGTGACGTCAGGACGCACGCCCAATGTCACCGTGCATCACTTTACGCGTCGGCCCCTGCACGCCAACCCAAAGATTCTGGCCTTGGACTCCAAGGCTCAAAGAGAGATTACACAAATTACAAATCCCAATACAACTCCCAGTTCTGATGAAAGGTCAGCGACTTGAAACATTAACTCCGTTTCTCTCTTCACAGGTGCTGCCTGACCTGCTGAGTATTATCAGTACTTTCTGTTTTTATGACAGGGTAATTTGATAAGGTGGATTCAAAATTGGCTTAATTGTAGGAGGCAGAGGGTGATGACAGAAGGATGCTTTAGAGACTGGAAGCCAATGTTCAGTGGCGTACCACAGGGATCTGTGCTTGGTCCCCTATTATTTGTCATTTACATAAACGACATAGATGACTATGTGGGGGGTAGGATTAGTAAGTTTGCAGATGACACAAAGATTGGCCGGGTGGTTAACAGTGAGGTTGAGTGTCTTGGGCTACAGGAAGATATATATGGGATGGTCAAATGGGCAGATAAGTGGCAGATGGAGTTTAACCCTGAAAAGTGTGAGGTGGTACACTTTGGAAGGAGTAATTTGACAAGGAAGTATTCAATGAACGGCATGACACTAGGAAGTTCTGAGGAACAAAGGGACCTTGGCGTGTGTGTCCATAGATCTCTGAAGGCGGAGGGGCATGTTAGTAGGGTGGTGAAAAAGGCATATGGGACACTTGCCTTTATCAACCGAGGCACAGATTACAAAAGTAGGGAGGTCATGTTGGAGTTGTATAGAACCTTGGTGAGGCCACAGCTGGAGTACTGTGTGCAGTTCTGGTCGCCACATTATAGGAAGGATGTGATTGCACTGGAGGGGGTGCAGAGGAGATTCACCAGGATATTGCCTGGGATGAAACATTTAAGTTATGAAGAGAGGTTGGATAGACTTGAGTCATTTTCATTGGAGCAGAGAAGACTGAGGGGCGAACTGATCGAGGTGTACAAGATTAAGAGGGGCATGGACAGGGTGGATAGGGAGCAGCTGTTCCCCTTAGTTGAAGGGTCAGTCACAAGGGGGCATAAGTTCAAGGTGAGGGGCAGGAGGTTTAGGGGGGATGTGAGGAAAAACCTTTTTACCCAGAGGGTGGTGACAGTCTGGAATGCACTGCCTGGGAGGGTAGCGGAGGCGGGTTGCCTCACATCCTTTAAAAAGTACCTGGATGAGCACTTGGCATGTCATAACATTCAAGGCTATGGGCCAAGTGCTGGTAAATGAGACTAGGTAGGTAGTTCAGGTGTTTTTCACGTGTCGGTGCAGACTTGATGGGCTGAAGGGCCTCTTCTGCACTGTGATTCTGTGACTCAAATTTGCATTGTATTCTCTGGAATTCAGAAGGTTAAAGGGGATATACTAAATGGGAATTGATAAAGAGAAACTATTGCCACTGGTTGGGAGTCTAAGGCTAGGAGATAGAGCCTAAAAATAACAGCCAGGCCTTTCAGGAGTGAAATTAAGAAACACATCTGCACATAAAGGGTGGGGAAATTTGAAACTCTCTTTTGCAAATGACGGCTGATCAATTGCTAATTTTAAGGCTGAGATTAATAGATTTTTGTTAACCAAGGGAAATGGGGCAAAGGGAGTTATTTGGAGTTATATGGAAGATCAGCCATGCTTTTATTGAATGATGGAATGGGATTGAGGGGCAAATAATCTACTCCTATGCCTATGTTCCTAAATTCTCTTCAAAACTATATTTTTTAATCTTTGGCATAGTCCTGGCTTGGGCTGATAAGTGGCAAGTAACATTTGTGCTGCACAAGTACCAGATAATGACCATATCCATCAAGAGAGAATCTAACCATGCCCCCTTGACATTCAATGGCATTACCATCACTGAATCCCCCACTATAAACATTCTGGGCGTTACTATTGATCAGAAACTGAACTGAACCAGCCATATAAATACTGTGGCTACTAGAGCTGGTCAGGGGCTAGGACTTCAGTAGCGAGTAACTCTACTCCTGACTCCCCAAAGCCTGTCCACCATCTACAAAGCTCAAGACAGAAGTGTGATGGAATATTCTCCACTTGCCTGAATGAATGCAACCCCAACAACACACAAGAAGCTCGACACCATCCAGGAGAAAGCAACCCACTTGCACCACCTTAAACATTCATTCCCTCCACCACTGACACACAGTGGCAGCTGTGTGTACCATCTACAGATGCAGCATAGCAACACATTAAGGTTCCTTCAACAGTACCTTCCAAACCCGTGATCTCTACCACCTTGAAGGACAAGGGCAGCAGATACATGGGAACACCATCACCTGGAAGTTCCCCTCCAGGTCACACGCCATTCTGACTTGGAATTATATCACCATTCCTTCACTGTTGCTGGATCAAAATCTTGGAGCTCTCTTCCTAACAGCACTCTGAATGTACATGCACCATATGGGCTGCAGCAGTTCAAGAAGGTGGCTGACCACCAATTTCTCGAGGGCAGTTAGGGATCATCAATAAATTCTGGCCCACACCCAGTGAAAGAATAAATTGAAAAATGCACGCCGTAGTGTAAATTTTATGGCTTTAATATTCTTTCAATAATAGCATGCTCAAAATTGCATAAGGCTCTAACTGTGGCTTAACTAATATTTTGAATAGTCAGTGGAAATGAAAATTGTCCAACCAATCCACAATTGTTTTCTCACAAAATGATGGACCAGGCTCAAAGGCTGAAGGGCTCCTTGTGTTCTTATACATAATCCCAAGTGAAGCTCTTTGCTGGTTATTTATTTAAATCATAAATATAAATAACCACTTGGCTAACAAGACGCATTAAACTGTGATAAGACACCAAAAAGGAAACAAATACATTATTGATTGGATGTTAATGAAATTAGAATGCATGTGTCATTTTAATGAGCTTTTCAGTGACAAATCACAGTGAGAGAAGAGACTAGTCGTGAATATCAAATTTGATTAATAACCTGGTGCCACATTCCTGAAGGAGATAAAGTACCTTGTTATATGTGACAGACCAGTCTTAATACACTGCCTGGAAGACCTGTGCAAAACAAGTCCAAAAAAAGTAATTTTCCTCCTTTATGAATCATTTACAAGCAGATAAGAACATACATTATTGATGGAAATGCTGGCTTCATCGTCAAATATTCTCTTTGCTATATATCCTGATTTCCATTATTTACTGCCATAACTGCCAAAAACATTGGGCTGCTTTAACCCTTTCTGTGCCCCATGTTCGTTCCAATGATTTTTCCTGCAGAAATAATTATGCAGGTCTGTAGTGCTTAGTATTGTAATTGATCTGTACCGAAATGGAAGTGTATGGATCACAGGTTGTGGCGTTACTTTGCTGCATCCTCAGCAAACCTATGAACTTGTACCATTTATTTTCCACTGCAGAATGCCACTCACCCTATCTTAAAAGTTTGATCAGAAAATGCCCACAAATGTTAAAATATTAAAATAAATGGAAGGAAAATATATCAGTGGTTAAAAACAAAAAACTACTGCGGATGCTGGAAATCCAAAACAAAAACAGAATTACCTGGAAAAACTCAGCAGGTCTGGCAGCATCGGCGGAGAAGAAAAGAGTTGACGTTTCGAGTCCTCATGATCCTTCAACAGAACTGTCAAAACATCAGAACGTTAAACGACTCGAAACGTCAACTCTTTTCTTCTCCGCCGATGCTGCCAGACCTGCTGAGTTTTTCCAGCTAATTCTGTTTTTATATCAGTGGTTGTTCATTTTCATTCTTGAGGCTTGCTTTTATCTCCTTATACATTTTGTTATATACTATTGCCGTAAGATGATTCTGATGTGTAGAAACTAAAACATTACTAAAAGTCTACAGATTTTACATTTTATTATGACTCTACAAGACTGTATTTTCCCATCAGAGATGGAAATCAGGAGACGGGCCAATCCTGTGTCACATTCCTGCCTTTGTCGCTCACCTGCCAGGAGGCAGGATTTTGGCAGCATTGGGTTCTTAATGATCCTAGAGAAGGGTCTGCAACCAAATTGGTGGCGGGGGGGGGCAGAATGGAGATGGGACACCCAGGAAGTGGGCCCCATTTTGTTCCAAATCAGCAGCTATTGCTGTAGCTGCCACCTGAGCATGGCATTAAAAATGAGGTCTTCATCTTCAAAGCTGCCAGGACAAATGGAGAGCTGAGACCCATGATAGAGTGAGGAAAGCTTGGATATCAAAATTTCTTTTAGAATTCATCATGAAATTCTGTGGTCTGATTTATATCTGGGTTTACTAAAGGTAATAAAGACAGTGCTGTGATTGGAAAAGGTAAGTGGCCATTAAACAATGTGGTTGCCAGGTTGTCACTGGCAAGCTGGCAAGTGAAAGAATAGCACTGTAAAAGTGGAAAAGTATTCAGATGCATTAGAATAGATTATCTGAATAAACTGCTATTCTTCATTGTACAATACTGAAAGACCAGCCAAGTGTGATATCCCACTCTCACCATTGCTTTCATTTTATTTTTAACACTACCTGCTCAGCCAACTGTTTGGCTGTTTGAAAGCTTTAACAGATGTATGAGCTTGTGGCTGTTTTCAAAGTATAAATGGATTCTGTACTGCAAAGTTTGTTTATTCAGTTGTCAAGGGGAATGTGACCTTGATGGCTTTAACAGATTTATAAGCTTCTAAACTGTATAATGGCTTCTCATGTGCCTATTCAAGTGATGTACATTTATATTTCCAAATTTACACACTTTTGAATCAGATCATGGTTTTTTATTGTTTTTCATGTTTATTTTCGCAGATCTATGGGGCAGAATTTTTCACTGAGTAGGTGGGCGTAAAATAGCGCGTGATGATATTGGGTGAGCGTCCCAACGTCATCGCTTACTCATGTGATATTTCAGTCGGAAGGCACGAATGGGAGTCAGAGCCACACCCGCCATTAATTAAGAGGCCAGTTAAGGCCATTAAAAAGACAATTGATGCCGATTTTATGTTGCCCGTGTGATTTCGCACTCATTGCATGGGAAAAACGGGCAGACGGCCAGCTGACAATTTGCAAAACCTCATCCACGGGCAGGAATAAAAGGGACAGCAGCATTGCCAGTGTGAGGAGCAAGGAGTTTGGTAGATATATATTTAGAGTATACTGGTGGCTTATTGGCAGCTTCATCTTTGTTTGGGGCTTTATCCTTAGCATTTCCAGGCATCATTTCAGGTCTCCTTGGTGGCTCCAAGGACCCTGGAGGATTCAGGACATGTGGACTCTTCCAGGTATCAGTCAGCCTTCCATCACCCTCGTAATGGGGACTGTGGTTTCCGCTGGAGGCACCTCCGCTGAGGAGGAAGAGAGGGGCAGAAGGGAGAGGAAGCCAGGTGTTCCAATGCAGCTTGCAGGGGAGCGACCTGTGGGAGGAGAGGTGCAGGCACAAGGTGCACAGGGCCAGCAGATAGTCCAAGGCATTAGGGGCCGCAGAAGATGCCACTAACCTGCTGCCAGGGTTTACAGGCGTCAATGCAGCTACCTCAATATGTCAAGGTGCAATGTTGAAGAAGGCTCCGCCTCTCAAGGGAGACTGTGACCTCCATTTGTCAGATGATTAGACCTGAGATCAGCTCCGACTGTGTGGGTGGACACTCTGTACCAGTGGCTCTGAAGG
This sequence comes from Cetorhinus maximus, assembly GCF_964194155.1. Lineage (NCBI taxonomy): Eukaryota > Metazoa > Chordata > Chondrichthyes > Lamniformes > Cetorhinidae > Cetorhinus > Cetorhinus maximus. The sequence continues at coordinate 51,196,630 of NC_135897.1, read as the reverse complement.
TCACAGTGGCCCTCAAAGTCTGTGCCTCCAGCTCTTTCCAGGGCTCAGTGGGGGATCTGTGTGGAGTCTCCCAATCAGCTGTCCACTGTTGTGTCAAGCTGGTGACAGAAGCTCTTTCAGGCGGGTATTTGACTTTCATTCATTTCCGAACAGACAAGGTCAGCCAGGCTGAGCAAGGCAGAGGCTTTGGAGCGATTGCTGGGTTCCCCCACATCCAGGATGCCATTGACTGCACATGTGGCCATCAAGGTGCCAGTGAGTCAGCCGGGGGCCTTCATTAACAGGAAGGGATTCCATTCCACGAACGTGAAGATAGTGTGTGACCATAGGATGCATATTCTGCAAGTCTGTGCAAAGGACCCAGGCAGCTCCCATGATGCTTACATCCTGAGACACTCACAGGTGCCGAGGCTCTTCAGTGCTCCAGCCCAACTCGATGGACGGCTGCTGTGTGACAAGGGCTATCTCTTGAAAAGGTGGCTCATGATAGGCTCTTTGCCACCCAAGAACAGAGGCAGAGCAGCGGCATAACAGGAGTCATGCCTCCACAAGGGCGATGGTAGAGAGGACCATAGGTCTTCTGAAGATTCGCTTCCAATGTCTGGACCATTCAGGGGGAGCACTACAATACCCACCAGAGCGGGTGTCACTGATAGTGGTTGCATGCAGTGCTCTCCACAATCTGGCACTGACAAGGGGGGACCCACTGGAGGAAGAGAATCTTGACGCAGCTGCACAGGCCACAGATGATGGATCCAGTAGTGAGTCTGAAGAGGAGCACGGTGAGAACGCTGAGGACATGGAGGCAGACCTTGGGAACCTCCAGGAAGGCAAGGGACGCTTTGAACCAACGGTCCTTCAGCTAGGCTGCCAAATAAACGCTACCACCTCACGTCAGGGCTGGGTGCCTGAAATGACGCTTTCCTTTGACCCCAAAGTCCACTCAGTCCAGCATTACATACTGGTGTACCCTGCACCATATTAAATGAAAAAAGGTGAAGCATACTCAGGCCATTACGACCAAGGAAAATTTATCTCATTTTGACTGTCCAAGTAAATTATCAGAACCTTCTCTGGTCTTCAACCCCAGACCAGTACACATAAACAAAATACTGCACAACAGAAGATCACCTATGACCAGTCCCTCCTGTGCTCATGGTGCCATAAACTTACATTTGTGAGTGCTATGTCTTAGTGCTCCCCCTTCGCTGGTAGCGGCATAGGAGGCAGCCTCCTGACTCTACCATCCTGTTGGCCTTAAAGGCCTTAGCGGTTGTCCTCTGGACAGTGGAGCCTGTGCTGGCCACACCTAGGAAAGAGCAGCCAGTGCCAGTCGCCACAGCCTCATCAGATGCCACGATCACTGGCAGAGGGGCGGAGGAGCTGCTGTCGTCGTCAAGAGTGCTCTGAGAGGAGCCCGCTGAGAAGACAGGTAGCTCATACGTCAACTTGAGGTCACTCTGGACTTCCCTGCTTGCTATTGATGCTTGGGCACCTAGCCATGATACTGGGTGTCTCATCCATCTCCCACACTCACATTGACCACCTGAAGTCAGTGCCTGTATGAGGGCTTGCAGGTCCGAGCGCAACCCCAGGAACCCTTGATTCTGTTCCTGCAGCTGCCTCTCCATGAGAGTCGCCACTCTCTCCATGGAGGAGGCAGTGCACTCGGCCATGAGGGTCAACACAGTGCTGATGCTCCGCATGGACCCCTCCATAATGGAGACCATGACAGGCAAACCCTCATGGATCTCCACCAGATCCTCCAACTCATCTTGCTCGACATCAGCATCTGCCGCTTAATGGATGACTCCAGAGGCTCATCATCTGCCTTTGACTCACCATCGTCCTGGTCTCCAGCAGCCCTCTGACTGCCAGCGTTCTGGGCACACTCTGCCCCCACCTGCTCCACAAGTGAGTGTGAAGTGCTCTCACCACTCTGCATGGACATTCTAGTTGAAGATCTAATGCTCACCGAGGTACTGTATCTGCACTGGTGCCTGGTTCAGAGAGCAGGTGTGATACAGGTGCATCTGGAACCTGGTGGTCCTCTGGCGTTAGGGGTGGCTCTTCGAGGTCCTGCATTTGGGTGCGTGGTGGCAAATCTAAGGGAGAACAATGACATGTCATTAGTTTAAGCCATCACATTGTCACTGTGCATGCCAGGCACCCTGGTGAGACCATGAAGATCTGCATCATGGTGCCATCATCTTTCAATGATCAATGGAGAATCCAATTTTGAGGCTCCCATCATTGATGAGAGTACACAAGAATGTTTACACCATCCGAAACTCTCACCTCTGTGTACTGCACTCTTACGTTCGTCAAACACCCCAGCCTCCTGGTGCCCAATTGGCCAAGGTGCACGCCGGCTCTCCATCTCCAATGCATCCTGTTCGTACCTCGTGAGGATTATGGGGTTTGGTGGGCCTCCGACAGTCCGTGACCTTTCAAGGTTGTTATGGGCCATCTTCTCCTGAAAGGACAGAAGAGCATTGATTAGTCCACTCTCTACCTGCAGCGCCATTGCAGCCTGGCCAACCTCATCTGAGGAACCCCTTGCAGGGCACATCTGATTCGTGGCACTCAGTCCAAGCAGCCAGGGCTCACCCCTGTGGTCAGCTCCGGCGACATTGGCACACAGACTCTAACGCCCTTGAGCTCCATTGGGGGGACGGCCAGAGCTTAACAATTCAACACACTGATCCATGCTAACATGGTACTCACCCTTCCTGAGCACATCAGGTCATTAAGCCTCTTGCGGCACTGCACCCAGGTGCGCTGCACAACATCATGGCTGCTGACCAGCATCGCCACCTCCTCCCAAGCTCTTTTTGTAAGATGCGGTGGCCTCCTCCTTCCATCCCTGGGGACAAGGGTATCCTTCTTGGCAGCCACCTCCTCCAGGAGGACCGTGAGGCACTCATCAGAAAACCGGGATGGGGAGGGGGGGGTGCTCAGTGCCCACCCGACCTGCCCTCCTGCCTGGCGTCTGCAGCCGCACTCGAAGCCATTATTTCCTGTTGACAACCCTGCAGATGTCTTCTTCGCTGGCAGCCTTCCAGGGGCTGCCTAGGCCGTTTATAAACTGGCTGCCGGGTCGCCATTGGACCCAGCGGCTGACAGGCCCCCGCCCCTACTCAGCCCTCCCCGACCAGTGAGGAACCTCGTTTCACGCTGGGCGGACATTAATCGGCCTGGCAGTGTGAAATCGTGGTCAGTGGCTGATTGCAGTCGACTGCCCGTTTCCTGGCCGCTCCCGGGCTGTCACCTGAGCCCGCCTGCCGAACTCAAAATTCTGGCCACGGGCTTTTCAATTACTTCCAAGTTTTATTATAACACTTGTGAATTCTGTTCAGAAAGTAGGTATGGGGTGAGTGGGTTAGGGAGGGTAGGGAAGTGAAGGGGGTATGAGGGGGGTGAAGGGGGTTGAGAGGATGATGTTGAGGAAGGTAAGGGGCTTTAAAGGCTGAGAGTGAAAGTGAGAGGGGTTTTACACTGATCTATAGAACTGCTGATGTTTCTGTGAGTGGAGACAAGCCTTTCAACCTGTCCACTTTGGAATCCACCTGCCTCCGTCTCAGACCTGCCAGAGGAGCCCTCCAAGAGATGAAAATCCTGCCTGCCAGCACAGCCAGGACAGAGGCGCAATCGTCACGTCGGACAAATTCCCGACTCCGGCCTCCATGATGCAAATTCCTTCCTCTGTGTCTCAGTGAGGATTATCAATGTGATTGGCTGAAGAGCCTCACTGTTTCTTGCCCTGTTCACAGACGCCACAGGTCTCCTGGGAAAAGATGCTGGATCAGAGGAAATCTCTGCAGAAAAGCCACAGAAAGTCTGTGGGCAGCTATCAGGTGAATGGCAGCAACCATTCATTCAATGCTCAGACATTGCCTCCCACTTACACTATTATTTGCATTCCCATTCTATGGGCTGTCACTATTTGCTTGGAGAATTTGATAGCTGCATTTCATGTTATTGCAACAAACCAACAACTATGTAGCAATCACCACATGTGTTTAATTTAGCAGTCTGGATGCACTATGTGCTCATTGTCTATGGTGTAATTAAGACCACATTTTCCACAACACTGAAGCCTAGAACCGCACATAAAAACCTGCTGTGGCAGGAGCTGCCTTAAACACAGCAGACTTCATGCTGGTAAGACACTAAGGATTCTGAACTGAGCATCATGCCAGGGGAAACAGTTCAAATGCATTCATAGACAGCAAGAATGTTTCATAGACTGGTTACCATAGATTTAAATTCAATGGCCAGTTATTCTATTATATCTGCACAGTTAAAATAACTTGCAGTGTCATTCCACAAATGACTTCTGACCAATGGCATGAAGGTGACCGAAGCCATCAGTGCTTTTTAGAACTCAGCTGATACCACTTGCAGGCATGAGTCAAATTACAGTGCAAAGGCAAATCCCTTTAGGTTATTTCTGTATAGCTGAGCTGATTGCTATATCTGATTTCCTTTGAACCCTCTCCTGTAACAACTAAGAGCAAACATGTTTACTTTTCCTCATTTTAGGATTTCCCAGTGAGTTGGGACCTAGTGTCTGCATTCATATGATCTTTCTATAAAGCCGATCAACATCTTCACAACATTGACACAACTGCCAGGAACCTGAAAATACAAGAACAGCCTTGACACATGAATTCAAGTTTTTGTAGCATAATAAGATGTGTATACATTATTTTTTCCACTTGTGTTAGGAGAAAAATAAATACTTGAAGGCCTGGACAAGAAATCCAAACATCGAAACACAAAATTGGTGATGCATTTCCAGGGACGCACGCTCTCCCACAGTTAAGTTGAAATTTTATACAAAAAACACATTTAGGCTAACTTTAATCACTTTCATACTTAACATTTAAAGGACTTTTAATCTAAAAAAAGGAAAAAAATAGCATTTAATTTGGATTTTCAACAGATTACCAAGAACAAGAACTTGCATCTGTGTGGCACCTGTATTGTAGAAAAACATCCCAAGGTGCTTCATTGAGTCAAAAGGAAGACTCAATGATAAGAGATGTTAGGAGGGGCCTCAAAGGAGAAAGGGAAGTGGAGAATGCTTTAACACTTATTAAAATTTATTCACGGGGTGTGGGCTTCACTGGCTGGGCCAGCATTTATCGCCCATCCCTAGATGCCCTCGAGGTGGTGATGGTGAGCTGCATTTTTGAACTGCTGCAGTCCATGTGGTGTAGGTATACCCACAGTGCTGTTAGGAAGGGAGTTCCAGGATTTTGACCCAGCGACAGTGAAGGAACGGCGATATATTTCCAAGTCAGGATGGTGAGTGACTTGGAGGGGAACTTCCAGGTGGTGGTGTTCCCATCTATCTGCTGCCCTTGTCCTTCTAGATGGTAGTGGGTTTGGTAGGTGCTGTCGAAGGAGCCTTAGTGAATTCCTGCAGTGCATTGTGTAGATGGTACACACTGCTGCTACTGTGCGACTCTGCTGGAGGGAGTGAATGTTTGTGGATGTGGTGCCAATCAAGTGGGCTGCATTGTCCATGATGGTGTCAAGCTTCTTGAGTGTTGTGGGAGCTGCACTCATCCAGGCAAGCGGGGAGTATTCCATCACACTCCTGACTTGTGCCTTGTAGATGGTGGACAGGCTTTGGGGAGTCAGGAAGTGAGTTACTCATCGCAGGATTCCTAGCCTCTGACCTGCTCTCGCCATATAAATACTGTAGCTACGAGTCCAGTTTAGTCTCTGGTCAAGGGTAACCCCCAGGATGTTGACAATGAGGGATTTAGTGATGGTAATGCCACTGAACGTCAAGGGGCGATGGTTAGATTCTCTCTTTTTGGAGATGGTCATTGCCTGGCACTTGTGTGGCAAGAATGTTACTTGTCATTTGTAAGCCCAAGCCTGGATAGTGTCCAAGTCTAATGTTATTTCACATTATCTTGCAACATACATGTAAAATTTCAAAATCTTTGCATATTTGACTTCTGAATAATTTTAAGTTGAAGACACTATTATTATGTTAATTTTGACTAATAAGAGGTTCATTTCCGCCAACACACAAGCTTTCTAAGAAAGCTAGCTAGGCCCATTAGCTGAAACCAGACCAACTGATGTAGAGAATGGTGTTTTTTATATACTATATCAAATTGAGCCAATGAGGTTCATTGGTGTATTTTAGAGACATTCACAACTGCAATGGTAGTGTGGCTTCCTTTCACTAAGTGCAGCATGTGTTTTAGCTGAAAGGTCGGAGTCACTGGGTTGGGGGGAGTAAGAAGTCAGCAATGTAATCTGTTGTAAGATGTGGATTATTTGAAACTGAAAGGCAGAGAATTCTTTCTCCAAAGTATTAATGTTGGTTGGCTTAGCAAATACTATTACAATGAACCTAGGCACATATTCAGGACTAAGTTTGCATAATTTATTATTTTTGATACTATGAGGAGCAAAGGGAATAGGTGGAATTTCATTAAAAACTCTACTCTGTTCAGTCGTGCACACAAAATACATCAGTTAGTCAATTTACAAATTACCTCAACAAAATAGAGTGCTCATTAATCCACCTTCTGGAAGACAGAAGAAATACACTTGGGGCATGTGGAAGATCACCGAAGGCAGAACACATGCCAGTTCCCTGGGTCAGGCTGTTATAAGACTAGATATGGGCAATAAAGGTAAATTTCTAATCATAGAAGGCGCAGTGTCCACTTAACCAAGTGACTGTGGTGCTAATCCCAAGAGAATAATGAGTGCAAAAAATTTGAAACAATAAATTCTACTGATATCATACATTGACGGCACACAGATTTTTTGAGTAACAAATATTGTCTCAAATTTCTTTTCCAATTTACTCAAAGTAACTACAGTGCATTTAAACAGATTTGATACTAAAGTAACTATTGGATTTGAAATCTATGCTATTATATCACTAAAAGCTACTGATGTTAATTGGACAGTATAGTTTACAGCATTTGTTATAGATTCTGAATTATATCAAGATAGATTACAAATAACATTTATGCAGATTCTTTTCTGGAAGACTGTGAAATGAATATTTTTTCAAAGAAACCGAAGTCATTGACTTACATTTCTAATTGGTGAGCTCCTAACCCTAACAAATGGGAAAGCCTAAAGGGAAAGAATACTTTGATCTAAATTAAAGACTGAATTTAAATTATGGATGTACCCTTAATGATCTAAGCTTGCTTTGTTTTCTGAAGGTCACTGGCTGTAAATTACACCTAAGCCTCCTGGTTTACAGATGAAGAATTGCCTTATTTATAATGCTTCAGCTGACAGATCTGGTTTAACCAAATAAATACTCACTGCGGTGCTGTGAAGAAAAATGTCCCAAAGCTTTCCTTTTTAGTCCCACAAATGACTGCACCCTCTGCGACCAGGACTAAATACGTTTGAAAGGCTTTTGTGTGGGTATCTTGCAAGGGACATCATGATTGATTCAAAAGCCCATTTCTTCTGACTTACAATACATTCTTGTTTTTAAATATGATAATAAATTTATAAAATGCATGAAAAATCAATTTCTCAGAAAGTAGGGCTATTCATCAAAAGAAGATATTGATTTATCGAAAATGTTACCTCTTTTGCAGAGTCTGAAGTCCCACCAAACAGAAGCTGTAATCAAAGCTATCTATAGTCTTATTCCACATTCCACAGTGGAGTATAACTGTTTATTGACTTGTTTGTGTAATGTTTATTATTCTAAAAACATTAATTATTGTTGTAGGGTAGCCAATTTGTGCTATTAATGATAGAATTGATCTGCAGACACTTCTTGGGTGGAAACTTAAAGTTTACTTACAATATACTCAGCAGCAACTACAAGTGCTTTCAACTCCAACTCTATCTCCACACTGACTGCTGAGGTAGCCCACACTACTCTCCTATTGGTTATTACAGGTCATGTGATCTTCCCTTACACGTATCATTCTTAAAGGTACATTACACACTAAATAAAACTATAATTATCTCAATTATGTAACATATTTTGGAAAGAAATAACTTAAATATCTATAGTGCTTTTTCATGTCTTTTGGGACATTCTAAAGTGCTTGACATACAATGAATTGCTTTGAAGTGTTTCCACTGCTGTTATATGCTGCAGATGAATATGTCAACAATTTTACACATAACAAGGTCCCACAAACAACAGTGCAATCAAAGACCATTTAATCTCTTTTTGATGGCGTTGGCTGAAGGATAAAAATGTTACCTGGGTGCAAGGAGAACATTGCTCTTCTTTAAATACAACAACGGGAGCTATAATATTCAACTGAACTATGAAAGCATGAAGACAGGGCTTCAGTTTAACATCAGCTCTGCACTCATGCGTTAGTATGTCAGCCCAGGTTATTAGGTTGACATCCTGGAGTGGATGAACCTGTGATTGTCCACCTCAGGGTGAACATAAGAAATAGGAGCAGGAGTAGACCATTTGGCTCTTCGACTCAGCTCTGACATTCAACAAGATCATGGTTGATCTTCAACCTCAACTCTACCTTCTCACAATATCCCCATATCCGTTAATTCCCTTAGTACCCAAAAATCAATTATCCCTGGCCTGGATTTTCTGGCCCCACTATGGAGGGACCCGCCGCAGGGGATGCAGCAGGCCAGCCAAAAGTTCATTGACTTTCAGCAGGACCAGAAGATCCTGGCAGAGGGTGGGGCTGGAAAATCCCGGCCTCTGTTTTGAATATACTCAATGACGGAGCATCCAGCAGCTCTCTGGGGTACAGAATTGCAAATACTCACAACCCAAGTGAAGACGTTTCTCCTCTCAGTACTAAATAGCTGATCCATTATTCTGAGACTGTAATTCTTATTTCAAGACTCTCCATACAGTGGAAAGATCTCCCAGCATCTACCTTGTCAAGCCCCTTACAAATTTTATCTGTTTCAATTTGATGACTTCTCATTCTTCTAATATCTTAGGGAATATAGACCTAGTCTACTCAATCTCTCCTCATAAGACAAACCCCTCAACCCACAAATCAGTCTCCTGATCATTCGTTGCGCTCCCTTCCTTTGGTAAGGAGACCAAAACTTTGCACCCTACTCCATTTGTGGTCTTACCAAAACCTTAGATAATTGTAGCAAGACTTCTTTACTGTTAGATGTAGGGGGAGGCAGTGGCGCAGTGGCAATGTCACTGGACTACTAATCCAGGAGCCCAGGCTGATGTTCTGGGGGTACAGCAACTGGTCGAATTTAAATTCAGTTAATAAATCTGGAATTAAAAAGCTAGCCTCGTAAAAACCCATCTAGTTAATGAATGCCCTTGAGGTAAGGAAATTTGCTGTTCTTACCTGGTCTGGCCTACATGTGACTCCAGATGCACAGGATGCTTAAATGCCCTCTGAAATGGCCTAGCAAGCCACTCACTTGCATCAAAGCCACTGCAAAGTCTACAAAAAGGAATGTAACCGGACAGATCACTAAGCAAACCCAGCCCTGTCGACACTGCGAAGTCCTCCTTATTAACATCTGGGGACTTGTGCCAACATTGGGCGAGCTGTTCCACAGATTTCGACAGTCATACTCACGGAATATTATCTTACACACAATGGCCCTGACTCCAACATCATCATCCGTGGGCATGTCCTGTCCCACTGAAAGGGCAGACTCATCAGAGGTGGCTGCACAGAGGTATACAGTCGGGAGGGAGTTGCCTTGAAGTCTCATGGCATCTGGTCAAGCATGGGCAAGGAAATCTCCTGCTGGTTACCATCTACTGTACCCCCCCACCCTCAGTTGATGAATCAGTACTCTTCCATGTTGAGCACCACTTGGAGGAAGCACTGAGGGTGGCAAGGGCACAGAATGTACTTTGGGTGGGGGACTTCCATGTCCATCACCAAGAGTGGCTCGATAGCACCGCTACTGACCAACCTGGCTGAGTCCTAAAAGACTGGGTCTGCAGCAGGTGGTGAGGGAACCAACAAAAGGGAAAACCTACTTGACCTCATCCTCACCAATCTACCTGTGAAAGATGCATCTGCCCATGACAGTTTTTGTAGGGGTGACCACCACACAGTCCTTGTGGAGACGAAGTCCTGCCTTTACATTGAAGATTCCCTCCAGTATGTGTGTGCACTACCACCATGCTAAATAGGATTGATTTTGAACTGTTTTAGCAACTCAAAATAGATATCCATGAGGCACTGTGGGCCATCAGCAGCAGCAGAATTGTATATAGCCCAAACTGTAACCTCATGGCCATGCATATCCCATCAAGCCAAGGGATCAACCCTGGTTTGATGAAGAGTGCAGGAGGGCATGCCAGGAGCAGTACCAGGCATACCTAAAAATGAGGTGTCAATCTGGTGAAGCTACAACACAGGACTACTTGCAAGCCAAACAGCAAAAGTAGCATGTGATAGACAGAGCTAAGCAATCCCACAACCAACATATCAGATCTAAACTCTGTAGTCCTGCCACATCCAGTCGTGAATGGTGGTGGACAATTAAATTGCTCACTCGAGGTGGAGGCTCCACAAATATCCCCATCCTCAATGCTGGGGGAGCCCAGCACATTAGTGCAAAAGGTAAGGCCGAAGCATTTGCAACAACCTTCAGACAGAAGTGTCGAGTGGATGATCCCTCTCGGGCCTGCTTTGGAGGTCTCCAGCATCACAGATGCCAGTCTTCAGCCAATTCGATTTACTTCATGTAATATCAAGAAATGGCTAAAAGCACTGGATACTGCAAAGGCTATGGGCCCTGACAACATTCCGGCATTAGTACTGAAGACTTGTGCTCCAGAACTAGCTGCGTCCTGAGCCAGGCCCATTCCAGTGCAACTACAACACTGGCATCTACCCGGTAATGTGGAAAATTGCCCAGGTATGTCCTGTCCACAAAAAGCAGGACAAACCCAGCCTGGCCAATTACCACCCCATCAGTCTACTCTCGATCATAATTAAAGTCATGGAAGGTGTTGTCGACAGGACTACCAAGTGGCACTTAGTCAGCAATAACTTGCTCACTGGCACTCAGTTTGTATTTTGCAAGGACCACTCAGCTCCTGACTTCATTACAGCCTTAGTCCAAACATGGATGAAAGAGCTGAACTCCCGAGGTGAGGTGAGAGTGACTGCCCTTGACATCAAGGCAGCATTTGACCTAGTGTGGCATCAAGGAGCCCAAGCAATATGGAAGTCAGTGGGAATCAGGAGGAAAAGTCCTCGCTGATTGGAGCCATACCTAGCACAAGGAAGATGGTTGCGATTGGTGGAGGTCAATTATCTCAAAATCCAAGGCATCACGGCAGGAGTTCCTCAGGTAGTGTCCTAGGCCCAAACATATTCAACTGCTTCATCAATGACCTTCCTTCCATCATAAGGTCAGAAGTGGGGATGTTCACTGATAATTGCACAATGTTCAGCACCATTCGCGACTCCTCAGATACTGAAGCAGTCCGTGCCCATATGCAACAAAACCTGGACAACATCCAGGCTGGGGCTGACAAGTGGCAAGAAACATTCGCACCAAGCAAGTGCCAGGCAATGACCACCTCCAACAACAGAGAATCCAATCATCTCCCCTTGACATTCAATGGCATTACCATCGCAATCCCCTACTATCAACATCTTGGGAATTATCATTGACCAGAAACTGAACCGGCCAGCCATATAAATACTGTGGCTACAAGAGCAGGTCAGAAGCTGCGAATTCTGTGACAAGTAACTCACTCCCTGACTCCCTGTCCACCATCTACAAGGCACGAATCAGGAGTGTGATGGAATACTCTCCACTTGCCTGGGTGAGTGCAGCTCCAACAACACTCAAGAAGCTTGACACTGTCCTGGACAAAGCAGCCTGCTTGATTGGCACCCCATCCACCACCTCAAACATCCAATCCCTCCACCACTGACATATAGTGGCAGCAGCATGCACTATCTACAAGATGCACCGCAGCAACTCAGCAAGGTTCCTTCAACCAAACCTGCGACCTCTACCACCTGGAAGGACAAAGGCAGCAGATAGATGGGAACACCAACGCCTGCAAGTTTCCCTCCAAGCCACTCAACATCCTGACTTGGAACTATATCACCGCTCTTCCATCACTGTCGCTGGGACAAAATTCTGGAACTCCCTTCCTAACAGCACTGCAGTGGTTCAAGAAGGCAGCTCACCAGCACCTTCTCAAGGGCAACTAGGGATGGGCAATAAAACTGTTGGCCTAGCCAGTAATGCCCACATCCCATGAAAGAATTAAAAAAAACACAAATCCTTTGCAATAAAAGTTAACATAGCATTTGCCTTCCTAATTGCTTACTGTACCTGCATGTTAACTTTGTGAATCGCGTACAGGAATGTGCAGCTCCCTCTGAATACCACTATTTACCAATGTCTCATTATTTAAAATGTGAGAGTGGTACCGAGTGAACCAAGTTGACAGTTCACAAAGAACAGTTGGAATTGTGTTTACCAATGCTCAGAAGTGTAGACTCAATGAATATAGTTAAAAAGTAAAAGCTGCTCAATGGTTCTAGAGCTAATTAGTTATCTATCAATGCTTTAATATTGAATCAAGTTCCTTTGCAAGATGCACAGAGTATCATTATATTGCTGTTTAGGTTGGATTCTGAGAAATCCATAAATTGGTGTCTGGATTTTCTACAACGAAATCCAGCTTCCTGATAGGGAAGGTAACAAAGGGCAGTATTGATCAAAGAACTGTACAGCACTGGAGAGGCTTGGCGTATGTGAGGAGACATAGACAGAATTTATCTGGTTAGAATTAAGGAACAGTAGATGGGCTATTACTCTACTGTATGTATACTATAGACCACCAAATAGTGGGGTGGTGAGTAGCAAAATTGGGGCAAATTACAAAAAGATGCAAGAAAGTAGAGTAATGATAACTGGGGGTCTTCAACTATCCTAATACTGGAATATGGTAACACAGTAAAGGGCAAAGAAGAAGAGGCATTTCTGAAATGTGTACAACAGGACTTTTCTCGTCAGTGCATTTCCAGTCCGATGAGGATCAAAGCAGCTGGATCTAGTTCTGGGGAATGAGTGAGTGGAGTATGTTTCAGTGGGAGAGAATCCGGGGAGCATTAGGAATACTAGGTGCAGAATAGTTGTAGAAAATAATAAAACACAAAGTATGAAAATTCTTAACTGCAAGAGGAATAACTTCAGTGAGTTGTAAACGGATCTGGCCCAGGGGATTGGAATCAAAAATTAGCATGCCAAACAGTAACTGAACAACAAGAGGCCTTCAAAGAGGAGGTGGTTTGGGGATAGATACATTCTCATTATGGGGTCAAGGAAGAACATCCAAAGATATTGGGCCCTGGATGACTAAAGATATAGAGGCTAAAATGAGCCAGAAGGAGGAGGCTTATGACATAAATATAAGGTTCACAATAGAGTAGTGAACCAATGTGAATATAAAGTACTTACGGGCTCTACAAAGATTTTTAAAAATTCATTCATGGGATGTAGGCGTCTCTGACAAGGTCAACATTTAGTGCCCATCGCTAATTGCCCCTGAGAGGGTGGTGGCAAACTGCTTTGTAGAATATTCCTTGTGGTGAAGGTATTCCTAGTACAGTAGTAACTTTCTCACAGCAGTTTGGCACAATTGAGTGGCTTGGTAGGCAATTTTAGAGGTCAGTTCAGAGTCAAGCACATTGCTGTGGGTCTGGAGTCACATATAGGCCAGATCAGGTAAGGATGGTAGATGTTCTTCTCTGAAAGATATTCATGCATTGTATGGGTTTATGCAATGATCCATGATCATCATTACTGATATTAGCTTTTTATTCCAGAATTTGTCATGGTGCGATTTGAATTCATCTCCAGGTCATTTGTCCAGGCGTCGGGATTACAAGTCCAGTAACATAATGCCCATTAAGTCGCAAAGAGACAGTAGGAGAATAAAATAGCAGCTAACACAAAAAGGACCTAAAAGTCTTTTATAAACAGATAAATAGCATAAAACAGCAGTCAAAGGAAGAGCGGAGCCAATTAGTGAACAAAAAGGAACCCGAGCTCCGGCTAAGATAGTAAGTGAATATTTTAAGTACATCAGTCTTCACTAGAGAAGAGAATGCTGACAATGTAGTAATAATGGAGGGAGCAATAGTGATGTTGGATAAGATAAAAATAGATAAAGGGGGTGTACATAAAAAGGTTGTCAGTCCTCAAAGTAGAGAAGTCACCCAGTTTGAATGAGATGCAGAGATGTAAGGCTGGAAATTTGCTCTGGCCACAATCTTCCATGCTGCTCGGATATGGGACTGGTGCCAGATGATGGGAAGCATTAATTAAGTATGCAAGTATCAGGAGCCATTACTTACCATATTTTTCTTTCAAAACAGCAACTGTACTTTGTCACTTCCAGAGATTTGAAAATTCTGTATCATAAATACCACTTATGTTGCCTCATTCTGAGACAGATATATAGAGATTTTTCCATACCTATAATAGCCTGGTGGAGCACGTTGGATGAGGAAGTTTTTCTCTAGATTCTGCAGCACATCATTCAACATTCTCAGATGGGCAGGGTCCCGCTCCTTTGGATCATTAGCTGGACGCATTTCATCTGACTGAAAAAGTTGTGCAGTTTTCCTCAGTGCATTGGCCAATGCCAACATTTGATCTGAAGCACTGTCATCTTTGAAAAGTAAAATGTATAATTAAAAATTATACCAAAATTAACAGTCAATAGAAACACGGCACAAAACGTAAAACAAATGTCATCTCCTATAACATGATAATGCTGATATGAGGTCTAACCTCACCATGGCATGATGGATTTACAGAAAAATATTAGTCAAACTCAGAAGAATATCCATACAGTATGAGTATATAACATGCAAGAAAATATTTAGGATACATAGAGCAGAAAATACTTGTTCATGTCAATGAATTCCAATGTTGGGGAGGACAGGAAATGGAAAAATTAATAATCTGTAATTCAGGGCAACAAAGAATCAAAAGGATGTGTTAGCATATTCTTAAAAACTAAATGAATAATAATATAGCCATAAGTTTAGAAATAAACACAACCTTTGAGTTGCTCTTGAACCTCCAGGGCTACATCCAGGACACTGTAAGGGAGAACTGGCTCATTGGCTATACGCAGAATCATTTCAGCCGTCAACTGCAACAAACAAAACAAAACATGTAGCTCAGGAAAAGATCTTGCAGGTAAATTATTTTATTATGGGTAGTGATGGTAAAGTATAAATATTTTAAACAGTGCAATAACGCTGCCTAATTGTACATTATCCCTGCCATAATGAGCAGAGAAAGAAAAAGAAGATTTTTCTTATTCATAAAAAGTGTGCCAAAAGACATCTGCAATTGATGTCTCCATCCAATTCTCTCTGACTCAAAGTCATTGTGCTGGACCTCAAGTTGGAGATACATGAGGAAGAGGGAGCACTATCTGGCCAGTTAGCCCCAGGCTTTGGTCATAGCTCACGCTGCTGCTGAGGCTGCATGAAGGAGAGGGCGCCTCCATGTTGAGACACCCATGAAGGGCTGTTAAGTGAGTTCCAGGTGGGCTAAAACTAGGTAGGCAGGCCCCAGCGATTGAAGAGGCAAACCCTCCAGCAGTGGAGTTGGAGCAGTGGGGGTGGCGATTGGTGCCGGGGTGGGCCCCTTCTTAGACCAGTGAGCAACTGGGAAGGAAGGCCTCTCCCAAGTAAGCTGCTGGGACGCTGCCTTGCTGTAGCTGGTGGACTCACCAATGCGGTGGAGACTGTTCCGCTTCTCATAAAATCTCAGCGACCCGGTAAAACGGAATGTGGGCGGGGGAGCAGGGAACAACATGTTCAGTTTCTCTCCCACCTCCCAGCCCGTCTCCAAACGGCTGGTAAAATTCCAGCCATTGTCAATGATAATAAAGAAATGGCAGACATGCTGAATAATTACTTTGCATCAGTATTTACAGTAAAGAAATATGTCAGTTTTCCTGACATCCCAGGGAAACTATTAGTGAATCAGGGACAGTACTCAACAAAATTAAGCTAAGCAAAATAAGAGTAATGGAGAAATTAATGACACTAAAGAGTGAAAAATCCTCAGGACAAGATGGTTTCCATCCCAGATTTTAAAAGTAGGTGGGAATGTTGTAGCTGGCCTAACTATAATCTTCCAAAATTGTCTTGATTCAGAATTTATTCCTTTAGATTAGAACGTTTTGCATGTCACTCTGCTATTTAAGAAAGGTGAGAGGGAAACCAGTGATTTATAAACCAGTTAGTCTAACATCTGTTGGGAAAATGCTGGAGTCAAGAATTAAGGCAGGGTGACTGAACACCTCCAATATTTTCAGCTGATCAGGGAGCCAGCAAGGATTTGTAAAGGTTAGGTCATGCCTATGATACTGGATGAATTTTTTGAAGAGGTGAGGAACATGAACAGGGGTGTCTTTGGATGTTATTTACATGGGCTTCCAGAAGGCATTTGATAAAGTCCCACATAACAGATTGTTAGCTAAAGTTGAAGTTCATGGAATTGAAGACAAATTATTGACCTAGTTAGGAAATTGGCTGAATGGCAGGTGACAGAGAGTAGGGATAATGGACAGGTCTTCTAATTAGCAGGATGTGACTAGCGGTGTCCACAAAGATCTGTATTGGAACCTCAGCTATTCAATGTATTCATTAACGACTTGGAATAAAAAACCACAAATTCAAATTTGCTGATGAATCAAAAGGCAGTGCAGCTGGAAGCATAAAATTACATAGAGATATTGATAGATTAAGTGAATGGGTAAAACTGGCAAATGGATTTCAATGTGGGCAATTGAGAGATCACTTTGGACCTAAAAAGGATAGAACAAGATATTTCAAAATGGTGAAAAACTAGAAACAGTGAAGGTCCAAAGAGACTTGGAGTCCAGGTGCACAGATCATTAAAACAGCATGAACACAGGTACAGAAAATAATCAAAAAGGCTAATGGAATGCTGGCCTTTATAGCTAGATGAACAGAAGAGGGCAGAAATCATGGTTCAGCTATATAAAACCCTGGTTAGACCACACCTGGAGTAAAGTGAGCAGTTCTGGACACTACACCTTAGGATATATTGACCTTGGAGGGAGTGCAGTGATGTTTTACCAAAATAATTCATGGACTTCAAGGGTTAAATTACAAGGAGAGATTACACAAACCAGGGTTGCATGACCTGGAATTTAGAAGATTAAAGAGTAATTTGATCAAGGTGTTCAAGGCCTTAAGGGGAACATGGTCTTTAGGAGATTTTTCTTAGCCACAGGTATCAAAGCGTAATGAAGTCGGGAATCGAGCCTGGGGGGAGAGGAGGATGGTGGTAGTAGGGGAGCCCAGATCAGTCCTGTGGGGGGTGGTGTGGGTAGTTACGTGGGGGGGGAGGGGTGCGTGTTCGGGACAGTAGTCCAACGGGGGGTGGCAGTTCTGGGGGGGGCGACAGGGGTAGTCCCGCGGCGGGGTGTCAGGCAAGTCTCGTGGGGGGTGAAGGGTAGTGAAGGGGTCCTGTGGGTGGTCAGTGTGGGTCAGTACTATAGTTATCCAGAAGCTATAAGTGGCTTTAGTTCTTCTAGTTTTTTCTGGGTAACAATTACAGTAAGACAGTCAGAACTATTCGAAGTTCGCAATTTAAATCATATTTTCGGATGGTTCCCAGTGCAGGGCAATTACCCAATAGAAGTTTGAACTCAAGTGGGCTGCTTTGTCCTGGATGGTGTTGAGCTTCTTGAGTGTTGTTGGAGCTGCACTCATCCAGGCAAGTGGAGAATATTCCATCACACTCCTGATTTGTGCTTTGTAGATGGTGGACAGGTTTTAGGGAGCCAGGAGATGAGTTACTCTCCGCAGAATTCCCAGCCTCTGGCCTGCTCTTGTAGCCACAGCATCTAAAAGGCTAGTTCAGTTCAGTTTTTGGTCAATCGTAACCCCCAGCATGTTGGAGTTGATGTTGATAGCTAATCTGATTGGCCGGCAGCTCAGTATTCCCTACAGTGCTAGTTGTGCAGCGGCAGGACTGGGACTACAAGCGATCCCCAGATTCTAAGCCCTGGAGTCCAGGACCAGCAGATGGTCTCATGGCATTGGTGAAGCTGAGTGAGGTGGGAAATGGGGGTGAGGCTCTTGATGGAGAGGCCAGGAGCAGGGAGCACCCGTGACGGGCAGAACTTGTGGGGGGGTTGCCCGATGTGAAAAGGAGGCACCCCCCCTGCTTTTACACCCAAGGCCTGAGCAGGGTGACATTCCATGCTTACCCCCGCACCTGAACTCCTCCTGCTAGCCTGAAAATTGTGGCTAGGCACCATTATGTAGTCAATACGGCTTAGACCTTACCTGACCCACCATAAAATTGTGGACAGATCGACACAGGCCATGGGAAGGCCATCCAAGGAATTTTATGAACCTTTCCGCCTGCAAAACTACTGGTGGGGGAGTATAAAATTCAGGATTTAGCTTGGGTCATGCACAATCCAATGTCCAGGCTTGTGAGCAACTGTAGAAGGCAAGTGAAAGCAAGGAAGTTGTTGAAGGGAAGAGCTGTTAATGAGTGCACTTTTTTAGATCACATCACATTTGATCATGTGATGGTTATAACAGCTGACCGTCGAAAGCTCAACAGGGTCATGAACGAAGATCATGGTGCATTCCCACACAGCCTCATTAAGGACGGTAGCAGGGATCTAAATGATTTTGGTCCTAATAAGTCTCACCTTTTCAATTATTATTAGTCCAGGATGTACAAAATTGTTGGGCAGAATTCCTCTATGTTTGTTCTAAGCCGAGGTGAGCATTGGGTGCGAACAGTTATACTGATTCCGCAACTTTTTTATGACTGGTGATTTCACCATTTGAATTTGATTTTCTTATTTTCTGTTAATTATTTAAAAAGTAATTTGGTAATCTACTTGTCCATGAAATTCCAATGGTGTCTCTCCTCTTTCAGAGGAAACTCTTGGTTTATTCTGCTCAATCAAGAACCAGCCCACACATTATAGAATAAAAAATAGACAGAAAATGAATAATAATTCAATTATTCTAGAACTGTAGCCATTCACTACGTTAACAAATGACAATAACAACTTGTATTTACACAGCTCCTTTTATGTAATGAAATGTCCCAAGGTGCTTCACAGGAGCATTATAGAACAATGTGTATCACTGAATCACAAAAGGAGATATGAGGTTAGATGACCAAAAGCATGGGCAGAGAGTTAGGTTTTAAGAAGCATGTTAAGTGGGGAAAGCAAAGCGTAAGGAGGGAATACCAGAGATTGGGATCTAGGAAACTGAAGGCAGGGCCACCAATGGTGGAGCAACAATGATTAGGAATGCACAAGAGGCCAGAAGAGGAGCATAGATGTCTTGAAGATATACATTCAAACTAACCATAAATAGCACCATCTGAAAAGAACTCAGCTCTTATGCTTAACAAAACTAAAAACTAGCTCCTAATTCCTGTAAGTACTGCAACCACACACATTGACATTTTTTATAATGCCATCATCAGTTCCAAAATGCTATATGCACTGTTGTGGACTAATCATTCTGCTATATTGCACTCCATCAATTTAATCAGCTGATTTACCAAAGAAAGAAAAAAATCCCATCACTTAACCACAGTTGCTGAATAATATTTATGGAAGCAGCCATGTATGATTGCAAGAGATAAAATGTATTCACTTAATTACATAAAAATCTTGATATATCATTGCATGAGGAAACACCCTGTGACACTCCATTCAAGCTGTTGTTTCATTAAGATTAATTAATAGTGCAAGTGGCTTCCCTCAGGTATCATACCTAAACTCTAAACAGGGCCAATATTGTCACAGTTATTCAGTACAGTGCAACTACCAGATGAAGGCACACTGGGAAGAGAAGGACATAATACTTCATTGATCACACAATACTTCTCATTATTATGATCTCTTTAATTCATCTTTCAAATTGGACATGAGTCAACTGATTAAAGATGATTCCTAGGTCCTTACTCAATGATGCAGTTCAAAGCCACTGCACTTACAGTTTAATTATTTTTTTGATTCATGCAGGGAAACTGAATGAGAAGATTGCCAGTCCTTAGACTAGATTTACAGTTAATAGCATGTGGAGCAAGATGCATGTAAAATTATGTAATTTGTCTATTAAAAGCTACTTTTTACTTAATTTATTTGTCACAGCTATTGAACAAACTCATATCTAAACCATTTGCAATGAAAATGACACTACTTTACAAAAGCATGTTAAGTTGAATAACATTTTAGAATAACATTGGAAAATCTGAAGCAAGTAATAAATTGAGGTTTTTTGTGCATTAAATTCTTGACTGGAGACTGAGTTAAATATCCATTAAAAGTACGAAGTACTTTCAGTTCAGAGAAACATTATGAATAGCAAAGTGCAACATATCGAAAAACCAGGATGGCACTGTTCTGGTGAGTCACAAAGAAACTAACATAACTTTACAATAAATACTATTGCAGAGAAATGAAGTGTGACTCATAAGACCATAAGACGTAGGAGCAGAAGTAGGCCATTCAGCCCATTGAGTCTGCTCCGCCATTCAATGAGATCATGGCCGATCTGATAATCCTCAACTCCACTTTCCTGCCTTTCCCCCATAACCCTTGATTCCCTTACTGATTAAAAATCTGTCTATCTCAGCCTTGAATATACTTAATGACCCAGCCTCTACAGCCCTCTGCGGTAAAGAATTCCACAGATTCACGACCCTCTGAGAGAAGAAATTCCTCATCATCTCTGTCTTAAATGGGTGACCCCTTACTCTGAGATTATGCCCTCTGATCCTAGACTCTCCCACGAGGGGAAACAACCTTTAAACATCTACCCTGTCAAGCCCCCTAAGAATCTTATATATTTCAATAAAGACACCTCTCTTTCTTCTAAACTCCAATGAGTATAGGCCCAATCTACTCAACCTCTCCTCATAAGGAAATCCCTCCATATCCAGGATCAACCTAGTGAACCTTCCCTGGACTGCCTCCAATGCCAGTATATCTTTCTTTTAGATAAAGAGACCAAAACTGTTCACAGTATTCTAGGTGTGGTCTAACTGGTACCTTGTATAGTTTTAGCAAGACTTCTCTATTCTTATACTCCATTCCCTTTGAAATAAAGGCCAACATTCCATTTGTCTTCCCTATTACCTGCTGAACTTGCATGTTAGCTTTTTGGGATACATGCACGAGGGCTCCCAGATCCCTCTGTGCTGTAGCTTTCTGCAGTCTTTCTCCATTTAAATAATATTCAGCTCCTCTATTCTTCCTGCCAAAAATGTATAACCTCACATTTTTCCCACATTATATTCCATCTGCCAAGTTTTTGCCCACTCACTTAACCTGTCTATATCCCTCTGTAGACTCACTGTGTCATCCTCACCACTTGCCTTCCCACCTATTTTTGTGTCATCCGCAAACTTGGTGATAGTACATTCATTGCCCTCATCTAGGTCATTAATATATATTGTAAATAATTGTGGCCCCAGCACTGATCCCTGAGGCATTCCACTAGTTACAGGTTGCCATCCTGAAAATACCCCCCTTATCCAACTTTGTCTTCTATTATTTAGCCAATCCTCTATCCATGCTAATATACTACCCCCAATACCATGGGTTCTTATCTTATTAAGTAGCTCTTTGTGCGGTACCTTATCGAATGCCTTTTGGAAATCCAAATATATTACATCTACTGGTTCCCCTTTATCTATCCTGCTTGTTACCTCCTCAAAGAATTCTAATGAGTTTGTCAGGCATGATTTCCCCTTCATGAAGTCATGCTGACTCTGCTTGATTATATTACGCATTTCTAAATGCTCTGCTATCACATCCTTTATGATATACTTTAACATTTTCCCAATGATGGATGTTAAGCTAACTGGCCTATAGTTACCTGTTTTTTTTATCTGTCTCCCTTTTTGAATAAATGTGTTGTATTGGAAGTTTTCCAATCTTCTGGGACTTTTCCAGAATCTAAAGTTTCTTGGAAGATTACTACCAGTGCATCCACTATCTGTGTAGCTACTTCCTTTAAAATCCTAAGATGCAACCCATCAGATCCAGGGGACTTATCGGCCTTTAGCCCCATTAGTTTCACTAGTACTTTTTCTCTAATGATAGTTATTGTATTTATTTTCTCCTCCCCTTTTGCCCCTTGATTATTTAGTATTTTTGGAATGCTATTAGTGTCTTCTACCATGAAGATTGATGCAAAGTATTTATTCACCTCCTCTGCCATTTCCAGGCTCCCCATTATTATTTCCCCAGCCTCGTTCTCTAAGGGGCCTATGTTCAAGTTGGCCTCTCTTTTTCTTTTTTATAGAGTTAAAAAAGCTCTTGCGGTCTGCTTTTATATTACTTGCTAGTTATGCTCAAAGTTTATTTTCTCCCTCTTTATGATTTTTTGGTCATCTTTTATTGGTTTTTAAAACTTTCCCAATCCTCTGGCTTACCACTAATCTTTGCCACATTGGTTTTTTTCTTTCAATTTGATACTATCCTAACTTCTTTGATGAACCATGGTTGGTTTATTCCCCTCCTAGAATCCTTCCTCCTCACTGGGATATACCTTTGTTGTGAGTCATGAACTACTTTCATAAACATCTGCCATTGCTCATTAACCATCTATTCTGCTAAACTCCTTTCCCAGTCCAGTCCAGCCAACTCTGCCCTCATTCCTTTGTGATTACCCTTATTTAAGTTCAGCACAGTTGTTTCCGGACCAAGCTTCTCACTCTCAAACTGAATGCGAAATTCAACCATGTTTCACTGTTTCCCAGGGGATCTTTTACTCTGAGATAATTTATTAAAACTGCCTCATTACACATTACTGATCCAAAATAGCCTGATACCTGGTTGGATCCACAACATATTGTTCTAGGAAACTGTCCCGAATACACTCTGACTTCTTGCTCGTTGCTACCTCTGCCAATTTGATTTTCCCAATCTACCTGAAGATTAAAGTCACCCATGATTAATGTACTGCCTTTTTTATGTGTCCTCATTATCTCTTGATTTATTCACTGTGCTACAGTACAGCTACTGTTAGGGGGCCTATAGACTACTCCCACTAGTGTCTTCATCCCCTTGTTATTTCTTACCTCCACCCATATGGATTCTACATTTTCCGAACTAAGATCATTTCTTGCTATCATACTTACTCCAGCTCGTACTAACAAAGCTACTCCACCACCCTTTCCTTCCTGCTTCGAAAAGTCACATACCCCTGAATACTTAGTTCCCAGCTTTGATCTCCTTGTAACCGTGTCTCCGTAATGGCTATAAGATCATACCCATTAACATCTCTTTGTGCTGTTAATTCATTTATTTTGTTCTGAATACTGTGTGCATTTGTGTAAAGAGCCATTAATTTTGCCTTTTTACCATTTTTCCCCCTTTGACCATATTTGCTGCTTTTTTTATGTTTTGGAAAAATTATTTTAGATTTTCATTCTGCAATAAGGATATTTTTCTCTCCTAAACATCATCAGAGGAAACATTTTGCTCTGTAAGCAAAGTTATAAAGTTAAAGAAAAACATCATTGTAAACTGCAAATACATTTATAGACAGTGCAGAATATGCTCCCAGCTATTTAATGACTACAGCCGCAAGTTGTTTGGCATTTGGACTAAAATAACAAATGGTTTAAAATCTAAATGTCAGGAATGGTAAAGAATGAATATATGGAAAAGTCATCCTGCCATCTGCATCCACATAGTTATACGCTTATTAAACAGACAGAGAAGGCTGCTGGAGCAGTGCTGTTTACTATTTACTTTTACCTGGTTCCCAGGTGTTTGAAATTGCTATTATAGCCATATGAAAAAAAAAATTTGGCAAAACCTTCCAACTGCAAGTGCTGTGGGAACTGTGGTAAAACCATTATAACAAAACATAAATTAAAATCCTAGAAAACCTCATTTAAGAGGACAGTTATTTTGTACAACACATACAGCCAGTATGTCTGTGATAAGCAAAGGCCTTAGCCAGGATTTTCCGCTCCTGTTTGATCGCAAAAATCGGTTTCACATCATTGTAAAACCAGTTTGCGATCATCCGCTCCATCCGTCAATGGCAGGCCGTGTTTCCCGCCACCGTATGTCGGGAAGCTAATTTCAGTACATTAGAATCATATTTATAATCCCTGCTCGCCGGAATCATCCCCCCATGCTGGATCATGAGTTCACCACGCCAATGTGTTTCACAACTGTACAAAAGCGACATGCACCTGGCAACCTACTTTTTGCTCGGGATTTCGAAATTTGTTTCCCTACCTTGCTTTAGGCAGCACTAGCAGTCATCACCACAATGCTTTGCAGGCAGCACCACATCACTTTTACAGGGGCTCACGGGAAGGTCAGGCCTACCAGACCAGCGGCGGGGTGGCTTTTTAACTGCTGCAGGGCTAGGGCTTGCTTGGGGAAGGGGGAGAAGTGCCCTCAGGCAAGGGAAGAGGCTGCAGGGTGAGGGCTGTACTGGGGAAGGGGGGTATCCCAGGGTGTGTGTGGGGGCACATGTTGATCTGTGCGTGGCTTCAAGATGGTGAGGGCTGAGGGAGCAGCCTCCAGAGGAGATGAGGCCAGATGGATATGTGAGGGTATGTGTGAGAAAGTGATGTCCCTTCAGCTGGCAGTGAGTGAGATGCCAGTGAATGTGTGGTGGGTGTGAGTGTGAGTTTAGAGTGATGAGGTGGTTGCCTTACCCTGGCTGCATGGATGAGATCATTCATCCTCTTTCTGCACTTGATGGCCAACCTTTTCTGTGCAGCATTGGCTCTGACCACCACTGCCACCGGCAGTCAGAGCTGTGAGAATGCCGGATCTCCTGCGGCCAGAGCGAGGGTGAAGGACATCATGGCGGGCCTCCAAAAGGCACTCCAGGGACAGATCACTGAACTCTTCTTGGCTTTCCATAGAACCATAGAACACTACAGCACAGAAA
This sequence comes from Cetorhinus maximus, assembly GCF_964194155.1. Lineage (NCBI taxonomy): Eukaryota > Metazoa > Chordata > Chondrichthyes > Lamniformes > Cetorhinidae > Cetorhinus > Cetorhinus maximus. Next base: position 51,171,686 of record NC_135897.1, on the reverse strand, counting down.
ACCGGCCAATCGGCCCTTCTAGTCTGTGCCGAAATATTATTCCGCTAGTCCCATTGACCTGCACCTAGTCCATAACCCTCCAGACCTCTCCCATCCATGTATCTATCTAATTTATTCTTAAAACTTAAGAGTGAGCCCGCATTTACCACGTCAGATGGTAGCTCATTCCACACTCTCGGGTCACGTCTTCACTGGAGCAGTCCTGGGCTGCAAGCATTGAAAGCTGTGTGCGCGGCGGCAGTTTAGATATGGCACCTGGAGTGAGGAAACAGCGTGGTAATGGTGTGGTGAGTGATTCAGAGGATGCCAGCCAGTGAGACAGTGTGTTTTCTGTGGCTGCGAAATTAATGAGGTGGGAGGCAGACAATACGGTGCAAAAACCTGCCCTTGCGGCTGGTAGAAAAATATCATTTTTCAGGCCCGCCACCAAACATAGTGCAATTCAGGGAGTGCACTGCTCTGCATTAAATTTCATTGGTTAAATGCCTGTCCATTCAAGCTGCCTATGTCCTCTTGCAGTCTGTCACTATCATCCTCACAGTTCACAAAACTTGCAAGTTTGTGTCACCTGCAAATTTTGAATTTGAGTCCAGCACATCCAAGTCTATGTCATTGATGAAGGTCAAGAAAAGCAGTGGACCTAAAAGAGAAACTTAATAAATCGCTGGGCCAGAAGGCCTTCAAATATTTCTGTATGGAATTAAAAATTTCTTACTGGCTGCCTTTAGATAAAACTACCTTTAAAAAGGGATTTCTGTTCTATGTATCTTCATGGCAAAGCATACAGAAAGGTCTATATAATAAAATAATTGTGCAGCATAACATTATATTATGTTATGATGCATTTGAAGCATTCAATTATTAATTAAAGCTGAATAGCTAATGAGTCATATGTTGTAGTCAAAATCAACAAATATAATGAATGCGTGCTTTCATTATTTTCCTTAATGGGTTTCAAATTCATGCATTATTCACAAAATTTCAGCAAGCAGTAAAATAACACAAGGGATAGCTTTGAGGTGGGGATAAAGAGTTTAAAACAATCTTGATCAATTGCCATTCTTAACTGTGATACAAGTGAAGCATTTTTGTTCATTTGGCTTGGCATTGACTTCCTCAATTTTCTTAATAGCTAAGGTGTTAAGAGATTAAAAATGGCATTGCTCACAGAAATTTTGGTTGAATTTAGTTGAGGTGATAGGGGTCATGTGCACCAGTTCAAGAACTAGTGCGTACCCCGCATTGTCTTTCCACAGGAGGCCCAATGCGATTTCATTCCAATCAGGCACTTGCCTAGACAACACCAGGCCTCATGTCAGACTAAAACCCCAGTAGAGGAGAAAGGCCAACTCCAAGAACGACTGGCCAATAACAGGCCTGCAACTCTTCACTCCCCTGCCGATTACACACTGAAGCCTTCACCACGGATTATCAATGGATACCTGGAGAGAGGTAAATGGGGAGGGGGTGGGGGTCATGGAAGGGGTGGTGGAGGGGTGTTGGATGTAAGGACGAAGCTGCCACACCCCACTCGATGCTCACCCCACCAGATCTTTTGAATTTAACAGACATATATGCATGAGTTTGGTCACCTTTTGAAGGTATCTATCTGCTTGTCTCGTTCAAATCAGGGAATCTATCTGATGCTTTTGAGAGATTCACTGGGTATAACCTTGGGGTTTCTCTGGCGCTGCTACTACTACACCAGTAGAAGTTCGATGGAAACACCATCCAAGCTTAAGCTGAACTGAGGAAATTCCCGGTGTTAGGCCAGATGGCTCTCTTAGCAGTAACAGTCATGTTTTAAAATGGTTGAATTTAGATAGCTTACCCATAAAGAAAATAATAAATATTATTGCTGTGGTAAATTGTAGTACAGGTAATATTGTTGCATCATGGTTCTTTCCCTTTTCTCTGTGTCTGAGCTATCTGGTCTAATGCCAGAACCAGAGAAACCCCAGTTAAACAAGTGTAGCCAGGCTGTGTTCATTTGAGCAATGGGTCTAAATGAATGTAGCTTGGTCATGTTTCCATCAGTCATCAGTGGTCATGTGAACAAATTTTAGTTAAAGGTCAAAGAAGAGGTTTCAATGCAATCCCATCAAATAAGGATCAAAGCTGTGGAATTTTAGATTCAGTGATAATTTTTCCTCATTGTCCAAGCTGCCAAAACTGTTCAAATAATTCAGTCTTCTTTTATTCATTCATGGGTATCCAACTGGCTCAGCCAGAAATCCCATCCTTGTTCAGAGGGCATTTAAGAGTGAACCACAATGCTGTGGAGTCACATCCTTCCCTAAAGGACATTAGTGAACCAGACGGTTTTGTGGTCATCATTAGACTTTTAATCCCAGATTTTTATTGAATTTTCACCATCTGCCATGGTGGGATCTGAACCCTGGTTCCCAGAGCATTGCCTTGGGTCTCTGGAATACTAGTGCAGTGACAATACCACCATGCCACATTGCACCCTAGTGCAGGCAGCAGTTTCAGAAAAAGCCAGTTTGTTTTACATGAATGATAGTTACATTTATTGCATCAGAACTTCTTTCTATTAGATGAACAGCTTGCAATAAATAAATCACTTCTCAACTACCTGTTTGGTTACTTCCAAAAAATAATGCATGTATTTTAAAAATTGGATGATCTACATGCAATTTTCTTCAAAAGTACTACTCTCCACAAAAAATGGAACAGTGGTAAACATATAACTCACATGGAATTTGGGTTTGAAGTTGCTTTATAACTTCATTCTCTTGTGGGGTTCATCTTACTTGTTTGCTATTTTGTGTTACAAATTACGTAAACTGAACATGATATGTTCACTTTAAAAGGGCATATTGCAAAATTATGGGGGAGGATTTTCCCCTCGTCTGGTGGGTGCTACAGGCAGGCCCGGGAGCGGCTACGAAATAGTCAGCCGCCCACGATCAGGCCCCTACCGCAATTTCACGCTGGCTGGCCAATTAACGGCCGGCCAGCCAGCTTGAAACGCGTGCTGAGAGCCTCAGCGCTGCCGGGGTGAGGGCGGGAGATGCGTGAACGCTGAAGTTTGCGCATGTGCGCTCACTGAAAGCTCCCTGAAGGCACATAGCTGCCTCAGGGAGCTGAAGTTTTTAAAAAACAAAATTAAAAGATGTTAAAAATCCGGATAAAATGCCCGCACAGTGGACTCACGCACCTTTACATGGTGATTTTTAAAATCCTGCCCAAACATATTTTTTTACTTAATGATGGAAACCTCATCCCGCCCATGGATGAGATTTCGCAAAAAATGCAATGGCCGCCTGGCCTATTCGCTCACCCGTCAACCATGAGGTTGGATGGGCAGTGAAAAATCAACTTAATTACCAGCTTAAGGGCCTTAATAGGCCTCTTAATTGTCAGCAGGCGCGCTGTTGACTCTTTCACGTGCCTGCCGCCCAAAATATCGCACAATGGCATCGGGACGCTCGCCCGACGTCATCGCGTGCTATTTCACGCTCCGGTGTGTCGAGCATGCACCCACACGCCGAGCTGAAAATCCTGCTCATGGCTTTAGCTTTATGAAATAAACATTCTGAAAGAAACACATTTTAAGATACATTTATAGTATGTGCTTTTGTATCGCTCAAGCGTTGAAGTTTTTTAATGGAATAGTATTGAAACTTAACTCAAGCAATTACTTGCTAAAATTGCCCCAGTTAAACCATAATGTAGTTATAACTGTCAGCACTGTGAAATCATTACCACTCATACATTATATCACATGCACAGATAATAACATGTAGTATTCACAATTAAGCTGCCTATCACTCTTCTAGTAGCTACTAAAAAGACAAAATTTTACAGTTTATTAAGTTTTGCCAACCTGTATGCATGGTTTATAACAATACATACAAGATGCTTATTCTAATATATTTTGTGAATATAACCTTGCAGGCAGCAGTTTTGTACCAAACCTAGTTTCTAAAATTTGCCACCTGATAGCACACATTTACTCTCCAATAATCCATATCCATTCTTCAACCCACGCCTAGAAGCGAAACGGAACCTAACTTTGATTGAGTGTAAAGTACATTAATTATCATAAAATTGAGCATTGCATTTGGATTTTCAGAAGGCTTTTGATAAGGTCCCATATGGGAGGTTAGTAAACAAAATTAGAGCAAATGGGATGGGGTGGGGTGGGGTGGGGGTGGGTGGGTAATATAATGGCATGGATTGAGGATTGGTTAATGGACAGAAAACTGAGAATAAGAATAAATGGGTCATTCTCAGCTTGGCAGGCTATGGCTAGTGGGGTATTAGCTGGGCCCCAGCTGTTCACAATCTATATCACTGATTTGGATGTGGGGGCCAAAAGTAATATTTCCAAGTTTATGGATGACATAAAACTAGGTGGGAATGTGTGTTATGAGGATGATGCAAAAGGTAACAAGGGGATTTGGACAGGCTTAATGATTGGGCAAGAACATGACAGATGGAAAATAATGTGGATAATTGTGAGGTTATCCAGGTTGGTAGGACGGGCAGGTGTGCAGAGCATTTCTTAAAATGGCGAGAGATTGGGAAGTGTTGATGTCCAAAGGGACCTGGGTGTCCTTGATCATAAGTTACTGAAAACTAACATGCAGGTGCAGCAAGCAATTAGTAAGGCAAATGATACGTTGGCCTTTATTGCAAGAGGATTTGAATAAAGAGTAAAGATGTCTTGCTTCAATTGTATAGAACCTTGGTTAGACCAAACTTGGGGCAGAATTTTACGACAGCGTAATTTTACGTTCCCGCTGAAGTCAATGAAGTTTAGAATGTCTCGCCGCACTTTACGGCCCCGTCCCTGCCGAAATGGGACCGTAAAATTCTGCCCTTGGAGTGTTGTGTCGAGTTTTGTTCCCCTTACCTCAGAAAGCATTTACTTGCCATAGGGGGAGTGCAGCAGAGGGGGTGAGAATGTCCTACGAGGAGAGATTGAGGAGCCTGGACCTGTCTTCTCTAGAGTTTAGAAGAATGGGAGGTGATTTCATTAGACCTTACAAAACCTTATGGGGCTAGACAGGATCGATGCAGAAAGGATGTTTCCCCTGGCCAGGGCATCTAGAACGAGGGGACAATCTCAGAATAAGGGCAAGCCATTTATGACTGAATTGAGCAGGAATTGCTTCACTCAGAGGGTAGTGACTCTTTGGAATCCTCTACCCTAGAGAGGTATGGAAGCTCAGTTATTGAGTATACTCAAAAAGAGATCGATAGATTTCTAGATACTAATGACATGAAGGGATATGGGGATAGCTTGGAAAAATGGCACTGAGGTAGATTATCAGCCATGGGGCAGAATATTACTCTGGGTGTGCGGGCATGCACCCGACACACCCGAGCGTAAAATGACACACGATGACGTCGGGCGTGCATCCCGACGTCATCGCATGGTCTCACGAGATTTCGTTCAGCGGCGTGCACCAGAGTTGGCTGCACGCCTTCCGATAATTAAAAGACCTATTAAGGCCATTAACAATCTAATTAACTTCAAATTTATAACAGTTGGCGGGCAGGCGAAAAGGCCAAGCGGCCTTTACATTTTTTAGGAAACCTCATCCATGAGCGGGATGAGGTTTCCTAAAGCAAAGAAACATTAAATAAAAACTTTATTTTTGAATTAAAAACATGTCCCAGCTCATGTGACAGAGTCTAGTCTAGTCTTATTAAATCTTTATTCTCTTTTTTTTTTACGCAGTGCTTCAGTCTCCCTGAGATAGCTCTGTGCCTCAGGGAGATTGAAGCGCTCTTTCTCGCGCATGCGTGAACTGCATGCTAGGCTTGGCTCTCCCTCCTCACCCCGCCATCACAAGCAGTGTTTAGCACTGCCGCTCATGATCCACGCAGGGTGGGCCTTAATTGGCCCGCTCGTGTGAAATCGCAGTGCAGAGCCGATCGCGGGCAGCGTTCAGCTTCCCGTTCACCCCCGCCAAGGGCAAAATCCTGCCCATGATCTCATTGAATGGTGGAGCAGGCTTGAGGGGCTGAATGGCCTACTCCTGCCCCTATTTTCCTAATGTAGTACTGAGGGAGTACTGCACTATCGGAGGTGTTGTCTTGCACATGACACGTTAAACTGTGCCCTATATGCTCTCTCAGGTGGGCAAAGCATTTTGGGATGTCCTGAGGTCATGAAAGGCCTCTTAGTCATGCTATGAGCATTAATTACTATAATTCATCCAGGTTCTTTGTTAATAATCTTGTGGAGATAATTTAGCTAAAAACATTTGTTACAAACGCACTGTGAACTCTTTATCAATGCAGTCAAGCTATTGCTCCTTTAAGTAAAGCCCCACTTTTTTGAAGTCCATAAAATCTGTGATGGAAGTGGCCAACAGTCAGAAGGAAGCTGGTCCATAGTATGCTGAGCTAACTGCATAACTCTCTGAGGTTATCTCATTTCAATAATTAGCAAACATTCTCAGCATTGGATTGGCCTTGAGGCAGCCGCTGGGTTAATGGGCTTGTACAAAATTAGGCCAATAGCTCAAATTTAAATAGATATGTGCTCTTAAAAGTAAATGGGAGAATAACTTGGGGAAAATTTTGGCCGGGATTTTCTCCGAAGGGGTTAAGCCCTAATGTCAGGACCATATTCAGGTCCCAAGCCTTCATGGCAGGCGGCGGGACTGCAGTACCCCTTAAATGGCTGCCAGCAGACCTGTCTTCCAATTAAGGATTGTTGGACTGGCCTTCCATGCTGCAGAGCCAGACCCTGAGAGATGGCTGCTGTTGAGGCTGCAAGAACAAGGGGGCACCTTCATTTGAAGGTTCCCTCACAGGCAGTCAGAAATTTATTTTCTCTGTCGTGGCCAGGTAGGCAGGCCCCAGCGATTGGAGAGATAACCCCTCTGTGGGTCAGGGCTAGGGGGACAGCCTTTGCCATTGGGATCTCCCTCCTTGGGCCATGGAGCCTCCAGCTTCAATTGCAGCCCCTTAGGAAGCTGCAAGGAGGAGGCCTCTCTCCAGCTGGCAGCCTCCTCAGGCAGCGGGGGTGTTCTGCCACAAGCAAAATGCTGACAGCCCCTGAAAATGGTCCCTTAGATGGCCCTTAATTATTCATATTAGCTGACTGCCTCCGGTTGGCAGGCCTCTGCTGCCCTTCCAGTTGCAGTGCTGGTAAAATGGCTGGGTAGCAGGTCTACATCAAGGGGCCAACAGACGTGGCTCCCCAGAATTTTACTGCCTTTGCCACCCCCCCACCATCCTGCCACCTGCCTCCTTTCCCAGTACCTGGGGATGGTAACATTTCACCTGTTATTTCAGCCACGATCAGGCTTGATAATATTCAGAAGGCAACCTCTATTTCCAGCTGTTTGTCTGGATCGAGGTCCATCTGAAAAGTGGCATATTTCGCTATGTCCACCAAATTGTTCTTTTGGTTCTACTACCACATTGTTTTTAATAGCAGCAGGGGAACTGGGGACATGAAAATCATCCCACATAAGTTTGTCTTGACTAATTTAACCATATAACAAAGACTTTATGATCCTTACCAAGCAATATAGTTTGGGATAACATTTGAGAAGATGAGAAAAATGTGAAAGTAGGAATAAAAGTAGAAGACTCAACTGCATCCAATTGTTAGTCATATATTTACACACATTTACTTCTGATTAAACTTTACCCATAGTGGAAAACACACTAAAATTTTAAAAGGAAAGTGAAACTCCATGGCAACGGCCTGAGGTTGAACCTGACTGTTTGCAAGCTTCGGATCATATTTGACTTCAAGATGAACTCTGTCCACATCTGCGCCATCATTAAAAATATCTATTTCTACCTCCCTAACATAGCCTGACCCCACCATTGCCTCAGCTCATCTGCTGTTTAATCTTTCAGTCATGCTTTTTCACCTCTATTGACTATTCCAATGCATTCCTGGCTGGTCACTGATACTCTACCCTCCATAAACTTGAGGTCATCCAAAACTCTCCTGCCTGTATCCTTACTTTTGCCAAATCTCATTCACCCATCATTCCTGTGCTTGCTACCTACATTAGATCCTGGGCAAGCAATGCATTGATTTTTAAATTCTCATCCTTGTTTTCAAGCCCCCCCATGGCCTTGTTCCACCCTTTCTCCTCCAGCCCCACAACCTGCCAAGATATCTGCACTCCTCTAATTCTTGCCTCTTGAGCATCCCTGATTTTAATTGCTTCACCATTGATGATGGTGCCTTCAGTTCCCGAGGCCGCCCGTTCTAAAATTCCCTCGCTGAACTTCTCCCCCCTCTCTAACTCTCTTTCCTCCTTTAAGACAGTCCTTAAAACCCGCCTCTTTGACTAAATGTTTGGCCATCTGCCCTAATATCACCTTATGTAGCTTGGTGTCATATTTTGTTTTATAATGCTCCAGTGAAGCACCTTGGGATGTTTTATTACATCAAAGGCACTATATGAATACAATTTGTTGCTGTTGAAACAAAATGCAAGATTGTATATTTGTCTTTGCCTAATTAATGCACACATTTATACGTGGGTACAATCTGGCTATACACCATAGCATAGTTTTGTCCAGGTTCCCATCTATTGACAAGGCCAAAAATATAAACGGGAGATGGAAAGGTTTAGAACAGACCATTCAAATTCTGAAGTTTTCTTTGCTGAAGATGAAAATTCATTGATACTCTTCATAACTAATGTCACCATATCACATGTATTTTTTTTTAAGTCTTTGTACCTGGTTTCATTTTATAAATATGCAGACAGCTTGCTCAACACTAGGCTGCCTGGTTCAAAAAAAGCAGGTGGTACCCCTAACCATTGGGACTGCAGCACAAGGCATTTGCATGTATCTTTGTGTGCCAGTTATGTGCGAGGCGTAAATTAAGTTTAAATGTTCTGGCACTGTAAAGAATCTGATTCTCTTTTCTTAGGTCATGACTCAAAGCCAAAATGGAAAGTAGAAATATGAGAAGTGCTAGTAAATGGCCAAACCAAAGCATTACCCTCTGACAATGGCTGAATATTACCCCGTGCTTTCGGCAGGCGGAACTCATCTGGAAATGAATGGCTCTCCGACACCCCCCGCCCCCGGCATCGTCTTCAGCCGTATAGTACGGCAATCATCCAATTAATGGCCATGAGGTGGGTTTGCAGTACGCGATGTCAGTGGATTGTTGTTCCTCCACCCAATCGGAGATGAAGGGTGGGATATCCAGTGGCCAAATTTGCAGGCCATTACCCGGAAAGCGGTCACAGCCTTACTTAACTTAAAGGGATACCTGGCATGGGATAGTATCAGGTGCACCTGTGGATTTCTGGCCTTGGAAGGAAGCAGGAATGTTTTGAATTTTGCAGGATTGACAAGCATTGGCTGAAGTAAGTTTTATTAAACTGAACAATGTGTGAAATTCCACAGAGGGTTAGAATTAAGTTCGTTTGGCAGGGAACACACATAGCATAAATTCTGATCATCTACATAATGTTAAGATCTGAATATTGAGCAGCTGAATCGTTATATCATGTAATCCCCCCTAGATGGCTGAAGGAAGGGAACGAAGATAAAGAGATGGAAGAAGGTGCAAATTGTACAAAGTAGACATGTCCCCTACAAAAATAAGAGTGGTACTGCCAAATCTAGACCCCCCTGGTTGTCTAGAGGAATACAGGGGAAGATCAAACAGAAAAAGAAAGCGCACGATAGGCACAAAGAACTAAGCACTGCAGATAGCCTAGACGAATACAGAAAGTGCAGGGACGAAGTAAAAAAGGAAATAAGGAAATCAAAGAGAGGGCATGAAAAAAGATTAGCAAGTAAAGTTAAAGATAACCCAAAGATGTTTTACCAATACATTAATGCTAAAAGGTTAGTTAAAGAAAAAGTGGAACCTATCAGAGATGAAGGTGGAAACTTGTGTGTAGATGCAGAGGCTGTGGGAAGGGTTTTGAATGAATATTTTGTCTCCATGTTTACAAAGGAAAGGGAGGATATAGATATAGTAGTCCAGGAGAAACACTGCGAGATATTGGATGGGATAGTCATAAAGAGAGAGGAAGTGCTCGAAGGGTTGAAATTCTTGCAAGTTGATAAATCACCAGGGCCAGATGGATTGTTTCCGAGGCTGCTGAAGGAAGTCAGGGTCGAGATAGCAGATGCTCTGAGGATGATTTTCTAATCTTCACTAGATACAGGGGAGGTACCGGAAGACTGGAGAAATGCAAAAGTGGTTCCATTGTTTAAAAAGCGATCAAAGGAAATGCCAAACAATTATAGGCCAGTTAGTCTTACATCGATGGTGAGCAAAATAATAGAATCAATCCTGAGAGATAGGATTAACTGTCATGTGGAAAGGCATGGACTAGTCAGGGATGGTCAGCATGGATTTGTTAAAGGAAGGTCTTGCCTCACAAATTTGACTGAATCCTTTGAGGAAGTGACAAGAAGGGTTGATGAAGGTAGTGCAATGGATGTTGTGTACATGGATTTTAGCCAGGCATTTGACAAGATCCCACATGGCAGATTGGTCAGGAAAGTAAAAGCCCATGGGATTCAGGGTAATGTGGCAAACTGGATAAAAGTTTGGCTTTGTGACAGGAAACAAAGGGTAATGATCGATGGATGCCCTTGCGAATGGAAAGTTGTCTCAAGTGGTATTCCACAAGGCTCGGTGTTGGACCCTTGCTGTTTGTGTTATATATTAACGATTTGGACGTGAATGTGGGGGGCACGATTGGGAAATTTGCAGATGACACAAAGATTGGCCGAGTAGTGGATAGTGTAGAGGATAGCCATGATCTCCAAAACGATATAGATGGGTTGGTAAAGTGGCAGATGGACTTCAACAAAGAGAAGTGTGAGGTCATACATTTAGGGAGGTCAAACAGGTACAGGGATTACACAATAAATGGGAATATATTAAGAGGGGTAGATGAAGTGAGAGATCTTGGCGTACAAGTACACAGGTTCCTGAAGGGAGCAGTTCAAGTAGACAAGGTTGTAAAGAAAGCATATGGAATGCTCTCCTTCACTATCAGTGGTATAGAATATAAAAGTAAGGATATAATGTTGGAACTGTATAAAACACTGGTGAGGCCACAACTGGAGTATTGTGTGCAGTTCTGGTCAACACATTACAGGAAGGACGTAATAGCTCTGGAGAGAGTGCAGAGGAGGTTTACAAGAATGTTGCCAGGGTTAGAAAAGTGTAGCTACGAGGAGAGATTGGATAGGTTGGGGTTATTTTCCTCAGAACAAAGAAGGCTGAGAGCTGACTTAATTGAGGTGAACAAAATTATGAGGGGAATAGATAGAGTGGACAGGATAAAATTGTTTCCCGTGATGGAGAATTCTAGAACCAGGGGACATAGATTCAAGATAAGTGGCAGAAGGTGTAGGGGAGACATGAGGAAGAACTTTTTTACGCAGAGGGTAGTGGGTGTCTGGAATTCACTGCCCAAGTTGGTGGTAGAGGCAGAAACTTTAAACTCTTTTAAAAAGTACCTGGATCTGCACCTTAAGTGCTGTAAGCTGCAGGGCTATGGGCCGGGTGCAGGAAGGTGGGATTAGAAAGGGCACCTTGGTGTCCTCGGGTTGGCATGGACAAGATGGGCCGAATAGCCTCCTTCCGTGCTGTAACTTTTCTATGGTTCTAATGTGCCGAACCGTAATGTGTCAGCAATAACATTTGGTGTTTCAGCAATATTGAGGACATAATACATAACAAAGTATTCACAGATCTCCCTTGGATCCTTCTCTTGTGTAATTGAAACATCTGATTTTTTTTTATAAATACCAAATATTCAGGTTGTGATTATTACAGTGAGAGTTTGTGTTTCACTAACTGTTCTGTGGTCTGCTTTATGCATTTTGTATTGTAGCTCTGCAGTTATGAGTTGCAGTTTGACTCGTTGTCATATATCAGGAAAAGAATGACATTAATTAAAAGGAACACAGATGCTAAGATCTTTAGGTTAATGTCTTACTGGTGGTTTTTTTTTTTATCAGCCAGTTCTTTGTTCATAAACCTGCTCCTGGTTTGGAATTAGCAAAGATAAATGGACAACAAATGAATGGCATCACAAATTTCATTAACTAAATGGGATATTCCTATCTTACAGATGATGAGTTCTTCAAGGTATAATCAGGTTTTCTTGGCACAACACTGAAGAAATCAAGAATGGCAAACAACAGCTCTTAGATTTTATCATCTCAAGTAATACAATTTAAAAGCTAATAGAGTGAGAGCTCTTCCAGTTGTGTAGCCAGACCCTACCACACAGTCATGCCTGAGAAATTACTTTGGACATTGCTGGTTGTTCCAACAGGAGTCTGAAAGATGACTGACAAGGTGAGCACTGGGGTCACCACAATGGATATATTTGATGTCAGCTTGACAGTTCTCATTTTCTGTTAGTTGTTCGCAAAGACCCTCCTGGCTCTCAAAACAGAAAACATTTCAGGTATATTAGCAAAACCTCTGTAACACTCTATATACTGAGGGATACCTGCCTTTCTCAAATGTCCTTACTACCAATAATTTGCCTATATTGGGAAGTTGGCAGTACATAAAAAAGGCAGCTGTTTATCTCAAATATTAACCCAGTGCAGAATTGAATAAAGGCCACATATGATATTCAGCTCAAGCTTTTGCGAATGAAATCAAGTTGTGTGGCAAACAGAAAAATGTCAGCACATGTAATGTCAAGCAAAGTTATAATGTAAATATAAAATCTTTAAAATGTAATAAAATCGCTTAGGCTTTCTGGCCCTCATCCACTGATTTACTAGAATAGGGTAAATTGGGGTTAGAATTGTGCTTTGGGATGTTCCACTGACCCTTGTCCTGGATGGCATGTGTGGATTTGAACTCAAAGAATTAGGATTATAGAATGTTTGCAGCATAGTTTGAGGCCTTTGGGCCCATCTAGTCCATGCAGATTCCCTACAAGAACAATTTAGTTAATCCCAACTCCCCTATCATTTCTCCATAGCCTTCCAAATTTTTTCTCTTCACATACTTACCAATTCCCTTTGAAAGCCACAATCAAATCAGCTCCATCGCTCTCTCAGGCAGTGCATTCCAGATCCTAAGCACTTACTGTGTGAACCGCTTTGCTCATGTCACCTTTGCTTCTTCTGCCAATCATCTTAAACCTGTACCCTCTGCTTCTTGACCCTTCTACCAATGGAAATAATGGGAACTAAAACGAATTAGGCGTGAATTTGGAAGTCCCACATGATTTCTGACAGATCCCATTTTCATCGGTAGGGGAAAGGCGGCGGGGTTGTGGGTGGGGGGAAGAGGTGTTGATTTACACATGAGGGAAACTTGAACTCAGCAGGGCCATTTGAACTCAGTGCTAAATTCAAACAGACCCCATTTTCGCTGCATTATGGGCCTTAACCCACAGTGTGGGAGTTACTGGGTTTTAGAGTAGACTTATCTGCTCTTGAATAAGGTCTGTAAAACTGTCTTGCTGTGGTTATTTAAATTAATTCCCAGTCCTGTAACAATTAATACAAACATCTGCCCGTGTCAGTGAAAGGTGAAAAAAACCCCTCTGTTCTAGCAGTTACTTAGCTGTTTGTTGGTGTTACCCTTCGGGCTCTTTATGAATGCACAGCTGCTTTCCTCGATCTATAATTATCTCAGCAGGCGGCTTCTAAGATAACAGTTTAATTGACAGCTCAAATAGGTTATTAAAGGATTATAAGCCTTTGATGTGGGATTATGAAAAGGAGTCTGTTTGCTTTTATAAGGTACTAAGTATATGAGGAGATGTGAAAGTTTTTGATGGGCATTCATGAATGGAATATTTTCTTATTATAGTGAAGGATGTAATAGATATTTAGACCTTAATTTTTCATCTCCGTGTGGCATAAGATCTGCCCATGGTTAGGTTGGTATGAATTGACATTACACCAGCATGGAGTCAATAAGGGACAGAGGTGGGTGGGGGCATGGGTTGGCATGAGGACAATAAGGGGCCATGGGTGTGGTGGCAACATGGGTTGGCATGAGTTGGCATTAAGTTCGCATGGGTCTAAAAGAGACCATAGGGTTGGCGAGGCATGAATTGGCAAAAAGGGAGATGGAGAGTGGGTGAGGGATTGAGGGGATGTGAGAGTGAGAGTTAGAAAGCATAAAATGTAATCAAAGAACTGGGATTAAGTCCCAGTGAACTGAGATAGACCTCTAAACAGCCCACCTTGGCACTCAGCAGCCCCTGTGACCACCTCCAATCTGTCCAGGGGCGGTGAGCCCAACTCCATCCCACAGCCGCCCCAGAACAAGCAACCCACTAATCAGGGGAGTTTCTCCTGAGGCGGTCCCGGCTCACATACCCAACTCAGGGTGAAAATCTGGGCCTTACTTTGAATGCTGGAATTTCTTTAGTAAACTATGGGCAGAATTTTGCCATTGATGGGCGGGCGGACCCGACCGGCTCGGCATTGGGCGGGCAGCTGATTGCCGCCGCCGAAACGGGCCCCGCCACCATTTTGAGTGGGCGGGCCAATTAAGGCCCGCCCAGTGGGCTCCTCAACGGGAAGCGCTCTGCGCTTCCTGTGCAGGGTAGGGGGGAGGGATTCCCCAACTGTCAAAGTGTGCTCTTTCGCGCATGCGCACGAAAGAGCGGACATCTGCCTGAGACTAAGTGTGTCTCAGGGAGATTGGTGAAAGTTTCATAAGCCTCAAAAATAGAATAATGAAAAAATTATTAACACGTCACCCTCATGTGACAGTGTCACACGAGATGGGACATGTTAATAAATATCACACAAACTTTATTAAAGATTTTTTATTCAGACATGAAACCTCATCCCGCCAGTGGATGAGGTTTCATGTTTTTTCAGAAGCCCGCCGGGGCTCCTGGCCTGCCCGCCAGCCTTAAGGTTGGATGGGCAGGGCCTTTAATTGGCTTAATTTTCCTGTCAATGGCCTCAATTGGCCATTGACAGGTCGGTGGGCAGACAACTGATTTCGCTGTCCGCCCCCCTTCCTGAATATTTAAATGGGGCCGGATGACGTTGGGGGTTCCCCCCAATGTCATCCCACGTCATTTTCACGTCGGTGAGCGGGCCCCGTCCCCAACTCACCCACGGAAAAATTCTGGCCTATGTTTTTAAAGTTTAATTAAAGGGCACCCTGATGAAAGATGGTTAATATGATCATTGAAATTAGTTTTCCTCAGAAGCTAAACCATGACTAAACAATAAACAGCTCAATATTGTCTTCCTTACATTACACCAGTGACTGCACTTCAGAAGTGCTTAATTGGCTGTGAAAAGCTTTGGGGCATTTGGATATCTTGAAAGGGATTATTATTTGCTCTTTCTTTTAGCAATTGAAGAACACCTCACATCTATTGTGCTGAGAAGTCAATTGATCACTGTCCATCTGTGAAGAGGGAGATGAAAGGAGAAAGCCAGAGACACAAATTGAAACAGGAAACCTGCAAGGCCCGTCAGGATTTTAAACAGTGAGGTGAAAAGTTTTAGCCAGGCTTGAGTCAGAGTGCTGGATGAACAAGTAGAAGCCATGTTGTTTAAGTCAAATTACAGTATTCCCTTCAGTGTGCATCATATTACAAAGATAAGTTGTATTGTTGGAACTAAGTGAATCTGATGGTTGTGAAATAAAGCTTTGCCTCACCAAATGTTTGCTTAGTCTGTCTTTGGAAAGATTGATGAAAGACACAAACATCTGGTTCAAGTCACAAGGGGTTCTGCCCTGAGATCTCGCTATGTTACAAGCAGAAATAGTCAGTTGGCTCAGACCACTTCCAGGAACAACTGGCAGCACTGAATCAAAAAAGATATCTGCATCAGACTCAGATTTTAACAGTTGTCTACTGCATAAGCTTACATGAATTAACTTTTAGCTGAGTGACTAAATGCATTTATTTATTGTGCTTTTAAGACACAATCATGTATATTACTGTACTAATATTAAATGGGTGAACAATTAACTGGTAGTCATAACACAGGATGCAACAGATGTTTACTTTGTATTTCACCATCAATGGATAGATAGAAGCCAAATACAAGAGATTTCAATTATTACAAACAAGGGCCTCAAAGTTGGACTCTCTAGCATTGCTGGTATTGATGCTATGGGAGTTTGGCATCCTGAACATAGTGGATGCACCACTACCTGCCACTTCTGGTGCAGCACACTTATGGACAGAATAAGAGAAAGCAGCTGAGTTTCTTCATCCCTTCCCAACTATCCGTAATCAGTAAGACTTTGTGAAAAAGATAC
Source organism: Cetorhinus maximus (assembly GCF_964194155.1). Lineage (NCBI taxonomy): Eukaryota > Metazoa > Chordata > Chondrichthyes > Lamniformes > Cetorhinidae > Cetorhinus > Cetorhinus maximus. The sequence continues at coordinate 51,155,464 of NC_135897.1, read as the reverse complement.
ATGTGTCTTTTCATCCCTGCGTGTGTGGGCAATTTGAATAACCAGCAGCAAGTTTTTGTGGGTTTAAATAAAAATGATTGTTTACTGACGGGCTCTCTCTGAAATCTAACACTACGGCACTCATTAACACAGACACAAACAAACTCAAGAAAGTACAAATGAAGAGAATAGTGCACTTTTACAGGTTATAAACAAAATAATACTTCATAATTCACATGGTTGTCTTCATCTGCAAAACACATGTTATAGGCCTGATCAAGAAGACGTGTTCACTCCTGAAGAGTAGTTTAGGTGAATTCAACAGCCAAAGTCATATGCCAAAGCTGATTAGCCACATCCTGGTTTATTGTTTGAAGGCATTCGTCCTGAAGGGGTTAAATACAATCAGCTTTGTCTCAAGAGAAACCCATCCAACTCAGGAATGTCTTCAACTGGTTTCAGGATGGGTGTAGTTGACACCTCTTAGTCTGGAATGTATCCTTTTGTCCTTGTGAGACAGTGAGACAGTTTTTGAATACACAAGCCAGGTCATCTGACCTTCAGTGGCCATCTTTGCAGCACATTGGTCATTTTTAAAAGAAAAGTCAATTTCAAAGAGTCCACATTAAGTTAATTTCTTGAAAGTGAGGAATATGATACACCTCTACTGGGCATAACAAAGCCATGCATGTGAGGGTACTATCATAGGCATGCTGTACTTGTGCCGAAAGCATGCAGAGTGAGCAGATGTGATGTCACTCAGTGGCTAAGACTGATTTGGCTGCCATATGCATCAGCTGTGCCTCAGTTGGTAGCAGTCTTACTTCTGAGTCACAAGGTCCTGGATTCAAGTCCCACCCCAGCAATTGAGCACAAAAATCAAGGCTGAAACTCCAGTGCAATGCTGAGGGAGTGCTGCATTGTCAGAGGAGCCATCTTTCGGAGTAGACATTAAACCACACTCTGAGGTGGATGTAACATATCCCAAAGCACCATTTGAAGACGAGCAGAGGAATTATCCCTGGTGTCCTGGCCAATATTTCTTTCTCAATCAACATTACAAAAACAGATGATCTGGTCATTACCACAATGCTGTTTGTGATGGATTGCTGAGTGCAAATTGGCTGCCATGTTTCTTACATTACAACAGTGGCTACACTTTTAAAGTACTTAGTTGGCTGTAAAGCACTTTGAGATGTCCAGTGGTCAGCTGTTTCCGGCATATTTGAGCTAATACAGATACTGAGAGGCTGGCTGTTCAGTGACAAGGGCTCCTTGTTCTATACGTGGACCATGACTCCCCTCCACCACTCGAACACGTATGGATAGTACATATACAAAGACAGCCATGTTGTTACCAGGAACACCATGGAGAAAATCACTGGCATTCTAAAACATTGGTTTTACTGTCTGAATCAGACAGAGCTCCACAATATTTTCCAGAGTGTGTATCATGATGGTCTGCTGTGTGCTACACAACGTAGCTGTCATGAGGACGCAGCCCTTGCCATTAGTCATTCAGCGAGAATCTCGGAAGGAGGAGGCTGAGGAAGAGAGGAGGATTTGGAGACCCCAGTGGGCAAGCTGCCACTGAGTGATTAATCAGACTCCAGTTCCTCCAAAATCTCCAAATCGCTCTTGCTCCATAATTCCCCAACTATCCATACCTTTGTTATGGATCATCCATGTCCTCTTGACCAAAAGCCTGAAATAAAAAGCCATCCCATAACAAGTTTAATCTAACAATATTTCTAACAATACATACAAAACTAAATATTCACTTTTGTGCTTTCCCTTAGTGCCTGTCTTGCAGATACCTTTGCCTGTCCTAGTGTCCCTACAGAGTTACTCCAGTAGCTGCAGCATGGCTGGTGGAAGGCTGCTGACTTTCACTAGTGGAGACTGCAGATGGCCTTGCAGGATGACTTCAAGCTGTTCTGGGCCTTGAGGGCTCAGCTTTAGATTGTGCCACCTTGGCATGCTGGCCGCAGACTGTGCTGGCTGTCAGGCCACAGCCAGTGCACAGGCAGACTTTCAAAGATGAGGGTAGGAATGCTTTCACCCTGAGGGAGGACAACAGATTGGTGCCTGTGGGAGCCACTGTACTCTCCATGGTGGCACTTCAGCAACCTTAGTAATCTAATGGAGGACAAGTTGTTTCACTGCTTTGAGACCATTTGAACACTGGCATCTGTAACTATGATCTGTAATTCTGAGCTTGCATGACACCAAGCACAGGTCTCACAATCTGAGTCTGAACTTACACCAAAGTACTCAAACATTGGCTGGTTTCTGCTAGTGGTGCTGTGGGAGCTGAGATATTAGCCATCAGATGCTGCATCAGGGCGGGTCAGTTAGTGCTGTCATGGAGCTACACATCACTTTCACACTAGAAAGGATGGGTTCCAAGTTTTGCACAGAGCCCTGTGCCAACTTGGAGGTAGACTCCTCCATGCTCCTTGACAGTGACAAAAGGCACTGTGGCAGGCTTGCCAATGCACCACGCATCTCTATGTGCAGGTCTATCAGCCTTCTCCCGTACGCAGTCTCATCTGAGCCCATGTCCGAGTCCTCTGCAACAGAACTTGATGCCACCTCACCCTTTAGGAAGCTGGCACCCACATGATCCTTTCATCCTGGTCTGGCCTGGCGGCAGCCCACTTGTGCTCAATGGCTCACCTCATACATATCCCAGCCCAATACTACCCTCTAAAGTACACACAGTGCTCATATCTGAGCTGGTGGCTGCAAGTGTCAGATCAAGTGACAGCACTTCATCAGATGTGTGCTTTTGTTCGCAACCTTCATCATAAAACCAGGCGGCAGGCGTTTGTGTATTTGAAAGCATAAATACAAAAGGGGAGGGTTGGAGTGAGGGAAGGAAGGATGGGATGGAAAGCAAGCAGCCCATGGTCATACCATCTATGGCTTCCACATCTGACGGTGGAGCAGAATTTGAGAAGTTCCAAAAGGCAGGAACATGCCGTCTATCTGGATATTCACCACAATGCTGATTGCAACAGCATCAGTCACTGCTGGCCCAATAATTCACAGGACCATATCCTCCAAGGTGCTCAGGAGATCCAGGAATTTTGTACACCACCTGTTATATGCAATTTTGTCCTACAAGAGAGCTGGAAGAGGATCAGTAGGCGCTGCATGGTGTTTGGGTCTGTCATAGCTGAGTATGTGGTAGCTGTGAGATGTGGGTGTGAGACTTGCAGCATTGGTAAGTCTGTGAGAATGAGGTGGAGCATCTGAATGTTGTGTGCGAGTCATGATTGGCAGTGATTGTTGATGGGTGAGTGATGGCGATGTGGTGTATTTAGCAGTGTGTGAAGTTGGTGGTGTGATGAGTAGGAGACGGCATGGCAATCACTGTCCTTCACACACTCATGTGAGGTCAATAAACTTCTTCTGAAACTTCAGCATGGTCCTTGGGGTCAGGATTCTTGAAATGACCTCCATCGCCAGCTGCTCCCAGTCCCTTCAGTGTGTGTCTTAAGGGCCTCCCATGAAAACATGGCCCCTCTCCTCCTTTCCATCTATTGGACTAATGCCTCCAGTGCCACATCAGAGAATCTGGGAGCTCTCTCTCTGCCTGCTGCTCCATTATTCCTTCTCTGAAATGCATTTGGTGACAGTTCCACTAATTGCTATAGTGTGAATGCACTTCTTTAAGAGGGGCACGCTGCCTTCAAGATGTGCAGTCTGTCTGCAGGCCATGCTAGCCACACATGCACCTGGACCTCTGCTGAGCACACAGGCAGTCAGCAACGTGTTTAGCACTGGGCTGCATGTGGCAATCATTGATATAAACAGGCATGCTGCCTACATGATCTCAAATGGATTCGGGGTAATGGCACATTGCAGTACCTGCACCCTGTAACAGGCCTAATCGAATTTTTAGCCCAAGGATCCTAAACCTTCTAATGAATCCCCAACCAGGCATACATCAATTAGTGACTTATCCAGCTGTAGTCAATACCCAAAAGAAAGCTATAGATTTTCTATTAAAAGAAAGCACTTTTACTTCCTGCTTGAGCTCACATCCTTCAAAATCAACTGTCCACTGAGTGTCATAACAATGGGCAATAGTTCAATTGACTATTTCCTTCTGAAAGGTAAGGCAGAAAATTGCTTGCTGAAGTGCTTTCACTACAGACATTGCTCTAATTTAAAAGCAAAATACTGTGGATGCTGGAAATCTGAAACAAAAACAGAAAAAGCTGGAAAAACTCAGCAGGTCTAACAGTATCTGTGGAAAGAGAAACAGAGTTAACGTTTTGAGTCCTCTATGACTCTTCTTCAGAGCTCCTCTCCTCTAATTGCTCCTCTAATGTTGTAGGAGGGCTAGGGTATACCACAATAAACTATTTAAAAACAAACTGGGAGAGGAAGAACATGGAGACACGTTCTAGGTAACTGAATCAGTCACTATTTGTTTTACTCCACTATAGAGTCAATTAAATGTAAAATATAATGTTTAAAAGATAATCCCTGGTATGGAATGTTTGTAGTGATGTAAACTATGCATCTTACTTTAAAGCCTTAGGCAGGAATGGGCTGTCAGTTGGAGGAGGAGGCATAAAATCACATGGCGTGCAGGGGCGGGTATTTTATCAATGGCTGGGGAGGCACTGGGCTGAGACCCTGCGGTTGGGCCATTCGAGGACCTTAAATGACCAATTAATGGCCACTTAAGGACCTCGCCCCCAGTCCCTGTTCCCCCCACACCCCACCCACCCACCCACCACTCACCTTGTTATTCACCTGCAGCAGCACCCTGGGTTGGACACTGCCAACTTAGTTGGCTGGCAGCTATGAGAGGGGAGACTTCCTTCTACATGGGGACAGAAGTCTCATCCTGAACCTTTTAATGGCCTGATTGTGGTAAAATCAGCTCAGGGATTCCTAGCCAATTGAAGGCAGACTCACCCCTGACTTTTCAGCTGGGGAGCAGGGCCACAGATTTCACATAAAATTTCGGCCTTGGGGTTAGAAATTCTGGAAGCATTTTTTGGGATGTTACAGAAAGAAATATATTTAATTACATTTATTCATCTGGCATTCCTTTCAACAATTTATACACCAGGACCAGAATCTTACGTTGATGGAGTGGGCGAGCGCCCCACCCGAATGCACATGAAATTGCGAATTGACAGCGAGTGTGCGTGCGTCCCAACATAATCGCGCCCATGAGCAATATTGAGGTCGGCAGGCGCGCCTGAGAGTTGGAGCCACACCCGCCGACAATTAAAGGGCCAACTTGGGCCATCAAAAACCCTATTTTCCACGAGTTTACATTGCCTGTGCGATTTCACACTTGTTGCATGGGCAAAACAGGCAGGCGGGCAGGCCGTTTTTTAACGAAACCTCATCCAAGGGCGGGATGAAATATCCGGGGTGAAATATAATAAAAAAACGACATCAGGGGACTGATGCTTTTTGAGTTCTGCTGACAGGTGCTTGAATATGTTGCATAGACACAGTTTGGTGTATTTTTTCCTGTAATTTAACCTGTCCAGGTCTCCGCAGCAGCTGTCTGCCTTCAGGGAGCTCGCTAGAAGCGCCCACCCACACCCTCGCTTTTGTTGGCACCCACACGCTTCCCGCACCCCTCAGCAGCACTGGCGCCAGCGTGAAATTGCGCTCGGGGGCCGATTGCAGGCGGAAGCGCATTTCGCAGGCCCGTTGTCTTGGCGCACGTGCCAACCATGAAATTCAGGCCCCAATTATGCTGATGGCATGCTTAAAGTGGCAAAATGTTTACCTTGAGTTAGTTTACTCCTTGAGTTAGGCAGGGGTAAACATCAATAACCCAGCTGATGAATTCATCAGGCAATACTGGCATGTGATTCTATTGTTATGACACAGCAATTGGTAAAGGCTGAGTTATTTAAAATCCCAGAGGGAAATTTTAGACAACTGTCATAACCTACATTTTCAATTGGTATGTTTGAGGTGCAGCTCTGAATTCAGGAATAAAAACCACCAAGCCTCAAGTGGTTTTTTTATATAAATTAATTTAAACATTTATTAATTTAACAAGATGTTAAGCACATACACATGTCTACAAATTACTACCATAATAACTATTAAACAAATCCCCAAATTAATCACTCCCAGGTAATCTTCCCCAAGGCAACAATAACCCATAGACTTAAGCAGACACCAGGCAAAGCACATTTTATCTTACGAATTCAAAATAAGGTTCCTTTCAATATGGTTCCTTCGCACAGTTGTAGACTTACAGGTGCTTAGATATTATATGCCTCTGACCCACACACCAAAACCCTTTTCTGTATATACCTAGCCTTCCCTTTGAATGTAAATTCTCATTGTATCAGAAGGCCCTTTGAACTCCACCTCTTCAACAATAAAGCCCTTTTCCTAGTACCAATTAGTAATATAAACATATTGCTTAGTGTCTCCTAGCTAGGTGCAAAAATTGACCCCCAGTCTTTTGAATGGTTTATTCAACAAAATGCAAATGTACTCTTTACCTTGCTGTTCAACATCTCAAAACTACTATACATCAAAGCACCCAGACTAGCTGGCTTTAATCCAATTAAGACACACACTCACACCCACAGTCACGGACCCTACAAGTCCAAATTAAAAATATTTTCTAATAACATGAAATACACTAATATCTTCATGACATCCCCCTCTCTTTCAAAAAATGAACTGTCATAGTTCTAAAAGATGGCTTCATTTTTTAATAACTCATCTCACACTATCAGATACATGCATTAACATTGCAGTATATACACACAAGTCCTTGGTAACAACTGAAATTACTGCAGTTCAGTGCCCAGGTTTTTTTTTAAATGTCCAATTTTCCTTTAAGCTTCAAACTGTTGGGGCAGAATATTACACTCGGCGCGCGGGTGCACGGCCAACATGCCCGAGTGAAAAATGGCGCACAATGACACAGTCTCACGATATTTCGTTCGGCGGGAGCACACCGGAGTCGGCGATAATTGAAAGGCCTATTAAGGCCATTAAGAAGCTAATTAAATTCAAATTTATTCTGCCCGTCCAACCTAGTGGTTGGCGGGCAGGCGAAAAGGCCAACCGGCCGTTACATTTTTTGGAAACCTCATCCACGGGCAGGATGAGATTCCTAAAGCAAATAAACATCAAACAAAAATTTTATTTTTGAATTAAAAACATGTCCCAGCTCATGTGACAGAGTCGCAACAGGGGGCATGTTTTATGACAGTTTTATTTCCTTTGTTTTTGCATACCGCTTCAACTCCCAAGGTAGCTGCCTCAGGGAGATTGAAATGCTCTTTTGTGCGCATGCGCAAAGATCATGCTAGGCCTGCTCGCCCTCCTCCCCCGCTCACACAGGCAGCGCTGAGCATTGCCGCTCGCGTTCCATGCTGGACGGGCCTTAATTGGCTGAGCAGCATGAAATCGCGTTGTGGAGCCGATCATGCGTGCGGCCACCCCCACCGAGCACCCCTGCCAAGGGTAAAATCCTGCCCTTGATAATGCATCTGCGGACAGATTTTCTCTACCAGCAACATTCATAATCCGTAGATTAAATGGTTGTAATAATAGACTCCATCCGAAAGACTTGTACTTTTCGCTCTAAACTTATCAAAAGACCTCAAAGGATTGTGGTCCATACAAACAATTGTTTCTGATGAATTGTTGGCAACATAGGACAGAATCGTCGGGTCGGCAAGCAGGGGCGGGCCCTGTTTGCCGACGCATAAAATGACGTGCGGTGACGTTGGGCGTGCATCCCGCCGTCACCGCGTGTCATTCAGTTATTCAGTTCGGCGGGTGAGCACCGGAGTCGGCTGCTTGCCTGCCAAACTGTCAAAGGCCTATTAAGGCTATTTAAATATCAATTAAAATACTTAACAGAGCTGCCCGTCCAACCTTAAGGTTGGCGGGCAGGCGAAGAGTTCAGGCGACCTTTGCATTTATCATGAAACCTCATCCATGGGCGGGATGAGGTTTCATGAAGGTTTTTAAAGTTTAATAAAATTTTTCATTAAAATTCATTGACATGTCCCAGCTCATGTGATACTGTCTCACGATCTCATGATTTTTCTCCCCATGAATTTCAAAATGCTGCAACGCTAACACCAAACTCAAGGTCTCTTTTTTGATCATTGAATATCTTCTCTGTAGTACATTCAGCTTCCATGAAAAATACCCTAATGGTTTTATATTCTAATGTTGTCATCTTGTAACAGTACAGCCCCAATGCCTATGTCGCTTGCGTCAATAGCCAATTTGAATTCCTTGTCATAATTGGGTATTGCCAAAACTGGTGTCATAGTTAATACAGTTTTCAAACTGTCAAATGACTTCTGACACTCCAGTGTCCATTGAAACTTCTTGTTCTTTTGTAATAGTTCAATAGCTCAGTGGGAACAACCACACTGTTAAAATTTGGTACAAATTTCCGGTAAAACTCACTCTTTCCCAGAAATCTCAAAACTTCTTGTTTTGCTGTAGGCACTGGGAAATCCACGATAACCTTGACTTTCGCATCTCTCATAGCTGCCTTACCATGTCCAATATAATGTCCGAGTTACGTAAGTTGCGCTTTTGCAAATTCACTTTTAGCCAAGTTCATCACCAAATCAGCTTCTTTTAATCAAGAAAATAATCTTTCCAGATTTTGTAAATGCTCCTCCCACGTAGGACTGAAAACCATTAGATCATCTATATAAATAGCGCAATTGTTTACACCTCCAACTACTTGTTTGTCAGTCTTTGAAATGTTGCAGGTGTATTCTTCATACCAAATAGCATGACTTTAAACTGATATAGTCCACTTGGCGTTACAAAAGCCGATATCTCCTTTGCTCTCTCTGACAATGGTACCTGCCAATATCCTTTTAGCAAGTCAATCTTTGTGATAAAAATTTCAATTACCCCATTTCTTCAATGCAATCTTCCAACCATGCTATAGGATATCAATCTGCTTTTGTCACCACATTCACCTTTTAACAGTCCACACACAGTCTTTGTGTTCCATCTGGTTTCAGTACCATCACAATAGGCGAAATCCAGTTACTGCAACTAGACTCAATGTTATTATTTTGAAGCATGAAATCAATTTCTTTTTGTACTTGTGATAACTTTGCTGGATTTAATCTACAAGGATGTTGCCTTATTGAAGATGAAACCTGTACAGAGACATCATGTATAGCTAAATGTGACTTTCCCAATTTATTCCCACAAATTAGGTTTGTGTGACTACAATAGCTTTTCCAAATCACTTTGATACTTGCTTGGAAGGTAACTCAATATTTCATTTAAATTTTCTAGCACCGCTTCATTATCCAATTTGATTAGATGAAAATCAATTTCAGAGTCCTGCACTTCTACATCTTTCTCATCATCCACCATCACCAATGTCTCTTTTTGTTCCCCTTCCCTGTCAAAGTGCTTTTCAAGCATATTTATATGACACATCTTCTGCTTCTTTCTTCTAAATGGAGTATTTGTTAAATAATTTACTTCACTCAATATTTTTCATTCCTGTAAGGCCCACTAAATCTTGCATTTAATGAATCACCTGGTACTGGTAACAAAACTAGTACTTTCTCTCCAGAAACAAAACTGCGAGCTTTTGCTTTCTTATCTGCCTTCACTTTCATCACTTGCTGTGATATCTTTAAATGTTCTCTAGCCAACTCACATGCTCTATTCAGTCTTTCCCTGAAATTTGATACATAATCCAAAAGAATAGATTCTGAATTTTGACCCTGCCAGTTTTTCATGAATCAATTTCAGTGGTCCTCTTACCTCATGGCCATAAACTAATTCAAAAGGGCTAAAACCAGTCGATGCATTTGCAGCGTCTCTAATAGCAAATAACAAAAATGGAATTCCTGTATCCCAATCCTGTGGATAATCCTGACAGTACGCATTCATCGTAGTTTTTAAAGTTTGCTGCCATCTTTCCAAAGCTCCTTGTGACTCCGGATAATAAACTGTTGACTTAAACTGTTTTCTCCCCTAAATTGTTCATTACTTCCTTAAACAGCTGTGACATGAAATTTGACCCCTGATCTGGTTGTATTTCTTTAGGTAAACCATATCCTGTAAAAAATTTAATTAACTCCTCCACAATCTTCTTAGTTGTAATATTTCTTAAAGGTATCGCTTCAGGAAACCTGGTAAATATATCCATTACTGTCAGTAAGTGCTGATTTCCACTTTTAATCCTAGGGAGGGGCCCTACACAATCAATCATGGCCCTAGTAAAAGGTTCTTCAATGCAGGTATTGGGATTAAAGGTGCTGGGTTAATCACTGCTTGTGGTTTCCCTGTTATTTGACATGTATGACAGGTTCTATAGAATTGACTACATCCCTATGCAATCCTGGCCAAAAAAAAACCTTTGTAGCTTTTCCTGTGTTTTCCTAATTCCTAAATGTCCCCCCATTGGAATTTTATGAGCAATCTTCAGAATCTCATTTCTACACCCTAGTCAGATAATAATCTGATGCAACCCACTTCAGCTTTCATTTGCTGAGACATGATCCAGCCTCCATTTTCTCATTAAAATATCTCCCTTAAGGTAATAACATACTGGAATACATTTTGCTTCTGTTTCTGAATAAGCTTTATGATATGACTGCCTTAATTGCAAATCATTTTTCTGTAACTCCACTAACCTCCTTGAGTTAAACCCCTTTCACAGTGCCAATTTTATTAGTAATATAAACATATTGCTTGGTGTCTCCTAGCTAGGTGCAAGAATTCAACCCCAGTCTTTAAATGGTTTATTCAACAAAATGTAAATGTACTCTTTGCCTTACTGTTTAACATCTCAAAACTACAATACATCAAGGGAACCAGACTAGCTGGCTTTAATCCAATTAAGACAACATACTCACACCCAGAGACATAGCCCATACTACAAGTCCAAATTAAAAATAACTTCTAATAACATTATATACATTAATATCTTCATGACACTATTTACTCTTCTAATAAGTGACAGAACCAGAAGTGCCTATAACAGATATCACACTGATTCCAATATGTAGCTGGATAGTCTTTCACAGAAGCATAGTTGCAGGATACCTCAGCAATTTAACGTATCTCAGTATGACCATGCTGGGTCTTTAAATGGAAATATTGAAACAGGCATCCAGGTATTTGTCGAGTAGACATGACTGAGATCCTTGCAGCCTAACTGCAGAAAATAACTTCATACAACACCAGAACTTGTGTTTATATAGTGCCTTTCACATAGTAAAAACATCCCAGAAGTGATTATCAAACAAAATTAGACACCAAGCCACATAAAGAGATATTGAAACTTGGAACCAAAAGCATGGTCCAATAGGTAGGTTTTAAGGAGCATCTTAAAGTAGGAGAGAGCGGTAGAAAGGTTGAGGTTGGGAATTCCAGAGCTTAGAGCCTTTACAGCTGTAAAGGTAGATTGAAGAAAATTGCACATGATGTCAGAATTAGAGGAGCACAGAGATCCTGGTGGATTGGCAGGCTGAAGGAGATTATAGGGATAGGGAGAGGTGAGATCATAGAGGGATCTGAAAAGACGGATGAGAATTTTAAAATTGAGGTGTTGTTAGACTGGGATAAACTAGTCAGATTAAATAAACATTTGTATACATTAAATGCAGTGTTATATTCTAAACCAGAATACTGTACTTGTTCATGTTCTCTTTAAATGGAATTATGTATATATATGAGAAGTAGTGATGATAGGGTGTTATAATGAGCTCTAAGATATGTAATGTGCCTATTATGTACAAATAAACCAGTGTGCAGAAGAAAGACATTTAGAGCTAGGAATTTGAGAAATATTGTACAAAGAACAGAATGCAGAAAACAGAATCATTTGAGATTGATGAAATAATAAATACTGTTTTGTTTGATATCCTTGAACAATTGGTTTCAACATGTTGCTGTCACTTACTTTACATTTGCAAAAACATATTTTGCTTCATTTGCACTTCTAGATTGGAATTTATTCCAAAAAACAATTGGGGCAGATTATCATCTTCACCGCCTGGGCGGGAATCTGATTGGGCAGATCACTCACCCACCAGGGAACCTGTTGGAATTGAATTTCATTGATTTTACTGGAATGAAAATTGGAAGGGTTCTATAGCAGTCTAGCATTCCACTCCAGCAGGCTGCAGCCCAGGCACTCAAGATGAAAATGTAGCCCATTATGTGAGAGAGCAGAAATTAAAAAATTAGGAGGGAAATCATGCAGAGCTTTTAGCCCGCAGTGTAATTTGGCAGGATGCCCATTATAGCAGATAGTGTAAATGGATTTCAGAGACAATTGTAATTCACTTCTAGGGAGAAGAGATTGAAAGGTTCAGTGAAATGACAAGCCTGTGAGGTTGAACTCAATTGTTTGATCTCTGATCTTTTCCTGTTCCTAAAAATGCTTATGCAAATTGAAAGCTGCCATTATTATTGTTACCTTTCATCCTGTAGCCCACCTTGTGAAGCTGCGTCTTACACATACAGTATTGAAATTCTTCATTTGTTACACAGGGTCCTGGGATTGATGTTGAACCTTTTCCAAATGTCAATACAGTGAAAAGTACTTGGCACAGTTTTTAGCAGCAGTTCAAAAAACAGACTTATGCATTAGGTATGCCAAATTACAAGACTTCAATTAATCCAGGGATGCTCACCATTTTGAAAATACATACACTTGCCTCATTTAGGTGTTTCGATTCAACACACATGCCCATTTGAAGAAGCGAGTGGGCATTTTGTTTCTTTGCCAAAGCTGCTCTTGGACTAGGGAAATAGCAGGTTTGCATTAGTGGCCAAGATTGATTCAACTAATTTTCTTTTTTCCCCCTAAATAGTCTGCATATGCTTTGGAACTCAAATGTCTGAGACATAAATCTGCAATCTATTATATTGTTACAGCTTGTTAGTGGACCAACACTCTTCTTTACTGTGAAGGCTTTACATCATGCAATTACTGACAGCGTACCAAACACTGGATGATACAATTACCACATAACTGGGTGTACTCGTTGGTAGTAGCAAGCTAGACTGTTTCCTGTCATTAGAATTAAAATATCAAAATCAGTGTCAGTTGTTTAAAAATTAAGTTTGAAGACCATCTGCTCTTTGTATGATCATCTGGAGAGAACAGTTGGGTACAAGTTTGAATTGGAACATTGCCAAAAAGCAGCAACAGGACATGCCAGAAAAGGTTAATAGAACTGAGGGCCAATAAGACACTGCATCAGTAACTGGAATGCTCTGAAATAAGAGATAAATAATGGCTTGGAATTTGTGGTCAGCTGTGAACAAAAATTGCACTCACACTTGCTCACATTGGTAGTGCGAATTGTGGTAATTAGAGAGCCAAAATTGGAGGGTATCAGGAATCGATGTGAACAGGGCAAGCAATGATGTGCCTCCTTAACTAATTAGATTGAAGAACCTTTACTAAGACACGCAGAGCTAAAAATCAATAAAGCCCGTAAGTGGGTGCTGGGACTGCAATGTGTGAATATCTGGTTGAAGCAACGAAGGCAACATGTAAAGGTCATGCTGCTTCCTCATCGCCCTGAGGCTGGCATGTGGCCCAGTGCTGAGCGTGCTGCCGACTGACTGAGGTCAGCAAGCGGCGTAGCAAGTGTGGCTAGCATGAGTCACGGCTGGGCAGCACTGCCTAAAGATAGCCTGCAACTTCTAAAGGGGAAGTGCATTTGGGTTGCAGGGGCCGGTGGAACTGACTCCAAAGGTGTTTCAGAGAAGGAGTAAGCAATGGAGCAGCAGGCCAGAGAGAGGGTTCCCAGGTTCTTTGATGCGGTGCTGCAGGCCCTAGTCCAGAAAGTGAATGGAGAAGAAAGGTCATGCTTCTGCAGGGGGCCGGGCAGCTCTCCAGGTATAGTCTTTGAATGGAATGGAAATAGGTAGCCACAGATTCAAGGAGTCTGGCCTTGAAGACCTGGCTGCAATACCACAAAAAGTTCAATGAGTGCACACAGGTGATCAGCGCACCTTCAAATGCCATTTCCTACTCACCAATCAGCAATCATGTCTAACATTCAGATGCTCCACCTCACCCTCATACACTTAGCAATGCTGCAAGCCTCACATCCACATCTCTCAGATTCCGCACACTTTTTGCTATTCAACTATGACAGACAAATCACCCAAACACTTTGCAACACACTGACACTCTTCCCTGTCTGTTGCAGGACAATCTCAAATATAGCAGGAGGAAGCAGCAGAGGACTGGCGGGGACAGACATGCCTGCATCTCCTGAGCCCCTCGGAGTAGAAAGTGTTGTGGTGAATTATTGAGCCGGCAGTTAGCGAGGTTGTTGCAACTGGCACGGCCAAGAACATCCAGATGGTGGTATGTTCCTGCTTAATGCACCTTTGCAGGTCCTACTTCACCCTCACGTTGCTCTCTGGCCCAATATACAAATTACAGATGATGTGACAATGGGTTTCTTGCTTTCTACCCAATTTCCCTTCAGTGGTCTCTGAATACTGTAAGCAGATATGGCCTTCTATTGAGATCCTTCCCCCTTCTACCTCTCTGCACAGCTTTCCATTCCTGTTGCTTGTGCTCCATTTCCCTGTTATGCTGCAGCCGTAGCTATAGTCTCATGAGTGTGCAAAAGCTTTCTGCTCAAAATCCACTGAACTCCTCCTCAAAGTCCGGCACCACTCCCTTCTGATTCCATCAGTTGTCAGGACTCCTCCAACAACACAGTACACATCACTTGCACTGACTCTGCAGCACCTGAAAGTTCCATGCTGATCCCTTTAAAGAGCACTAGTGGGGGGCAGGGGGGGGCTTGTGCAGCTGAATGCATATTCAGCTGAAAGTGTTTAACAGAGGATGTAAACAGTACAAGCAAGGTCCAAAATAGCAGCTTGGGCACCAATCAGCCTGAGATACTAAGTGACATTACAATCTGTCCACTGTGCACGCTTCTGGTGCACATATGGCGCATCTGTGCTAGCACCTTTACGAGCATTGTGCTGGAAGCAGATCAGTAGTGTTATGAGACAAATTTTGCAGTCACAGGGCAGAATTAAATTCCGCCCTGTGCAGCGGCCTGGGAGGCAGAGCAGGTTAAAATCGGGAGGGAATGTTGGGGACGGAGTACCCATTGCCTTCCTGATACCTTGCAATTCACTCGGAAGCGGAGAACGTCAAGGACAGCCTTCACACCCAAAGGTCAATTGAGGCCCTTGTGCGGCCAATTCTACCAGCAGTGGTGTGGCTGCCCAGTAAAAAATGGTGGACTCCTTATAGGCTCATGGTAGGGACTCTCCTGATTGACAACCTGTGGTCTACAAAGACCCTGGTCTGGTGGCAGGGTCACCCTTTGTGAAGTCTCTACCCCATGCCCTCAACAATGACCCTCCCTTCTCACCAGGGCCTGCATGACTGGTCCAGGCGAGCCTGAACCACTTAGGTAGGTTCCGGGGCTTCCTCCGTCTTGCTGGCCCAACCCAGCTGCAGCACCAATAGTGGCCAACGCTACTGGTAACGTGCTGGTAGTGAAAGCTGCGAGGCCTCCGATTGGCCAGCAGGTCTGGGTGGGGATGCGGGATCTTCATCCTTAAAGGAATGGAAGCCCCAATGCTAAACAGTTAATTGCCTGACATACATAAAATTGCATCAGAGCTTCAGAATTGGCCACGACGGGGTTGACCCCGACTTAACCCTCTGCCTCCGGAGATGCCACTGTGGCCAATAAATTCAGCCCAGAAGTATAAATTAGAATATTTAAATCAATGCTTACATATGTACAGAAAGCAAAATAAGTGAACAATAATACAAAAGAATTGAAATAGATAGAAGAGACAGAGTAAAGGAAAAAATAATTATTTTGTTTTCACACTGTCAAAAATAAGTTTTCAATGCCAGAAAGGTTCTTTGACAGTATTTAATACCTTTTACCCCATTAAAATTTCATTTATACTTGAATGGACACACCCTGGCCTCCTCTAGATTGCTTAGAAGGTAATACTGCAACTTCATGTCCTTCATGTATTTGAAACCAGTGTCTCTTGGCAAGGTACTGGTGTAACAAAGCTCCAGAATAAACAGGGCAACTCAGGCAGTAACTTTACAATTTTCATGTTGAACTGTATATCCAGCTGCTCGATAGCACTGAGCTTCAATATTGTTGAAAAGAAAGACATGTTGCTGAAGCTTTTCATCTTCCACTTATCATGACAAATGCAAAAATACTAAATTGCAAATGATTGCAACAATTTATACTACAGGAGGAAAAGATGCTGACTGGTCGGCAAGTCACTCTGATTGATCGAGGGCTTGCCAGGGAGAAAGGTACACGGAAATATCGGCTCCCCAAACTCCACAGTAATTCAAAAGGCGCAAGGCTTGAGCATATTCCTTTTGTTTATGGAGAATGGGTCCACGCGTATAAATGTATGTCACTTCTAGCAAGCCACGTTATGAGCTCAGTAGGAGGATTTATCTGAATGGGTTGAAAATTGTAAGGTTAGGAGATTTAGGAATGAGAATGTGCAATAAGCTAATGCATCCAAAAGGAATCTTCCTTTGAGGTAGAAGATGAACTACATGCATTTTCTATTTGGCTCACTGAGTGTCTGGGACACTATTCAGGTAGTGTTGATCAGGATCAGGGAGAGAAATCATGGGTCCTGGTGCTTCTCCTGTTTCCAGGCCCCTTATCCCCCTCCTCCTTATATTCCTCCTTCCCACATTCTTCAGGTTTCCAGAACTGGGAACCATAGTCATAGTGGGGTTGAACCATTATGTATAAGTTTAGCAATACTTTTTAGCTTCTGTACTCTACGCCTCTATTTATAAAGCCCATTGAAAGCTGAGGTTTAAGTATGATACACTTTACACCCAAGGCTTTGTCAGACAATTACACACAACTTGGTCATTTATACTATGTAACCAGCTCCGCTTCTTTGAATCTGGCCTTATGCAACATCCAGACAGCAGTATCCAAAAGACTTGAACCTCAAGCACTGCAAACAACAATCCTACGTACAAATGAGAATATCTTGAAATAACAGTGACATATTCTATTGGCGCATGACTCTTGGTTTCACTTGCAAGTTCAAAAATGGCAAAACTTTCCTGTAAATTAGCACCAACCAATTCACCTGCACTAATATGCTATTTCAATTCATACAAGTGAGTTTTGTTAACAGAAAAATTATTCTTTGAATTGAGCTACACACATATTTTCTCATTTTAAATTGAAACCAACCACACTTACAAATGCCCAGCACGGAGCATATAATAGGAGAACAAAGTACTGAAGGTGCTGGAAATCTGAAATATAGACAGAAAATGCTCAAAATATTTAGCAAGACAGACAGCATCTGTGGAGAGAGAAACAGTCAACGTTTCGGGTCCATGATCAACACTAGCTCTGACAAAGGGTCACTGACCTCTGTTTCTCTCTGTACAGATGCTGCCAGATGTGCTGAGCATTTGAAACACTTCCCGTTTCTATAACCCATTTTACCAGCCCTCCAAAAAGCAATCAGGCTTCATGTGAGCCTCTAATTCCCCTTCAACAAGCAACCTGGTAGCTGCTGCCTGAGACCTGGTTTGGCACATTAAACATGAATTTCAAAAATAATTCAGGTATAAAGAAAACATAAACAACATTAATGTCAAAGCAATAAACTGATAATTTAGAAAAAGAGTAATTAATAAGAATGGCTATTAAAAAGTGCCAAGCAGCAAATCTAACTAATAGGACTTTTATTTGCCTTTTTGCTTAAGAAAAGAGCTAGAGACAGACAAGGCCCCAAGTCTTGTTCACCAGAGAAGAGGGAGGGGACCAGGGCCAAGCTAAGGAATTGTGTTTAATTAACACCAACTTTGTGTTTGCCTTTGGTGGCGTATTTCTGAGTATGAATTCTAGGCAGAATTCATACAAAAGTGGGGTTGGAAGTGGGTTGCCTTTCAGCCGTGGTTTTCCCCCTTTCCCGGCGCGGTGTGTGGATACGTTTTTAGAGAGGGAGGAGGAGGAAGTACGTGTGTGCCCCTGCTCTGAGCAGGAGGAGGTATGTGTGTCTGTGTCTATGTGTGTTTGTGTGTGTGTGTCCAGTTCACTCCCAGTCTCAGGGTTCACTTTCACACTTTCACTCACACTTACTCATTCTCACACACACACTCACTCTTTGCAGTTTTAATGAAAAAGCCCAAACGTCTCAAGTTTTTCTGCCTAACTCTGCCTCCTCATCCTTCATAATATCCTGGTGAACCTACAATACACCTTTTCTATTACTTTTATAACATTTCTATTTGAGGGTGCTCAAGACTACACAGTCCATGTCCTGCTATGGTCTTTCACAACCAGCACTCACTCCCTGGCCCGGGAAGTCTGGGGATTAATACCACTGAGAATGAGTTTGGGATGGTTGTGAAGATGGCAAGACACGCTTCCTCTCGGCCCTGTCTAACACTCCAGGGTCTTCTTGTTGCTGTAATGGCCACTTCTCCTGGCCCCTCCAGCCATCTTGATTCCTATAATCCTTTAGTAGGCTGATGGCTGCATGGGAGGGGAGAGAGCATGGTCAAGGGCAGACTATATCACCCAGAATGCACCCTGGCTGTAAAAAGCAAATGGCTGCGTGGACTTGGGCTCTTGCTCCAACAACCCCTCATACTACAGAACTTTGTGGCGGAGTGGAGTTCCCACTGCGCGCTTGTTTGCCAGCACATTGAGGAATGAAGCAGCCGCTTGAGAGAGGGCGCGATGCTGCCCCAGCCCGAGCCCTCAACGGCACGGGCACTGGTGCTTATCGCCTGTGCACCTCCCGTAAACCCATTGATCATAACATGGCCCTATTCAAAACGGGAAGAAATTAACTATTACTGTTGTAATGTCTATCGTGTAATACATTGTTTGTGGTTCATTTAGCCACAATTAAAATAAATAAATTAGTTCTCTGCCTCCAAAGCCCTTGTCTTTCCACATGCATCAATTCAACGGGTTTTATCTTGGTCACAGATCATTTTCAAGAAGTTTATCAGTAAGGGGAGTCTAATTTGATCTGATGTATGTTTTTAAAAATTCCTCAATGCTCCCAGGCCCTGAGCCTCCCCCATCAGTGCTGAGTGCCCCCACTGCTATTAGATCCTAATAGAACTCGAGGGAGTCCGGCATATTACAGCATTATCCTCAGTGCTACTATATACATTCACCCCAGTGCTGACAGACCCCAGTATTATTTTCCCAATGGTCCTTGCCAGCAAACCAACCTTCCTCAATGCTCTCAGACACTGAACTCCCCTCTACTGCTAACACACATCACAACCCACTCCAACTATTGCATTACTCAGGAAAATCCCAATAAATAACCCTACATTCCATTGTCTGGTGCCACCAAATTCCACTTTCCCTCTTTGCAGTACTACCATACCCAAGGATTGACGACAATATAACCAAAAACCAACAACCTTCATAATTGCTGTTACATGCCATAACTCTTCCATCCAGGGCTACTCCTAAACCCCATATACTTACCTCAAGTCTGTTATATGTTTCCCACCTTCTTTCTAGGAGTGGAAGTTCAAAGTTTTTCCCCCAAAATTAGCCTGTGTTTCATTAGGATTTTCATCTTTCCCATAAGATCACATGGCTTTCGGGTAGGAAGGAAGTATATATATTGTGATGCACGAGGTATTGCAGTTCTGTGGGATATGTTCAATAGAGAAGAGGGTCCTATCCTGGCTGTTGTTGTTCATAGGTTCCACTACAGCTTTGGCTTTTAAAAAAGGTAAAATATAAAACTAAATACACAGGTAAAGGATCAATAATAAGCAATGCCTTTCATTTATGATTTTCATTAAAAATATACTGAACTGTGGAATTTAATCCCATATACAACAAGTCCAGAATACCCTGCAATAACAGAATTTGGCATATTCGGTCCCTGTAATCCTGATTAAATGTTACCAAGATATGTGATGTAGTCCTTTAAATCAAGCCACTTGTTCTCCTTGCTACTCGAGTCTTCCTCCTGGGATTGGAATTTAACAGATTTAGATTTTAATTGGGAAAAAGTATTCCTGTAATTTAATTGGTAGCATATTTTTGCATAGTTAAACACAGGCACAATTTATAGAAAGCTGATATACTGAAAGAAGTAGTTACAGGTCTGTTTCATATAACTTAACACAAGTTTGGCACAATAGCCTCTCCTCAGAACAGGCTCCAGTTCCTATTAAGATGGAAATTGTATATTTATTCTGTTGAGGAGCTATGCCATTATTGTAATATGTCATAACATATTTTGTGCCTAGTACACAGAATTGAGGATATTAGACATAAAACATGTCGTAATGCTGCAAAATAAAATTGTCATTTAGTGTTTCTTTTGTTTTTCTTTGTCAAAGTGAGTCCCACAATCCACTTGAATCCACAGCATGCAAAATAATGTAGAATCGTAGAATGGTTACAGTACAGCAAGAGGCCATTTGACCCATCTTGTCTGTGCAGGCTCTGCTAGAGCAACTCAGCTAGTCCCACTCCCCCACTTTGTCCCCGCAACCCTGCACATTTTTTCTCTTCACATAATTATACAATTCCCTTTAGAAAGCCAAGGTTCAATCTGTCTCCACCACGCATTTAAGCAGGGCATTCTGTTGTAATATGCCTTTAAGGGATATCAGCATGACATCGCTAGAAGGGAAATGTGTCATGTGATCCAGTCTAAGTTTCACTTTTGCTTTGAGCAGAACACCGACACACAGCTCTGATTCTTCAAGCTTTGTACCTATGTATAACTGTTCTCATATGCTTAGTCTTCATAAATGAACCCACAATGTGTTCACCCAATCCCTTATGAGAGACTGGTGCCTTGTGTCTCGCACAGTAAATGAGGTATTATATCATTATAATAACACAACATGGTGATCAGTGGTGGTCAGACAGGTGGCAGCAAGATTAAGTACAGTATGACAAGGTGAACAGCCTTGGATCATGCTACATGGCATGAGACAACTCTCAATGCTTTGGTCAGGCCGCAACGGAGTCGCAACGTCAGAGAATGTTGAAATTGCAGTGTACCAACTGCGAAGAAAAGCTTTGGAGACACAGTGCTGAGCTACTGCTCAAATAAAGAGCTGGTAAACAGGTAGATCCCTCGTGGTGAGACTGCAGCGCATAGCCTGTCAGTTCCATAAGTGGGACAGTGTGTTGAGAGGACCGGCACCGGGTTAGCTCAGTTAGAAAGGGTGAGTGATCAGGGTATGGGCCGGAATTATAAAGAGCAAGGGAGAGTCAAACAAAAAACAAAGTTATAAAAATTGGGCCAGAGAAGGTTGCGATTATAACCATGACTTCAGGAGCTGAGGATCATTAAATTGAGTAAAAAGCATAGACGCCAAAACGCTGTGGCGCATTCCCATCACAACATTTCTTTGTGGGCGGAGCTTCAGAAAAGCGTGCAAAAGCAGCTACATTGACATTCATCCCAGATACTATAGGATAAGGATGGCCAAAGGGACATTGTCAGAATGTCCAAAAAATTACCCAGTTTGAATTGGAATACAGCTGACCTACTAGCCAAATTCAAAATGTTTAAACAGCGTACAGAGCTATGGCTTCTTGATTCAGCTCCTACAAGATTCAAGAAACTCAACACCATCCCGAACAAAGCAGTCCACTTGATTGGCACCCCTTCCACAAACCTCTACCAACGACGAACAGTGGCAGCAGTGTGTACCACCTACAAGATGCAATGCAGAAATTCACAAAGGCTTCTTAGGCAGCACCTTCCAAACCCACAACCACTACCATCTAGAAGGACAAGGGCAGCAGACACATGGGAACATGACCAGCTGGAAGCTCTCCTCCACTCACCATCATGACTTGGAAATATATCGTCGTTCCTTCACAGTCACTGGGCCAAAACCCTGGAACTCCCTCCCTAACAGCACTGTAGGTGTACTTACACCATAGGGACTGTAGCGGTTCAAGAAGACAGCTTACCATCACCTTCTCAAGGGCAATTAGGGATGGGCAATAAATGCTGGCCTAGCCAGCGATGCCCACATCCCATAAATGAATTTGAAAAAGTGTATCTCAACCAGGTAAGCAAGCCATAAAAATTCACCTAGCAATTGGGAATGAAGGTCTACATAGGCAGAACGTCAGGATTAACAGAAGAAGAGCTAAAGGATCTCCAAAAGAAATGGACTACATTGGAAGACTGGTTCAGAATCAGGTTAAACTTCCATATTCATCGATTAGGGTTCATGTCATTTTGACAACAGCCTGTAGAATCCATAGATCACTAGGTCAGCAGATGCAGAGAAAAGGGTACATATTGCGATATTTCAAACGCAGAGTTAGCAGACAGAATTGTTGAGTTGGTGATTACATCCACTCCAGTGGATTCAGTAAGATCTGCTAGACAAACCGAAATTGTATAGCATTGAAGAACTACTCAAGGATGGATGTAAGTATGAAGTGATCCTCGCAAAGGTTACAGCTCCTAAGTACAACCCCAATTATTGATGCATTCAGCAGAACGCCAAACTAGCAAGAAATATGGAAGGTCTGTACTTTTGCATGCACCAAGGAAATGCCCAGATTTTCAACAATTTTGCAAGGCATGTGGCAGAACGGGCCATTGGCAATGGTGGTGCATTAGAGCAATAGGCTGATGCAGCTATTAAGAGCCGTGCACTGATCCAAACAGTCCATACACAATGGGTTCCTTCAAGCAATAAGAATGACCATCCAGTATCCCGTCAGAAAATATACACGAGGTCATTAACAAACCAGAAAATGACAATGATATGCACAATGAGATAAAGACTGGTGAACATGTTTCACACTGTCAATCTCATGGAAAACAGAAATGCCGTCACACCGTCCAAAGGGTTTGTCAAGATTCAAATTATCTATCCTAAGTAAGTTGGTAACTATTCATTATTGGCCAAGATTGACACAGGGGCAAGTACCAATATACTACCTCTGTGAATTCTAAGACATATATCCACAGTCGTGGAAAGCCATGGCGAAACCTACTGCTGTGAAATTTTCAGTGAACAATAGTTCACTAATTCCATGTACAGGATTCACAGTCCTGGACTGTAAGTACAATCAATCCTCCCGGGTGTCACAGATGTTTTACACTGTGAAAACTAATGGCCCTCTCCCCTCCCCTCTGCTGACTCCCCTCCCAAGGAAGATAAGTGGGTGGCACTCCCCTCCCCTCCTCAGCATATAGGTACCTCACAATAGTAACAATCCATGGAATCAGTCAGACATCACAAGGCAGATTAACCTCAGAAACAACTATTATCATATCAGTTCATGACCTAACGTAGAAACTTCCAGAATGTTTCGACAAAATTGGAAGTTTCAAGGGAGCTGAAACATTACACTTGCAGGAGAATGTAAGTCCATTAATTGATCCAACATGTAAATGCAGTATCCACTTACAAGACAAATTAAAGGTCGAACTGAAGAAAAATGGATTCATTAGAAGGGTACAAGAGTACACAGATTGGTGCAGCTCAATCACGTGTCATAAAGAAGGACAGACCATTGAGAATATGCCTCGATCCATGAAATTTAAAGGCAGCTTTGAAATTTCCTTATAAAATACCCACATTAGGAAAGTTAAATACGAGATTTGCAGGTGCAAAATTCTTCTCGAAGCTTGATGCCAGGCATGGTAGCATGGGTCCCTGGCCAGTAGATCTTGGGGAGTCCCAAGAGCTTACTACATTTCATACCCCATTTGGACAACACTGTTTTCAACGGCTTCTTTTTGGGCTCTCTGTTAGCCAGAATCTCTTTCAAGTTCACATGGTCCACCTTACATGCACTGTACCAGGATGCATCTGTATCACAGATGACATAGTTGTTGTGGGAAGAACAAAGCAAGAACATGATCATAATCTAGATTTATTGATGCCAACGGCATGTAATGAAAGATTAGTGTTCAACAGTCTGAAATGCACATCAACATGCAGCAGATCAATTTCTTCAGTTCCATTTATTCCTGTGCTGGCATCTATCCCGATCTAAGTAAAATAGAGGATAGTAAGGCCATGCCAAGGTAAGGAAGATCCTCTAAGATGTCTAGGTCTCTTTATTTTCTTGTCTTCATACATTCCCAATTTCACTCAAAAATCTTAATTGCTCTAGGAATTGTTGAGAAAGGATGTGCCTTTCCTGTGGCACGAAGATCACAAATACCTCTTTGAAGCACTGAAACAGTCATTATCAGAAGCATCGACTTTGCAATTTTACAATCCTAGGGAGTCAGCTACCCTGGAGATAATTGCCTTACAGAAAGGTCTGGGTGCATACATAGCACAAAAAGACAAACTGATTGCATTTGCTACAAAATCTCTGTCCATTATGCAGTCTAACTACTCCAATATCAAGCAGGAAGCATTCTGTTTGGCAAAAAAATTGTGGTAGAGACTGACCACAGGCCACTGGAGATGATTTGGCTAAAAATATTGACCAGTGCACCACCAAGATTGCAATGACTCTTGATAAAGATTCGAGGTTACGTGATTAGGTACAAGCCAGGTAACTTGATGGTCACATCAGGTACACTTAGCAGATTACCTAACCCAGCGAAAACAGAAAATATATCCTTAGGTCTACAAGTTGACTTCATTGACATTGGTGATGTTCTTCAAATTGACCTGGTGAATTTTACACAATGCAAATGCCAGCATCTACAAGAAGAAATGGCAAAATCTTACACACTTCAGAAACTGTGGAAAACCATCATCGAAGGATGGCCTGATTCAATTCAACATATCTACAAACACGTGAGGCCATTTTGGCCTTATCAGAATGAGTTAGGCATCTCCCAAGGAGACATTTTTAAAGGCAGGCAGGTCATTATACCAGAATCTTTGTGACCTGATATTCTTCAGCAACTTCATCACTCACACATGAATATAGATCAGATGGGAGGACTCATGAGACGCGCAGTCTGTTGGCCGGGTATGAACAATGACATTGAAATCGGCGTCAAGAAGTGCAAGAGCACATGCCAAGTCAGCATAAAACATTACTGACTGAACATGAATTTCCTACCCATCCTTGGTCCAAAATCGCACCCGACCTCTTTCATGTCCATGGCAGTAACTTCATCGCCATCGTCAACTACTTTACCAAGTACCCCATTATTCTATAATATCACAACACATCAAGCACGACTGTCATGCATATGCTTAAGTTCTATTTTCGGTTTATTATGTATGCCTGGAGAGATCATTACAGATAACGGTCTGCATTTTATTGGTAAGCCATGTCAGGATATGCGTGAGAAGTGGAATGTCAATCACACTACTTCTTCTCTTCATTACCTTAGATTTACTGACCTAGCTGAATGAATGATTTTCATGGTGAAATCCATAATTCTGAGATGTAGACAGACCAAGCAAGATCTACACATTGCAATGCTACATCTGAGAGTGACGCCTTTAAGTGCACCACAGGCCAGCCATGTGAACCTGTCTTCTAAGAAGCTGGTGATAAGGCATTGATGGAGGGCATTTTTAAAAATTCATTCATGGGATGTGGGCTTCGCTGGCTGGGCCAGCATTTTATTGCTCATCCCTAGTTGCCCTTGAGAAGGTGGTCGTGAGCTGCGTTCTTGAGCCGCTGCAGTCCATGTGGTGTAGGTACACCCACAATGCTGGGAGGGAGTTCCAGGGCCAGGGTTTTGACCCAGCGACAGTGAAGGAACGGCGATATATTTCCAAGTCAGAATGGTGAGTGACTTGGAGGGGAACTTCCAGGTGGTGGTGTTCCCATGTATCTGCTGCCCTTGTCCTTCTAGGTGGTAGTAGTCATGGGTATGGAAGGTGCTGTCAAAGGAGCCTTGGTGAATTCCTGCAGTGCATCTTGTAGATGGTACACACTGCTGCTACTGTGTGTCAGTGGCGGAGGGAGTGATTGTTTGTGGATGTGATGCCAATCAAGTAGGCTGCTTTGTCCTGGATGGTGTCAAGTTTCTTCAGTGTTGTGGGAGCTACATTCATCCAGGCAAGTGGAGAGTATTCCATCACACTCCTGATTTGTGTCTTGTAGATGGCGGACAGGCTTTGGTGAGTCAGGAGGTGAGTTGCTCATCACACTATTCCTAGTCTCGGACCTGCCCTTGTAGCCACAGAATTTATATGGCTAGTCTAGTTCAGTTTTTGGTCAATGGTAACCGCAGGATGTTGATAGTGGGGAATTCAGTGAAGGTAATGCCATTGTACATCAATGGCATATGACTACATGGACTGGATTTTTAGCCCATATGGGTGCAAGGACAGAGGGTGGGGGTGCAAAATTAATGCTGCTCATGAGTTTGCTGACACCATCCTGATCCTCAGGCCATAATCCTGGGATAGACTTTGCAAGGTTGCCTGCCACAAGCAGCTAGTAGTCATTTGAGCAACTTAAATGCTTATTCAGGCCTATTGTCAGAGGCTGAGTGGAATTTTCAGGTAAGACAGAATCTCGCAGGCCCACTGAGGCGTCAATGACTAGGTCATTTTTCTGGAGATGGCCTTGCAATGGAACTCCAAGGCTCAGCATTCTAGATAGGTTTTGAGACCCACCATGCCTGCCTGGTCATAGCTGTGACCTGGCTATTGATTCCATTATTTGATTTAAAAGTTTAAAAAGTGAGAGAGGACACCTCAAAATGGAGGCATCTTCTCTCTCACTCACTTACATGAGCTGCAGGCTTCATTTCCTTCTGAGTTGGAGGGACTCCTATAGGACCTTCGTAAACCTGCCTGCCATCTTTCATTGAATGGTGAGCCAGCCCTCTGGCTACTAATTGGCCAACTCAGGGAAAATCACTGCTGGGTGACTGTTTCCCACACAGTGCGGACTTGCGACCCCCATTTGCTCCTGATGTCTGAGTCCTGGCCCGGAGGGCAAAATCTTGCCCCATGTCTTTTCACACTCGGGGCTGTTGCATGGCATTTTGAGGCAGGGCAGAATATGGGCAGGGATGGGAGAGGGTAGGAAGGACATAGTTTTAGGATTAATCTTAGCTGCAACATCTTTACAAATCACTTCTATAATAAACAGTTTAACGGGGTGAAGAAAAATCTCTAAAGAGATTTTACTTTAAATCTGTAAAGTTTTCATGTTCTTGTTGAATTTGAGAGCAATTATAGAAATTCAAGGTGTTTATTATCCTAATAAATGGCTTTATTTTTATTAGAAATGTGAACACTTTGTATAAATTATCTTATTTGGTTCATCTCCATTATTCCCTAACAAAAGATTGCATTTGTATCTGATTTAGTTCTAATTTTAGGCTGTCATGGAACATATAGCTACAAGTGCAGAAATACAAAACAGGGAAATTCATGCAAACAGCTATTGAAACAGTCAACACAAAATATTCGGGCAGCGGTCATTAGAGTCTCCATCACCAAATTACCAAAGGCTCTTGCAGAACTAAAGTGAATGTTACTTTTTTATTGAGAAGAGCTCTTTGGATGACATTAACTCAACAATAACTAGTCACTTCACAATGTGCAAGATTTAAAACATTACCAAAACAAGTAAAATCAATACATTAAGTTAAAATAACATAGGCCAGAACTTTACCTTCGGCGTGTGGGAGCGTGCCCAACACGCCGGAACGTAATATGACGCGCGATGACGTCGACCATGCGTCCCGACGTCACTGCGCACTCGCGCAATATTTCGTTTGGCGGCTGCATGTCCGCCGATAATTGAAAGGCCTATTAAGGACCTAATTAGCTTGAAATTTACACTGCCCGTCCAACCTAATGGTTGGCCAGCAGGCGAAAAGGCCCATCGGCCATTACATTTTTAGGAAACCACACCCACGAGCGGGATGAGGTTTCCTAAAGCTAATACTAATTAAATAAAACCTTTATTTTGAACATAAAAACATATCCCATCTCATGTGATACAGTCACATGAGGGGATGTTCATTAAATTCTTGACGTCTTTATTTATTTTTTTAAAAAGCGCTTCAATCTCCCTGAGGCAGCTCCGTTAATGAGGCTCATTGCATCGGTGATGCTCTGTGTGGACTCCCCCTACCTGCCCCATAACTCTGAGTACAGTTAACGACACCTTTTGAGCTGCAGGCCATGGATCTGGAGAGGTGCCAAGTGCGGTGAGGCTGGGGTGCCACGGGGAGGTATGTTTGGCGAGCACTCAGGTCACCATGTGTGTCCCAAAAGCCATGGCACTGCTGAATGCTCAGTGATTGAAGTTAGCAACATGAGTTGATCATTGATTATGGAAGGATGAGAGCATAATGATCCGGGGGAGAGGCATGCAAGTTGACATTGTCTGCACTGTAACTAATCAAATGTCTTTGTTCTTCCTTTCAGCATCACCGGAGCAGGGCTGAGAGGAGGAGGCAGAGTGGCCCACCTCTCACACCTGAGGGCCCAGAGGAAATCCACTCACCAACGTCACACCATCTCTGCCAGGCAGGCACCAGTGCAGATGCTAGCACCTCGGTGGGAATTAGATCTTCAGCTAGCGTCTCGGGTCACTTCATTCTCGCTTGAGGTATGGACAGAGACAGAGAGTGCAGAGGTGTCGGAGGACTGCTGGGGACAAGGCACATACTCGGTCGGTGGCTGATGATTTACCTCTGGAGTCGTCTATGAGGCAGCAAACGCTGGAAGTGCAGCAGGGTATGTGGGAGGATCTGGGGGAGATACAAGAGGCTCTGCGTGGCATGATGCCCATGCTCAAGGAGTCCACGCGGAGCATCACCGATGTAATGAGCCTCACGGCCGAGCGCCATGCTTCCTCCATGGAGTCAGTGGCGACTCTTGTGGAGAGGCTCCTCCAGGAGAACAATCAGGGCCTCCTGGGGTTGCGCTCGGACCTGCAAGCCCGCTCACCTAAATATCGTGGTGATGTCGGGACACTTGCCTAACGTCACCGCATATCATTTTACGTGTTGGCGTGCGGGGCCCGCCCCCACATGCCAATGGGAAAATTCTGGCCATAAAGACTGTCCCATGTATTGAAGTACAAAGATCATCCCTCAGTTTTCAATAACTACATCTGTGCAATTAACCAATGTGATTTGTTCAAGCAAGTAGGAAATCAACCATTACCAATCACATAAAAGGAAGCAATGCAAACCCAATTTGACTAATCCCTCAAATCTTTTTCACAGCAACCAATTAGTAATCAGCACCTGCTGCTAAAGAACTGATCATATCACGTAAACAATTTCCTTTCTCACCAGTAACTGTAAATGGAGCTAAAAATAATAAACACCAAAAAGTGTCACCGTTCTGAGGAAAAATGGCTAAACTTATAGGGTAGAATTTGCCCTTGGCTAGCATCATGCTTGGCTGGAGGGGGTGGGGGGAGGGCGGGAGGGAGGGGCGAGGGCAGGGGGGGGAGGGGGGGGGGGGGGGGGGGAGGGGGGGGGGAGGGAGGGAGGAATGGAGGGGGAAGGGAGGAATGGAGGGGGGAAGGGAGGAGGGGAATGGAGGGGGGGAAGGGAGGGGGGGAAGGGAGGGGGGGAAGGGAGGGGGGGAAGGGAGGGGGGGAAGGGAGGGGGGGAAGGGACGAAGGGAGGGGGGGAAGGGACGAAGGGAGGGGGGGAAGGGAGGGGGGGAAGGGAGGGAGGGAAGGGGCGGTTGCGAAGCTGACTGCCGCCCACGATATGCACCGCACCACGATTTTACGCGAGCGGGCCAATTAAGGCCGGCCTAATGTGGAATGCAAGAGACAGCGCTGAGCATGACCTGTGCGGGCGAGGGGAGGAGGGTGAGTGGGTCAAGTGTGAACTTCGCGCATGCGTGCGAAAGAGTGCTTCAATCTCACTGAGGCGCGGAGCTGCCTCAGGGAGATGAAGCGCTGTTGAAAAAAAAAACGAAGAGAATAAAAATGTCATAAAACATGTCCCCTCATGTGAATCTGTCACAAGAGCAAGGGCATGTTTTTAATTCAAGGGTGAAATTTTAATTTTATTTTTACTTGCTTTAGGAAACCTCATCCCGCCCGTGGATGAGGTTTCCAAAAAAGTGCAAAAGCCTATTGGCGTTTTCGCCTATCCACCAGCCATAAGGTTGGACAGGCAGTGTAAATTTGAAATTAATGACCTTTTTAATGGCCTTAATAGGCCTTTTAATTGTCGGCGGGCGTGCTGCTGACTCTGGCGCGAGCCCAGCGAATGAAATATCGCGGGACTACGCGATGACGTCGGGATGCTTGCTCGACGTTATTACGTGGCATTTTACGCTTGGCTGGGCCAGGAGCCCGCCCGCCTGCCGAGCTCAATATTCCACCCATAAAATCAACCATTTTGAGTTAGAAATGTCTGCAAGGGATTTCTGCAGCAAAGTTGTGTCCTACGGCTAGAGTTATGGTTCAATGTCAGTTGATAATTGTGCCGGGATGCTGGAGAGACGCATTGCGGTTGACCAGTTTGGTGGAGTTGTGAGTGGGGCTTGTAGTTTTTTTTTTAACTATGAAATGATGCTACCCAGAATGGACAATCAAACCTGCGCCACATAACAATCTGGCAATAAAGTTATCAAGGGCCACTATGAGATTTAAGCAGTTTGAAAAACAATGTCAATAGTGAAGTTTCTGAGCAGACTGTTTTTAAAATATTATTCTAAATAATTCAAAATGAGGGGGTTCAGGGAGGAAAGAACAAATAAAATAACCTAGGTCTTAAACAGATTTTCTAAATGATTTCATAATATTTGTAATATGACCTATGTGGTCTATACGCTTCAGCAGTGTGAGATCTGCAGTATTTTTAGCCTTGTATCAATCATGCAATACAATTAATTTGGTGTATTGTATTGATGAACAAATGTTGTTTGCATTTACAATTCAATGGGTGCATAGTAAACACAAGATCACTCCAATAATTTGGCCCTCCTCACTGAAGGAAACCAAAATGGAGGACAACCTAAAATGCCATAGTGACCATGGAATATGCTTTCCTGAGAATGTGTTAAGGTATTTCCTTGTAATGGCAAAAAGCACTTTTCTTCATATTTGGTCCATGTCATACATGAATCAGGTGTGCTTGAGAAATATTCCTTTCCCCCAAAAATACATCCCTCACCTTGAACACTCAAAAAAAAATAAAAGTGCTAAAATATTTTTATTTTTAAATTAAAATATATGACAAAATGAAGCATGATTGTCTAAAATTTAGAATGGTGTTCACTTCTTTAGTTCTATTGGGATAAGTGGTTAAAAAATAGTTCCACTCACAGGAATGACATCCGAGCTTAACTTAATACATTTATTATAGATATTCCTCAGCTTTTCCACGTCTGCAGTGAAAAGGAGTGGCTAAGCCTTTCAAACCAAATACAAAGAGCTTGTGCTAAAAACAGAAAATTCTGGAAATAATCAGCAGGTCAAGCAGCATCTCTGAAGGGAGAAGCAGAGTTAATGAGTCAGGTGAAAGGTGATTCCTCTCCCCACAGGAGCTGCCTGACCTGCTGAGTATTTTCAAAATTTTCTGTTTTTAATTCAGATTTCCAGCATACGCAGTATTTTGCTTTTGACAAAGATTCTGTGGTAATTTTTATTTTTCTTTATCACATTGTTTTTCCTTTCTTTGTTGCATTAAATTTATTTTAATTACATAAAGCAGCGGGTAGATAAACCTGATTGGCTACAAATTGAAAAATAATTTTGTTCAATTTGATTGATTCAAGTTATGCTTTGTTTGGCTGCTTTTATGCAGTTTTTTCATTCATGATTCGTCGTTGTAACTCCGACCTGCCTCATGAGAATCATGAGAAAGCAAATTAACATGCTTTAATTGTAGTTGCCTTTTTTGTGATAATTGAAGTACAAGACATGCAACACACTGAACATCATGCACACATCTGAGAGATTGGAAATATGGGCACAGATGAGATGACAAGGAGTCTGCAGTGCGGTGTGAAAGGAATGCCGCAACACCAAAAATTTCATCCTTTACTTTAAAATTGTTATTAAACTGTAAAAAATTCTGGGGGAAAATGTTTTCATTCTCATGGTTTTATTTTGCTATTCATGCCCCACAGTTGTTTGTAACACACACACACACACACACCCTAATGAATATGGTTAGTCAATACTTTACATGTGTGGCACATGCAATTATTATTGCCTCCTGATTCCCCAAAGCCTGTCAATCATCTACAAGGTACAAGTCAGTAGTGTGATGGAATACTCCCAACTTGCCGGGATGAGTGCAGCTCCCACAACATTCAAGAAGCTCGACAGCATCCAAGACAAAGCAGCCCGCTGGATCGACACCCCATCCACAAACATTCACTCCCTTCATCACCGATGCACAGTGGCAGCAGTGTGTACCACCTACAAGATACACTGCAGGAACTCACCAAGGGTCCTTAGGCAGCACCTTCCGTCCCACGACCGCTACCACCTAGAAGGACAGGGGCAACAGTTGTATGGGAACGCCACCTCCTGGAAGTTCCCCTCCAAGCCACTCACTATCCTGACTTGAAAAATATATCCCTTCACTGTTCCTTCACTGTTGCTGGGTCAAAATCCTGGAACTCCCTCCCTAACAGCACTGTGGATGCAGCTACACCACAAGGACTGCAGTGATTCAAGAAGGCAGCTCACCACCACCACCTTCTCAAGGGCAATTAGGGATGGGCATGTTGCTGGCCTAGCCAGTGATGCCCACGTCCCATGAATTAATTAAAAAATTGTACTATGTGCAGGATTTTTAGTTATACAATAGACAGCAAGGCTCCACCGAATGATACATGGATTCTTATAAACAAATATTAATTTACTATTTTTTCTGTTCAGTTCAAACCTTCCAAGATATATGTCTAGTGCCAAAAAAAATTCTATATTAATTACCCAATAGAGATTACATGCAACAGAAGGCTAGAGAACAAATTCATGAACCCATCTCAACTTTTGCTCTGATTATTTTTTAAATTATTTGTAATGTCTGGTGAGAGTAAAGTTGTTAGCATTTCCAGGTTTTCCACTCATTTGTGGTAAGATGAAGTTGGCAAATGAACTAAGGTTGCTAAGCATTCATGATCCAGCCTCCAGGTTTCTTATTACAAGAATTTACCTAATCTGCTACAAACTCTTGCACAATGCCTTTGTTGTGTTTTACTTAGATATTTATCTCATGCTTAGAGTCAAGGAGCCTCTCATATGCACAAACCCTTACCAATCATTTATATAAGATTCTGTAGGGGCTTGACTGGGTAGAAATTGAGCGGTTGTTTCCCTTGGCTGGGGAACCTAGGAGACAGGGGTACAGTCTCAGGATAAGGAGTCAATCATTTAGGACTGAGATGAGGAGAAATTTCTTCACTCAAAGAGGTGAATATTTGAAATTCTCAACCCCAGAGGGTTGTGAATGTTCCTCTAAACAGATTTTTGGTCACTCAGGGGATTAAGGGATATGGGGAGCACAAATAAAATTAAAAAGGGCATCTTTTGCAATTGCATCTGGCTGCCAAACATAATGCTAGCTGGAGTTTACCTCACACACCTCCTGAAGTTAAAATTAGTGACGTAGGGAAGCAAAAAGTAACAATTTAATAGATTGATAATCCACACAGCTAATAGGAAATATTTCTAAAAGCACCCATTCAAAATTGTTAAATGAGCTGCAACCACCTAATAACAAGATGTAAATCCATTTGTCACCTAGTTCTAAAGTCCCTTTGGACTCAATGGACTCTTTATGGAATAAAGCAAGCAGATAAGCATGAATGCAATTA
Source organism: Cetorhinus maximus (assembly GCF_964194155.1). Lineage (NCBI taxonomy): Eukaryota > Metazoa > Chordata > Chondrichthyes > Lamniformes > Cetorhinidae > Cetorhinus > Cetorhinus maximus. The sequence continues at coordinate 51,121,758 of NC_135897.1, read as the reverse complement.
AAAATTAATATAGACTTCTAATAGTATGTCTTTTTGAATCTCCTGGGGTTCTGTACTTAAATCAATTACTTGGGTGATTTGTGGAGTAAAGATGTTACTTAAGGCATTTTATTGTACTCTATGCTTCTGAATTTCCCATCCATATGCATCATGTTTCAAAATAATAAAAAATGATATCGGGCATTAAGCAGGTGCATTTGACTAAATAATTCATACCTTCAGTTTCTGCTATTTTAAAAATAGTTTTCAACTATTTCATTACAGTATCATAAATTACCCCTTATGTAATTGCTTGAACAGTTAAGTGGTAATAATGCATGAACCCAACAGTTGGTAAAGGCATGATGGGCTACTGATTGCTCAGATAGCTATTCTGTAAGTGAATAAGATTATGAAATTTGTTTCATTTCTACATATAGGTAATGTGCGAAATTTTGTAAAGGTTGGGCACTAAATGAAATTAGCTCATATTTATTCCTATAGTAAGATTAACACTGTTGTGAAAGGCTGTTTCTGCAAATAGGAATTTTTTCCCCACCTCAGTTAGTTTCTGGAATGACAATGGAATGGTCTTTTTGTCTCCTATCTCATGAGTAAAAGATGTGGTGAATAAGTAAAAGACCAGAGTGGAGGTGAGAAAGTACAAATAAATTCAGTTATCTTGCATTTAATCATTCATATCAAAGTTTTAATACATTGTTTTTGTTACCTGTAAATTGTTACTTGTAAATTTACAGTATATAAAACACCAAAATAATTACATAACTCCACACAAACAGCGGTTAATCCAATAAACAATCTGACTGAACAATGCTCAACTAACCAACTTCTCAGCTCAGTTTTTACATTCAGTAACAAAAATTGTCCAACCCACCATTCCATGATCCTAAATCATACTTTATGTGCATAACTATACTTACATTGCATAAGTTCCTCATGACCTTTGCTGTGGTCTTTACTACCTGTTTAAGCAGCAGCACATGTCCCCTGGGAGAAGTAATATTCATGCTGGAGAGCCTGCAAGGGCTAACATCATCATTTTTAAATGACCATGAAAAGAATTGAAAGTAGTGACCTTATTTTTTTTTGTGCAGTGTTCATAATTTACTGACACTGCTGATATTCTAGGGAAAAGCCAGTGCAGCAAACTTTCAGGTTTTGGTAATTTCTTTCTTCTAGATGTTCTGCATTTTTCAACATCAAAATTCACAGATACAATGAGAAGAAACTAAATTTTAACTTAATTGTAGACCATTGTATAAAACCAACAGCTGTTAAGTGATTCATTCACACATCTATTATCATTTTGACTGTGTGATTTATCACTCCACTGAAAAATATTTTTCAAATCAAGAGTACATCTATATTTATCTACTAGTTACAAGTAAAGTATATTTTAATGTGTATGGGTGTATTTTTTATATATATTAAAGGGTAATTACCAAAATGATTTGAAATGGATCCTTGACAGAGTAACAGACGTATGGGGCAGAATTTTCTGCCTGTCGAGTGGACAGGCCCGACCCAATCTCCGGCGGGCGGGGGAGCCGATCCCCACTGGAGAAGCGGGCCCCACCGCCATTTTAAGTGACACCCGGTGGGAAGTGCTATGCGCTTTCTGTGCGGGCGGGGGGGGGGAGATTCCCCAAATGCAAGAGTGTGCTCTTTCGCGCATGCGCACAAAAGAGCGCACATCTCCCTGAGGCAAAATGCTGCCTCAGGGAGATCGCTGACAGTTGTAAATACATTAAAAATAGAGAAAAGAAAATCCTTAACATGTCCCCCTCATGTGACAATGTCACATGAGATGGGACATGTTCATAAATTTCACTAAAACTTTACTGAACTTTTTAAATCCCTACATGAAACCTCATCCTGCCAGTGGATGAAGTTTCATGTTTTTTCTATTCCCCGCCAGGGCTCCTGGCCTGCCCGCCAACCTTAAGGCCGTTGACAGGTCGGCGGGCGCACAGCTGATTTTGCTGCAGGCCCACCTTCCTGAAGATTTAAATGGGGCGGGATGACATCAGGGGTTCCGCCCGACATCATTCCACATCATTTTGCGCGTCGGCGAGCGGGCCCCGCCCCCTGCTCATTGACGGCAAAATTCAGCCCATGGGGTCTGAAAAATGATGAGTTACAAGAACATTATTGTTATAAGTCTTACATTTTTTTTGTTCAGAAGGAAGGCAGTTTGATGAAATAAATAAAATTAAGTTTCTAATAACCTTTAAGGCACAATGCCAAAAAAATGGACGCTTGTCTGCTCTGATTCCAGAGCCTGGTGCAATACAATTATCCAGGAAGACGAGAATTAATACTCAGAATTTTCTGTGGTAGATTCTAAGATTAATTCAAACTTTCTGGGATGGAAGAAAATATATTGCCTTAAGGTTTATGTTGTGAGCAAGTGAAAAATGGAAAATGCTCTCTTCCAGCAATGGACGATCATAATGAGAGAATGAGGTGATACATTTATATAAACTTGTCACCTGTCTAAAAATATGTGGTGGTTCTGTGACAAATGAGCTGTCAAATTAGATCTGGAGGCCAAGCAATCAGTGTCAGACATAGGCTAGCAAACAATTTTTACGTTTTAATAAACAGATCCTGACTACATTTACTGTAGCACCAACACATACATGACATACCACCAAATTCAGGATCCTCAAGGGTCACAGAAATCCAAGTATAAATAAGGAAAATAGCTCATTGCCCTTGTTATGATCCTGAATCAGACCCCCAAATTTTGGTGCGATCTGGCTAGGAACCAGTAACATTTTGTTTAAAGTACACAAAGTTTGAAATTCCAGGTACTTACTAAGAGAATAAAACCACAAAATTCCACGGTTTTTAAACAAACCAAAATAAACTGTGTATAGCAAAGTCCGTAAACAATTTACAATATCTAACTTACACTCTAAAATTCAAAATTAACATGAGGTACATGTGAATTAACAGGCAAACTGTGGTTGAGCACACTGCACTGCTCAATAAATGGCAGATGTGACCAAGATAAATCCCACAGATTTCTCAACAATCCACCCAATGTTAGTTTCCACTGTGAGTTACACAATCTTGTTAAAACTCGATTGCCCTCATGAGGGATTTCAAGTCTTCACTTTTGAAGATCTAGCCTCTGAATTCCCCCGAAAAGCCGCTCCAACTTGGATTTCCTCAACGGCTGCTCACCTTCCGATAGATTAACCTCTTCACCTGAGCCTGAGTTCCACTGGCCTCCCAAGGCTGCACCCCACAGCACCAACTCACAGGCACAACTCCAGGCTCTTTGGCCACACCGAGCAGAACACTACTACTCCAAAAGGTTGCCTTTGCGCCGATGGCTCACATCATGGAGTCAACAACTTTCCACTGCCTTTTCAGCTCTCCAGGGCCTCTCTGAGCCCAGCCTGTAGGGAGCCAGCACACAGCATCTCTTTCACTGCCTGGAGTCTCTTCGTTTACTCATCTCCCCGTTGTTTCTCTTCCCCAGTGGTTCCAACCGGTGGTTTCCTCCTGGTGGTCCCTTTTCCAGTGGTCTCTCTCTCTGAGTTCTGCCTCTCTGGGTCCTCTCCCAGTGGTTCTTCCTTGTCTCCTGCCGCCATGGCTCCTCCTCTGTCACGGGACCTCACTTTTTATGGTGCCATATTGGGCCCTGTGGTTACTGTTTTTGTGCCATGCAAGTGCCCTGGTGATTTCTTCCAGGGCCTCTGAAGTACACAGAATACTGGGCTGAGCATGTGTGGCTTGTCCGCTCTACGCATGCACCGGAACTCCCAGGGCATGCTGGGGTTCATAGTCCTCGGCCTGGAAAATACCCCAGGGATAGGAAAGTTTGCATTTCTTAACATCCTATATTAGGGCAGCAAGCAATAATGAGCAACTCAGGCAATGAGATTCAGCAAACTTTAGAGACCTCTATTGATTTCAAAACAAAAAATAAGGCCTAACAGCAACATAACAATAGAGCTTTCTTTGCAATTGAATATAGAATTTATACTTGGGTGTCGATAAAACGATAAAAATGACTTGCACCTCTATTGCACTTTTCACAGACACTGGACATCTCAAAGCACTTTACAGCAAATGAGCTACTTTTGAAGTGTAGTCACTATTGTAATGTACAAGTGTGGCAGCCAATTTGCTTACAGTAAGCTCCCAGAAAATGAATGTGATAATGACCAGATAATCTGTTTTTATGATGCTAGTTGAGGGATACATATTGGCCAGGACACCAGGGATAACAACCCTGCTCTTCTTCAAAATAGTGCCATGTGATCTTTTAAGTCCAACTGAGACATTTTTCATTTTTTTGAGCATTGCTGGGAAGGCCAGCATTTATTGCCCATCCTTAATTGGCCTTCAGAACGCCACGAAGAATTGCTTTTTTGAACTGCTGGAAGGCAGGCAGACAGGGCCTCAGTTTGTCATGAAGAGCAGATTACAGCCATGAATTACTTATAGGCATACTGAACTTTTTCAGGAAGACGTGTGCATGTTTAAAGGAATACATTCAAGACACTGAGCAAAAGATGACTGATAATGTAAAGTGACCACTTTCTGGAAAATTCCTATGTGGGTTATACTGAAAGACCTTCCCCGACATGGAATGTCGCACTTGAAAAGGTGTCGTGGCCTTCTTCAAGCACAGACACTTGAAAGGGAGGTAGGAAAGATGCAAAAGACTGAATTTTAATTTCCTATGGTGCGGAGACAAAAGACTGATTACCACGTCTCAGCAGGCATCTAAAATCCATCTCTTGTTGATTCATATCTCAGAATGTGTAAAATGGTCAGAGATCAAAGAAAACAGACTCTGGGCACAAGACATGGTTTCTTTTCCTTACAGGAACACACAGGGAAAAAATGGATTAAAAAGCTAACTGTAGAGCAGTGCTAGTGTGCTGGTATGCGCTGTGTGTGACAGCAAGATGATCAACTAGTCACCCCTGCTGTTGCAGGCGAAGTCTCTCTCTCTCTATTGCTGGAGGTGCTGGCGTTTAAAGCAAAAGCCACTATCGAAAAGGAAATAGGACAGCTTCTTCAGCTAACCTGCAGAACCAAGTGTCTCCAAACCGACTGCAAAACTACCAAAGTCAGGTCTGCCGGAATTACCCAACTTAATGGCTGCAACGTTTCACCGTCTACGCCTCACGGACAAGCCAAAGACTGATTGGTTTTTCCTTTTTAACTTTTATTTGGACTCTTAATTTCTCGGGCAGAGGTTTTCAGTTGGTGTACGGGGTCGTGCCCGACATGCCGACGCGCAAAATGACGCATGATGACGTTGGGCATGCGTCTCAACAACATTGTGCTGGATTGCAATGTTTCATTTGGCAGGCGCGCACCGGAGTCGGCTGTGTGCCCGCCGATATGTAAACGGCCTGTTAAGGCCATTAAGAGTCTAATTAAGGTTATTGCGAACACTGCCCATCCAACCTTAAGGTTGGCAGGCAGGCGAAAAGCCCAAGCAGCCTTCGCGTTTTTTGGGAAGCCTCATCCACGAGTGGGATGAGGTTTCCTAAAGCTTTTATTAAATAAATGTTTTAAATTTCATAAATATAAAAATATGTCCCAACTCAAGTGACACAATCACATGAGGGGGTGAGGGGACATGTTTAAATACATTTTTAAACCTTTTATTTAATAATTTTAATATCCATTCAATCTCCCTGAGGTAGCTCTGTGCCTCAGGGAGGTTGAAGTGCTCTTTCGCATGCATGCGCAAAGAGCACTGGCCCCGACTCTCCCGCTGCTGGCACAGTGCTCCCGGTCGCGTCTTACGCTGGGCAGACCTTAATTGGCCCGCCCGCGTAAAATGGCGGGGCAGAGCCGATCGCAGGCAGCGGGCTGCCTGCCTTATGAAAAAGTCTGCCACTCATTTCTGATTTGTGTGTATGTGTGCTGCATTTTTTGTTTTTTTTGGGGGACTTTTAGTAACTAATAAACTTACTCTCTCTCTGACTCAAAAGCAAATAAAATAAACACATATATTTGGACTGGGAAAACATATCCACGGGGGAAGGGATTAACCTTAAATAAAGCTTGTTGCACCCAAGCAAGGTTGAATAAAGAAGGTGAGCCAGTTTTTTCCTCCTCACCCGGCAGCATAACAGAATTGGAGTCCTGCTCAGGAAGTTAACAAAATTGAAGTCCAGTTTGGGAAGTTAACAAATTGGGGGACCTCGCCCGGGGACTGGTCGTAACAGGTTTAATGTCTCATCCGAAAGACAGTGTAGCACTCCCTCAGTACTGCACTGGAGCATCAGCTTTTTGCTCAAGTTCTGGAGTAGAATTTGAACCCAGAATCTTGTGACTTAGAGGTGAGAGTGCGACACACTGAGCTATGGCTCACACAACCAAATCATAAGTTTATATCAGCATTTTAAAAAAATCTATGTATCAGAGCAATTTTAAAAATCCACATGTTTTATTCATGTTCAACGATTATGGCGGGAGATTCTGCACCCGCCCGCTGCCGCGATCTTTCGGTCCTGCCACAAGTCAATGGACTTCTGGCTGGAGTGCCGCCTCGCCAGTGGCAGCTCCCACCCGCAACAGGGCTGGAAAATCCTGGCTTTAGTTACTGGATTCTGGCAGTGTACAGATCTAAAAACACAAGATTGATGTTCCTACATTATCCGTTTTGTCAGTGGTTTGGTGCATCTTCTTAAAAGCTATTTCAAATTGTTATGTATGATTTTTATCATTTGTGATTCATTCTTAAAGTCTTTCAATCTGTCTATCAAGATTGTTTCCACTTTGCCCAGTTAAAACTAATGTGTTACAAATAACAGCAATTTCCTTTGTAAGAACATCCGCAATCATAGCCTTGTATAGAATTTAGCATTCTGTATGCTTTATAGGCAATTTTATTATGTGAGGTAATATTTTCTTCATGTCTTCCAGTGCCTTATTGTAGTATGGAAACCAGAATTACATGTAAAGCTCTATGTGAGTTGCCAGCTCACCCCCTCCTGCCCTCCCTTTGAAAATATAATCGTGTCACCAAGGCATTGGGAACCAGTGACGCCTTCTGAATACGTGATTTTCCTGGCCCACCAGCACCAGAATTCATTCCCACAGGCGACTGAAAAGCCAGCCCTCTGTGCAATTATTTGTTGTGGTATACCTTCAAGGGGTATCTAAAACTGCTGTGCATTACCAGACTGTATGTGGTATATATACTCACGTAGTTATTAGGCAGAAGATAGGAGCATTCTTACAGATCAGACGTGTTAACAAGCCTCCCAGATATTGCCATATGTAGTTCCACCTCTTCAAATAAAAAACCCACCTAACTGAGTTACTAATCCTCTTTGTGGTTGATGTGTTTGTGCAAGGTAGAAAACACAACACAACTTAGCCAATTTTTATACTTAAGTGAATCTAATAGTTTTGAATTTGAATTAAAAGTAACTAATCTAATAATACTTATTATTACTCTGTTGCTGAAGGTGGATATGTCTTAATGAGGCATGTCCAGGGAGCACTGATAAACAAGTGGCTATTAATTCATGGAAACCATCTGAGCTACTTACAGGAATGAAACACTGCGGCTGAACATAATGGCTTAGATTTTGCTGTCAGTGGCAAATGAACAGTGGTTGTGGGCTTTTACATTGTGATTTGTGGGTATGAGACAGGCAAAACAGTGCAATGCACTTTACAGGGGATCTGGGACCATTGTGAACAGGGCAAACAATAGCAGTGTGACTCCTCAACCTCTCCGATTGAAAAGTTCTTACTGAGACACACAGGCATGAATTTTCCTAGCGTGCTGGCAGGAGTGGAAGTGGGGTTGGGGGAGGAGGAGTGGTGCCAGCAAAATGGGGGGTGAGCAGCATCGGGACATCCCAGTGACACATTCCCACCAGCGAGGTTTCCCAGGATGGCCTGTGAAATGGATCATCTGCCTGCTGCACAGGGGCATGCTGGCAATTTAAATAGTTGAGGCTCTAATATGGGTAATTTTGCAGCATCACTGGCATTTTGCCAGCGGCGGAAAGGCCGCTAGCCACAGGGAGGTCGCCAGCTCCATGGGGGCAGACTCCGTAAGCAGCCTGGGGGGCCATCCGAGGCTGCATCCCCCAAAGAGGCGACCAGAAGCAGAAAATGTAGCACCCTGGAGCCCCGAAAATCCAAAGAGAGGGGTTTCCCCTGCAATCCAGGGGGCCTGCACCTATCCCCTCTCTGAAATATTTAATTGCTTTTACACCTCTGAGGGTGCCTTCTTTTCGAGGTGTCCTCCCAGACTCCCTCGTACATTAGCAGGGCCCACCTTGCACAGTGGGGCTCATGAGCTTCTAGAGCTGTCGCCTGTTGAGTTGGACTAGCAGCATCGGGAGACCAGCCGCCATCCTTAACAGGATGATGAGCATGGAGGCAGCCAATTAGGAGGCCGCTTCCAGAAAAATAGCTCCGTCAGTCTGACTTCTGGCAACTGCGAGCTCGGGATCACCATTTGGCCTGGCATCGGGGTTCCAAGGCCAGTGGAAAATTCCTGTCTGCAGAGTCTGAACCAGGAAGTGTAGGTTTGAATATTTATATCTATGTCAAATCATGTGAAATAAAGAGAGGCAAAGAATGATGGGATTGAGAGGGGTAAAAGGGACAGAAAGAAAAAGTGAGAACAACATTTTTTTCTCCAAAAATAATTAAAAGCTGAAGATATGAACTCTCCAGCCTTAAAAATGAACTTTCAGTGGTGGAGAAGTTGTTTGGCAGTAATTTAAGACTTATCACACTGTTAAAAATTCATCTATGTTTGAATGGACAAGCACTAACTTGTTCTGGCATGTTTACTGGGTAAGTCCTATAATTTCACACCCTTTCATTTGTGTGTCTTTTATCTCAGTGAGATACTGTTATCACAAAGCTTTTGGAGGAGCAGAGCAACATAGATAGCAGCTTCCAGGTTCCCTGTTTAACTGCGTATGCATGGATGCCAGAAGCTGCTATCCGATTTACTTCTTAATAAGTGAATGCATATGGCGTCACTGTTATTCTAACTGCAAAATCCGGGACAATACACGAGTAGATATATTTTCATTAATAAAAAGAAGGACAAGTTATTTAAGTATGTCTTTGGAAGTCATATAAAAATGCATGTTTGAAAGGGCTGGTATGTGCCTTTTATGCTAGGAATTAAATATTATTATACCAGGCAGTCTCATGGGGGAAGAGCTTTTCTAGAACCATCCGAGATTAGCACCCTTACATTATTGGCAATTCATTTTATAATTGGAGCGTTTATTTTACATTTGTAGGATCGAAATCCTCTCCAACTTGGAATTTATGGAATTATAAATTTCAAAAAGGTAAGCTGCAGTCAGCAGTACAGGACTGGGCGGCAAAGGGTTCATTTGGCTATTTAGTGAAAACACAGTGACCCATCAAAAGGGTTTGGACATTGAGTAAAGTGATCAAGAAGTCTGATCATCCAGTACAATGGCACAAAGGACATATCATCAATATAATACACTCAAGAAATTATTCAACCACCACAGACTATAGTACTGGAACAGGGTCATTCAAACCCTCATTAACTCTGGAGCCAGGTGCTGTTACTGTGCCACCTCAAACAGCAGGAGAATTGCTCATACAATGAGAACCGATATTATTCATCTGGATACATCTCCCATGGAAAACCCTGTAATGTTTCAACCAGCAGGAGCTGATGACATTTGTCTGGGCTTTGCGTGGAATCAACTAATGGACATTGGAACAACTGGAAATATGTTTTGACATGTCTGAGTTAAATTATTATAAAAGCAGAGCAGATCTGAGCATCTGGGCTGCAATCAAGAAGGGGGTGTCAGGAAGGGTCAACCTGGCTCCCAGACTTACAGTTCTCACCGGAAAGACCATGTGGAGGATTGTAAGTGCTTTCAGCCATATCATGGTAATACTGGCCTGAAGGTTATGGGCTGCAGTCGGAAGAAGGGTCGAGTTTGATCACCTTGACTCAGGCCTACAGTCAACACTGGACAGACCAGCTGTGTTGGGGATTGTAAGTTTCAGCCAAATCGTAGTGATATTGATCTGAGAGTTTTGTGAAAGTTTGGGGTGATAACTTGGTGTTTTTTTTCTGGTACCTTGTAACTTGTTCTGCCATATCTTGGTGATATTGGTCTGAGGGCTTTTTCCCTTAAGGTTTCAGGACAAGACGTGGCATTTTGCCTGTGTTTTTTGTAAGTTTTAACTGAATCGTGGTGACTTTGTGTTGGGCACTGGGAATAGGTTGTTTTAAATTTTGGGTTTTGTACTGTGGGGTTGTGGGTGATTCAATAAAGCAGTTGTGAATTATCAGAAGAAACTTGTCTCGCTGGTTATTCTGTTCAAGGCATACACTTGTGAATCTGCTGTCATGAACTTGAGTGTGGGGAGGGTCTCGAAGGGAAAAGGAAAACCCCTACACATTAATAATAAATTGCTGAAACATTAAATAACATAGGTATCAATAAATCTGCATGAACATTTTTTAAAACTAAAAATTACATTTTATAATTTGTTAAAATTATAATTAAGATGGAATTAATATTTATGTATCCTCAAAAGGGTTGTAACTAGTTTTTTATGCCGAATTAAATACATTTTCTGATGTTAGAATCTACAGTTCATTCACTGAGGTTTTAGGCTCAGGCAGTATTGTATTTCCACCAGGAAATCATATTGTCACCTTTTTCCCTTATTCACATTATATACATAATACCATTATTTTGTTTTCACTTACTATAGTTCACACAACAGTTACTAACTATCTCAGATACTCCAGGAATAGTTCCCAACAAGACTTGCGCCAGTCCCAGAAAGGTGTACTCTAACTCAAGTCCTTTACTCGAGTAGTGACTGACTTCATTTTTCCAATGTCCTTAAATGCCTCTAATTAGACCAAGATCACATAAACATGTTCATGTTATCGTACTCCAGGCACAAAGACATTTTGTTCACTTTTGCTTTTGGTCTTTAGTAATTTTCTGTTTGAATGTTGGAGTAGATTGCAAAACTGCAGTCTGCACTCAGCACATAGATTCTTGTAGTAATTGTAATTTGAACCATTTCTTACTGTTATGGGTATCACATGACTGTATAGGCCAATCAGCCTTGAGCATGGGGAATCTTAGGGGTGGAGTTTTTCAGCCTTGGTTTTGGAACAAGCATGTAGCCTCATCTGGAGTCTGTAAATAACGTTCACTGTTTCTTACAAGAAACACGTCCTGCATTCCAAATTTATTACAACTGATGACAAGGATAAGTAGCGCCAACTCAGCATCTCGCCTCGTGACTGTGAGTGTTTCAATATTTTAAGGGAAGAAAAGATAAGTACACCCACTAGCAATGTCTCTCTTTGGCAGATTAACCAGTATGACTCATCCATCGAGGACTGGGGTCAATACATTGAGCGATTGGGTTTCTACTTTGTAGCTAAAGAAATAATGGCGGAGGAGGAACAGAAGGCAATGCTCCTCAGTGTCTGTGGGAGCAAAGCTTATAACCTAATCCATAGCTTGACAGCTCTGAGCGTGCCAAATTCCAGATCCTTCACCGAGCTAGTCGACCTTGTGAAAGGGCATTTTCAACCCAAACCCTCTGTTATCAGGCAAAGATTCAAGTTTAATTCTCGAGTAAGGGGCCATGGTGAGTCAATCACAACATACATCGTGAAGTTAGAACAGTTGATAGAGCACCGTGACTTCAGTGATACCTTAAACGATATGTTGCGAGATTGGTTGGTTTGCAGCATAAAAGATGACGCCATTTGCTTGCAGAAGTTGAGATAGACCTGAAGCGCGCCATGGAGATAGCGCTAGCAATGGAGAGCAACATGGCGCCATTTTACAGCTAGGGCGGGAACCGGCACCGGGCATGTTGCAAAGACGAAGGAGGCGACCACGAAGCGGGACACAGTCCCTACCACTAGAAAAACAAAAAGAATGCTGGAAGCAGCTCATCAGTAATCCAGAAGTTACAGTGTTACCATTGCAAGGGAAATCATGCACCCAAAATCTGTAGATTTAAAGAGGCAGAATGCCACTGCTGCCACAAGAAAGGGGATGTTATTAAACAGTGTAGGGCTCGGTCAAGGCAGCCATTCAGACAGCAAGTCAAGTTAAATGAAGTGCCCAATATAGAACAGCCAGAGGACACTGAGGTTGACGTTTATTCCCTACACAATCTGAAGACCAGGAAAACTGAACCAATCACTGTTACACCAAGTAAATGGAAAGCCTCTGCTCATGGAGGTGGACACAAGAGCATTGGCCACAGTGCTAGGAGAACAACATGCTCTTTTTTGTGGCTGTGGTGGGAGAACACATCGTTAAGTGCCTCAGAGAAGGTGCCCAGCCATTGAGTTTGGAGAAAACCGCTGCTCACTTAAAAACATATACAGGAGAAGCAATACAGGTGAAAGGCATCACCCCTGTACTTGTATACACAGACAACAGACAGCTCAGCTGCCAATAACTATTGTAACAGGAGAAGGACCCTAGCCTTCTGGGCCGTGATTGATTGAAGGAAATCAAACTAAACTGGTCAGAAATTTTTCAGGTCAGGACAAGAAGAAATCCTGAATTGACAATAGAGATAGAAGAACCGAAGGACCTTCACAGGATGCAAGGATCCCTCAGGTCAGAGTTGGTTCCTCAGGAAAATCATGAAAAGAAGTGAAACGAATGCAGTGCCACTCTGAACCAGCTGAAGAAACAATTGGGAGAAAAAAACCTGACAATGTTCAATGTACCAAGAGGAAGCCAAAAGTTACAAACAAGGGACAGAAGAACTGAGGAATCAATTGATGGAGCAAAAGAGGCATTAGAAGAAAAAGTCATGAAACTTTCCAAAATGCAAATGAGCAACTCAACCCCTGAACGGAACCAAGTTAAGATTTCACCAGAGAGAAACTTGACCAACTGTAAAATCAAATGAAGGATGAGACAAACCACTGTTCGGATTGTTTAGTGAAGTTAAGGCAATCCCACCACTGGCCTCTGCTAGAATTCAAAGGTGGGCTTAATTTTGTTGGCATACGAGTACACTTTTATGCACCATCCAGGTGTGCATGTAGCAAATGCAGATGCCCTCAGTCATCTCCCTTTGTCCAATAGTGTTACATAGGTAACAGTGCCTCAAGAGATAGTACTTGCATTGAATTTCCTGGACTCTTCACCAGTCTGCGCGAGACAGATAAAGAATTGGGTGAATTGGGATACAATTTTAGCAAGAGTCCGTGAAGAAGTATTACAAGGATGGTCAAATGCACAAGTTCCTGAAGAATTAAAACCATCCTTTGTACATAGATCTGAACTGAGTTGTCGAGATGGTATCTTATTATGGTGAGCAAGAGTAGTTATCCCTGTGCAAGGAAGAGAACCATTATTCGGAGAACTTCATAGTGCGCATCCTGGTATTTCAAAAATGAAGATGCTCACAAGAAGTTATATCTAGTGGCCAAGTATAGACAGTGATACAGAAAAAACGGTGAAACACTGTCTCCAATGCCAGCAACAGCAGAAGTTGCTCATTTCAGCTCCACTGCATCCATGCAAGTGGCCTGGTTGACCCGGGGTTAGACTACATATAGATTATATAGGTCCATTTCTAGGTACCATGTTTCTCGTGATTATCGACGCACATTCCAAATGGATGGACCTGTTTGAAGTGAGATCACCTACTTCCTCTGCAACCATTGAAAAATTGCACTAGAGTTTCAGTGTTCATGGTTTACCTGAAGTTGTGTCAGACAATGGTACTTTCACTAGCACTGAATTCCAACGATTTGTGAACCTAAATGGGATTAAACACATCAGAGCAGCACCATATCACCCCTCATCTAATGGGTTAGCAGAAAGAGCACTACAAAACAATAAAACAGGCACGAAGAAAGTGTGAAAGGAAACATTAGAAACATGAATTTCAAAATTCCTGTTCAGCTATCGCACAACTCCTTACGCGACCACTGGTTTAAAACCTTCAGAATTATTGGTGAAGCGCTGACTTCGTACAAGATTGAGTATAGTATTCCCCAATTTAGAGGGGAAGGTGGAGAGAAACCAGGGGAGTCAGAAAGTGAATCATGACGTTCACAGTAAAGGTTGAGAGTTTACTGTGGGAAATTTACTGTACAAAATTTTGCAACTGGACCGAGATGGGTCCCCGATCGTCTCTGAAACTGGACCTTTATCTTATCAGGTAGAAGTGGAAAACAGGATTGTTAGGAAAGATGTGGATCTCAGAAGTCGAAAAATATTCCAACAACCAGTTAATCCACCTGAAATCAAAGTCGAAACTTTGATCCTTGAGGTGCCAGATCGACAAAGAATACATACCTGATGTCTCTGTTGAAATAAATAATTCTGAACTGCCAGTGTCTAGGGATGTCTCCTAAGCTGCAGTTCCTGTGCAAGTTGATCCAATGGAAGTATTTCCAGTTGCAGAGTTGTGTCGCTCTACCTGAATCCGAAAACCTCTTCAAAGACTAAATTTATAATGGTATTAACTGTATATAATTGTGTATATTATCGGTTAAGATGTTTTTGTAAATAAGAGGGTAACACAAAATTAAAGGGGGAGGAATGTAGCAATAATAAGTTAAACCATTTCTTTTACTGTCATGGGGATCACGTCACTGTATAGACCAATTATCCCTAAGCGTGGGGAATCTTAGGGGCGGAGCTTTAGCCTCAGTCTTGGAACAAGCATGTAGTCTCATTTAGAGTCTGTAAAATAAAATTCACTGTTTCCTACAAGAAACCCATCCTGCACTCCAAGTTTATCCTAATTCTGTAGCATGTTTGTATTGTAGAGGGTGGAATTGTGCAACATAATATTTGAATCTTGTTCATTCAATATGAAGTTAGGTGCCTGATTCTGATTCCCCTGTGGAAATTAAAGATCCGTTTAAAACCTAGAGGCAATGTTCATAGTCACAAGGAGACATTAGTAACATACATACTTGGTGCAGCGCTGCCTGGCAGTAAGTCCTTTGTTAATGACCCCATTAGCATAAGTAAGTGTTTATTTTATTCAAATAGAGGTGCAGGCCAACATGAAAAATGAAATATTTATTTTGCTTAACTTTAGAACATCAACATCCAAACACTTACAGCTTAAGGTATCCAAGCCAGTATATATGGGAGGTTGTCCCTGGCTCACTCCCTCTCATCGAGCCCTTTAGTGTAGTTCCTGGCTTCTCTCCTCTGACTCCAGGTACTGATTGCTGCCAGGAGTAGGGGGAGCTGCCAGGAGTGGAGGTAGCTCATTAGCTGAGGACAGCAACATGAAGGGTGAAGAGAAAGACTCATGTTAGTATGGAATGGGAGAAAAGAGAATGCCAGCTTGAGGGGCAGGTGGAAGAAATGAGGAAGAAACTCCAGGACATCCCAAGTAGATTTCCAGTGTTAGTAGCAATGTTATTGGTAGCCCATACAGCTTTTTATATGTGATCCAAATGTTCCTTAATAAGCAACTGAGTGGTCGACTAAGAGGAAATATTTGGACATTGCTGCAAAGCATAGAACATAAAAAAAAACTATATTTTGCATTTGTGGTCCTTAGAAAGCCAATTAAGTGCTGTGCTCACAGTTTGACACAAGTTATTTTCAACCTAGGAAATAATTTAACTTTTACTGACACAATCCTTTCCCTCAACTCGCCTCTTCTCAAAGTTCTGAAATTCCCATTCATCATTTGCGAACCTAGTGAGTAGAAACTGGCCCTGGGGTTTTCTCATCTGATGTCATTGAAAGACCTCATCAACAATATGGCAGTGCTGTATTTGTCAGGGCTGGTTCAGTTATAGAATCCACTTCTAAAACAGAGGAGGACATCGAAATTCTAACTGTAGAGCTGAGCAAAGCAGTAGTGACCTCAGTGTACAAGCCACCTGGCACAGGTTTCAGCTTCTCTAACACTGTACCCAACCTGCACAGTAAACCACAGATCATCATTGGAGGCTTTAATAGCCACAGTACCCAATGAGGGTACAGGGATTCTAACAACGATGGAGAAGCAGTCGAAGAATGGATAGATGCTAACCAGCTTAGTCTCATCCACGACTCTAAAGTGCCAGCCTCCTTCCACAGTGCCCGCTGGAAGTGTAGTTATAACCCAGATCTTGCCATTGTCAGCAACGACATTGCTGGCCTCTGCAAGAAGCTTGTCACAGACCCAATACCACAGACATAACACCGTCCTATTGGTACCCAGGTAAATGCAGCAGTGTTACCAACTGTCGTACCATTCAAAAGGCGCTTCAACTTCAAGAAGGCCGATTGGAAAGGGTTCATACGAGCACTTGACCGCAAGGTTAAATGCATTAAACCATTACCTGAGCACTACAAACTGTTTGCAAAAGCTGTCCAGAAAACAGCTAGAAGGAAGATCCCACGAGGTTGTAGAGCACACTACATCTCTGGTCTCACAAAGGAGAATGCTGAACTCTACTGGGAGTATGTCTCAATGTTTGAATCTGACCCCTTCTCAGAGGAAACAATATCTACCGGTGAGAGGGAGATGTTAAGTATCTCTCAAGAGCGTCAAAACACCTGGGACACCTTGATAGAGACAACAGATCTTACAAAAAACAGCAAGAAGGCATGGTCTCTCATACGCAAACTTGGAGGCGATCCCAAGAGTGCTGCCCAACATCCAAATGTGTCTGCAGACCAAGTTGCACACCAGTTGCTCCTAAATGGAAAAATCAACAAGAAACAACCAAGAGCACAACTAGATAGGAAGAAGTACAGCGATGACCCTGGCTTCACTGGACCATTCACCATGGAAGAGCTGGAAACTGGTATATCTAGTCTAAAACACGGGAAAGCAATTGGTCTTGACAACATAGCAACGGAGCAGATAAAGCATTTTGGACAGCAAGCAAAGAAATGGCTCCTACAATTGTTCAACCACTGCCTGGCAACACACAAGCTACCTAATATTTGGCAGAAGGCACATGTAATAGCACTATTAAAGCCCAGAAAAGATCCCTCAGATCCTAAGAGTTTTCGGCCAATTTCACTGCTTTGCCACACCAATAAGCTGTTTGACCGCCTGATACTCAATAGGGTAGCACCAACTGTAGATGAGAAGATCATTCCAGAGCAAGCAGGTTTCCGCCCCAGCAAATCAACAACAAGCCAACTGCTCAACCTCACACAACATATCGAAGATGGTTTTGAGCAAGGGATGGTAACAGGTGCTGTTTTTGTAGACCTGTCAGCAGCATATGATACAGTGAACCATAGACGTCTCCTCTGCAAGATCCTAGAGATGACAAAAGATATTCACTTAACAGAGCTGTTAGAAAGCATGCTTCAGAATCGCCAGTTCTATGTTGACCTAGGTGGGAAGCACAGCGGGTGGCGTATTCACAAGAATGGTCTTCCTCAGGGAAGCGTGCTTGCACCGCTGCTGTACAACATCTACACGAATGACCAACCTATAGATGGTGTCACACACCGTTTTATATATGCTGATGACTTATGTGTCACTGCCCAAAGCACTGATTTTAACACCGTGGAGAAAATGCTTTCTGAGGCCTTGGAGAGACTAACATCCTACTAAGAAGAAAACCACCTACGCGCAAACCCATCGAAGACGCAAGTTTGTGCATTCCACCTCAGAAACCGTGAAGCCAAACGCCAGCTTAAAGTAACCCGGTGTGGAGCAACTCTGACGCGTTGCGAGCACCCTATCTACTTAGGAGTCACCCTTGACAGATGCATCACCTTCAAGGACCACATCGAAAAGACAAAGGCAAAAGTGAGCACACGAAACAACATCCTGAATACGCTCACTAACACAAAGTGGGGAGCAAGCTCGAAAACATCGCGAACCAGTGCACTTACTCTTTGCTATTCCACTGCTGAATACGCCTACCCTGCATGGGAAAGATCTACTCATGCTAAGAAGATGGTTGCCGTTCTGAATGCAAGCTGCCGACTTATCACAGGTTGTTTAAAACCAACAAACATCAACAGCCTATATATCCTGGCGGGTATAGCTCCCCCTGATATAAGAAGAACGGTAGCCAGCAAGAAAGAGTGACTCCATCAAACATCAGATAAGAGGCACCCTCTACATGGTCATACACCTACACCCAGCTGCCCAAAGTCAAGGAAGAGCTTCATGAACAGTGCTGTTCCATTACAATCAACCCCATCTGAAGCCCGCATCGCCTTGTGGAAAGACCAGCTCACCAGTCTCAATGATGGAAAGTGATGGAAATTCTACCGGATGAAAGCCTTCCCCCAGGAACTAATTGCAACTGGGCAACCTGGAAGTGCCTTAACAGACTTAGGATTGGTGTAGGTCGTTCAAAGGTGTCACTAAGCAAATGGGGATATACAACCAGCCCGACAACTTGTGAATGTGGAACTGAGCCACAGACTATGCAACATCTCCTGCAATGCCTATCGCTAGAGGAGCCCTGCACGGTTGCAGATCTTGCCGAATTCAACAACAAGGCGCAAACATGTGTCCAGTTCTGGCTGAGCCATGTATAGACTGTCCGTGGACACAATAAGAAGAATCTGATGTTTCCATTCATATGCTTTCTAGCAGTGTGTGTCACTGGTTAACAATCAATGACAAAAACGTTTCAGTTCTATAGCCTAGAGGTGCTGAAGCTAACTATGGTGCTTCCACTGCCACTACTCCATTTTAGATTAACCAACAACATAGGACAATGACTGAATCAGACCATCTTGGTCTCTATGGCTCAATTTCACACCACACAATGCACTTACCCATTAAGCTAACAAGAAGACATTTACCGCTCCCACCTACCAATAATTCTTGTTAACCCACAATGAATAGACAGTTCATCTGTGAAATCAAAAGTTATAAGCTGTTCATCTGGAATACAGTAATGTGTGTGGAAACAGCTCCATTTTTAAATTCAAAGCAAACATCACATTTAAAGGTTGTGCACGTGTGTTTATTGTTAACTGCTACTCTGCATAAGGAGAAATCCACATTATAGCCTCTTTGCCAAAAATGAATTCATGTATTCATGACCACATATAATTGCCATTGCTGACAGCTAAATTGCATGATTAGTTTTCAGATTTCATAGAGCGTTTTTTTCTTAATTCTTTTTAACAATAAAAAACACTGGTACAATGAGGCAGAAGATTGTTAGTTCACGTCTACTTCAGGGACTTGAGCAAAAAAATCTATCCTAACAATCCAGTGTAGTGCTGGTGGAGTACTGCACTGTCAGAGATGTTGTCTTTCAAATGAGGTATTAAATCGAGGACCTGTCTGTTCTCTCAGGTGGATGGAAAAGGTCCCATGGCACTATTCAAAGACGAACAAGGGAGTTATAACCAGTGCCTTGGCCACTACTTATTCCTCAATAACACAAAAAAAAGTTATCTGGTCATTTTCTGATTGCTGTTTTTGGAGTTTACACTGTGAAAATTGTATTTTCTACATTACAACAGTGACTACAATTCAAAAGTACTTTATTAGTTATAAAGTGCTTTGGGATGTTGTGAGGTCATGAAAAGCACTATTAATTTGCAAGTCTTTCTTTCAATACCACTAATGGACTATTCATCCGTTTATGGTGCTGCTCCAAGTATTATTCTCATCCAAAAATTAGGGAATATTTCAGAAATCACTCTTTCTTTGTACACCACCCTACTAAGGATGCAATTGAAGCCCTGTACTTCCATATACCTTATACACTTCAGCAATGACCACTAGTAGCAACAGCAGAGACAAATAATGCACAGTGTAAGGTTGACAATATCAATTCATGCACCTGCAAACAACCCTATAGTATTCTATAAGCTAGTAAACAGAACAAAAGTAATTGCAGAAAATAATGCACATTAACACATGGAACGCAGACACGGGGGATACTCATGCATGCTTTTATTCTAAGGGAACCATACTACAGCTCATCGATTTAAACAGTTGGTGGTGATGTGGTGATCATTGTCACATTTTGGGATTTCAGATCATGGGCAGAGTTTTGCCCTTGGCGGGCGGGTGCGGACGGGTGGGAAGCCGACTGCCGCTCGTGATCGGCACCGCACCGCGATTTCATGCTGGCAGGTCAATTAAGGCCCACCCAGCGTGAAACACGAGCGGCAGCACTGAGCGCTGCCTGTGCTGTGGGGGGGGGGGAGGGGGGAGGTGGGAGGGGGTGAATGAGTGCTGCATAATCTCCCTGAGGAACAGAGCTGCCTCAGGGAGATGAAGAGATATAAAGAAAAATAACAAAGAAAATAAAAATGTAATGAAACATGTCCCCTCATGTGACTCTGTCACATGAGCAGGGACATGCTATTAATGAAAATTTAAAGTTTTTATTTTATTTTTGTTTGCTTTTGGAAACCTCGTCCCACCCGTGGATGAGGTTTCCAAAAATTGCAAAGGCTGCTTGGCCTTTTTGCCTGCCTGCCAACCGTTAGGTTGGACAGGCAGCAAAAAATTTATGTTAATTGATTACTTAATGGCCTTAGCAGGCCTGTTAATTGTCAGCGTGCGCGCTGCCGACTCCAGTGCTCCAGTGCGACCGAACTATCGTGTGATTGTACATTGACGTTAGCACGCAAGGCTGACGTCAACACGCGTCATTTCACACTCGAGTGGGTCAGGCGCACGCACACCTGCCCGCTGAGCAAAAATTTTTGTCTCATGTTGCTATGAAGGATCTTGGTGTAATATGTTAGAAGTGAAAATTAATTCTTGATTAAATTTACAGAACAATGGGTTGGCAGATGTAGGTTTCAGATAGGGCATCTCAACCAGCATTGATGGAAACAATAAAGATCATTTTATCATTCATGTTATTGTTCACATTCAGTGCTGCTGTGGCAATGAGATTCAGCTGACAATGGAATCAAGCTTTTTAAAAGAGAAGAACCCGTGAAACCTTAAGGCTGCAAGAAGGATGGAATGCTGGAGGGTAGTGTTAGAAAAATAGTTTTTAAGTTGAATAAAACACATGCTGAAGTCGTATAGAGTAGCCTTGTCATTATTTTACACGTTATGCAAAATCAAGGTGTATTGCCGGAAATAATGGAATCTGATTATATCTCTTGTTCTATATGTTTAACTGGTGGCAAATAATGAAGCTCAATGATTCAAATCAAGTCTCATTTCACCAAATGTTTATTCAGTTTGCCTTGAAGAAGAAGAAATTTACATGCCAAAGTCATGCGCACCTGGTCCAGCTCACAAGGAAATACTGCTGTTACATCCCTGGGTAATACTATCAGACAAGTGGATATAGCAGAGTGAGAGCCAACCCCTTCAAAAGTAAAATGCTCAGACTACTTATAGAAGCAACTAATGCCACTGAACCCAAGAAGGGATCTACAACAGGCCTGTATTCAAACAATGATCTTTTGAAATGAAACCTGCTAGTCAAGGAGTCTAAAAATTAAAGCAAATATTCCGATATTGTGCATCAAATACCCACAATTCATCTCAATAATGATATGCCACTGCAGTATGAAAAAATACTTTACAAGTTCATATATGGTGAGCCAAGTGCACAGAATCGGGCCCTGGTCTTTTAGTTTCCAGGCTGGGAAAAATATTCTTACCTTAGCAACAGTTTCATGAAGATTAAAGGAGGGATCTAAAGCCTCCACCATTGATGCATCGTGAACCAGAAGTGCTTCAGATAGAAATCCTGGACCCTGTGAAAAAGCAAAACCAAACAGAACTGAGATTGTGCAATTAATGTGTTTTGTTTGCATGTGCATATTATTTGGAATGCTTTACAGCAATGCCCATTATATGCTTCTCCAATCATGGGAAGGTGCTTTATGGGTAGTGATAAGATTCAATAAGAACAATATATATAGCACCTTTAACAAAGGAAAATGTTTCAACATGTTTCACATAAGTATTATAAATGTACAACACCAAGCCACATAAGGAGGTATTAGGTCTGATGACCAAATGCTTGGTCAAAGAGGTAGGTTTTAACAAGAATGTTAGAGGAGGAATTCCAGGTAGAGAGGCAGAGTGGTATGTGTTTAGGTGGGGGAGTGGGGGTATTCCAGATCTTACAGCCTATGGGCAACTGAAGGCATGGCCATCAATGGTGGAGCAATTATAACTGGGAATGCACAAGAGGCCAGAATTAGATTAACACCGATATCTCAGAGAGTTGTGCGGCTGGAGGAGATTACAGGGATAAGGAGGGTGAGGCCACTGGGAGGTTTGAAAATAAGGATGTGAATTTTAAAATGAACATGTTGCTTAGTGTGAGCCAGTAGGTCAGCGAGCACGAGCGTGAAAGGGGAACCAGACTTGGTGCAAGTTAAGATGCCAGCAGCAAAATTTTGGATTACCTTATGTTTAGGGAGGATAGAATATAGGAGACCAGTTGAGAGCGAATTGGAATCGTCAAGTCTAGAGGTAACTAAGGCATGAGGGTGTCAAAGCAACTGAGCTGGGACAGGGCAAAGGGGGCCAGGTTACAGTACACAGTTTTACGGGGCACATCAAAATTATAACGAGGAATTTTGTGAGGAATAACATAGTCTGTTTCTCCAAGCAGAATGGAGTGAAAGATAAAACTTAAATGTAAAGCATTTTTTCTCTGATTTGACAATCCAGAGTGCATACTTGTGTAACATTGCCTAAAAATAACAAAAAGCTACTTTGATGTCAAAAAGGCATAAAAGGTGCTTCATGAAAGAAATTAGAGCAATTTTGAGACAAATTGAAAGCTTTAGATAGATGTCACACATACTGAGACACTGCTACATTCGAAACAGTTTTTTATGGAAAACTTCAGTTTTTTTTGTACCCTGTTTCCTGATATACAAATGCAGCCATCTGGATTTTTCTTTTATTTGAAATAATTTTATCAAGTTCTTCAGTCACAGGCTAAGCAGGTTGGGCAGCGTTTGAAGAGAAAGGATGGTGGGAATAATCTTTCAGGTCTTATTGCCTTTTGTCAATTCTGATGAATGTGGTGCAGGGAACAAATAGGTCTGAGGTGCATGTAATACTGAGCCTCAGGAATCAATACCATCGAGTCAGTGTAGTAGCCCAGGTGTTCACTGGAGAAGATAACTCAAAGATTGGACCAGTACCACGCCAGCAGGGGCTCTCAGGTAACTCCTCAAAATAGGCTGGAAATGGGGCTGTTGTGTTTTATGCCTTGGAGATACGCAGGGATGACACACACCAGGTTTCTATGTCTGAACATGAGTTTTTATTCAACACTTTAAAAAGTCTGTTTTCACGCTTACAGCTTCTTGCTTCAGTTTAGTTTCTCTTTTTCAGTCACCACACCTAGGCTAGACTAACAGCATAGAGAGATCAGAGAACAGTTAACAGACAAGCAAAATCAACACCTAACAATTGGACAACTGAATACTACAGAGGCGATAAGAATGCTGAGCATTGGTTGATGTCAATCAGGAAAATGGATGGAGGAGGTGACCAGTATCAGGTGAATAGCAATGCTGATAGTGTTGTGTCAGCGGGTGTGGTGGCAGTTGCACAGCTGGGCCACAGCAGCCCATATAGTTTGGATTTAGAGGCAGTCCTCCTAGCTTCACATTCAGGCAAGTATATTTTATGCACTTACATGGCTGGTAGCAGCCTTCAGCTGTTGTTTTAAGTGTGGCTGTTAAGCCTCACGTAAGCCTGTGTTTACTGAACGAAACCAGCTCAATGCCTAGGGCAACCCAATGTTCAAGAGGTTGTCTCAGCCAGACATTTGAAACCTTATTTTAGCATTTAATGCCTATTTCAAGCGTGGGACCACAAAGCTTATACTTTTTTGCCTAAAAAAAATATGGTGGGCAGCACACTTTCAGCTTGTAATAAGTGTGAGAATCCTGGACTGACATATTGGAGACTTGGTAGGATGTTAGTGCTTTAAAAACTAGACCTTAGGCTTTCCAAAGGAGACATCTGAAAGGTGAGGTTAAAGAGATCTACAAGGTAGTGAAGGATATGGAAAACGTAAATCTGGATTATTGATTTAAATAAATTGGGAGGTTATGACAAAGGGACACAGGTTAAGACTAATGAAAGGCAAATTTAGGACTGACACATGGAATGAATTTCCAGTTGAAGTGATGAAAAACCTGGAATAATTCAGAAACAATTAATGTTGAAATAGGGAACGTAGGCCCATTCTGAAAAGATAATCTAAGATGGGTCTCATCGTAATTATCTTGTGATCGCTGGAAAATAGCAACTGAAAACGGTCTAGAAAAACTTGGGTCTGGCAGCATCTGTGGAAAGAGGAACAGAGTTAACATCTCGAGTCCATAGAGCTGAAGAAGAGTCATACGGACTCGAAACGTCAACTCTGTTTCTCTCTCTACGGATGCTGCCAGACTTGCTGGGTTTTTCTAGTATCTTCTGCTTTAATTTTAGATTTCCAGCATCTGCAGTATTTTGCTTTTATGAAAGTGGTCTGGGTTTGGCTTCTGAGCAATGGAGAGCACAAGACCAAAATCCTTTGTTGTTTTTTTTTCTGGGGAAGGGTTGGGCAGGACAGAAACACCAACAACATATTTGGCATGATGTTTTTTTGTGGTTCCATTTAATTGAAATTTCTATTAGTAATTTATTGTCCATTGTTTTCACATTAAGCAATAAGCTTTATCCATCTGATAGACAGATTGAAGAATTGCCCATGCGAAGTCTTGAATATACTCAATGATTTTACACCTGTAAGATCTATTAACATTGCATATAGAAAGCATTAGTTCAATTTATATGCTCATGATCTGTGATCAAGGGCAGAATTTTTCTGTCACCGAGCTGGGGGCGGGGCCCGCTTGCCGACACGAAAATGACGCAGGAAACCCCCCGACGTCATCCCGCCCCATTTAAATATTCAGGAAGGGGGGCGGACAGCAAAATCAGTTGTCTGCCCGCCGACCTGTCAATGGCCAATTGAGGCCATTGACAGGGTAGTTAAGCCAATTAAAGGCACTGCCCGTCCAACCTTAAGGCTGGCGGGCAGGCCAGGAGCTCCAGCAGGCTTCTGAAGAAACATGAAACCTCATCCACTGGCAGGATGAGGTTTCATATCTGTTTTAAAAATGTTTAATAAAGTTTTTGTGATATTTATTAACATGTCCCATCTCGTGAGGGGGACATGTTAATAATTTTTTTATTACTCTATTTTTGACATTTGAAACACTGTCAGTGATCTCCCTGAGACAGCACTTAGTCTCAGGGAGATGTGCACACTCTGGCAGTTGGGGAATCCCTCCCCCCCCACCACACAGGACGCGCATAGCGCTTCCCGTCGGGCAGCCCACTGAGTGGGCCTTAATTGGCCCGCCCACTTAAAATGGCGGCGGGGCCTGTTTCAGCGGCGGCGATCGGCTGCCCACCGCCGCCGAGTCGGTGGGGCCTGCCCGCAACATCAAGGGCAAAATTCTGCCCCATGTATTTATTTTCTCATTTACTGAGAATCACTCTGCATTCCCCTGTTTGTTGGTGCAATGATAAAAAAACAAATATAAAAAAGCTAATGGAATTTACCCATAAGATTAGTCATAAGGTTTTCCAGCATTTGAAATGGCATACACAGTTAATGGAAGCCACAATATTACATGGTAAACAATTGAAAACCTATTAATTGTCCTAATTGGAAGTACTGAAGGTGACAAGGGCACAGAGTGTACTCTGGATGGGGAACTTCAATGTCTATCACCGCGGTGATTTGGCAGCACCACTACTGACTGTGCTGGCCGAGTCCTGAAGGACATAGCTGCTAGACTGGGTTTGCGGAAGGTGGTAAGGGAACCAACAAGTGGGAAAAACCTACCTGACGTCATCATCACCAATCTACCTGTTGCAGATGCATCTATCCATGACAGTATTGATAGGAGTGACCACTGCATAGGCCTTGTGGAAAAGAAGTCCTGTCTTCACACTGAGGATACCCTCCATTGTATGTAGCACTACCACCGTACTAAATGGGATAGATTTTGAACAGGTGTAGCAACTGTAGTTTTCAAGCTAGAGACGGAGACGTGGAGGTCCAAACAAGTGTGCACACGGGGGACACAGCTGAGGAGAGACTGCCTCCCCAATAATAGCTTGTTTTACACATTTATACACTTTATAATCACATCAGTTACTTAGGTGTTCTGATTATTATATGACTACAAGCTATGCAGAACTATTACTGTACTTTGCATTTCTTTGTGAAACTAGACGAGTCTCCGGTTGAGCCATTTTACAGTGGTCATGTCTCTTTGCATTTAAACAGGTTTAAATATCTATCTGCTTACAGAAATCATTTCATTTTAAGGTTAAACAAGTTTCCGATTTACATATATTACAGTAATCATGTCCTCTTTGTGATTTTAGACAGGTCTCGATTTAGAGTTAAATATGTCTCGACCTCTTTTGATGCCTGCAGCCATGTGTCACCCCCTTTCTATATAGATGGCTAATAATTTCTGTATCTACATCTTCCTTCACAACTCATGACTGGGCATCCGTGAGGCTCTGTGGGCCATCAGCAGCAGCAGGATTGTATACAACCACAATCTGTAACATCATAGTCTAGCATATTCCCACTCCACCATTGCCATCAAGCCGGGGTCTCAACCCTGGTTCAATGAAGAAGGCAGGAGGGCATGCCAGGAGCAGCACCAGGCATACCTAAAAATGAGGTGCCAATCTTGTGAAGCTACAACATAGGACTACTTTCATGCCAAACAGCATAAGCTGCATTCGATAGTCAGAACTAAGCGATTCCACAACCAATGGATCAGATCAAAGCTCTTAAGTCCTGCCACATCCAGTCATGAATGGTGGTGAACAATTAAACAACGCACTGGAGGCAGAAGCTCCACAAATATCCCCATCCTTAATGATGAGGGAGCCCAGCACATCAGTGCAAAAGACAATGCTGAAGCAATTGCAACCACCTTCAGCCAGAAGTGCAAAAGCATGATCCATCTTAGCCTCCTCCTGAGGTCCCCCGCATCACAGATGCCAGCCAATTCATTTCATTCATTCCACTTGATATCAAGAAATGGCTAAAGGCACTGCATACTGCAATGACAACAATACGGCAATTGTACTGAAGACTTGTGCTCCAGAACTAGCTGCACCCCAAGCCAACTTGTCTCAGTACAGCTACAACACTGGCAGCTACCTTTCAATGTGGAAAATTGCCAGGTATGTCCTGTCAACAAAAAGCAGGACTAAACCAACCCAGCTAATCCCATCAGTCTACTCTTGATCATCAATAAAGTGATGGAAGGGGTCGTCGACAGTGCTATCAAGTGGCACTTGCTTAGCAATAACCTGCTCATTTATGCTCAGTCTAGATTCCGCCAGAGCCCCTTAGCTCCTGACCTCATTACAGTCTTGGTCCAAACATGGACAAAGAAGCTGACTCAAGAGGTGAGGTGAGAGTGACTGCCCTTGACATCAAGACAGCATTTGACCAAGTGTGGCATCAAGGAGCCCTAGCAAAACTGAAGTCAATGGGATTTGGGGGAAAGCTCTCCACAGGTTGGAGTCATACCTTGCACAAAAGAAGATGATTGTGGTTGTTGGAGGTCAATCATCTCAGTCCCAAGAAGTTTCTTCAGGAGTTTCTCAGGGTAGTGTCCTAGTCCCAGCCATTTCCAGTGACATCATCAATGGCCTTCCTTCCCACCAAAAGGTGGGCATGTTCGCTGATGGTTACACAACATTCAGCTCCATTCATGACTCCTCAGATACTGAAGCAGTCTGAGTCCATATGCAGCATGACCTGAATAACATTCAGGCTTGGGCTGATAAGTGAAAAGTGACATTCCCACCACACAAGTGCCAGGCAATGACCATCTCCATCAAGAGAGAATCTAATCATCTCCCCTTGACATTCAATGAAATTACCATCATTAAATCCCCCACTATCAGCATCCTAAAGGTTACCATTGACCAGGAACTGAACTAGACCATATAAATACTAAGGCTACAAGAGCAGACCAGTGGCTGAGGAATTCTGCAGTGAGTAACTCACTTCCTGACTCCCCAAAGCCTATCCATCATCTACAAGGCACATGTCAGGAGCGTGATGCAATATTTGCCACTCGCCTGGACGACTGCAGTTCCAAAAACACTCAAGAAGCTTGACACCATCCAGGGAAAAGCAACCCACTTGATTGACGTCCTATCCCAGGAGCTTGCCATACATCCTTCAACAGCACCTTCCAAACCCGCAACCTTTACCACCTAGAAAGACAAGGACAGCAGGTGCATGGGAACACCACCACCTGCAAATTCCCCTCCAAGTCACTGACTATCCTGACTTGGGAATATATCACTGCTCCTTCACTGGGTCAAAATCCTGGAACTCCCTTCCTAACAGCAGTGTGGGTGTACCTATACCATATGAACTGCAGCGGTTCAAGAAGGCAGTTTGCCCCCACCTTCGCAAGGGCAATTAGGAACGGGAAATAAGTGCTGGTCTAGCCAGCGAGGCCCACATCCCGTGGATGAATAAATAAAAACTATGTTAACTATGTTAAAACAAAACTGTGCATTTTATGTAGGTGTTTGGAAATGAAATACAGTTTTCTAGATGTTGAGAAATCGTAGCTATTAAAAGTGTTTATTTACTAGTTAAAATATAAATAATAATCTACAGTTACAAGCGTAGACTAGAATGAACTCTGTTTTCCTGAAATGTAACTTCGATCGCTGCTTTCTTTTATATATGTTCAGTAATTGATATCACTTTTGAGCTTCTAATAATGGCTCTGATGCACTTTCCCACACACTTTCATATTCAATGATGCTATACACAGATCATTCATCAAAAATGAAAGTGAATACACGGGATCTGATTGAACATTACATGTGCATACAATTCAAACAGCATCTGTTCATGGTGAGATATCCGAAAGAGCCTTTATCTCCATGCTTCAGGTCTTAGGACCTTTGGCAGAATTCTGATAACCAGTCTTGGATTTGAGAAGTTAACTCTACCTTCCTCTCTCTACATATATTGCCTGAGTTGCTGAGAATTATCGCCATTTTATGGCTTTATTTCAGATTTCTAGCATCTATGCTTCTGTGTTTGGACAAAATATACCTTAAATGTTAAAATGATAACCAATATCCCTATCCTTTGTTATCTTATTTCTGACTGGCTTTATCACTCTCTATCTCCCAGCTTTCATGCTTTCAGGTCAGGAGCCCACTTTTGGGCATTCAATCATCTTCTTAATGACATTAGCTGAGAATTCTTGGTGAACTAACACATGCAGGGAGACCATGTTTAGCCAGAACACTTTGTAATACAACAGTGGCTTAGTCCATTTTGCAGCAGAATACTGCTCAGCCTCATGGTCCTGCGGCCGCCAAAAAAGATTGTAGAATGCAGCTAAAAGCTGCCATAACGATGTCAGAGGCACTTAAGCTCACCATAACTGAGCAGCTCCTGATGCTGTCCCACATTACCCCACCTGCCATTTGCCATGATGCCACTTTGCTTCATGAGATCATGAAGAAAAAAATCATGAGTAACACTGACCTTTCCATTCAAAAATACTTGAACAACCCATCACAAAAGCACTTAAAATGGCCATTCCAGGAAACAGCCACAAATATTCATGCAGCTAGTATCCAGATGGAAAAAATCATGGGATGGATGCAGTATAAAGAACCAACAGCTCATCACTAGCTCTCTGGCTTCAGCCCCTCTCAGGGACAGTGAATAGCGCTCAACCAAATCCAGACAAGGCATGGACAATGCAGCAATCTGCTCCAAAAGGGAAGATGATGGATAACTCAAAATGCAGCTGTGGCCATGCATCACAGGCCATCTACCTGCCCATTAAGATCTGTTGTGGGAGACACCTCATTTCTCCAGTTAATATTTCAGGAGGCCATCAATTGGATACCAAACTAGACATCCTATTATAACCTTGACCTGTCACACGAAAGTAGTACTATCTTCCAGCTGCAACATTATAATAGCAACATCATCATAACATCAACATTATAATGTGCTGCTGCTCCACCCTTGGCTAATAATACCACTGTTAATATACCTAACCGTATAGTTCAATATTTACCATGTTAGAGATAATTGAGCATCGTTAATTACTGAAATCTCATATTACTTTGCCTAAAATCATTTAAAATATATTAGTTAACCTGAAAATTAATTGACAGCCATATGGATAATGTTGTTACATAGAGTTGACTCGATTGTATGTCAGAGAAAAGTCACAATATTGTCCATAAACTAGAGCCCGGCGATGGCATTTATGGAGATGAATATGTGCACATTTGCCTGAATAATTGTTTAGAGTTTGTGGATGTCTCACTTTTTATCCACATGAATCAGCTGGGTTTCCTTCTTTCTCTATTTAGTTGTGTTGGAAAGTCACCTCAAGTGTTTCTTTTGCACTAGGATGATGCATAAAATCCTGTGCAAACTATGTTCCTGCTTTCACTTTTTGACCATTGCGATGCCCAGGATATTCCCATTGGAATCCTGACCACAGTAAGCAGTTCTGCAAATGTCTCCCTTTGCTTCAGTCTACTTATCATCTGGGGCTTAATTGTCATGAACATATTTTTTTTCTTTGTATGCAATTCATCACCAAACAGTACATTGCTGTGGAATCCTTGTTTGTGGTTGCCCTTGCTGCAGAAGAGCACAAATAATGGATGGAAGTTGTTGAAATTCACTAAGGGCTTTTGAGTTACATTTATAGTAACATTAGTCTAAGGCGGTAATTGTCACGCATGCTTAAGATGAATTACTTTTAGTTTGACTCAGAGTTCTGAAAGACAGTCATCTCTCAACAGTCACTTCATTTGTACTTTGCAATCTCCGTAAAGACATTTATTTTTGCAATTTCCAAATTTGGTTTTAGTGTAGAATGAGGAAAATATCAAGGAGCATCGAATAATTAATTTATAGAATAAACAATAATTATCGGTCCTATAACATTTTTAATTTTGAAGTAGAAATTTAGACTCAATCTGCCAAGTATGAATGAAGATAACAAGTTTATTATTAAGCATACTTTGAGACCATGAATTTATTAAACAATGAAGGAAATAGATACAGAAAGCTAGCTAGGAACACATACTGTGCGTATTTTCAATGCCTTAGCTGAAGAGAAAACCATTTTAGTTGCAGTATAGCCTGCAGCAACGTATTCATTCAGAGACACAAGATGATGTGGGGATAACAAGACTTTGTGATGTAGCTTTGTGTTAACAACATCTATTTTATGCAGATCCAATTAATCAGCATAGTAAGAGAATTAACTGCCAATATATATATAGCTATATCATGACATAGGATGAAGGACATTTGAATAGAAGTGAATCAGAATTAAATAATCTTGAACTCATGATCGGCGGATAATAAACATTTTGCTCCCTCATAGGGTGGAATTCCAGGTCAGGCATCTTGCAGGAACCACAGTTTAGGGTGGAACACAGATAGGCTGGATTTCTGCTTCATTAACAATACTACAGAACATTCCAACAGAGCAGTAGGTACTATTTCTGTCTGCCCCACTAACATTGTGGCAGCAGTCTGGGGTAAGTTCATATGTATTCCTGGCTATTCCTGAAATCCCGTCAGATGCACCCGATGTCATTGGGAGCATGCATAGATTGCACTGTGTGCTTAGCATTCCAGACTGGACCTACTATCCTGCGGAAGAATTTCAAAAAGAGTGAGGCACATCTATATCTGCAGCTCAATGTGGCCTCTGGCAGCCCCATTCTCAGTGGGCTGTGAAAAAATTCAGACTTTGGATAGTAGTGGTAGATTTTTTTGTGCCACTATTGTTTTCATGTCCACATCTAATTAGTTTTGTCTCACGGTTAAAATATGGCAAGTAACTTATACAAATAGTTGTATAACCTTTAAACCCTTTGTGGAAAATTGATATCAAATTCTGCTGAACCAATGTTTGTTCCACATAGTGTGGATCACATGGACCAAGCTGCAGACTCCACGATAGTCACTGGTTTCATTAAATAATTAATATGATTGAGGAGGAAATTTGGTTCAGCCTGACTTATTTATCCAGAAACGAGCCTACTATTCCCCTATCATGGCAGCCAACTCTTTCTTCATTGGCCTCAGGGGAACTCATGGCAGGGGGCTTTGTGGCACCTGCGCTGGCAAGCAGAATCTCAGGAGCTACAACTGCTGGTAATATAAAACTGTGATCCTGCACTATTTATTATTTTTCTGCAAAAACTAAACTCCAAAGCAATGATAACTATCGTGTAGAGTGAGAATGACAAAAGAGCTCTCTACATTTTTTCAGATAGTGAGCTTTTTAGACAATGATGAGAAATAATCTTAAACTTATCTAATGCGAAGTATAATTATATATTAGTGAACTTTAGTAGTGTTTTGCCTTACAGCATATCCCCATTTTAACAACTCAATCTTCTAATTAGTTCAAATCATTGGGAAATCAAATCATGTGCATGTTTCAAACACCAGGTTATCTCTGAATATGCTTTGATTCAGTGCCCAGTCTTTTTATTGGGAATAAATTGCTTTAGATTGTTTTTTTAACTTTGACCAATGTTCTTCATCTTTTTAAATCCCCTGGTGCATATTAAGTGATTCATTTATCTGTCAGCTAAATAAGTTGATCCACTATAATTACAATCTGGTGCATCCCACTGAGAACTGATGCTTTAGTAAATCTCATTGCCAATTTTCCCATTTGCTCTTCAGTTTCAAATCTCTGTTTTAGATTATATATATTAACAAGACCCCTCTGTGATTGTTCATGAGTAATGCTATGGTGCAGGTTCTGAGGCTGCTATCCAACTATAGCATAAATGTGACACCAATTTTCCCACTATTGTAATACGGCAACTATATTGCAGAAACATTATATCTAACTGACATATGGTTAAAAATATTACACATCTTTCTGAAATTGAAAATTATAGACCTGACTAAAATATATTTTAAAAATTCATTCACGGGATGTGGGCATCGTTGGCTAGGCCAGCATTTATTGCCCATCCCTAATTGCCCTTTAGAAGCTGGTAGTGAGTTGCCTCCTTGAACCGCTGCAGTCTATGTGATGTAGGTACACCCATAATGCTGTTAGGAAGGGAGTTCCAGGATTTTGACCCAGTGACAGTGAAGGAATGACGATATATTTCCAAGTCAGGATGGTGAGTGGGTTGGAGGGGCACTTCCAGGTGGTGGAGTTCCCATCTATCTGCTGCCCTTGTCCTTCTAGATGGTAGCGGTCGTGGGTTTGAAAGGTGGTGTCTAAGGAGCTTTGGTGATAGTAGGAGTTTCAGCGATGGTACGCCATTGAATGTCAAGGGGTGATGGTTAGATTCTCTCTTGTTGGAGATGCTCGTTGCCTGGCACTTGTGTGGTGTGAATGTTACTTGCCACTTAGAGGTGTCAGCTGTGGCTCAGTTCATAGCACCCTCGCCTTTGAGTCAGAAGGTTGTGGGTTCATGTCCCACTCCCGGAAATCAAGAACTGTGAATGTACTCGAAAGAGTTACATGCGATCTGTTGATAACTCGAAAGAGTTACTTGCCACTTGAGAGACCAAGCCTGGATTTTGTCAAGGTCTTGCTGCATTTGGACATGGACTGTTTCAGTATCTGAGGAATCGCGAATGATGCTGAACATTGTGCAATCATCAGCGAACATCCCCATTTCTGACCTTATGATGGAAGGAAGGTCATTGATGAA
This sequence comes from Cetorhinus maximus, assembly GCF_964194155.1. Taxonomy (NCBI): domain Eukaryota; kingdom Metazoa; phylum Chordata; class Chondrichthyes; order Lamniformes; family Cetorhinidae; genus Cetorhinus; species Cetorhinus maximus. Next base: position 51,088,074 of record NC_135897.1, on the reverse strand, counting down.
ACAGCTGAAGATGATTGGGCCTAGGACACTACCCTAAGGAATTCCTATAGTGATGTCCTGGAACGGAGATGAATGACCTCCAACAACCACAACCATCTTCATTTGTGCTAGGTATGACTCCAGCCAGCAGAGAGATTTTCCCCTGATTCCCATTGACTCCAGTTTTGATCAGGATTCTTGATGCCACACTCGGTGAAATGCTGCCTTGATGTCAAGAGCAGTCACTCTCACCTCACCTCTGGAGTTCAGCTCTTTTATCCATGTTTGAAACAAGACCTGTAATGAGGTCAGGAGCTGAGTGACCCTGGCGGAACCCAAACTGAGCATCAGTGAGCAGGGTATTGTTAATAAAGTGCCGTTTGGTATCACTGTTGATGATCCCTTCCATCACTTTGCTGATGGTCGAGATTATGCCACTAGTCAGTGGCACAGTGGCATTGTCACTGGACTAGTAATCCAGAGATCCAGGGTAATGCTTTGGGGTTCGAATCCCAACATGGCAGAGGGTGGAATTTGAATTCAATAAAAATCTGGATTTAAAAGTCTAATGATGACCATGAAACCATACCGATTGTTGTAAAAACACATCTGGTTCACTAATGTCCTTCAGGGAATGAAATCCACCTTCTGGCTACATGTGACTTCAGACCCACAGCAATATGGTTGACTCTCAAATGCCCTCTGAAATGGCCTAGCAAGCAACTCAGTTGTATCAAACTGCTAAAAAGTCTAAAAGGAATGGAACCAGACGGACCACCCAGCATCGACCTCGGCACCATAAACGACAATGCCAAACTCAGCCTTATCGACCCTGCAAAGTCCTCCTTACTAAAATCTGGGTGCTAGTGCAAAAATTGGGAGAGCTGTCTCACAGACTACTCAAGCAACAGCCTGACATAGTCACCCTCACAGAATCATGCCTTACAAGCAAAGTCCCAGACACCACCATCACCATCTCTGGGTATGTCCTGTCCCACTGACAGGACAGACCAGCAGAGGTGGTGGCAGAGTGGTATACAGTGGGGAGGGAGTTTCCCTGGGAATCCTCAACATCAACTCTGGACCCTATGAAGTCTCATGGCAGGGAAGCCTCCTGCTGATTACCTCATACCGTACATCCCACACCCCCTCCCCCCCTCAGCTGAGGAACCATGTTGGACACCACTCGCAGGAAGCATTGAGGGTGGCAAAGGCACAGAATGAACTCTGGGTGGGGGACTTCAATGTCCATCGACAAGAGTGGCTCGGTAGCACAGACCGAGCTAGCCGAGTGCTGAAGGACATAGCGGCAGGTGGTGAGGGAATATTTATAATATTATTTTCCTACCACTTTATAAAACTTGCTTTAAAATGCAAGGAACTTGGTTTGATTTTCCATTTTCCAAATCTCTCCTTTTGAGTGATATATTACATTATAAAATGTATATTTCTGTCTTACCTTCCATGAATTGCAATACTTACGTGTTTTTATTTACTTGCAATGACCATACACATGCAATTCCATGTGCTGCAACATGCCTGCTCAAAGAAATTAACGAAAATAGTTTGAGTGATTTGATTGGTTGGTTTTGTGTTGCTGATTTGTGAATGGTACTTTAAAAAGCAAGTGAATGATTTTATCCAACTGATTTTGAGTTGATAGCTGTTATTGATTTGTAACTTTCTTCCTTGCCTGCAGAATGGACTTAGCTTTTGATTCATTTGCATTTAGTCAATGGAACATTTTAACCAAGCAGCATTTTTAATTTAACATATTTGGTATTTATTCCTATCATGATGTTTCTTCCCATCATGCCATCCCTTTAAGATCCATGAATATATAAAACTTTAAGTATAATAATCTTGAGAACAATACATTCTTCAAGGTATGTAAAAAGCCTGCAAGAAACAGAATTCTGAAATAAAAACAGAAAACATTGTACTTTCAATATTATCTATTATTACAATTTCTAATGCTTCGTAGTATAATTAATGTAGGCTCACTTGTCAGCAACTCTTGAAGGATTATCCAGGAATAACGTACAATTTTGATCGTAGCGACAGTTAAGCATGTAATACCAATGAATCATTTACATATACACATATACATTCACACATGATAACTGCATAGTATTATAAAAACTAATTAGAAATCAGGTAACAAAGGCATTCAAGTAATTCTGTATTTAACACTTGAAGGACAAATCATTGGATGAATCATCTTCTCTGTATGCAGTTCCTTTCTGTTACACAGGGTTAAGAGTTCAACTTTAAAACAATAGGTAGAATCACACAGTGAATGATTATTTAAGCAATCCATAAAGATCCCCTGAAGGTCTAACATGTATAAAATACATCGGCATAATATAATTGTTGAGAATAATGACATCAAGCACAGTGAAATAAAACCATTGCAGCTACTTTGCATAAATACCCAAGTCCTGCACTGAAATGTGAGACAGAAAGCTAATTAAAAGAGGAGGTAACAACCTCGTGCTTTAATCATCAGTCTGTCTCCTGTCTCAGTGTCGAGTTTGCAACACCAAGCATTACAGTCATTAGTAAACAAATCCATTTGGTTCCTTTAAAGACAAAAGTGACAGTTGCCACAGAACAACTAATTCTCCATGTTCCCTCTGGTAAATTGTGGTTATTGTTATTTGAATGATGACCATCTTACAGCGACTGTAAGGCAGCTGTCATTAGTTCTTTCTCTGTTTCTAGCCTTGTTTCTGACACTGCTGAGATCATTTGTAGAGACAATTGCAATAAATGTGTCACTGTGGTAACCAACAGGAGC